>NW_026086826.1:0-1270833 GCF_022539395.1 Myiozetetes cayanensis | reverse complement strand
GCGGAAGCTGGAAACATTGCATTGTTTCACTAATTAAGGCTAAAAAGTTTCTCTTGAAGAAAATGTCATATCCCTCAATTATATCTAATGAGGAAAAACATAATTCTTAATAGGCCTCTTGTAAATTAAATAGCTCCTTCTGAAAATAAGTAAGGAGTGTTAATTATTTGATAGAAACATGAGCTAAAACCTTATTGAAATGTATATATTAATAAAAGATTGCTATCTAAGGAAAAATGCAATTAACAGTTGTGTAAAAAAAAAAAGGGAAAGGTTGTTTCAGTTCAAAAAAGTTAATGCCTTTTTTTTGGTCATTCCTTACATAAACACAGGAATAGGAGGTACTGTCATAACACTTTTCTTACCTATGGAAAAAAAAAAGGTATTGTGTTCCTGGGTCTTCCCAAGAGAGAATTTGCTAAGCTGTCCTTAGCATGTCAGGGATATCTTAAACACGTAGAAGAACATTAAAGGCAAATTTTGAAGTATATGAGTCAGTAAGTTCATAAGTAAAAATCTGGAGTTTAACCAAAGGCAAGTTGGCTTAACTGTGACATAGGTAACTGCTGGTTCACTGGCATCAGTTGAAACAGTCAACAAATTGATCAGAAAAAGGAGTAATTCAATGTAGGTTTTAAATTACCATTTTATTTTAACAAAAACTGAAAAATTTTAGCCTGCCTTCTATTTTTTCTAAACTGTTGGAATTTGCAGTGGTTGTTTAAATGTTTGATAACATTAATAAATATTATTATTTGTGTTAATACAGTGGCATTTTTTCTCTGTTTACACACCCCAAGTCTCAAAGCTGGAGGCCTGAATGTCACACGAGAGCATCCATGAAATGTGCTCCCCTCGTGCTCTTACATGAAAGCTTCTGGGACTGGTCAAAGTTCCCTAAATCTCAAAATAATTTCCTCTGCAATAAACTGGGAAAAAAATTTCCATGAGTTTCTTCATCCACTGAAGAAATTACTTAGTTCTCCTCCTCCTTCCCGCCCAGAAGCACTGTCTTCCAGGTTACTTTGCTCTCTGCTCCTGATGGATAAGAGCAGGAGCAATTTAGCTACTCAAACAAGTCTGGTTTGCAGTCTGAAAGTAGAAGTCATTAGCAAAACACTCTTTGGCAGCTTAAACAGTGATGTATGATTTTGACTCATTTTAAGTAATTTCTGCACAATTCTTTTACCTCCTATTTAAGTGAATCTGGGAAATTTTCTCTGTGAAATGGAAAAGATTTGTGCATGTTAAATGGGGGATTATAAAACATTGTTTTTGCAGCTGTCTGATCTCTTGTTAGTTAACACATTTTTCATTTACTTTTTCTTCTCTGAATTCTGGTGTACTTCAGACACAAAACTGGGAAAGACTAATGCAGCTTCTCAGTTTAGTCTGGTTTGAACTTTGAAATAACTTTTTGGAGTAAACAACTGACCTAATTACATACACAGTGAAGGCATTAAAATGCAATACAGTTGGCAAAATGCAGTGTGGTCAGCAAAACGCTACAGACTTCAAACCCAAGAAGAGCTGCAAAACATACTTGTAAAATTCGCTGTGCTACAGACACAACCAGGTTAGTAAAAAGCTATGTTTCAATTTCATGTGCTTGTTTGGAGAAGAAGAGAATGGCAGAGTGAAACCCCTGAAAAAATGTACCTTCCCAAGAGAAGCAACTCTGTTTTCTGAAGGGAGCCTGGTTATAATCCCCTGGATGCTCTAGTGAAACGCTCCCTAAGTAGCAATGAACGTTGTACTTTAAAAACAAATCTAACAAACAATCAGCATCTTTTTTTCTTTTTTCCCAGCCACCCTTTTATAGTCTCCCCAAGAGATTTACGGTCTCCATAGCTGTAAAGGGGATGACTGAGCGATCTCTCAGCGAGAACTGCCATGCTACTGTTGCTTCCCAGCAGGCAGTCCAGTCAGATGATGTAGAGTAGGCGTAGGGAGACAGATCCCATTTGAATGCATGAAAAAAACATGATGCAGAAATTTCATAGCTGTTGTAGGGTTTGTTCGAGATGCCTGAGCCTCGTTTTTCGCTCGCTCGGAGCTTCCGTTCAGACATAATGCTGGATTTGTGCAAAACTGCACTCTGCCACTTGTTTGAACTGATCAGCATTTAATTTATGCCAACTGTCAGTGCACTGCAGGGCAGCACAGAGATCCCAGGAGCCACATGGGGCTGGTGCTTTCACTGCCCTGTCAGCTGGGGCTCAGAGCCACACACCCTGGCCTTTTGCAGAGGCAGAGGCAGCAGAGGAAGCGCTCCTGGAAATTCTTGCCACAGACGCCTCATCTATAAATTGGGACTAATAGCACTTCACTATTTTGAGCAGTTCTTAATGTAGAGTTCAGACCTCTCTAATAGATTCCACTCTGAGCCTCAAGTGGTTTCTCCTGTGTCCAACAAGCTGCTTCTGCAGAAGTTGCTGACTGGCTTGATAAGGAGCTGGATTAAGCTATTTGTTATCTGCCTGTATTGTACCCCAGATACTTATCTGTCTAAGGTACTTATATCAGCACCTTTACACCTAACCACTTCCCAGTCTGTAATGGAAAGTATTTTCTTTATCATAGTCCTGGAAATAGTATTCTTTTCAATTTATAGATGGAAAACCGAAGCAGAGAGAGTAAATGACTTTCCTGCAGTTTTAACAAGAATCCTGAGGCTGAGGAAAGACCTGCCCCTCTCCTGGCTGTGTGTCAGGCTGTGACAACAGCTACCTGGCAGGGAAATGAGGGAAAGCCTGGGAGAAGGAGGAAAAGGTGTTAGAACAAAACGTGCTATTTACCGGCCATACACCCAATCCCATGAATCGCCCGGATCAAAGAGACGAGGGAAGCTCATTGAAATCAAACCTTTTTTTTTGCACTTTTTTGTAGGTTTTGGATCATATCATATCCATAACTGCATCATTTACAAATCCTTATGAAGAATTTGAGCATCCTTATAAGCATCTTTTTGTTGTGACCTCTAAACTTCCCCTTGGTGGGGAAAAACCAACCAAACCCCAGATCCAAGTAAGGTAAGGCCTAACTAATTCTTTTGCTGTCATGCATACTTGTGAATACTCATAGAATTTAAGTTCACAAAACAGTCCTTACTGTTTCTTAAGACAGCAGGAATTTGCCTCAGTTAGGGAAGTTAACCCCACAGTAGCAAGAAACCTCATCTCTTCTTGCCAGGATCACAATAAGTGTTGCTGTTTTGCTCTATATCATGACAGTGTGGAATTTTGAATTACAGTGAGAATGAAACCAACTATTTAGAAGGAGTTGGTCAATAGCAATTAACAATTAACCAAACATTAATGTCTTTTGTTCTAGCTGACAATTAGCAATTAGCCACTAGTTGGGACCATATGTCACCTATCTGCTACGGAAATTAAAATGACTGACAAAGGAAATTAGAGTGACTGGGGTCAGTGATTACATTAAGCCAACTGAGTATAGGCCAGGTCAGTGCATATGTACTGCATATTGTGGTTTGTGGGGAGTGTGCTTGGAGCTAAAGGAGAAAGGCCCCAGGAGTGATGGGGGAGGATGAAAAGGCTCCTTCCCTGCACACAGCAGTGCCTGGGCAGAGAATCTCCTGTGGGAGAAGGGAGAGGACACACGGCCAGGTCTACAAGGTAACAGCAAGGGAGAGATTTTTCCAGGGACTCTGAATACTGTGGAGAGTTTGGGCAACCTTTAAAGCCACTGAGAGTGAAGGATTGGTCCCGTGAGGACTGACTGACAGGGAAGAGATTGGCTTCCTATCTTTCTTGTTTAGTCCTTCCCTTGTGGCATGCCTGAGGTTTCTTTATCTGAAGTGTTTACTATTTTACAGTTTTGTTGCCTCTTCTTAGTGGCCTCTGCTTTTATCACCTGGAAGACATGTAGGTGTTTCATGTGCATATTTTAAGGAAAAAAGGGCAGGCAGTTCCACCCAGGTCTGTGTTGGGCACGTGGTCCAGCCTCTGAGCATCTCTGCCTTGGTTATCTCTGGTAGTTAAGCAGTGAGGTATGAGCATCCCATGGGAAGTTACTGTCTGAAGAACTACAAAAGTAAAAGATTTTTCCCTGGGATGGGACAGTAACTGTCTCTTCTGACAGGTGATACCACAAGGATCAGAAGAAGTGCTTCTGCTAGTAGGCAGAGTACCTCAATTTGGTGAGATATTTCATTTACCTCCTAAGAAAAGTAGATTCAATTCTGCTGCAAAAATGCTTCTTTTTCTTTCTTTTTTTTTTTTTTAATGGTAGAAGATGCTATGGGCTATGAGCCACTCAGCAGAAATTCTAGTTTGATTCTCATCAAACTTGGTTTTAAATATAGAGAGGTGTTAAGTTATTCCTCACTGCAAATAGAAAATAAAATGCAAAAAAAAGCTATGGCAAAGTATAACATATTTATGTCGTGATTACTCAAGTTATTACCATAAATTGTACACCAGGCATTTGTTATTTGAGCAGCAAGGAACTGATCTAAGGAAAAAGAAGTTTCTCTTTCATATTATTTCATACACAGTGTCCCTGTCTCACTATGGTATGAGAGTGCAGCAGGTCAGATGAGCAGGAAGCCCTAAGGGGGGACATCCTCTAAAGAAATGTGCTGGATCCACTGCCTGGATATGCCAGACCTCATTTGTATGATGGATATGAAGCATTTGTGACATTTTTGTTAAAACATCATTCTAGGTAACCCTGGAGTGAGCACTGGTGTTTGTATTCATGTTTGGAAATGTTTGTAGAGTGTTTCTGGGAGAGAGGGGTCATCAAAAGCTCCATCAGAGTCCTCAGTGATTGCAGGAAAGAAATAGTGAAAAAAGGGCAGTGGAAGATTTTTCTTTCAGGCCGTTTGTGTTTTACAGGGAGAACTGAGAGAGGGTCTGCAGTGCCACTGATGGCTCCCTGAAATAGCTGTAGACTTGTTTCCCAAGTTATTGTTTTCTTGTATCATCTCCCTCTCCTTTGTACAGTTTCCTATTGATTAGTTCTGCTTAACAACCCTCTGATCTGGGGGGTTGTTTTGTTCTTAGTCATAGTCTGAATATTAAGAAAGATTGGCCATTCTTGAGCACAAAAAGTAGTCTAATCTCATTTTCTTCCTGGGGTGTGGCTTGCTCTGTTACTCAGATTTTGTTAGGCACACAAAACACAAATGCCTGTTGTTTGGCACAGGGAATCAGTGGATCCATCCTCCTTCCACTGCTCAGGGCACTGTCCTGGGGCTTTTGATTTTTTTAATAAAATATGTGAGTAGTTCCTCATGTAAAGGTTCTGCTTTAATTATTGGTGGGATTTCCATCCTCCTAATCTTACATCTATGGCATCTTTCTCAGTCCATGTGTATTTATCACTCTGTATAGAATATTATAGAATATAGAACATTTCTTACTGTCACTTTCCATCTGCACAAAACAACACATCAGGTGTTGGTCAGCAAGGGAATAGAGGCTAAGAAGCATTGTTGACAAATTTTTGCTTTCCCAGCAGGAACCTTCACTTGGTTTATGCTTTATTATTTCAATTAATTGGGCAGCAATGTAGCTCAAATATTAGTTAGCTTAAAATAATGTTGAGTTTATAGGAGTCCCCAATTTTGCCTTAAAAAGTGAAGTATTCTGTCAGTGATTTTACAAGAGTAGACAAGCATGAAATTAATTTTATATATTAGTGCTAGGAAAGCTTACAGCTCGCTAACATTGGTAGGAAATTTTACTGGAACTCTAATATAAGGCTGTGGGGATTTTCCCCCCTTCAGCTAGGTGAATTTCTTCAGCAATTCAAACCTCTAATAGCTTTTTTAAATAGGGTATCTACATTTCTATACTGGGACTTCCTAATCTAATTCTGCTCCGCTGCCTTGTGTGTGCACAGCTGTGATATAGAATATATTTTTGTGTCCACAGCAATGTAATGTGTCCATGTAGTCAGACTGGTGCCATGTTGGGACGTTTAGACTCATTGAGTTAGAGAAAGCTTCTTTTACAGCTCGGCTTAGACTGGGAAAGTGGGATTTAAGAAACATGGAGATGCTTGTCCACTATTCCAGTGTATGGGCTGGAGTTCTAAAGCAAATGAACTGCCAACAGATCGTGGGATATTCCTTGGAAGCAGCTGGTTCCACTCTCCCAGGGATACTCAAGGAAGGGGTTTGTAGCCTGATTGTGCCTGATTTGTACCCACTGCATGCCCGGGTTCATCCTGGCACATCCAGGTGTGGCTGAGCCAGGTTCCTGCATAAACTGTTCACCTGGAAATAGTTCCACTGAGAGGCACCTTGTCTTTATTTTTTCTTTACTCTCAAATCATTCTTCGTTTTGTGATTGCCTCCTTGCACGCAGTCACTCTAGGAATTTGTTCTGCAAGGTGAAACCAGATTGTAGTTTCATACCAGCATATATACCATAATATATTTTGATAACATCTGTCTTTCAGCAATAAAGCAACCAGGCCTGTGCTTTAATGGAAGATCAAGAAGTACTTGTAACTTGTACCTTTGTATATTTAATTACAGCACATAAGGAACTTGTGATAGGTCTGGGCACAGCACTACATGGCTTCTAACATAAACTCATCCTTTCCCTTTCTCCTGAAAAAATAATGTAAAATAATCTTTTACTGCCTTTCGCTGTAAATTAGAGTTTTAAATGATGTGGCTGTCATTTGAATATGCTAATTACGCAATATTATTTTACAGGCCATTAGACACGCCTATAAAAATGTATTCCTGAGTCCTAAGCCTTTTGATTAACTTGCTGAGACTCAGTATTCTCCAGGAGTTGCTTAAGACTGGTAATTGGCATTCAAAGAGGTAGCAGAGTGCACCTGCCATTCTGACCACTGGTGACCTTCACCACGAATTAACTGCAAAATCCGTGTCAGGCAGTTAATTGAATGAAGCTGTGAACTTGTAAATGGTAATGGTTATGATTAGTGTAGAACATGCCATAACAGTAATGATGTAATCCGGGTCTCCAGAGGCTTGGGGTTGAAGTCTTGGGGGTTTTATGTGCCAAATTAAAGGGGGGTAAATGACAAGACGGGAGGCTTGAAAGGGGGAGAGAGGGAAAGCAACGCCTCTTCTCTTCTTTCCAAAGACTCTGAAGATAAAAATGTTTAATTGGATTTGAGAGGCTGGTGAATTTTTGCTCCCATCAAAGTGCCTCGTGTGTCTCTGAGGCAGGAGGAACTGTCAGCAGCCCTTTCGGCCGGGCACGGCGAGCGCTTGCCGCGTGCGGGTGGATGTGAGAGCTGCCTCCAAAACTCTGGGCTCTGCCGGTGTTCCAGGGAGCCAGAGGACACCAGGGGCTCACCAGGGCACATGCTGTGCCAGGGGTGTGCCCGTGCACTGGCTCACGCGCTGCTTTTTTTGTTGGCTGCTTCCACAGCCGCTCCAGTAACGAGATTAGCCATGCCAAGCCGCTCGTGCTCCCGTCATCCCGGCGGCAAACGTGAACTGAGCAGCCAGGAAAGAGGCATTTGGAAAGGATGATGTGGGCACATCTCAGCACACCCTGCGTGCGAGGAGGAAGAGCTTTTGTAAGCTGGATGGATCCTGCTGGGCTTTTAGCTTTGGAGCCCAGTGATAAAAAGGAATTTGTCTTGTGGAATTTGCCTCTGACTCCGTTCCCTGCTTACATACTTGTTAGAATATGACATCTTGTGAATATACTCCACAAGGCAGGCTGCTGAACCAATAAATAAAAGAAATGAAGCCTTTCATGGCTGTTGTATCAGGCCAGTAACCAGCTTGGTCATGAGCTGAAAATGTCCAAAAATGCAAGGGAAAGCTTTGTAAAGTGCTGCCAGTCCAGTTTAAGCACAACACTCTCAATTTAACAAGAGTTGTACTACTGAATCACAAAAAGTGTATTTCAGGAATCTGCAAATTTATACTGAGATTAATTATGTAAATGATATTTAATACGAACGAATCGCGGGAACCAAATTTAACTGGAGTTTAGGAAGAGTAATGGAATAATAATCTAGCTATTAAAAATGGTCAAAGATCTGCATGGCAGGGTTATATCAACCTTACTGGTAATTTAGTGTGTCATAATGGAGTTAGGCTCTCTGTCAGTACATTGGTGACCCAGCTGTAATAAAGCTCCAATTCTGCCAGGAGTGAGACATAAGCGTGTGTGTTCTTTCATAGTCCTTGTGCCTTCTTTGCATAGTCCACGTGAAAGCTTCATTGGGGTTGTGTTAGTGCCTACAAATACATGCCTTGGGTAACGTGACTACAGTGTATACCTGTATGTTTACCCCAAAATAGAAATGAAATCCTAGTTAATATAATGAATCCCCCCTCTGTGTTATAGGAGGACAGATAGGCTGCATTATTTCTACTCAGTATCACTAGAGTGAGGGTGGAACATCCCCTTTTTTGGGGTTGTTACTCTAAGCTCTTTTATTTTTTAAATCCTTCTTCTACATGTATCATATCATCATTTATATGGTTCTGTATACAGTCTTTAGAGATTTATCATTTACCTCCTATGTAGCATACCAAGCCTGACTTTATAAAATCTTTTATTTTTTTCTCTAAACACCTTCCTTGTCCGTTATTTGATCCAAAAGGTATAAGGCAGTTTATGGTTTTCTGCATTCCCACACTTTATTCCAGCTTTGTTGCTCTTTCCTGAAGTTATTGCTGTTCCATGAGGTCTTGTGCACCTTGTAATGCAAAATCCTAAATAAACAGCTCGCTCTTTGGTCTTGTTTCTGAGCCAAATGAGTGTAGGGCAGTTACATTTTTATACATGTCTTTTTGAACCCTTCCTGGCAGATTTGATTGAAACAGGCAGATGTTTTCTCAATGGCTGCAAAAAGTCAGTTAATCCAGGTCTTGTGATGGTAGGGGCCAGGTAGAAGAGAGGCTCTAACAGCAGCTCCTGAGAGGGACAGATCACACAAAGCCTGCATTAGGCACAGAGAATCCATGAAGAGAAAACACTGAGAGATGTCCAGACCTGGAAGATGCTTCAGTTTGAAATCCTGTTGTCTTGGACAACCCAAATCAGCCAATCCCTAGAAATCCAGGCTGCCCTATCTGCAGGTCCTAGAGCTGCACTCATCCTGGGAGGATTTGGGGGCCTTCAGTCCCAGGGGCTTTATCAACCGACATGGTATGGTTAGTTATCACATGGTTAATAATTGTTCTAATATTTAATTTTTATGTCATTTAGGTATCTGTAGAATAGCAAATATTATAACAGTTACCTGCAGCGAGCTGACCTCTGGAGAATCCGAATCTCAGCACTGGCTGCACCACTAATGAAAGACTTTTCAGAGCCAAAGTCTTGTCCTTAGGACAAATGTCTGCATTTGACAAAGTTCATTTTTGGTTTCATTTCCAGCTCTGCACTCGAGTTGGAATCCTTGATCCTTCTTGTGCCGAGCCCTGAGCTCACTGCTCTGCTGCTGTTGTCATCGGTGAGAGCCGAGGGCACTCACACCTGGCAGGAACTGGCACTTTGATGGCAAGCAGGGATATTGCAAAGCAGGATTAAAGTGCACTTGCTGACAGAGCTGTTTGAAGAAGCTTTCAGAGCACCTGCCCATGCTGTGCCTGACTCCAGACTTTGCTATCAGCCCCTCAACCTCATTAGCACCAAATTCATGCTCAAAATGAAATAAATCCCAGACTGTGACAGCGCTGTTTATTTCCTGCAGCATGCCTGAGATATTCTCAAATAACAAAATACAACATCTTACCGTTCTTTCTCCCAAGGGCAACCCAGAGAATGCAGCTGTTCTGGGTGCCTTGCCCCAGAACAAAAGACAAAGGGTAAAACATTAAAGGTGCCTGAAGTTTTCTTTGGTTTTTACTACAATATTGATTGTTTGTTTAGGTTTTTTTCCCTAAACCGAGGAAACAGAGAGAAAACAAAGTGAAAGTCCTGGACTGAGGGTTTTCTTGTCCTGAGAGTTTTTTTGCCTTCACTATATTTTGGTGGTGACTATTATCATATTAAATCAATTATGAATGAATTCCATTCACTTTGAATGAAAATATCATAGGCACAGTATTTTGGGTGAACGGCTACCTGGAGACAACTGTTTTATTGGGGTGGTTTTTTTGTATAACAGGGAGTTTATTCCACTGGCAACATAGAAACAGCAGTACTTTGGTGTGCTTTGGTGATTATCAGGCACCTCAGGCAAGAAAATAGGTTGCTTTCCAAATTAACTTTAATATTCACTGGCAGCTCTTCTACCCCAGTAAGACTTGTACCCATTTTTACCCCTTTCCATAGAATTATTTCAGCTTTGATTCCTACCCCCAGATCCAAAGATGTGGTGAATTCATAACAGATTTGCTGCCGTTTTCTGAGCACCATCCATGTAATTTTGATAGTTTAACAACAAAAAATAGAATTGAATAGATAGATCAGGGAGGGGTGTGTGATGAAAACTCCACATTTAATGAAATTTAAGTTCCTTATATAAATAAAGTGCCTTAATTTACAGAGGGGCTTTTTTCTTGGCACCTTCAAAGCTAGATGTAGAAAAAGATGGTTGGTTGTTTCACGACATTTGTGAAGTTTCTGGTGTCCACTGACTGGCTTGGCAGCTTCTACAACACACTGGATAACCACTAAAATCAATTTAAATCAAATTACATGCATAAATCTAATTATCTGCTATTGTTTATAGAAGCAAGCCCCAAGGGATTTGACAGAGAGGAAAGCAAAGTGTGAAAAAAAAAGGTTTCAAGTGGGTGGTTCTGTTCCACTGGCCCTCAGCTTTCAGGTGCTCAAAATTACAGGAAATTTAAAAAAAACCAAACAAACAACCCCTCTGAATCTCACATGGTAAATAATAACATCAGGCTTCTGGTTAGTTCTGTTTATTTATTTTGTACAACAATGCCACTCAGACTAAAAATTACTCATTGTTGAGTGGAACGTATTTAATATATGACTCAGAAAAATAGCAGAGTTTTAGTGTCCCCCTTCCATCTCTCCTCTCCTCCACCCCATAGTTACGAAGAAACAACAATGAAATTTTTAGTTTCATTAGTTTGTATTTTAAAGATGGTTTTGTCACACTTCTGTCCGGTTTGAGACTTTCACAATGTTATTCTTTTTCTCACTCTGTTTTTCACTGATGTATATAATTTCGAATTCTTTAATAATTTAATAACATCTTGGGGATTGTCTTCTAATCAGAAGTAAATCAACTGCAGTTAATTTAAAACAGACGCAACGGGCCTGAAAATGAAATCCTTTTCTCCGCCGCGTTGTGTTCCAAACGAGGTTGTTGTGCTCGTTTTTGGTACACGTTTATTCCGTGTTTGCCCTGTGTTGATCAGGTCCCTGGCTGGCTCAGACAAGCCTGCTCAGGTTGGAACAGGGGTGCTGCCTGCGGGCCCAGCTGATAGGAAGAGCCTTCCAGACGTGCTGAATTCTGCCAGCCTTTCACCAGCACCTTGCTGTCTGCTACGAGACACAACAGTTTTAGGCAAGACTGCATTTCTAGTTTGTAATATCTCATTAATAAATTCAAATCTTAGACTACCATAGATCCCAAAGGTTTATATGCTATTCTCTATGTTGGGTTTTTTTTGTTTTTTTCTTGTGTTTTGGGGGTGTTTTTTCTGCTGGAGGGCTGCCCCATCAATGTTTTCATGAACTGTCCTGTAAAATACCCTGCTTGCTCCTCGGAGATTGCTTTGTTCCTTTGAACTTTTCTCTCCATAGGCAGACTGGTGTGGAGAGCTATGGGTTACAGTTCTCATAAGCTGTGCTATTCATCTTCTTAAGAGAGCAATACTTGACATAGAGCTCTAACATATGAACCTTAAAAGGACTGTAGTATTGGCATTATCTTCTGTCTTGCTGCTTAGTGGAGTAGGTGGGAAGCCAAGAAAGACATGGGGAAGACAAGAAAGAGGTGGTCAGCTGCTCTGCACATGATTTCTCATTCGGAGAGTTCTCTGAACTTTGCCATTCGCTCTTCCACGATATAAACAAACTTTTTATTGTTCTTAAATACTTAGGTAGCTGTTAACAAAAATTAAATAAGTCATTTCTCAAAAAAATGCCTGTAATGCTTCTAGCAAGGCTTTATCTTTATGACACTAACGATAATCCCTTGTGTAATTAACTGTAGAGTGGTTATGCATGCAGTATGCAGTCCATGACAAGCCTCATAGAAAATACATCAGTATTAGCCACAGGTGAATTCATTTAGAAAGATTAATGACTGCACCTGAATTTTAATGTCTGAAAAGGGATGGAACGCTGAATCCTTAATTAAAAAGTTGAATGACTGGTATGGTTTGTTTAACATCGCAAATTTCACCGGGAGATTTTTATATTCAAATGAAGTCTGCAAAGGAAAACTTTCGTTAGAAAGTGGTGAAGTAAGGGTGAAAAGCAAAAGTGTTTTATGTGCTTTATGTAAATTGATACATGGATCAGTAGCTTTGATATGGATCAAATGAAGTATAATTATGGCTCCTCTCTGTTTACAGTGAATGTGGGGCAAAGAATTCTTAAGAAATGCGAGGCGCTGCTCTACTCCTACTGATACAAAGTTAGATGAGAGAAGCAGTAAAACTGACGAGTGATCTTATTCTTTCCTTAATGAGATGGTTTCCTCTTCATTATTATTTTACAAAGTTTTTAATGAAGAGAAAGTAACCTTGAAAAACACTGTTACAATCCCATTCCCAGAAGATGCTCAGCTCACCTTTCTCAAACTCGGCTTTCAATTAGTAAGTTGGTTAAAAGTAATTCAGAGAACCTCCATTATCAATGAAAACAGCGCCTTTCAAAAATTTCATGCATTTTAATATTTAATAAAAAGAGAGGCTAGATTTTTGAGGAGAAGAATAAATAATTAAAGTAGAACTCTCATACCTGCTCAGAAATGCTAACATAAGGGACATCAGAATGTACTGGTGCTACGCCGCCTAAAATACATCTTTAAAAAGCCTCTGCTGACTGCTTGCAGTTAGTCTTAATCATGGGAAATGTATTCTAAAAACTGGAGCCCTGGTAAAGCTTATTTGAACAGCAAAATGGATCACTTTTCCAAAGCAAGGCTGTGATGTTCATCTGCTGACCTGAATAGTCACTGAAGGTCACTTGTTTTGCTGTCTTGTTCCTAACAAATGACAGTCACCCAAACTTCATTTTTAATGAGATCTGCTTCTCTTTAGCTGCAGTTCCAGACTCCAGGAAAACAAGTTTCTAGGCAAAAACAAGAACACTATTTCAGTCAAAGATTTCCTTCCTAATAACCTAATTATATTTCCCGTTGCTCCCTTTTTCATCCACTCGGAAAAGGAACATTGCCTGGAACTGGGAGAGAGAAAGAAGAAAAAAACTGGGAAATCAAAAGCCAAGGAAGGAATCCCAGTGATTTATCCTGTGGTGTGGTAGTCTGTGGCTGCTACCAGCGCTGTAGTAAAGCAGATTGTGATGCTCTTTAGCTGCAGCACGGTACCTGCTGGACTGCTTTAGCTGCCAAGCAAAAACATGACTTTATTCTTGACCACCTTCCAAGGAAGCATATTTTTAATGAAATGTCATGAAAAAAATTATCTACCTTCTTGTAAAGCTTCAAGGAGAGGAGGAAGCATTTGAGGGGCTGCAGGGAGGGTGTGTGTACATGTGTTTGTAGGCAGGTATAAACACTCAGTTACTCATGTAAACTGCCTGCAGTACTTCCCAAGATACAGAAAACCAGAAATTATACTTACATATACATATCACATATATATGTGTGTGTGTTTGTGTATATATATATATATATGTTTGTGTATATATATATGTAATAGTTTAGTTTTCAGGTATATCAGCTGTTTGAATGGCCAATTGAAAAGGAATATGTATAATAAACAGCTAAAATCTCTAGTTCAGTGCTCAGTTGTTTATTCCTCCAGATTTCCACAGTCTCTGCTGCAAAAAAAAAAAAAAAAATCACTGGCATATGAACTGTAAATATTTTTGCTACTGAAAAGTTTAGTTTCCTGGAGTTAAACACTGATGTCACAGATAAGAATAAAACTGGAAGGACATGTTGGAACTTCAAGATCCCTGTCTTGATGAACTTGGTTAATGTAGTCAGCAAAAAGCAGCCACAGAATACAAGCTTTCAGTGAGTTAAAGCAATGATTTTGTTAATACCAGTTAAAATCACTTGCAAAAGGCATTATTAAATTTGTGGCCAGAAAATGACTGACTGACAGAAGCAGGTGAAGTCCTTGGCTATCCAAAATATTTTGCATAAAATGTCAGCTGATCTGGGCAAACCACAAAAAGCTCAGCAGTTGTATTGAGCTCATATATTTATCTAAATATTACTGTCAAATGTGTCTGGGACATGACCCAAAATCAAGAGGATTCCTTTTGTTGACTTCAGTGGAAGTTGGACCATTATAGCCTAGATAAATAGAGATACCTGGTTCAGAAGATGATGTCAATTTTGAAGTTCCCTATTTTTAGCTTTTTCAGTTTTAAGGAGGGTGGTCATTGTAAGAGATGGGACTAGAGTAAGAGCTTGTCTCTTGGTGTGAATTGTAGACCACATCCTTTCCTTGAATTCCCTGGGCAGTAAGCAACTTTGGAAGTCAAAATTTAGGCTGGACAAGAAAATAAGCAAGGTAAGAATTGATATGATACTAAAAGAATGGAATGCGAAAACTAAAAATAACAATGTTGTTCAATTTTGCCTCGAATAAACACTTCGATATTTCTTACTTTATTTAGACAATTTTTTTTCATTACTAGTCTGGGGAACCATCTGCTCAGGAGGAAACCAGCTCTTGGTAAACATTTACACTGTATCAAAGGTCCCTAAGGCTGCTAAGAATTCCACGTCCAGACACACTTAAGGACAGAGGGTCACCCATTCACACACATCCCACCTCTCCAAATCAAATGGCTCTGCACCCCAAGGCTCTGAATTGCTGAAGGAGGTGAGGGGCAGAGGGACACCCTGTCTATCTTCAGTCCTTGGGAACTCTACAGAATCAGCCCAGAAACTTCCTATAAGTCTCAGAGGTTTAGAATGTCCAGAAGGTGACCATCCTGTGCACTCAATGGGGGCAAGGCTAAGTGCAGCCTCCTTCCCAGAAACCACAGGAGAAAGGTCCCTGGTTTTTATGGCAGACTTTCTGTTGACTATAAAAATGTTCTGGCTCTGCTGCAAAACCTCAGTTCTTCTCTGAAAGTTGCCCTTTATGGGTATGATCTTTCCTAACATCACCCTTTTAACTCAGCACACCATATTTTTAGACCTTTCAAGTTAGCATTCAGTTTAATAGCTGGATAATTTCAGATTGCCACAGATCACTTTGTCCAGCAAAATAATTTCGTGTGTGGGTGTTGCATAAATATAACTGAAGTGATCCTTTGACTGTGAAAAAGGAACCATTTTATGCAGCTTATATCAAGTCCAGAAATCTAAAAAGTCATGGGCAGTCTATGTCCTTAATGGAGCAGTGGATAAGGTCCTCGGGGTGGACTGCAAGTCCCAAGGAACACTGCAAATCCCCACATTTCCTTCTTCTTGGCCGATTTATCCAGGAGCCAGACACACAGATTGCTCTGGGGGATCAGTGTGAGCCACCTTTTTTTGCTGAGAGATGGAATATGAGGCTTTTTGTCACAGCAGAGCTCAGCAGCGTGTTCTGGCACTATCAGTGCAGTGCAAACTGGGTTTAACACAATTTAGAGTTGTGGTTACAGCTGTGGTATCTAAGGGGGGTGTGGAACAGTCCTGTGTCCCGAGGTAATCACTTCAGCGATATATAACCTCGGAAAAAGGAGTCCCGGCTAAAAGCTATTTGAAAACAATGTAGCCCAGGGGGCACCCCGAGATAAGCTGATTCTCCTTTCATTACTTCTTAACCATCCATTAAAAGCTAAGCACTCTGTTCTGCCCCTGCTCTGCGCACCCCGAGGATCCCGCAGGTTTGAAAGGCACTACCCCAATCTGTCATCCAAAGCCACAATTACGCATCCATCTCTAGGAACCCAGGGCAGAAAGAAAATACAAAACAAGAGGGAAGCAGGAGCTTACTTCGGAAAGTGGGAAACAAAGAACACACGGCCCGCCTTACCGGTGTTTTCATTTCTGAAATGTTTTGTAGGCTTGGGGAAAAATTGGGTGCAGAGGTTACAGCAGTCCCCGGGCAACTTCGGCTCGCACAAGCAGCGTCTGCTGAGCTGATCGCCATCCCTTATCGCCGACCTTGGCGATGCTAGGAGAATCCTGTATTCACACGGATAAACTCTGCTCTGCAACTTCGCCAACTTATTAGGGATAAACAGGCTTTGCTTCAGCATCTGGCATGTGTGATTCATATCTATCTATTTCTCATTCAGCCTCCACTTTCCCCCCTCTCTTTGGACAGTGATTGCTTCTCCTCCATTTCTCCTGCTGTGTGCTATGTAAGTAAGTTTTCAAGAGATGGGTTTATTCAAGGGAGAAAGCTGACAGTGAATAATATCCAGAAGAGAGCAAGCTTATGTTACCCCAATTAGTCATGAAGAAGTATGTGGAAAAATATGAAATGCAAGGGGCCTAGGAAAAAATCCTTTAGGTTGGGCTAAACTGTACAGAAGATACTGTTACCCATTCTGTAATGTCCTTTACTTGATAATTGTTGGAGAAAAAGCCGAGTGACTGATACCAAAGTGCTTTTTAAGCACCTTGTTACATTTATATTTTAATTCAGAACCTAAACCTAAAGCCAAATACAGATTTCGTTATTATTGTGGAAAAAAACTTTGTGAATGTATAAAAATCATATAAGCTGATTAATATTAAGGATAAATAGCTGTGGTTAGCACACTGACATTATATTATCAGTATCATTCTTGGCCCAGGCTGTTTGTACACTCGATATCAGAGGAGCTCATGGCTAGGTATTACTGAAAAATACATTATTGCTATAAATGGTGAGATTGAAGTAAGCCTTGCCAGAGTGAAAATGCAATTCTTCACAGATAAGTTACTCTTTAAGATGCTATACCTAAGAAGTGTTTAGGTTTTTCTTTTTTACGGGGTTGTTTCAGATTTAATATTTCTTCTATAATGGAATGTGTGTGGAAAGCTCAAGGAGAGCACTTACTGCTAAGCCATTTCTCACACAGTTGCACTGGCGATCCTGTACCTTTTGTGTGCCACTAAAATTAACTGCCATTTTAGTACAACAAACAATAAACAACATCAGAGCACAAAAAAACCCCAGTAAAGCATTATGTAAGTATTTATTACGTGTGTGTGATTTCAGACACTGAAATCGTTTCTCCCCCCAAACAGACTGCTGTACAGTCATTTTCCGTGCCCAGCAAAGCTGTGGGTTTACAGCTTTCACGTGTAGCATTAATACTCTGGGATTATGCAGCTGAAGAGTTGGACCAGTTAACAACAGTGCTTTTTTTGTATGGTGTTAAGGTGAAACAGTCCAGTGACAACTGTATTATTTCTTGCCTTTTCAGCTGTCCACACTTGTGCAGTAAGCTCAATGTCCTGTCCAGTTTCATCATATATATATTACAGGTCCCCGTTTCCTCTCACTCACTGAGTGGTTACTGCTCCACACTTTGAAACACTGTTTGTACACAGTTGTGTAAGAACCTCAGTGTACAACAAACTCACATTCACATCTCTAACACATGCTGTGTCTGTGTGTCTTCTCCTCCTCCACTGCTCTCTCTCTCCATTCTCTAAGACAAGGGAATTTTTAACAAGTTTTTCCTCTGCTATGCACGGGAACACCCTTCAGACTCGTGCTGTGTCACTCAAAGCTCATCACTCCACGCTCAGGCAGATCAGCTTAATCCTGCCCCAAAGTTCTGGTTTTTTCAGAAGCTGAGAACCGAGTTTGTCAGCCAACAAACAGCATCAAATTCCTTGTTCTGCGTGTTGAATGATGAAAAGTCTCTACTTTATCTCTTTTTCCTGGCTTCTGATTCCCCAGCAGTTCATGTGCTTCAGTGATGGGAGCTTCAAGAACTCTCATTAGTTCTTAGCAGCCCTGGTCAGAGAAATTTAGCTGGAATCATCTTCCCCTGGAACATTCAGCTCTGTTAGCACAGTACGAAGTCAGTTCTAATTTTGTCAAGATTAGCTTTCCAAAAGTACCTGGAATACCTTTCTGACAACGTTACAGCACTCAAATTTTAAGTTTTTATTTCAAATCGTTCTGTTTATACTAACAAATTTTAAAAATCAAAGTAACTCGTACTTGTCATTTACTTTCAGGGCACTCCAATATAATTTCTTGTCTCTTTCTGAACTGAAAATATTTTTATAAGACAAAATGTACACAAATGATTCAGGAAACTTCAGGATAACACTAAGCAGAGACTGCTCTATTACACATCTCAGTGAAATACCTTGTTGTACAGGGGCCAAAAGTCTAATACTTCCTATTTGATCCAATGCAAAGATAGAAACAGCCTGGAAATAAAGAAGCTGATAGAATGTATTTGCAGTTAAGATTTTTGAATGTCTGCTGTACAGTGTATTGTGGATCGTAAAAGGAACGCAAATCAAATTATTTCGTCTAAATGAAGAACAACGTCAAATGCCTCTTGCTACAAAACCCAGGCAGCCACCAAGTGCATTTAAAGATCCTGAAATGTCCCAAAGCTTTCAGCATTTCTCAACCTTCCATATTTTGCAGAGTGATTGTTTAAATATTCCAGTTAAAGAAAAAAGGTAAATATACACCTCAGCACACATTCACACACGGCAAACACTCAATCTTGCATGCACTGTAGGTTAAGTGGCACGTATCTCTTCAAAAAACATTGTGAAAGAAGATGTTGTATCCATCATTAAAAATGCATGAGAAAAAAAATATAAGAGAACTATCCAACTTAAATACATGTAGGGTAAGTTTCATGTGTTTTGGTTCCTTTCTTTGGAATGCATAAATAACTGCTCTTGTGCCTTTCTCAGCTTGCCTTTTAATATCCTGTGTGCTGCTTTCTCTATCTAACTTGCTACAAATTGCTTTTAAACACAGCCTTCTAATAGTGTCAGGTTTTCCACATCCCTAAACTGAAAATTCCCGTAAACATTAACTACTAATTCAATAAACATGGGGCCTGCAAAACAGCACAAGCCTCAGCTCTCATTTCCTGCACATTGACCCTTCTCTCAGAACCAACTCTGGTGAACTCCACCGCTTCAGATTAAGATTTTGAAATTAAAATCCCGGCAACCACTGCCCCTGGAGCAGTATTAGTGGGGGCCAATTCAAACTCCAGCTCGTGTCTCCTGGCTGACATCACAGGAGCCTCCTTGAGGAGCTTTGTGCTGTCCTCTGCCAGTGTCCTTTGGCACACGGAAAGCAAATGGTGGGAAAGCAAGGGAAAAATCTGTTTGCACTGTTGGTTTGTTTTTTTTCAATGGAGGTAATTATAGATGTTGGCTGATTCCACGGAGAGGATCAAATTGTGCTCTCTAAGGGCAGTGTGGGTCCACTGAAACCATCTGAATTGCTCTGAATTCATTCCAGGTAAATGCCCGAAGAATTTCTTTTCCCCTTGGAACACAAAGAGACAATGTTATGTGCGCTCAACAGGAACTCAGAACTCCAAAAGACAAAGAGTTAATTAGTGCACAGCTGAATATATAAACTAAATAAATTACCCAGGACATATTGTGCCCAAAGAAGTGGTGCCAAGCACAGCTATTTTGAAAAGCTGTCAGATGCAGGCGCTCAGAGGTTTGCAGGGAGATGGAGACTGCTGAATGCCTCCCTCGAGCCTGACACCACTGCTGCTGTGTAACCTTAATTGCCATCTGATTCCAGACCCCGCTCCCTCTTTTGCTGTTGGCAGTCACGTCTACCTGGGAGTGGACAGAACTCCAGATGCAGGAACTCAAAGCTGTAACCTCCCTCCCCGAGCTGAGGCGTGATGGGAATGCTTAATGTTGAAACTGCTTGGGAGAGATTAAAATAGCACTTGTCATCTCTTCTCTGAAAAGGAAAATAAACCTGATTTTCTAAAGCGAACGAGCCCCGGTGTAATGATGTGACAAAGCGAAGAGCAGAGGCAGAGCAGCAAAGCATCTCCAGCATAACAGCCAAACAAAACATCCCAGTCTGCCTCATCTACTCCTCATTTCTGCTGAAATAGTTGACACATATGCATAACCAACCGTACTCAGCACATCTGCATTCAGGGGCCAACTGTCTCCCTGCAAATAATTCCGGTGCTAATTGTGAGAGTGATGGAGTCAGCTCAGCCAGACATACCAGTGGTGTGAGTCAGCAAAAACACACCCAGCTGCTCTGGCCTTGGAGGAGTCCTGGGCCTTAAACAATGCAAAGCTCCATCCTCTTTTTCTTTTTTTTTCCCCCTTTTATTCATTTTGTCCTTCTGATCATTAACTTCAAGGGATGAGAAGAATGATTTCACCAGAAGATCTCAAAAGAATTACAGTCTGGAGTTGGGTTCGGTGACTCCTGCTCTTTGTACCTCTCTGAGCTGAGAAACAGGCCCTTTTCTGCTCCATCTGTGCTGCTCTGTGCTCTGCTGGCTCTTCTCCCACCTCCTGCCCTTTGGCCAACGCTTTCACATCACACTGCCTAAAATCTTCAGACCTGGGGTATATTCAGCATTTTGCTCTGCTTTGAAGAATGTGTCAACAGAAGGAGGAAGAAGATAGGGGTATGGTCAGGGACCTTAGATATTCAAAAGATGCTTTTGAAAAATTTCCTTTCCAGGGCTCGTGTTTTCTATAACCAACTCTGAATGATAATAATCAAGAGAGCAAATTGACAAATTACCCCCTATAAGCACTACAAAAACAGATCTAGAAGTACTTTTTCTTCAAATTTTTTTCATGCTAAACCAATTTAATTATTATCATGTTTTGTGTTACTTTTAAATTTTACCAGAATTCATAGTCAGTTTGCCAACTGCACACCAGTTTATAGTGTGGCACTCCTTGTGTGAATTGGTATTTTCAGTGTAATATTATCACAGGTTCTGGCAGCCACTGAAAGGAAAGTACATCCAGAGGTGTCTTATTTACATCTGATGAAAATATAAATACCACTGCTAACACACAGGCTGGAATCTTGGGCACCGTAAATTGAATTAACTGTCTTGAAGCAGCAGAGCATCAGAACCATTCATTTATTTTAACAAGCATATAATTAATTAATTTGCTTCCCTATTCATGGTCAGTTAGGTGTTTCTGTTTTCTCAGTGAATGGGGATATCACACATGAGATGCACTGCTTCTCCCATGTATTTCTTTAGGTGTAATCAGAGTGTCTTTCCTTGCAGGAGATGCCTTTTCTGCAAGGTCACGGGGATGAAACAGGCCCTTTAACAAAACCAGAAGGCTCCAGAAAGAGGCAGTGTCCCTTCTGGTGCTGAGGGCCCGGCAGAGGGAAGGTTGGTGGTTTTCCATGAGGGACTGGAGTCAGATGGGTACTTAGGTCTCATTACGTGTGGTTAATTTGGCTGAGAACAGACACAATCAAACCAGACATCGGCATCTTAAAAGCCACTCATGGGAGAAACAACAGCTTCTTTCTTTAAGCCACTTAATTTTTGCCATCAAATTAATATTTTATTATTCCTTAGGGCCCCTGACATGGTCTTTATGGTTTGAATATGTGTAACACACCACATACACGAATTCTAAATAGGGTCTTGCAAGTCCATTGAGAAAAGGTGCTGGAACTAAATATTTTAGTTTCTAGCAGGAGTAATTAACTGTGTTTAATGTTGTAATAGTTTATTTTAAATGAGAGCGAGAAAGATAATAAAAATATAAATATCTGGATATATATATAAACGTCTGGATTGCTTATCTATAACATTGGCTTCTGTTGTCATTTGTAAATATCTTGTTTAAAGCTGTTGATTGAGTCTCCTGCTGGTAAGTATAAATTTTATAGCCTAAGCCATCCCATATTTCATACAAGACTTTGTAAAGGAGACGGATTTATAATTTTTTTTCACTGATCTCAAAATTATCATTTACTTTTTTTATAAATTTCTGCATCATTTACTGAGAAGGTATTCATGGTTTTATAGACCCTTTCTTTTTTCATCAGTCATTCAGAAGTAAAAGATTTATGAAGTCAAATGTTTTTTATCATGCTCTGATTCATGCAAGCATATTGGTTGAAATTGGTGATGCTTCAGTCAAAATAAATGTTCACAGTAATGAATTTATACTTTTTAATAATGCAGAAGAGGTGAATTAAGAAACAGCATGGCATGAACACATAGAAAAAGATAGATTATTATGGGCCAACGTTCCCCAAAAGGACTTTCATGAATTAATTATATCTTCTTATTTGTTTAATATTTGGGTATTTTTTTATTATTATTACTGTAAGAAAAAAACCAAAACAACCCCCTGCCACATTTTAGGCCATAACTACATCAAACAAGCAGGAGGTAACAAATTGTTTGTCAGACATGGCCAGAACAGCTGAGTCCACACCATGGCAACAGTGACACACGAAAGGAGACTTAAAGGTTCTCTTCCTATTTCACACAAATCAGGGACCAGGTAATTAGCAACCTGTGAGCCCTGTGGGATTGACATGCCCTTAGCCCAGGTCTATGCACATTTTGGGAAGTTTTCTGCCCGGGTCCCAGGGCGTGTGCCCTCTGTGAGGGATTCAGGCAGGTGGTTTGGAGCAACCCCACGGGGATTCCTCTCTGCCCCTGTAACGTGTGCCTCTGCAGCAATAAACCTTGAATTAGGATTTACATGGCCCCACTGCTGTCTGGCTCCCCAGACACGTTCAGGGACCGGTCACAGCTCTGTACTGATGTGCTCCTGCACAGCTCCCTTGGCATTAATGTGGAACTGCACATTTTTCATAGAACATATGACAGATAGGCAGCTTCCTGTCGAAAATATGCCAGGAGAAAGCAGCCCCCAGCCTTAGTGATCATTAGCAAATACCTGGATTACACTCCATATGGGGGCAATCTGATTATCAGGACAGCTTTGTACAGATGCTGAGCAGGCTGAGTGTAGGAAAGCAGGGAGGATTACAGCAGAATGACCGTATCAGAGCAAAAAAGGGCAGAGTTAGGGAGCTTAATCTGAGCTGAGGGGAGCAGGCCAACTGCAGCCAAGTAGGGTAGGATGGCTCCATCAGAGCGTGACAAAGTGGGCCAGTAGTGCTGGCAGTGGGGAAAGGAGCGTGAGCCAACTCTATCAGGAGGAAAAGGAGAGCTGAGAAGAACAGTTCCTTTGATGAACAGTGGAATCTCTTTAAGGAGAGAATCACAGCAGACTCAGCAGAGGGGAGAACTGTACGGCAACAGCACTTAAAAAGCTGGAAATCAATATTACTTGATTGGAAAGAACTGGAAGTGTTATGCCAGAAGAAGCTGCTTTAGGCTGGAAGCAGAGTCAAGAGCCGTGAAGGGCTCCATGTAAAGCAGCCTGACATGCAGGATGCCACAGGCAGGAGCTGCTGAGGAGAGAGGGGGAAGAGCTCCTGGAAGTGTGTGCTGATGGATGCTGCCAACAACAACATCAGTGATTCAGCAAGGGTCTCTCACTGGGTTTGCTTCCCATCCATATTTCTGCCCTCTACTTTGCATCCCAATGGTTTTCCCATTTAAAAGAGGAGATGGGTAATCACAGAAATTTTTGAGGAACGCTTTTGAGAGAAATACAACCTAGTAATTCTCCCCATTCACTGCGAAGTATGACGTAAAAACAAAGTGAGGGGATTGCAGTAACTGTTCAGCCACAGACAAATGGAACCAACCAGTACAAGTTTAAAGCAGTTTTGTGATGTATGTTAAAGCAAATTTTTCCATTTCATACCTCAGAAGTTTGCACTGGAACAACGGGTAAACCCCTCTGAATGTCAAATTGCAAATCTGGGACAGGCAGATAGCTCTGAATAGATGTCTGGGAGATGTATTGTGCTTCCTGTAAAAGAAACAGTCTTTGTGCTCTAGTTTAAATATGTTTTATCTTCCTTTTTTAATTTCACTGTTCCTATGATGATCTACTTTGAGTTAGAAGATGGCAAGAAGTTCATAAAGGCAGGTTATATATATATATCTATATATATATCTATCATGCATGGCACAGAGCTCTCACTGACATTTTTGTCCCTCAGGGCACGTGTGTTGGTCATTGTGGCCAGTGTATCTTATCAGTGGCAGACTAGAAGCTGGGAACTGAGAGGTTAATTTCTAAAAAGGAAATATGTAAAAATAAACTTATTTATGTTATTACCATCTGTTTGGTTGGTTTTTTTCATTTGCACTTTATTCTGGGTAAAGAATTGCCTCATGAATCCCTCTGGAATGATAAATGGTGGATGTTTTCATACTTCTTCCTCTCCCAGAGCTCAGTCCTTGGCTGTGGTAATGATTAATCCTTAAGTATTCATTAGCCTTTCTGCATAATCCTGATTCTAGGAATGACAATAAGGAGGATTCCGTAGAATAGAATGATGTAATACTGTGGGAAATTAGACACTGAGAGTTCCAGTACAATAAGGTTACATTAAAGAGAGATAATCACAAGAGGAAAAAGTCTTACAGTGTCACAGCATGCCTATGAAAGTCTCTGGGTTATGGAATCAAAGTGTTTTCTACAAACCCCTGCCCATGTCAAGCTTTAATAATGCCTCTCATCATGATATTAGACAAATCATACTGAGTTTGCATTATCTGAGTAGCTTCAGGCCAGCACTGCAAATCCTGGTTGTGCCAGACAACCTCAGCTTAAAAAAAAAAAAAAATAGAAAAAGAAAAGAAAGGTCTCTTCTAATTCTCCAGGGACTGTCTATTATAGGCAAATCACTTTCAAGAAATGAGGTACAATTTGTGGTAAATTAACATTCCTGAGAGTGAATAGTAGCTGAGTTTCTGCCAGGGAATGAAGCTGCCCTGGAGACCGACATGTGATGCTAAAGTGGAGTGTCCAGGCAACCACCCGATGAAGATTCCTTTTGGCCCATGTGTAAAAATAACAGCAAAGCTGTAACAAAAGTCTCAGAAATGTGTGTGAAAGCCTATAGGACAAAAAAAAAAAAATACCCAACAACTTTCCTCAACTATGTGCAGCAATTAGCAACATAAAAGACACAAAAGAATAGAAAGATCACTTAGTGTAATGTTCAATAGAAAATAAGCAAGCAGGGAGCACTGAGAGTAAAGAGAGGCACGTGATAATGTGCAGAATGCCCTTATGCTATCTCAGTTTAAATCTAGCCTGAAAACTTTTCTATTTGCATCGACTATTCAGGTTTAGCTTCCTCTTTCCCCATTTTATGAAGGGCTTTGAACTGCCTGCTTGATGTTAAAAGCAGTATATAAATTGAAACTCTATTATGCTTCAGAGCAGATAAAGATGTTGCAAATGCAAAGAAAAAAACTTTCAAATGAGACACACTGCAGCTGGAAACACCAACCACACTAATCCAAGAAGGTTTTGGTTTTTAGTTCTGCCAAAGGAAGAGAGAAGTCAAGGGTGAAGTTTTAAGGAATATAGGAAGGGATGTGGAGCAAAGTCACAGAGGATGGTAAACCAGCTGAATAACAAATGAAACACACACTGTCAGACGAGTCCAGGAGACCAGGCAGAAAGCCAGCAAATATGGTTGCAATATTAAAAGGAGGAATGAAAATCATCAAGAAAATTGTGGACACATCAAATGCCTGTATGTGGGGAGGAAAGGGGGCAAAAGAAAGTGACACAGGGAGATCACAGATGGGTGCACGAGGTTGTATTTTACAGCACTTGCAGAGCACTCAGGGTTTGTCCCAGTTCACTCAGGGCAGCAATAAGGGCATCCAAAATATGAGATAAAATCTGGCTAAATTGGACTGAGTCTTTACGTTGATTTTAGCAGAGCCAAGGTTTTATTCATTAGGAGACAAATATAATACCCACCTTAGTGAGGTAGGAAAAAGGAATATTTCATTTTGTAGAGGGGAAACTTGGACTCCAGTAGACAAAAAGTCATATTCTTCAAAGCTTTTTTGCCTCTGTAAGGTCTAGGGACTCTGAATTTTAGCAGCCATATATGCCTAACACGTAGAATAAGATCTCAAAACAAGATTTAAATGTTCAGCTTTTCACTGCAATATTCAGATGGCATTAGTTGGGCAAAAAATCAAGAGCTAAGCCAACAGGAGTAATCTTATACTAGAGACTGAGAAAAAAACTTGAGCTTCCCCAGATATGCCTAGCCAAAAAAAGCCCATTTAATGATTTGGGTACTCTTAGCAAAATATCAGTGAATAACACAGGGTATTGTCTCAGCACAAACACAGGTCATTGTTTCAGGTCAGAAGGTTCTCGTGGCTCACCAGAAGAAATGCCAGGACACATTCACTGGGTCCCCAGAACAAGGATGAGGAATACCTTAGGAAATACAAAGTAAAAAGTCTGTAACCCAACCCTTCAAATTCAAGGTAAGAGGAAAACAACTCTGAGGCATTTGTTTGTGTTCCTTGAATGAGCTGTTCATGACTTCTTCCCTTTAAAGAGATGTTGGAGGACTTGTTAAATACACATTAAACAATTATTGGCAAAGAAACTGCTGAAAGAAAATGCTGGGAGTACAGCCTAGAATGCTTACCCCTTCTCACAGCTGAATACCCTGCTAAAATTAAAAGCCTTCTGCTATCTTTTATTCTCCCTGCTGACGCAGCTGACCTTGCTTTATTTGCTGTTTGTGTTATTTGTTATGACACACGGTTATCAAGAACAGAAGATGTGCACTAATTCCAGAAAATCTGGTGACATGGTGGCATTCCATAAAATCATGGTGGCAGTTGTGGCTTGTAAAGCTCCTGATGTGTGGAAATGAACTGCTCAGGAGCTTCAGGTGCTTCCTCGTCTCGTTCCTGGTTTCTGGTGGTGGTTACAGAGATTCCCCGTTCACCACAGCTCTCCAAAGCATGTGCAATGTGTGTGTCTGCACATACCTAAAGATGTCCCACCCAGGTTAAAAAATAAATAAAATAAATAAAGTGATTTGTTTGGGCTTATAGGACCAGAAATCACAGCAGGGTTTAAGCGTTATTGGACCCTAAACCTTACCTAAGCCTCCTTTTCAGGTTTTGATTCATGAACTAGCCCTCCTCTGGCTCGCTGCTGGGCCTTTCCTCCCCACCATTTGTCCTGGAGTCTGGCACTCTTTCCCCAGGCAGCCTGGGCATGAATTATTGCAGAGCTCCTAATGCAGGGATCAACAAAACACCCTGTCTTATTAAAAACATTATTTTCAAAATTATTATTTATGTACAGAATTGCCTCCTAAGATGTGGGTTTGTAGTCAGGGTGTTTGTTGTACATCCTGCACTCCATTTTCTGTTTCTGTATCAGCCAGGGACCACTCTCTTGGAAGGACAGAGCCTTTGTAAGAAAGAAATCCAACTAGCAAGCAAAACTATTTATTCCAAATCATTATTTGAGTAGCTGACCAGCTACAGCCTTAAGGTTGAATATCCATAAACCATTGACCCAGACTAGAATATTGTAGATCACCCTGGAACCAAAAATAACTTTTTTTCCCCCTGTTGAAAAAAAAAATATCTATTTTTGGCCTAATTTTCTGACTTAGATTTATGGAAAATTAAGTTGGATGCGTGTTTCCACATTTCTAATTGTTTCTTCACCTTTAACTACCATAATTAGAGCTATATTACAGGCGAGGGAGATAAAAAGGTTAAGTACCAATACATTAAAAATTAAGAAAAAAAAAGTTCAAACCACTTCTCAAATACACAGAGCACAGGTTAGGTGAAAGCAATTGGTGTAAAAGTTTTACTGATGTTAACACTGGCCAGATGCTCATGATCAGTGCTTGGTTCTCCTTGAAATTCAAGCAGTTAGAGGCAGAATTTTCTCCTTTTCTCCTAAACAGCTCCAGTGTGCTAAAAGCTGAGAGGTACTATAATGGAAAATCAGTTACAGAAAACAACACATTTTATTGTCAGATAATCACAAAATAACTCAGAATAATAGCATTTTTAAGCATAAGGGTCTGTGAAATACATAAAATAGCTGAAAGAAATGCTTTATTGGGATGTCACAGCCATTGACTGAATGGGCTATCAGCTTAAAACATCAGGCAAGGCAAGGCAAGTCTCCTGAGAACAAGAGTTTTACTGGGGTTTACTGATCCTACAGCACCTATGCCATTAGGGAACAAAATCTGGAGGAAAAAAGTGCACAGCACTTTGAAAGATACACTCTACCCTTTACCCTTTTATATATAAATATTAAAACCTTACCATAAAAAAACCAAACCAAACCAAACAAAAAAACACAAAACAAAACAAAAAAACCACACCTGAAACAACATCACAAAAACAGAGCAGAGAAATGCATGTTTAAAAACTAAAGGTAATAATATTTGACAAACTCAGAAGTACAGGTGGGCTACTGCATGCTGGACAGTCACTGCCAGCAGCCAGCAATGTTGTATTTCATGTTTAATTCCCAGTTGTGCCTCTGAGTGCTCATATCACTGCTTTTACTAACCCTCCTACTGCTGAACCCTCTGCTGGCACGAATGGTGGCAAAGACTCAAGATTAGCAAGGTTTGTGTTGGTTGAGAGACAACTTGCAGCATCCAGTTAGAAACTGCTTCTCCATTGCCGTTATATTCTCATTTCTTGTTAATTTTTTTCCTAATAAATGGCTCACAAACAGTCACTATATTAAATGAGAGTGCCTAGGCCTAAAGAGTTTTTAAAAAGGACCAATTAAAGCTCTTTTTTGTAGCCCTTATATTTTATTGTGGATTCTTTAGAGGCTACCTCACCAAGCCTATGAATGTTATAAGCCCTGCATTCTAGAAAAATACATACAATTATGTCAATAATTTGAACACTCAGTATACAAGTAATCAGGCCTTCCAAGATCAGGCCATAAATTTGCACAATTAAGAATTTCCCAGGGTCTCTAAACTGGTATAATTCTACAGTCCACCACAAAAAGTTCTTTTTCAATTTTGTTTATAGTTCAGACTGAAAAGAATATGCTTAAAATTATATATTTGAACAAAGAGATATTAAATTAGAATGTTTCATTTAAAAGCATTATTGCTAGAGAAGTGTGCAATAAATCTCAAATGAGTTTCATCTGAAGAGAAATTAAAAGGAAAACAAATATTTACAGAGAATTTTGGACCTGATATGCAATAGAAAACACATGTTTTTCACAGACTGAAAATGGGGTTTGTCTCATATGGAAAGTATGCAGCTGTCCTTATCCTCCAGCCTCCTCACCCCCTGTGCAGCACTTCTTGGTGGGGTTCTAGCATCTGGGAATTCCAAAATTCTCTAGAATTCCCTCCACTCCTTCATGCCTCCCAATTCCTCCAATCCAGGAGACTGCTGTGGAACAACAGAGGACACACAACAGGCTTTAACTAATGAAAATAATTAAACAAAGTACTAACATTTGCACTCCTTTATCAGTAGGTCCAAAATGGGATAGTAAATAAAGTTGCAGCCTAATTAAACCATATCCATTTTATCTTATCTAGTTCTTCCCAAGCGTCCTCAACAGCTGTCCCTTACAAACCAGATATCAGAGATCCTAAATTCTCATTAGGGAGGTGCTATTAAGAATGCATATTCCTGTATGCCATACAAAAAAACCCCTTTTAAATGTGATTTTACAGCTCCTTTTGTAGCAAAGTATAAATAAGGAACCACAGAATAAAAAGGCAATGCAGAATAAAAATATGTTGCCTGTTCATTGCCAGCATGAGAGATTTCTCCAACGACAAAAGCAAGCAAGTCCCACCTGGAATGCTGTGATTTCTGTGCTATCATCTCAGTGAGATACCACAGTTCCAGCATATTGGGATTTTCCCTTACCTTCCCACTCTGCTCCTCATGTACCTATGTAAGAATCCCAAATTTCACTCTAAAGCAGAAGTGCTCCTGCACTCGTTTTGGGGTGCAAATTGATTCATGACTGGTGACAGCTTGGGTTGCTGGTGCAGTTTCCAACCTCCTTTAATGTCATTAACCAACAGCCATAAGGGAATTTGATAGCAAAAGCAATAACTCAGAAGCATAACCAGCCCACACAACACAACTTCACTAGAGAAAAGCTCTATTTCGAGCACTTACCATGGCTGCTGCTTGAGAGACCTGTGACTAGCACCTTGTTTCAGCCCCAGACGTGTCATTTCGACTCATTCATCAAAAGCACTTGTTCAGCCTCAGGCAGCTGCAAAACCATGCGAGGTTACCTTACCAGAGGAGCCTCCACACCCTGCCTGGCTTGAAAAGCACCTTTGGCTCCTTACATACACCATAAAAATGCCAAGGCTACCACAGCTCAGATGTTGGAGAGCCTCCTGCAGGAGAGGCACACGGAGATCCTGAGTGGATGCTGCCCATGAACATTTTCAAAGAATGCAAGAATATCATCCTTGCCTCTCTGAGGTGAGCAAGTCATCAGCTCACTCCTGATTCATTGGGCTCTTAACGAGCTTGTGGAGCCCACCAGGACAGAGGAGAGCATGCTCTGAACAGACACCAGCAGCAACCCCAGCTCAGGAGACAAGAGCTCTGCAGGGCCTTCCTCATGGCCCCATGCAGCATTTATTATGAACTGCCAGTGGCAGCAGCAATGCAGTTAAAAATTCCTTTCTTTTACTTTACAGAACAGATTCGGGCAGTGTTCCTCAGGACAGAGCCAACACCCAGTCAGGCTTTGTCCTAAGTGTTGTGTCCAGGTTGGGATCTCCCTGCTCAGGAAGATGAGGGCTCCTACCCGAAGCAGTACCAGATGCTTGCATTTACCAGCGTGAGCAGATGCTGCTTTATTAGAGACAGCATCGGAATGAACTCCCCGAGTTTGGGTTTCATAAAGTTTGTTAAGGAAACATTTTTGAAAAGAGAGAGAGAGAGAAACTGTGTCCTAATGATGTTCACATGTTTCCCCACAGAATGAAAGCTGATCTGTGCAGGCGTCGAAAGCATTACCTCCTAATTTCATTAAAGGGGGGGAGAGTACCCAGAAAAAGCACAGAAGTAAAATGCTGTTGACCTCCCTGACAAGAGGCTGAAAAGGAACCTGCTCTGGGAAGCCAAGACTTTTTGCCTCTGCAACAATCGGGTAGGTGATCGCTGCCTCGGAAAATTTATGATATCTTTTTATTTATAGCAGATGTCCTCTGAAAGCAAACAGTTTTGGTTCATGCTACACAAATCTTATGGATAATTACACAGTGTGGTGTGGAGGTTCAGTAACGCTGCAAATATCAACATAATTTTCTAAAATCAGTTGCGAATCAAAAGAGAAAAAAAATGTCCTGATACCGATCTAAAGCTTGAAGATAAAAGGTTAATCAAAACAAGACTTTTGCCTTTGCTTTCTAGAAACTTGTTGTTTTAAGGGGAAAAGGTAAAAAGTTGAAACCGTGTATGGAGCCCACTAATTAAGTTATCATTTACCCCAAACAAGCTCTTGCAGTTCCAATAAAGACGATCAGATGCCAAAATAAGCCGTAAGGAGCATGAGTAGTTACGGTCACGGATTCATAATCCAAGTGTTTATTTTGGGTGTGTAACTTTCTCTCAAGCGTGGAAAGTTGCATCTCTTGCCCTACCTGAGTGAAACAAAGCTCAAGCCATGAATTCCACGCTCTCAGTGGAACCCATGTGATAAACTCCTTGCTCATTTAAGCCACGGGTGTTTTCTCTCCTCAGAAGGCACTGCTGGGCTGCCTCTTGCAGAAACTGCGCCATCCCAAAGCAACTCAAAGAGTCCAGAACAGGTAAATCAGGTGCTGTAGCCCCATGGAAAAGTTTTACAGGTGGAGAGGATGACTGAAGAGGAAGCCTCACCTTTCAGTGTCAAAACTTTAATTTCCCATGTTAAACGCTCTGCAGTTTCAAAGACAAAACTTGAGCCCCCAAGCCCTTGGATGTGAACAAAACTGCTGGTGGTGGGGTGTTTGCTTCCCTCGTTTTCCCCCTAATTAGCAGAGTTCAAGGTGGAAAGGGTTGAACTTTTTGAAAATGAACTAAAAATGGACAGAAACAATACATCTGTGAATTTGCTGTTCATTATGCACGGTCTGTAAGAATGCATATTTCAAAAAGAAAGTCATTAAAGTAATTCTGCTGCTCTGTTTTGCAGGTCTTCGTGACAGTTTAAGCAATAAAATGGTTTAATCTCTCCGGATTGCAAAAAACAGAAACCCCTGACAAGGACAGGAGATTGGCAGAATTCATAATAATATATTTTTACTTATGGCACATATTTGTAATTTCAAGGACACGGTTCACAGTGACCCCACTGTAACGTTGCATGGGCATTGTTCTACACTGATTTGCATTAATATCTACAGAAGTGTTTTCCTCTCTTAGTCCTGCTTCAGAGGACATGCTTGTCATTAAAATTCTGGTCACAGATGTGGGTTAAAATATCTCTAACCTTTACAAATGTATTATGTGGCACTACTGACATAGCTTTTATTGCAGATAAAATCTATAACAAATCCTGTGTGTGACAGGAGGGGAACATGATTTTGTATTAAACTCAGATGATAGAGATGCATTCCTTGCTTGTACTTTTAAAATGCTTTGGATATAGTAACAATGAGTTAGGTTTTCTACTCCATTGCAGTTTGAAAGCCATTAAATCTTTTTTTTTTTTTCCTGCTTTGGTACTTTAATAAATTTTTCTTAAACTGTCTTTCAGAAGAGGACATAAAGTAGTGGAAATATTTCAACTCACTTCCAATCTTGGTTGAATCCATCAGAAGTAAACAAGAAATCAGTTTATTAGGATGGACTGCCTAACATCCATCACCGAAAATCTTTTATAAGCTACCCTGAACACAGACCATGATCCCCTGCTTCTGTTCCCTACCTTGGATTGGCATTCACGTGCCTAGAAGGGTCTCACATTAATATATTCATTTTCCAAGTACTTTCTGCACATGCCACTGTATAAAGGACGTTTTGAACAGCCCTTTGCCTTGCCCACCAGTGTCATAGGAAGGCCACTGTGATACTACAGGGTTGTAATCCTGGCTATTTTACACCAGAAGGTTGCATCAGCTCACCCAGTGAAGACAGGCATTTAAACTGCTGGTTAAAAATTCTAGAGTTTGAGAAATTCTAAAGAAAAGCGTTATATGAAAGCTGTACATACATAATATTTTTATCACATTTCCAAACAATCTATTTATGTGGGCACACATAATATAATAATAAACTTCCTGATATTATTTCAAATTATATTTTGTTCATTATATTATTCATATGCATTTTAATATAAACACAAAAAACCCTGATGAAAAATGCTCAAAGGTTTCCAATTAATGTTCTTCACTTTTTGTCAGGTTCCAACACCACTGACAGCAATTTCATAAAGATGTTAATGAATTTTACATGATATTCATGAGAATGAATGTCTTTCTCATCAAATAAGATGTACAAGATTCTGGCCAGAAAAGAGTGACTGAGTTTGCAAAAATGTTAAAGCCTAGCCCATTTCTGAGGGAACAATTTGCAGCTTGCATGGGAGAGAGCTGATAGCACTTGATCATATTGTAAATGATATCATTCTCCTCCAGGTAGTATCCTTCCACTAACAGAGGAGAGGGAATTTGCCTTACTTCAATGCCTTCTTCAGGGGTGCTGAACTGAGATGTATCAGTCTAAAACTGTGTGGCAAGGAAGATAGAAATAGCTATAAATAAAATTCCAAGGCATTTCAGTCTTCCCTCTCATTAAATGAAAAAAAGTCATAAACAACTGCAATAAAAACGAGTTTTATTTCATTTTGCTCTGGTAGGAGCAATCGCAGGAAAAATATTAACTGAGGTTCTATTATTGGCAAAACAACAATTTTATTTCTTCATTGTAACAGATATTTTGGTCCTTTTTCCAGCTGATTTTCGGTAACCTCTTCCCTTGACGCCCAGTCTGTCTGGAAAGCTGCAAGAGCAAACCCAGCCTGCTTCAGATGTGGGACCTGAAGCCAACAGAGCTGCCTCTCTGGTCGTGGGTGATTGTTTGTAAGGTCTCTGTGTCTCCTCTAAAGCCATGGCAGTGTGACTGAGGGTGAATAAAATCTCAGCACAGCCCACGTTCTGCCAGGCACTGAGTGCCCCAAACTCCAACCAGCTTCAAAGGAAGCACTCCTCACCTCCCAGCCTATCTGCCTCTAAGTACAGTGTTTCCTTGTGTTTCTCCTGAATTACCCCAGGAAATACTTGGAATAGTACAAATATTGAGTTTAGCCAACTGCCAGAGGCGGCCTGAGTGGTTCTGGATGGATCTGTGACAAGTTGCATTTGGTTCATCTTTTGGTTCCCTTCTCCCCCCTGCACAGGGAACAACTTCTGTTCCTGCAGTTGTGCCCACTGAACCCAAAATGGGCTTTAGGGCTCTTTTGGAGGGTAAGAGGCACTGCACAGAGCTGAGTCCACGAGCACTCCTCTGTCTCCCAGGGCTTGTTTTGGGGCAGGTGATGTTTATACTGCCCAGAATTCTTTCTTTTGCTAAAGGGGCACCTGGCTGCCTGTAGCAGTAATCCCTGCCACCACAGTGGAAAATGCCAGCAATAACCTTTTGTCCCCTCTCCTTGAACTGGAGTGTTCCTCTCCTGTCCCAGCCTTTGCTCAGCAGTCAAGGTTCCAGGCTGTAAATGAGGGAAAGCACCAGAGGTTTGTTATTTCAGCCCGAGCCAGGACTGGCAGAGGACAGAGCTGGTCCCAGAACCTGAAAGAGCACCCAGAGATGGCAGGACTGGACCTGCCCTCAGCCTCCTTCAGCTGCTCAGTGCTCTCAGAAAGGACAGCATCTTTGACAGTCCAACCCCCCAAAAAAACCAAATCACATGTGCAGTGATAAATACATCTGGGGGTTCTAATGTCATAACAAATGGGCATAATCCTGCTCACCCCTTCCCAGGGCTCTCCAAGGAGATGGCATGTCTGCACAAATCACATCTGCTGAATAAAGTGCTGGCAGTGTAATAAAACCATTAATATTAATAACAGGACAAAGCATCCAACAAGGTGTCAGGAGAGAGTGACACAGCAAGGAGAAGGTGGATAAGCTTCACACTCTTCCTGGAGTAATTTCTTTGCATTACATAACCCAGTGGAAAAGGCTAAAGTGATTGCTTAAATTCAATCTTCAATATTGCTTCTCTGCAAAAAAATAAATGTGATGAATTAAAAAGTAAGACTTGCATGAGGAATAGGTTTGCCAGAGTTCTTGAGCAAACAGAAAGCTAGCCTGGAAAGATTTCTTTAAAGACCCATTTACTGATTTGTTTGACCTTATTAGCTCTCCTTTAGCAATTTCCTTGATTTTTGCCCATCAGCCCTCAGTTTCAAATCAGCTTGTATTCAGACTTCTAGGGAATACAGTTTGGTAGTATGCAAATGAGTTTTAATGAAAAAGAGCTTTCCAAAGGCAGCAAGAGAACTGAAAGATTTAATTCATCCAGGTGCTGCCTAAAGGGTTTTCATTCAATTCTGGAAGAGACAAGAGGATTTAGGTTGCTGAAACAAGAAAACAAGAAGTGAGAAGAAGTAATAAAAACCACTTTAGGAAACAGGAGTCCCTGACAAACAAACAAACAAACAAAAACAAACAAACATTAAAAAAAGGTAGGTAGATCTTCTATTCAATTCTCCTGGGATGAGGTTCTTAAAACAATGTCATCATGGACATCAAATTGTCACTAATGGTGAATGGTATCAACATCCATTAGCTGCCTGTGAAAAAAGATCCCAAAATATTTCATTTTTGGCACTGCAGTCCCAGCACTGCTCCTGATACTCAGATGGAATAAAAGACCATAAATCCATTTAATTAATCCATCTCCCCTAGAAACTTGCTGCTGCTGCTCCACAGGTGGAACGTCAGTAAAGGAGGGGTTTGGGGTCCTGCCTGCTTTGGGTGACCTGGATTGCTCTTTGAAGGAATGGCTTACCTCTCTCTCCTTCTTGAATATACAGATAGTTAGAAAGATGAGGCTCCTAACTTTGTATTTAAATTGAGTTTTTAATGCTGGGATTGATTAATATGTTCCAGGATTAGCAAGAAATTAAAATTCTTAGTTTTTAAAAGTATATTTTTATTTCCATCCTTGGTGTTAATCTCATTAAATGCTGGAATCACAGAATCATGGAAGGGTTTGGGTTGGAAGGCACCTTAAAGATCCTCACTCCTGAATTCCAGTAGTAGACAACACTTCTAAAATGGAAGCATTCTGAAACTTGTGCTAACCTCGGTAAAGCAGAATCTCACATGAAACAAATCAAATGCCTTGCAATTTTTATTTTTATTTGCCGTTCGTCAACTCACATGTTGGTTTTTAGTTCTTTCTTGCTGAACACATTTATTTACACGCAAATTTTCACTTCTGTAACTAAAACAGAAAAACTTCAGGCACTTTAGAAATTTAACATAATAGTTGTAAGGAATAGCTGGCCCTCTGAGGTGGATAATAAAGACAGAATAGTTACATGAAGAGAAAACCAAAATCTAATTTTTTTTTTTTAGTTCAAACAATTAAAAACATAGGTGTGTTTAATTTCCATAGATATTTGCAATATTTATTTTCAATTTGTTTTTAAAAATATTGTGAAGTGGGTAAGACTGTAATTATTAATAGAATAAACTTTCCCATATTGCCTTTTTTGCCTCTGCAATTATGATGTCTTTGGGTGGAGTTGTTATTTGGCTGTCTATGGTATTACACCTAATTCTGTCACCTGGTATTTATGGTAGTTTTGCTTTCCCTGAGTGGTGTCCCTCAGAGTCCTTGTTGATGCCCAGAGCCTCACAAGATATGAAACTGTTTCTCAGGGTCAGTTAGCATAATTATGCATACCATGGTGTCTGTGTGGAGGCATTCTCTCTTTAATATGGAGGTAAACTGTGTTATTTTATTTATTTTATTTTATTTTATTTTATTTATTTTATTTTATTTTATTTCTTCTCTCCCATCTTTTCTTGCTTTCTCCACTCCATACCTCACTTTCTACCATTACTTAATTTTCCTGGACTGTATTAAAAATTTTTCAATACTATTAATCCTGTATAACTAATGAAACTTAATGAATCTCCAGTTTGACCATTTCTTGTGTTAGTCTGGTTAGAAAATGTGGTTTGTCTCCTTTTGAGCAGGGGAACAGACTGGCACCGAGAAATGTGTTGAGGCCATTTACATGCAGATGATCTGCTGGCCTGTTTCTTTCAGTAGGTGCCATAAATTAGCATTCAGATTTTGCTACAATTTTGTCAGGGTTTTTTGGTTGTTTTGGTTTTGGTTTTTTTTATTCATTTCATATGTATTTAATCCCACATCAGCCTCAGTTGTTCTGCAGTGTGTGCCATATTGTAGCAGCTTTTTGGCTGCCACTGATGGTTTTCGCATTCCTTTAGTGTGAGGTTTTAATTCTGCTAACGCTTTTGTTAATGAAATACATTTCACTTAATGGAATTAAATGCATAGCCTGTCTATTGCTCATTACACTACGCAGTCTTAGAGTCTGGATTTAAATTTCACCCTTCTTCCATAAAGATTATCCATCACATTTCGGCCTAACAGGCACTCTGTGCTTTGTATAAAGTGTGGGAAAGCTGTCATTACAAGTAAAATACCAGTAATTATTTCAATGTTCTCTGGAATGTTTTATTTTATTCCTTTTTCTTCTGTTACTAAATATGTTTTAAATGCATTTTCTATCATTTCTTTATGTGGTCTTTAGAAGGCTGAACTAGCAATTTGATCACCTACGACATCCCAGGTAAACCTCAAACTACTCAGAACATCAATTTTTCCATTTTTTTTTCTACATATTATGAAACCACTTCAGAGATTATGTCCAAATGAAGGAAAGCCTCACACATATCTACAAGCATACAGGAGGACTAAAGTCATACAGGAATTTACCAGTGAAATAGTTTCTCACCAGGCACCAACTTTCCTTTTTTTTTATATAGATTGCACATTTTGTGAAAAATCTATGGAGGTTTTTTTTTTTTTTTTCAATTCAATTTTTATTGGGATATGGATTCTCAGCTTCTGAGTGCATTGCTCTGGGGGTGAATTCCACGTGCATGGCCCACCATGGTGGGTTAAACCTGAGCCTGCTCCAGGTTAAAATTTGAAGGTTGGCTGCTGCTCAGCCAGGTTGTTTCTGAGGTGATTGGGGTTTGTCTTTTATGAAGATTTTGGTACAAGCTGGGGTAAGAAAAGAAGAACCTTTGGAAATTTCAGGATTCTTTTCTGATTGGATTCTTTGGTGTCTTGGACTGACAGACTTTGCAATTCTCTGCAGAACAGACCCGTTGGACTTTCAACAGATAGTTGGAAAGCAGGGGATCTGCCTCACAGGATTAAGAGAGTATTGTTCCTTTGTTTAATTTAATAGAGGTTTAATTTAATTTAATAGGGGTTTCAATGGATTTAAATTAATGGAAGTACATTTTTTTTATTGTTTCTAGACTCTACAGCTTCTGAATGAAAGTTATATTCTTCTTGTGCCCTCCTTTGCTGTTACCAGTGAGTTTATCTGAAGCAGAACAGTGAATATCTTGCATGTAGTTAACATGACGTAGGAGAAACAAGGTGCAAAACTCCCAGCCAGCTGCACTGCTGATGCACCTCATTTCTTCACCTCTACAAACAGACCTGCAAGGGATCAAAGGCTTCCTCAGAGCCTTCCTTGGCATCTCCAGCACTTCATGTCTAAAGTTCTCCAGTTTAACAAAGCAGCTTTTCTCAATGAAACTTCTTCAGCCAGAAAACCTCTGACTAGCTGGGCCTCCTTCAAAGGCTGCATTTAGAGGGTCACCAAAGGATCTGGTTTCCTCTGCTTTTCTCCTGAAGAAACCAGATCATTCTCTCTGGAATTAATCACCTTCGGCTCAGGTAGAACCTTTTGCTATTGATTCTTTTGAGTGTTTGGGGTTTAGTTGCAGTTTACATATGCATTTATGATAAGTTCTGAGAAATCCAGGAGCTCCTTTTTGATCTGAATGGGCTTGGTTGCTGTCCATGTTCACACCTGCCTATGCTGGGAATGGGAATAAGCAAAACCAGCACCAGCAGCAATCATGTTGGTGCTTTTGGATGTTAATCTGACTTTGGAGGCACTGAGTTCCATCTGCTGGACTTTCCTTTCTGGGCTGTGGCGATGTCCTGTCAACGTGATAGCCGGTTGTTAGAATGTATTTGGCTTTTCTGCTGTTACAGCCATGATTGGTTCTTCTCTGCTTTTCCATTGTCTAATCAACAGAGAATTGTTAACAGGGTGTACAATTGCAGAGCGAGGTTGTTCAGGTGGATTTAAATGAATCAAAGGGCCCTCTTTTATAAGTGAATCAAAATCAAGCCTCTTGTAAACTTAAAAAAAACTCTTTTTTTGTATTTCTTTGTCCATTTTCTCTGATCTTTCCTTCATCCTTCACTTTCTCTGCCTGACTTGCTCTGTGATCTCAGCCGTGCTAAAAGTTAATATCCTTTTCTCGTTTCTTTTGCTCCAGCAGTATTTTCCTGGTGAACTGCACTCTTGTCTTTTCCTGCTAGATTATCTTGTTCCTTTCTGTGTTCCTTTTCCTCAGTTATCTTGGATGGAGTGCCCAACAGATTCCGTCCTGGACGCTCAAATAATTGTTGTATCTATGACACAATCTTCCCTTATCGGACAGGTTTCAAAATGAAGGGTAGAAGAGGGAAGAATGCACTGTGCATCTCCAGACAGCACATTCTGAAGCCTGACAGATGCACCATTGAGCCTTCAGCACCACCACAGACACTGACTGGCACTGAAAAGGGGGGAGAAGGCCCATGACAGGTCACCGAGTTCAGTGGGATGCATTTCAGAAACGGAACAAAAGGCAAGGAATCCCTCAAGTCTAGTCTTCTAATTGCATAGGCAACCAGGTGAGAGGGCATCTTTAACAGAAGAATCAATCTCAATTAAAATGCAGTTAATTTTTTTTTTTTTTACCCCTACTGCAGCTGTTGGGTGTCTGGAAAATTCAGTTTTCTGATGGTTGGAATCATCTCTGCTTTTCTTATCTAAGCATGAGCTGCTTTTCCATTAGTCAGCCTTGTCCTGTAGCTTTATTTGGCTGGTTTTCAGCCTGCTGTCTAATAAATACATTTACACACAAGAGTCATATCCCCTTTCAGCTTTCTGCTTAGTCAGACAAAAGCAGCAAAGCCTTTCCCTCTCCTCCCTGAGTGGTGGCTCTCCAGGCCACTGCACTTGCACCTCTGCAGCTATTCCAGCCTTAGCACATTTTCTTGACTTCAAGTGCAAAGACTGCACACAGAATTTCAGATAAGGCCACACTCCCAGGTCTTTAAATGGCATGAATATTTCTTTTTTATTGTAGAGAAAGGTAGTACTATATTTCATGTGTGCATATAAAATATTAGGGTGCATGTATTTGATGTCATAAAAAAACCCCACTGCTGCTTTCTTGTAACAACTTTGTTTCCTAGCTTAATGGGAACTCTGGATTTCATACTTCTTCTCTTCATGCCTGGATCTTAAAAAAAGATTGATCCCAAGACTGATTTTTGAGAATTCCTGCCAGTAGATTTCCTGCAGTTTGATGCAGCTTCTTTCAGTGCCACCTGTTGCCATCTATCCATTAGACAATCTCTTATCCACTTTACAACTCTTCCTCTAATCCCCTGTTTCCTGTGTAATGCTGTATCATATGCAGCACAGATACAGATAGGATGTATCTCAAATCCTTTGTCTAGAAAATCAGTTATCTTATTAAAGAGCAATAACAAATTCACTTGGTACGAGCTATCTCTAGTAAATCCTTTTTGTGTGTTATCCCATTTTCCATTTACCTCCCTGCCTTCAATTATTTTTTTCCTTCAAAATTTCTTCTAAAGCAGCTGAGGTCAAACTGATGGGTTTGTAGCTGCATGGGTCTCCCTTTTGTAAATGGATAACACATTTGCTCTTCTCCAGTCAGCCCCTATCACTTCTGAGCTCTTCCTACCAGGTTTGGGATTTCCTGGGCCCTTTCTTATCAGATTGTGGAATGAAGTTTATTTGATACCTCTCCCTGTCCTGAGTACGCTGTACTTATATTTTTGCTTCCAGTTTGATAATTCCTATCATCACAGATTCCTTTCCCATTATTTATCCTGTTTCCTCTCTGCAAATATAGGTGAACTGGTCACTTAGTTTTTAATTGTAAAGAGATTTTCTTTACCTCCTCTTTGTATCGAAATGCCATGTTTTATTTGGTCTCATCTGCACGAAGATTGCTTTGCTCTTTGTATAAATATTCCTTCCAAGTTGTAGTTCAGTTTGACTGCTGGCACTTTTCACTTTCTATTTTGACCTCCAATACACATCTGTCTGTTGATGCATCTTTTTTATTTCCTTCTGTGCCCTGCATGTCTCTCATACTCTTCAAGGAGTTCTTCCTTTGTCTGGAATATCTTGACCACTTTTCCATGCTCTCTCTCCCCTTCATCAGCTGCACATTCCACGTATCTTTAGCTCCTCTGATTTAAAGAAATTCCAAGGGTCTCCCATATTCCAGCTCTTGAATAGTCTAGTCTGTCTGATGTCACTAACAAGATCTTTCAGATTAACAAAATTTGCCCTCTGAGCCACAAAGCCTTGTGTTTATTGATTGTTCCATTTCATTGCAATGAGATTTTCTGCTTGTTGTGAGCAGTAATAAGAAGACATGAAGGTGATGTGAACCTCTGCCAAGGTTTCCATGTATTTCTAAAGGTTCTTTTTTAACAGTGTGGATCTCAGACCCAATTTTTTCCATGGATATTCAGCCAGCTACCATTCTCATGAGTCTTCACTTTCTAGGCATTTTCCCCCTCCCTCAAATGAAATTATTTAGTCTAATCACCTTTGATTTATTCCAGTGGGAATTTTATAGCATCACTTTCCAGTTGAAAGAAAATTAAATTAAAATAAGATTCTTCCCTATTCCTGGCAGAATACTTTTTTTCCTTTTCCACCCACGTCCCACATCCTCTTTCTCGAGAAATGACCTCACATCCTGCTCTGGGGAATTGACCCAGTGACAATTTAGTTGTTTCTGATTAACACAGCCTCCCTGTTCGTCCAGGCACTATTTTGTCCTAGCCCATTTTGCCTTCTCTTCACAGATGATCCTTCCTTTTGTTCTTCTCACTAACTTCCCTAACATTCTCATTCCCCTTTGGATGCTAGTCTCCTACAATTTTTTCCTGGAATTAACTTTTCCACTTCCTTTCTACCTCCTGTTTCAGTTTTGTGTGCTGTGCTTTTTTAGGCTCCCAGATGGCAAGCATATTCTCTGGCTTTCCTCTGCTTCCCAGACTGCTCCTCTTGTTATTTTTGTTGCAGACTTCCCTGACTCTCCAGTCTCCCCCGGGTACCCCCTGTATGACCTCTGGCTCAACAAGTGCCCACAAATCTCCAGCTGCCCGTCCACTTTGCCCTTTCTCCCACCATCCCCTCAAATCCACACCCTCAGCCAGCATTGCCTCCAGGCACAGCTCTGGTAAGGGCTTCTCCTGATGAACTCTGGCAGATGACACTGCAGGCATACAACTCTTTCCAGAGCATAAGATCCACCCCACAGCTTCTGCATCCAGTTCTCCTTGTCCCTGTCATTCTTCCTGTCCCCTCCATGGCTGTCTCGGTGCTTTACACAGGCACCTTTGAGGTGAAAATCCCTCTTGTTGCTGGACATTCCTTTCTTTCTCTGGGTTTCCTGTTGCTGGTGGCACACAGGTCGGTGGGACTGAACAGCTGTGCCATTTCCAGCCTGGCACACTGCAGGACTGGGCAGGGCATTGCAGGGTGCAGAGCGATAAGAGCAAATCTGGTTCACGGTCCACCTTTTTCAAAGCCATCCATCAACCAGGAGGCTGCTTTCCACAGCTATCATCTACAGGTTGGATGTTGAGACCAGACTTCTGAGTGCCCTGCTGGAGTCAAATCCATCTGTCATTACCTGCTGAGGGGCCACTGGAGAAAGAGCAATTGAGAAAATAAGAAATAAAATTTGGAGTCCAATACACAAGTAAGATACGACCTGAGAACACAGTTGAGAAGTTCTGGAGAGTGCACAGGGAAAGATGATATTTCAGCCAGGTTAAATAGTATCTGGGTAAGTATTCAGATAGACAGAGTCTGGTTGAAGGGTCCTTCTCATAATAAAATAATCAAGCACCCAAACCTCCAGTGAACCGAGAGCATTTCTCAGAGCAAGCACTTTATGGGGTGCACCAATAACTGTGTCTCACAGTTGTGTTTCTCATTCAACTCATGAATGTGTTTCATTTCTTAGAAATCCAAATATATTCTCCACTACTTTGTCCCATGCCTATGTGATCATTTATCTGCAGCAAATGTTGCTGTAAATGTGATGTTTCCAAGAAGCATTACCAGATTAAGTACTGTACTTCCCCTGTGTTCTGTTCAGAGGCACCATTCCAGATTCTGTCCTACAGAGTAAATGCTGGCATCCTACGAAAAGGACTCCAGGGCTTTACCCCAGAAATAGGAAGCAGGAACACAACAGACTCATGTTGGACTCAGCTTGGTCTGCAAATGAGCTGGAGACAGAATTTAGCCGGGGTTGTGTTTGAGGACACTTTCATCCCGTTGATCTCTGACCCAGCAGTATTTTACAGTAAGATATGCTTCTTACAAGGCAAGAACCATTCTGGTGGATGAAGTGCTGATATAGGCCATTTTGTCCCACCAAATCTCATCCATTAATGACTCTCAAAGAATGCAATTACATCCACTCCTGTTTTCAGCCACTGATGAAAGCACGTCACCAGCCATTCATCTCTTCATGACTTTTGGTGCAACTTCTGAGCAGAATGAATCCATGTTGAGGTTTGCAAAATTCTATACCATGGTGCAAAAACAACTTATACTCTAAACAAAAGAAAGAAAGTTTAGTTCAGGATCCTCTTGGATTGGGTGCAGGCTCAAGAGGGTTCAACATCATACTCTCATATTTCTCTAATCAGCTTAAGTACTGCATTTAAATCAAATCAGGAGCGTGCAACAGGTAATGTTTGTGGTATTTATGGTAATAAGGGAGAAATTCTGAAGTGGTTGCATGCAAATTTTTTGTCTCTCTTTTGTCGTGGTAGGTTTTAGATAAGGTTGAAAAGCCTGGCTGGAGCACACCCCATCATCCTGCGGTGATCTCCCTGCACAGCACGCTTTGAATGCCACCATCCCTTAACTGTTTTAAGGACACCCGTGTGCTCGCAAATGCTCAGTCTGTCGCTTGGAAGTACCCCATCTCCACCTGCACGAGTCACTACGTTCAAAATATTCCTGTGTTTGAAACCATTTAGCAGCGTTCGCCGGGTTTGTAATCGCTCGAGGCTCGCAGCCCGAACCCCCGGCTGCACGTCGGGCTGAGTTAGGAAGTGTTTACGGGAATCCCATCAAATGGACCATCATGAGCCGGGCTGGGGGGGTGGGCAGGGGCGGGGGAATCTGTTTTAAAGTGGCCCGTGGTGCCAGCTCTCCTCGTCTGACGGCTGCCACATGAAGAGGGAGCTGTAGCTCTTCCGAGCGCGGCTGTGCCCGAGCCGGCGCTCCCGCCGAGCGCCCCGCTCCGCTCCCATCGCTCGCTCCCTCACTCCTCCTGCCTTTTTTTTTTAACTCTCCCTTTTCTTTTTCTTTTTTTTTTTTTTTCTATCCCCGTGCCCCCGTGCCAGTTAATTTAAATGTATCGGTTCAAGTGGAGATAATCCATGCAAATCAGAGGCACCGGCTCCCGGTGCTCGATTCACAAAGAGAGAGCTCAGCTTCAGGAGGTCACTCGTTCACAGCTGCTCCTCCCATTATATTTTTTCCCTTATTGCAGAGCTGCTGCATGTGTACAGTGACTGAAAGGACTCAATTTACTGCAACTGCTGCCTGGCTTTACTTACAACTTTCTTTAAAGGGGGACTTACCTTCTATCACTCTTGCTAAGGTAGGAAGTCTGCTTCTTCTAAAGACGTGTAATGCCTCCAGTGTTTGCTCGTTATCAGATCCCACTATAATGATGCATATTGTTGTCAGAATTAGGTCCTAACAGACTCGCACCAGGTGCCTGATGCTTTTGTTACTCGTGCGTACGGATGCAACTGTTTAAACAGCTCATTTACTCTTTATTTAGCCAGCTCTGTATCCCCTACCCCCCGTTTTCTTTTCCTTTTCATAATGGCAGGTAGGACCTCAGCGCAGCAGCTTTCCAATCGACAAATGTGATCTTCAGCCCAGTTTGTATTCTCATTTTAAAATGTTTTCTGATGTCTATGTAACTCAATGCAGTGCACTGTACCCCCCCAAAGGAAAACGAGAGCTCTCTCTGGACTGAACCCTTATGAAGGTGCTATCTGTGGAGCAGAACAAACTGTTGAAAGGTTTTAGACAAAAATAAAAAGGTCACCTTTTACTTTGCAGTGTTGTAAACAAGGAAACTCCAGGCCTCACTGCAAATGGGCCTGTCAGAAATTTAGACCCCAGGATAAACATACAGTTAATAGAATTGCCGGCAGAGGTGGTGAAATGGAACCCTCACTGTTCTCTGTTAATATTTGTTGTTTAGAAAGGTCGGACAGGCAGTGCTTGCCCTGCAAAACAAAGTGCAACTCTGAAGCAACTGTTTGAATGTGATTCCTAAAAAAACTCCTTAAGAAAAGGAAAGTCAGACACTCTGTCATTAGTCACATTCTAACTTCGAGCATCCATCACATGAGATACTGAAGCAGTGCATCTGACAGCACACACTGTCTTTATGAAAGCAGACTGTAAATCCTGCATGTATTAATGTACATTTCTATGACTTTGTTGTCAGAATCTAGAGCTGAAAATAATTGAAATAACTATATAAACAACTTTGGGTACGTTAAATCAAAGTAATGGATTTGAAGAGTAATATACTGTAAAAATTAGAATTTTCCTGACTCGCACTTGTCCCCCAGTAAAGTTCTTGTTTGTTGTCTTGCACAGCTGGAGTTAAAAAATGACGGCAATTATATTTGGAGCCACCCTGCTTTTGCACAACTTGCTATGTAACATACTCCAGTTAATCAAGTAACGGTCCTGGGAGGCTTCAAACTGAGTTTAAAATGAAAATTCAGTTGACCAGCCAGGACAGGGAGATGCTCCCCAACATGTGCTGGCTAATTTCTCCAAGAGCACTGGAGTCATGCATTTCCATTTTACCTTTCTGGATTAGATATTGTTACTTGGCATGCTCCAGGAGAGTCCTTGCTTACTGTATGAAGTATTTCACTGCCTAAAATGTGCATCTTTTTCATGTACAGTCTGCTTTTGGAAAAAAAAGAAAAAAAAAGCACCCTGATTTTGGAGTACAGTGCCAACCTAGAGAGCCTTGTCATTGTTAGCATAAAGAAGACATCTCCACAAGTATTACTGTGCAGAGGGCAATCTTTCTTTCTCTGGCATTTGTAAGGTTACTGTACATAGAATTTAGCAGATAAATATCTTTTGCTTCATGGCATTTTGGAGATCCTATTGGTATGCAGGTTATCCTGTGAGGATGGCAACTGAAAAAAAAAGAAATATGTTTTATTGCAGGGTGTAATAAAAGCCCTTCACAATGATGTAAGTGGAGTCTGACCTTTCTTTCTTATCCTGTAATTAGAATTTTTATTAACTCTTTCAAGTGCAGAGTTTTTTGAATAAATTAGTGTTAGAGAGAATAAGCATATATATAATGTACTGAGAAAAACCACATATTTTTGATCTATGGGTTTTAAAAGTAGAATTTGAGAATCCTTTCCAGACAGGAAAAAAAAAAAAATGTATTCTTCCCAGCAACTCAACTTTCTCCACACAAAGCAATTTTGATTTACAGAAAAGAGACACTTGGTACAGGCATCCTGCCTCCCCCAGAAGGAAAAAAAAATAGAAAACAAAAAAGAAGAGGTAAGAAAAAGGCATTTCTAAAAAAAGACTTCTTTCATTTTGTGACAGAGAAGGGGAATGCATTTTAGAGAAGTGAGCTGAACTTGAGCAAAGACATTAAGGATCTTTTGTCTGACTGAATCTCTGGCCGGGGTAAAGTTGGGGAGTGAAGGTGATCCCTGTGGAGTGTAGCAACACACAGAGATGAGATCAGATGACTCACCACTGGAGATGTGAAAAAGGGAGAAAAAGGCCTTTCCAAGGAAGATTTTTTTTTGTAAGTGGATTAAAATATTCTCCCAGCAGGCAGTTATTTCCTGGTGCCTTTGCACCCTTTCTGCAGTGACCGCTGTCTCCCAGGACAGGAGCGTCCCTCAGTGAGTCAGCAGCAGCATTTCAGAGTCACCTCCCAGTTTTGCACTCCAGGCTCCCTGTGGGTTCCCCAGGTTCACCTGGCACAGCTCACTTCAGTCCCTCGATGTGCTGGAATCAATGACACGACATCAGGTGTTTATATCATCTGAACCCGTCTGCAGTGAACTCCAAGGAGTTTCACTCCGGGCCAATTTGGACCGTGCAGTTTTCTAAACAAGCCTGTCAGGGCCCTTCTGCAGCCAGCTCCCTTTTTCTGTGGTGTGGCTTTTCCTCTGCAAACTCACCATTGCCATAGTAACTCACTCAAACATCTGCAGATGAGTTACCTGTAGGATGCAGCAAACCCTGGAGCTGTGCACAGTGCAGGGCTCCTGCTCCCCTCAGCCCCTTCTCTGCTGCTTTTACCATCTTACAAGGATGCTGTGGAGGTTGTTAATAAGTTCCATCCAACCTCTTGAAGCCTTGCTTGTGTTCAGCTGTAAGCTGAGCTGTACCTTAAAAGTGTTCTAGAGAGGGGGGAAAAAAAAATCCTAAAAAGTAAGTTGTAGGGGTTTTGAGAAAATGTACAGCTATAAACAGGAAATTTGACTGTCAACAAAGTTCTCAGTCAATGATTTGTCATTAGCATTTTCTATATGTGCATAGGGAGAATAAGTTCCCTACGGCTTCTCATCAAATTACATACACAATTATATCATGTTCTTCTTCTTATCACTGCCCTTTACTGTACATTATTAAAATGCAACATTGTGGAGTACAGACATTGCATATTTTTTGCACATAAAGTGTGCTTTTACTTCCAGGGGTTAGAAGCTGAATCAGAGCTGTAACTTGCCTACTGATCACCTTTGGAGTTGCTCCTTAATTATTTAGTTATTTATTTTGTTCTAAAGGTTTAGATTGACAACCTTTAGTATGTTTAGAATTCTTCAGCAGATGTGAAATGCTCAGTAATGACTGAAGTTAACCTGAGGCCTTACATATCCACCTTCCCCAGGACCTGCACTGAAGCTTTAGTAACAGTTGAGAATTTTATGCAAACAACTCTTCTCATGAGAACTTCTCATCTTTCTGTCCTATCTTACTCCCTTTATGATTTCTAGAGGTGTTTTAAGTCAAGTTAGACCCCTTTGCTTCCCTCTCTCTCCCAAATATCCGTTCTGGAGAGTCTACACGAACATTTTCACAGATGAAATGCACCAAAAGAGGAGCTGATAAAAGGAAAATAAGTGGAGTGGAAATGAATCTTTAAATGGCAAGTCTGTGAAACACTGAACATGGTTATCTGACATTATGTCAGTGAGTGTTATCTCTTGAGGAGAAATGAGCAAGAGCAGTCCACACAGGAAAAGTAATTGTTGCTTTACTTCTGTCTGTTTATTTGGGATAGCTTGAACTGCCTCCCACTTCTTATTTTTCTCAGTGTGAAAAGATCAACTACTAGAAATGCAGCCAGTAGGCATCTGACTCAAAAGCAATGCTCATTTGACCTTTGGACACAAAATATCGAATGCAAATGGAAATGAAAATCTAAGCAACCTCAGACATCACTGAGTACAAGAAATACACACAATGTGGGTCAGTAGAAATTCAACACTTTTAGGAGTGAAAATAAAATAAACCACTGAAATCACTTGGTCAGATGAATATTTATTTCTCCATTCCACATCAGAGTATCAGAGGCTGCATTTCTGTCCAGTGTCCCTGAAACAGAAGATCTGTGGCAAAATTCTGCGTTAGTTTTAACAACTACAACTGAAATGTTTGGGAGAGGAATAAAGGAGGTAAGGAGGGTGAGAGGTGTTTGATCAGTGCATACATATTTGGCAAAGGTTAGGTTTTATAGGAGACAGAGAGCACACAGGAATTAGGATGTGTTTAAGGTGTGTGATGCTGCCACGTCTTTATCTGAAGGTGACACTCACAATGTGAGGGACTTCAGCCCTCCCACTGTTTTAGTTCTGCTGTTCTGGCTGGGGTGGTTTTGGTTTTTTTGCTGTTGGGGGAATGGTGCATGAAAATGCAGCAGTGTGAATGGATAAAAATCCCTCAGCCACCAGGCACTATTTCCTATTTCTCCTCCTGCCAAGTTATGAAGGAAGAAGGCAGAAAAGACCAAACACATTCCGTGAGAGATGAAGGACTGAGAGAGGGATGCAGGTTCTGTCTCTGGAGAAATAAGAGCAGGCACAACAGGCCCCTGGAGCCAGGACTTTCATATCTGCCTTGCCCCTACAGAAAAGTCTGTGACTTAGACAATGCCCTCTGAGGAAGAAGATGAAATACTTGTTGAAGTCAAGTGACAGTCCCCATGCAGTTTTTGTTACCTGGTTTTGCACTGGCTGGGTTTCGTGGGTTCATAGGATGGTAATGGTATAATGTTAACTGGCAACCTCAAATGTAAAAAAAGGAAAGACATTTCAGAATTTGCTCCAGTGAGCATGAGAATTTGTAACCCCATCACCCTCAGAGCTGAGGCAAGGATCATTTACTTGGAGGAGGGGAGGCATGTTACGAGTCACACACTGTCAGTGCTGAGTCCAGACTTGATCCCTGCAGAAACAGCCAGGGAAGGGAGCAGCAGGGTGGAAGGGAGGATGCACAGAGAGCCCATGAGCAAGAGACCTCGGTCCCCATTCCCTGCACAGCTTCCAAAGTTTCTGCTTTTCCTGTCCAGCGAGTTCTGTGTAACCTCCTCTCCCAAGGGAGGAAGAGATGGTCCATGAAGAGATGCCAGACATTTAAAGAAGATGAATGTTGAGCTTGCCACAAAACTATGCAGGCCATGCTCAGTGGTCTCCCAAAGTCCACCTGCCAGCCTAAAAATTATGTCTATAAATGGCAAGATCAGAAGTGTTTCACAAATAGATGCTGTATGGCAGAGTATTGAGGTAACATGAGGGACAGCCAAGGACATCATAAAAGACTGCTTAAAAGTACAAGACATGGTGTACAGTCACAGCAGTTAGGTTTAATTTGTTTATAAATCACATTACTAGATTGTGGAAAGCCAAATACAGCATGGCATCTCCGGGGATCCTTCCTGCATGGTGTGCCATGAACCTTCTCTCTAAACTTGCAGCCTCTTCCCCAGGATTCCCTCTATCCCCCCACAAAAAAACCCACCAAAAGTGTGTCATAAAACCTGTTTAATTTCCTACAAAAGATTATACTAAGTGTGCTTTTAATGTAATGATGTCAGTGGCGGATGATAACATGTATTAGGTAGTGCAAACTGCTGATTATCTGTCAGGATAAATCTGTTTATTTCAGAAATAGCAGTCTGACAACCCCCTGTTGTTAATCATGAAAGTACATGCTAATGCCAGGTACTGTTTGGTTGGAGCCTCTCAGAGGAATGTGTTTGTTAGGTTTGTGCTTTGACAGTCTTTACACCGAGTTTTGCAAATTTTCTGTGTATGTATTTTTATTTCATGTGTTTTTTGAAGACAGAGGCTGAAGCAAAGCTGCTGATCTACAACGGAGGTTCACAGCAATTCAGAGAAAGGAATGACTTGTGAAAAGAGAGAGTGGATTATAGGATTACACCGTGGTTCAGGCTGTGCCCATTGCTGGGCTCATCTTTAGTAATTTCAGTGCAGACCCATTAGTGATAAACAGAAAAAAAGCAAAAGCAGAGTTGGAGAGGTTTATTTCCACAGGAGGCACTCCCCTTGTATTTGTTTATTTATTTTTCAGCATTCACAGCAATTCCTAATTATATCCTGAATTAAAAACACCATCTCCAGATGATGCTCATACCAGTCCTCTTTAATGAGGAAAATGGCAAAGAGAACCAGGCAGCTTTTCTAATATTGTGAATTTGACCCGGCGTTTGTGCTGTAGAAAATGACTATTCTGTGTTTTGAGTGAAGCATAAATGGAATACTGAGGTGCAGTTTGTCAAACCTTGGGTGAAGAGGTGTTTTGTCTGACTTCATTGCATTTGGATCATTTCGTGAATGCCATAAAAAGCTGAATAGCATAATAAAAATTGATATTTATATTGACATTTCAGGATTCTAAATAGAAGCTGAGAAAAATCTAAACAGCCTTCGGTATCTCCACAGCTGCTCCTCCAAACCCATCTGAGTTCTGACTAATTCACTTTTTCTCCCCACATACCCTCAATTGGCCCTAATATAAACATCTCTCTCTAAAGCAATTTCTCCCTGGAAGATTATGCACATCTTCATCTTAATTCAGAATTTACATGTGTACTTTGCATATTTTTGCATCAGTATGTGTGTTTTAAATTAGATAAAGGTCACTGTCATTCATAATCAAGAAGAAGGTGTATAAAAGGTCAGGATTCAATAAAAAAACCCTGATTAGATGTAGAGGTTTGTTCATATGATTCAGTGTATCATTGGATAAGTGGAAATCATGAGTCAACAAATTAACCTTGGTATAATGGGTTACTTGCTTCATTAGGATCAGAAATGAGATTCACAATTTTTTTTTCCAATATACTCTGTGTTTGTCTCCATAATAAGAAGAAATGCTGTGGTGCTGGTTGTTACATAACTGAGTATTTTTATAATTTAATTTGGCTTAAAATGCAACACAAAGGACAAGGCTAATGTTAAAAAAGGAACTGAGGCACCAAATAAATTTAGCATGCATAGAAATATCAATGGAATAGAAATTATCCACTGTAGGTAAGTTAATTTAAGATAATGGCTTTTATGTTTCATATAGGCTTTAGCTTAGGCATGTGAAGGGACCTGTGATAGGTCAGGAGGAGATCCAGGTGCAAGGGATAAGCTTGCTTTCCACATAGTGGTTCTGCCACAAACTAGAAGGAGTAGAAGGAGTCTGCCAAAGTAGGAGTCCATATGTACTGCTGTATTCTCCCCTCCAGACTGGAGAAACTGGGTGCAGTTTTCATGGCTCCACCATAAGCTTTTTCCAGACAGTTTTTTGCCTTCTTTTTTTTTTTTTTTTTTTTTTTTTTTTTTGTGGTTTTAGGGACTGGGTTTGGGGTGTTGGTTTTGGGGTTTTTTTTGGCTGGAAAACGTTGCAACTATTTCAACCTGTACCGCAGCAGAAAAGTCTATTAGGGAAGCAACATTACAATTAAAATAGTTACACATGTCAATGTTTCAGACATTGTGTATTTCTTTAAGCTTTCTTCACGTCTGTGTAGAATAAATATCAAGTTACTACTTGTTCATTTTTTTTTCCCTTGGGCAGCATTCTGTACCTATTAAATCCAAAGTATGAAAGAAAATTAGACTTGCCTGTTACCACTATAAACTTACACCCAATGGTTTTCAAATACCATGTAGGTAATCTCTCTTCTGTAAACAGAGAGACTTGGAGCTGCTCATAATTAAAGCTGCAAGAATCACAATATAAGCTGACTCTTTTCTGGCATTCATATGCCTCGTTCTCTCACCAAATGCAATGGAAAGGAGATACCCTGAACCATGGTTAGCTCTCCTTATTTACAATATTGTTCAGATTTTATGCAGTTTGAGTACAGCAATAGCATTACTCCATTATTTCATCCTTTGAAGGTCAGCTGGGTATGGGTAGGACTTTCAGATGGGGCTTTAGTGAGTGAGGCTGGAGTATCTGCTCCTGATCACTCAAAGGATGAAATAACCCTTTGTAATAACACAGCCTAGCTTGCTGTAACTCCCAACTTCTGCTGCTTCTCCTTCGTAGGTTTGTAAACCTGAGATATGTCACTGCCACCTTACAGAGCTCCACTGCAGCCAAACTCCTGATGTTTGCCTGGCCTGGGCAGTGCCAGGGTGCAGGAGCAGCACAGGACTGCATGGAGGCTGCACCTCTCTGAGGGTGCACAGAAATCACCAGCACACTCTGGTGCAAATCTGCTCATCCTCCCAAAACCCTGAGCTGCAGCTCACACACAGAGCTGGCCTGGCTCCTGCTGGACATCCCTGAGCTAGAGGATGTGTTCCAGGAGTGCTCTGATGGGACCTGAGCAGTGCTGGGCACTCAGACCACAGGACAAGCCAGAACCAGCCCAAATCCAAATGCTGGGCTCTCAGGGTTTGGTGATTCACTCTACAGACTTCTCTTGAGTGGCAGTCCTTCCTGAGGTAATATCCTGAGACACATCTACATGGAGAGCTGGCACTGGACAGAATCCACCAGCTCTAGCCCTTATTTCAGCATTAGGAACTCGGAGTGTGTTCATTAGTTCTTGAGTCTTGCTGCAGACCTGACACAGAAGGTACCTTTGGCTGCCTCATTAAGCCCAGGAAATGATGGAGATGAAGGAATCCTCTCTCTGCACCGTGCCCACCTCCTGGGGCTCTCAGCCCATGAGGAAGTTGCTCTTCTCTCAGTAATATCTGCACAGTAACAACCAGGATTGAGAAAAATCCTTCTGCTCCCCTGAAGCTGAGGGAGTGACCTGGGACACTGGGCAGGACAATCTGGTGCAGAACTTCTAGAAAGTGTTAACAAAGCTCAGCTGGGGGTTTTGGAGACAGTAACAGTGCTATTTAGTCAGGGGTTTGCAGCAAAGTAGAAGGTAACCTGCAAGCAGGGGAGAAGAGGATTTCTATAAAGTGATCAGTTGTGTCTGTGCTGGAACCTCTGTGAAAACAAGGTGCTGAAAATCAAGAATCTCCTGGTTCTGACACTGGTTTATAAGGGACCTTTGGAAAAGTCACCCAGGTGAATTTTTCCAAACTTAAGACTTATGAATTTAAATCTCATGTTTAAGCATCCAAATTAGTGGTCTGATTTTAATGTGTGCTGACACTCACATTTTCAATTGACTTCAAAGGGAGTTGTGAGTTCTCAGAAGTCTAAACCTATGAAAATCAAGCCAGTTAGAGACTCAAACTTGAAAGGTTTCTCCCATAGCATTATTGTTATTTGCATTACTTTAGGAGCTTGACACCCTGGTTATAGGACTAAAGTGCTAGGCACTGTATTTTATATCTCCTTTGCTATATGTAAAACCTGGCACACAAGGATGTTGTGATGATTGCTTTGCTAATATTTGTATACAGCTTTGAAAAATAAGTGCCCTGTAAATACAGCATATACTTATTCATGGAAGAAAATGGTGTCTCTATTATCCATTCCTTTTTGAAACAAGTTCTGTGGATTTTGAACCTGTCCTCAAAAAGTGGAGCTGATACTGCATTCAGAATACATAAAATAAAATATAGGGGCCAAATTCATCATTTGCTGTTAAAATATATGCTAGTAGTTTGAATAGTGAACAGAAATTAAATAGTCTCATGCTGGGATCCATTTGAACAGAAATCCACAACATTCAACAACCTTACATAACCCACAAAGAAATCAAGTAGGATGATGGACCACAAAGCTCTCCTTAGAAACCTTTGTCTTATCCATACCTCTTTATTTTAGTTAAGCTGATTCCTTACTAGGAGATAGCAGACTCTTTGTAACTGGGACCTATGCAGAGGTTTCTCCTTTTTTCCTGTGGATTTGATATCTGAGCTGCTGGGAACACCTTGGATGGCACCACGTTCTTCAGAGAATGCAGTTCCATCAGTGCTGACAAATGCCACAAAAGGTGTCAGTTTAACCAAGGTGTTCCTTGGAAACAAAACAGTACTTTATATAGTACTTTATATAGAAAGGATTTTTGTTTACACCTTTCTGACACCACAATCTTGCACAACGCGAAATTAAAAGGACATATTTTCATTTTGACAAGATGTTTTATATCAGTTTATTCTGTTTGCTGGTGGTGTGGCCCAGGAGACCTCGACACAGGCACTTTCCAGGTCTATCAGATCAGGTGTGAAGTATTATTATTTGTAAAAGTGCAGGTTGGTGCTTTCTATTTAAATAAGAAGTGGTTTAAAAACATACCCTAACTGATTAATAAGTTTGTTCGTGCAGACCTTCATTCAGACATCAGGAATAAGTGCTCTGTCTGCTTGATAAATGCCCAGGCTAAACACAAATGTTGTTATTTGTCAAATAGTAACTGTTCTAATGGGCAATCCTTCATGATCTTTAGCAGCTATAAATTGATCTCCAGAACTCAGATGTCACAGCACAGTCCCAGTATTTCTAGGAATCCAACTTTAGGGGAAGTATAGTACCAAAGAAGGAAATGCTTTAATTTACTCCAGGGACAGAGTATATTAGGCATAGCAATGAGGATTTTTGCAACCAGCAACAAGTAAAGGATATTATTTTTCTACAAAGCAGATAATACAGTAATCAATCTAGACAGTCATTGTATATCTTCCAATACTTAGGATTTTAATAAAAGTAATCATCAGGAATTCTATTTAGACTTTCAGACCTTTACAACTTGAACCATTAAGAACAATGATACATGATTTTAATCTGTATGGTGTAAACTGATTGATTTCTTGCTTGTAAACTGCACACTCTTCAGATAGATCAATTTTCACATTTACTATATCTAATTATTTTCTGTTTCCTTCTGGCTTTAAAAGGCATAGATCATTTGGGGCCCCCTTTTTTTTAACTGACACTTCCTTGACAGCTAATACAAATAATAATAATTAAAAAAAAAAACCCATAGAATAAATAAGTTGTGTTTTATAAAAGATTTAGCACAAGTGTTTATGTCCTGTGAGTGCTTCCTTTATCTTGTAGTCCGAGGTAGTGACATCAACAACCCAACATTCTCTGTATTTCATACACAATGTTCTTTGTGGTTACAAACCCAGCCCAGGCACTTGAATGGAGTTTGCCCAAAAATCAAAAGAAAGCCATTTGCTCCTGATAAAAAGGCCCCAACTCTGCTGTGAGCTCTGGGAAAGCCACTCTGCTGGAGGCTGCACAGACATAAAGGTGGTCACAAAGGCTCCCAGTTCTAGCAGGTTCCCCTAGAACAGCACTTCAGAAACGTGAGGTGTGAAGGAAAGGCAGTCTGTGCCAGCTACTGATTAAATTTCAGTCATCTATCCAGAGCAGTCCCTAGCTGCTTGTAAAATGCTCCATGTAATTACAGTAACTACAGTTTTTAAAGCAATTTGCACATTAGCCTTTATCTTGGGTCTCTCTTGGTGGGTGTGTTTCTTCTCTGGAATCAATATCCTTACAATGTATGTTAATAAGTTCTACGAATCTGAAGCCAAATAGACTTTAAAAATTCCATCTGCAGTATTTTACTCGTGGATTCCTCTTGGCTTTTGGAAAGCTTAACTGTAATAAAACATCACCCTCTGAATGTTTAGCTAACACTGTTCAGTGACCCCAGCAGTGTCACAACCAGATTTAAAACTGTTCAGGAGTTAGGAGTTGATGCAAAACCAACCCAGGATATATTCAAATGCTGCCAGGATAAAGCAATATTAAGGGCTAAACTTTGTCCTTTGCTAGTTACACAGGTGCAAATGTCAAACTTGGCAAATCCTTTCAGAACTTGGTGTGTCCTAATCTCTCAAATCTTCCTCTGGTCTTTGGACACGGCAGATTTTGCTAATGCAGGAGTCACTTCTGTAGTTACAGGATGAGCACTGGCCAAACAAAAGGGGTCTGGCTCATGGCTTTGACATTCCAATTTTAAAGTAATGTGAGTGTGAATTTTGGAAGGAAAGGAGAATGGCTATTTCATTAAAGTTCTACTGGCTAAAAAGCAGAAGGAATGCAAGGAGTGAATCAGACTCCTCACAGTCAGTGGAGCTGCAGGGAGCTTTACACTTCTGTGGTGGTGGTGGTTGTTGTTTGATTCTGTTTGTTCAAGGTGCCTTTGGTGCCTGCCCAGCACAGAAAAGCCCCTCAGTTATTCTGCATTCCATTGTTCCCAGGGCTGTTCTCCTGGCTGGGCTAATGACATGGAGCACATGTGTGTTTGTGCAGGAAAACGAGGGGCACTGCAGATAATCCAGAAAGCTGTTCCCCAAGGGATTATCTAGGATGCTGTTTTCCAAAACTGTCACATATCAGTAAAAGGGCAAAGCACTTGTAACTCTCGTGATTGATCCTCTGTCAAGCCAGGATTGCTGTCACCAGCAGGTTACATTCCTCCAGCAAAGCAGTAGGTGCTGCTGAATTTTAAGCTAAACCAGTTAGGCTTCCAGTGTCATATTCCCTCCCTTATCTCTTCCCATACTTCATTCTCTCACATTAATAGAGATAAATTTGTAACTGAAAAGAGAAGATGACGTGTGAGATCCTTGTGTGGTGCATGTTACCATACCTTAAAATCAGTGCTCCCCACCTCTAATACTGTATTTGGGCCTGAGGAGGCTTCATAATTTGGCTCACATGCCCTGACACCACTTCATTTCCTCGGGCTGAGAGGGTGTGGAACCATTCATGTAGCAAAGGTTAAATACAGGCTTTAGGGGCCCACTGGACAAAGCTGTAGGTTTAAGATTCTCATGAAATAGCACATTTTTTCAACCTGATTTTGAAATTAAATGCTTGTTTATGGCTCTGTCCAAAGACATCTGAAGCCACTCTTGCACCATCAGACACCCTTGGTTTGTTAGGCTGTGGTCAGGAATGTACAGTGCACTCTGTCTTTTCTTCTCCAGAGCACTCTCTGTGTTTCTCTTATTCCCTGTTGTCTTTCAGTCTTTGGAATTGTTCAGTGAATAGACCCACAGTTGTCAGGTATTCCATGCATTTTTCTAGAGAATGCCAGAGATTTTGGTGATTTTTCCAGTAAGCCCTGGCATTTGTAATTTATTCACGTTAATTAATTTATTTTAATTATAGGTATTTCAAAGGCATTTACTTTCTAATACATCTCTTAGTCAATCTGGTAGAAATCCACCCTCCTTCATATCCACAGATCAAGGCACAAGATTTGACTCAAACATTCACTTTTTGGGTTTGAATTTTCCATTATCAACTCTCGTTTAAAAAGGTTGTCAGTGAACTATGGAGCTTTGCAAAAGATTCTCCCCTGAGTGCCAGCCTTCCAAAATCACCTCAGGGAGCCTGGGGCAGTCATTTCCCCTGGGGGAAAACAGCACCAACCAATTCAGAGAGACCTTGAAGGAGACTCTCGTGGTGTGGTTCATAAGTCACCTTTTCTCCAGCCTTTAGAGAAAGATTTCCATCAGCTGTAAATGAGGAGCTGGCTTTTAGGGGAAGCCAAGCAAGCAGCCATGGAGGCAGCAAGGAGGCAGCACAGCTTTCTGCAAAGCTGTGGCCATAGCCCCTGTTGGTCATCACAATTACTGAATGTCTAGGGGCAAAATGTCCAGGCCAAATTTAGCAAAAAGTCTGTAGCAGCAGCAGTAAAATGCTGCCTCTGGAAAATTCTCTCTTCTTCAGGTGGTGGGTCATTTTTAAAAATTACTGTCTGGGTGACTCAGTCTTCTATTATCTTTAGAAAGGAGACTCCTGGGGGTGAAAGGCCCTTTCAAATAGCCCTATTCTGACTCCCAGATTTTAACCCATCTTTCTCCTTATAAATAACATGCAGAAAGCTTGATAACCTAAAATGTCCACATAAATATTCCAAAATAATCTCATGTTTTCCATACTCATGAACTCCTGAATTCATCCCTGCTACTCTTTTGCCCTCTAATTCAGTGTTTGAATCAGGAATCGTTACAGTTCTCATTAGGTTTGTTGTGGGGTTTTATAATGAATTCTTTCTCGCAAGCTGGAGAGCCTTTTGATTTTTGCTTGCATATTCATAGAAGAACTATGTCATAAACAAAGTCTAAATCTGGCACTACTCTCCTACTGAGCCATGCTAAGACTGTGCTGTATCTTTCTACACTTTACCTCATAAAGAAAACAATGTCAGTGCCAAGTAGGGAAGGTGAAGAAGGTTGCTATTTAAAGAGCAATTTTCTGGCACATGCAGCACCATTGGAGGCACATCATAAACAAAGAGGGTGTACACTGCTTTTCCTGCACAGACCAAAATTCTGCCTTGGCCTGTCCCAACAGAAAGGACAATACACTTCTCAGTACAACCCAGGTGCTCAGTAGAAATGCACCTCTTGCTGCATTCACACCTGTAGAGATAAGTCAAAAATACACATATTTTCAGAGTCCTTTTTTAAGCCCCACTCTCCCTTTAACACCAATGCTCACGTGAATCAGGGAGATTTCTCCTGTCAACATGAAAAGCAAAGCACACATGGCTAGCTAATCTGTGTGAATACCCTGGTCAAGCACCACATTCAGGCTGAACTGACACCTTCCATTCAGTGCAAGTATATTTGCTTAGGGTAGCAAATGAATTCTGCCTCTCCTAATGACGTGGGACTGAATTCTCTGTCTCCCCTGCTGCCAGCTTGCTTTTAAGGCAGAACTGGACACATCTGTGACAACCAAAGGGGTGTTTTGTAAATTGTATTTAACTTAGCTACCTTTAAGAGAAGTTCCAAACCACACATTGTGCAAACATTGCCAGAGATTTTATCGAGCTTGGCTGGAAAAACAACTTAATGCTACATTCTTCTTGCCAATCAGCACGAGAGAATTTTGCTTTTTCCTCTGCTCTCAGCAAACAGGCCAGTATTACAGGTAGGATTTTGACTCAGAGTCACTGTGGGCTTTCTCAGGGTACTTACAGAAATGTCAACAATAATACATAAAATCACTGTCATGTGAAATAATTGATTAGCTGATCAGTTTCCTGTTCTATTTCTTTAATACATTTTCCCCAAGAATAATGATTATATTTATAGAAATATAATAATTTTCCATGCTAAAGCAAAATGGTATTTGACATTAACAAAAGGTCAGGTGTCATACTTGAAACCACAATGAGTATTGCTTTTAAAGATTATTGAATTAAGAGGTACATATATTTGACAAAGTATAGAATTCCAATAACTGCCATAGTAGCAGTGCCCTTTTACATGCCATGGATTTATTGACATTTGCTAACTGTAAAAATGCAAAGCAGTTTGCATGTGATAGGCACTATCAATTTCCAAAATAAAAATGTCTCACTGAAGAACATGTCCTGTTTTCCCCCTGGTTTTGCACACTCAAATACCTGTTTGTGCCTCCCACTGTGACTGTGGCTCAGAGGAACACACACACGTGTTTGCTTTTTGAAGGCATTTTTGCTTGTGTTAATAAAAATAGAAAAGCCATAGAGAAGGAGGCTCCTGTTTCACAAAGCTGTCCCACATTGCTATAAAACTCTTACAGGGAGAAACCATTTATTAACCAAATGAGCTCACTGCCACCATTCATCTGTACTTTTGAGCAATTTCATCTGGTAATATCAGAGGAGGTCTTGATGGGTTTGTTGTTGCTGTGGTGTTTCCTTTAAATTTGCAGTGCTTCTGTCAATATTTAGTGACACAGCCCAACCAAAATTCCCAGATTGGTCAGTGCCACGTTCAGGGGTTAAATGAGAGAGATTTTAACCTAAAAATCTGCCATTTAAACAGTTTCCTATATGTAGGATGTGGATTCAGTGGAAGGTGGCTGCCTCACAGCTTTTCTTTAGTCATCATCCACTTGTCCTCAGCGAGGGTGCATTCAGGGTGCCCTCAACCCTTCCTGTGTTCATCCTTTCTGGACTCTTTGAGCTTCTGGTCTCGCTGCTTCTGAGAACTACAGTGCTGTTCTCTGGACTGTTTCCTTCAAACTCACATCAGTTGTTGTACCTGGGAACTGAAGTTTGAACTAAAAACTTGAAAATTAGATTAAAATGACAAAAAAACCCAACCCAAACAAAAAAACAAACAAACAAAAAAGATGCACAATGCTTTCCTGTAAAATAAGTGGAACAAACCCCAAACAATCGAACAAACCCCAAACAATCAAACAAACCCAAACGAAACCCAAGGACAAAGCCTGGGTGCTGATTGTTTGCAGTCCCTCAGGTTCTGAGGTGAGAACTGCAGGAAGGTTTGCTTGCACTGAGCAGCAGCACAGGGACAGTCACACATCACTCTGTGCTCAAACATGGGTGCCTTCACAACGCTGCCAAAGCTTGCATTTGGTCTATTAAATCAGCACTTAGGCAAATAAAACGGTCATTTGAGCGATAATTTCAACACACTAATGAGATGTTCAGATGTCAGTGATTGAAAAATGCACAGTGGCCTTTTGAATTTAGGCCAAGATTGGTTTGGAGTGATATTGGAAAGGTTTAGGACTTTATTGAAGGATCAAAATAATTTCTGAATTTATCTTAATCTTTCTGGGAGAGAAGCAGATGGGATTGGAGTTCTTTGGGAAGTCTTCACTGGTTTGTGACATAAAACTTTCTTTGGCATCTTATTCATTAATTGCATTTGGGCTCCCATGCAGGTCAGAAAGCACCCTTGTGCAGACATCCTTCCATGCATTACAGTTCTCACCATGACACAAACCTCACGTCACTTCTGCTGCCACAAAACTGTGTTTTCTTGCTCTGTGCCCGCTTTTTTTTGCTCCTGTTTCTCTCTCTCCATCATCAAAACCAAGGTTAGCTGAGCCTGGAGGGATCTGTGTTAGACATAAGTTTTGGCAGACACCCAGACCAGCTTTTTGTTTCATCTAAATAGTTTTGTTCATATGGATATCAAGTCTTTCCTTCTTTTTTTCTGTATTCACAAGTTTCCTAAAAAAATGTTAAGACAATGAAAATATTGCAGATAATGCTTATCCCAGAGATGAAAAGTCTCTGCTATGCTTTGCTATTCTTAGAAAGTTAACTAGAAAATGTATCTTTAATTATGACTGGGACTTTCAAGAACTAAACCAGAGTATGAGCTGCTCCATGCCATTCTTTCTATTCATTTCTCAGTAGTCTTAGGGTGCTGTCTCCAAGCCCCCCTTGTTCTTACTGGAGCCTACTGAGCTAAACTCCTTCTAAACCAGGCTGGAAAAATTCCTGTGCCACGTGTGAGTGCAAGGCAGCACAAATAGCACAAATCAGAGGACAGTGAGACAAATTTCACCAGTGTAATAAGCAGCATTCTCTGCAAACCACAAACCTCACCATTCACAGGTGCAACAGAGCAAAGAGGTTTTAAGGAGGAATTTGAAGCCGAACAGCAATGTGTTATTTAACAGACAAATTAGCTCAGGTATTATTGGGCATGCTCTCTGCCTATCCTGATAATGTAATCTATTTGAGCTTATTTGCAAGCTCCTTGAAATTGCTAGGTATCCATTTACTGGATTAATTAATTAAACATATTTAAATTATGCATTAGTCATGGCTTTGGAAAGTTAGAATAAATAACATAGGCTTTATTAATTTTTTGCCTCTCTTATAATTCTCCTATCCCCTCTCTTATAATTCTCCTGTCCCCACTCCCTAATTTTCATCAACTTCACTTTCTTTTTTTTTTTTTCTCTTCCTTTTAAGTTTTTGTTAATTTTTAAGCAGTGTTTGCTGGCTCACCACTGGCTGAGAAAGGAGCAGGTGTCTTTTCTCCCAAGAGACACCAGAGCTGATCTGTGGAACAACTGAAGGCAGGGCTGTCCCTGGGGATGGAGCGCACCCAGCTTTTCCCATGACGAGTTGTCAGGGCTTCATAAATTAAAGGCTTTTTAAAATTATTATTATTTGGTTTTAAGCGAAATATTTTCCACCGCTTTTATGTCTTCGGAACGTTGTCCTGGCCTTGCACAGGAGACGGGGAAATGTAAATGTCAAACATTCCCTCCTGTTCAAATGGGCTCATTAGAGCACCACGGGCCGAGGTTTTGTTCCCCACCGGCCGGTTCTTTTCACTGTCGTGCCCTGTAAGCACTTCCCTTGCACCTGCCTGAGGACACTAATCCTCTACTAAAACATGTTCAGACTGAGCAAAGGCAGGGATAGCAGCCATTTCACCCCAACAAAACGAATCAAAACCTTGGAAAAATAAATAAACGGGGAGAGCTTTGGAGAAGACTGTTTGGTCTGGAGCTGGAGCCCTGTTTCCTCACTGTACTCCATCTGGAGAGGTGTCCTGTGGGACAGCCTTGATCACATTGGCCATGCTGAAGAAATAACTCTATTGTAAAATCCCTCTGAACACACCAACACACCCCCCAGCCCCGAAAAGCTCATGGCAACTGCTGCACATAGAGCCAGGCAGGTAATTATGGTCCAAGGTCACATTATTCTACAGCCAAAGCCATCTCTGCTGATGAAACTGGTATAAAGATCAAGCATAAACAGTGAACTGCTTAATTTGCAGACAGTCAAATGACACGAACAAATGTGTCCACGCTGGTTGTGATGAATTTTCAACTCCTTTCAAGTCCTAAGCATTTTGTATCTTTCTAAGTTGGATCTGTCGGTGGATTCTCTTGACATTTGATGACAGTAAAGATTTGTATCTAAAAAAGTCACTGAAAAAGTCACTGACCAGGTTCTGTCTAATTTATACAACTTTTGTTCCCATTTGTTTCATTACATTATCTTTCATAAGGTGGTTTTTGGTGTGTGTTTCACTGCAAAGTTAGAAATCCATCTGTCTTGTGAACTTCTCCCTCCCAAAACCACTCACTGAAGTTTTCCCTACAAGAAAGGGAGAAGAGGTCTGTGCTGTTGTTGACACATACCATGCAATCTTAATTCTAGACAAAAGACAGCTGCACTGAGCCCAGGTGTTTTTCTGGAGGCCCAGGAGTATCCAGATACTTCACAGAGAAAGTTATGTGGAAGAGGAACTTAGAATAACCTCACAGCAAACCCAGGCCTAAGTAAACACACAGAGCACTCCCTTTACCTTTCTGAAGCATTAGGGCTCAGGTGGTACATTGTTTTATTTTGGTCCCAAGTTCTTTCATATATATGATCTGGTACCTGCTGAAAAGATTCCTTTCATACTGCTAACAAAATACAATTCATGCTGGTATGTTTCTGAATTAAGATTACATGGAACACTTCAGCAGTTGATTGTGATTTTGATTACAGATTTCCACAAATGATTAAAAAGAGTAAGAACTCCTCTATAGTGCTTCAAAAGTTCCACACAGACAAAGAAATTGTACAGTGCCAGTCACTCACATCCTGGAGCAGGGAATGTCAATTTTCTGTCTTTCCTATTCAATCTATGAAGAAACACACCACCAGCAGCAGAGAACATGACACGTGTGGAACAGGGGACGTTTATGAGACCTTGGGGAAAATTCTCAAGTTAACATCAGTGAGAAACTTAGATAACAGTTCTCATTTTAACACCTTGCATGTAGTGAAAATAAACTGAAGACATTTTTACCCTTTACTCAGAAAAGCATGGGAGAGAAATATGCATTCCCATGCCTGGACATTGAGGGAATATGTAGGTTATAAGACAGGTGGTGAGAAAAATCGCAGATTCTTTTCAATCCACCCAGTTCTGAAGGTCTGAAAATCATGACTGTCCTACTGTAGCCAATTTGAGAGGCTACAGGATACAGAAGAATTGTGCTGATACTGCCTTCAGGGATAAATGCAAAGCTCATTCTCAGCCAGCTGATCTGTTGAGGTAATACACTCCTTTTTTCTCCACTGTACATGTACAGCCTTTCTCAGCCTCCCTCCTCCAGCCCAGATTTCCCTCTACACTCCCCTGAAATCCTGGTCTTTGCCTCAGATCTCTCCAAGTCTGCTTGGCTGAGGAATATCCTCCCTTCCTGCAGTTCAATACCCTCAGCAGGGCCCTAATTTGCTGCCTGAGTTAACTTCATCCAGGCCATTGGGCACTTGTAAATCCCATCACTGGGACTCCATGATATTCTTAGTTTGATTTTATTCTGAGAACCCCAGTGCCTAAGGTTGTCAGACTGTGGGAGTTTCATTTCTCAGTGATAACACAAGCCCCAGAAGATAAAAACACAAGAAATAAATAAGAATCCAAACTATGGTTGTTGAAGGGGATTTAATCTCATTATTTCTGAGACAAGCCCTTGATTTTGCTAGAAACATAAATCATAATTGTTGAACACTTAGCTATTCTGCGCCACTCTGGTAGGAAAAATATTATTTCAAGAAAATGAATTTTATCATATTTCATCTTAACCCATTATTCCTTGTATTTCAAAGAAAAATGTCAGTGCTCCTCATGCTGTTAATGTCTACTATTTCCTGTTTGGTCCTGTCTGATACCTCGAGTGTGGTACTGTCGATGCCAACCCAGAAACTGAAGCACAACTCATAAATTCTCTCTCCCAAATGACATGTAATGCTTTGTAATGCCTGAAAACTGTTATGGAGGTTTAGCTGACAGACCTAAGGCCAGCATTCATCTCCAAGAAAAACACACAGAATGACAAGAACGCTTAAAATTATCTCCCAACAAATGGCAAAATGGGAGTGGAGGGGGGGTGTATTTTTCCTTTAACTGAATTTCTTCAGCCTACTCCATAGCCCAGTGTTTGTTAATGTCATAAAAATGCTTAAGAAATTAGAATGGATTTTGAAATGAAGATCCATCTGAGCTTCTCTGGAGTAATCCTCAGACATAGTAAACAATTACATTACATGAACCAACCGTCTGAACAGAAATGATAATTAAAGTAATGCATCGGTGTGCTTCATTGATTTATGAATTTGTTTAATGATTCCTGTTAGAGCAGCAGAAGCCATTATGCATTCACTGATTTTAAGAGACAGTATATAGTTGTGTGACCTTTCACTAAAGAAGAAAGGTAATATTCCTGAGCAATCAAAAAAATTGTAAAAGAACTGTTGTTATGACAAACTTTACAACAGTTTGAAAATAACTTCCCAAGCCCATGAATTTTCTTTAGCACAAAGTTGCTCCCATTTTCCACAGTCCTACTCAGAAAAGAGCAGAGGAATTTGCCCAGTCAGTGCTTGCGTGTTGGATCCTGTCAGAAACAAGGAGAAGAAAGGAATCCAAGGCTAAATTTATCTGCCTTTGATTCAGATTCACCCCAGCCTGGTGCTTGGAGTGCCCATCCAAAACCAGAGCTCTGCTGGGTGCACTGGGGTTAACACACACACTGAGATGCATCTCTGAGCCAAAGTGCCCACGATCCAGGCAGACAGCCGGGGAAAACCCAAGCACACCAACAACAACCTCCTGCTGGAACCCAGGGGATTTCACTCTCTGTTCCAAGCTAATTCCCAGTGATACTGGAAATCTCACCTGCCAAGAGCAAGCAAGTACATTGTATGGCTGGGATGGAGATGGGCAGTTTGAGCAGAGAAAGATGAAGATTATCCAGGTCTGGGCGGGAGTCTTGTGGTAAAAATGAGTCTTAAAAAAATCTGTGATTTTTGCAGCAGGTCAACATACCTGCTCCCCTGCCACAGACACACTCTGCTCCGTCCACAGAAGTGCTGACAAGAGGGGTCTTCTCCCTCCCAGGATGTGCAGTCGATAGTGCTGGTGAAACCCACACCAGGTACCGAGAGTAAACAGCATCGCATGCCTTCAAACCTTGGCACAGCGGGAAGCATCCTGGAAGTGAGGAAGGAGGAGTCCCTTAAATGAGTGTTGTAAACCAAATGGAAGGGTCCAGAGGGTGCATTTGACATTTATCTGTCCATTTCCTTGCTTTTGTTGTTTTCTGCCGTTGTCCTATCATTCCGTTCCCCTTGATTTTTGTGTAAACTTCCTTGTTTGTTTGCTTTTCTGATAACTCCTGGAGTAAACTACTCCTCCACAAGAGAAAAAGCAGCTGGGAAAAAGGGCGGGGGGAAGGGTTTCTGGCTGAAATACTTTCAACATGGCATCATCATGGTTGCCTGTGACTTTGAGCACTGTGAAACATTTGTTTGTCTTGCTTCCTTTCCTTGCTTTTCACAGTCCTTCTCAATCTCCCAAGCAGCTGATGGAAAGAGGGAGAACCCCCTACAACACTAAACACATTTCGTTATTTACTGTTAAATCTCTATTTTCCCACATAGTAGGGATTGCACATGTCAATATATCTTTTTAATTGAAAGTGGAACTTGTCACATCAGGTTGTGAGTCCCTTGAAGTTCCAGAGCCCGTTTTGAACTGGGTTGACACTTCAAAGGGAAAAGGGAACAAGTATGGAAAGCTCTTTGAATCACAGAGAACCAAATGAAAACACTCCAGCAGACATCAATCTCCAAATGTGCTTTTTTCCCTGTGTATTTTGTCTGCAAAAATCCATAAAGGACTTTCAGAATTGCAACGTGATGATCTACAGACCAACTCTTTATCTCTTATCATTTCAGCAGCTCTGCTCATTCAGGCAATTGGACTTTTTTGTGTCAATACAGAGCTGGATGAGAAACTGAATTTAGTCAGGGGACAGACCCTCAGTCCCAGAATTGGACACAGTGATAGTTTTTGTCATTAGCTGACTGCCATTCACATTCAGTAGGTGAGCAACAGGAAGGTTTACAGGTGGAAGCACCGGATGGTCCTAGTGTAATTGTTAGGAATCTGTTAATTTTGTATTGTAACAAATGTTGCTCTTACTCTAACAGAGGCCCATAGCTTCACAATTCTTAAAAGAGAATAAGAAGGTAAAAAAAAGGATATTCTGATTTACATTCTTTCAGGTCTGGATAAATGGTGACCATCACGATTTCAATTCTTTATAATACCGATAGTAAGAAAGTACCACGACCTGCTGAAGTGTTTCGAAGATGTGTGACAGAGCAAGGAGAATGTACAACAGGAGGAGGAGGAACTGGGAGAAGAAAAGGGTCAGAAGACTCCTCTTGCCCTGTGAGGATCCAGCCTTGCCTGCAGAACCACAGTGGCTGGGGAAAGCCAGCACTCTCCCCCCTGCCCCACAAAATTACCTGCAGAGACAAAAGAGCCAGCTGCCTCCCCAGCACTCTGGTCACCAGCTAGGTGTGAAAACCAAGAGTTAAAGCAATGTGAGAGTCTTTTTGTTCTCACCTCAGAAATAGTGCAGGACCTAACACCCCCTGCACCCCTTAAGGGCTACTTAAGTCCAGAAGTACTATTTTAAATTTGGGTCTCTGTCTGTACTGCACACATTTAAAGGCAAGACAGGTATTATTTCAGGATTCAAAACATTGTCCAGCAGCAGTTTGGAACTGTGAACTCTTTGCTGTGGAACCTGTGAGTTATCCCATAGCTCCCTGCCTGTCTTTGGAACTCCTCCAGCTAATGTGGATTTTTCGGGACTCCCACACGTGCTTATCTTCATGCACTGTGGGGAGGTGCACTGATGTCAGGGTTTACTGAGCAGCAGGTTGAGTACTTCAATAATTCCTTGATGGATCACTGAGCAAGCAGCAGCAGCGGTGGAGTTCATCACCATCACCGGCAGCAAGAGGCACACCCTGAGCAGTGCTGGGAGGGACCACAGTCAGAGCCACGGTCTGAAATCTAGCAACGACAAAATTGACTGAGATTCCACTTCAAAGAGCAGTTTGCAAGCAGAGTTTTGAGTGAAAGCGGAGTATCAGTGTGAGTGTGAAACTTATTCAAGCTGTCAGTCTCGCTGGCTCGTGCCTGTCAGCGTGCCCAGCCTCACTGTTACTGTTTGTTTGCATGTTAACCAAAACGCAGGCCCACGTTTCTGCAGCACACACACACTTGTGCTGAGCGACTCCCATGAGTCAGATGCAATCAAATGGTACATGGCAGCAGCTTCCATCAACCAAAGCTTCAAGCGTGGGCTGATGGGGCTCCTTCTGCACGTGCCTCCCCTCACCTCTGCAGGTAGAAGATATTTCTGCATCACTCAGCTACTAAAACATAGACTGTGCAGTTGGTAAGCTGCTTAAATACGGAAAAATGCATCTAGGCAGGCTTGCCAAAGCAGTAAAAACAACTTAATTTTAATGTTTGACATTTTACTAGCCGTCAGCCTCGTGTAATGAGGAGCTACACAACCTGCTTCAGAGACAGAGGCATCTCTTAAATGTCTGGGCAAGAAATGAAAACAAAGTTTAGTGTATATGATGTAAAATATGAAGTCTAGGAGCAGTGAACCGAAACAGAAAAAAAGCAAATCTAACCTATTAAATGACAAAAACATGCAGCATACTGACGAAGGAAAGAGATTTGGGAGATTACTGGGAAAGAAATGTTGGTGTCTTCCACTGTGTGACTGCATTAGAAAAGGCAACTATGAAGGATAAACCAACCCTAGAGACAAGGAAGCAAAGCAACACAAGGAACCTGAGCTGTATTAACCACAATCCAGTTTAGTATAAATTTGTCAGGGAGAGCAAGAGGCTTTAAGGTAAGATTATGACTTTGGGGAAGGCACATTTTATAAACAGCATCTGCCAGGGCCAGCCACAGAAAGCATTCTACACCAGAAAGCCCACTGAAAAAAACCTCCCTTGCTCAGCCTCAGTGCCCCAGGAGGGGCTGAGGGGCAGCAATCAGCAAGAACGAGGAGGGGCTGAGGGGCAGCAATCAGCAGGAACGAGGAGGGGCTGAGGGGCAGCAATCAGCAGTAACAAAGGGGAGCTGTGCAGAAGGAGCTGTGCCCCGGCTGCATTTGGGGTGCAGGTTGTGTGCCAGGAAGGCACAGCAAAGGGATGGTGTCCCTGTGCCTGGTCCTGCAGCTTGGCTGTTCCGTGGCAGCGGGTGAGTGAGTTTGTGTCCTTGGCTCTCCTTGTGTCATTTTGGGTGCAGGGTCCCAGCCCAGGAGTGCGAGGGGGTCACTCCTGAGGGTGCAGAATGTCTGCAGTGCCTGGGGAGAGCAGCCTGCACTGGGAATGGGGAGGGGGAACTGCTTGGAAATACATGTGATTTGAGAAGAAACCTTGGATGCTTTCCCTGTGTAAAACCCTCTCCTGAAAGGCATTAGAGGAGGTGCTGAAGGCAGCTCTGCAAGAGGCTTTTTTCCTGTTTAATTCTTTATGTGTGATAGAACGAAGGACAGGGCTTGTTTACTCCAGATCCTTTTCCTGACAGAAATTTAAATTTAGGGACTTGCTGTCATTGGTTTCCCTTCCTCTGCCATTCCCTTCCCTACCCTGAGTTGTGATCCTCACTTTCCTCCTCTCTCAGTTTTCCCTGTTTGCAGATCTGCCTAAGGCAGGCTGAGTCTCACAGCTGAAGGTGTTTAGTGAAGGGGCTCACTCTGCCCTCCTAAGTGGGAGGGGAAAAAAAAAATTAAGAAAAGAATGATTTTTAAAAAGACAAGAGAAAGAGCAGGCAGATAGGTCTAAAGGTGTTTGTAAAGTTTGGCCCTCACTGTTCAAAATGGAAATGTGTTATTGATAACTTAAGAAAGTGGAGACAGATAAACAATTTTCATCTCCATGTGAAAAATGGTTGCTGAACTTAAGCTACCAATTTCCTTAGGATGTTTGTTTCCCTGCTGTAGTTGAGAGGTCATATACTTTATTACTGATAATTTTTAATTTTCATACCTTTTAACTCTCATATGTAACAAATTGCACAAAGCTGAAAACCAGCATTCTTTTTCAGCAGCACAATGCAAAATATTTTTTCCCAAAAGATTGTTTTAAACTGTAGACCTTCTTTTGATTCTGAAGTGGCAAAGAAAGGGGACTATCTGGAATCTCAGGTGCATGTTTGCTCAAGATCAAAATGAAGATTAGTTACAATTGCTCTTCAAGGAGCTCAGGACTTTTGTTACTAAAGAGAGGAGGAAAGTCCAACAGCATCATTTAACACATTTCTGTTATGAAGTGTCTCTTCATGTGCTACTGCAATATGTCAACTGATTGTGCAAACCTCTGGGGAACAAGTGGAATTCTTGCATAACTAATTTCAGCTGAGCACAGTGTTCTCTTTATGGCACATGTTAACAGTCTACAGAAATAGTAGGAGTAAAGTCTTTACCATAGTGTTTGTAGGATTGAGATGGATTTTGAGTAGCTTTGGAGATACTGGAACCTTTTGAGGCACTAATTTTACTATTTAGTGAGTTATTAAAAAAAAAGAGAAAGCAGAACATTACCAGCCTCTTAAAGTTTACGTGGAGAAGTTGCCAATGAATGCAACTGATGTGAAAAACAATGAAAGAATTTTCAGTTATTAAAAATAGGTTGCAACATATAAGCCCTGTAGGAGTGCAAATAACCCCCCACCTTTAGTGGCTTTCCTGTGATCCTACAAAATCTGAAGGTGAGTGACTGCAGCTTGTGTTTCTCTAGAGAAGCAGAATAAAGATGGAAGAAATAACCCACAGGAACTGTTCAGGTGCTTGGACTTGCTTCAAGGGTGAATTTTACACTGAAGAAAGAAGGGAGACTAAACCATGCCCTTGCAGTCCCACCTGGTGTGTGTTATGGCCCCGGGGTGACACAGTTACCTGCTGTGTCGGTGTATTTAGTGTTTGTGGCTGGGGGGCTGTGCTCTTTTCAGAGTATTTTCAAACAATTGCAAACACCAGGCACATAGAGAATTGAGGCAAAACAAGCCTGAACTAATATTTGAAAAGAAAAATAAATAAATAAATAAATAATGAAAAGACAACAAGCGCTGTTCCCAGGGAAGTCAGCCAAGATGGAATGAGAGTCTTGGGTAGACTGATAGTGCCCATGAAGTTTATTTCAGGGAATTCTGGTTTCTTTCCTTGTTTCTTCCTGCTTTGGCCAGAAAGGGAACTCACTGAGTTCTCTGGCTCACCTGTAGCCATGGGGTGTGACTGTGGCAAGAGCACTGGGCCAGAAGGTTGCAGTGCACCTGGATCTGCCTGAGCACCTGCTTTATGCTCGTTCAGTGCAATCAAAGATTCTGTCGGGGAGTTTATGTGGCTGAGTAAATTGATATTTATAAAGCCTGTAGGATAGCTTACGTTCAACACCTCTAGGGTATTTTTATTCAGGTAGGGCATTTGTTTTACAAAACAGTGTATGGGCACTTCAGGAGTGACTCAGCTAGGGGTGTTCAAACCCATATTGCCTTGGGAGTGCTACAAACAAATGCTGCTTCCTCCTCTGGAGAGCCAGGCAGCTGCAATGCCCAAGTGCTGAATTCCTCTGCTAGGGCTGGGAAGTTTGTGAGCTGTGGGGAGGAAATGTGAGCAGTGCCTTACATATAAGGAGCAGTGATAAAACGTTCTTGTGATGACTTCTTATTCTCTCTCCATCTCACCAAGCCCTGGCTTATCCCCAAGTATGGTACATGGCCAGAACATGACTTTGACACAAAATCCCCTGGAAAAACCTTGGTTGTAAAGCTCAGGGTGGAATGGCAGGCTGTCTGATTTCCCATGGCTTAGTAATTGTTAGGTGAACATACATTTAAAGGCCCCAGAGAATCTCTGCTTGGGTGCAGTAAATGATGATAAATTTGCCCTATTATTGTGTAATATCACTGGGCACTAATGTACTTGTATCTTCAGAAGAAATATCACATAATTTGCTGGTTACTTTAATATATATATATATATGGTGGGATTAGAGGTAGATGCCTTGACCTACTGAAAGCTTTGTGTCTCTGCTGGTACCAGAATGCTCATGAAAGAAAGGAAAATCCAGCCCTGGTGATCTGGTCTGTGATCTCTCCTAGTCAGGACAGCTTTGTTTATCCTTGTTCAGAGTAACCAAGTGTTGCATTTTTCTTTCCAAGTTCCTGTCAGTATATTTTGCTGTTGTTTCAAGCTGTATTTTTAAACTGACTGTAGTTTGGTTTTCTTTTATTCTCTTCAGATATTGTAAGATCTGAATAGATACACATGTACTCATAAATCTCTGGCTACCATTCAGTGATGCCTGAGCTGATGTAGTGTCAGGACTTGATTGTCAGAAAGAGTCTTTGGCCTTAAAGCTGTCCTTTTTTGGTATTTAAGCTTGAAATGTACTCTTTTTTTGGCACTGAGTCAGACTTCAAGAACATTAAATTCGATAGTGTTTGGCACAAAGATCTTCCTGCCACCAGTATTGTTGGGTTAATGGTTTTGTGTAAAGAAAAAATGCACTGCATATATTGTCCATAAAACACCAAATGATGGAACCATGCCTTGCATCATCAAGGAAAAAATGAGTAAATAGCACAAAAATGTCAATAAAAAGCCACTTGGTTTGTAAGCCCAGTAATCATCTTGTAAAAACACACAGTATATGTTTATAAATGTGGCCAGAAATGCCCAATATGCTGCAAGCAGGATGATTACAGCACAAGGTAACAGAGATCAGCTAATAATTACCAGCACAAACTCGGGCCCAGATTTGGCCCAGCCTGATATTTAATATTCTATTTTTCTGTAATTGATTTTGATGCTTCTTTCACAAGCAGTGATCTGCTGGGCTTGGACAGTGGGCTGTAAACCCAGGGCTGTGAGGGACTCATGTCAACACTCAGTGACACCATTGCCAGGCCGGATCTGTAGTTACTGGGGAGCTTTCCTGTTTTTAGTGTACCAGAGAAAAGGATCCTTCTGCAGTGTAAGCTCCTCTAATTTGAAGAAATGGTTTTATTGCAGGAGTAGTTATTGGAATAACAGCTGGGACTGTCAACACTGCTGTAGTGGCAGGGATTTGGTTCTCACCTAGAGCAGCAACCAGCTCATGAGCTTCTCACACCTTTTTTTTTTCCCTATATCTAGGAGAATTAATACCGATTTGTTTTGAAATATAAATGTTGTACATACAGAAAGATCACAAGGAGAAACGAAGAGTAAATTTAATTTAGCTCTTTACTATAGCTGTGTATTTTGAGACTGAGGATAATTGTGCTACCTACTTCTGGGAAGGAAAGAAGCCACAGTGTGGAATAATTATTTCAAAGTTTGCAGCTAGCATTCGTTCTTTGCAGAATGAGATGCTAAACTGAGGATTTACAGAAGCAAAAGGCATCTCACTTAAGATGCCAGCTGTTCCAAAGCAACAATAGTATTTATTTCGCTATCTACTTTCCGACCGTAATTTACTGACTGATAGATTGATTGCCATCAGATTTTTTTTTTATTTGAAGAAGTAAATAAAAAAGATTGCCATAATCTTCAAAAGGAGGCATTAATACAGTCAACTAAACCTTTTTACAGCACTTGTGTCACACCTTATACAAAGGTCACAGATGGAGGGAAAGCAAAATGTGCCGCCTCCCATGTCAAAAACAGCAGTTCCTGAGAGGAGCAAATTGTTCTGTTACTTGAATCTTGTATCCATTTGGGACTGAATAATTTTTTTCTGCAAAGCATTCAAATGTGTCTTCTGGCTGGCAGAATATATCCATCACTATACTAAAACTATTGTTCTAACCCTGAAAGCAGTTTTCCTCTGTGGATGAGCTTATTCTGAAGTGCCAGTTCATGTGAAAAGCCATTTGCCTGGTTTTTTTTCTTGTTTGGGTATGAAGAGCAGGGGAGAAGAAGGGCAAGAAAAGAAGGGATGCGTGGGTGAATGTTTGTTTTTCTCCAAGAGAAGGGCATAGGCAGACTAAATTGATTTTTATTTCCAATAAAGGGTGGAGACTGGAGGGAGCAGGGAACTGCCAGAGAAAGTGCATGGAAGAAAAATACATTAAATAAAGCATCAGTAAAACGTGTATAGTTCCAGTGCAGAGTATATATCATATAGGAAGGAATGGCCCAGGCTTCATACTGGAGTTACCTATTGTAAATTTTGCCAGTCCCCATTATTCCTGTGACCTTTGCTGTTCTGATATTGGTAACTAGAAGGTTCTTCCCATTTCCTGGATGGTTTTCCCCACATGGGGGTGCCACGGGTTGCACAACATCTTCTGTGCACCAAGAAACATAACCAAGAAACTGTAAAAAGACTTTATAAAAGAAAATAGAGACCAGTTCTTTGCTTGTGCTGCTCTGTTTTTGGTTTTAGTTACGTTGACTGCAGTGTTGGTGGTTCGTGCGAGGCTGGGTTTTGGCTCATGGCTTTGCGTTTGGTTTTCTCTGAGGGGTCGCGATGCAGTGTGTTGTGCGCTTCGGTTGTGGGAAGCGCCGTGACATTTTCCTGCAGTTGTTTCACTTTGATTTTATCTAGTGCTGCTTGTTTTCTCTGCTGTTGGGCTGCCCGTGTGGTGGCCAAAAGGTTGGGCTCCGTACACCAACTCCAGCTGAAGGCGCTGAGGTGGCGGCGGGGCCTTCATGGGCGCCGCCATCTTGGGCGTGTTCACTTCCGGTCCCCGGCCGCTGATGGTACAGCCGCCATTTTGAGGTTGGACGTTGGCACCGCCATTTTGTGGTTGGGTGTGGGCGCCATCTTGTGAAGGGTTCCGTGTGGGACGGGCTTCGGCGCCATCTTGAAAACCGCAGGCGCCACCAGTTTTAGGGACATAGAAACAACCACCTTGTGGATTTACTTGTGCTGGTGCAGTAACGATGTTCTGCATATTTTCCTCTTTGATTTACGGTCTTTTTCAATATTTTCAAAGTTCGTTTCCACGCTATCAACGTTTCAGTTGCTTGCTCATCCCCCTCAAAGACAGCACTCTCTAACGCCGATCCTACTTTCGCCCAGTCGAGGTAAGTTGAGTACTCTGGGACAGGGTCTACGTTCCTATAGATCCATTTTGTCAGTGCCTTTAAGGATGTCTTATTCACAGGGTGCCCATGGTATTTAATGAGGCATTTAAGGTGACTGTAAAATTCGATTTCGTCTTTCGATAGACGGGCTACCATGTGGATATTCCTTTTTCTTTATAACGGGGAAACAGGGGTCTGGGCCATGAGGTATAGGGGAATATATTAGAAACTGGGGTACAATACAAAGGTAAAATGTGAAAAAGAACGTAAAACTCAAAACACATATTCTAAAATAGTCCATAAAAGGTCCATGTCCTCTTGTAAGGTAATTTCTTCTTCAGGATGAAAGTTGAGTTCAATGCTTTAGCTTTCAACCTCCAACAGAGTGGGGCTGTGCATCCAGTGTCTTGAGCTTTAGAAGAAATTAGCTTATTTTAGAACTTCTAGTTCTTCAGTGCTAGAACTTTAGTTCTTCTTTATTTAGCACTTCTTTGCTGCCTGTTTCACCAAGGATCAGCGTCAAAATATTAATGAGGCTTCCTTGTCAGTTTTTACGTGATTACAGTAAAATGATGCTTCTAATCATGATTTATAGGTGCCTCAGTGCTTGCAGTAGAAGTGCAAGTTTTACCATTTGTTGACTTCATAAAGAGAGCCCATAAAAGATTAAGGTCAGCTTTCTCAAAGGCTTTGCTAATTTTCAGAGGAGCCACGGGTGCACGTGGTCTGACTTCCCTGGAGTTCCACACGTGCAATTTGTCCAAAAATGTGGGCTAAAAGAGGCAGGGTTTGGTTAGCTCTTGGTGTGCCTGTGAAAGGGGTTAAGTGTGCTTTGTCAGGTAGACAAGATTAATGTCATGTAGTTATTCTCTTGCCTGGTTCAGATGCCTAAAAGTTGCAATCAGAGTAGTAAATTTCTCTTTTTAGGAGAGCAGTTAAGACAAAATTTCATTTCAGATGTGGTGTAGAAACTTGGATCTGTGCTTGTAATATAAGCAGCTACAACTTTTGGAACTAACTTACTATAGTGTCTTTAATTATTGGAAAATAACATTTACACAGTTGAACTGAATGTAAAATCAAAGTATATATCAAAAAATACTTTTTTATTAAAAATACAGTTGAGGATTATTTTTCCAGGCATTCTAAAAGCCATTCATGACACTTGAGTATCAGAATATTTTACTTTCTTCCTAGCTATCAGGTTTTTTACAAATAAAGTCATTTAATAATCTCCTTCTAACTCTGCAGAGAGTGTACTTCTATCACAAATTTCCTAATACAACATAATATTATATTCAGTACAGTTATTAGTATAAAAATGGATTGCTTCCAGAGCTAATTAATGTGATGTTCTTTTGCTTTTGTAAATAAGTGCTGGCTTTAAGAATCAGTGCATGGATGCTGGTAAAAAAATCATGCACTATATTAATACTGTTTCATTTCTAAATAGTTGGCATTTGAGTGTCAGGACAGCATCATGTAGTCAAATTATTATAACAAAATGATTTTGTTTTGATGGAAAAAATCTCAGGTCTTACCACAAAATCAACCCAAAGGTAAATCAACACATTATGAATATTTCCACACACAAATAAGAGCAGTATCTCCCAATGTTTGGTTAAACTAAACAGTCCTTACTTGGCAGATACCAATATGCTTGCTATTGCATTGTAGATCTTTATGCTTCTTCCCAGTTAATGGATGATGATGAAATCCCAACCATGACAGTCAGTCTATCAGCACGTTCTTTGGACGCTGCCCTCAGTCATTATCTCTAGGCTGGTGCTGCCTGGCTGCTCTGAGGGGCAGGGGACTGAAGATTCCTGGGGGATGCAAAGGACACCCAGCTAACACACAAGTTTGATAGTTCTAGAGAACTGCAGTTCATGCATTTGGCTCCAGGTTTTCTTTCCATACACTGAAAATGATTTGGCATAAATTTAATTGAGCTTTCACATGCCATTCAATAATCTTTGTTCCCCTAGGGTTCTTCTGCAACCCAGGCTCATCTATTTTCACCAGCTTCCACTCACAAGTGCCAGCAGACCAGTTGAATGATAACCAAGTGTCTAGCCTGGCAGATAAGCCCTCAAGGAGGCAAGAAAGAATTATCTATATTAGAGTGGCATTTCAGAACTAATCCCACATTCCGAAAAGAGGCATATTTGGCTTTAGCAGTCTGCATTAAATAAGCAGGAGGTAAACTTGCAACAGAAGACTTATTCTGTCCTCCCTAGAGGAGTCTGTTATTTGAGATGCCTTGCCCAGTAATGGGATGTGGGTCTGTGGTTGAGTTGAAGTACTTCTAAGTCCAGTGGGAAACAGATAGCATCATCTTGTTTGATTTCTTTTTATTAGTTCTGCCTTTGAGTTTGTAATACAAAGAAGGATGAAACGATGAAGGTCTGCTAAAGCTGCAGGATTGGGGAATTTAGATATAGAGGAATTCTTCTGTGTTGACTTTTTTTTTCATTTTTTTATTGAGGGGAGCAGCGGGAGGGGTGGCACAGAGAAAGAGGAGAGCTGCCTACCTGGTGCAGAAGGTGATTTAACCGAGGGTTCAGTACACTAATTATAGCTAGGAAGAATTATCTAATTTTATCCTTTCAAGCATGGTCCTTTGAGCTGGGCCTCCCCTGCTTTCCATTTAAATTGTGTGATGAGCTATCTCGTCTCACGGTCAATAGTAACTAACTGTAACACCTCCAGGATTACATGGTGCTCTCTGACATGTTTTCTGTCTCAAATGGGTACACATTTCCATTTAAGTTCAAACTGGGTTCTGACTGGTCTTTTCTTGGTAAAGACAGGCTGTGCCATCGCACAGCTGCTCCTGGCTCAGTCTGTTCTTGAGCTGTGCTACAGCCAACAGCCTGTGAACCACAAACATGCAGTCCTGCCATAATCTGGTTTGTATTTGGGATCCTGCTGGCTTCTAATACCCTCATCATCTGTGTTGCTCCCCAGTCCTCAGGTACCCTGCCATGAAAAGCCTGTATTATGTAAAATGGATCCATAACATCAAACAGCAATCTGAACTCATCATAATACTAATATTGGGTATTATTATTATTTCGATATTATATCTTGCTATGAAGTTCTTTTCCTCCCCACAAATTCACGGAAACAAGTTAATGAATTACTGAAATTTGTGGCTATTTGCCAGGTAAAGTGGTACATGTAAAAGGAAAATCCTGGGTATAATGCCTGGCAGAGCAGAATCATTCCAAGACTTCTCCCAGTACTCACTTGTTAATTGCAGGTCTATGGGAAGAATCTGGTTTCCTTTAAAACACCCCTTCTTGTTTTCATATTCTTCTGCTACCTCTCTCTGCCACAATTTTCTGGAGAGAGAAATGTAAAGGCATTGTCAAAAGGGCTACTTTTACAGGTCTCTTGTCCCAGAGCCAGCTAGAGAGTTGGAGAATTATGTGGGAGTAAATTTAATCTTAGACATTTCCTGAGTAATTCTGCAGACACAAGAATGGTGGCTGGTTCAGATTAAAGCCAGGATAAGAAGTTAAATTTAGGCTGTCCTTTGATATGAAATCTTTGGAGTCAATAGCAGTGTAAACAGTTTTTAGCTATTCTTTGCTGTCTGTTTATGCCCTTGCAGGTTTTTTCTCAGCTGTAGCAGTTTCAGCATGAGGGAATTGAACCTGGGAACTGAGCTAGATTTTTTGACAGAGTATTTTTACAACAAAGAACTGGGAAAGAGAAAGGTTAATAAAAGGATGACAGAAAGTTGAAACTGTTTTTGCTGCTGAGCATCTCATGTTGTCTAATCATGGCCATAGAAATAGCCTTGTTTGACCATAAACAGCCAATTGCCCATGTCCCTAATGTTCATGGGGTACCTCTCCAAAGGACAGTAAGAAAAATCTCTCTTCCTTTTAATAAATTCCAATTGTACAGAATGATAGTCTTCCCTTGTAAAAAAAACAAACAAACAAACAAAAAAAAAAACCAAACAAAAAAAAAATGGAAGTTTGGTCTTCCACTGGCTGATCTGGGCTTGATCCCATAAATCATGTGGTCTGGGAAATAAACGGGTTGGACTCTTGTGGTTGCAGAAAGTGATATATAAAAGGCCCATTCTGGGAGCTAAATCCAATTCCAGCTTACCAGTCCAGGCAAGTGTAGTGAGATCCTTAGAAAGAGTCTGTATGGAGAGAGTGTTGGATAGGAATAAACTAAATAAACCTTCCCCTATGGCTCATTGAGAACACCAGGATCTTCTGTTTGAATGTCTGAGCCCTCATCTGGACTCACTCAGGAGAATGGGCATTTACACAAAGTACTGCTTATTTCCAGCCATTTTTGAAAAACTCTCATAGCTCAAGAAGTTCATAGGGAGCAACAGTAATAGTTTTAAATGTGCCCTGATTAATAGGGACCACCCCATGCCTCACGTGTTTGACATTTGGAAATCTCTGTTATTTAGTCCTGATGAGACAGATCTCAGCAGGAACCTACCACTGTTAACAGTTACTTCCAAAAACTTGCCTCTTAGCATGTCCCACTGAGACTCAAGCAAAGTTGGACAGGCACTGTTTTTGTGTCTAGTAATATTTTAATCGTTTCATAAAATGCAAAGTCAACATGATTGCATTAGTGATGTGTTTCAAATACATGGAAACTCAGATTTCTGGAAAACTGTCCTGGCTAGAGGCTGCCTGCTGTTTCAGATGATTATCACTTCCCCTGTGAAAGGGCAGAGGGAAATGGTTCAAGCAGGTAACAGCTTCTTAATTTGCTTTCTTAGTCTCACATCACTCACATATGGAAGAAGCAAAATCAGGTTAACACCCAAATTTACCCGTGGTAGAGATGTATTCTCATGATGTCAGTAATAAAAGTATGTGTAAAGCAGCATGTATATTCTGGAAAGGAAGCGAAGTGTTAAAGCCAAGAAACATAGTCTGGCACAAATCTTTTTTACAAGTCCAAAAAGACTGGATGATGTACAGATAGGTGCAGCTGAGCAGCAGGGAGGCAAAGGCAAGGGGGCTGGGCAGCTTGTGCTGGGTTAGCAGTACCACACAGTGCCAGCCAGTGTTCTGCACTGGAGCAGCTAAAATGGGTGCTGCTGCAATTCCACCAGACTATTGCTTTGGTTCCTCCTGGGTTTGGAACAAGCACAGTCTAACAGTAAAAGGTTCCAGTACGCAGTGAGGATCTGGCACAAACTGTGAACACAAAAATAAAGGAGATTCCTTGAATTATCAGCAGTTCAGATCATATTTGGAGAGCTGTAAGCCTGTTGTCTTTATAATTGCTATGATTTTTATCCCAAACATGAGATCCTCCTTATGGGGAAATATTCAAGACATTTTATGGGAAGGATGCAGTTAGAGTTTCTAAAAACCTGCCGGAGTAAGATGTAAGAATCAATTGTCAGTCACTTTAAAATTCACTCGGGTAGTAAAATGCACAAATAAAATCAGCTTTAATAACTACATATTCAGAGTAGACATGTTCTGAAGGTAGTTGCCTGTTTTCTAAGATGCAGTGCACAGCGTATAAGCAATCAGTAAAATCTTTCTGGTTTAATTTAAAGGACTGTAATTTCTCCCTCTGGTTTATTTATTGATTATATTTCATGTTACTGGCATAAACACATCATACAAGGGAAGAAAAACAAGCCTATCTGTTGGCAAACAAGAGCACAGAGGCTCAGTTCAACAAGAACTTTTACAGTAGGCCTTTGCAGTGCGTTGGTTTTGGAGGGAGGGGGGAGTAGGTCTTCTTGAGAAGATCGTTTCTCCGATATTTTCAAGCTCCCTGCTAAACAATATTTTTTCCTAATGAGGGGGATGCAGCTATTTGCAGGGATAGAAGCACTGCCAAGGGTAAACAGAGCAAGGCTGGGGGGAACAGTTAATTCCACAGGCACAGGAGCTGCCCTCATAGCTGCAGTAGGAGACACCAGAAGGTCTGTGTGGTTTAGTGCCCTCGCTCTGGTAGCCCTGCACTTCTCCAAAGCTTTGCTCTCAGGTGTTCGAAAATCTGCACCAGCCACGTTCTGAGCCCTTCCCCATGGAGTTATTCCCAGGGCCAGAGCCATGGACTCAAAGGAGGTGGTATCTTAGAAGATTTCCAGAGGAAGCAGAGTTAGCCAAGTCCTCTCTGATATTTGGTCTGTCCCAGAGCCCTTGAAAACCAGACTTGTCACTGGAAAAAAGTGGTCTGGGGTGGTGGAGAGTGGGAAAATAGCTACTTTGTCCATTACCCTTATCAGGGCTGAACTGGCTGGCACTGATTCTATCCCATCATCCTAGGGACGGAATTTTTTTTCCTCTGATTACTCCTTCCCCCCACTGGGAAGATTCTTGCCTGCTCTTTAAAGGCATTAGTGAAATATTCTTTGTGTACACTTTGCTGCCATGCAAAGCAGCAGCTTAATAATTCTCCTGTTACCTTTACGTTGCCAATCCACTGACACTTGTAAGAACTGAGAAACTTTCCAACTCTAAACAAAAATGGGGATAAGAATGAGCCGAGAAATGACTTTGTAATCTCCCCAGCGCTGCATTCTCGCTGCTCAGTGCCTGAGCTCGGCGGTGGGGCAGGGGCAGCGTGATGAATGACTGCGGAAGGACGTGCTCCCAGAGAGCTCTGCTTTGCTCTTCAGACGAAGCCAAAATGAATTGGGCAGAAACATACTTTGAAACAACGTCCTCTTGCCCCCTCCTTCTCCCCTGAGGACGTTAATGATTGCAAGATGTGGGATACAGAGCTGAGCAGCAGCAAGGGCCTGCCTCCCAAGGAGGAGAGGAATATGGGAATGCACCCAGAGGAAACATAAGTTAGCCAACAGGCTCTTAACATTAAAAAGGACTATCAGCAACAAGGGATTGTAATACCACACATGTATCAAAACCAGCCTTTGAGTCTCTAGTTTTATTGGGATGCTAAAGGTACCAAGTGACCATTTTCAAATAAACAGACAAGTGTCCTTTTTTTCTTTTCTCTTTTTTTCTTATATGTAGAGGTCAAAACTTTCTTCCACTTATAACATTAACATAATAGCACTTTACACTCCCTGGACGTGAAATCCAAGACTTTAGTCCTACTTACAGTCAAGGAAACTGAGGCACAGAGAGGTGAAATAACTGGCACAAAAATTCCTTGAAATCCAGGCCTATGCCCTGTTCACTGATTAATTCTGGCTATCTGGTGAACAACCTTTTGTCAACTCCTCAGTGACTTTTTTTTCTTGTTCTTAGGAGTAAAGCAAATTTAAGAGAGGAAGAAAGGGAATAATGTTTTCATGAAACAACATAAATCTGTCTTCCTGTGTCTCATTATTTTCTTCTCTGAGAAATCTGGGAGAAAAAGGCCATGTATTTTCTATCCTTTGCACTGCTTGCTGTGACTGTATTTGTTCTGGATGGATTGGGAGGGTATGGTCTCAACAAATGGCATTTTTCACATTTATCTTTTATTCTCTCCAGATGAAAGAATTCACAATTTGGGGTTCTTTTAAATGATGTTATTTGGCTAAATTTAATTTTGCATATGGTAAATATTCTGATGTCTGAACCCACACAGTTCAAGCTCTGCCTTATGTGTGGACTCTTCTTCACAGGGAGATAGTCTCTTTGATGGTCTGGCTATTTTACTTCTTCCTGTCTTTATAAAAATTCTGTTCTGTGCACAAAGCCCTGAATTCCCAGAGCAAAGGTTTGGAGTGGGACAAAAGATGTGTTTTCCCTTTTCTGACTCTGGGACTGATGGTCCGGTGGGTGTTTGGAATGATGTGTTGGCCACAGAGAGTGTGGGGAACTTCCTTTTGAGATCCTCAAGGGCTGCTGTAAATGTAAGAGGGCTAACTTAGTTCTGCACTAGCAAAATGCAAACAGCTTTTTGTAAGACATGTCTCAGGTCTTGTTCCCTTCAGCTTCCCTCCAGCTTAGACTGGATACTAAGCCATTTCATTAATAATTATATTGTACTGCTGAAGTTATCACCAAAATTGGGGTTGCATTTTGGTAGTTTATCAAGAGTTAATAGGGCTGGAGTGTGTTTGGATTCAGATTTTTCTCCCTGGTCAGTAAATGTATGCTACATACATAGAGCCAGACTTCAGCTTTGTGTGATTTATTCCATAGCTATTTTAGCAGCAAGAAAAAACTGGATACCAGTTTTCTTTAATAATACTAGAAAGAAAAGTAATTCCTGGTCCAGGATCTGGACAGCCTCCTTTTGTCATTACTGCCTTCAGAATGATGATAGGCTGTATCCCATTATCCAAGGGCATTCTGTGAATAGCTTCAAGCCAGGGCTAGCTTTGGTGAAGATACAAAGGAAGAATATCAAAGTCAGCATTAACTTTCAATAATTTGTTTCAGGCTTAGCCAGTGCAGAGCAAAGCATTCAGCTATGTGATATGTCAAACCACAACAACCTATACTGTGGATCAAATATCCTCTTCAGCCAGAGCTAGGTCCAGAAATGGAATAAGTGTTTGTGAATGTGTAAACAGAGAAAGTCAGATGGCAGCTATGACAGAAGGGGTGTTTCTTAGCAAATCAAGACTTTCCAATTACTTCACTTTCTTACCTCTGAGAATTTTTTTTCCAAAATAAAGAAACAGTTGCAAAAGTAGTGGAAAAAAAGTAGTAAAAAAGTCAATTCGTTATTTACAGTTCGCATTAGATGTTCACTTTGCTCAAAAATAAACAGACATTTTCATGGCTTAAGAGATTTATTTTTTTTTCCTTAAAATAAACCCAAATGAACTTTCTCTAATAATTCTGCTTTGTAAGGAATGTGGAAATCTCATAATTTTTATTGGTCATTCTTCTTTGGCTGTTGGAGATCTGCTGTGAGTTTCCTTCCCACGTTTGGATATCAGAGTTAGGAAAGCAGGACTCCAAAGAGTTCATGCTAATTAATGTTAAAAACTCCAAAGTGCAAGCACAGACACTGATAATGTGCATTTACCTCAGAAATCTGGGGGAAGAAAACCCTCATCACCAGATAGCTGTGCTAAATGCAGGACTTTATTGCACTGGGGTTTGTATGTGGATACTCAGGCATGCACTTGCATGCACTGGTGTGCAAATGCACAGCCATGCAATGTAAACATAGCTGGAGTTGCCTTATCTCTTATCTCAGGCTCTTATCTCACTGTCAGTGGCTGTTCTTCTTAATCTGACAGACCACTGATAAAAGCACTTGCTGAAGTTCACTCTCAGTACTTGAGCTTAAGTAATTTTCCTCAATTATGTTGAATTATCAGCTTGTCTTTCTCTGCCATCAGAAATACTGGCCATTCTTGATGACTTTAAACAGGAAATCTCAGGTGTATTTCATGGCTCTCATGGCAGCATCTTCATTACCCCAGCTGTGAGTCACCACTCTTGTAATCTCCCAGCTTGGTTTGAGTTGCTGCAGGGGCTCTGACATTCATTCCCTAAGAATTCACACCAAACCATAGGAGTAGGAAAATCGGTAGCCAAGGGAATATGGAAAGTAAGCAGGTATGTGGGTGCTCTCAGGGATTAATGCTGACAGCACAGGCAACCAGCCAGCTAGGGGAGACTGGTAAGGTATGCTGAGAGCTCCGGGGGAAAGGACGAGGGGCAAACATTCAGCTGAACGACCCCAGGGCTGGTTTTAGGGAGTCACTGCACGAGGAGGAGCAGGGATGGACAGCTCTGTGTGCCGGCAGTGACCACTGGAGCCCGGGCTGCAAGGGTAGGGACTGTGTGTGACAGGGAAAGGACCGGATGAGCCGCTGCAGAGAGGGGTCAGCAGACCTCAGCACTCAGAACACGACAGACCTGATCTGAAATGGTAGCAGACTTCCTAAAAAAGCAGAAACCTGAAAACAAACAGCCTGTACAGACTGGGAGTACAGAGTCCAATACTATTTTTAACTCTGTTTCGATATCTGGCTTCGGTGCAGTAGGCATGGGAAGGAGCCAAACTCTTTTCAGGATTGTGTCATCTCAGCTTCCAGAAAGCTAAAAGGAGAGGATTACTACGACACATTGCCTCTGGCTGAGGAAGAAAACTCAACCCAGCTCCCTTTTTCTCACATAAAAGATGTCTTGGAAATATGCATGAAAGAAAGATCCTCTCTAAAAACAACAACAGTTTTAAAAATCCCTCCTTTATCGCCCAGGAGAGCTGAATTAAGGATGCAGTCAGGACTCTTATACTGTTGTGACTTTGGGTAGGAGCATCAGGAAGTGGCCTGTTCTTGCCTTATTTTGAGGATCTAAAATGTTCTGCTGTATTATCAGGAATGTTTTCCTACTACCTTGTAGGAAAGAGATCCCCAATCTAATAGTTTCCAGTGAACTGTGTTGAACTGAGCTTCCTAAATAGTTTCAAGCAGCTTTAAAGGAGGAAGAAGGTTTGGCCCAACATTGAATGGACCTGCACACCCTGAAAAGTGGTCATGTTTCAGCTGAGCTTATTTGGGCCTATATGTAAAGAAAGCTGAAATTCTGCTTTCAAATAATCATCAGACTTCTTCATGAATACAACCTGGTGGCTTTGTAAGCAACCTGCAACGCTCCTGAGTTTATTCTAGATGTGGTAATGCCACCTGTGGAAACTGTAATGTAAAAAACCAACCAACCAAACACAAACAAAACAAAGGAACAAGCCACCCAAAACACAAACCAACCAAACAAACAAACATAAAAACCCACACATTGTCAGTTTCGTAAGAGTCAAACCCTTACTACAGTAAAGCTCCCTGCTGACAGCTGTGAATTTGTGGGCAAGACTTCTCTAAAGAGTGTGGGAGACACTAAAGACTGCAGAGAAGCACAGCCAGAGCCAGCTGAGGCAAAGTGATTAAATTCTCTCCAGCTTTGGTTTTGTTGGAACAGAGCTGGCAATTATTGCCCAAAATTTAGAGATGTTTTCGAGACCACAGTACAGCATTAGACAATCTCAATAACCCCTCAGCTCAAGGTTAGCAGTTCACTGGATTTTGTCTAGCAAGAGACACCCGTCTTTGCTTTATTGCTCCTTGGAATGCCTTCTTCCCTCAGCTGAGGTGATTGCGGAGATGAAGTGCTGCCCGCGGCTGGAGCAGCGCAGTTCGTCTCCCGGCCGGCTGTGCAATAGGTGGTGTCTCCCCTGGCTGTTGTTGAGGCCCTTAGCCCGGCTGTGCAATAGGTGGTGTCCCCCCTGGCTGTTGTTGAGGCCCTTAGCCCGGCTGTGCTCTGAGTGTGCCCAGGAGCAGCTCAGAGCATCCCAGGGCTCTGCTGGGGTGGCTCTCGGTGAAGGAGCCCTCCAAACTGCTGCGTTCCGGCTGCTGTGGGAAACGAACGGGGCTGGAGCCGTGCCACCCTTTTGGTTATGCAAATGGGGAATTATGCAGAAGAGCTATCGGAGTCTTGTTTTATTTTTGCTTAATCAGTTGTCAGCATGTTTATACAGCTCAGTCACTGTCGCTTGCCATTGTTGTGCCCTGACTCCACGTGTGCAGAGGAGTTTATCGCAGGGAAGGGCGGGTAAGGAGGCTGCTCCTTTGAGAAGCAGCGGGGTGAGGCTTGCAGGCATTCCCAGAGGCCCAGGGAAGCCACCTTCCCAACCAGCACTGCAAACCCCACGAGGCAGAGAGGAGAACACAAATTGCCAACTCGTGTATCCGCCTATTAAGCCCGTGCCAAATCAGTCCCATTTCACGCTGGCTTGTCCTAAGAGAGATTCCTGTCTTAATGAGCTCGAGTAACTCTATCAGCTGTAATTGAGTTATCCTGGCCTTGCTCCACCCTAAGGTTAGGATGTGGTGCAGAGCCTCCCCCATGGGAGGGAAGGATGAAGGCAGCAAGCTTTAATGTCTGCAGTGCCCCCAACCCGGGCCAAGCAAGACTGAGACAGGTACAGGTTAGAGTCACTCCTATCAGGCAGACTGGAGTGTAAATCTATCATCCTTATTGGGCAATGACTGAATGAAACTAGCAGTGCTGACCCCCTTGTTCTCATTAGGATGGATCCCGTTGGGGCTCAGGGCTTACCCTGGCATAGGAAGCTATAATTCATATTTCACAACACTGACTCTTGTAAATACGATGGAGAAATCAATACATTCATTCTTTTAACTCGTGTTCCAGTTTTCAGGTTATTAAGAAGTTCCTTATATCCCACTTTGTACAGGTCTTACTGTGTGTTCTGTCATATCACCTCTAATTGTGTGTTGTCTCTTAAAAAGGCACATTCACCTCTTTTTTTTGAATTACAGAAACTCTGAAAGAAATGATTATTCAATTCTCAAACCACTATTAATCATGACAGTTGTTGTAACTCCTGGAGGCAAATTGTGAGTGTGGTTTTCTGGGGCTTTTTGTAGGTGGGGGGTTTTTATTTGTTTGTTTGTATTTTTTTCTCAGATAACTTTACTATAATATGCAATCACTTTTAAGCAATGTGTAAATGATGCACCCACTGTCTGCTAAATGTTGGTCTACCACTAAAGAGTAACTATGGATTTATACCTACTAAAACTGGGCCTTGCAGAGTATACAGAACAATATTCCCATCCCTCAGCTAAAAAGTGAAGCTTCTTTTCTTTTTTTCCTCTTTTTTTTTTTCTTGAAATCATTGAATTGCTGGCAAGTAGGAATGGCAACTTTGTTCTCATAAATGAGAAGAGCCATAAACATCAATTAATCTTCCTATAAATTCCTTTTGCCACAGCCCTGCTGACAGATCATTATCCTCTCAAATGCCTGTCTCTTTAGCCATCCTGCCCTGCGACTTTGTCATCCTCTGTGAAGTAAACTGGGCTGTGTGGCTTGGGAAGGAGAACAATAGACACTTGGGTGTTGCAGTCGGGGCTCTTGGCAAATTAATAGATGGCACTCCTTGCCACTTCCAGAAGCGAGAGCAGGACTAAATGAGTTCATCAGCACGGGGCTCAGCAGTGGTGTTCTGGCTGGGATTGTTGTGGCTGATGAGACACGAAACTAAAGTGTAACATTTGCTCAGCTCCTCGCGTGATTGCTAAGCCCGGTATCCTGGCCAGCTTCCATTTTGGGTCATTATGTTGTCCTTTCTGCTGTTCCCCCGTAGTTTCAGCTGGATTAATTCTTTTTTTACTTCCCCTTTTGGAAGCTGCTATTTGGCAGTGCTGGCACTCTCTGCTGGCATCCCAGAGGCTGACTGCATGTCCCTGGTAGGTGGATGTGAGGAGTGATCTTCACCTAAAGCCTATAAAGCACTTGATCTGAAAAGATGAAAGGACCCTAAATAAAGGAGGAGATATCACTGTCATTCCATCACAAATAGAAAGGATTTCCTGTGATCATCATATTGAGGTTGACACCTGATGTTCAAGGAGAGGACGGAGTCTTTGGAGTTGGTTTTGGTTTCCCCAGTCTCCTCTTCACATTACTTCTGAAAGTCTGCCTGACCATATTGCTTTCATCCAGCCTCTGCTGAGCAACAATGCATTTGTCACACTGCAACATTTCCAGGGTAACATTTTGCCAGCTACAGGTGAAGATTGTGGCATTCCTTTTCCTCTGCACAAAGGGCACTCCTCAGCCCAAGTGCACAGGATGGGCAGGTTACTGTCCATCCACCCTGAGTCCTTAGGGATGGGAACTGTGTGTCTGAAGCAAAGGCAGGCTCACAAACCAAACCTTTCCTGGAGTACTGTGGTCTTAGGTGTAGCCAGACAATGTCATTACCTACTGTAGGTACCATGTGAGGAATTCTAGACTAAACATAAATTATTCCATATACAGCTATATCGAGTAACTTCTACAGAGTATTTCTCTTGCATAATCAAATATTTAGCATTATCTATAAACCTTTAAACTTCCAGTGTTTTCAAATGCCTTTGTCCAGTGTATTATAGTCTTAAGCAACCTCTGTTGTGTATTTTCATCATCTTCTTGCTAATACTGTGGAATAGCAGTCCTTGGCCTTCAGCTGAAGGTGTGCGACTATTACAGTGAGAAAAACAACTGCAGTGAACATACTGACCTCATTACCAAAGAAGTGGTTGCCAAACAAATATTTCTGGCTTCTTCCTTAGAAACAATCTGATAGGAACCAGACAAGGATGTCGTCTCTTCAGCCTGTAAACACTTTGCATAAGTGTCATTAGGGACACACATTTTTTCCCCCCCACAGTCAATTTTAATGATGATCATCTTCGCTTCCAGTGTCCGCACTTTTCTTACTGAGGTCATGGGTTGATTCTAAGATTTGGAGGGGGGGTCCTCTGTGGAAACTAAGATGTCAGATTATTTTTATCAGAGGCCACATTTTGCTTTACAGTGAAGGTCCAAACAGTCAATCTGCAGAGATGGCATTGCCAAAAACATTTAATACCCCTACTTCCCCTTTTACTTCCCAGAAATCTCATAATAGAGCAAATTTTTTCTTTGAGGAGTACCAGAAACAGTAGTTAATACTTGGGAGAGAAAATTTATTGGGATGGAGGAGGGATTATCCAACTGTTAAAATGCTAAACACAGTTTTATCAGTCTTTACTTTTTTTGAGTAAATTATCAATAAAGTTCTCTTTTAATTAGAAACTTTGCAGAAAATTAGCATATAGGATAATTATTTAGTGTACGCAAATTTTAAGAAAATATACTCTTTGGGCAGTGCTTATATGAAGACTCTGAGCTGATTTTAGGACTCATTTTTTATCTCCTAGAAAATGGAAAAGTGTGCTACTTGTCAAGTAATTCTAGTAGTTCTAGTTCTTGTGTTTAGTATTTAGTTGTAGAAAAACAAAGGACCAAGTAGTGAAGCAGTGAACAAAATCCTGATTGTGATGTGATTAGAAGTTTAAGAAAAAATGTTACCAAGACACAGTTCTTTATAAAATCATACTATATATATTTACTAATGTGCTTGAATTAGTGTGTTGGCCCATTTTTAGAGGCTATGTTATACAAAAATCAAAACTGTATCACTTCATCAGTCTTACTAAATCACATGCAATAATGAAAAATTATTTTTTTATGAAATCTGGCTGAAGGGGTAAGAGGTCTCTAGAAAGGCTTTGCAAGATGTATGGAGGGTTAGAAATTTTATTTTGCTCTTGTGAGGAGAGAATAATAGCCAAGCTTATAGTGAGTTTATGTTAATATCTGTTTGGTGGGAAAATGTCATGAATGTTGTTAAGGACAGAGGAGCAGCTCTCAGGAACAGGACCTGAGAACTTCAAACAGAGGCAGAAAAATCAGACTTGGCCAATGTTAAAGCTGAGCCATCTGGCAAAAATAAAACACAGCACAAGGGTATTAAAAGGTTCAAGAAATGATTCTCTCCGAAGTTAGAAAAGCGAGCTAGACTTGAGTATGTGGTGAGGAATGGCTCGGTTTGGTCTGCCCACACACCGCTGTCAGTGCAGCAGGGTTGTGAGGTGTGACAGTGCCTCTGTTATAACAACAAAACTATTTAATCAACACAGCCAATATGTTAGCAAATGAGAAGGTGTTTGAAGAAGAATTTAAGCACCCTGAGAGATAAGTTGCTCTGTCACAGATAGGCCAGGCCTGTGCACGTAAATGCCTGCCTTTGAAAGTTCACGCGGTTGGAAGGGGGGAACCTGTGGGCTGGATGGGTTGTTCTGCCAGGCTCACAGCCTGTGTGCCTTTGGCCCGTTCTCTGTCCTGCCCCCACCTTCTGCAGGACCTGATGCTATCACAGAAATGAATGCCTGCCTGTGTGAATGAAATGTGCCTGGAGCAGGTCCTCCCCAGTGGCACAGCTGGTATGTGTGTCACATCAGGGCACCTGGTGCTCAGGTGCTCCCTCCCAGCTGACACCTCACTGCATCACAGGGGTGGGTTTATGTCCTAGTTTGCAACAGGTAATCCCAGCCCTGGGTACTATTTTCCAGATGGCATTTGCAGCCTTGATTCATCTTCTGTAATTAAATGGCTAGGACCTTAAAAACAAAACTATTTCTATCCCTGTTGCATTTTTTTCCCTGCTCTTACCCAACAGCTTCAGGTTTTTCATTCTCTGGATATGAGATATTAAGCTCTCTTCTTTTAAGTTGCTGCAGAGGTAAAAACTCGTCTCTTTCTGCTGAGGACAACATAACTAGACCTCAGCACTGATGTGTTTTGGGGACTGTTATAATCAGGGCATGTCTTGTTATTCCCCTTTCAACTAACTTCTTGACAGATAAATCTACTAGGCCTGTCTAGCTATGAAGCTGGGAAGTACCTACTTTGAAAATCCAACTTAAATACATTTAATCGTAGCTAGGAAACCCTGGAAAATACCAAAATTCCCTTAAGCTAAGCAGTTACCAAAGCAACAAGGGCTCTGTGAATCCTGGGCAAAGGTGTTGGGTTTTTACTGGGAAGGTATTTTGTTGCTTCAGAGGGATTTGCGGATTCAGAACTTGGAGTCCTTCTCCACATGGAAAATTTAGAGATCCTCAAGGTATCAGGGTATTTCAGCTCTTTGTAAGGAACTTCATGGATTGCCTTGACCAGAAATGGGAGAGATGACGATTCCCTGTGTGGACTCACTGCTGGCTGCCCTGAGTAAATAAAAACCACGGCAATTTTGGCATCTCTGGATTTCTGCTGCCTAACTTGAAAATGCCTCCAGACCTGAGGTACTGCAAGAGCTAGGGATCACCTGAGCAGGGTTTGAACTTCTGGCCAAGGATAACCATGAAACAGAAATTCAACTAGTCCATCTTGCATGGAAGAATTGGCTGTGGGAGATCCTCGGGGTGCCAAGAAGCAGCAGGGAGGAGGAGAGCCCTCTGCTTTCCTCTGCAGTCTTTGTTTACAAACACCAGCAAGTTTAAGTACTTCTTGCACCACAACTATCCCTGAAAACTGCTATTCACACCAAAAAAGGCATTTAAAGAAGCATCTGAGTTTTGGAGGCTACCAGAGTAAAAACCATGGATGCTGAATAGAACTTCTTCATAAACTTGCTTGGCATTTAATGGAATATTTATTAGGTAGGATCTCTTTGAAGAAAAAGCATCCCAGGGATTCCCCAATTGTTCATTTGTATGTGTGTTTGAAGGTTGAAGTATAAGGGAAAAACAGGACAGGGAGATGCTTACAAAATACAAGAGTCCAAGTTTCACATAACCTGATTCTGCAAATATAAAATACAGCTTGGCAAGGAGCTGTGTGTGGTTATCCTGTTCAGCTTCTAAGGGAAATCAACACTTGGAACTAAAGTCATGTCTTTGAGAATCAACCTAGACTACAAAAAGATATTCTGATAGTTCAGAATAAACTTTAGATTTAGCCAAACTCTTTCCAAGTCTCTCATAAATATTTATATCTATGAGTCAAAGGATGCAATTTAGATTTAGTATTCTTGGGGGAAAAGGAGGGAGTAAAAACTGAGAGTTAATGGAGAAGGGAAGTGAATTGGCTCCACTTTTCCCAGTGTTCTAGAACAGTAATAATATCTGGTATAATAAGCAATGGAGAGCCCATCCAGAACTGATTTTGGCATTTGGACATAAATTCTAGCAATGCTCGTTGCCATATGCTCTGAAGAGATTTCTGTAGTAAAAATAGCAACACCAAAATTATAGTCCATAGCAAGACTGAATCCTGTAATAATTATAAAGTGATTTTGTATTCTTAGATGTGGAAAGAACCCAAAAAAGATGTGAAGTCCTGACATGGATCCTTGTCTTTTGAAATTGCATTGTGCTTGGACAGCTCTGCTTTAGAAGCTGCTGATGACAGAAGACACCTACTTTTACAGTGAAGATAGGAGAATTTTTCTGGTCCACCGTGGGCAGTGAAAGGATTAGCTATAATCATAACTAGGCAACAGTTGTTGTTCTGTAGCCCTGTAATTGTAATGAAAGTCCATAATCCACTTCTTTTCTTGCAAATCCTAATTTACAGATGTTCGTAGAAATTGGAGGTAAATGCAGTTCTGCCATAATCTGCTTTCTGTCAGATCTCCCCAACAAAAATGAAAATAGATCATTGCACTAGGAAAGGATTTTTTATTTAAAATGTCTCTCTTAAAGTCAGCTGTTTGATAACATTTCTAGCACTTGCAGGTTGTCTCCTTCAAAGTGATGGGAAGAAAAACTTAAAGCAAGTCTAAAGGCTTATATTTCATCAGAGTTTGCTGGAGAAAGGGAACACTACCTCACTTTAAGCACTTGGAGCTGGGGTCTTGGGGAACAGTAAGCCTGCTGCCTCAGTAATGCAAGGAAGAGACCATACACGAGCTTCTGCTGTGTCCTACAGACTCTTCCCCCTCTCCCCCTTCTTGCTTAAAAGAGGAAGTAAATCAAAAATTAATCTTTCATTTCCAGAAGAAAATGGTTTAGAAACACTGACCCAGTTTCCTCACGATCAGACTTGGGGATGTTGGTATTAAAAATGATTTCAAGAATTATTTCTGTTTTTTATGTGCTCCTAATTTCATCAGAGTTTCATTTAGATAATGAAGTGGATGAAATTGTTTTCATCCACCAAAGTTTGGGAATGTGCTGTTAATGCAGGGAGTTTTGACTTGGACAGCCTTTATTGTGAATAATTGTGCATTCAGTTCAGGGCCTGGCTGATGGGAAGCAGGGAATGTCTCCTTCACTGGCAGTGCTCTGGTGAAGGGCCAGATGGGTCCAGCAGCCAGGGCATTAAAGGAAGCTCTCCTGTGCCTTGGGCCCAGAGTTCAGTATCCCTGCATCCCTCAGAGCAGCTGCTGCTGCTTGAACCCAGGGTTAAGGAAGATGAACTGCATTAAATGCTGAATCTTTAACTATCAGCTGAGTAAAGTGCTGTGGTGTGTTGGCCTGCCTAAATCACCAGCATCTGCCTCCTCACTGCAAAGAGCTGCTCTTCAGAGTAACAGTGAAACACTGACAGCAGGGCTACTACTCAAGCCACACAAAAAAACCCCTGTCAAACAACATTCTTTTTTAAGGGTTTCAGCCAGTTACTGATGATCAGCTTATAGGCAGCTGAAGAAGTGATAAACCAATGTTTTGTTAAAATTCAGGATGCATGTGCATATGTGTGAATAGACATACATATATCAAATACACAGAAATTGGTAATTCTGTTCTTGTTCCAAGTTCTCTCTGGTATGAGATTGTCCTACCCTAAAATCTGTTTAAATTATACATGCCCAGTATCTTGGGTTTCCTGTGAATGCTGCATTTGCTAGTTTTATCTTGCTTTTATGCAGAATGTGAAGACCACAAACAGAAAAACAAAAATATGCTATTTGAGAATTACATCAAATCAGGAATGATGTTGATGGCCTGAATAAAAATTGTTCCAAAGTAGACCTTTATTTGTCTGAAAGAATTAGTTTCTATAAAATGTCACAACAGATTAGTACTGGAAAGCTCCCTATTGTGTGTAGACTCACAGTGCTCAAACAGATCAGCCGTGGCTTGTGAATCTTTACAGCATGATTTTTTTGCTCAGCTTTGCTGTTTTGTGTGTTTGCAGGGTGTTTGTTGCTGCTTTTTCCAGTGTTTATGCTGTCAGTCCTTTATTATTTTATATTGTCCTGTGGTCAAGAATGATATAACAAAAGAAGTAACCATTACCATGCAGCCCTTGGCTCAAACTTCTATAACCTCATCTGTTACCAACAGCCAAGAAAAACATGAAATACCCACTCCCCAAGTTAATGATGCTGAAATAAGGCAAAATCATGCACTTATGAAAGAAAGGGATTACTCTTACCCTTTTTTACAAGGAAAATCAATGTCTTATGTGGTGACTTAGAGCTAGAATTTATATGAAAGCTTTCAATGTTATGCTGTTATTTGTATGAAGTGCATAACAGGTGGTTGTTGAGGTTTTAACTTAGAATGCAACTATAACCACTAGTAATGTTCCACTCATTAATATATCTCCATGAAACTGTGTGGGATAAACATATGGGATGGGAAATGCTTCATGGAACAGTAATGCACTCCAGATTACAGATACACAGATGCACTGCAGGCTTCTCCATAGCTTAGGCTGAAAAATTACAGGAGATCAAAATCCTGCTAGAGTTTCTTCTCTTTTTTCTTGATGTAAAAGATAAAGTGCCTGCAACTGGTACAAAAGACCCTCTAACTGCTGAAGTCAGTGCTGCCAAGAACCATCCTTGCTTGCTTCACTCTCTTCATATGGGGGATAATGAAAGCCATGACACAAATCAGCAGAGCAGCAAACGGCTGCAGCTACAGCACACACTCTTCTGGAACATGAGATAAATACTAGTTAAATAAGAGAGTATTTAAGGGATGTGAAGCCATAATAAATGCATATATTACATGTTCTTTGATACTTGCTGAGGCACCAGAGGAGAGCGCTGTCTTAAAGGCAGGAATTGATGAGAATCTCTGCACTTTTGCTGTGGGTGCAGAGTGAGAACAGGATCCAGAGGACTCCTAAGCACTGGGAGAGAAGATGAACCCTCTGCTATACAGCATTGGCATCCCCTTCATTTCTAGTGCTCGGACATACAGGGATGTGTGTGACTGTGCCCAGCCTGAACCGTGTGTGTTCCCACTGCTCTCTGAGGTCCAAAGGTTGTGAATTGTGGAGTGCAGATTAGTTGCCATCTCTGACTGTCCTGGTGGAGCAAGGATGTTGCCTGCACAGCCCAAGGACAGTGAAGCAGTAGGCACTGCCAAGATGTCAGCTGTAGATTCTCTTGGTACCTTGCTGTCTCCCAGAGGTGAAGTTTGGGAATCAAACATTAGATAAATGAAGCTTTTGAACAGGCGAACCATGTAGTTCATGTTGAAAACAAGTGGCTGTGATCCTACTGACCAGTTATAGGCTCAGGTATAGACTGAGGACCCTTTTCCCTCGCTGTCCTAACACTGGAGGGATAACAGGAACACAGTATGGAAAGGGATTGAAATCACCTCTGCCCAGTCCTTGCCCTTAAACCTGAGAGTGAAAAGACAGCAATGTGAAGCTCCTTTGACTAGCTGGGAATCTGCAAGTAGTTACATTAGTCAGCTGTGTTCTGCAGCAGCCAAAGATGGCTAGTGCTGTAAATAATGACTTGTGTTTGTGGGAGTTAGTTTCTATTAAGATCACTTCAGAGATCTCAGTAACTTGCACAACTTTGCCTGGGATACAATCTGCTGCTGAGCTGTAAAAAGTGAGTCCTGCTCCTCACTGTCCCCTCACATTGTCATGGCATCATCCTGCTAATACTTCCAGTGCTAAATATAAGTTTAGGCTTGAAGAATTAGATCATACTTCCTAACTTTGGTTTCCTTTTCATCACCCTAGAAGGTGTGTCTTGCTTACCTAAGTACTTGGTTAAATATCTGCTGGGTGTTCAGCAAGGGCTGTTGGCAAACCAAAGTAGCCCTTACCTTTTCTTTCATCACTGTTAGGGTATAAATTAACTTGTAAAGCACATCGTTCTTAACAACATGAAAAACATGGGCCTCCTAGTGAAGGGCATCATCAAATGTTTGCAGTGAAATCCATGAGCTGTGTTTGCAGTGACAGTCTCTGAACATCCTGCATTCAGAATGTGTTGTGCTTGAAACAGCATGTGAAAAATGTAGCCACCCCTCCTAGGTCAGGACAAAACACCAGTACCCGCCATTCCCAAGATGTCTCTCTTAATCCCTATGATTAAGTAGATGAATTTATCCACCTCTTCTCCCTCCATCTCTTATCTCTTGTTTGTTTTTCTATCAGCAGCCCCGGTGCCTGGGATTGGACCTCGGTGACATGAAATGTAGTGCCCGATGTGGGGCACGGACAGGGCTTGTCCCAGTGTCTTTGTACCCAGCAATTCTGTCAGGTGGCACTGGTTTAAAACAAACAGAAACCAAAACAAACCCAAAAGCAGTCCTATTCCACAAGCCGATACTTCTTCCAATTTTACTCTAACTCTATAAAAATGCACTAGGAATAAGCTTTAACACTTAATTTGAGATAAAAGGCTAAGCAGCCTTTACTACCTGAAAAGCTTCAAGATACTGTGTATGTTTTAGCTGTTTCCCTTTCTTTTTAAAGAAGTTGTGCTAATCAATTTCTTTTCAAAGCACTCCAGTTCTGAGCAGTTTCCTAAAACTGGAGAGAAATTGCTGTTCTTTGGAAGCTAAATCAATCTCCAAAGAGCCTTATAAGAATAAAATAGCTTAAGGATAAAACAGCAGTAAGAAAGGAGATCCATCTACCAATTTATCAGTCTATCTATTTTCTAGCCATATCTATCTATAATGGTTAAAAGTTTTAAAGGACACTAAATTTAAGTATTTTATATTGCTTTTCATAAGGGCAGTTCAATTTATCTCTATTCCTTTGGAAAGATGAATATTGTCACTGCACACTGTAGGCTTGTGTTGGCTAAAAAGAGTCAGGGGCATGACAGCATTTATAGAAGGCATGAGCTCAAATGTCAGCAGAGCATCCGAAAATGGATGAAGCATCACCCAGCCACTGCCATCTGTTGAGTGTTTCATGACAGCTGTATCTGCTGCCCAGAGCTGGTGCAGATAATCGTGAAAGGCGCAGGGGAAGCGTGCAGCAGTTGGACAGACAAGGGGGAGGGGGAATTCCACTTTTAGCATTGTTTTTAATTGCACCATAATGATTTTTTAACAGACACCATGGTATGCAGCTTAGGCTCTGGCATGATTTACAGCAAACAATAAACCACAGTGCAGCTGAAAAGCAATTGAAATTTCCTCTGCAAGGAGGTTTTGTCCAGGCTAAGTATTTAATAGTGTTTCTCCCAGAGATTTTGCCCTAAAGATACTCCTGCCACAACAAAAAAAACCAAAAACACAAACCCTGCCTCAACTGTTGTGTGTCAACAGGACTATCAAAGCAAATATTCTTGTTATTGACTTACTAATGGGAATGTGGGTTTTTAAACGGTTTTCCTCTTAAAGAGGGGGGAAATTTTGACCATCAGATTTGAGGTACTAACACTATAAGGTGCACTTAGTCTAAATGCCTGCTGAAACAATAAATGGCTGTGGGACGGGGTAAACTCATTCTAGTTTTTCTATCATCTTCTCCAGCGTGTGGATCTATTTTCTCCCCCAAGGCATACAAAACTGCCATCTGACTTTATTGTTTCTGATGCAAACTCTCATAAGCTGGGGAGCCTTCTGGATGAACTGGCAACCCGGCCATGAAATCAATGGCACAGGCAGTAGCAAAGGGTAGGTGTCGTTGCAAAGCAAAGGCTTTGATGTGAAAGCCTTCTCTTATCCTCTTATCTAACCCTTGCCTTCCCAGAGCTGTGCCTCATATTGTTCTGTCACTTCAGTATGTCAGGGTTTGTGTTATTACAGCTCTGGGTTACCCAGCAGATGTTGCTGTAAACTGGTGCAGCACGAACAATGGGAGTTTAGTTCACCCTTTGAGAGTGCTAATAAAGCTCGCTGCCTGGGAGAGCTGACACTCTTGCACAACTTGGGATAACTTTACAAGTCTGTAACATTACAGGCAGGTTCAGAAAGCTTCAGATGAACTTCAGCTCCTGCCTTATCTGATGGGATAGTTTTACGACTCCGATGAGTGTAAGGGGTTATATTTTTATCATTTAACAGCAAATTACGAAACAACAGTCACAGTATAATGAATGCTGAGAGCTGTGCCTGAGTCTGCAGGTAGCCTGAGATTATTCAATAACTCAATGGGTTGCTGATATGGTTGAGCCTCAAAAGATTAGTTTTTTCTTTTGTAAGAACAAGGCAGGTTATGACTGCTGCCATGTAGCTCAACAGGGTCCTCAATATCTCTGCAGCAATGATCCCTCCCAGAGCCAGATAACAGCTGACCATGTAATCTATCCCTCCCAAAATTGTTGTGAGGACACACAAGCCAAAGTTCACTTGTAAGACTGGTTCCTCTTTTGTTAATCCCAGCGAGATGCCAGGCTGCAGTATGGCTGTAATATCCTTCGAGCAGCATTGTTTAGTTTTTACATCCCTTCAGACACTACTAAGATGAGGAAATGTGTAATTAATAATAATAATGTTAGCAGGGGTGCCAAGGCCCACGACTTGTCTTTGTGATGCATGGTTACATACCTGAACTGCTCTGCCAGTTAAGCACCTGACACAATGGTCACCTTATCTGCTCTGTTGCTGCTTGAACTGGAGGAGTTTCTGGGACGTGTGTGATTCCATAGCGTGGGGTTACACCTGGGAAAACGTGGAATTTCAAATACAGATCTGTGTAAAATGTACACTAAAGCAGTGCAACTTTCAAATGCCACTTCTGCTCCTGGGTCAGCGGGAGGCTCTGGTTTCCTGCTACATTAGCCTTGACCAAATTCTTTGGCATTTATATCTTTGTATTTTACAAGTTTACTCTGAAAGAAGCTAGTGAAACAAAACATAAGTCTACCCTCCCCCTGAAAGTCACTTTTATGTTTCTCTTTTTTTAACATGGCAAAGTGGTTGTAAAATGTACTCTTGATTCTTAAATAAAACAGCATGTAAGTAGGATGGGTATGGGAAGTGGGCCCCTTTCTTGAGGTTTTATAGACCGCACAGGACCTCAGACAGGAACACCGATACTAAATGTAGCCATTTTTGTAAGGATTTGCACAGGGTGCTTCATATTACAAAAAGAAAGAAAGAAGGAAAGAGCAGATATTTCTAAGAAATTGTTAAATCGAGGAGAACTATTTCTTAATAATCAAGATAACAAAATTAAGCTCAGTTGGAATGCAACTGAGGAAGAAGTGGGTGATTTTGGAATAGCTATTCAGATTCCTGTGGAACTGAACAGGGAATGGGAATGCCCCTCTAAGAAGAATAGGACAGACCATATAATTCCACATCTGGGATGTAGGAAGACCCCCAGTCGAGGGGGTATTGAAATTCAAACCCAAGAAAGAAGCGTGTGAAGGGGGACCCTGCAATAGCTGCAATTGGGATGCTTGCCTTGGTTATGATTAAAGCTGATTAAAAATGCCAAAAGTGCAGTTCATTGTAAGAATCAGTGAACTGCAAGAGGGGAAAGAAAAGGATTTAGGATTCAATTTTGTAATTTTTAAATCCCAGGATTAAATGTGGAAGGGAACAGAGCAGCAGCATTTTGAGGCCCAGGGTTTTGTTGCAGACTGCAATTGTGTGCTCTTTTCTCCAAGGTAAGCGAATGTTAAGCACACTGAGATGCTGTTGCTCCATGCTTCCATGCTAATAAGGCGTGCTTCCCACAGTGTGTGACAGAAAGGATGAATACCAGGCAGTGCTAATGGTTAATTTGTAGTGGCATGTGTGTTCCTTGAATGTTTGTGAAGTTTCGTGATTCACCATCGCACAGCTGAATCACTCCTCTTTTTAGAGATATAGTGATATGTAAGGAGATGAAGCAATGCTGACAGGGTTTTTGAAAGATACATTGTCCTCCACAGCCTATTTACTTTATAAGAATACCCCTTAAATCTGGTAATTTCTCACGATTTGGGAGCTGGAGTGAGTGCCCGTCAAATAATTTCGGTATTGACCACGGGTTAAAATGTTAATTGCTGTGGAATCTGTCAGGGGCAGCGTCACACCACAGTGATGCTAATCTATGGCATGGATTTGGAGCTCCTTTGGGGAGCTCATATTTAGGCTCACTGCTGAGCGAACATGACTGCTGAGATTACAGAGAGCGTGGCCAGTGAGGAAAAGCAGTAATGCTCCTTCTGAGCAGAGAGAAAACAATAGGGTGATTGTCTGCCTAAACATTGGGGCTAAACAGCCCAACTGCTGAGAAGCCCTAGGTAAAAAAACTCCTACCAGCAAGGAGCCTTGATGTTTTCTTCATGGAGCTAGATGTTGTCAAGGATTCGGCTGAGCCACCCCAGTGAGTGTACAGGAAGCAAAACAGGATATTCTTGTACAGGCCCTGTTCTGTGTAATTATGCAACACTTGAACTCTTGTGTATTCCAGAATGGGTAGCACACCTCTGAAAGGATCAGGGAGCCATCAGCAGCAACTAGGGAGTGAAATATCCTTATGAAAAGTGCTCTTGATTGAAATCAGTGTGTTTACATTTCCAGTTATCTTTGGTAAGGGTTGTTCCACCTCAGTGCACCCTCAAAATTAAGAAATTATTTTCACCCGGTTTCATTTCCTGTGTTTGTTTCTTTTAACAAGCAATCTAAATAATTTCCGCTGTCTCTTAAAAAGGAACAATAAGGGAAACGATCGGGGAAACATCAGTTCATCAAATCTCCTCCGATATTGCTGGGGAATGTGCTGTATTTGATGAAACACAGGCAGATTCCCTGAGAGGCTGCCCTTGTGCCTGGAGACTCCCAGGTTTGTGCTGGGGAGCTGGATCCCCACACAGCCTGGCAGGGGGGCCAGAGCCGAGGGCCTGCTGCGTTCCTGGGTGTAATCCCGGCAGCCAGCGGGCACTGGAAGCGCTGGCTGGCTGTGTGTGCACGTGTGCATCTGCAGGAGTGTTCTCTCTGCACCAGCACACTGCCCTGATGGAAAGGATCTGCTTCAATTACGGGCCCTTTTGTTCTGTGTCTGTAAATAAAAACCACATGGTAACTTCGGAATAATCTCTGGTTTTAATAGCCTGAATCCTGCCCTGTCCCGTTTGAACCACGGATAGTAACGAGACTCCTCTTACGAGTAACAGTCAGGGTTTAATATTAGGAACTAAGTTTTGTTGTCAGCAATAAGTTTGGATTTTGTTGGGGTTTTCAGTTGGTTTTTTGGTGGTTGTTTGGTTTGGTTTGGTTTGTTGTTGCCCAACAGTAATGTTGCCCAAAGGAAAACCTTTGTCTAATGCAAAGTAATGGACAATCTTCTGTGGACAGACCTTTCCATCCTGTTATAAGACCGCTCAAAAATCAATCTGTCCCCTCCAGAAATAGAACAAAACCAGATCCTTTTCTAAATAATAGCAGTAATTTTGTATTAGACTTTCCTTGTTTCCTAATGTGTATCCACGAACCCAAATTCTACTGCTGAAGCAGTGAATGCCAACCAGGTTGCAAGAGTGTAAATGAAGGCAGAATGCGGTGATTTGTAGTTTTTTCTGATCTCAGTCTTCAGTGTAGCTGATGCTGGATAGCCTGCCCTGGCCTGTGCTCATACCCTGTCAGTTGTTAGTGTGCAAGTCAGAGGGAAACTTGCTTTAGTTCTCATATCCCACCTTTGTTAGAAGTTTACACAGGGAGCTAATACCTTCCCCTTCACTTTTTTTTTTTTTTTTAATGTATGAGGAAAATGGATCTGTATTTAATATTTTCATTTCATTTCATGAAATGGGTAGGAGTAGAATGAACAGGACAGGCACAAACCCCAAATTTCTGTCATCTCCGTGGCTCCAGGAATATTTCAATGGTAGCTTTCATGGCACTATTAAGCAGTTTGACCCAATATCTGCAAAAGAAAGAAAAGTTCTTTTTTTAATTAGAGAGTGGAATAGTTTTTACTGGGGTGTCAGACAAGTGGTGATTTCAGCACAAGACCACATGGCTGAGAATAAAGCAGGGGGGTGAGGCTGTTTCCCCAATCAACAGCAGCAAGCTGTCCAACTGGCTCAATTTTGGTGTGAAATCTCAACCTTAATGAGGATTTAGGCAAGAAATATCTATTTATTTGGGTTTTATGTTCTTTTAGCTTAAAAAAAGCTGTTAAACTGAGAAAACAGAACCATTTCAAAGTGTTCTGCAGAATCCCCAGTGAAGGTAATGCAAAGGTAGTCTTATTGCACCTAAGTGAGGCTGGGGTTTTTTCCTCTATATACTAGTGAATTTGGGGCTTTCTTTCCTCTTTATAATATGCTTTTTGTGCCATCTTTTCTTTTTATCTTTGTCCTTTCAGTACTTTCCTTTCAGATCTGTTTGTTTTTCCTGCTTCACTGCTATTCATGATTAAGATTCAGCCACTTCCTCATATTTGCCTATTCCCTGTGCTTTTGCTGTAATCATCAGCTCTCAATATCCCAGTACAAACTTTGCAGTATTTCAGAATCTTGTATTTCTTGATGTTCTTGACTTAGATTCAGGTTATTTCATGATCCTTCCCTGAAGTCTGGACTTCGTGTTTGTTTGGCATTTCTGAAGAAAACCAAGCTTCAAAATGCTTTAGATGCCATCTTCTGTGTTCCAGCAGTTTGTTATCTTCAAGAATTTTGGGCTTCAAATGTGGATGGGAATAGGAGGCTGTTGTGATCTCTCCCAAATTCGATTCAGGGGCACAGCAAGAAGCCCTCTGACCAAAACATCAGCAAGCACAGCAGCCTGAGATACAGTGCAGGTTATGGTGAAGTCTGTGCACTTACATCTTTTTAAAAGCTTTCAAAAAGCTTGTCCTGGTTCATACCCAACTCTTAAAGTCATCTGTCACTTCTCGGGGTGCCCATTCCCTGTCCCCAGTGTCAGCACTTCCCCTGAGCATTTCTGCTGCAGGTTCCCACCGGTAGGTGTGGTGGCCAGGGTGCTTTGGGAAGGTTCAGCAGCAGCATGCAGTAATAACTAGGTGACAGTATCCAGCCTGCAGGCTACTGGTTGTTGGCAAAGAGCTGGTGTGGTGCAAAGCTTGGAGTTTTTGTTCAACTGGTTGAGTGCCTGGTTGAGTGCCTGGTTGCTTCGTCCTGCTGGAGGAGGAGTCTGGCAGGACCGCTGGGTGTGTTGTTCTGTCAAAAAGGTGCAGGTTCTTCAGATACCTCTGTATATTCATTGCATTTTCTAGGTTAGACAAAACATTAATTTTCAAGCTGGAGTCTGTGCCAAGATGAAAAACAAACAAACAAACAAACAAAAAAAATAGAAAATTACAAACTTCCTGTCTTTTTTCGGAAGATAACAAACCACTGTAACAAAAACAAAGAACAGAACCATTTTTCGAGGCCATATAATTACAAAAATAATATTTGAATTAGCTCTTAGGATTTTTAGCCTTAGTGTATCAGAGTGATATTTGTCAAACAGGCTCATGGCTTACTCCAAGTGATTGTAGCAGCTCCGGTGGGGCTAGTTATGGTGTGAATTATTACTCAGCGTGAGTAAGGAGCTCAGAATTAAGCCTAGATAGGGTCAGAAGGGAAGAGGGGTTTGTCTGATTTGTCTATGATAGATCTGCCCTGCTGCTAACTCCCTGGTCTTTCATTTAGTTTCTTTTTAGAGACTTTTGTTAAGACTTCCAAGGAGTCCTGAGAGGACAATTGAGCTTTTATGGGTTTTTTGCAGAAGCAGGGAGAAAGAATCAAGTTGCTGGTTTTCTGTTAGTGTTGATTTAGTTTATGTTCATCCTGCAAATGTTTCTTTATGAAACTTATTAAAAAAAAAAAAAATTACCAAATCAAACAAACAAAAAAGCAACCCCAAAAAACCCCAAGCAACGAAGTAATATAAGTTGTGCTTTGAGGGAACAAGAGGGGGAGCTTCAAAGGAGATCTGCAGATAAGGATTTCCCAAGTATACAACGTTATGATCATCCCTTGCAGCAAGGAGGGTTATGGCTTCTGTTTTCTAAGAGATTTCCTAATAATGATTGCCATTTGAACTTTTATCTATTCAGAAAGCCTTAATAACTGGGAAAAAAAAAAAGTCCAGATGTTTTATTACAAAAATTGCTACAGAAATGGAACAAAGCAGTTTAGCCTCTCAAAGTCCGTGGGCCACCTCAGTGGTGCCAGCTGTGCAGGATGGGCACCCAGCTGATGGCCCGTGGAGCCGCCGGGACTGGCTTTGCTCGAGATCACGCCCTGAGTTCGAGTCCTGCAGCAAAAAGGCCTGGAGTTTCGGAAGGAAAGTCTCTCAGGGGTTCCAGTATTGATGACTGTAACCAAGCCTGGCAGCCCTTGGATCTTACAGCTCTCTCTGGGCCTAATCAAAGGCCATTGACGTAAACTAAAACATTTGACTTCAGAGAGCTGCGGATCAAACTCTGTGTCTACACTGCCTGGGTTTGCTTCCCCTCAGACACAACCTCACTTTAAATTCTTTTCTTCTGACAGGCCTGTAGCCTCATTCCTCTTTCTTAAGCTGGGAGGGCATTTCACAGCTCTCTAAAATGCCCAGAAGTGACTTTTCCCTTCTCACCGTGCAGTTTCACATTATACCTAATTCAGTGTAACTGCTGGCTGATCCCAAAAGTCCCATCCCTGTTTTACTGATGTCAGGTTTAGGGATCATGTAATCTTGGCAGGATAACTTGACAGAAAGTTAAGCCAAGCCAACACATATCACCTCCGTGCTGTCTGTGTCCATTCCCCTCCCGCTTCCCCCCCAAATAAACAGAACTAAAAAACCCACTAAAAACCAAAATGCCACTGTCCTTTCATCCGTTTTCCACATTTGCCATGGATTAGTGTAACGTGACTCTGTGCCATGATTCTCAAAAACTCTGCCAGGGGCATCACATAAAAGCAAAGTTAATTTGAATTAAGGCAGAGAACCCAGACAAAGAAAACATTAAGAAGAATTCAAATGAAAATTATATCAAAAGTATTATTACCAACATACAAGGCCTAGTCCAGAAGTAATAATTAGATACTGATCCAAAGATAATGCTTCAGATGGATATTACAAGTGTGAAAACTACCCTTGGTTTATGTTACTATAGTTAGTGTGATTCTCATCTTTTATTTTTTTCTCAGCCCAGTTAGCTGTCAGTCAACCTTCAGCTGCTGAAAAGAGCTTGTTCTCCATTTTTCCGAGTGCTCCTGGGCCACTGCAGCTCTGATATCACAGTAAATGGGCAATGTCTCTCTGTTCGTTCCTCTCTCTCCTACAGACCTTGGTGTTTCTTTTCAAGTCCAAAGTCTTTGCTAGCAAGCTGGTTTTTACTGCATCCTTTTGCCCAGGCATGGATGCATAAATAGCTTCAGATTTGTGTGATTAGCTTAATTTTTCCTTCACACATAAACTCATTTTAATTTCTTCCTTCTAATTTAGATGGTGTGTCATCCACTCACATATCCATATTTCAAGCATACCCTTGAACCTCACTTCAAGTCTTGAACTCTTGTACTTTGGGCATGCACGTTTTGAAAATAAAAACTCGTAAAAGGACTACAATATCTATTATTAACTTCTAACTTTCAGTGCTTTCAAAGTCTTCCTACCCCTATTGGGAGTCTAAGCAAATGTTCTCCGTTTCCCTTGACACAGTAATGAGGAATTCTCCCTATGTGTTCTCTCTTCTTCGTGGCTTGAAAATTAAAGCTCTGTCTTTAGCTGTAAGATGTGCAGCATATCTCTCTGAAAGATAAAGTTCATATCAGATTCGAGCTACCCAGCTGTTTCACAGCTCTGCTTTTATGTCAGCTTTTTGGGTTTTGTGAGTGGAAGCAGACTTGCATGTGAAAATTCATATTAATTGTAACTTCTAGTGATACCCATTAGCAGAAGTATTATTCTTTATCTTACAGTCTGATTTACTGTTCCAGTTTGTTTTATTTTGAGGATGTGTTCAAATTCATACTGCAAAATCACTCGGAAAAATAGGAGGTTACTTCAAATGAATGAAAGAACAGTTAATTTTTAAAGCTGGAAGTGAAACAATTCCCCCCCTAAAGCTCATGAGCACCCTCACTGCTTCCTCACAAGGAAATGTCTCACATTCACAGGGCAGTTTTCTCGTGGTGGCTTGTTCTGCTCTGATGTAAATGGAATGTGAGATGCTGGAAGGGCTGTCGTGGTTTAACCCCAACCAGCAGCCAAGCCCCACCAGCAGGACTGGAGAGACTTGGAAGGGTAAAAGCTGGGAAACTCCTGGCTGGGCATAAAGACAGTTTAATAGAGAAAGCAAAAGCCCTGCACACAGGCAAATTAAAACTGATATTAACTCACTGCTTCCACTGGACAGGCACTTTCATGTTTAGCTGCAGATATTGGGATGTTCAACTCTGACCACCTTGTGTTGCCTCAAGCTCCCTGACAAGTCCCTGGCCTTTTTCTGCCCTCTTTGCCATTGATATCTTCCCTCACAATTTGGGGAGAGGTAAATAAGTGGATAGTGTTGCAGAGGAGAAACAATAGCATAGCCCTTATAGTTACATGGCTTCTGTCAAAACAGGTGCTTTCCTTCTCAGAAGCTGTGTTAGTGGCTAAAAACATGGAAACTAATTTTCCCAAACAGGCACACCTCGTGCTGAAAAAGTCAGATTCACTTGCAGTAATTTCCACCTGATTCTAAATATCCCCTGCTGAATAAATAAGCCAAGGATGTATCTTCCATGCTGAAAGCTTTTCTGTATCTCCTTATTTACAGGGAGATGGAATTAGTGTAACATTTGCCTTTCTCAGAAATAAAAACCTGAGCTAGAAGATTTGAAAGCTGCCTTGATTTTTCTCATTTTTGTAGGAAAAAACTTCCTAGGACTCATTCTGTGAGTGTAAATTTCCCTGTTAAGTGCAGCTGAGAGCACATTAAGAGGTTTCCCAGCGTATTTTGCTCTCCTTACCTGTTTCCACTGGGTCTTTTGAATCCATGTATTGCCTTCATAACTTGTAAAAATCCTTCCTTTGAAAGTTTGTTTAGGGTTTCCAATTTCTTTTAATAGACTAAAGTTGTTGGGTTTTGTTTGGTTTAGAGGTTTTTTAATTACTGTTATGTCAGTGTGTGCAATCAGTGTACAAAAAGCCCTCTCAACTTCTTCCTGTTTGCAATTTTTTTTCTGAGGTGGTTGCTCCCAAAACTGTCTTGAACTTTCTCCCTCAAGACAAAACACAGTTTTCTCTTTAGGTATGGAAGAGTACTGCTCCTTACCCCAAACTGAACATTCCCAAGAGAAATCCTGCCTCATATTCAGAATGCTGCATTTTATCATCTCAACAGACAGATGTGCAGCCTCTCTTCTAGGTTAACTCCGAGAAGATGAGCTTTAGGACTTGGTCCCAGGGCTGGATTTCATAGAGCACCAGGTTGCAGGGACCTCCACATTGTCTGTAACCCTGTATATTATTTTGTACTTCCTCAGCCCCTGCCCCCAGAGCAGAGGGTTTTGGGCTGGAGGAGGCAGGAAGGGAAAACAGCCTTGCACTCAGGAGGATATCTGGTCTAAGGCTTCTCTGGGGAGGACTAACCAGGCAAGGGATTAGAGAGGAGGGTGGGCACCCTTGCTCTGGGTGAGTGACCATGGGCAGTGCCTGCCATCTGCCTTCTGGGACACAAACTGTCTCACTCTGGAAAGGGAGGGCATCCCCCTGCTCCCAGCTCACACTGTGGGGCAGCAGAAGGGAAGGTTTAACTTCTCATTTGCCCAGACACTGGGGACTATCTTTCTCCTTCGGACAATAAAATCATTGTGCTGTATTTCCTGGACACCTGTTCACACCCGGGTTTTAAAAAAGCAGTGGTGCATCTCCAGCAGAACAATGTAAGCACAGTCTTTAGCAGATTTAAGGCTGCTGTGGTTAAGCTGCAGACACACACATCTCAATCACACTATCTTTCAGTGAAATGGGCTAAGCTTTCCTTCACTGTGTGAGCAGATAAAGAGTACTGTGCCTTTCCTTTGTTATTAAATCTTGCCTACAACTGTAAAGTAATACACTGAAATAAGTTATATCTATTCTTAAATCATTAAAAAAAAAATCTCTGTAAAAGAAACTGTCCTCCATGGACCTGGAAGTTTAGTGCTGGCATGAGTCATTTATATGGCCCATTCAAGATAGATACATAAAAGAAAGTAGCTCCTTCTCTGTAATGTAGATACTTGAAAAAAATAATTTTAAAATAACTACAAGCTTTAATCCTTGAGGAAATGTCTTTTAAACATTATATTGTTTCAAGCATGTGGATTTTTAATACAGCTATTACAGACCAAAGTATTAAGGAAAGCTGTTGAACCTCCATCAGTCCTGTCACCCCTACACTTTGAAAACGGACCATTTTTCAAGTGACCATTGCCAAGCTGAGGCAGAGGGCAGCATTCACCACCTTATGGTACACTGCAACTTCTGAGGAGTCTCAGCTATCTTTTAACTCCTCTTTCTCCATACATTACCAATCCATGTATTGAAAAATGAACTGCCTCACATGGCCCCTTGCAGAATTGTTTAATGAATAAAGGGCATTGCTGTTAACATTTAGTTATGAATACATTTGAATTATAAACTGAACAGATGCTCCTTCTCGAAACCTTTTGTGCCAAACCATGCCCCAGACCTGGGCATGCCATAATAACACTTAGGGTTGAGGATGCCCAAGCTCTTTAAAGATGGTATCTGTGGCTCAGTTCCATTCTTTAGGTACAGACATTAAAGAAGGTTCTCACATGAGTCTGCACAGTGCTCAAAACTGATACAAGGATAGAGCTCCTGTGTCTTAGCTGGTTGCTTGCTTTGGTTCCTGCTTTATGCTCTGGGTATCAGCTCCAAAATAGGCTTTTATTCAGAGGTTTGGGTTTTGCTGCAAAGCTGTTGTTCGTTTTGTCTCTTTCAGTAATATTAAATATCTTCTATCTCGGCTTAAAATCAAATTTCTGTAGCCAATTTAAGCTGGAGAATTCCTTGAGTACTCAGTTATAGTTATTTGTAACTCCAGTTTCCCACTCTCCTCCTCCATAACCTTACATATTCATTTCTCCTAATAAAATATTTTTGATCAGATCAGAAATATATGAAAGACTAGAAAATATTTCTTGGCTCCCAGACACATGCAAATCCCTTACTTAAGAGAAAAACACAGATAAGATAAACATGGGGTTTTTTTTAAAAAAATAAAAATGAAAGACTAATGAAACACTTGTCTGCCTCATTTGGCAAAGAACATGTCTGGGGTTGTTATTAAATCCCGGGAGCGAGCAGAGGAGAAAGTGAGAGAGGAGGATGGCTGGAAGGATTCTGTAGGGCTGGGGATGCTGTGCTCTAGTTGGGGAACAATCTGCTCAGCTGTGACCCCCAACCCTGCAGTAACTGCACCGAATCCAGTGGAAACCTGCTTGCATTAGCTGGCAATGCAACATTCTCTGTGGTGGTTTCCAGAGAGTGTCCCCACATTTGAATGAGCGTAGCTGAAAGTAAAGCCTGCTCAGAATTTCCCTGATGATGATGAGAGGGTTTTCACTGCGTTTTGTTTCACAGCAAGTGATGAGGGAGTTTTAAATCTGCACTGGCTAAGATCACTTTCAAACCATTTGCAGCTGAGTATTGGCCATCGCTTTGAAATTTAAGAGAAACCAAACATATTTCAGGAGATTTATTTCAATCACAGGCAGAAAACAATGGGGTCCCACGGCAAGCTGAGAGTCTGCTCCTTTTAAAGGAGCACATGCCACTTCAAGGAGAAAAAAGCATGAAAGGAAGCAGTGGTGTGCAAATCAAAATAACCCCTTTGTCTTTCTCACTGGATCCATGCTTGGGGAAGAATAGGCTGTAGGGGAAGAATTCAGACCTGTCTTTATTCGGTCTCCAAAGGCAACTACTTTCTCTCTGGATGAGAAAGACGTTTGGTTTTAATGGTGGTGGAAGCCTTCCTTAATTTTCACGATCAAAACATGCAGTTGGCAACAAGGTTCTCTTCAAATAGCTAATTGTTGAAGATTAGGGATTAATTAGTCTGGGGTTAGTGCTTTAGTTTTATTTATTTTATTAGTGCCCTTCCACTGCTACATAGGATTCATCAGTTTTTCACCTGCTCTCACCCACCAAACTGAGCCTCTGGATTCACTCAACCACTTTTTCTCTCCTGCCTGTCTGCAACTCAGTTCTGGCACTCCTCTAGGATCACTGATCGAGGAAGAAAAGTCTCCCTTAGCCTTCTTTTTGCTAGATAAATATAGAACAATCTCTGGCCAGGGATGTGATTGAATTTACCATGTGTTACCTTTTTAATGCTTGTAGTGTTTGTGTTTTAAATCCACAAATATTTTGAGCTTTTTGGATTGTGTGCTTCCTGCAGGTGACTCCAGGGACAGCAGCTCCCCTGCAGCTGGGCACAGTGGAACCTAATCTTGGCTGAGAGCCCCTGGAGGGGTTGGAGATGCTGCTGGGGCTCCTCCATTGCTGTTGTTTGGCCCTTTCCTGGAAGCACTGCTGACCAAGATGCTGACCAAGCTGAGATGAAGGTAGGCCCCTCTGCTCTTCTCATGTGCATTTATCCCCCAGCTGAATTAGCGCTGTTTTGGGCAGTTCTCAGCAGTTATTTGTGCAGTGCTGCCTGTCTGCCCTCGGGCTCGCAGGCAGGTCTGGCCCCAGGCTCACACCCCAGCACTGCAGCCTCTTGAGCACTTCATTAGATGGAAGGAGACAACGAGCCACGTTGTACCCGTTACAAAAGAGCCACGAGGAAACACCAAGTCCCACTGCCTTGGCTGCCAAAGGGCCCTCTGCCAGCATCAGGTGGAGGGAAGCGTTGGACAAGTGAGTGGGGTGGCTCCTGGTGCTGCTTGTGCAACTTTTTAAAAGTGCTGCTCTTGAGAGAGGGGCCGGCAGCGTTTGGTGTTGGGTGTCAGGGGACTAAAAGTGGTGCCACGTGAGGCTGACAAGCCTCACAGAGGTTCCTGATGAACCATTTCCAGTGCTCCCCCTCCAGTTTGGATGGTTGGGCTTAGCTGGCTGCTGTGCTCCCGTGTCCAGGTTCTGCCAAGTGCGTGGTTATCTCCCTGCTTGCATCTGTTTATTCTGCATTTGCCTCCGTGTCTGGAAGGGTCCAACCAGTTATCAGTGATGCCACTGAGGTTTTTCTGTCTAGCTGAGCTAATTTCTCCTGGAGTTCTACCAGTGGTCTAATTTAGTTACTTTGTTTGAAATCCAGTTTTAGTGGGAAATGCAGAGGAATACAAACCTGACATTCATCCATATGCATAAACATGTACTGTGTTTGTTTTACATCATCTGTGATATCTGTGCCCAGCTCCTTCTTTCTAGTCATGATGGACATTCTCTGAGTCACTGGGCAGCAAGTGAGTTTATTGGCAAGGGAAGGCCTTGCAGAATTTCTGAAGCTTAGAGGCTTCATCCAAGTTACTGAAGTACCTGCTTTCCTCTGTATACAAGTAATATCGTGCTGTAATTTCATCTGTAAGACTTCTGTGTTCACTTCACAGAAGCAAACCTGTCCTTGCATAAGTTTATTTGGAGGATCAAAGTATGTTACATAAATTAATTTTGTGCTGGATAGGTGTAGCTGAAATGAATTGCTGGAATGTCTAAAGTGGTTGACAATCTGTGTCCTTTACAGCCACTGACTGGTTTAGGAGGTTGGGGCATTGGGTTTTGCACATCTGTGTCTCTGTTTGAATTTATTGGAGAGTAACAGCACCACAGCTGATGGCATGTCTAGAGGGGGACTCTGAAGTCTTGCTGCAAGGTGGTTAAGGCAGTAATAGGCAAGTATCACTCTAAAATAGAAAGGTAATTAAGTAGTCAGTGCTTAGGCCTTTCCAAGATTTTGTTGTAGGTTATGTGACAAAATCTCATCTTTTTAACTATGGAACAAAACAGGTATCTGTCTTCAGGAAAATGTGTCTATTATGTGTTTAAAGAGAGGTTTACTTTGTGCTGCATGGAAGACAGGTATGCAAATGGAGTATTTGCTTAGGAATTCTTATGGTCATTGAAGAGATTGTACCTAATTCTTTTCTTTTAAAAGAAAAAAATATGACAAAGATTTTAAACGGGTGACTGGGATCCAAAGGACAGATAATGCAGACTCCAACTGAGTTTATAATAGTTCAATTCTGTAAGTGGAATATTTTCTCTAGTTAGAAAAAGAATGAGAACATGAAAGTTGTTGTGTCAGTGATTCTTCAGGTTTTCATTCTATTGATCAGAGTGGAAGAAAAGATATTTCCATATATCCAGCTCCTTTTTTAAAAAATTTCCAGTCTCAGCTCTTTGCATGCTCCTTGTACAGGCTGTATACAATTATGCCTTGCTAATAAAACAGGATAAAATAATATAATCCCATTGTATTGTCACAGAGATAAAGGATATGGTAACTTATTGTTTTAGCTGATCAGCAGGGTGGCCCAGTAAAATGAATTCTCATCTCTTGGCTTTGGCTCATCTTCTGATTCCTGAGAGACACAACAAAGAAAAACAGTAATAATAACAGAAGTAGGATTTTTGCTTTCGTTTGATGTGAATATTGCAATAGTGGAGTCTCATGCCAGAAAGGACAATAATTGTGTGTATTATCTGAACATCACTGGCATCACATGCTGTAGTGTGACTGCTGGAATGTTGGACTTGTGTGGTAATAACTGCACAGGATAATGGAAACACATTCAGGATGTAAACACCACTAGTCTGGTTATAACTGGTACCACACCTAAAGGTCTCCCTTCCTAAATTAGGTCTACTTAAGTACTAAACATAAATAGCATGAGTTTCTTCTCTAAACTACTCACATTTTTAATATTTTAGTTTCTGGACTGTGCCATTCTAGCCCATACCTGTCACTCATTGCCAACATTTCCGTGACAGAGGCAAGGGCTTTGGATCTCTTCTGCTAAACTTTTTTTATATATCCAAGAAGAGCAGTCAGAGCATCAAAATATTACATTCTCAGAAATAAATAAGAGGCAGCTTCTGCACTTTGTATGTTGGGCTTGTTAAGAGTGGTTGTCCTCTCTTGGTTGGAGCAACCTGAAAGCAAACACGGAGCATCTCCAGCACCGTTTCTTGCTTTGCACGGAAGGGCTTCAAAGATCAGCCTCGCTGCCGTTCTGTAGGGGGGAGTTCTCGTGCCCTTCGAGGCCACGGAGAAGCAGCAAAAGCTCTATTCCCGAGCCTGTAATAGATGCAAATTGTGCAGATGAAGGAGAGGGAGCTCTAACAGCCGTTGAACGCAATCTGGGAACACTACTGTTTCATTTACAGTGATGCTACCTCGGCATTTGCACTTAAAAGGAACAATAAAGAGGTGTCAGAACAATCGCGAGGCTGCAGAATTTAAACTGCGGCAAAGAGCTTTGGAGCCATGTGAAATGTTGCCCGCAACAGATCTGCTTTTTCCGTTAGTTTTTGTTATCACTGAAGGCTCTTCTAGTTCTCCTTGTTTCATGACACCGACCGGTTCATTTGCCTTCAAAGACTGGAGATGCAAGAGAGCCAGGGAAACAAATTAAGTCAAAACTGCAGTGGCTGGTGAAAACCGCTCGGAGAATGTCCTGACTGCTCCTTATTTGTCTGTTTGGTTTTGAAGTAGCTTTGCTGAACACCTGGCTGGCTGATTCGCTGCCGTGCCAGCCCCTGGCAGGTGGCGGGGGAGCTGCTGTGATGGTTCGGTGTTGTTCTCACTCAGGACAAAGGGCCTGTGCTCGGCTGAGTCAGCCTCTGGAGGTTACCCATGCCGGGCTGAGCATCCCAACTGCTCTTGCCTTTCGGTATTTTTATTTGAAACAAGAGAACCGGGTTTGCGTAGGTGAGAAACTGCACACTTTAAAAAAAAACCAAAACGAAACAAAAATCTGCTGTCTGTCGAACAGACAGTTACTGATTAACCGAGAATAACGGGCTGGGGTTTAGTGTCCTGTTAAAAGCACAGTGAGCTGTGATTGTGTGTATGATTATCTGTGAGCGCTGGCGACTTATCAGCTGCAAACGTGGAAGTTCTGTGTGCCCAGGAAAAACAAGGAAACAGAAGCGTCTGTTGGATCACAATAGGTGTGTTCAAAGTGCCCTAATCCTACCCAGTGTGAGCAAATGCCCCTTGAAAGGCAACATGGACTTAAAAATGGAATATAGGCAGTCTGTACCAAAAAAAACCCAAACAAGCCACTAAAAAAACTCCCAACCAACCAAGAACCAAAACAAACAAAACCCCCAAACAAACAAAACAAAACCACAAACAAACCCACAAACAAAACAAAAAACCAACCAAACAAATTTGGGGTAAAGCTGTATGAATTTTAAGGTAAGATTGGTTTCATAGCTACAGCACCATAAAATACATTAGAGGACCTCTTGTCATTCTGGCCCTTGTAGACTTCCTATGGGATAACACTATCTGATTTTTATTAATATCATTCCTTTGAATTCCATTGGTGTTCAGAGGCCCTGGTTGAGACCCAGCCATAGCTATCCAGCTGTATCCCAGAGAGTTCCCAGTTTAAATAGACAGGATGGGCAGTTAGCAGGCAAATGTCCCACAACTGAAGAAAAACCAAATTACCTAATGCCTTGTCATATCTTAATGGCAGTCAGGTTGGTTTTTTATGAACCTCAGTAAAATGAGTAATCTGCAAAATGAGAACGTTGCTCTCATATTTCAGAAAAGTTCTAGCAAAACTAATGGTAGTAAAACGCTCTAAAGCCTTCTAATTAATATATTAAAAGTTCCAAATGATGATGATTTTCATTTAATATGGATCTGAACTGTGTGAGTCTTTTGAATCTGGAGGTTTTAGTGAGGAATGTATTTCCCAGGGAAATGTGGGGGGGCAGCAGGACTGTTTGTTTTAATAGTTCTGTGTGTGTGTGTCTGGACATGTGAGTGAGCAAGAGATCAGCAGGGCAAAACGTGCCATAAATGCTGTAAAGTCTCATACAATTGTGTCAGGCAGTAAACCCGAATGAACTTGCAAAGTCATGCACTAGTTCAATTTTGGAAAGGGAAACCTGGCTTTGAAGCCAACCAAATCAATCCCGAGCTCAAATTAAATTTGGAGGATCCTGTGAAGCTCCAATACACAACTCCAATAAAAATCAGCGCTTAAGGTGCAGGCAAATAATGTTTCATTTAAAAGAAACTGAACGAGGATTACTGACAGAGAAAGTTTCTGATGTTGTTTTGTCATTAAAGTCAAATTATAGCATTATTGTCTTACTCCCATATGTCTCAATCATCTCTCTCTCCTTCTGTCTCTCTCTAATGCACAAAAAGCCCTGTGCATGGTTGGTCTTGTGTCTCCATCTCATTAAAACCTTGCCATGCAAATGTATCATAAGTGTTGCCTGAAGACTTCTGTCTCATGCAAAATTTAGCTTAAACTCCACTGGCATCAAACAATTTGTTATGCACAAACCTTCTGTTTGGTTTGCTGACATTCCTTCTTCGCTGGCTCTCCTGGTGATTCATTATCTTGCGATATGGATTTCCAAGTATCATCTCGGTATTGATTTTTATATCTTTAATAACCACTCCACAGAAGATGGCTCCACTTGGTGTCATTGATCGCATCAAAAATTCAAGGCTTACAGAAATACTACAGGGCTAATTGGTAGCAGAACATTTCAGACTTAATCTTAATGCAGTCTTAATCTTGGGCACTAACCTGACTTGATGATTTCCTTACTGAGGCTAAAGGGAAACTTGTGAATAACTGGAAATTACCTGGTGAGAGCAGGTAAAAGCATGAGGAGTGTGAACGTGGAAAATGGAGATAACAAAGGTTAGATCTGAAGAACAGTTTTCTTTTGTCTCTTCTCATTCACCTGAGTATCCTCCTTAAAGAAGCAGTAAATAATTCTCCTAGCTGTGGAAAAATGCCTGTCCACTGTGTAGTGGCCAAATGGGATCAAGTTGCTGATGACTTAAAGAAAACTACTGGGTTTGACAAGTTCAAAAAGGTGTGCTGTAGGTCGCTCTTTTCAAAAAGAAATGGTCAAACATGGGTAACTTTAATTTCTTACGTAAAAATTAAGGGCTCTGTTTGCATGCTTAAGGCCTCAGATAGTCAAGTGCTGGCCAGGTTTGAATTTAGAATATTTGAAAATGTGGGCCAGAACAGCAGCCTGGGAGTGCTTCAGTTTGTGTGATTTGCCCTAATGTGTTTAAAGTTTCTATCTCGTTAGGTTTGTGGCCCATCAATGACAAGGGGGTGATTTGTGTGCCCTTATTTTTTTCACAGCTGCATTTGTGACATTTTTTTCACTAAGTTATTTTCCAGGATTTTGCTATTTTTTATACTCTAAAACTTCAAAACAACTGAAAATAAACCACACGGAGTTACAAGGGATATTTTATTTTATTATTTTTTTTTTTTTTTTAGAAAATCCAGTGATAGACAAAGAATATGTAGAGACAGCAACGTGTTAAAACCTGGGAAGATAATTTCTCAAAAAAGCTGCCCTTGTAAATTGTTAAAAAGTTGTTAAAAAAAGTGTCTTCCAACAGCCACATGGTCTGTGGATTAAACATAGCAAGGCAGATTGTCCAGCTACTACTCAGAGTATCAATCAGGGCTATTCAATCAGTTCTTGCCAATAAAAGGCACTGAGACAGCCCCGAGCCTGCTGGTTCAGTCAGGCACTGCTCACCATCTGTGCAGTGGAACTGCCTGGTGTGCTTCCTGAAAGATTGCAAGAGTGGTCAGAACCATGGGATCTCCCCCAGGAACAGGAACAGGAGGGACATCGCATATCTGGGAGCACAGTGAGAGTGGAATGTGTTCCCAGAGCGGGTGGGATAACCTTGGGCCCTGTGACCTCGGTGCTCAGCAGAACTCTTTCTCCACTGGACCCTGTCGAGTCTGTCAGGTTAGCACTGGTTTCTTTATGAACAGCCTACATTTGGAGCTGGCTGTAAGAAACTCCCATCATCCTCATAAAGTCCAATCAAAAGCACATTACACGGTTAATGCACCCATACACCTCTGCTGCCTTTATTATGTTCCCGTTACCACTCTCGGACCGAGAGGAAATTGGCCACATCAACCAAATCTTCTCAAGCAGGAATCTGGCAGCCCTTTTCATTTCAGAGCTTGACTGTGTTGGTCACTCACCTGAGTGAGGAGATGCTGTCTCCTTACTTCCAGGGAGAGGAGCAAAATGCGAGAACAGTCTCAGTACTGCTTATTTACAGTGGGGAACAGACTCCTAGAATTTTTGTGCAGCCCTGCAGAACAATTGCTCTGAGTGATTGTGTGTGAATACACTCCCCAGCCATCAACATGGCTGAGGGATTTATGGTTCAGCCCAGGGTAGGCTCTTTGAGGAGGGACAGTGATACAGATGGAATGCAGTCTGAATTTACTGACTTCCAGCCTTGTATGGTTCCTTTCTCTTAGTTGAGAATTGGCTTCCATTAAAACAAAATAAAAATAAAGCTGTGAGCATTGATTGACATTTATTATGGACATGATGTATAAGGTGCTTACACTACCTACCAATAAAAAGAACTGGAAGATGCAACATATTGACAGAAACTGGGGGGCTGAATACTCGTACCTGAATTCAAACATAAACACAGGAGACACCTCTCCTCTTTGCCCCCCACAGCAACATATCACAAAAGGCTCCTGAAAGTGTACCAGAGCAAACATGCCTCAGATGTCTGTTGAATCTTCATTATTCTGTCCTCCTAAGACTTCTTCCGTAATTGTTGGGTGGGTTTTTTTTTTCTAGTTCTATTATTAGTATTCAAGGATGGAGAATAAGTCAGCAAAAAAGCTACTGGTGCTTCCAGCAAAAAGCAAACCCTAAACAGTAAAAGTTTAAGAGATCACGTGTTTGCTTCCGTTTCTACACTTTTGTTTGGGTTTGTTTGTTGTTGTGTTTTTTTTAAAATTCGATTAATTGTTTTGTTTTCAGAACACTTCATGCTTTGAACAAAAAGACCCCTGGTCTCATGCCTTAGTTAAATGCTATGAGAAAAAGAAAGCACTATCAAAGTATAACTTAGAGCCTTCAGCAGATTCTTCAGATCTGCCCCTCACTTGGTCCACCTGCCAGTGCTCCCAGTTCCCGACATGTGGCTGTGGGGCCTGGCTGTGCTGCAGGATGTGAGAGTAATTCCCAGCGCTGTCAATGGGCATTACATGCATCCTGCAGGGGAGAGTAGGGCCCTCAGCTCTCACTGAATAGCAGATAGTCATGTCAAATCCACGGGGCCCATTCTTTCTCGGCAGGGTTTGTTGAAGTCAATGGGAGTTACTTGTTAGACGCTGTGATGGGAAAAACTTACCCTTATAAGATAAAGCTTTCCGTTCATTGTTGTATTTTGATTAATTTTTTTACCAAGATCTGAGTGATTTAATTTTTTTTCTGTAGGAAATGTATTAGCATCTGACCTTCTTTATCCCACAATATGATTAAAAGTGGAGGTAACCCAAAGAAAACACATAAAAAGCAAAAGCTCACAGAAGAAATGTTGTTCTCTAGAAACGCTCTCTGCTCCCACCAGGTATCCTAACACAAACTTCCAGTGCTGATGCTACTGATACAAATAAGAAACAAGAATTTAGAAAATCGATGCAGAATTTGGAGTCTGTATCTTGAACTTTTTCTTAAGTCTTGGATTTTGAGGCTGAGTTTCCATCGAATCAAAGTTTGCAGATTTGAAATTCCTCCTTCTTTAGCACGTTACAACATCAGCTGAAGTAAAGGGTTTCTTCTCCTCCCCCCTGCCCCCTCCTACTCTTCCACCCCCAAGTGCTCTCCTTGAAAGCAGCAAAGAACTTCAGAAATCTGGGCAGTCTATCAGTTTGCTATGGTTCATTTTAGCTAATCCAGACATCCAGCACAGCAGGGGGAAAACTGCTGTATCTAGTGAAACAAGAGCATGAATAATTAAAACTCTGTTATTAATGAACTTCTAGTCGTTATGTAAATGAAACTGATTTCAAGTCTAATTTGTCAGCCTGAATTCTTTTTCTGTTCTCCCTTTGTCTAGGACAAGAACTCATCATAATGGACTCGATAATAAAACAGTGGCAGGCACGCTGTGTGCAGTGCCCATCTGAGTGAGGGCTTTTAGCGCGGCTAATTGATACAGTTACTGCCGAGAAGTCTGTAAGGCATTTGTGTGGCTTTACATTTTACAAGCCGGTTTTTTTCCCCCCCTCTCCTTTGACAGCGTTTGCCGTTCTTTGCACACTCCTCATTACCGGTTACCTTTACATGAGGGGTGGCTTGTAATTACCGCCTGGTAAATAGTTCCCTCCGCGTTCCGCGTGTTGTTCAAAGGCAGCAGAGTTCAGAGAGGTCTGTGGGAAGGGAAGTCTGGAGTTATCAGACAATGGGGAACAGTCCCCGGGAGAAAGAGGCTGTCAAAGCACGGGGCTGCAGGCCCTGGGTCCTGCCCCATTGTCTTGGCTCAGGTGTCAGTCATCGTCCTGCCCGCTGCATTTACTGATGGAAAAACCCGAGTGAGGCTCTGGAGAAAGGACAGGCACTCCTCTGGGAAGGACTGAAAGGAAACCCTGAGTTTTAGCTTTTTTACTTTCACCAAGACCAGGCAGCATCTTGGGAAATAGTCCATGTCCTAAATTAATCAAGCCTGTGGTGGACAGGCAAGTATAGTGAGGCCGAAGGGGTTGAACTGGTGCTGAAGGGTGGCCTCCAAAACAGAGTTTATTGGGTTTTTTTAAGTCCTCTTACTGTGTGTCCATTAATTCTCACCAAAGTCTTTTTTCTTTTTTTTTTTTTCCTTCTTGTTGTAAAATCCAGTATATTTTGACCCATTAGTTCAGATTGTCAAGAAAAAGTTTTCAGTGAAAGGTCAAGGAGTAGGGAAGGAGAGGAGCATGAGCAAATATTTCCACATATACCACATGCTAAGAAAAGAAGAGGTTAATAAAAGAATCACGAAAATAGGATATTAAGAGAATTTAAAAATAAACAAATAACAATACAAAACAAAACACACACACACAAAAAACACCCAAACAAACCAAAACAAAAAAACCCAACGCAACAAAATCCCCCACAGAAATGGAAGAAACCATGTCTTCAGTCCCCTGGCACCAGCCTGGTTCCGATATCAAGGGCAGAGACTTGAAACTGGATATTTTACTCACAAGACAACTGTGATGTAAGAATTATTTATTTTATTCTGTGCAAGGAACAATTCATCTCTTCTTTTTGTCTCTGCTCTTGGGGCACTTTTTTTTTTCCAATATACTACAAGTGTTTTTTAAGTGCCTTTTTTTTGTTGTTTTTAATCAGCTTGCTTTCTTCAAAAGGGACAAATATCAGGGCAAACATTGTATGCTATGTATTGGCATTCTAAAAGCACTGCTGGTAACTGGAGGTGTTTTTAAATAAAGCTTGTGCCCTGAACTCACACTCCTGCACCTCAGCAGTGCCAGCACCGTAGGTTGGGTGGAGATTGCTGCATGAAGAGGACAGGGAGGTCTCTCCAGGCTCTTGGGGCACCTTGCTCAGTTCTTGGGGTGACTTGGCTGCAAAGGACAAGTGTTTGGCTTGTCTGCTAAACCCCAGTGGGGCTGGGAGAGCCTCCAAGCTTCCCCTCAACCCCTGTGTTACACTCTGGGTTGTGGTGTGTGAGCTCAAAGCTCTGTCCTGGAAGAGGCACAAATGCCAGGGAGGGAAGAGTTCCCTACTTTCTGCCTCCTGTTTGGTGAGGCAAACGCCAGCCTCAGGCTTTCCTTTCCTATGCAAATTGTAAGAGGTAGTCAGGGAATATTGTGTAGTTTCTGTCAAAGGAGAAAGAAGTTTTAAAAGCAGCTCCTTTCTGTCACACCTTGAGCATTGTGTCAAAGAGCTCTGGTGTACTCATGGTATGCATTAAAATTGCTGTGGGAATATTACTGGTTGAGAATATCTATCAGATGTGTATTTAGAGGATGTATTTTAATATCTTCTAGCCTGACTCTATTTTTTTTTACAATAATAAGACCTAAAATAAATTAGATACTTTTTGAAGCTTTAAAATGTTCTTGCAACATAAACATAATGTAAAATCTAATTTAGCTCTGAGGCTAAGTCTGAAAAAAAAGGAAAAAGAGAAGAGAGGGGAAGAGGTTCCATGTCTCAGTGAAACGAGTTTTGTGCAACAAAGCAGGTGTTTATGGGATGCTTCATTTTAATTCAGTGGAGCTAATATCCCAGTTGCTGTTGTTTGGAGTAATAACAGTGTAACACAGAGCTGTAGCAAAGATTTGCAGGTTTCCTTTAGGTCACTAACAGTTGCTATAAACACGTTGGACTATTTTTTTATTATTCTACTCCGTCTACATCCAATAAGTGGAGGGGAGGGGAAGGGGAGAGGGTTAACAGTTTTTACAGTTTAGAAGGCTTTTCTTTTTGTCACATTTAAACCAAATATACACAGGTGGCTAGGTGGCACTGTGGATTAATGTACTTCTGAATTAATGTGCCTAGAGTGGCTTGTATCACAAAGTGAGTATATCTGAAGTGCAAGCTTGCTTCCCCTCCTGGATCACCATGTGTGCAGTCACTTGAATTGCATTATTTTTGTATCAAAATCGGAATCCAAAAGGATAGACACTGTAGTCATAAGATAATTGTCTCAATGAACCTGTGTTTTGGAGCTATGTGCTACTTTGCAGGCACTGTGCTGAAGCTTGCTAATTATTTGAACTGTAAAAAAGAGAGGCTCACCTAAACTGCAAAAACCATTTTAAAAGGGAGAAAAACAAACAAACAAAATAAAGCTTTTCAGGTGTTGTATATTGAGTAAAAAATAAAAGTTCTTGTCCAGCAGGATGGGCACTGAGTGTGCTCCGGGAGCTGTGGGTTCCAGGAGTGTTCTGAATCCCACCCTGTAACCCCCTGAACCCCAAATGCCACAAGCACAAAGCCACGTGCCAGTTATGGCTCTCTGCAAACAGATCTGAGTGGAAATGCTGCTATTTTTGCAGGGGCAGTCCCTCCACTGCAATAACCAATAAACGTAATAAAAGTGGAAGTTGGGGATTGCAGCCGTGTCTGCTGCAGCCACATGAACCCCACTTACTGAAGGACAAGCCTGGCCCACTGAAAAGGTTTAAAGGTTTTGCTTCTCTAAGAAATAGGAAGTAGAATGCATATAACCAGGAGAACTCAATTACTGCACAGTCTCCTCTAGTCAACTCCAGAGGTAATAATCACTATAGGGATTTCTAAAAGGTAATTACTGTACATTGCTAATTATACTTTATTGAGATCAAACATGCTTCAGTATTTTGTTGATGTTACAGGAAAATGCGGTCTGTGTTTATAGTTTTAAATGCAAACAGTGCAATTTGCACTGGGGCTTAAAAAAAATGTGGTTTTTAGGATAGAGCAGTTTAGATGTCAAGACCACTGCATTAGCCACCTTCCTTTTTGTAGTTTCTGTAACCTGAGGCAACAGTTCTTTACAATGCATGGGATATATTCGTCCTTACTCCTTCTTTCTTCTGAAGTTGAATGTTGTATCAGAGGGGAATTGGTCAGGTACAGAGTATTAACTGCAAGGTATTCTTTCATGTGTGTTATTAGTCAAAGATGTATACAATTAGTTAAAGAAACAACTCGGGAAAGAACTAAGTGCCCGTAAAAATCAAACTGATTAAGAAAGAAGTACCTAACATCTGACTAGATCTATTTCCCTTAAATTGAAAATGAAAGCTGCCACTTCTACTAAAAGCCCTTGCAGCCAAGAGATTGCAGGGCGGTTCAGTTAAAGCCCAGCTAATGAATATAAGTTACTTTGGTGGATTTTAGCTGACTTTGAAATTAAAGTCTGAAGCCGTTGGATGCTGCTGGCAGAGCCCGACTATAGCAAAATGGACTTAATAAACTCCATTGTGCAGATAGATCCCCAGTGAGATTTGTCTTCCATCCATGACCAATTGGTATTATTTTTGTGGTGACTGGTACTTTTGTCTCGGAGACTGGGATTTCTGGGAGTGATTAGCACTTTTCAGCAGTGATTGACAGGTTGTAGCAGCAATGAGACAATAGGAGGAATCATTACGAATTCAAATGCAGATTTTTGTTTGCATGCTTTAGGACTGGTTTGAGTAGAAGTGAAATCTAGATATGAGGGCAGAAATCACCTATTATTTCGTCCATTTTTATAGAATACAAAAGGAAAAATGAAAATGTGCTAAATAAAATAAATGGAAAAGAGAACAGGACAGACAATAAGGTCACATTACTATTAACAGAATTCTCCTACTATATCAGTTTAGGGGGAGTGTATTTTTCTGGGGAATCCTTTCTTGAGTGTTTCGTACAAAATTCTGCAGTAAGTTTGGAATAGAAACAAGTAGTAGAGTTTGGAAGAGAAAGATTTTTCATCATATGAAAAAAAAAATCCCATGTAAGAGAGCAAAAACCAGTCTCACTTAGCAGGGGAAATGCATTGGTTGGTGCCGTGCTGAGGCTTGATAAAACTGCATCTAAACAAGAGGCCGTGGGGAAACAATTACAGTGACTGATTCCAAGCATTGACCAGCAATTGATAATTGGCCATAAATAATTAGGAAATAATGGCATGTCAGTGGTGTAAATTATGTAAATGTCGTAGCTATATCTCCAGATACTGATTGAGTGCCTTATAAGTGATTTTTTTTTCATTCCGATTATAAATTTAATATACTGTACATGACAATTTAATCTTGTTTGGCATCAAAGCTACCAAGATAATACAGAATTATACAAGCCTAATCAAAGAGAGAAAAATCAGATGAACATCATTATTTTGAAGAGCTGGTTTAATGGGAGTTGACATTTTCAAAAGAGCGTGGATTCTTTCTCTTTTTTTTTTTTTTTGAGACAACAATTAATGTGAACTAGGTTTCTGAAGCAATAGGCTAACAGAACAAAACACTCACTGAAATTATAGACGTGAGGGTGTACTTCATATCTCACAAGGTATTAAATATTAAAAGTCTGATTTTGTATAGCACACACTCTTTATGTAAAATGATCACGGCCCTGGATTTTTATTCTTAAACTGTGTGCTCTTCAGGGCAAGCGCTGGGTTGTTTTTGTGGTGTGACTAACTTCTGAAGATATCATCATCTTCACCTTCTCTGCTGATACCAACAAAAGCCTGTAACTTTGGCATTTTATATCTCAATGCAATCAGATTGTATTAACATCCCTCCCATTAGCCAGCATCAGTTGCACAGAAATGTGTAATGCCTCCCAAGAATTAAATTTCCACACAAGGGGTGGGGCTTTTGTGAATGTTCCAGCTCGATGTCGTTTGGTTTCCTGGCCTTGTTAACTTGTATGGGCTGAAAGGTGTTCCAAAATGGATGGAATTCACTCCTGTTGAGATTTTATCCCACAAACCACGTGATGTTCACAAAGTGGTCATTTTGCTACGTATAGTTTACAAAAATCCTAATATTAATAAGAAATAGGTATTTTTCATAAAGTCAGCTAAATCCTGGGTGTTGGTGCAGTGTAATTGGAAAAAGCTTCTAAAAAGTGCCAGAAGAGGCATTCTGATGCCAAGCTGATGACCAAATGTGTGTCTCCAGCACAGTACACACACACAGAGTAGTTGTTGCTGCAGTGTTGAGCATCTGCATCAGTGTGGGAATAGTTTCGACTCTTTGCCTTCAGGTTTTCATTCTTATTAACCAGGTTTGGGCATCCAGAGTCAAACAGAACCCCTGAGTGTGCCTTTACGCTCAGATGTTCCTGCCCCTGGGGCCGGGGAGGTGCAGGAGGGCGCTGGTGCTCAGGAGCAGCTGAGATGGCAGCGGGCAGGGTGGGCAGGGCAGGTGAGAGCCGGAGAGAAGGGCAGGAGAGGCTCACTGGTGACAGCGCTGGGTTCCCTGGCAGGGCCCAGCCTGCAGCATCTGCTGGTGCTGTGCGAGCAGCAGCTCCTGCTGCTCCTGCGAGTGAGACCGCCCTGCCCGTGCTCGCCTGTCAGCACTGCCAAGCGCTCCTGCTCTGGGTCCAACTGGAACAAGACACTTGCCAAAAAGAAAGCCACCGATTCAACATCAGCATTACTCGAAAAAGAACAAAAACGCCCCAAACTCGCCTGCCAGCTCAAGCCTCCCCCTTCACCTTCCTTTTGAGCGAAGAACAATTGTAAACTCACACTTCTTCAAAGTATGATCTCTATTTAAATTTCAGTTCCTTTCCTCCTTTTTTCTTTCATGTGGTTTTATTCATATCTCTGATTAAGAAATAGCTATTTGCTCATTATCACTTAGCATTGGAAGATTTTTTTTTTCCTTATCAAATGAGTTATAAAAGGCATCTTTTTTTTATTTAAGAAAAAGCTCTGATTGCTCCTTCTGCAATAGAGTCTAGACATTCTGACAGAACCAAGTAGGGAAGAGATGTATCTGCATTTAAAAAAATCAGGTAATTTTTAAAGAACTCACAAGAGAAAGTGGACATATGGGAAGAGATAAAACGTGTAACCTAAGCGTACAGATATTTAGATTCCCGCTGCCTTTTCCTGGCCCTGGCAGGGCTCTGTACGGGGAGATAAGGGCAGACTCATAAGGCAGTGATTCAGTAGAGGCTATTTCGACAAGTTTCCACTCCGAGATTCTGTTCATCAACCTCTAATTAGCACTTCATCGCTTTCAGCTTTGTGTCACCCAGCTGACTAGAGGAAGATGACACCTCCAACTTGAACTGGGCTTTTTTCCATTTTCTTGGAGCTCATCAAGACATGTGGTGCTTTCTTAAAGTGCAGCTGGTGCTGGCACTTTCATTGTAAATTTAAATCGCTGTGTTTGGAAAAAGGTGATAAGAACAGTTTGTTTCATGTCCCTGGTGTTTAGCCTGAGGCAATTCCCAGCAAATATATTCAAGGCTCCTTCTGGTTTGATCTGCTACACTTTTTTGTATTATTATTATTATTAATAACAATGCTAGAAAATATGCACCTAAAAGAGGATCCTGTGCAGTGTATAAATTTTTTCCCACAGTCACTGAAGTTTCAGAGAAAACAAAACCCCTTGAAGCATTAATTTAGATAAATAGCAAATACATATATATGTGTATATATATATATTCAGAGGAGGAGAAGTCAGGTTTTTGCAAGTGTGTTGGGGTTTTTTACATTTTCTGTGACACAGGTTTTGGAGAAAAAGACAATTAATTTTTCTTGATTTAACATTCTCCTCTATTGCTCGTGCTATAGATAATGAATGACAGTAGTTTATTACACAGCTTTTTCTGCCTATCCAGCTCAAAGTACTTATAGAAATATGCCCAGAAATTCAGCTTTCAGCATTTTATCTGTGTCCATTGCACTCTGTTCTTAAATGCTGATTTGTGTACATGCACACTGTTAAGATCTGAAGGTATACTGCTTAATTGACATATTTTCTGCTTGTTAAAGTGTGTGCCAAAGTGAGTACAGCACTAAGAAAAGGGATTAAGTATTTACACATCAACTTTTCCATTTTCAAAATTTCCCCATTATTGTGTAGACTTTCTTCTTCTGAATATGTACCCCATGCACACAACTTAGCTATGGAATAAACCAAATTAGAGAAATGCCAGCTCAGGAGAGCAGCAATTGTATGTTTACTTAGGGAAACTTGGATACTTTTCAGGCACACAGTTAAAAATAATGTTCCTTTTTCTGTAGAGTAGGAATCAAAAATCATGTTCACCAGTCTTTTTCCTTTCTTTCAATATTTTCCCTAACCTTTAGAAATGAAACTCACACTAACAGAGTTCCTATTATTTTTTAATTTTTTTTTTTTGTATGTGGCTTTTGTGATTTGCTGTTGTGCATTTTAAAATGTGCTGTTTGAGGCCTGGGTCCTAAGAACTGCAGCAGCACAATAAATGTCATTAACAGTCTGGGGACCTTCTATTGTGACCGTATGGAGCGAGCACAGAATTGGGGCTCTTTCTTCAGCCAGACGGGAATGAAAGCACATGAGGGAAATTTAGCTCGATCCAGCTTTGAAATACTGAGCCAACACATTGGCTTACATCTAATTTTTGCATTCTGACTAATAGTTCTGGTGTAAATTGCCACATTTCCATTGCTATAGAAATTAAACTCTCTGATTTCTGTATGTATGGAGAAATGCAACATATGTAGATAGTGGCACAATCCTATATTTATGATATTCCACTTTTCTATAAATATAGATGTTCTGTGATTATCAATAGAGCTTCTCATTAAAATTCAGACTTGGAAACAAAATGATGCCATTTTGTCTTAATATTTGAAAACCTAAAAATATATTTCCAGCTCTTTGAAAATCTGTATTTTAGCAGTTACATTCAGCAGTTTATTGCAGTAGGAAATATTTCCAACAGAAGAAAAAAATTGTTCCATCAAAGTACTCTAATGATTTAGAAGACCATTTTTTTCCTGAAACCCAAATATTAGGAATGGAGTTTAATCAAAGATCTGCTGAAGGCAGGAAATAACTGATTATTTCTCTGAGTTTTTGAGAGTCAGCCTTGTTAGGAATAAGACTGAGCTCAATTTCAGTCTTGCAAAATTGGCGTTGTCTTTACTGCATCCCTGTTACAAATGGCTTTACATTGTGAAAGGCTTCTTTTAATGATTGTTTGCTGCTTTGACGAACTAGCTGATTGTCTGCTGGGCTATTCATCTTCATTCAGACCCATTACCCTTCATTTTCCCCTCTGCCCTTCAGCAGCTACTGCTGCAGCCTCACACTGCTGTCCTGCCCAAGAACCCATCCTGCTGTGGTGCCACAGGGAGCTTCCCTGTGCTGCTGCCACGTGCAGATGAAGCAAATGGGCTGTCTCTGCTCCAGGTGGAGCTTTGACTGTTACCTTCACTCCTTGACACCCCAAATGCCACTTTGGCAACTTCCTCTGCCTTGTGACCGACTGCCCTGGGCACCAGGGGCTCTCAGATCAACCCTTCTCTAGCGTTTGCCAGGTGGGGTGAGGGCCCAGGTGTATCCCAGGGAGAGCCCTGGGACACAGGATGAGGTTTGGGTGTTTTACCCTGAGCCCTTGTGCAGGATGTTTCAGCAGCCCAGCACGTGGCTCTCACGGTCAGGATGTGCCACTTGACTCACCTGAGGCTCTTTGCCTCCATTTGTCTGCCTTGGGTCTCCTGCTGTTGGTAAAACACTGCAGATGGCAATCCTGAATTTCCCCCAACATTTCAAACAGGTTCCTTTTGTTTTCTCCTGGCAGATGTCAGAACAAAGGTATTTTCTAACCTTTGGCTGTATCAGTAGTTCTGTGAGTAAGAGTTGCTTACAGTTCTCCCATGTTTTGGCTCTCCATACGCAGTGCACAGCAGTCAGTCTGTCTGAGAATGGCTACTGTAGGATTGGATGGAGAGATCTGCATGGATTGACAACTGGTGATAAATGAGGATCTTCTTATTAACTGGGGATCAGAGATATTTCCTGGGGAGGGCTGAATTCTCCGCACAGAGACAAGAAAGGAGTGGTGGCAGGGTCTATCTGTTAGTTGCTAGGCACTTAATTCATCCTTAGACCTCAAGGACTCAGCATGGGCAACAACAGAGATAAATAATTTGCATTGGCTGTGTCATCTCTTGCTTTTGCCAGAAAGTGTCAGTTTTGCCTTGCCCAGTAATAGCACTGATGGCAATTATTGCATTATGTGCAGGATAACCATATATCTTTGTAGAAATGTGGATTAAATAAATGGTGCAAGGAACATTATGGTCATGGAAATGTTTGTGTGAGCCAAACCCTCTCGGATTAATAAATTTTTTTTTCAGTGTAATTCAGCACCACGATGATAACCCAACAATATAACCAATATAAGTACAGATATAAAGGTATGAACCAACATATTGTCAGCAGCAATAAGAAAGATTTAGCAACGTGTAAACAGGATAGATCCACAAGAGGCCAAGCATGGCAGTATTTATTATACATACCTACCTAACTGAAAGCCATACTGAGCAGAATGTAAAAGAGAAAGAAGTGGTAAATTGTGATGGCTCTTTTATTATTTGGAATTTGCATTCCACCAGAGTTCTGAGTTTTTTCGGGAGTCTCATTTTTAAGAGCATTTAGCTTTTATGTGACTCTTAATTCATCAGTGTGCAAACCTGACCTCAGAACAGCTGCAGTGGTGGCTCAGGTGGGAGCCAGGAAGGTGTGGTGGGTGAGTGCACCACTGACCATGGAATGGCTGGAAAATCATGGAAAATCATGGAATTACAGAACCAGAGGAGAAGGGGAGGGGAAAAAAGTATTTATCTTTTTTTTAAATAATTATTTGCTTTTCTTTTTATGAACTTCTAGAATACACTAGGTTTGTATTTTCAAAATTTTCCTGAGCTGATATTCTAAGAACCTGAAAAGTAGTTAAGTTGTGAAATCTTGCTAATTGTGCAATCTTACTAAAGCCATGAGTGTTCAATGCACATTGCAGCTGAGCTGGGCCAAACGCTCCTGTGGCTGCTGGGGCAGTGCAGGCTTCTGAACAGTCCCTGCTTCACCCATGTGGGGCTGTGTGTGCCTGCAAACTGGTGTAACTGAGCCACAGAATGACAGTGAAACATGGCCTTAGCTGTAAACTTTAGTGTAGGATGATTTGGAAAGAATTAAACTGAAAGCAAACACCTTTGACTGTTGGAGAGTCATAGTGCTAAGGGAATACTTTATTTAAACCCACTGGACGGTGTAACCTTGGTCCTGTTCAAATCAGGCATGTGGATTTCTGTGGCACCAGGGTTTAACCAGTCAGCCTTCCCACTAGAAGAATTTTTTAAAAGTTTAGAACATGTTCTATCCTACTCTTGTTGTGGATTGTATGATGTTTTACTGTTACCTGGGGCGTGGGACGGTGTATTTTCTGAGAGGAGGAGAAGTTGGTTGTATTTTCTGTATAATGCTTACTATCTTAACACAAAGCCTGCTGTACCTGAACTGGATGGTCTGAGATGTGTTTTACATGTCCTGCTGGGGAATTCGTTATTCACACACAGATGACTGGAACTGCTCTCTTTTCCTGCATTGTTTTGATCTCAGGGAAGCTGAGCTTCTGCAAATAAAAACTTAGCTGTCGAGCAGTTAGCCATTATGTACATTTACATCTGTGTATAAAGGCAAGTTATCTTAATTCTGAGCTCTTTCTGCTTCCTAATGTGATTGCCTTGCAAACCAGAAACAACCAGTAATGGCTTAGCTGTGCCAACAAAGCACTTCACATGGGGCACAGGTTTGGAAATGAACTTCAGCACAGACCTTGTAGACATCTGAACTCTATAAATCCACAGGTGTTTAAGTAGCCCTAAGGGCTAGGTCAGATAGCAGACTTGTTTCAGTATGACTTTACAAGGATTTAGTACTGTGTAAACAACACTTGCAAGGTTTGCTCTTTACTGCTGAGTAAAACCAGTAGCAGGAAGAGCCACCTTTGATTTTCGTACTGTAAAATGCTCGGTGTTTTCTGTTCCATAAGCAATGTTTGTGGGATGTTTTTGAGCAGGATTACGTACAAAAATAAACTTTCTTAGCTGCCGTGTTTTGAGAAAAGATGATAGAAATTGTACCACTCTTGAAAGGAAGTTGCAGGGGAGCTGAAGGCTTTGGGTTTTTCTTTCTGTTTTGTCGCTTTTGTTTGTTGTTGATTTTGGTCTTTGTTTTGGGAGAAGCATTCAAGTCCTTCTGGAGAAAGATAAATTAGGCTGCAGTTTTGCATGCGAATGCAGCCTGCAGATCTTAGGGCTGCGTCTCCACCTAAATAATGTTGTTGTTCAAATTTCGTAAGCAGATGGGCTTATGTCTCAGTGAAGTAACCCCAAAGCATAAACCAGCTCGCACAGAAATACTGCTGAATTGATGGTGGGAGGAAAAAAATAAAAACCCTGGCTAATGCTGAGTGCTGAGAACAGTGTTCTATTTTTACCCCCAAATCTGCTCTGGTAGTAGTAGTGAAGGATTTTCATCAATACCTTAAAAAACCACAAAACAGCAAAAAAAAACCCCACCAAAACAAACCAGCAAAAAAAAAAAAAACCACCCCCAAAAAAACTCCAAAGGACTACCCAGAATAACGTGGTAAATCAGCTTGAATGGAGAAACTAGATCCTGAGGGGGAGGAGTAAGGAGCTGAGAGGACTAAAACAGCCCTCAGAAAGGGAAAACAAGATAACTGGAACCTGAGTGGAGTACAGTAATTAGGAACTGGAGAAGGAAATTAAAATCCCTAGGGAATTCAGTATCTGAGAAAGGAACTGAGAGAAATCTATTGAGGTTTATGAGAGGACAATTACTCCAAAAGCTTAATTAACTCACACACAAAGCTTGGCTGAAGCTCCTCCTTGTCCTTGTTTTCACACTAGTGTATGACTCGAGAAAATACAAATAATTTCTTTAGTATTCCATGACGGCTTATCGATCAGTTTATCAATCTATAGGAGGGATAGCTAATGATTAATTCAATCATGTTTTCCTGCAGCAGTTTGGTTTCTGCTCCTTTGCCCCTCATTCTTTACACTTCAGGGTATTTTGAGCATAGACGTATGGCTGGGATTTCAAATGCACCACTTGCATAAGTTATTTAAATTTTACTGTAGCTAATCACAGTATTTATGATGTGAGGGTTTTTTCCCAGTCAGCAGAGATTTGAAGAATAATATTGTCCAGACAGCTAGATGTTTGCTGCATCCTGATGGCAAAGGGAGGCAGCTGTAATTCCCTTTGCTCCAGCCTGGATTGGGCTTTTTTTGCAGTTTAGTGCTACTTTGTGCTACGTGGCCCATTCTTTCTGGACTGAGGTGTTTGTCACAGGTGTTCATGTTGAATCTGGTGTTCTCTGTGTCTTCAGGCTGTCAGCTACCCTGGCACCTGCCTGCCACTCCCAAAGTCAGTTTCCTGTCTCAGGCAGTGACTGCCCAGAACACAACCGAAGGTGTAACTTCCACTGATTCAATTTAACTGAATTACCGCAACTCTTTCTTGGAGTGGGATGATATTGCATAAATAAATTCTATGGAAACATCCTTGTGGCTGCATAAACTGGAAAATCTCACTGCTGAGAGATGTCAGGAATTTAAGAGGATAGGATAAAATATATCCTGTGGAAATTTTATCCTTTGTCAGATAAATGATCAGATTTGGATCCTGCAGTTCCCAAAAATACAAACTGAGAAAATTTTCATCTTCTCTGGAAGTGGACCCAAAATATGAAACCAGATTCTGAATCAAGTCTTATTTTTGTCACCAGCTGATCACTTTTTTTAATACCAGAGAAATGTGTATGTTTTGTTGTCTGGGAAACATTCGATTTGAAGCATTGTAAGCCAAGAATTTTATTCATCTTCCCCACCCTCCCCTTCCATTCTTCAAGTTATTTAAAAAACCTGCCTCTTTACAAATCACATTAGGTTTGTTGTATGCATTAAATGAAAGGCTTTCAACTTGCAGAGCAGGCTGGATGAACAATTGTCTCATGTGTACATCAACCAGCATCCTACCTAAGTGCAATGAATGTGGTTTGTGTTAATTACAAGGTGCATTTGGCTGTGTCTATATGATAGATTAACAGTTCCAAATAACATGATATGCAAATGAAAGGAAATTCTTTTTCCATTTTATAGCACAGTTGAGAAATACAGTGTGTTCTGAAAAGAAATAGAACTGCAGCTCCACTAGTGACTTGCTACTCTGTATAGATCAACACTCACCCATGTTAGAAAACTCACACCAAACTGAATTATTACAACGTTTATGCATGGTGGGGTTATCCCAGTGTCAGAATGTTAAAGGATAAGCTGCAAAAAGACACTAGCATGTACCATTTTAGGTGGTGCATAAGGACATTGTTCGACATTCTCCAAAAATATTTATGCAAATACCCAGGAAGCGAGTGTACCTACACCTCACTTGTGGATTCCAAGATAGTTTGTAGTTTCTTGGGGTGGTTTTTTCCCTGTAATTTTGCATTATTCATCAATGGAAAATCTTTCCCATGTATCTCCCTCAAATTCCAAAGAGAAAATTTTGTGGTTAAAAGACTGCATAGTACTCATCTGCTGCTTAAGAAATTCTGAGGTCCAGCAGAACTCACCAACAGTTCAGGTCTCAGTCTCACGGATTTTCTCCCTCCCCCTTTTTATTTTATTTTATTTGTTTTGTTCTGGGATGGGGTGTTTTTTTTGTAGTTTTGTTGTTGTTGTTTGTTTGATTGATTGTTTTGGGGGGTTGGTTTGGTTCTGTCTGGGTAAACTGTATAGTAGAGATGCAGCAAGATTTAATACAAAATTGAAGTCTCGTCTTCTTCAGTGGCATTTCATATGCCTGAGTTGGGTAGATAATCAGGTTGTTGGGCTTTTGTAGTAGAAATAAAGAGCCTAAAAATGTTTAAGACCACAGAGACACAGTGAGGAGGAGATTAAAATATCCCTCCTGCATTGTGAGGCTGTGTACTCAGAGAGCCAGAGCTTCATGTGGTGAGTGGCTTTAACCACGAAGCAAGCGAGCTGCATCGCACTGAGTGGTAGCAATAAGAATTCTTTCATTAGGAAGAGAGAAAAACACAAATGCAAGACAAGAGAAAATGTTTCTCAGTTAAAATGACTTAAAATTGCTCTGTGTTTTATTATGTGTAATGCACTTACCAGGAAAATAGTGAGGTGTCTGTGTTGTTATGAAAAACAGCACTGCTGATTCTCTGATTTCTTCTCCTCTGTATTTCACTGGCTACCTGCCTATCTTTAATTTGGTGTTAAAAATTTTGCCTTATGAATTATTAAGGTTGAGCTCTGCTTTTCTATTTTTATTCACGTTTCTCAGAACTGCTTGCTTTCTACCATGCATCAAAGTAAAAATAGAGGTAAGACCAATCCTGGAAATTCATGGAAAACTCATTGACACTGACTGTGAAAAACACCATAAAAATTAAATCTGGATTTCCAATCCTCTAGTGAGATATGGAATAGGGAATTTCATAGACTGATGCATCTTTAAACCAAAAGAAACTGTAGTCATTGTTTCTGAGCTCTGTAATTTATGGTTTAGTTTAGTTGCACCTCTAATTAAAAGCAAACACAAACTGTGTTTGTTAAGTCCCCTTCGTGTGAAAGGGAACAGGCAAACCCTTTCTTAAATAACTACTCTTTCTTCATACACGTTGCAGCTATGAGTGCTCTGAAAGGACCTGAAATTGGTCGATGGAAAGTGGCTCCCCATAACTAATTCTAGCTGGGAGGGCACTGCCATTTCAGTCTTTTGTATTGTCTTTCTATTTTAAAAAAGATGAGGGGAGATCCGAATGCAAACCAACAGGGGCTGCCAGAAAAGGCTGTTTAAAAAACCAGCAGAAATGCTAGGCAGAGGTTTTACTGGCTGTGGCCTCACCAGAGGAACCGACAAACTATCCCATTTTGATCATTTTCTTGCATTAGTTTAAGTTTCTCGTTTCAAAAATAACAAAATGGGTCATCTTGTGGTTTGGAGATCATTGTATACTGTGTGCTAATCTAGAGACTGTCTCCAGATTTTAGAAGGGTCTCTTTTTTATAGGCATTATGAACTAATTTACAGGACTGATCAGAGAGGCTCTTCTTGTGTTCATTAGCAGTATTTCTGAAACAAGTAAAGTAAAAATGGTTTTGGTTCCCAAACATTAATTTTCCTTGACATTTCAAAGGCTACTTGCTTGTGAAAAGACTGGACTTGAGTATTCACCACAATTCTCTGAATGCTTTCTCTGCATTCAGCTGGGCTTTCTTCTGTCTTGCTACGATGTCTTATTCTTGCTTATTTTCTGTTACCATTGTACAAAATGGCTTTTGGTAATTAGAATTTTTTTTTTTTAACCTGGTATGTGTATATATATATATTTATACACACACATACATATATATATATAAAGCAGCAGAAAACTGGCATCAAATAAAGCGTGCACACCATTATTGTTGTAAATGCCTGGGAACTTGTTACACGAGGGCACTCTTCGTTTGAGGGAACCATTTAATTGAATTTTGTTGCCGCTAAATAGCACCTTTGTTAAAATCCAAATGACCTTGTGTAAATGTACCTCAGAAATCCACCCAGGTAAAAGAACAGGTAAAAGAATTCAGTAACTGCAGTGCATTTTACGAGGTTGTATTTCCATTCATTTGATCACAATTTTGCCCTCTATTTTTTCCATATATGGGGGGGAGTAGATTAACAATTTCCATTTTTAAAACATTCTTGCCTTATAAATTAGTTCCCTTTCTTTCAGCTTTTACACTCCACGCTCCACATAATAAATGTACTCACAAAAGACTTGTCTGAAATAATGAAGCTGTTAAAGAACATTGTAATTTTTTACTTTAATAAAATTAATCTGGCCCTGTAAACCATTGGAAGGCAAACTTGCTCTTAGAATGCATCACAGTAGCACGTTTGTGACACTGATAGATAACTATTAACTCCTTTCAAGCTTTAAAATGCTTCAGAATGCCAAAGTAAAGAATCTGAAACTGCAGATCTTATTCAAATGAATCAGGATAGAGCAGATGGTTGAAGAAGGCACACAAGCAAGAAGTAAATCTCCTGTTCTCCCTTTCTGATTGCTTTGCCCACAGAGGAATAATGATTCAAAGAAAATCAGTAATCATGGCGGCTGCCATTAGCATATTCCCAATAAGGGAGCTTACACAGAAATTCCCGCAGAAAATGAATGGCTGCTGGTACAGATCAGTGTGCAAATAGTGCATTTCCAGCTGCCTCCCCAAACAGACATTTTCCAAGGCCTTTCCAAATGAAGTTTGAGAAACTGAGTGAAAAGAGTCGTTTGCTCCGAGAAGAGCTGGGTGTTTTATTAACCAGCCACTACAGCTGTATTTAACACTCTTGTCAGCTGTGATGCTGAGCTGAGCAGTCTCAAAAGTGTCCCGTGCTTAAAACTAAGGTATCAGCAACCCTTCAATAAAATACAGGGAGACCCTTTTCCTGCTTGGTTGTTTGTGCCTGGGCAGGTTTGCAGGTGGCGTTGTTGTGAAGGCGAGTGGTAAATGCCTGCTTTCTTGTCACTCCACACAAGTTATTAAGTCCTTCACAAACCAGTGGCAAAGCCAAACATTTTCCCCAAGTGTTGGGGAAGGAGTACTAAGCTGGACAAATGGCTGTTGTGCTGTGTGTCCATAAGCAATGGGAAGCCCATTGCCAGTGGAAATGAGCACGGCACTATCGGAACAGTCGAGCTGCCCCCTTTCATTTACGTGGAATTAGGATTTTCGCTTGGGATATTTCAAAATGAGAGCAAATTCGAGAAGTGCATGCAGGGTTGTCACACTCTCCTGCTTAATATAGTTAAGCAAGTAACGCAGCGTTTTGTTCTTCTCGCTGGCTTTAATCTCAGCCCATAGGCACAGTCCAGGGCGAGCCAGCACCGCTCTGGCCCCTGGCTCAGGCAGTCAGCTGCCAAAGGCATGTCGAATTTCTTGTGTGCCAGCCTCAATGTGCAGAACAAGGGCCCGACAGTCCCTCAGATAAGCACCATCACCTAGGCAGGTGATAAATCTCCTCGGAGGAGCAGCCGTGAGACGCGGCATTGACAGGTTTTGTTGGCGAAATAAGAGAGAAAGTAGGTGAGGGTGGCCACGTTCCTGCAGATGCCATCATTGATTGTGCCGGCAGGAGGCAAACGGTTAAAGGATTCAATAGGAACTGTCACAATAGTTTCAATTTTATTATTGAAACCCAAACTTTCAGTGGCAGTGGACAGATTGCCTTCATTTTTCATCCATGAAACATCTTCAACATTCCTAAAAAAAAAAAAAAATCTTTCAAACTAGCACTGCAACCAATAATGCCTTTTATGTATACTAAGATGGTAGAAACCATTAATAAAATGCCTGTCAACAGCACATCTCCCTTTTCTCTTTAGCAAAAAAAGGAGAAATCATTAATTACAGTTTCTGTCACACACAAAAGACATGTTTTTTTGTTCTGGTCTTTTAGCACTTTAACAGCATGAATTCACCTAGTGGCCACCTATTCTGCAAAATTTGAAAAGGGATGTGTCCTTATCCATCTATGCAAAACCTTCTGAAGACATTGCATGTGTCTGCCTGGGTAACAAATGTGGTATTTTGGGTTGACACTGAAAAGGAGGATTATGAATATGGATAGGATGCAAATACTCCATCTATCTTAATCAGAATACAGGAATTCAAGCTGTTGTAGAAGGAGGGGGAAGGAAGGGGGGGAAAACCTTAGAAACCTAAGCTGTGGGGGCCTGATTCTGCTCTTCCACTGTCAGCTGGAGTTCCAGCACTGAAGGGACCGAGGTCAGGCTGGGCAGTGCATTTACACCATCCTGGGCAAGGCTGTCATTTCCGTGCAGCTCTGCCCAACACAGTGGCTTTGACTGAGGTTGGTTGCTCTGCTCAGTTCACGGGGATTTTAGGTACATGCTGGAAGGTGGACTTAAAAATCACTGCTGCTCATTTATTTATCACATCTGAAAAGTATATAATTGTTTAGGGTTCTTTTTACTGTGTAAAAATTAATTTTAAAACCCCTACATATTGAATATTTGAAAGGAATGTACAAGGAGATGTAAGTAATAACAGTTTTTGGGGAGAGACATTTGTTAATATCTCAATTTATCTAACCAGGACAATGTCAACAAAAAGGTCTCCAGTTTCTGGGTTTTTCCCAGCTCACCATTTTCTGTCATTTAATGGATGCCTGTAGTGCTTGTAAGAACAGAATATTAACAAAATAGCTTTTAAATTTTTTTTTCCATTGATTTATGTAAACTTTGAGAACTGCATTTTTGTAGGTTTTGCTTTTGCTCTGTGCTATCTAAATATTTTGTGAAACCCATACAGAGGATTCCTCTCTCTTTTGAAGGAAGTCATCACCGAAATCTGGCAAATCATAAATCAAAATGTTTTCATTGTGAGCATATGAGACTTTTTCCAGCCTTCAGATCTAATGAAACAGAAAGCAAATACAATACTCTCATTCACTCAGAAGGTAAACATATGTCTAATAGAGCCTTCTGAAATGTGTCATTTATGTGTTTCAGTTTCAATATCTGTCTCATCAATTGTAAATGAAAGGCCCAACCTGTCTATTTGGGTCTTTCACAAAAATATCAGCTTGGGGAAAAAAAAAATGTCCTAGTAAAATGGAAATTTAAGACCAGATCCTCAGCTGATATAAAAACACAGTAGATGAACAGGTTTGTGTTTCATATTATAAGTGCAGAAAATAAATCTAGAAGTGGTGACTTCAATTCCTTAATGCTCCTACATTTGGTGTGATCACTTACAGTTGCTTGATTGGGAAAAATCAGATTTTACATGGCTTTATCCTGATATCATGACTACAGTATTTTTATAGTCCAATATAAGAATAAAATACGTACTAGGACAAAATCCATCTTAGTATGTGGCAAAGTTAAGTGGATTCCCAATAGAAACCATGATGAGTTTGGGGCTTCCATTTCTTCTGTGCTTTCGTACTGAGGAGTACAGTCAAGGCCTTTAATCACCCACAGGAATGTAAACAAGTGGTTTCAGCTCACATGTTTCCCATTATCTGTGTCTATGATTATGTGCCAAAATCTGTCGTGGGGACCTCGTCCTGCACAGCTGGACAGTGGAGATCTTACCATGCATTTCCAACCCATGGAAGTCACAGCTCTGTGTGTTTCGATAATTGTCCGACTCTGAGATGCAGGGAGTTGGTACATTCACAGTTTGCCTGAGCTGTAGTCCTCTTACATGCATGATTGAATCTGAAAGTAGTTTAATGCTCTCTTTCCTTCACAATGTAGAGTCAGGTCTGTGATGTTCTTGCTCTGATGTCAGTGAGAAAGTTTTGTCAGAGGATTTATTCATCTGGGGGTTGATGATGAGTATGGATGAGCTCTACTGTGGGTTTTGGTGCAGTAAAATACATGATTGGCATCACTGAGACACAGAGCATGAATGCAGCTGTTAATCTGTCCCTTCAGAAACACCAGCCGATCAGTCTGTGAGCTACGAGCGCTATTTTCACCCTAAATGCTTCTAAACCTGTGCTGAGCAGAATATTTCAGTAGTATTGGTTAAAAATGTCGTGTCTGAAGGATCTGGCAAGTATTCAGAGTCATTTAATCTTTCATCAAGATTTAATCAGCATAGTCTTATATCTCTTTGGTGCATTGTCAAACGCTCACCACAATTTGTCTCCCCCCATGGTGGACTGACAGATTGAGCAAATAAGCAAAGAGCCGGAACATTTGACTGTAATTGCAGTGTCAGCACTGCTAAACTATATTTATGAGAAGAAAGTTAACACTGTGACATTAATAATTTCATCAGTTTTACATGTGTTTGCTTCACAAACAAGGACGCTTTTTTCTATGAATTGTCTAGGACCAATACTTTGTTCTCCTGGAAGAAGGCTACAAAGTCCAATTTTGAAAGAAAAGCAGTCATAAAAAAATAGCTTTGGCCCACATTACTATGTTTGGGGAGTTAAGAAAGAAATCTTTTAAATATCTGCACTGATCCAAGCTCTATAAACCGTGTGTTTCCTGTCAATAAGCAAAAAAATAGTGACCAGAAGCAGACAATAGAATAGGCAGGGCTAGTGTGTAGTATTTTGTCTGGGTGTACTGTAGCTCTAAAATTGCTCTAGGCAGATACATGAAGTCTTGTAGTTTTTCTTGACTCTTTCAAGCACTAGATGCTCACCTGCACTTTCAGTGATTTATGGCACTATACCAAAGGCACTGGCTAATAAAGACAGTTTGTTACTCTCTAATTTTGGAGGGACATAACACAGGGAACTGCAGCAGTCTCTTGCCTACATATTTCACTCTGTAAGGGGAAACATAAGAGAGAACATGACGTGTATTAAAGAAGTGAATTACAAAGTTATACTCCTCAGCCCAATAAACCACTGCTGCCTGTCATACCTCTGAGGGCTGAGGTGTTGTTTTGCTCTACAGCTTAATCAGCTGGGCCTGGGCTGCTCCTTGGTGTTCCTGTGCCCTAGGCAGTGTAAATGCTGTGATTCACATGCACCATCACATGAGCCTGTGCTGTGCATACAAGGGTGAATAAAATTATATGTTAGAATGATTGATCACATACTTCTTAGCTACTTCAATAATGAGAAGGTAGAGTTAAAAAATACATCCAGTGATTCACACAGTTTTGAAGCCAGTTGCATGTGTGTGTAAACTGCTGCACAGGTGAGACTGGCCCACAGAATCCCAGCACATGCTGAGCTGGAGGGGACCCCAAGGGTCACGGAGTCCAACCCTGAGCCCTGCACAGGACCAACCCCAAGAGTCACCCCATGTGCCTGAGAGCACTCCTGGAGCTCTGGCAGCCCTGGTGCTGTGACCACTGCCTGGGCAGCCTGTTCAGTGCCAACCACCCTTGGCTGAAGGACCGTTCTCTAACATCCAACTTAAACCTCAATAGCCTTCCTGGCTCTGCTGGAGAAAAAGGCAGTTTTCCAAGCTCTGGCATGTTTGAGGGCATAGCCAATATGCTTCAGAAATGGAGCAGTAAGTGTTGATGCTAATGCATCATTCTCATTGTCTTTCTAAGTTGTGAATAGGTGTATATGTACACATACACACAAGAAAACATCAGCTACTTACCCTCACTGTGCTTCCACAAAGTTGGAAATGTTCTGGACTCCATGGTAGGGAAAGACAGCAGTCCCACACACGTTCCTTTGCTGTGTTCTCCCTTGATCAGCCATCTGAAGTGAATATTGGGCATTCATGTATTATCAGTGTCTTCATGTCACTGAGGCCCAGTGACTGCACCCTGTAAAGTTTCCTGCCTGTGTCTCAGTCAGAGGGACAGGCAGATGACAGACACAGCCTCCCAGGGCAGTGTGCAAGAGCCCTGTTTCCAGGGGATCCAGCAGATATCCTCTTGGCTTTCAGTGTGCCCAGATGGTGTGCAGCTCCTTCAAGGCTCAGCAGTGTGTGCTGTGACAAACTGAGCCATCTGGACCCAGCAACCCCCTGAGGTTCCTGTAGTGACCAGGGCAGCTCGTGTGGGCTCCTGTGATTGCTGGCAGATCACACACATGCACAAATCAAGATTTCTACCCTTTAATCACTATCAATCACAAAACAACCTAGGGATGCTTTAATTTTAATTTTAATTTTAGTGGCAGTGGGATGTTCCAACAAATAGCCCTCAGGAAGCTCATCTCCCAAAACCTGAGGGACTCCTAAGATATCATGGAATGACAACATGGACCTCTTTGCCAGCTACCACATCTAGAGAGTGCTTTGAATTTTTCCATAGCTCTTCCAAGCCCTGAGCTGCTAGAATATCTCTTCCCCAAATATGAGTCCCATGCACGTCTGGAGAATGGGAATCTGACTAGAGAAGGGAAGAGAAATAAAAAACTATGGAAATCTTGTTAGCAAAGTTTTCCTAGGGAATTACCATTCTCTGTGTTTGTGGAAAGGTCAGGTACAGGATGCCTCATTGATGCTGACAGGATAAGAATAAGCACATGTGTGTCTTTTACATCTACATGAAACCTGGAATAGAAATTTCAGCACTAGACAGACTGAAAAAAAAAAAAACCCACCCTCTATAAACTGAATCAAAAGACTCAGAAAAATGTCATTAAATAATACCTGGATCACCTGCACAGTTGTGAAATTATAAAAACAGGCACAGAGGATGTAGCATAGTTCAGAATAGGCAAATCACAACACACTAACTCCAAGGGCAGGGTGTCTTGCTGGATAAAGCATCTGACACTTGCCTTTGAGGTCTCTGGAATATCATCACCTCTTCTTTTAAGTGAAGGCAGTTGAGCTGTCTGAAATTTGACCACATCACTGAAGTAGGAAAGCTTTGCAGTATTTGGTGCAGCTGAGGTGTTCAGGTGAGGTCAGAACTGAGTAAGCATGAAGAGTGAGTCATTTGTCACCATGAAGAGGTTCCAGTGGGAAAGTACAAATGTATTCAGTGGGATAGTGATGCAGAATTCCCACTACAGCTGCCTGCTTTGTACCTGCCCTGTAAATGCTGTGAAAGCTGCTTTCTGTGCATAAGCTTCACCATCCTTAGGTTTACTCTGCCTTTTCAAAGGAAGGTGGGTTAGAAGCCGGTTGGTTGCAAGACTTTTTAAGCTCTTACTTTTACAGAAGAGCATCTCTGCAGCCAAGCACTGAGTTCAATGCAGGGAAACTCTTAGTGTGAGATAGTCTTCATTTCACCTGGCACATAGAAAACAGGGTTGCCTCATTTATTTCCTATGGCTGTTTTTGACATAACCTTTATGAGGTGAAATATAAAACAGAATTAGTTTGCAATTAGTTTCAGATCTTGGTGTGAATAACTGGAGTCTCTTGAACATACTGATATCTAATGACTGTGCTCAGTGAAGTTCCTATGGATTTGTTATGTATTCAATCCCGTTGGACCGATGCACCTATGCACAGTGTGCTTAATTTATCTGTAGTGTGAAGTTATTATCCACCTACACTGTCTGTAGTGGTAAAATGCCTCTTTTTCTCCTCTCTGCTTTAGTGAAATAATTATTACCCCCTCTGTGTTTTGGTTATGATACTCAGCAGACCAGTTCTGACATCTCCACATCTTAACCTTTCAAGATGGTTGAACCCATGAGAAATGACTGCTCATGAGAGGAGCAAGGATCCCTCCCTGTCCTGTTGCCAGGGGGCAGCTTCACTGAGCCCCTGCCCCTCTCAGATAACTGCTCTGTACCAGGTACACAAGGAACAGCTTCTGCACAGGTGGTTTTGTAGGAGCTTGCTGTAGATCTGTCTGCTTGCACTGGGGTAAGAGAGGTGGCCAGCAGGACCTAACGAGTGCTGCTTGGTGCTGGTTCCCCTCCCTGGCTGCCCCCTCCCCTGGCTGAGCCTGTTCCCACTCACTCTGGAGGGCCATTCAGGCAAGAAAGCCCTTTTGAACTGCCATTCATGGCCAGAGTATTAGACTGCAGATAGCTGGGCTGGCACACTCTCTGGCTGAGCCTCGCTGAGCAGATGAATTGTTTGAGCCAGCCATTCCTTCCGTGCTAACAGGGAGAACTTGTTCAGACAGCACAGTCACCCCAGAGCGGCATGCAGGGATTTAGCAAAGTGCGTGCACAGGACGGCCCTTTTAATCCTTGTTGCACTCCTTCTACAGCAGAGCACATTCAGCATGGTGAGAAATGGCTCTGCCTTTCACAGCCTGAAGGGAAAACCAGAATTGCAGAGTTTGTTGGGGTTGCTGTAAGTGTGTTTATATTTTATTTATGTTAATGCCCCTATTGAAATAAAAGGCTTCTTTTAACCTTTCCTTGAGATGAGCAAGAATCCCGAGCGACACGTTCAGATTGATGTTTCCTGCCTTTTTGAGGCTGAGCACAAAGCAGTGACTGATGACCTAACAGTAAAATTAATTTTATTTACTCTGGCAGTATTATCTTTTTTTTGGGAAATTAATATTAATGTGAAGACAAAATACACCCCGATAATTGTATTTAGGAGCACCTGTCTGTCAGCAGCAAACAGAGGACAGTGCCCTTCACTGTAACCTGAGCAAGAAAAAGCTTTATCGGGACATTTTCTGCAAACGGGGGCTAACCAATGTTATAAACATATTTGTTCACACTCCTCAGAGCTGCTGTTTTTCATGAGTGTATAGCATGGCCATTTTCTCTCAAAAGAACCACAAGAAGAGGCGATGAGGTGTTTTTAAGAATATGAAGCTGTGGTGGGGGTGCACTTTTGATCTTTGGATTTAAAAGAAAATACAGTGGCAGCAGAAATATCACAATTGCTCATGTGTCTTAGTGACAGTAAAAATGAGAATCACCACTAATCACAAGAGCTCAGGGTGGAGTTTTGGTGTTCAGTTCTGTTATTGTCAAGGTGCAGAAGGAATGAAAAAAAATGTATTTCCTTTTTAGCCTATTAGAATTATTTAGCTTCACGATTGTTTAGTTGTCTTTGTTCACAACTGGTGAGTTTATTCAGGATGCTTTTAAAACAACTGGTTGTGAGGACGAAACATATTGTTTATTCTTTGCCAAAATAAAGCAGAAAAACTTTCAAAATAAATAATAATACAGTTTGTTTATTTTTAAATCAAGTGTAAAAATATAGAATGGCAAAGTTAACCAGCTACATTCAAGTACCTAGAACAAAAATGAGGTTTTTCCCAGCAAAATGTGTAGAGTTACATTGAGATATTTGATTCCAACTCCATACCTTTTATGGAAAGTGAGGCACTGAAAAACATTAGTTCATATCGTGTCCAACTCAAATGTTCAATATTTGTATTTTACTGACAAACCTTGTTGTTCCAATATTTTGAACATGGCATCAGCCTTTCAAACAAATTTTCCAAGAAATGACAGTAGCCAATCTCAGCAGTGCTGGTTCTGTGGGAATGCTGATTTCTTGTTGAGTAAAGGGAAATTAATCTATTTGGAGACTGTGTGGGAAAAGAAAAAGTAGTTGGAGAGTGAAAAGTGAGAGAAAGCAAGAGAAAGTGAAATGAAAGAATACAGTGTCAGTTTATTTATTAAAAATTTGTTGGAAAGCTTTGCTGCTGGTTTCTTCATTTTTACTGACATTTTCAAAAAATGCTCAGCTCTTATATCTGCCACAGATATAAGGACATGTTAAGAAGTTTTGTGTCCAGCACTGCCAGAAATTAAGATGAATCATGAGGATAATTTTTATATTCCTTAAATTAATTTTTAATTTCAATCATACTCTTCACCTACTTCTTCTTTTGTTGTTGTTGTTGTTCTGTGACAGTACCTAAAAATGTCAGAAGAAATAACGAATCAAAACTTGACCTGTCATTGCTACCTGGAGCTCTTTTAAAGACCTATTTATTTGGAACTAATTTTTGCTATTAAATGTGTTTAGGGTAAGGGTCATGTCATCAATGGGTATTAATGACCATAGATCTTTTTAATCAAATTAAAATGGAGTTGATCCCAGTTCTTACAGAGGTGAACCTGAATGTTCAGGTCAGCCTCTGCTTGCACAGGAGGGATCATGGAATTAGTTCAGAGTAGGTGCCCCCAAATCCCCGACAGTGGCTGGAGAACACCCAGAGATGGACCCTACCTGGTATCTGCAAGTCTTGCCAGTCACACTGGTGCTCAGAGAGCTGCCAGTTCCACAGGGACACTTTGGAGTTCCTTGTGTTTTAACAGGGCAGGTGAGCACCAGTGTTGGGGATTTCCCTGGAACATTCCCAGTGGGGGTTGCTGCACCCCTTTCCATGCAGAACCTGCCTCTCAAATGCAGCTCTTTAACCCTGTGTGAATTGTCACCTGCCTGGCTTGCTCCTCGTTCAGTTCCCTGCTATGGTTTACAGAGCAATGTTCTACATCAATTAAAAACAGATGAGAGAACAGTTCAGCTGAAGACTTTGTTTCCTTGTAATCAACTGCAAAACAGACCAAGGTCATGTAACAGATTTCTTCTTCACTTTCACTTAGCAGGGAAGGCTGTGTGAATGCAAATTGCTTTATTGGTGGAGGGAATTAAAATTATAAAAAGCTAGGTTTAAAGAAGTGCAAAATCAGGACTGTGTCGGAACAGGGACAATATAATTGTGGTATGGATTCCCATATGGGACTAAATTATCTAGATTTTACTAATGTCAGCAGTTCTGTGTGACTGCTGGAATGCAGCCAAAGTGCCACATTTGCTTCATTTTTTTAAGATGGTTCTGATTCTACACAACTTTAAATATGCAGAACGCTAAATTTGCTCTAGGTGTCACAGTGGCACTTCTGTGCTGCATAATTTTACATGTTAATTTTACTTAAGAGAAACATGAAAGTAGCCTAGAATGTATTCTAATCCCAAGTAAAGTTACAGTAATTTTGGTCCAGCTTGTGATCCCTTCAGAAAAGGACTGCTCAGTTCTGTGGGCACATATCAAGGTTGTGTCCCTTCACAGAGCATTCCATTCAGTAATACTATTTTGTAGCAACTCAATAAAGCTGATAGTTTTTCTGGGTAATTACCCACAGCCCCCTGCAGGACAAATTAGCATTCATGACCTGAATAATGCTTACTAGAAAGAGTTCAATGGAATTTACTTAATCAGAATCATTGCTTTCTCATGGCTACACTATTTTTAACCCAGTCCCCATTGTCTGCTAATAGCGAAAATCCTGCCAGTGCCAGGTCCAACTTGGCACGGAGTGTGGAAGGAGAGAAGGATTATCCTCCTCAGAGGTACACAGTATATTTGTGAAGCTTTACTCAGGCCTTGCTCAGGTAAAAGTGCAGTGAAGTCAGTGGGAGATTTTCCAGCTGACAGAGTGTTGAATCAGACATTAGGAAAAGAAGTGTGTATATATATATATATATACATACATATATATGTTTGCTAGGCAGCCTGTGGTTTATAATTTCTGGTAACCATGAAAAGCTGTTAGAGGACTTTTAAAGGTGATTTTTCTTTACTGGGTTTGTGAGGGAAGGAGAAGTTCCAGTCTGTTTCAAGCCATTTTGCAGGGTCGGTTTTGTCTGTGATTTGTTTGTGTTTGCTTGGGATTTGTTGTTTTGGGTTTTTTAATAGTATATTTTCCAAATTATATAAAAAATAAACAGCTATTCTTTTGATGGTTTGGCAATTTGTGTTTTGCCTTCCACTTCCTAAGACTGTGTGACATGTCAAGGTTAGTGCCACACAGGTGAGCCCTGCCATGGCTTGAGCAGATGCTCACTAAAGCCAGCCAGGAGAGAATCAGATGTGTGCACACACTCAGACACAAGCACAGCCACCAACAAACCCACAAAAATAGGCTGCAGGAAAGCCATGTGGAGCTGAGCTGCTGCTTCCCCTGAAATAATTCATGTTTTAGCTGTGTTTTCCTTACACAGGATGTACCAACCACAGCAATAGGAAATGGGAGTTGGACCCAATTTGAGCAGAGCCCAAAGCTTTTGGCAGTGTTGTCTGACCAGTAGCTTCAAACCATGGACAAATGGCTTTCAGTTTCTGGCCAAACTTACAATATTAAAGAAATCGTGTGCAGAATTGTAGTTCTCTGAGTTCTATATAAATATATATATATATGCCCTTTTTAAGCAAAGGTCATTTACAGTGTGTGTTTGCACAGTAAGACAGAGCTAAAAGCAAATTTCAGTGACTGATTTAATGGCCCTTGGATGGTGACAGTAGGGATGCTGGAAACACATAAAACCTTGGAGAACTGTTCAGGGCAACAGTGTTAGTGAAAGGGAGTATGGGAATGAGTCCCAATATACCACACACCAGATTGTATTCACTGCACCACAAAACCATCTCCTGGTGGCTCTCTCCAGATCAGCCCACAGGAGTCAGAGTAATCCCAGGTGAGATTAAGCAAGGAATGAGACAGGCTGAGTAAAACAACATGAACTGTTGAGTAAAGAGAGACTCATCGAGGCCAAATTTATCCTCCACTGCAGGTTAGCACAATCCAGGTCAGGATGATCCTGACTTACCAGTTTTTTTAATTGTCAGGAGCTATTAAGTGGTGCTGTTCTGGGAGGAATGGACTAATAGCATTGCAGCCAGCAGTACATTCTATTGTTCAGAGGTGCAAGAAAAGGGAGTTGTCCTGCAGGTTATAATTTCCTTCACTTCAGCAGCACAGACTATGCCAGGATGTCTCAGGCAGGACATTCCTCTCTGCCATTGCTGAGGAAATACAGACTGCACAAGCAAAGCAGCAACAGCTGCTTCCTAGAGGAGAGTGAGTGCTCCAGTTTCAAATGCATTAGATGAAATAACAGGTTAATTTATTTCAGATGAGCATCATATTGTTTATTTGAAGAGGAGACATAATTACAATGGAAACCTCAACACTAGCAGAATTTACAAAGAAGTCTTAGTCACTCAGGTGGAGTTTGTGCAGTCTGTTTGGCTTTGGTTGGACTGACTCACTCCCAAAGCAGACTGTGAAGCCTTCCTCTTGGGAATCATCCTATCCCACACCCATCAATTATTTAAAACTTCTGCCCTGGACCTTCACATCCATCCTTGAATTAAACCCTTTCCAGAAGGAGGTTAAAATCAGGTTCTGAAATGCTAAATTGTCAAGTTCAGGTTTTCCTTTTAAAATTACTTCAATAGGTTTATTTAAATTTGAGACTAAGTGTCATATTCCCCAGCTTTATATCCATACACAGAGAGGTTTTGAGAGACCATCACAATTGGAGAGGGACCTTGCTTGTGAGAATACTCTTTAGGAAGAGTATCTGTATTGTATTTTGTATTTCCTTCAAAGTGACTCTTTCATCAGAAAGCTGGACAGGGCAACTAAACAAAAAAAAGAGTCAGACAGCTTCATAGGAATTAATTTTGCTGTTTCACAGCAGCAATTCCTAACTCTTTCCTTTCATTTTTGCTTTTTTACAAATGTTGTTGAATCAATCCTTGATATTTCACCACAGTATTGGCAAAAATCGCAAGCTATAACACACTTGGTATTCTTCTGTATTCTGAGTTCATGTTGTTCTGGTTCACATGGTTAAGAGAAAACTTCAAACAATTTTAAAATACCTGTTAAAAAGTAAAACAGAATCAGCAAAGAACCAGGCTCCCAGAACCTCATTTTTTATTTGTTGTCAATGTAAGAACAGGGAACACATGCAAAACACCAGAGTTGGGCTCAAATTCATTTATTAAAATAATTTACTTGATGAACAACTCCCATCAGGGTTATTTGCTAAAGACAATACATCAGGCCTGCAGACAGATTGGTGAGGGAACGAGTAATGAAACTTCAGTCATTTCAAATGCTGTTTCTGCCCATGGATTCAGAGAGGGGGTTCTTGATAGTGTTTGATATAAAACAATTACAATCCTTCCACAGGTTGCAATGCAGAGTGCTCTGAGCAGTGTTCAGCAGTGTCTGCCTGGGATCAGAGTTCTTTGCCCAAGAACTGTTCACTCTGATGCAACAGTAATTACGAGTCATCCACACAGAAACTCTGAACATCTTGAGAACAATTAAACCCACAGTAGCACTGATAACCAACAGGAACTGGGAATATTTCCTTGATGAGAGTCATCAGCCCATTTTGCCTGGATGCACTGATCTCTCTGTTAAATTCTGAGCGTTCTCTGCCGCTTAGAGTTTGTGGATTATCGGACTGCCTATCTTGGACTGAGCTGAGGCAGCAGGACTCTTATCTAGTCACTGCAAGGTCATCATTCCCAACTGTAGGCACGTACCAAGCACAGAAGTAAAAAAACACCACTTGAACCACCTCAGAAAAGTTTACAATTCCAAGGGAAGGGGAACAGGAAGGTATCAAAGATGCAGCATTTGAACTGGGGAAGCACTGCAGTAGTTTGCAAGGACACCCAAATTCAAGTGCTCCTCTGTGCCGTGTGCCCATCCTGCTCACATTCCGTGTCCTGACGGGAGATAAGGGAGGGTTTGGCTTTGCTCAGGCAGGAACAGGAACACAGGAGCGCTGTGCTGGCTCCTCAGGCACCCATGGGAACTGAGATAGGGCTGAGTGATTAGAGGGAATAGCTGCGAGACCGACATGACTTCGCTCTGTCCTGCACCGTGAGGTGTTAGGGCTGCTGTGTTTGCTGAGCTTCAGCAGCTGCCAATATCCTACCACCCAAAATGGCCCAAATCATGAACCCTCCAGAAGCTGAGGTAACATTATAGCTGATGGGGAGCAGAGCTATTCATCACAAATGAGAGCTATGCTTTTCATTTATTAATGGATAGGAAGGGAGTGGGAATTTGTACAAGAGACATCAAGGGAGAATCAGGCCTTTGGAGGCTTAGGGATCTATTTTGGTAAAAACGTTGCTCTGGAAGTCATTTAATTGGCTTTTCCTGTCCATTAAATGTGCATGGTACCAGCATCCATGTTTAGGGCTTGTAAAGAAATAATACGACATATCTGTACTGAGATCTTTAGTTTATCTTGAACAGAAAGCAAATATTCTGCTGTAATATGAGAGAAACAGTTTAATATTTTACCTCCTAAATCAGTAGGAGACTTAAAAATAAATATTCAGTAGCTCTCTAATGAGTTTGTTAAACACTTTTGCCAGATAAGAACTGATGTTCTGGCACTGCTGTTCTTTGTAAAATATTCCCTGAACCTTCAACAACTCCATGCATTGCATGGTGGCAGAACATGGTCCTAATAGAGTAAATGATTTGATTTAGACTTTTATTGCTGCTGTGTGAAGATGTGAACTCCTGCCTCCAACTAGTCTTGATGCCAGTGTCCCAGGAGGGGACAGAGACGATGGTGAGGGGGGAGCCCTGCACACCAGCCCTTGTACTTGCAGTGTACTTCCAGTGATTTATGGACCTTATCCTTTCCAGAGGGAATATTCTTAGTGTTGTACTTGAGCAGCTTGCACCAGTCATTAATAAACTTTATCAGTGTGTGAACTGTTAGGATTTATTTTTATTTTGGTAAAGGTCTGAAGATGTTTGAGTGGCTTTTAAGAGAAACAAGTGCTTTACATTTTCAGAAAGACTGGCATAACATTATCTCTGAGAAAAAAAACACCAAGTCAAGCAGAGTAGTATGTCTTCTGTAATATTTGAGTGAGAGCTTTTTTATCAATAATGTAGCTTTGCCAAAACCAGAGCTATGCTGGAGACTGTGACCTTTGGAAAATAATGTTTAGTGACATTAATCTACATCTAATGGAGGGGGTTGTATCATCACTTTGGTTTATATCTGCATCATTGTAGCACATAGGCTGTCACCTGCATTTATATAACATGAGACTGATTATTCCTTATCATGCACAAAATGCAGACCTCAGGGAAGAGTTCATTTTGGAGCATTTCCAGGGGTATGTGTAATATGTTATGAGCCAAACACTGCTTTTAAGGCTATCGAGTGCAATTTACACTTTTTCTCTTCAGTATGTCTTACACTTGACAAGATAATTGCCCCCCCTGACACACACACATCCTAAAACACATTCATTACAAAGCCATTGTATTGACATATAGATACAGATACCAGGGAAGGAATGTACTTGATATTCTTTATACAGTATGATAAGTGGGGAATATATCTTCATAAGTGAAATAGAAGTTAGTGGTTCTAATAAACTGAAAAGGAAGAAACAGAATGGAGAACCTTGCATGTGTAAGTGTTTCCCCTTGTCAGAGAAAACAGGATGCTCTATTCACATAAATAACTTCTAAAGAGATGGTGGTGATCAGAGTTTAATTTTTACAGTGAAGTTTCTTACAAGTTAGTGAATATTCTAGATTTCTTTCATTGTGTACTTATACTACCTATGCATATATTCACAGATATACATGCCTTGAGTGTGTAGCTTTCTGGAACACATGTGCTGGAATATCTCATCTGAGGAGTTTATGGTTTATAGTTATCACAGTTTCATGCATTAGATACATAGAGAGCTGGCAATAAAATATAAAATGTATCCTGTCTTTGAATATTTGTAAATTATGGATGATAAATCAGCACTGTTACTGAGCCTCACTTCAACACACTGTAGAAAATAAGCAAAAAGTAATTTTAAATCAATTTTGTTGATTTGTTTCACATACATTCCTAGGGAGACTAAGTGTGCACTACCATTATGGTGTTATTATTTGTATTTACTCTTTCACTTTTACAGTTTGCATGACTTCTTATTTTTGGCAGAGATTATATCCATATCATTATGACTGACTAGCAAAAAAAGAAAGAAAGGTCCTGATGTCTTATATTGGACTTTTCCATTTTCCTTTATTCTGAAAATCCTATGTGGGTCTTCATTTGCAAAGCATCTCCCAGGAGCTGCTGGTCCTTGGGCAGCAGGACGTGCCTTTAACGCTGTTAATGGAAAGTCAGCTGGGTGGGGTGGGGTGGGGTGGTGCTTCCTGTCTAGCACTGCAGATACAGTTCTTACTGAGCTCCCAGAGAAGATCCCGGTCCAGCAGCATCCAGCTCCCACGTTCCAGTGCGAGGAGAGCAGTGTTTATGGCAAATAACAGGGACAAGCTGCTCATGCAGAAAGCAATCATTGCCCTTAACCTCTGGGGTGAATTGTGTTAGGCAAGCTGTGACCTGCTCTTCCTTTGGAAAGCAGTTTGCTCGTCTCTATTCATGACAGTAACAGAACATCCAGTGGGAAATACTATTTTACATTATTTCCACAAAAGTAGGTTCAAGTAATGTGAAATAAACATATCTCAAACAGAATTCTGTACGGTGCCATTCTACCAACGCTCATACTGTGCAATTTCGAATGCAGATGGAAAGAAAGCTCTCTGCAAAAAGGTGTGTGTTTGCCTGTGAGATGCACAGAGCTCTGCTTGGCAGTCACAGGAGTTATATGGTGGCCTTGATTTGTAGCTGCAGCCAAAGGCAGCTCTTTTCCCTGAAGGTCATTTTTGTACCCTCCTAAACCTAATACAGCACGCCTGAAATCAGTGACCCAACACAGTCGACACAAATTTGGTTTATAGGAAGGAGTTCCCAGCCAGGCAGCTTTTCTTCAGGCCTTGCATGTGCAGCAGCAGCTGTAACAGCAATGAGGAGGGTGCTCAGACAGCACCCTGCTTGCTCAGTGCCACTGAGTGACCAGACCCTGCTCTCCAGGGAGGGCTCCGAGGTTCCCTCACCCCGAGGAGTCTGGCTGAGACAGAGGGAAAGATTGACCCTGTGCTGCAGTGACTCAGTGCTCTGTTCTCCTGAGTCCATGTGTAGCACACCCACCAAAGGACACTTGTAGGGGGAAACCACTCTGTTTCTTATGTTAGTGATGAAGTCCATCTTTAAAGTGACAGCTTCATAAAGACAAGGAATATTTAAACGTTTCTGTTTTCAGCACTGGTATCTAAGTAGCTCTTTCTTTTGACCTCTTTTTTAGAGGTTCTGCTCTGCTTCCTACAACTGCAATCAGGGGTATTTCTGCCTGTGCTGGGCCTGCAGCTGATTTTCAGAGAGCCTGTGTGTTTTCTTCCAATTTGAAATTTACTCATTCTAACCAAAAGTACTTTTCAGTCTATCACCAATGTTGCTTTCCTACCCCCAAAAAAATATTTGTTGCGTTAAAATCTGATTTAAAACTATATTGTTTACAGAAATGTGAATCTATCAAAACTCCGATGAAGTTGGGTTTGCATGAAAATAACTGAGCATTTACACATGCAAATAAGTGGAGTTTTACATCCACGGACTATTGATGTGTACTGACTGTCTACTTGTGTGCACTTAAATTGTTAAATCCAGGTTAGCTTAACCTGGGAAGGATAAATTCCCAGAGCTCTTTCTTAGTGAAATTTGGGGTAAGCAAGGAACATCAACTGGGTTTTTAATTTGCTGGGTAGAGTGTCTCTCAGTTGTAACAAAAGACGTGTTGTGGATCTATCCTGACAGCAAAGACCTGGGACTGGACAAACAGTTCAGTATTGTGCATTCAGTTTGAGTGCTCAGTAGAGTTTCTCTGTGGCACCAGTCAGATGTAAAACTGGACAGCAGCACTGCACAGGTAGCTGAACTGCACGTGCAAACTGCAGTAATTACACATTAAAATTAAGACTGTGCTACGAATTTCTTCTTGTACATGTAGATGCACGCACAAGGTTTAGAAAATCAGTCCAGAAAACTTAAAACCCAAATGAACCATATGGATCAGTAAGTAAACAGACTGAAAATTCTGTTGGATATGATGTCATCCGTTTGCTGTAGGTCAGAAATAACTTCATACTGTTAATTATAGGTATTTATCATAGTTCATATGATTTTGTGGGGCCTTGTCAGTGATCAAAGGTGGTTCTTTGGACACCTGTCATCAAGTGAGTTGGTAATTGTAGAATAGCTTATTTACAGAATCTAATATGCCATTAAATAGACTTTTCAGCAGTTAATGTTGTTGATAAAAGGACAGTTTTGTTTTAGTTGAGCTGATTTGGTGCCGTCAGGTACAATAATTACATTCTCTTATGCGTACTATATGTTTGCTCATTAACATAGAAAAGCTATATTACAGCAATTTTAAAAGTCTGTCTTCCCAGGTAATAGGCATGGAGATAGGAATTAAAGTGAAATGTCCTGTGGAAACCAAACTTTAAAATTAATAACAAACTTAACAAAAAAAATAAGGCAGCAAAATCGCTGTCATACACGTTTACAGTGGGCCCAGACAGATTCTTGAGTGGCTGCAAAAAAATTAGCTGGAATTCAGTGCTCAGACCAAAATGCTGCATTTGTGAGACAAGGTCTGCTTGTAGAAATCATTGCAAAATATGGAACACAAAAACAGAGAAGGATTTGAGCTGTGAAGTAAGTGGTGCTACTATTAGATTGCATCACAGGTGGGAACTTTTTCCCCTGCTCCTCTGAGCCTGCGAGCATTTTGCTCTAACCTTGCCCCTGGATTCAAGCTGCTCCCTTTGCCTGGGCTTGCACCGCGCCTGGCACACCCCTGCTGTGGGGGGTGGGCTGTGCCCAGGGTTTGCAGCCCGTTTGGGTGCGGGGTGTGCGGGTCCAGAGCCCCCTGCTCGGTGCTCACCGAGACCCTCACGAGTTCTGCAGCCCCAGCAGGGCACACAAGAGCCCATTGAGACCAGAGCCTTTTTTCCTGTAGCCCCCCTCTTTATTAGGCTGCTAAACTCCTGAACTGTTGAAAAGCAGCTGCTCTGAGGAGGATTTAGCTGATTCTCAGGGCGCTTCTGGGTGTGTGGGAGATACATTTACGTCTGGACCGCGAAGGTCCCTTGCATTGTGAGCCCTGGGTGACCTCTTGCTAGATCAAAAAGAGGTTGCTGGAATGCAATTAAGATGCAGTGCTGCTTTCTTGTAAAGCCCCAGTAACCCAATCAGCAGTTCCCCTTCCCCATCTTTTTGTTGGTTTGTCTGCGCTTTCAGATTTTATTCTTATTTCAAGTTTTGTCTGTGCCATAATTCAGTTTTACCTTATTGCAAAATGCCTCAGATAGTATTATTAAAACTCTCTTTGAAAAAAGAAAGAAGAAAGTGTCGAGTCTTTTAACAGCCAGTTCTGTGGAGGTTCAAGCTATTAGTTTTCACATATTGCTCAAGTAAGCAGAACTATGTGCATTTGATTTTTTCCCTAATAATCTCAGATGGAGTTTTGTTGTAATGTAGTACACAATTCATATTGATTAACATGTCTGTAAGCGAGATATGCATTTTATAGACACATTCCAGTGTGAAGCACGAAATCGAACGGTAAATAATTACATTTTTTAAAAGGGTGGGCTTTTTTCAGTTCTGTGGCAAAATTTGTACTCACTGAAACAAAGGTTTGATTAAAACTAAAAACAAATTTACATTTGCAGGAGTTTGGGCACTGCTGTTTGCAATTTGTTATATGCCTTTACCTGGCATGCTATTTCACCCTCCATGACACACATCAATACCTTCTTTATGTCTGGCTATTACCACTCATTTAAAAATCTATTTTACATGATTCTTTCAGCCAAAAATGGACCGTAATGACATAGAATAGAGCCTGTGCTTCATAAATTCTCCAGGAATCAATACTTTGGCTGGGAATTTGTCAGTCTCACAAAGCCATGCATCATTAAACTTTACTATTATTACAGTGGACTCTGCTTCAAAGTTCACTACCTAGCTGATATTGGATGAACCCATTTAAATCAGGGAAAAGATATGAGACACGAATGCCTCTGTACTGACATGTATTTATCCAGATAATGTTTAATTTATGGAATAGAAGTGGCTCTTAAACTGCTTATTGGTTTATGGGCAAAGTTCAGCAATGTCATCATTAAAGATTATATGCTGATTACAAGTTATTGGCAAATGACTTTAAAGTGAATCCATTCTGATTATTTCAAATATGACATATTCTGCCCATAGGATCTTATCCATTAATCACACAGCAATGAATTTGTGAGCATAAACATCCAATTGAATTCAGAATCTGTATCCACTCAAACTACATTAGCAGGAGTGTTTATTGCTACTGGATATAAGCAGGTTTTTGTCACTGTACCTATTTTAATGTGGGTTTTCTTAGTAAAAACGTGGGTATTTGTGCAAACAAAAATATTTGTTACATACTGTTGACCATGTGGTATGCATTGGTATTCTGTGTGAAATATTTTAGCTCCCTTACCCACCAACAAGGATTTTTACATGGTTCCCAGGCAGAATAATGAATAAACAATGAAATTCAGGAGTTTATGGATGACACCCAGGAGAAGAACTGTTTATTTCTACTTCTCAAGATTAATCCTGAAAACGGAAAACATACCCACAAATCAGGATTAATTTACAGAAGGGTTATAAGCAGAATAAAAGCTAAATTCAGAAGAAGATTATTTGTATGCAGTAAATGGCACAGCCTGTATATACTGAGTGCCTCACACGCTTGCTGGATTGCCCAGGATTTGAGGTCGATCAGATCCCTGAGGATTGCCTTCCTCAGCTGCTCCTGGCCCCAGACCACGGGCCAGAGAACAGTCAGCTCAGCTGGGGGTGTTTGTGCTGACACCCCTCGGCACCACAGGGTGTGAGGACTTGAGGAAATACTCAGAATCAGGATTAACCAAGTGTTTTCTCAAGCACGAGGATCGGGATTAACTGAACTGGTTCAAGGGCCCCTTGGTTCCTCCTGCCTCAAAGAAAGACAGATGCATGCAAGGCTCCAGCGAAGTCACAAGCTTCTAAAAATGCAAGTATTTTTGTTGGTCCCTGGAGAAGTCACCTGCAAAAAGATAGAGGACAAAATCAATGGTTTGTTGGCAGGCACACACACAGGCACATGCCCTCTCTCTCCTCTCCTTGGGGTTGCCACACCTGCTCGTCTGCTGTGTCAGCATCCTATCACACTCAGGAGATCAAAAAAGCAGGAAACAAAAAGGGTCATTAGTGAAGAGGCGCAGGTGTGAAGAGACTTTCTAAAGCCTGGACCTTGTGCACCTGCTCTGGGGAGCACTGCTGGGAACGGGGGCAGGTGTACCAACCTCCAAACCTCGCCAGGCTGGCAGGGACTGCTGCCTGTGGACACTGAACTTGTCTGTGTGCGAGAGAAAACGCTGCTCTCACCGCTCATCCGTGTGGAGATCCAGTGCATTCCGAGTCCAGGGCAAATTATGGCACTGGGATCACTTGCACAGCCATAAATGATCTGCAAAATAAGCTCTCATTTAAGGCTAGAACAAGTTCTGCATGTCTCCCATCAGTTATAAAGTCTGCATTTCAAAAAGGGTGCTCCTGCTTTGATTGCCTTGTGCATTTTTCCTCTAAGTCATAAATACTGAAAAGAACAAAAATACATGAGTAGGCTGCAAAATTGCACTCAAGCTTACCAGGCTTCCCTCAAACATGCTCATCTCAGTTATTTTTTGACAGGCATTGGGCTCTTCTTTCACATTTTTCCAGAGTAGATTCGGTTACTCGGTTATTTGCTCGTATTTTGACGGTGTCTTAAAGGTGTCCATGAGATCAGGTTTATTATTCTAGACCTAAATTTGTGTGAGGGTTTAGTCAGGTGCCAAAGTAACTGTGCCTGGATCGGTGTTCCAGTGCTAAAGATGCTGTATGGGAATCATTAATGCCCCACCAAAACCTACAGTGTTTACACTCCATTTGAAGCATTCTCACAGCTGAAAAACCAGACATATCTGCAATCTCTCTTTCTTTCAATATATCTCTATACAAAAGATATCTGTTACACAGGTTTCTCATCACAGAGGAGAATTCTAGGACTAAATGTAATTAACACAGTGGAAGTTGCAAGTAAAACAGAGTAGAGAATGATACCAAAAGAGGATGACTTACAAAACAGGGGTGCATGTGGCATGGCTGGTAGAAGATCCCTAAGGTTTTAGAGAAACTATTCAGCTTTTCATTAGTACTGAGCTCCTCCTCGGGGACTGCAGCTACATGGAACTGGAAAGATAAACTTACCCTTTCACACACAGTCCCATTGAAAACCTTTCACAGCATTTCCAAGCTGAAGGATGGGACAGGGATGCTACTGCTGTGTTCATTATTGTCTTAGGATCATTTCATTTATAACACCTACTTACATGGCTGGCATTTCAAAGATAAAAGTCGGTCCAAGGCCTCTACCCCTGGCACCTTGCAACCTAATCTAATCAGCACAAGTCACATTTGAAGATAATGCACTATAAACATATAAAGCTCTGTGGGGGTGGGGGGAAAGTGTGAAAATAAAAGGAAGGTTCTCCAGGAAATGTTTGGTTTGGGTTTTGTTGGCCTAACTGCTTCAGTATCCCTGGCCTGTTAAAGGAGTGGCAGTGGGCTGTTCTGAAGTACCATAGGAAATGGGAAGGGAGGATTAAGAAAACTGAAGAAAGAAAATGAGGAGTTGAAAGAGGGAGTGTAAGGTCATTGGATGCACTAGGGAATGGGGAAAAGGGTGGTGCTTGAGGCAGAGGCAGCAGCCTGGAAGAGAAAGGATGAAGTCACAAAGAGACAGAAGGAGCACAGCACAGGGCAGAGGCTGCAGAGTGAGTTTGGGGTGCCTGGGGAAGCAACAGGGAGCCAGAAAGGAGGTGTCCATGCATTAGAGTCCTCACAGGGATTCCTCACTGTGAACAGCAAAGATCACTCGTTCTTTTAAAGAAACAGAAAGGTGTTTAGTAAGGTGAGTGCTGATGTTTTGAGCTGAGAGTGCAAGAAAAGGCTTTGCTAGCTGGATATACAGGAGTTTGTGGGACAGATTTCTCCTCCAAAGCACCTGTATAAATGATGCACAGCTATTGCTACAGGCTTTGGGTTCAAACAGCAGATGTGTCTTTGTATTCACCTTTGGAGTCCAAGACTCTTTGTGACACATCCTGAATGTCCATGGGGCCAAGCCAAAGGAAACATCCCTGCTGTCCCTCCCAGAGCCTGCTCACCCCTTTGGTCCTCCGTGCCTAAGAGGGATGGGACCTCTCAGAGCTGCTGTGAAGGTCATCTTTGCATGCATGAAGTACAGCCCTGACCCCCGGAACATTCACAGCAAGGTGCCCACAGATGTGGGGACACGGGAGCTCCTCGTGGGCTGGAGTGGCCACATTTGGAAGTGTGTGTGGAAGTGTTGTCCCTGTAATTCTGCAGCACAGGGGATGCTGGTGTGTCTCTCACTCACTCCAGCATCTCTAGTTTTAGCTTCCTGCATGCACTGAAGCAGCCAGTGCTACCACTGGTGCTTTAGTCTGTCAAAGTTAGTTAGGGGTGGATGTTTAACTGTTTGCCTAACTATCTGTTGTGGTGACATTTGAGGAGCTTCTATTGTATTTTGAGCAAATATATTCTTATGGGAAATTCCTACTCGACTACATGAAGAATATTTTTTAGTAGAATTTTCTCCAGTAGATGCTCTACTCTGTTTTCAAAATTCCATATGTTTGGTATAATGTTATGTTTTATTTTATAGGGTTTTGGAGAATTTTTTTGCCAATTATACTTACTGTCCTTTCGTTTTCTTCTGCAAGATACTTGTGTCTTAGGATTTAGGCACCTGTTTTTAGGACAATTCAAATTCTCTTTGCTTTTTTTGGTGTTCAATGCACTGCCAAAAGTTTTAGAGGGAGTTACAGATACTGCATTCTTTATGCAAACAGCTCAGAATTTATACATGCTTTTTGGAGTGTCATTCAGTAAATAAGTAGTTTTTTTCTTAAAAATTCATTGAGTAAATGGCTATTGGGAACAGTTCCTTCTCTAAACCCACAGTGCTTGAAGTTCTTTCTCTGATGCCTTTATCACCCTTGCAGAGTTCAACGATTACATATTTGGCTTCAGTTTACAAAAGCTTACCACTGGGGTAAAGGTAATATATTTGGTGTTTTGATATAATCTATTTTGCGAGCACTCCTGTCAATATCTATAAACTTCTCTCAATACACCACACGAATGTTAACATTTTCCTTTTGACTGTGATTGTGTCCTGAGCAGCAAGGATGTTCAGGGGGGAAGAGGGACAGGGATGTTTTGGGTGATTTGCCAGCTATGACCCAGGGGATTACAGATGTGACTAGTCTTACTTCTGTATTTATTGTAAAATTAAATGTTGACATAAGGTCTGAGGGATTTGCATGAATACAACAACGTCATTATTAAACAGCTGAGATCCTTGCATTTTTCAAAACTAATTCCAGGGGAAAAAAAAAAAAAAGAGAACAGAGCTCATGTGATAGAGTGGCATGAATAGTGTCTCTTGTTTCCTCAAGAAATTATTCTGTACTCTTGAAAAATTATCAGCAATGGTAATTTCAGTGCTTCTTTCATTTAATACTTTTTCCATTATTCACATGAAGTCTGTAAAGCCGTGTAACACGCACATTGCTCTTTTTGCCGTACCAGGTGCCAATTTTATTGCAGAATATAAATGTGTGCTATACAGAGGCCCATTTCTCTGCTCAGACAATAATGAGATATGTTTGTGTTGTTTTAAATAGCGTTTGTTGTATTAAAACATCTGGTTACAGAGAAGGGTTGTATTAAGCAAAGGGTTCTGCCTGTCTCTCCTGGCATATTCAGGACACAAGGTCAAATTTTGCATTAAATGGGTGAATGAAGGGTAAGACGTCAAGACAGGTGTCCCTGGCTGTGCTGTCAAATATTTAAAGCCTCACATCTGCTGGTGAAGTGCAGCCAAGGCAGCGATGGAGCAGAGCTGGCTGCTTGGGGTACGAGCCAGCTCCTTTCCCACGTCCGTGGGGTGTCTTTAAACATCAGAGCATGACCTCAGCTGCCCTGCCCTGCTGCAACTGCTGGGCCCTGGGGAGCTGCAGTGCAAAGAGCTTTTGCTTTGCATGAGGGAGGCTCTCCCCACAGGCCCAGCACCCTCCCTGCTGTGATGGAGCAGCCTCAGCCATGCACTCAGCACCGGCAGAACGGTGCCCGAGCGGGTGTGTACTCACCAAAGGCGTGAACACTCCCGGGCTGGCATTCCCACACTCCACAGCACCCCTCACCCAGGCTGAAGATGATATACAGTTATCCTTTTTATGCTACTTTGTGCCACCCAAATTGTGGTTGCATCAGTGTGGGCAGTTCCATTAACTCCTGAAAGAGTCCTGTTGAAGCCCTTCCCTTCTCATTAAGCGGCCACTGAAGGGTCAGTAGAAGCGAGAAGCCCAGGACAGGTGTCACTATTTGTGGAGTCAACTATTAGAAATAGAAACTGCTCTGTCCTGGAGCAGTGGCAGATTGATGTTCACAGCTGTTCCCAACGTTATCAAACACTTACCACTAGCACACACCTTATTTAGTGAGTGCTGCCTGTGGAATATGGATAATAAATGGTTCTGCTTGTCAGTAAGACATCTTTAGCTAACATTAGTAGCCACATTTCAAATTTTCTATAATGAAAGATTTGTCAAAGACTAGTTTGCTTCAAGTCCTTTCTCAGTTTTCAAACCTACATTTCCTCTCAGTTTACTATGGTGGCATAGGATGCCAAATTGCTATTCAGAAATCCTAAAGGACTGACAAGAAGCAGTGTATTAATTTTTTTCTGTCTGTCTGTTGTCAGTCTTTCTTTCAAGCATGGAATTTCAGCATTAACATTTGGAAAGCAAGGTCTCCTCATCACAGCTTGCAGAATTCCAATGAAGACTTTGCAACTTGTCAGTAAAGCTTCCAAAGCGTTGGAGGCAAGAGAGCACAATGCAGCAACATATTTCCAAATTTCATTCCCTCCCATCTTTGCAGTTCTTGGGGAAATGGAAAGTATGTCCAAATTCTTGTCATATCCCTTTACACCTATTCTGTGTGTCTTGTTGTCCTGCTTAATCAGCCAAGTAAGGGAACAAAAGCTAATGCTGCTCACTCACTCACTTGTTTCAGTTGTCCAAAATAAAGGCTGTACACTGAGCCAGGCTATTTCCTCACATCCATTTCTTCTTTGTGTGCAACTGGGTAGAAAGAAGCAAGGACAAACCTGGCCTTTGTACCAGCATTCTTTTCCCTTTCCCACATAAGCCCCATTCCCCTACATCTGATTAGGACATCTAGCAAATCAGATAAGGGGAAAAATCTGACTTTCACAACTGCAAAAATGTAGCTGTTGTGGAGCAAAAGAAGGGAAAGAGAAGGATGATTTATTTCCTAGCCATGGAAAAGTTGCTATGTTAATTATACAGCTAGAAGTGACCACTCTAATATCCTATGTAACACAGAGTATAGACTGTCCCTGAATTGATCCCTCCTTAACTGCAACAAATCTCTCAGACACCTGTGATCTTTCATTTCTAAAATTTCAGTGTTGGAAATTTGCCACTGTTACATGTTATGCCTTATTCATGACTCCACTGAAAAGTTCAGTCTTGCTTTTAGGGTCTAGGAGACACATTTATCCCCCTTAGTGCTACAGAGAGCCTTTAATAAAGCAAATGCTTTTCCTTCACTGAGCAGAAGGAAAAAAGGAATGACTGGAAAAGGCCTCAGTGAATTGGGGCACGGTTCTAGGGAGGTCTCCAAGCTTCAGTAAGCAGAGCTGAGGAAAGCTGGGACAAGGTTGATCTAATGAGTGCATCATGACCCAATGAATCAATTGGTCGTTCCAGCTGTGCTTTGCCTCTCCAGCTTATTTAAACTGATTTGTTCTGCCAGTTTATTGGTACAACTGAGTGATTTTTCAGAACCCATCCTTGTTGTTTAGACTCTCCACAATTTCTCCCTAATTATGTCATCTCATCTCTGCAGTCATCTGTACAGTTTTAGCCCCAGCACAACTGTGCTGGTCCCCTTTCCCGTTGTGCAAAGTGGTTAGGCCCCCACTCACAGCAATTTGCACCCCTGAGTGTAAAACTGGAGGGTGTGAGTTGAACACCAAGCTGTATTTTGTGGAGGATGGGGCTTATCAAGTCCCAGTTCTTTGAGTGCTGACAGTCTGCCTCTGTTCAGCAATTCTTTTGGACAAGACACCCCCAAGTAGAAAGGAACGTTCCTAATGGGAAAGAATTTGAGAACATTCTGTGATAAACAACAGTTTGGTGTGCCCTTGGGATATGAGGAATTAGCAAGGATGTGGAACACGGAAAGAGTGTGCTGTGGGAATCCTTAAACTTAGGCTGAGCTAACCTGTGAGTTCAGATGCAGATGCCAATCACTTGAGCTGGCTGTGCAGTATAAACTTACTGGGAAATACAGCACAAGTGCTCAGGCACACCCAAGTCTCCTTCTGCAGGCTTCGATTTCCACTGAATTCCAGTAAAACTGTAAGATTTTGTTACAGCCACATGGTCATTAAAAGCTAAACAAACTAATCTGTCTTTTTTTTATAAGTCAGACTGATAGCAATATGTCATGAAAGACATAAAAGCAACCAAAAATCTGAACTCAGGATGAAAATTAAAATTAACACCATCATTGGCTCTTTGAACATCCTTGCTAGAAAACTAAAGGAAAGATATTTTTGAAGCTGAATGATCCAGGCTTGAGGGGGGAGGGAGGATGGTTTGTACTCAGATATCTTCTGGAAGTCACCTTCTGTAATTTTGCAGGATTTAATAGCTCAGAAGTAAATCTTCACATCATACAATTCAGGTTATTTCCAAACCTTGTAAATATTTTCTGTACCATTTTAAGGGCCACTCACACCATTTCTTACATGTACATTAATGTGAACTGGGACTGTCCCCATGAATACTTCGTGTCTAAGAAGTGGAGAATATTGAAACTGAAATAGTTTTCCACTCTTAATAAGTACTGATGCAGTTCTAAAGATAACAGGATTATTCAAAATGTTCATTACTCTAATTTGCTCCAGTCTGATAAGAACTCAGGTTAGGTATTGCTTCTCTCCCAGAAATGGCATCACTGTGTCTCTGAACTTCTAAACACAAATATTTTAGTGTTAGGGTTTGTAAAAGCGCTGGTTTTTACAAGGTAAATGGTGGCATTGAAAGGAATTTGTCTTGTCTGTGTTCACACAGTGAAAAAAGGGAAAAAGGTTAGATGATTGATTCCTCCTTTGATGTCCAAAACTACCCAACTCCAACTCATGAACAGTCAGTGGCACTATTCAAATTTTATTCGAACTGTTTAAACTTAGGATTTTTAGGTAAACACCCAAACCTCTAATCAGCATCTGGAAGAAAAAAAAAACATAGAGGGATGGAAAATGCTGAGTTGGAAGGGACCCATCAGGATCATGGAGTCCAACTGCTGGCCCAGCACAGACACCCAAGGATCAGACCTTGTGTCTGAGAGCGTTGTCCAAACCCTCCTGCAGCTCTGGCAGCCTTGGGGCTGTGCCCACTGCCCTGGGGAGCCTGTTCAGTGCCAACCACCCTCTGGGGGAAGAACCTTTCCCTGAGATCCACCCTGAGCCTGCCCTGACACAGCTCCAGCCATTCCCTGGGGGCTGTCCCTGGTCCCCCCAGAGGTTGCCAGGGCACTGCTGACTGTTCAACCTGCCCTGCCCAGGACCCCCAGCTCCTACAGTACTCTCCTTGTTTGGGCTCCCTGCAGCTTCCTAACGTGGAAAATAAAACATTGAGGAGATAATAAAAATTCCAGTTAGGCAGAATTTTGGAGTTATCCATTTGATTTGGTTTAAATTGAAGTTCTGTCTTGGATAGGAGGAGGAGGTGAGGATCAGTATCTATCACTCAGTAAAAACATTTTTGTTCGAGTATGGTCAATTATTCCTGGAAGTGAGGAATTATTTATGGCAAAAAGGACCACTGCATGAACTGTAGGAGGATGCCACGAGTTACTGACATTCATTCAAAACTTTCAGAAGCTTCATTTTTTAAGAGCTGATTAACATAGAAATTAAAATATTTTCTGTCTTTATCTTGTAGATTTACACCTTTATTGTTGTGTGTGCCGTGTCCCCTTCCCTCCCTCCCTGCACAGGGCTGTGTAAATGACTGTAGGAGTACGTGCTACATTAGCTGAGGCTAATGAGAGAAGAGGCAGGAGCTTTAAGGAAGGAAAGTCATTTAAGCCTCTTTTACCTAGGAAAGCTGTGTTCACAAATGTGTCAGCAATGTAAACTTCTCCATATTTCACGCTTCACATACTCCAGGATTGGTCATTTAATCTAAAATCTCAGTTCAAAAGGTGCAGAGTCATTAATTTTTGAACTTTCAGAAGACTGCAAATAATTCTAATTGTTTGAGGGTTATTTTTATGGTGGGAACACTTATTTCCTGAAGTTGGATTTTGATTGACAAACTCATTTGATGTTAAAATATCACATAGCCATCAGGTGGTTAAAAGCTTTCAGCTGTTTCTGGCCTTGCCTGGGTTTGAACCAGTGACCTAAAGGCAAAGAGCTTTGTATCTCATTAGCAAAACCCTCAGCTTTGCTGTGCAGCCATTCAGTCCAGTCCCCTTGAAATGAAAAAACTGAGCTGTGAGATGAAACATAAGAGAAGCTTTTTACATTTAATTTTCTGCGTGTGTGTGCTTTTTCTTTTTTTTCTTTATTTTTAATATTGGTAGATGGAGAGAGATTCAATGGGGAGATGATTTAAGAAAAAATTAACATGTAGCCACTGCCATGACTGTTCAAACGTCAGAAAACTCTAATCTAAGCAGTGTTATTTCCTGCTGTGACCAAAGAAAAAGCAGAAAAAAGCAAATTTGCTTCTTCGCTGTTCGAACATATTTCTAATAATAAAGATTATTGTCTTTGAACTCTCCCAACCTTTCTCTGCTCTCCTTTGCTAAAGCCATTAAAATGATTAGAACTTCAAGGAGGGTTACAGTGTTAAAATGCTTGACTTCTCCCTTTCTCCAAACAGAACAGGCTGGTTTGAAACCTGGCACACATCACAGTAATCCAGTGTAACTCTTCTATCAGTCTGGCTAAATTTCTTCAACAGATTTGCCCAAAACTGTGTTAAAAAACATAAATCACTGGATTAAACCTGTAGAGAATGATGAAAGCTGAATTCATGTATATACATGTGGTGGTACAAATGGATTCTTTTGTTATTTAACCTGAATGAAAGCAATAAATTTGAAACAGGTTTAACTGATGATATTGGTAATCCACAACAGATTTCATGAATGTTGTTGAATGAACATTGGTTTTGTTGAGTAATCTCTCAGATTAAAGAGGGGACAGATAACTCAAACAGTCTGTTGAGAATCATATTATTTTCCTGTTTAAGTTATGCTCTGAATGAAAACTATAGAGGTCATTGCATTTTTTAGTAATTATTAAATAGCATATTTGTTTGAAACACCTATTAAAAAATCTAGAAAGCCCATACTATTTCTCTCTAGAACAGACATTCTCAAGAGCAGAGAACTTTTTCATGGAATTAACTTAGCTCCAGTTAAATGTAGAGTTTCAATGCAGTTTGGTAGATTTTGGGAGTCTTTACAGACTGTGTTAATTCCCCCCTTGAATTGTAGGGAACATGATTCTCCTATAATTTATTCTGTCCTATAATTTAGGAAGCCCTTTCCTGGCAATTATGTGAAAGCAATATTTAGCTGCAGGGAACCTTTCTGGTGATTTGAATTCTGTAGATGAGAAGGATTTGAGCACAGGCAGTTGTGGGTGTGTGCTGACACAGGCGTCACTGCCACCTTTGCCTCCATTTGATAATGACAGAACATGCAATACCAGTATATGGCAACAATGTGCTAATCAGGAATATTTCACCACTGGGAGAAAAAATGATACTGCAGAATGAGTGACTGTGTCAACAGAGCAGTGAGGTAACCAAACTGGACCGAAACACACGGAGAACTTGGAACAAGAATGGCCAAGGCTTCATTTTCAATGACTGCAGTGGAGCTGAGAGTCTTCTGAGCCCTCTTACGTGAGAGTAATTTGGATGGGAGGGGAAGAGCTTTGGAATTGGCCCTCTGGAAGTTGATTTTGTTAAGGAGCTGTTTTGACATTCGCATCCAGCCTTGTCATATTGGGGATTTTAATGAGATACACAGCACCACGCTTCTGTTTTTACACTGGAACCAACCCACTTGGCTCTCACATCTACAGAGATAGCTTGGTGTGTAATCTGTGAAAAGAGCAAGGCAGATTGATTACTAGTAAAGCACACATGGATATGTACACATACTCATCACACTGCAATGAAATCAGGGAGAGGGACTGCAAATGTAGTTGGTGTTCTGAGCTTTTCATAAGTATTGCATCATATATTTTATGTATTACCTTGGAGCAATGTTCTGCACATAGTCATTCCTCTGCTTCTCATCCAGTGCCATTGATGTGTATATTTAACACATTTGGTTATTTAGATATGTGCTTATTTGACAGCAAAAAAAAAAAAAAAAAAATCACTCACCTACATTTTTCTCCAATACCAAATCAGCAAGATATTTAATCATCTGCTTATATTTAAAACATCCATTTTGTCTCATCTGAAACAATGGGAATCCTCACATGGTTTGGGTTAGGCAGGTGCTTAAATATCTCCCTGAGCTCAGTGCTAACTGTGTAACTCTGGCACCCCGTTTCCAGTGTCACAGACCATCCTGAAATTTTACTTGCCTGTCACCAGGAGTAAAATTTGCTCCACGCTGCTTTTTCTCCTGCTGTGTATGTTTTAATTCCTGAGCTGCACTCTCCACATTAAATATTTCTCTATGACAATCCCAGTAACATTTTCTAATCACAAAATAATATTTACCATCTTCCCCCATGCGGTTTTCAGAACAGAGGGAGCTGCTGCAGTTCTGTAGAGGTCATGAACCTGCTTGATGAAGCACAGATGAATATAAAGTATTCTACTGAGCTTAACAGGCTTTATTAATGTGCAGATCCAATACACATTTTTATTTAAATTCATCTAAAGGCTAAAGGACACGTTTTTCAATTGTTATTTTGCATTTAGTTTTGTGAGATTAGTTTTGCATGTTTTTGAAAAGAGAAGTGTGATTGGATATCTACAAATTACTTTCTCTTAATTATAGTCACTGTACCTCATAGTGGTTTTGGACTTTTAAGGCAAGAATCAACTGGCAATTTAATTTGAAATAGACTGCACAAAATGCTCTCCTTCTTGTTCCTAATCCATATCTTCAATCTCAGTTAGGACTAAGATCCAAACTTTACTTTTTTTTTAAAAGTTCAAAAAACAATTCTTGAGTATAATTTTTCCCTTATTTTTTACTTCTCATCCACTAATAGAATTCTACCCATAAGCATGAATATTTCTCCCATTGCCATTGGGAAACGTTTTCCAAGGGTCTCAGTCCGTTTATGTGAGCATTAGGCATTCTCATTCTTGATGTGGGGTGAGTTCTTTAAAGGTCCTTGAGTAACTGAAGACTTAGAGAGGGATTGTTGAGATTTTTCATAAATATTTGTTGATTCAATGCATCTCAGCAGGGGGAACACGTCTGCACTCCTTACCTGTGCTCAGCAGAGGGGCACAGCAGGCAGGGGGAGAAGGGAGCTGGCAATTTTCTGTAATTGCATTCTCTGCAGCCTGTGGTAAATGCCCTTAGTCATCTGAATTCCCATTTTCAAAAACATCCTAGGCATCCCTAAAGGATTGGCTCTTCTTAATATATTTAGGTGCTGAAATTATAGCAGGTCTGTGCCAAGAAGTGGCACATTACGGATCATACCCACAAAAACCACAGCTGGAGGAGCTCTAGCTGCCATTTCTCTCCTGGAGTTCAACCTTGGAAAGAAATGGTGCATTGCTTCCTGAAAAGCAGTGGTGAGATGCCCACTGAGCAACTTTACCGATGCCACCCCTGCCACCTGGCACAGCCCCACACTCTGCATGCCAGCAGGATATCCCAGACACCAGCTACAAGGAAATGCACACAGCATTCCAGTGCTCCTTTTCTTGGTCAGTGCCAATGAGAATGATGCTGTTGTTTCTAGAATATAAAGGAGCCAACCAAAACAACAGGACTTCTGCTCTACAACCAGAGCCATTTTCTGAAACTGAAGCTTCAGCTGCTCACCAGCTCCCCAGTCCACTCTTCTGATGCCCTGATAGGGACAAACTGGTAGTCATTTACCTTGCCCCTCCTTCCTTCTGAGTTGGTGCTGAATCTATTGCAGATAAACACACCTGGTTTCAGGATGTGAATGTTTTGTTTCAGTGACGTTCTAGCTGCTTACACCTGAAGTCTGGTTTGTTGACTCTGGACATCTGGGTGCTCAGCTTACAGGACCAGCTCCTCAACCGCAGGAGCTGGCACAGCTTGGGGGTTTTACATCATCTTTATACTTTTTGATCCTGAACTATTTTAATTATGAAGCATGCCAGACCTGTTCTGGGGCTGCTCTGTGGCATCAAGAAGTCATTGCATCAGCCTGAAGCCTGCCTAGGTGCAGAGTCATCCTTCCCTCTAGCCACGTCACCCTTGCTTGTTGTAAAGTTCCATAGCAAAGTAAAGGGTTTTGTTGTCATTTGTATCAATGTCGGAAAAGACTCTTCCTTTGTTACCAGAATGTCCAGCATTTGTAACTGAGCTTTGTTATGCTCTTACACACACTTCAAGAAAGGAGTAGAAGGCAACCAGGTCTTGTTGCATGGAATCATTACAACCAAAAACAATTACAATAAGCTTGCCAACCTGAGAAGGCTTTAAACTATGTGGACTAAGATATGGGAAAACAACCTGGTAGTCAAGTAAGGGAACTGAGGTTATAGGCAGCATGCAGGGTAGGTTAACAGCAGGGATGGAACCACCAGAAAGGCTAAATCTCACCCTGAGGGCCAACCTCAAGTGCCTGTGCACAAAAGAACACAGCCTGGGAAACAAGCAGGAGGAACTGGAGCTCAACATGTGGTTGCAGAACAATAAGGTCCCTGGGGTGGCTTGCAGAACTGGAGGGCACTTAGGGTGGATGGTACAAGCTCCTTAGGAAAGGCAGGCGTGGGAGAAGGTGGCAGGGGGAGTGGCATTTACATGAAAGAGAAGTTCAGGTCACTCTTGGAGGAGGTTTTCTAAAGAAGAGGTGTCAGGCTGAGTGAAGGAAGATTTCCTGGGGAACTGATAGGTGGGGTCTCAAGGGAGCCAGTGCTGAAAGACAAAGGAGCTCAGGAAAACTGGCAGATCTCTAAGGACTGCCCCCTCAAATCACAGTAGCATTTATCCCAATACTCAGAAAAATGCTGATTATCAGGGAACATCTCAGTTAAACGATGATGTTAAACTTGCCACTGAACCCCAGTGCTTTCTGCAGAAGGACATGGACAGGAGGAAGGGAAGAGAGGAGACTAAACCTTGCTTAAACAAGAAGGGAAGGTGTTGGGAAACCCAAACCTGAGCAAACTGGCAGGTGAAAATAGAGCTGGACCTGGCAAAGGATATCAAACTCAACCAGAAAGAGCTTCGAGAGCTGTACTGGCAGTAATCAGGGATAATGTGCTGAGTGGGTGCTCCTAAACAGTAAGAGCAGGTGCAGGGAGGCTGGAACTCATTGCCCCACTCCACACACAAAGTCTGCCATGCCCCTGACCAGACACACAGGGTTGAAGAGGACAGAAACTGCCAGGGGTGGGAGAGGATCAAGTCAGAGTTCTCTTGAGAAATCTTCCCCTATACGAGTCTGCAGGACCAGTTGGGACACATTCAGTGGTGCTGAGAGAACTTGTGGATGAACTGGCCTCTGTGATGACACAAGATGTGTAGATGGAGGGGACACAATCAGTGTCTTCTGCAATGACCTTACAAGGATTTCAAAACAACTTCCCTTGTATCCAAGTGGGAACATCGCAGTTTAAATGAGTGAACAACTAGGGTGAAAAACTGTTTGGATCATCCAGCTCCAAAGATAATAGCCCACAGTTACTACTCTACACTAGTTAAGTTTTCACCCTCTCCAAATTCTTGAAAGAAATAGCCAGTCAGGAGCTGTTCGATACTTTGGGCTGTCTGTGTTGCTCCTCTCCACAATTTCGGTTATGTGGGCATAAATCCATAACATGTCCAAATGCTACAGAAGCATCTTATGTCCTCCCAGCAGTGTCACCTTCTGCTTTTCCACGAGGTGGTGGAACAAGCACCTCCCAGAGTTGGTGCATACCTGCAGGTATCCGAGGATTTGGTTCTTAGGGGGAAATCCTGCACTGGCTTCGTACGTAGCAGAGGTAATGCAGATTCTTGGTCCAGCCCAAAGCAAAAGTCCTGTTCAATAACACACATCCAGGTGGCTCTTTTCAAGCCAGTTTGGCACTTCAGGCCAACGGCAATTTTTTACTGCTTTGGTGTTCCTTTTGGGTTTTTTGGCCGTGTGCATCTGTGATGCCAAAGCAGTCGCTGAGTTCCCGGGCTCCCCAGGCTCCCAGAGGTTCTGCCATCCCTTCCATCTCTACATGATAAGTGAGACGTAAGTGCCAAGTTTGGCTGGTGGTACCAAACATAAGTGATGGTAGCCCTGCAGCTCTGCTGACTGCAGCTAAATTTAAACCTTGCCCTCAGAAGTGCAGATGAGCAGAGCCGGACGGTCCTGGCAGTGCCCACACCATGCACAGGGAACCCCCACGGCCTGTGGATTCTGTGAATCTCAGAGGGCTCCAGAGATTCACTGGCACAACCCCTCTGGCTGCAGAGCCGAGGATCTGCCCTGGTGTTTTATCCGGCCCCTCCAGGGGAACCTCAAATGCAGGCGGAAATGTCTGCCTGCACCTTGTGTTCTGACTGCTTTCAGCAAATGGGAATGGGGGCATTCCATCTTGAGCAAAGCATTCGGTCTTTTTATAAAGAAACCAAAACCAGTTGCAATTAAACAGCAAACAAAGGAAGAACTGGAATCCATAAAACATCAGGGGCAAGATTTAAAGCAACCAAACCACAATCAGTTCAGCGTTTCTCTGCTGTATTTATATACAAGTGCACTTATTTTTAAAGTACCCTAACACTTAATTTTGCTTTCAGTTGTATTGTTTTATTTGGATTACATATGGTATTGTGATAGGATGTTTCAGAAAGCCATAAAGTGTTCTTGCCTGTAAAAGCAATGTCCTTTCTTGTTAATGCCAAGAATGTTTTTCCCAAAACACTCATTCCCTGCTCAAGACACTGTAGCTGCTAATGAGGAAAACACTGCAAGTACCTCATTCAAATGTTTTCTTTTGTTTATCTACAGGGACTTAACTCTGTAATAGTGAAGAATCCCTGAGTATCAATGAGTCTGAAAGTACTCACATTCTGCCAAGAATAAAGTTGTAAAGCTTTGTGTGCCAACACTTTAAATTAATCTGAAATAATGCAAGGGGGACTTTGTCATCTTGGAAGGCTTTTTAAAGCCTCATCGCTATTGTCTCAATTAATAAAAATAGCTCCCTATCATTCACATGGCTGCCTTCCTGTATTGCCAATTCGGGTTTCAGTGGATGATGTCCCTCTGTGGACGTGTGTCAGAACGGATAGGAGGGATGATACGGGCATGTGACAGAACAGACCTTCTCACCAGCAGCTCTGCAGCACGTTGCCAGTTTGCCAGGCAGCTCTGCTTACTCACAGCCTTCTCTTCTAAGCATCACTGAGTGCCCAATGCTAATCAGTCCCTTCAGATTGCTTTTACAAAGTAGATAGCACATTAATTCAGCATACAAATTGAGAGACTATCTTTGATGGTGAAACAAGATTAAAATACCCATGCTCACATTTCAGTTTCATACATAAAACATAAATAATGCAGTAACCCTTCCCAGCATTACAGACAGCTCCACAATTTCTCTGTTGAATACTGTTTAAAACCTACATCTATCACAAACCTAAAAAAAAAAAAAAGGACCATAAACAAAATATCACGCCTGTGAAAAAACTTTCTTTATGTTCCCCTCCACAGGGCCCTTAGTCACAGCTCTGGCCCAGGGTTTCCTCATGAGATGCTGTTTAAGAGGTTTTAAAAAAAGCACAATGCCATTCCTATGATATATGCAGTTTTAAAATTTGTATTTCTGTATGGCCAAGGCTGCTGGGTTTTGTTAGAAATATGTAAAATCGATAGATTGCCCAGGTCTCCATTTTTACAGGGGATCCTGCATCATTAAGTACTGAAAGAATATAATATAACTATTCAAACTGCTTAAAATATTTTGTAACCATAAATTATTATCCAAAAATATTTTTCGAGTAGATAAAAAGAGTTGTCAATTCTGCATAGTGAATACCTCATAAGGGGCTCATTTATGGTTGAAAACTGAATAAAAGCAGTAAATTAAGAACAGACGTAACCATAGAGAAGCTGTAATCCACAGCAGATTTCCTTGGTGAATGAAGTATTGTTGTGTGGATTTATCCTCCTTGCTTGTACAGTTAACCAGTCACATCTGTGGCCGAGGTGGTGTCTGTGCACACTGCCAGGCTGGCTCAGTAACCCACGGAGGGGACACAGCCAGGCTGGCTCAGTAACCCACGGAGGGGACACAGGCTGGGCTCAGTAACCCACGGAGGTGACACAGCCAGGCTGGCTCAGTAACCAATGGAGGTGGCACAGGATGGGCTCAGTAACCCACAGAGGCGGCACTCGCTGCTTCAACCATAATAAAATGCCACAGAAACTTCCCCAGCTGAGGGGCAGGGGGAATATTGACTGAATCCCTGGGGCCTGGAGGCACAAAAATGCTAGGACACTGGAAAACGGGAGGCACCAGCACAGTTGCTCCTGGATTTTGTGTCGGTCTCACAGGGTTTGTTCTCGGGCAAGTCCCAACAGGCTGTGCTGCCAACTCCCAGAATCGGTGTTTGTGCTTCCTAAAGACGATAATGAATGGGAGCTGCTCGAGCTGCAGTGTTTGTGGAGGGAAAGCCACTTGTTATAAATATTCATTTGACAAAATGTAAATAGTTTTATAGGAGTGTAAACTGTTGCGAGTTTTTTGATTCAGTACAGTTGTCTCTTCTGTATTGTTTGTCACAAATGCACATAATGAGCCAGCGAGGATGACATGGAGACTTGGCAGTGAGTTAGTTTAGCCTTATTGCTGTTTGTTTAACTCTGTGATTACACACCAATCAGATAACTCATCTCCTTTGTCTAGAGAAAGCCACAGCAAACTCAGTGTTGCTTATGTCCCTTCATTTCCAGGATTTCAGTGTGTCGCTGGACACTAATTTTGATTTTACATCAGGAGGTTGTATCAGTTGTGAGATCACTGGCTTATTAACTGAGAACACTGAAAAAAAGGAAAAATCCTTGTAAATTTGTTTTCATTATTGAGGGCTATTTTTAACTCTAATGCATGCTGCCCTGACAATAGATTTAATTTCAAATAAATAAGCTTCTTTCTAGCTGTGTCTCAAACAAAATTAAAAATATCCAGGAAAGACAGCTACAAATGCTGTTATTTCAAATGTGTCAGACTGTTCATTTAGAATCCAGTCTTCATAAAGATTTTTTAAGTACAAAACCACATCGATTTATGTTTCCTCTCTAACTCCTGTTGTAGGGAACATAGTAAATAATTACCGTCTCAGCATCAGAAGTGAACTGTAGCACCTGTGTCTCACAGAAGATGACTACAAAGCGTTTGTAAATGCGGGCTAGGTGTGAACTGAAACAGTGTTTGTGTAAAATGTCCCTCGTGCTGGTTTGAAGTGTGTGCTCGTGTTGAACACATGCCCAGCCCTTCTTGCTGCACACCAAACGTGTGCAGGCACAGGCTCGGTCCATTCCTTTTCATAATCAGGGAGCATTATCTGTCCTTAGGGCTCTGATCCTTAACTTGAGCTGAGCGAGAGGGAGTTTGCGAACTCCCGTGTCCCTTCCAATTAATCTCGGAGTCTGAAGGTAGGATATATTATGTTTGATTTTGCCCCCAACTTCATTGAAAGTTTAAAATCATTGTTGTCATTTTGCACTGAGCAGAGAGGTCACAGCTCCGTGCCAGCTACAATCATTTACACAACAATGGGGAATTTGGCTCAGGGGCACTTTTCCTGCTTGTTTTGGTGCTCGGGGTTCTCCTGTATCTGTTGTTTTGCTCTAGATAGTATTTTCTCAGGAATGAAAAAAAAAGTCTGGTGAAAAAGTATTTCTCTGAAAGTTTAGAATCTGGAGGACTGAACTAGATTTCTATTTTAAGGCCTCAGCAAACTTCAAGTCAGAAAGACTTCAGCAAGCTTCTGTCAGACCCTTTGAGACTGCTGGGAAGAGAAAGAAAAGAAATTTCAGGCTTACTGAAATTTATCTAAAAACTTTCTTATGAAAAATTTACAGCAGCAAACCTATTTACTGCCCTGAAAGATAATTTTCTGAAATGGTTGGAGATTCATTTAGAGCTATCAAATGTTGAGGGATTTGGATTTATTTTTTTAAAAAAACTTTTTTGTTTTCATTTAGTAAGATTTCTTTCCGAGGAGGTCAGCAGGACTTTTTTGGAAGGGATTTAATTAAAGTTAGCAAGTAATTCAGTGTTCTGCTGCGTGTTACGTATCGTGAAAAGGTTATGGATTCACCCAATGCAGCACATCAATGGTGTAAAGGTGATAGGTGAAATCCTTTTTGTTGCAAGTGCTGAGATATAATCATTTAAAAGGTCACTTACACTCAAGAAGAGCATTTATTTAAGTAGTAGCTTGTTTTGGGATATGCTGCATTTTTAAAGGTTAAAATAGTTTCTCGCTGACCAACGTGATCAGCAAGAAGCAAATTTTTTGTTTATTTTAAAAAATGTCTTCATATCACTTCACTATTTAGAATATTTATTAACATCTTCTGTAACACATCACTGATTTGAAAGCTCAAAATAGTAAGATTTTCCACAAATTTATTGAAATTTGATACATAGAAGCTTTGGGATCTGGAATCAGTTTGTTTCTATTATTATGTGCATTACTGTGGATGTAAAGCTGGAACAATTCTGAGTGTAAAAATGCAGGAGACAAGATCTATCCCAGTGCTGAGAGTGTTACTTAGTGCATAAACAGTTGTTCTGGTGGGAAATGCCAATCATGTAAAGCAAGCGGGAAAAGATTGATTTTATTCTTTTTATAAGGTGATTTGGGAATGAAATAGATTATGTAGGTATGATTGATAGACAAAAGTGAGTTATATTTTAAATAACAGCGTGAAAGGCCACAGGATCAGAGAAGGTTCTTAGGGAGATGAAAAAGAAGATTTTGGTTAAAACTATTATTTAATTCTCACTACGTTTACGCCGAGAAGTTCACGTACAATAAAAATCATGTTGTGTCTTTCGAGGATCGTTTTCCTTTCCTTCAGCAACGTTTCCAGTTGGCATTGAACGTCTCTGAGTCAGGGTGTTCTTTCCGCTCACGCTGCCCAATAATCCGCAGGCATCGAGGAGGAAAGAGATCTTTTGTAACGGATTTTTGCTGAATAAGACGCTGTGCTCCCCCTCCCTTGATCCCAAAGACTGTCAGCACAGAGCAGCATTTGTTCAAAATTTGGTCAGAATGCTTGGGTTCAACCATTACCCTGCAGAAACCATGCCAGCCCTGAAAACAAAACTATTTTCGTGAAATGCTGCTGGTTGCCTGTATCCACTGAAGATTGCACATTCCAGAGTCAATTATGTGAGCAGGAGAAAGAAAGGGGGGAAAAAGTGTGCAGAAGGAATGAACAGTTAAAAATGAAGGACTTGCATTCGTTTCGGGCTAATTTTTACTCCAATAAAGTCGCCCTCCTTAATTTGCCTTGCTTTCCATTTGAAAGAGTGCAAAATCTATTTCCTGGGCAATTTTGCACAGCACAGATATTAATACTTTGGGGTTTAATTGTATCCTGTGTTTAAATACACTGTGGGTGAAACCCTAGACCTCTGCTTAATTGCTGTGAGAAAATAGCCTGATTTCCCTGAGATTAGGCACACGCTTGTGTATACTTTGACCCACGAGTGCCTCCTTCAGAATTAATCTTCTAAGGTAGCGGGATTTGCTTTTGTACGTGCAGGAGACCCATTCATGACAAACGGTGCCTAATAAACCAACTTCACCCTCCAGACCTCTCTTTTGCTGTCAGACTTTTCCTTCAACTATTCATCTCACACATCCCTTGTCCAGTTGCTTATTAGCAAATAAACTTTAAAGCGGGCAATAGGAATAAATTTAATGATTCCTCTTAATTAGAGAGGCTTAAGGTTTAAATAATCTGCTGCAGAACTGGGATTGTAAAAAACTTACATTTACTCGTTAGGCAAAAATATTGTGAACCTGATTCAAACATGCTGGATGTTAGAAGACACTTTTCCTCATATTTATTTTTAAAATTCCCTCTGTGCCGTCCTTCAGTTGAGCTATCTGTTCCATAAAAGCACTTTTCCTCTCTGTCATCTGCGTTGGGATTGTTTCTGTAAGGTGTTACGAAAAGTTCTGGTTTTCAAATATTTATATTAGTCAAAGTTAGCCCTGTTTATACTTTTTGGCCATATAACTTTTTCCTTAAAAATGAAGTACTTCAGTTTAACTAAACAAAATGTGTCGAAATGGATGGTCTTATAAACTGAAGTACACTTGGCAGCAGAAAGGAGCGGGGCTCGGAGCAGAAAACACTGGCTGAGTGAGTGGCCCCCACTCATACAAATATCTCATTAACTTCAAAGGAACAATTTGTGTGAATTGGGGTTTTCAAAGCCGGGCACTAAAGCCCCAATCCTGACTGCAAACACTGGGACAGATGTAGGAGTTTGCCTCGTTTTATTAATGCCATTAAAATCAGGAGCTGGGACTGTTGGTGAAGGATTCCTTTCTGTGTTTTTCTCCAAATAATAGGAGTGCTTGCAGCAGCGTGTGCTAAAATTAGAAGATAGAGACATTTATTCCAGTTTTCAGTTAACATTAGTGAAAACCATCAGTCTGTGTTTTCATATTTTTGCAAAGCAGTTCTCTGTATTTGCATTAGAAATAGGAAATGCAGCATCCACATATTGTATTTGTAAGAGTTTAGCTGCAGAGAGTTTGACTCAACCTCTTAAAGTCAGTACTTTACAGGAGTAGGACTAACGATGTGGCAAAAGAAGAAAATCCCAGATGAGCTCATTCTTTTAATTAAATAACTGGATCAAAAATTATATGAATAAAATATTATTTAACTTCTATACATTTACATTTGTGCAAGCAGACTTTTTGCTAATTATCAGTTACTTTATTTTTGTCTGTTATTTGTCTGTCATTTCCTAAATAAGTGATCAGGAACAGCCTGAAATGAAAGGTTGTGGGGTTTTTTATTTTGTTTCGTGTGGGTTTTTTTGGTGGTGGCCTTTTTTTCCTTTTTTTTTTTTTCCTTTGTGGTAACCCCTGTAGCTATTGTTCCTGCAGTATGCCTGGCTTGGCTGATACTGCACTGCATGGGCAGGGCTCTCAGAAGGGAAATGCAGTCTTCATTAACAAGCCTTTTAACAGCAAGCCAAGCTTGATTAAAGTCATATACAGATGAAATCATTTCTTTACAATTCCTTTGTAGTTTTGTGCATTCACAATAACTCTTTAGGCTTAATAATACTTAGGAGACAGCTGGGTTACTGCTTAAGATTCTGTTGTTGCTTCCAATTATTGCTCAGAAGTCAAAATACATGGTATAGTTTCTGTTCAAATAACTGCAAGTGTATTAGTGTGATGTACCAAAGTGGAGTGGGTTGGGCAAAAGTAAATATTAGAGAAGGCAAGGAATTATGGCTTGCTATCTAATATGGAATTCCTCTGCTAAAACCTTAAGGGGCAAAACTTGAAAAACAAACAGGAAACTGTCTGTGAGTTTTGTTATTGTTACTCTAATCAAACTGTGATAGCAAAAGGCAACCCTAAATTGCTTTGTGTTGTAACATGGAGCTACCACTTTGCTTAGTTTATATTTGAACATTTATTAAGAGTTTACACTTCCTACGTTTAGACTTGCAATGTAAAAAGCAGCAAACTTCATTAAAGCTCAGGAAACTAGGAATTCTTTTTCCTGGCATCTAGTCAGAGGGAAAATATTGTTGGCAATACTGATCAAAAGAAAACAAAACAACTCTCTTAAATCTATTGGTTAATTTTATTAGCCAGAGTCCAATTAAGTAAGTATAATCCTGTTGATCTTTATTACTGATGTGCATTCCTTCCGTAGCAGAAATCTCTATAGCAGAGCTTAGCACTGCACGGATGGCAGAGACCCGTTGCAAATGACAATTCACTACTAAACAAAGCAAGAAAACAACTCAATCAAAAGGTCAAATTCCTTTCTGTGGGTGATGACAGAAGGATGATAAGAGGAAAGCCTTTTTCTTTCCTTCCTTCTTTTAATGCATCCCTTCCTCAGTAAACGTGAAAGTCTTTAAACTCCCCCTAATCAGCAGGACCTCAAGAGTGGGTCCACCCTGCCCTGGCAGCTCACAGGGGAATGCAGGACATCAGCCACTCGTGTGAACTGGCTGGATGAACTGATGGAAAGCTCTTTTTTCAGGTGTTTATAATATTTGACCTGCTTTTTCATTCCCAACCCGTGCACACACATTTTCCTTCAGCTCCCCAGCTGTTGGTCTCTGTGTGCTGTCCAAGCGAGGCTCCCTTAATGCTTAGGCAGGAAAAGCCTTGTTCTGTGTCATCTTCCCAGAAGGATTCTTGTAACTCATCCTCAAGGCTTGGCAGGGCTTTGTCCATAGCTGTTCCCCACCTCTGAGCATGCAGCCTGAGTGTTTGTAGGACCAGCCTGTGTGTTTGTAGGACCAGCCTGAGTGTTTGTAGGACCAGCCCATGTGTTTGTAGGACCAGCCTGAGTGTTTGTAGGACCAACCTGTGTATTTGCAGGACCAACCTGTGTTTGTAGGACCAGCCTGTGTGTTTGTAGGACCAGCCCCTGTTTTCTCTTTGGCCAGCCAGAGCCTGGACCGTTCACAGCTCTCCAGGGGCTGCCCTGCCCCAGCCTGGCCCCGTGTGGAGCAGTGTGGGTGCATCCCCTGACTGCAGCAGTCTGCATGCACTGCACTTGCTGCTGGGGACACTGTGTCCTGTGGGACAGAAATCCAGGCCTGGAATCATGTCCATTCCTGTGCACTTTGCAGGGGGATCAGAAATAATGCTGTGCTAATGCACAAACTCCTGGGAACCCCAGAGGTTGTGCTGAAGTCGTGAACAACCGGTGACAAGTCACAGCGTGTGGAGAGCCAGTTATGAATCACTGCAGTCCTGCTGATCAGTAGTTCACATATTCTTTTCTTCTGCCTTTCTTTCTCCTTCAAAAAAATACAGGTGTGGATTTGCATCTACCAAGCCTACCTAATCTCTGCACTGCCAGAGTAAATGAATGCTGTTTCACAGGCATTGCTGTTTGTGTCTGCAGCCAAAGCCATCTCCTGCTGCAATATCCAATCAAAAGAAACAAGTAAAATATCAGGGGTGAAATGGCAATATTGTGGCAGCTTCTTAGCTACCAAAAATCAGATAGCATTTTTTCGAATTCTGACTTTAATTTTTAAGGAATAATGCTTTCTGTTGTCTTCTCTAGAAAACACTTCTGTGCATTTCACATCGTGTATGTGCATGCAACAAACTGTCAGCTGTCTTAATCTGGAAAGATTAAACAAGGAAAGTTAGGCCAAGATGGATACCACTAGGCAGGAAGATATCAAGAGATGAAAATAAATATAATCCTGCCTGCTATGGTTCTGATTGAACACCAAAGAAAGGAATACAGACCATTCAAACATAGCCTCTTTTTAGCTGGACATTCAGTCTACCAGCCAGTGTTAGCAGCCACATTTTAAAGTCATAAGGCAAGATTTATAGCATTAAATTGAAAACTTCTGTACTACAGAAAACAGGGTGGGGCATCTGCAAGTAGGGAGCAGAAAAAGATCATATAAAAATGGTTATCTAGCCGTGCAGCATCCAGGGAGTTTATGTGTCTGTTAATTTTCTTTTAAGGCTGTGAACCCATTTATTTTACTTTCTTTCTAAATTTTCATGTTTTCCCTAGATATCTAACTTATTAGATCTAAAATCACTACCAGTGCTTAATTTTTCCCAGAGAATAACTTTCCTGAAGAAACAGTCTTCTTTGGATTTGCCTCCATTACCTAATAGATTATTGTTTATGCACCTAAACCTTTGTAATTTCTTCCCTTGCCACTCATGTATTAATGAATGCATAAACACTACTGAGCCAGCCCAGGGTTGTTCCAGAACACCTTCCCAGCTGTGTGATGAGTGTACCTGTACCTGATGCTTTTGTGCCCTTTCATTCATTGTCCATTTATGTTCTTAGTTTCGTGCTTCAAAAGTTCTCAGGATCTTTTATCAGCCTGCAATAGTGAGCCTCTTCCTCCACAGTAGTGCCTGGTATGAAGGTAGATTGTAAATTGTCAGGCACTCTTAGACAAAGAATGCATTGGGGAAGGAGTCCTGAATAGAGTTGTGCTCTCCTGGTCTCTCAATAAAAAAATCTCTTTAAGTTCAGCATCAAATTCCAATAAATTAAGGTGATCAAATCTTATTAAGAAACTGTACAATTCAACTTGCCTTCAATCACACTTCAGCCTGCCATCAGCTGGGCTTATCAAACCTTACATATGTTATATTCACACCCAAAAAATCATCCTTTTTCTCTGTGCAGCATGTCCAAATCTTATTTCAGCCCACAGCAAAAGTTTTAATTCAATTGGCATCCGTTTGCTCATCTGGCAGGCACGTCCATCTCTAAGTAATATGGTTACAACTTCTCCCTGTGTATGGATAGAAAAGTAAGACTGGGATTTATTTACCATACCTTTTATGGTAGGTCATCTCAGCAGCTCATTGTTGACTAAAAATAGGCTAAAGATGTTGGCATTTTGAGGGCAGAAGTGTTACAAATACTATTTTTTAAGAAATTGCTTTATTACAGAAAAAATAAACTTGGAAAAGATTTGAAATTCCTTCAAATCTTCCTCCTCCCATTATGTAAGTTTTCTTACAGTTTAACTTTCATTATATAATGTCTTTACAATTATCTGCTTGTATTATACAATGATGACAGTCTGCATGTCATTCTTGGTATTTAAATGAGCAGGTTCTGGTAATAACAGTTCTGAGCATAACTAATAATGAAGTCTCTTTAACATCACATTTTTACATATCATGGTAAGATCCAACTTTTAACCTGACATTTGCAAGTTCCTTTTTCTGCTTAGGGTGAGGCTCTTTTTCCTGGTTTTTATCATTATTTTCCTAGTCTTCTTTTCCTTTTCTCCATTTTTCACTCTTTAGCATTATTAAATTCAGACTGCAGAGACCACATCTCACTATAAAGCTCCTTCAGTTTTGTATCCATGGCACACACAGATCTCAAATTAGAGCTATGACATAATATTTTTTTACTGAATATTGGCAAAGTTGCACCACACACTTACAGGTCTCACAGCTGTAACGCCTGAACAAGGCCAGCAAGCAAACCCCACAGTGCAGACAATATGTACTTAGGGAAAAAAATACAAATTTGGCAAACCAAAATATCCACAAAGCTCCTTTCCATTTATCTAGACTTTGATAAATATTGCTCGTAGCATACATTTACTTTAACTGCTCTATTATCTCTGACTTCATTTTCATTACAAAAGTTTATCTATGTAACATTTTTAAAGTTCAAGTTTATAATTATATATGTATTTGAGATCTAAATAAAAAGCATGAGAAGATTTGAAGTACTTTTGAGAGGCAAACTTGAAGAGCTGTGATTATTTATCTGTGACATCTTAATTCTTGAAAAGTAGGAGTATCAAATTACCTGTTGAAAATAAATGCATTGAAACGACTTGTAATTACATGCCTGTTCTGTCTGCATTTGGATAAAACATCAGCTTCTGCTGGTTTTCCTCCAAGACTGATAAATTCAAATCAAATGCCACCCTGACCAAACAGCATCCAAATGAACATAAAAGCAAAAGAAACAAAATAAGGCACAGCCTGCCCGTGCTGATTCCTACCATTTGTTTCATGTTGTTTGCTTGCAATTATCATAATAATTGAAAGGTTACCAGAAAGAATGTGGAAGACAGGGGCAACTGCAAAAGTGATCCATGTCAGCAGCGTGGATGCTGATGAACCTCCTTGCCAGGTGATCAGGAAAGTTCAGTTTCCCTGGAATAGTGCAGAGTGCAGCAGAGTCATCTGTAAAGTGCATGCATTCATTTGAGAGAACTGCATTAATTGAACAGAACAGCTCTTCATAGTCATTGTCCCCTTTACAAATTCCTTTTTATGGTTAAAAATACATGTGTTGTTTCTAATAATATACTGAGAACCCTGGTGTTGTAGTTTGAGGTGATTCATTTATAATTTAGCTCATAATCTGTGTGTGATGTCTGTATTAGTAAGTATTGTGTCTCAGCTGGGTAAAAGTGGCATTGCTTTCAGTCTCCCACGTCAAAGCTCCAGTGAGGCCAGTGAAGGGTTCTCCTGCATTTCACAGCTTGTGTGTCTGTTTGGGCTCCCCAGGTTTGAGGCTTACACTCAAATTCGACTTTTAGAGTCTGGTAGAGATGGGCACCCATAGCATTTACAGCCACTGGAGTGCTCAGTGTTCTTAGGCTACTGAACTGTAATTGTGGGATAACCAGATTCAGCACTGGTGTTCCAGGGAAGGAACAGGTGAAATTATCTGATGGCCACAGACCACAAAGTCTCCAGTGTGAGTCAAATGATGCCATAAGTCTCTGGCACGTGAGCAAAGCAGGCTCATCAGTTCTTCTCTGCCTATAGCAGAAGGTATTTCCAGAAGCTATTTATTGCAGCTCTGAAGGGGAGTTGGATAAAAAATCTTGGGGGGGCCTATTACACAATGTTTTTTACTAAAGAACATTCAAAAGCCTGGATATATGGTATGGTATTGAAGGGAACAGAGGAGGAAAGAAGAAATAAATTGTGACCTGCTTAAGCATCAGGAGAAGTGTTCTTTAATTCCTATTTCCTTTTAATGGAGGGAAAGAGTATCAAGAGAAAATCAGGTAAATAGCGTGCACATCTAAGCACTGGGAAGGGTAGATAGAGTTCCACTGAGCCCTTATCTGGGGTTTGTTTTATGAATAGGTTTGATAATTGTCTTGATAAGCTTTTAGGAGGGTGTTCCACAAACCTCTGTCTTATAATAAAAGTGTAAAGCTTCTTAATAACTACTTTGTGTTCAGGTTTTCCCACTAATTTCTCCTTACAACACATCTGGAGTATTGTCTGTTATGGTTAGGCTTTAAAATCCTAGGGGAACACTGCACATTATCAGTAAAATGCTTATGTTTGAGAGTAAGAATTAAATCCTTTCTTGGCCAATATGTGAAGTGTGCACTCAGAATTCCAGCTACTTTTAATCACTTTCCTTCCAGAACTTTAGCAAGTGGCATCCCCTGTCCCAGCCCCTTTATTAATGGCCAGTTGTAAATGACTTTAGCAAATGGAGCACCATTTGTCACACCGTAACAAGTGATGCACTGTACTGTATTTCTAGCCCTACCACTTAATTTAAGCTTTGTGATTTATAGCTTGTCATCATCCTCTCTATCTTTCTGTTCCTTCTTTGTGCCTTCCCAAGTGCTAAAACAGCTTGTTGAGAAAAGGGTTTAGAAGTAAAAGCAAAGATGTCTCTACCTTGGCTCAGAGTACTGAAAAACACTCACTGGACTCTTTCACCTGTGTAGTGAATTCTCCTGGTGGATTTTCTTCTTCTGTTTAATTACTTCTCCACATTTAACTGATATTTGAAGAAAAGATTCCCCTATTTTACAATTTCTCTCCAAATAATCCCTCTGTAGTTCCGCTGCAGTCACCTGTGTATACACTGTTTGTTTATTGCTTTAAAGGCACATATGGTACAGACGGCAGACAACTTGTATTGCAAATGAAAAAGTTCTATTTAAACTTGACCTCAGTTTTTTCTCCGCTGTGCTACCACTCTCCGTGACATCAGCGAATTTCCCTGGGCTACAAATTTGTAGCCCATTCCTGTGCCTCGGCTATATAGATTTTTATACAGATTACAGCCCCTGTGTGTGATTTATACAGTGCCACATGGAAAGTGGCAGGCATCCAGGCAGTGACCCCTCCGTTGAAAGTTTCTGTGAATCGAACATCTGTTCTGTGTTTGTGTGCGTTTGTTTGTTTGTTTACTCAGGAGCGCTGGCCTTGCACATGCTGACTGTGTCTACCAGAGCAGATAGGTTGCTGGGGTTTACTTTTAATTATAGCACACAGCAGACTTTTTCATTCCTGCTGTTCCTGTGCTGTTAGCAATCAGCTTGCTCATTTCCCTCCCGACTGGGGAGGCCACCGCTCTCTCGGTCCACACTGCGAGTGCCTGGCTGGACGTGGAGGTCCTGCAGCAAGCACCACATCTGCAGCAGTGGGCACACTTAGTGCTCCCAAACTCGGGTCCTGGTTCTCCACGGGCCAGGCAGCCTGTGAAGGGGTTTCCCTGGTGTGAAGTGAGTGCAGAGCACACATTCAGTGATCCACGGGCAGGAGCTCCAAACACACTGGCACTGATGCTGTGCTCTGTTCACTGCAGCTGTAGCTCAGCAGAGAAGGCACAGGTGAGAGAGGAAGAGCCACAGAACTGAACAGCCCACATCTCAGTCTTCCTTTGGAAGTTGTGTCAGCAGTTCTGTTTCCTGCACTGAAGGAATGCTGAAACCATTCCAGTGCTTCTTCCCCGAATCCTTGCAGCCACGAGCCTAAGCAGGGGCTCGTCATGTGAAAATGGTGTAAGAGGCTTTCAGAAATTCCATACAAATAGTGTCATATGACTGGAACTTTTCAGAACAAAAGAGCTAAAGATCAAGAAAATTGTTTTAGCCAGGATTCTGATTGCACAGGTCTAGCTCAGAGCAGCCAGGAGGGCAGGCAGGATCTGTCTGCTCGTAAATTGGGAATGGAACTCAGAATAGACCTGGAACGCAATTCACTGACCTGCCAGTCTCCAGTGTGGTCTTCTTTAAAGCTTGAGCACGAATTCCAAGGAGTCTACTAAATTTATGGGAATTTAGAAGTCACAGAATTATTGAACAAAATTAATCTAATTCAGTTCTAGAAAAAGGAGGTAATTTTTTATCGAGTGTTATGAAGCTGTACCTGTTCACAGAGCTTTGAATTTTAACCCAGTAAATCACCTTGTATGCTCCTATATTAATCCCTTATTTTCTACAGCGTATTCACAAATGCTTTTCTCCTCTGATGCAGTTCTGCTGCTTCCCTTTGAATGTGATCCCTTTGTATATGCTGGCCAAAATCACATTTGTTTGTTTTCACAGTGCTGTATCACATTGCAAGCCCTTATTTAATTTGCTGTTCACTACTAGTCCTAAGTCTTTTTTTTTTTTTAGTGTTTTCCAAACACTATCTTCCTTCCATAGTATATTTGTGTTTCAGATTATTTCTCTTAAGTATTTGACTTTTCAGTTTTCATTGCTGAGTGTTGCTTTGTCTTGTTTTTCAGATCTGTTCCCCAGTTCACACAAACTCTCTGAGTCTCTGTCACTTAAATAAAGTTCCATAACTAAATAAGGTACAATTAAGTTGCATTCCCCTCCTTCACCTTTTTAATTCATTTATGAGTAAGAGAGGGGAAGATGCAAACAGGTTACATTGAGAAAAAAAGGGGAAAAGGTTACAGTGGGAACTGACACCAATGGTCACAGCATTTCACTGCCTACCTCTCATTCCCCCTGTGCACATGAATGTCAAAATTCAGCCTTAGACCTGCATACATCCTCTGACATATCTTAATACACTGAGAGAAATGCCTGTTCTCTGTCAGCTGGAATACACCACTTTAATGTGAATATTTTATCTCTTTGAACCTGCCTGTTCCCCTTTTTTTCTGTGTACAGGAACACCTTCCAAAATGCTGCCTAGAGCAATATCCCAGTATCATTCCCATTCCACAGAACAGAAATGCCAGCTTTTTGCCTGTGCTCAGAACAGAGAGGTATATTTGAGTTGGTGACTGCATTAACTGTGCTCCAGGTGGGAATGAAGCTGCAGTGACACCAGGGTGTTTCTCTGAGCAGTATTTTTTCACTTTCAGACACAATTCTGAGAACATAATCGAAGGCATTCCCTCTGGACCTGCCTGCATGCACAAACACACTTTAATAAGGGAGACCTCTGACGGGGTCATCAGGACCAAAACGAACAACAACAAAAAAATCTTCAGCGCTGCTCTTACTTGGTGACCCAACCTTACCCTTTAAATATGGTGGGATCAACACACTGGGCCATGACCTCAAAGAGCTGTCATGTCACTTTTACTCTGCTCTTCTGTTAAAATGTTGTGTAAGCTGGGGGACTCAGCTGCAACGTGTGCTGTATCATATATCTAGATTTATTTCTCTGGATTATGGGAAATATCTGTGGAGTGGGTGTTTAATTATTTGCAGACTTCTATTGGTATTTTAGGAGAGAAATGGCAAAACTGAAAATAAAAGTGTCACCAGTAAATTTTTAGCAACCGAAAGTGGTCACCTTATATTAAAGTATTCAGTGGTTCTGGCCAAACCCTTGGCCATTCTTTATTCCTGCTCTTCCAAACCATCCCAGGGTGCTTCAGACTTGGACAAGTCTTTGCCTAACAATAATCATTATAACAGGATTGCCAAAGCCTTTTTGCCCGTGTAAAATCATGTGTCTTCAACACTTCTACCTCCACCATCCATTTTTTTATTATTTGAAGCTTAATCTGTTTCACCATTAATGGCAGGAAAGTAACTACATTTCTGTGCCAGAGATTTACTTTTTGTATCACTGGGATTTTTTTTACCCTGTCTGGGGTTGGAACACAAAAGGCAAAATGCTTGGGTTTGTACCCTTAATCCCCTGAAAATCCTGTATCTCTGTTCACCTCGCAATTAACTCGATCAAATCCAGACATAAATATGTCACAAACAAAACATTATGTGGTGCTTTGATGTAGTCACAGTTCGTGATGAAAACAGTTCCTTCTTTACCAAATCTGCAAAGGTAACTTCTGGACTAATAGCTCACAATCCTCCCATCTCGCTTCGGGATGACTAAACGTTAATTTTGATTTCACTGATACAGAGTTCTTATTGTGGCAATAGGCAGGATGAGCATTCTGTTTGGCAGAATGAGCAATATTTCAGTTGTTTTAATGATAACTGACATTTCAGGGATGAAGGCAGAATTCCAGATGTGAAATAATACATTTCAATTGATCTTTTTTTTTTTTAAAAAAAGTGACACTTGGGTGTAGACATTTAGTCTTTTATTTTATTAGCACGTGGCATGGGTTTTAAAACATGAACATTGCTCTCTAACCAAAGTCAGGCACTTGTGTAGAAACAGAAAGCATGAAACATAAATTCTCCCTGGTATGCCTAATTTTTAACAGTAATAACAATCACGATAGCAATCATCATCATCATCATCATCATCATCATCGTTCTAAGACCACATTAAAGCTGCTATTCTGATACTTTCCGAATTTTCCCCCAGTATCTTTCTCAAACCAAGTCCAAACACAGGGTGAGACAAGGCAGTAATTGCCTCACTGGACAGCACAGCCTTAAGGAAATGTTCCTTTCTGTGCTGAAGAAGGAAGAGCCCCAGCCCAGCCCAGGGATCTGCAGCCCTGCACGGCTCTGGTGGGGTTTGCTGCTTTCCACCGTGCATGGCAAAGGCCAGTGACGTTTGCATTTCATAAAATAAACCAAATGTGGCCCAAACGTAGCTTTGAAAGTTCTCAGTTTGAATTTGGAACAATATGGTATTCATAAGTTTTTGCATAGTAGACCTTTTATCTTTAGACTGCAAATCATCATCTCAGATCCCAGTGAAAGACTGTGATTCAAAGTTTAGATCATATAATTTCTTCCTTAACAGTAAAGTAACTTTTTACTTTCTCTTATAGCTAAATTTTCACGTAGAGTTTGGGGTAATTTCTATTTTGGAATTTGTCCATTTCTGCTTTTTGAAGGGTTTTTTTTCAGCAATACCTTTAATTTTAATTTTTTTTTTAAATGCCATGAAATGTTCCATAAAGCATAGTAAGAACAGTTAGCTATTTTATTGGAAATAAAGTTATGGCTGTGCCTTTTTTTTTAATATAAAGAATAAATCCCCTTTGAATTTAGAGGCAAGAATGGCACAGGCTGTATTTACCCTGCCTTTGGCAGGGAGGAGGTCTCGTTCTGTTTTTCACAAGCTTTTGCAGTCATCAGTAGATCATCCAACCCTCTTCAAGAAGGTCTATGGACTGCCTTGCCTCCCTCAGCGGGGGAAGAGGGGTAATAAATAAAATGCTCCAAATTTAGACTAAAACCTGCTGCATTACTTAGGAAGTGAGTTCCACTGCAGTAACTCCAAGTGCAGGGTCTGGCCATGCCTGCCCAGCTGCAGGTGTGACAGCAGCAGGAGCCAGTGGGCCACAGCCTGCCCAGTTATCCTGCAGCACATCAACCTCCAGAGCTCCTTCCCACAACTGTTTTCCAGAATGGTGTGGTATGACTTGTGATAAATTTCAGGGATGTCAACAGGATTTTAGAAGAGGCTTTGTTTGGGAGATGCTAATGAGCTCTGCTGATGGATTATCCTGCTGGAGAGAAGAGAATGAATTTATTATGTCAGCTGGAGACTTTTTAGGAAAGTTGTACAAAATTCAGATCACTGCCAATTCTCCTCTCCTGGTGCCCTGAGAAAGGACAGTTTAGTGCTGTGTAAGAGCCCCTCATGATGAGTACAGACCATGATGACCATGCCCACCTCCATCACAAAATACAGTGCTGCACCAGATCCCTGGGCAGGTGGTGGCTCACAAAGGGCTGTTCAGTAACTCAGCCACTGGAATTCCCTTCCCAAAGTGAGTCAGGTGTGCAGTGTGACAGGGTGGAAGGGGGAATGCAGATGCTCCAGCTCTGCTCCCTGCTCCATCTGCTGCAGGTTTTGTCATGGAGCCCTCAACCCAAGAGGTGGCAGGAGGACAGCTTGAGTTGAGTAGATGGCAGTGCATGTCCTGCTTTGGTAGAGCTGAGAAAAGGTGTGTTTGCACTCAGTGTCCTCACACAAATACATGTGAATCCAGAGAGTCTTCAGTTCTGCTTACTGTAGATTGAACTGTAAGGAACAGATGTTCCTGATGGAGGGGACAGTGTTGGGCTTTGCTCCTTTTCTGAATGACAATCAGTAACATTTTCCCCCTCAGTTATCAGCCTCCTCTTTTCCAGATGTAAGTGTTCTGCAGAAGCTGACACAGCTGAGATAACTGGACTAAATGCTCTCCTCTGGTCCGTGGTTTCAAGACAGTTATAACCCTGATTCTTCAGAACATGGTCAGAAAATAATAAGCCAAGTTTGGTTCCAGTTCTTTAAGTTCAGCAGTGATATCTCTGTCTTAAAAGGCACAGAAGGGTCAGGATTTGTTCCACAGAATTTGTGGCTCTCAGCAGTTGAAAATCAGTATAATCAGGTACTTCTTCAGTTATCAGACCCAGTACTCTGGAATACATCACACAGTGTGAGTAGCTGAACGTGCAGCTGCATTTCACAAATGGAGTTAGGTTGCAAGGCTGACACAAAGGAGATATGCAGTCATTAACTACTTCCAGTCCCTAATTACTGAAATTGCTCCAAAGTCCAGTGGTGTCTGATCCTCTCTAAAGATTAGGAAGAGTAAAAGAAATGATTAGTTGTGCTTACTGTGAGCAGGTTGCAGGTCACAGATGAGGACCAGGTTATGGACTAAATCAACCTTGGTTCTTCTGGGGTCAATATACATACTGAGTTATTTCCAGGGCTATGATTTCTGCCCAGCCATCAGTTTTGTGCAGGCTTTAAAGAATATGGTAGCAAGAATAATACCACAAATCTGTCAAATGTTACTCTTTAGAAGAGAGACTCATTTTACTGTTTAGAAAAAGTCCAGTCTTAAGTTGTCTTACTCCTTCAAAAAGATATTCCCAGAGTAGTTCAATTAAGTATTAAAATTTCATTCCTTCCTTCCTTGCAAGTTTTCCTCTTGTAGGAGCAGTTGCCTCCATGGTGTGAGAGCACATCAGATGAAATCAAACTAATGTACCACTATTGGCTGTAATTGTCTTGGGAGACCTACGATGCTTAATGATAATGATGTGAATTACAAAGATTTGTAGTAACTGAGTTAAAAGTCTGTTATTTGAAAATTGATGAGAAGTTTCCAGGAGAATTCGGTGTCTTTCCTTTTTATCCGCTGTGGTTGAGTTCAAGACAATCCTTGAGGGCATTTGCTTTCACATGTATAAAATAATCATTAAATGTTTTGAAAGCAATAGAAATCAAAGGCAGTTAAGTTCCACAAATATAACATTTATCTTGCTGAGTTCAGAAAAGAAGCAGATGGAATGTATTTCCAGTATTATTAAGCATTACAACTTGTTTGAAAGCTCCCGAATTTGCAGGGCAGTGTACCTGAATCACAGATTGTATATTATTCCCCAGTCTCATTAGAGCTTTCAAGGAGAAAGCCATCTTTACTTCTGCAAGCTACTACTGTGTCTGCCAGCGCAATTTATGGCACAGGAGTGACCATTAACTCCTACTCCTTTAAAACATATTTTCTCTTAGAGACCTTGACAACTCAGACATAGGACAAAAGTGTAGTTTATTGACTTCTGATTGAAGAAGATGGAAAAGTAGTCTACCAAAAAAAAAAAAAAAAAAAGGAAGAAAGTAACAAAAATAAAGCTTGAATTATGTATACTGTAAGGTAATAAACAAGATGTCCTAACTACTAAATCCTCCCATGAGCATATATTGTTATTTATTACTTGTATTGCACTGGAGAGGTTGAAGAAGGAGTAGGGCCCTGTTGTGCTCAGTGCTGTGTGGACAGAACAAAAGCATATTTGTCTGAGAGAATCTGCCAAACCCATTTACATTAAAGCATTTATTCATCATCCTAACATCCTAATATATTTAAAATGTTAGTCAGAGCAGTCATCTGTAATTACCTATCAAAAGGAATATGTAGCTGCCCTCTCAACGCAACATTTGCATTCCATCATCCCCTCAGCCCTGACCAAGGCCGAGGCAGCACTGGCTGTCCTGGCACTGTCCCAGCGTGGGCTCAGCAGGAGACAGGAGAGCCAAACTGGTGATGGGCAGAGATGGCAGAGGCAAGGACAGTCCCCATTTCCTCACCAGCACTTCCTCGTGGCAGAGCTCCTGCTCAGCCCAGTTTGGCAGATTGCTGCCAGCACACCATTTACTTATAAATATTTGCAGTATCTGGCTTTAATCATGACTAAATAGGTTTTGATATGAAAAAATGCAAGTGATGCTTAAAGGGACACTGATTTGAACAGTGTATTTTCCAGTCTGAGGATTGGACTGGTATCGGTGGGAATAAGTTCAGATCTTATTTCAGACCAGAGAACATGACCTCATTGCTGAGTTACAGCCACTTACATGTGGTTGTGGGGTTATTTACAGCATGTAGTGGTGTTTCTAAAGAAAAATACAGGGAAAAATAGTAACAGACATAGAATAAAATATAGATTGTAGTTTGACAAAGATGTGAAGCCTGAAATGTTTAGTTATCTGATCCACTTTCACTGGCAAGGGCTTAACCGTGCTTTCAGTCACATTGCATGGCCTCCCTGTGTTTCTTTGTTCCACAGCATAAGACTGTTCAGCCTTTTTTTGTAGAAAAGTCAAAAAAATTCCTTGTCTTGCAAGTGGTCTGATTTTGATACAGGATGAGATGGTGAATACAGCTGGTCTAATACTTGTATTATGACTTTGCTGTCTCTTCAAATCCTTTGCACTGTGAATTTCTAGTGAAATGTTGATGCAGATTCCAAGGAAATGTTGTTCAAAAACCTGGGATCTATGGATAGGAAATGACATCTTACTCTCTTTTCTCATTTGAAACAGTCAGAGATTTGGCAACCTTGGTAAAAACGTCAAATAAAAAAATTGAAACTATTTAAAATGAAAAGTTTAATCAAAGCTTTGAAATGAACCAATAGGAATGTCAGAACCTTACTGCTCTACTACTGTTACATTGCATCTCAAAAGCACAAATGAAATGTCAAATAAGAATTGATTTTCCCATCTTGGACCGACAGCTACTTAATTTCTTTGATATTAAATATAGTATTAAAGTAATAGGAAACCCACAAAAGCTCCTTAAGTTTCATAGAGATTTCTTTTTCTCTCTATTTGTTTTGCTTTCTTCCATTCTTTCTAAGCTGTAAATGGAAAACCACAACTCCCACAAATCATGAAAAATCCATCCAGATCCTAAATATTGAAGGCCTTGTTCCTGTGTCCCACCTCAAGGGCACTCAGGAAAAACATTCCTAACTTTGCCTGCAGAACAGCTGAGCAGTTCCTGCTGGGGAGAGGGATCTTGGAATTACGAAAGTTAGCTGGAGAAAAGAAAGGAAAGGACCAGAAAAATCAGCCCAAACAAACCTCAAACCATAGCTCAGTGCTCGGGAGTGAGCAAAAACTGTTCAGAGGGGAAGAGAACATCATTCCTTCATGTGAGAGCCCAAAGTGCTCTCCCAAACCAAGGACAGTTTACAAACCTTCCTGCCCACCCCTCTCCCCACCTCTTTGGTTCTTTCATTGCAGTCAGAACGTGAAGTTGCAGAGGGAGGCAGGAAGGATGGTCAGGGGTGTAGAACTGTTTTCTGTACAAACAATAACCAGATGCTTTTCAGCCTGGGATAGAGGACTGGTGGGGGATATGATAAAACTCCCTAAAGCCAGAGCAGCACGGAGAAGGTGATGAGGGAACAATTATTCACTGTCTCTCACAGTACAAGAAAAATGGGCATCAGTTTATTTTCTCAGATAGCAAGTTAAAATCAAACAATACTTGGATCTTATGATACATAATAGTACCTAAAAAACTCTGAGTGGCTGTAGATAATAGAATTTACATGGATTCAAAGAGCAATTAGACAAACTCATGAAATCCACAAAGAGGTGACTCAGAATACGTGACTGCAGATGACTGAGAGATGGAATATTATAGCAGGGTGGCATCACTAGATACCTGTCCTATTAGACTATTTTCTAAGCATCTTCTACTGAGCACTGGAATAAAGTGACTTTGGGTCTGAATAAATAATATTATTTTTACATATTACATGGTGCTTACAGAAAATACAGCCATGCTGGAATCCTCCTCCTACGATTTTCCTTTTCTTTATATTTGAAACGCAGAATACCCCCAGTTTCACTGGAAGCCCTGGTGATGTTGCTCAACTCTCCTGAAGATCAGTCCTCCAGGTGTCTTCTGAAGGGATTCTGTACACAGCTACTCCAAAAATTGGGCACTTGGGCTGTTATTCTTGACACAAGGGGCCACCTCAGTCATGCTGTGTTTATCTTTTAATTCACAATAGCAAATGAGTTACGGATTAACCAAGTTAGGGAAGAAAGGGGGACAAAGAATCCAAAGAGAGCAGACATTTCCTTTCCCCTGTGCAGGGGGTTTGCCCTCAATAAAAACCACATCATGTACCTGCACAGACAGTACTGGAATCATTCAGGGAATGAACAGTGTAAACCAAGAAACACTTTAATTCTGTCATTAAAAGTGTACAGAGCTGGCAACAATCCCCCCTTCCAACAGTTTCTCTCTTCTTGCTGTAATCTCTCCTCATTTCTCACTTCTCCCAGCTCCCTTCCACTTTGGCTTGTATTTTTAAGGTATGACTTGGTAGCAAAGAGGAAAAATACTGAAAGTACATCATTTAAATGATAGAGTTTGCTGTGCCATGCTTTCATTAAAGCTACAGAAAAAAGCTTATCTCTGTAGAGTATAGGATCAGAAGAGTCCCAAAAATTTATCATTACACCTTCCCTTTTTTTCCTCTAGTGCAATGAAGATGGCCTGAATTTCTAAGAGTTGAAAATGTCTATAGCAAAAAGAAAAACACAACCATACAAGGTTCTTTTCCTACTTCCACATCTTGCTCTATGGTTTTGTAATACTCCATCTGTATTTCTTCCAATAGTTCTGATGATACAATATAATAAGGTTCCCCTGTTCTTCCTCTTCCTTTTACAATGCTTCCCTGAATAGTAAAGGGAATTTACTTACTGGCTTGAGAAACAGGTCCAAAAGCTATATGAAATTTTTCAGTGTCTGGAATGGCATACAAAGTGCAGAAGATGAAGGTTCTTTGAATTACAGAAAAATATAGCAGTTAAGGCTTCTCTTGCCTATGAAATATATGTGCCTGCCTTTGGAGACCAGGAAAGTCTGAGGTTTGTAAGCCTTTTTCCTCATTGGTAAATAGAAATAAATAAACTAAACAAAGCACACCACGAGAGCCTATTCCATCATTCCTAAATCCACTTTCTCTTGAAATAGGCACCTGTTTGCTCCATATACTCTGTCAGGCTAAACTTACTGCACTCTAAAAAAGTCCAAGGTACCATTCATACTGCAAATGTGCTGCAATGCTTGAGACACAAACTGAGAGGGAAAACACAACCCAAATTTTGCTGGTTTTTTGGGATAGATATATATTCTGTGATGTGCACAGCAGCACAATTTGACCAATCTGAAGGAATCGAAGCTCCTGGGTGTCCCACCAGCTGCTGTTTCAATTGCTTGCCTCCTTCAGGAGCTCTTGGTCACTCAAAGGTGTAAGCCCAAGGTGGAACAGGACCAGAGACAGAGCAGATGTTTCTGGAGCTGCCCCTCACACCTCGTGTTGTGCCACTCAGCTGTGGATTGTTTGGAGCTGTACCTTTGTATCTTTCCAGCTCGTTTCCCCGTGCCCGTTCCTCACTCTCTGGCCAGCTTTGCTGCAGCTTGTTCTGTCTCCTCGTGTTTTGCTGCAGCTCCTCACTGCAGCCCTCAGCAGCCTGATGGGGTGCCAGGGAACTGAACTGAGCACAACAGAATGTATAAAACTATTCTTTACCAAATGTTTTGGCCTGGCAGCACGTTGGGGACTGAGCCATGAGCCTGTGCATGGGGGAAACAGGAGCTGTGTGCCCAGGGAGCTTGGGAATTCATCAGCAGATCTCTCCAAAGGAAAACAGGATTTCAATTTACAAACATTTGCTGTAGCTCTTGTCAGGCCATTGCTTCCTATTCCTGATACAGCCAGTGTCTCCCTCCCTCCTTGCCCGTGACCAAAGGCATGTGTCAAACATTTCTTTTCTGAAGGACAGGCCACAGTTTTGATTTCCCTCTATTTCTACAAACTTGAATTTTTTATCTGTTTCTTTTTTGTTTTTATTTTCTGATATTGCTTTACTAGAATTTAGAGACAATTCCTGTTCCAAAGCAATAAATTAGGTGCAGTGTACAGATCAGCTCTACTTCATATTTTAACTAAACCCCCCAAGCTTTGGCACAAGACTTGAAGAACTTACATCATTGTTGTAGCTGTCCATTTAATTTTGGAGTGGATTTTTCTCAAAACAGTGTTTATGGAAGCACTGCTCTGCACATTTTAGGAGAGGAGACAAAAGCAGAGAAAGACCAAGTGTCTCAGTAAAGATTGTACTTAAACTGAGTGTCACAAGATAGAAATGAACCCAGTGCTTCTGAATGGAGCTAAACAACTCCCAGAACAGCTTTTCATCCTGTTTTAACTCCAAGTTTCTTCTACACCCTTATATGATCAGCTGATTCTATTAAAATGTTTGCAGTATCAGAAGATAAATACAGAGCAATTGTCTGGTTGAGGAAGATTGACAATATCAGACTTAGAAGGGCAAAAAATAAAAAAAAAAATTAAAATATGAGAAGCCCACAAAAGGAAGGGGAGGTGCAGCCACTGGAAAAGTAGATTAAATAACACAAGAATAAAATACAAGCCAGTGCACCTAAAATTCTATAGAAAGTTGAATTTGATGGAATAAGATAGAGAAGCAAATGGAGAACACCAGAGATGATGAATTCAAGGCAGTAGGTTGGTTTCAAGATTTGCCCTTCAGGTTGTGGGGAGCGGGGTTTAAAAAGCTGAGATGGAGGGGACTGGACAGAGAAAAGCACATTTTTCTGGACAGAATGAGAAAAGGCTGCAGACATGTTTTATCTTTAATAAGCAAGAATGGGGTAGTATTTTGCATCTCCTCTGTTTTAAAAAGAATTTTTTCATAAGAACCTGGAGGGTTTGAAAAAAAAAAAGGAGCAGTTGAGTATAACTTCAAGTCTAAATGGTGCTAACAACAGCATTTCCTATAAAAGCAGAAAGGGAGGGCATTCTCAGCAAATATCAAGCTAATCTTCACAACATTTAATTGCCACATACATTAATAGTGATGAGAATTATCCCATGTTTGCTGGTTTTACAGTATTTCCTCCTTAACACCAAACCACAAACAATGAGGTGCCTGTGTATGTGTGCAGCTGGAGATGAGTCGTGGCCAGTGGACCTGTTTTATCTTATATCCAGCTTTAAAATTAGGGTCTCAGGCACAAAAAGCAATGCTCTGTGCCCTTGTGCCTGCTAAAACACATTTAATTCCGGCGACAAACAATAGGAAAACTCCATGTGGCACTTCCATTACACACGGAACCCAAATCACTAAGGAGACACAACATCACAAATAAGTGTGTGTAAAGGTTTGTCAGCTCCAATGAAGTTCCACTGTTCCAGACCCTGCTTTTTTCCGTGCCCCTCTGCAATTACTCACTTCACAGAAAAAGGATGATGCTGCTAAAATGATGAAACCTTAATACAACCTTTTCAGCAAGAGATAAAATATATTGATTGGTGGCTGCTGAAGGACATCATTAAGTAGTTCAATGTTTGATTTCATTTCTTCTTTCTTTCTTTCTTTCCTTTTTTCTTTATTTATTATTTGGTTGCCTGGCAGGCATCTCTGTACTGACTGACCCTGCCAGTTCAACTATTAAAGAATTTATCTCTCTGAGGAGGCCTGATGTAAACATGATAATCTGTTTGGCGGCCCTTATGATGTCCCATGAATAAAACATATGACAACACAGTTTGAGCTGAAGAGCTCACTATCTGTTACCAGAGAGAGTGTTTGGAAGCTCCCTGGCGGCTCAGCCGCTCTGAATCCCAAAGGCTGTCTGCTTTATACCCTGGCTAACCTGCTCAGGCTGCTCACAAAAGGTGTGGTTAACTCTTTGTCCCTGCCAGCATCCAGGTTTTTGAATGGCTTATGGAAAAGGAACTAATGCAGAGGCTGGGGATTTCAACAGCGTATCTGTCCCTGGTGAGAGAGAAAGGATTTCTTCAAGCCCAGTTGGTGCTTCATGGGAGAAAGGAAGAAAAGAGAGAAAGAGAGAGAGAAAGAGAGAAAGAAAGAGGGAGGAAGGAAGGGAGAAATTTCATTGTTTCTTTTTTCTCTAGGGAAGATCCTAAATTCCCTATACTGCAGAGTTAAAATAGCCACTTGAACTTACATGTAGACAGAAGTGAAAGTACAGTAGTTAAACTCACACAGCGTTCCTCAGGTGCATTGTATCTGTGAACTACTTTAAATAAGTGTAGCTCTTCCTCGGGCTGCCTGTTGAAACCAAGGAGCTCTGATTCACAGCTCTGCCCACAAGGCTGGGAATCACTTCTTGGCAAGTTAAAGAGGTAAAACCTGTTCCTAGTTCTTCAGGCGGATAAAGCCAGTGTGGAATTGTTTAATGTGACCTTTCCAGCACAAGAGCACTGTTGTTTTTCTATTTTCAAGCCTGTTTTTAAAGCCTAGTCATTAAAAAATGCTTATATCACACTTTTTTTTCCCTTGGAAATCTCTTCCTTTATGTAGAAGCTTTGGCCATTAATCCTTTAATTATGTTCCTGCATATATTTAATTTTTGATCTTCTGTTCTAGGAACCATAAAATGCACATTTTATATAAAGGTTGTTTTATACTTGTGCCTAACAGCTGCTATTGGCCAAACAACTTTCCAGGGACTGTCTCTTGTCCATCAACAGTTCTCCTTTCAGCAGCAAACAGTACACTCAGCAGAGCACTTTTTACCCTCTAGCTTCCTTATTTCTTTTTAGTTGTTATCAGATGCCACTTATTCCTCCATGGTAGTAATGTCTGCATGAAACTCAAGTAAGAATAAATGGGTTAAATAGATGAGGAGGTTGGGGTTTTTTTAGAAAATTCAGGCTCTGCAAGTGAAAAGTTATTTGAATAATCAGTGCAACACAGTAACTGAATGTCAAGGAAACGTCTAGTTTAAAATAAATAAAATTAATACCTGACTAAATTTGGTTTTGATCAACTTCCTGATGAGTCTAATTTATTACAGGAGATATTTCTGTGAATACCTGGATTCGATCCTCAGGGCAATGCACAGCTCACATACACTGACGTTAAAGGAGCTGGAAGGGTTTCAGTCAGTGGAGAAGCAGAACTCCTTAGGTGTTTGAGAACTACTGGGTTTCACCTGACTCTTTGTGTTCTTCTATCGGGTTTGTTTATTTGCTCTGAAAATGCAGACTGCCTTAAGTGGGCTTTGGATTCTTAAAGAGAATAGAAAACAAGTTCCTGAATCTTGTTTGGCAGTTTCCAGAGATCAGGGACTTCCCTAAGTTTGTTTGGTTGTTTGTTTTTTGACGGAAGTCTGTCTTGTCTCCTTCAGCTTAGGAAAATCACTGTCATCTTTGTAGCTTAAATCTCTCTGCTTCTCAATTTCAGCCAAAATCTTCACTTTGACTCATGCATCAAGAGAAGGGCAATAACTCCCTCGGTGCTGTGGTTGTCTGCTCGCAGTTTTGCTTGAAAAAAAAGTTATTCTTAATATTTCTTTGTTTCCTTCGCTACGTTCCCACCCAGGGTTTTGCAGTTGTTTCACTACAGAAGCAGATTTGAACTGTTAAAGGTTATCATAACGGTAGTCCCAGTCAGTCTCTTCATTATGTGCTTGTAAAACTATTGCCCAAACACTGTCCCAAGACATCAATTACAGGTGCCAAAAAATTATACATTATTATGGTGAGGTATTATGTCTGCTAAGCACTTTACCTGTGAGGAGAGCTGTGTAATAGGATAAGTGCATTCAAAGCTGTATTAGTTCTGTTCTCTTCTGGTTTGTTTGAGAAGTAGCTTTTGGAAAATTAGCTGAAAGAAGTAACCTTTGAAAATTAGTTCCAAATGTTTATTCTAAGATAGACATGCTCTGATGCAAAAAAGTGAGGGAAGGACATGACAAAGAGCATAAAAGAGGAAAGGAAAGTCTTCCTCTCTCTTTTTGTCCCTTTCAAGAGTGTGTCACCCATTTCAGGGAGGAGTGATCAGGTTAGATACTGGGGAAAATTGTCTTCTAGTGCTGCCTTTTATTGCCTGTGGAATCTGCCAAGCAGATTGGGCAGACGTGTTGGCAGTTCCAGAAGGAATCGTGGATCCCTCCTTGGCAGAGGGTTGGACTGTGTGAGCTGTAAAGGTCCTTCTCAATCCTATTTTTAAGTCACAATTTTCTACCATCAGTGTAAATAACACACCCAGCTGTACAGAAATACATCACTTTCCATTCTGAGACAGAGCTCAGGCTCGAGGGCAGGAGACCCCAGACCAAACATCAATGAAATCCACTTTCATAAGCCAGCAGAGCCAGAACGAGACCCTGCAGAAAGCAGTTGTGTGCTGTCAGCAGCAATAAGGGAAGCAAATTAAAATAGAAGATGGAGAAATGGTTTCCATTAGTCTGATTTGTTCTATGACTGTGTTTCTCTGTGACCCAATGCAAATAATGCAGGAGGTTGGGTTAAGAATGAGACATTGCCTTTCCCAGCAATCACACGTGGCACTTGCAGGCAGGTTTGAAAGGAGTTTCCACCGTCATGGACAGTTAGCTGGCTCCAGATTATTTTCTTGTTTGTGAAGTTTCTAAAGACTGAAAAATGAAATCCACTCAGTAATTAATATTTTAAAAAATTTGAAGTTAAGGTGGGGGAAGAAAGTAGATTTCATGCTTATCATAATTCACCTTAGAAGAAATCACTCAGAGTTTATAGTATCTGCCAACTGTCTTCGTGTCTTTCTCCCCTCCATGTTAGTGCAGCACCCCTGGTGGAGCAGAGTATTTTTTGAGGACTCTCACGAGGTGCTTCAGTGTTATTCTGAGGCACAGCAGATTTCCAGAGTACACATTAGAGTCAAGATAGAAGTAAAAATTTCATGTAACAAAAGAGCAGTGGGGTTTTTGATGAGATATGAACAACTGTCACCTTTGAAATCTCCCTCTCCAAATCACTTTGAGCTCTGAATATGTTTTGCACAGGCTGAACAATGCTGGTGCCACACATCTGACTGCTAATATTAGACATGAACTGCTGCAGGGAGCTGACACCTAAAAAACCCTTTAACGAGCAGCCTTTTTTACAGCAAGGAAATTAGCTTTGGAAAATTGAAGGGAATCCAATTGAAATTTAAGAAAACAGTATTGAGTGAAAACACCGGAGATGAATTAGAGAATATTCGTTTAGAACTTGAGTCTTGTCCTTCAGATAACACCCTGAAGTGTGGGACTCAAAGTACCCGGCAGTGACAGGAAATTTGCTGGTGGCACTTGCCACAGGCAGGCACAGCTCCTCCAGAGAGGGTTTTGATCAGGGAAGCCTCTTTACAAGACCTTACAGGAGCAGTCAGGCCATCTCCACTGCGAAAAGAGGAGTGCTCTTACCTCATATAAAGCAACTACGTGATATGATCCATATAAACAGATTTTTGGCCGTTTTTTCCAATGTTGAAAATAACTATTCAGTTTTTCATAGTTACTGGGAGAAAAATAAATCTGATCTTTAGACCTGGCTGGGAAAATAGCATCTGCAAAATATAAATCTAGGGCTACAGCCATAGTGAGCACTAGGAACACCTTTTAATATTTTATATTAAAAAGTACAGTACATTTCTTTCTGTGGTCTCCTTTGTAAAAAAATTGGAACTGTTTATGAAAATCCTAAAACTTGCAATAATTCTGTCACAAATTATTTTGTTATTTTCATGAGAAAAGCACTGATTTTTTTTGCCCCTTCCTCTTGAATAGACTTAACATCCACATAGCTGTTTTGTCTAACTTCACCTTCTTGAAGCGAACACCTTACCATGCCAGAAAACCACTTTTTGTTCATGCACCTGCACAATGATTAATGGAGGTACAACCCTGGAAATAGCATCTGGCAGTTAACAGCTGCTACCAGCAGTCTGGAGAGGGCACAGAACCTTGCAAAATTAAAGCCACAGATTTGTTCTCCTCTAAAAAGCCAAACAGAACTCCTGAATCATGTGTGGGGTGTAGATTGTGCATCATAATTTCAGGTACGCTCTTTACCTCTTGTCTGAGAGTGACAAGTTCAAAGTCAGCTGATATATTACCACAAAAGACCTCTCAGAAAGCTGCCAGCACACACCTGGAGAATATTGCCGACACAAGCAAAGAATCTCAAAGCAGTCAAATTAAAACAAACAACGAGGAGCTGCAGAATGAAACAGAACCAACTGACACACCTCAGCAGAGGTGGAGGCACCCAGTGAGCCTATAAATATAGAAAAGATAATGAAATAAATGAGAAGTGGGACAGCAGCACCAAACAATTCCCCTCTGTGAGTTGTTGGTGAGCATCAGTGCAGTGTGGGAGCCGTGGCTGTGCCGTGGAGGGATCCACCCTGCTGACCTGAGACCCAACAGCTGGGAACAGCTGGGGGGACACTCGGGCTCTCTGGTCACCTGGAGCACCTATGACCTGGTCCTGGGCTTACCTGGATTGTTGGGCTGGGTAGAAAATGTTCAAGGTGAGCTTCAAAAGAAAACTAAAACTATTCTTCCTGCCCCTAAAGTGACCTGTAGTATCATTTACCACAGTGGCACACTAGGCAAGATACCAAGAAAACTCACATATAGGTTCTGATAACTTATCTAAAGTAAATATTTTCAGGCCACACCTGAAGGTTCTCTAGAAAGTTAGAAAGTTTGGATTTGGCACTAATTTGGTTCCCATCAACTCATCAAAGGCTTATTGACCAAGATCTTCAAGTGGGTTTACATATGCTTCCAATATCCATTTAGCCTCAAGGAATTTGTGATTACCAAGGGACTGAAGGGAATGTGAATGCTGATATAAGTGCCAGAGGTGACTATCTCAAGAAATGAGAGAGTAAAGCCAAGTTAATCCAGTTTGGATCTAGCACAGCTCCGTTGTGAGAGCTCTGTGCCAAAGCTGCTCGGGCTGTTGCTATGGAGGATGTTGCACACATCTTAGATGCTGATGTCCAGCTGGTGCTGGCCTCCCTCACAGTCTGCTGATTGCTGGCTCAGGACAGTCTGACTGGCTTGTATTAAACCTGGGCCTTCTTGTCTTGCTCTGCAGACTGCTATAAACAAGCACTGTTGTTTATGCCAGTGGAAGTGTTGCTGTTCTCAAACAGCTTACGAGTTCAGTTCCTGCTGCTCCCCAACAGTGGTAGTAAAAGCTCAGGAAGAAAGCTGGCTCTGTGCACTTGGAGACATCTCACTCATGCTCTGAACCTTTTTAAGGTTTATTAAATAAATGGATTTAATGGATGTGCTGGCCCTCTGTTCCTTCTTCAATACCTTTGAAGTACTCTCAGTGCTGGCTGTCAACTAAGAAAAAAATATCAGTCAGGCTAATGAATAGGCCCAAAGTTTCCCTGCCTATTCTTCTCCCCTGAGAAAAGGCCATGGCATATTGTTGAGGCAGTACAATCCAGATTTACTATTCTCCTTATTCATCCTCAGCTGAAAAATAAAAGCTTGCACCAAGCTGCAGGTTACTGGAGCATCTGAGAACAGCCACTTGTCAGGAAGAGAAAGTCAGAGTAAAGACTTGGCCATGGAATCTTTTGAAAGGGAAAGGAAAGGAAGAAACTCAGCTTGAGAGATGAAATTCAGAAAATGTCTCTGCTAAGGAATTTGGGCCAAAGGGGCAATGGTGAGACCTGGAGTTACAAAAGGGAAGCAAGTGCTAGAGACACTGAAAGGAGAGACATCCCACTGTGGAATGACTGGAATGCTGGGAAGGGAAGACTCTGTATTGACCATCTTGCTTGATCTGCATGTCAAAAGCAACCTCTGCCATATAGAAACATACTTCTGTCCTGAAAAGTGCTGTGACAAACAAAGCATTCAAGGCCACGTCATTGTGCTCTCCCTCCAGTGTTTTCAGGGCAGGTACATGGCAGGAAACAGCATGTCTTCCAGGGAATCATGTACTGAATGGAGATTGGAAGTAAACAGTAAGGGCTGTCTGGTAGTGGTTGATTTTAGCACAAGCAGGAGAACAGCTCACTGATGTACCATCGAAGTTTTGACTGTTAAGTCACACAAACCTAGATGTGATTTTTCAAATTATCTCACAGTTTCACAGAATCCTCCAGGCAAACTCAAAACTATTTGAGTCTAAGCAGGAGAACCCCTTCCCTGAAGAACCCCTTACAGAAGTTAACAAGTGTTTTGTGTGCAGCAAGGGTGAAAGATGCTGGTAAACAACCACGGAAAGATGTTCTGTTGCCTGAATTGCCCAAACATTTACCACATGTGATGACCTTGAACTGCCCCACTGGGCAGGAATTTTGTCACTGGTTTAGTGAAAAAGTTGTCATCCAAACTCAGTGGCTTTTCAGCTTCTCTGCTAAGGAACGTTGTAGGTTTCAATTTAAGGGAGTTGATGTTAATCAGTGGCAAACTGATCAATGAACCCTCAATGTACACATAGTTTTGCACTTGTTTCATCCATATTTCAGTCTAAAGGATAAATTTGTTCTAGGCATCAGTTAATTTCCAATCAAGGTTCTGGGTAGCCCATAGATAGGTACACATATAGGTATAGCTATGGATACATCTCGTTTTCCACTAAACAAATTGCAGTGTCTTGAATCTAATATTTCACTCACTGTAGTTAAAAGACCAATATATTTGTCAAGATCTTTAACTAGAACTGAAGAAAAAAGTTGTCATTCAAAAAAGATCGTTTTGAACTTCACTTAGTGGAAAGCCAGTAAGCCAACTTAAAATTTCTTCAGTGTGGTTCAAAAGCCATAACCCACGTTAACAAAAAGAAAAAAAAAAAACCTTTGCACTTGAAGTAGGTTGACATAAGATATAATTATCTCTGCAACCCTTTTTTTCCCCTATCCAAAATAAAAGAAATACTAAAGAAGTAGAAAGTGTGAGTTCAGAAGTGGGGATTGTTTTATTAATTATTTTGTAAGCAGAGAATGTTACATAACCTAATGACTGATTCCGAGTGTTACCACGAGAGTCCTGAAGGCTGTTGCATAATCAGCTGCTGCATTGGACAAACTTTCCCAAAAAGTGAACCTTGAGAAAGCAGAATTTCTAAAGAGAGTCTCCCAAAGGTTGGAGAACCAGTGCTTCACACGTTTGGGGGGCACTGCAGATGTGTGCTCATTTGAGCAGCAGCAGCAGCAGGCACTGAGATGGTGGTGTGTGAGATGGCACCGCTCAGAATGTTCATTTTAAAGGCTGTTTTTACATTAATAGTCAGGCATGAGCTCAGGAGAGAATGCATTTGGTGTGATTTGAAGCACTCTGAGTCTTGGTGAGAAGCTGGAATTTTCCAGGCTTTAACATTAAAAAGAAAGAAAAAGACATTTCTTACCACAGATTATGTTTGTTTCTTATAAATGAGGCACAGTTTGTTGGTCATCTAAGTACTGAATTGAGCACAATCCATCTTTTCCAGCACCTTATAGTAGTTGTTTTCCTGATTAAATGAACACTTATCCCTGAACTACTATTCTGTCAATATGAAATGGCTCTTCAGGCTCCCAGGAACAACTGAGATCGGGTTTAAATAATATTCAGGGTCAGTCTGAAACCTCTGGTTGGATTAGTGACCCTCACTTGTCTCAGTTTGTTTCACAGAACATCAGGAACAACGCAAGACCAGGAGCATCTGCCTTACACAACCATGCTTATGAAGTGCCTGGGCTGAATCCAGACCTATCATTTTAGTGGATTCACCTCCTCCGGCCTTCAGTGCAGCCACACCCACACAGCCAGGTTGGAATTTGTCCCAGGATGTTAAAACTTCCAGGGAGCAAGGCAAATCTTCTAAAAGAGGCAATATTTTAGTAACAAGATAACCAAATCTCTAAGGAAAGGATATTTTCTATTGTATATATGTTATTGTTAGCTGAACAAAAGTAAACCAGACAGACTTAAGTCAGCAGAGGAAGCTGGGAATGATTGTTTGTTTGTTGTTTTTTTAAAGTTATCAGTCATTAGACAGAGACAAAACCCCATCTCAGCAGGAGCCCTGTAAAGCGGTTCTTGCAGTCCTCAAGGGCATTTCTTTCAGTCTTTCAACAACAGAACTGGTCTATATCATAAGTCTAATTTATAAAGAGGCTTTCAGGCAATTTCACACTGCTTTTCTCTGACGTCGCCCCAAAAACCACGTAAACCCGAGGGATTAGGAGTGACTCAGAGGGCAAACAGTGTGAGGTTACAGGCTGCAGGGAGCCGTGCAGGGATGCTCTGTGCCCTGGGCTGCTCCGGGAACGCAGCCCCTTGCTTTGAGTGCACATTTACCCATTTATTGCAGTTATCTGCAGAGGAGCTAGGAAATACATAACAAGACTGTATCTGTCTGGGTCTTTTGTTTACTGCATTAACTGACTTACATCTACTTAATCCACTGCACATTTAAATTATTACTAAAACTCCGGTATAAGCAATTGTCTTTCTGTAAACACAGCAAACGAAAACCAACGCAAATTTCATTTAAGTCTTCAATATGCATAAGCTCTATTTATAAATGAAGGTCTTAAAAGCCCATCACCCCTGGAAAAGAAAAGAAGGTCTATATATCTCACTCCCATTTGCTAAATGAAACACTGATTGGTTTTAGGTCTGTTGTGTTTACAGTTCTGCAGACACTTCCAACAATTCCATACATTGGAATATTTATCATTCCCTTGTCAGAAAGAGTTACTGTGGGGAAGGGGAGGAATATATATATTTAGGCCTTTCTACTGCTGAATTCAACAGCGATTGTCTCTCACTCCAAAGCTGGGATTTGAGTGTGTTTTAAGAGCTCTGTAATCCTCGTGATCTGCGTTCTGATGCTCGCAGTCACTCTGAGAGTGAGTTAAAGGCTATTGAGGCTGGGTAGGAGTGCAGTTTCGCCTGGTAAATAGTACATGATCAGACCTATTCCTTTGCTACTGAAGTGCCGTGAGGATTAATTTGTTAATGTCAGTGCAGCACTTTGAAGACATAATAAAGAAAATAAAGTTACTCTGGTGATGAGTGCCACAGAAGTGTCTATAAATGAATAAAGTGCTGTCTAAGTGCTAAGTATTATTATGATTACTGCCTGCATTTGCAAAGAAGTGGTTAAATACAGTGGGATGTGGGTGTAAAATTACATTTTAAATGGATCTATTTTTGAGATTACTTATCAGCATGATTAGTGTGATAATAATTACATTTATCATTAATAATACATTTTTGAAAAGTTAGGGAAAAAAAAAGCTAACAAGTTTGATTTTGATTTTGCCAGAAATGCGCAGTGCTTTCCAAAAGCAATCTGTGGAACTTGTCTCTGGAATGCAGCTGTGTAAGATTTCACTAACATCTTGCAGGTGGAGCCTAATTTTAGTTCAGCCTTGAGAAGAGGGAATTGTTTTCTCTGATATGCACAGCACCATAACAGCAGCAAAGCAGGTGGAGCTTTAGACAAGTACTTGTTTACTTTCCTGTTTAAAAAACCCCAAAAAACAAACCAGCGCAGATGAGTCATATCGTTAATCAGACAGTTTCAATTTGATTTTAACAAGTCTAACAAAATAGTCTGCAGCACATTTGACCTACTGATTCTCAAACGTGGAACAGACCCAACAGAATGGGAAATGTTCAGAAAATGAGCATTCAATCCTAAATATAGTGGAGAAGGATCTGGTAAATGATGGGAAGGAAAAATTAGAAATACATCTGCTCAGTCACAAAGAGTGAGCTGCAGAATCAGTTTCAACAATTTCCCTGTCAGCTTCAGCATCTCTTCTCAGGGCTCTGCAGTTAACTTTATGTGGAGCTTTGAGATTCTGGAGCTGCAAAACACGGAAATGAACCAGAATAGAAAAGCTAAGCAGCAGCTTGCTGCTTTTAGTCATGTTGGTGATATAAACTCAATAGAACAAATCTCATTCCTCCTGTTTTGACCAGTTTATGCTTTAGGGCCACAAAAAAAATCCTTATTATCTGAGTGGATAATAGCTGATGTTGTTTTCATTGGTTGTTATGAAACTTCTCAGTTTGAGAAGCTGGTTATTGGTCTGGAAAGGCTGATTTGCTATTCAAGTTCTTTTCTAGGCTTCCACATTTTGGATTAATGTACAAGATATATTGAGGGTTTCAATTTTTTGCCTTGAAAAGCCAAGGGTCCTTTCCAGGCCTGTGTTCCACACGGTTTTTATGTGTAGGCTGTGGAGTTGTTGGTCACATGCATGCTGTACCCAGCTGTTCTTGTTGTTCTTTTCAGATGGCATTTACTGTGATATTCACACCTCAGGCCAACCTTCTGCATCTCACTTATTTAAACTTATTCACCATAAAGTTAGTCCAGTGTGTGGTTTTTCAGGTCTAACACAGAAAACACAGTTGTTGTGCTCTAGGTCACACATCACCTGTAAGGAAATCGTGGTTCCTGGATTAGAAAATCTGCAGCTTTCTGGCTCTGTATTTCTAATAGTTCTTCTAAAATTAAGGGAGTGGACAGCAGCTGGAACCAGCAAAGAACTGTTGTTTCATGAGTTGTTATTTCCAAGTGTCCTTTTGGAGAGTTCATGCACTTAATAGCCCTTGCCTTCCAAACATCTCCTTTATGGAACAAGAAGAGATGAAAATCTGTCTACAAAGTTTTTGGTGATTTCTCCAGAAGCAGAAGCTGCTCCTGCATTTGCAATGAGATGGGCTCATTAAAGGTTTCTAATCTGAGAGCTTTTCTTTTGCTCCAGACAGACCTGGTGTATCGAAACAATTCCTGAGAAGGGCAATAGTTTACCTGATCACTTCAGTGATCATCTATTTATTTCTTTATAACAGTAATAACAACATAATGGTTTTTATTCAGTGGCCCCACAGTGCTAACAATTTTTCTCACATGGTTCCAGTGCCCCAGCTCGCTCTGAGCACGATGGCACAGACTGTTGGCTTCTCTCTGAGTCCTCCTGGAATGGGTTTGAGTGGCAGTGACATCCCAGTGAAGCTCAGGGATGGGGAACAGAGCTCATCTCACCTCATATCTCACCTTATCTCAGCACTTCCAAGAGGACTTCCAGCTGTCAGAATAGAAGAGAGCCTTACACTGAGTCGTGTTTGGTTGAGTTTCATCTGTTCTCTCCTTCTCCTGAATGTGCAGGGTCTGGGGGGGGTCTGGGCATCACTGGCTGACCTCTGCTCTCACTCCTGTCTGTCCCAACCCATGAATTGCATCTGGCTGAGGATGTGGTGTGTGCTGATCAGAGGATCCACCCTGAGGTGATCCTGTTCACAGGGGCTTGTCAAGGAAGACCTGGCAAGAATTAGAAGACTAAGTTCACTGACATTTTTGAGAAAGCATTACCCAAGGAAGGATTTTGTGCCAAAATCCTGTTCCAACTCTGCCACTGAAACGGTGCTGCCCCAATTGTAGGGTCAATTTATCACTGCTGTGGAATGCCTTCTGAAAAATTTAGTGCAGATCATAGCATTTATAGCCAGGACCATAAAACTGAGCTTTCAAAACCACCAGGAATGATATCTTCAGTGCTGAAGAAGGATGGTTGCAAATAATTCCCTTTAGTCTCTCACTTTTGGTATTGATTTATGCCCTCCCTGAGAGTGAATTCCAGCTACATGTATAAAAGCTTTTCTATCTCCAGTGGAGCACTAGCAGTGTTGGTACTTCAGCCTGTATAAATTAGCTTTGTAGACACGGCTCAAACAGTGTTATGGTCATGGTATAGCACACAAGAAATGCCACCAAATACTGTTTGCTTCTGGTGTTATCTGAACTGCAGCAATGCTGGTGAGGGTGATATTCAGACTGACAATAGAGACAAGTCTTTGGCCCGGGCCTGTCCAAGCAGAGAACAGGAGTATGTGAATGTACTGTAGCATTTGAAAAGAGCCAACATGTAGAAAGACATGGGAATAGATTTTACCTTTGCCTAGTTTCAGTGTTTCTTGATTTTAATGGGGACTTACAGAATATGTAAGTTTTAAAACATTACCAATGGCTTTCTAGATATCCTTATTGCTTGAGCTTAATTTGTTCTGCAAATATTGACCAAGTGTATTTATCACTCTGTACTTCTGATGTCTCCAGTTTTTAACCCAGAAGTCTTTCTAGCATTTCTATGTTTTCACTGTGCCGAAACAATGTGAGCTGACATGCCTTGTTCTGATTTGTATATTTGTGTAAGTGGTGAAAATGGACCTAAAATCCAGCAGGAGCTGAACATGCTCAGCACTGCAGGGATGAGTGAAACAGCCACAGCAGGGTTTCAGTTCAAGCTGCAGAAGGTGGGCTTTGCTCTCCTCGTGGTGTGCCAGCAGCTCCTGTGTTAACTGAGGGAGGTTCCTGTGCTGGTTAATGCTGTTAGCATACACAACTCCTCTTTAATGCTTTCTGTTAGCATGGACAAGCTGCTTTATGAGGATATCTGCTTCCACATTTCTCTTTTGTCATGTTTTGAAGAATCGACTCTGCCTTTTCTTAATGCCAAATTATGTGAAGGAACTAAAAAAAAAAAGATCTGAACCTACTTGGGAGTTTACTTTCTAGTTCAGTGGGAGAGGTAGATCATTTTTGAAACTGCTGTTGTCACTCACTGTGGTAAATCTGCTGGTACAAATGAGAGAAGCTCTCAGAGAGCAGCTCTGCACCAAGAGCAGCTATGGCTCCGAGAAAATAAAGTCAGAAACCCTCTTGGAGTACTTCAGTTCTGTAGTTGAATAAGCATTCTGCATGAGGTTTTGTAAATGCAAAATACCAATGGGCTTGATTATATTCTTTTCTGTTTCTGAAGGTTATAGGAGAATGGTCCTATTGCAGTCATATTTGTGAGATAAAAGATCCCTCTAATATTTTAATTTCTCAGAGGAGATCTCTGCTGAAAAAATACATTAAGAAAGGACTTCTTTCAACCAAATTATAAAGTCAGATCAGGCAACTTGCTTGTGAAAGAGACTGGAAGTCAGTACTGCCCCAGAAGTCAGCATTTATGGATCTGTGCTGCAAAGAACTGTCTCTGCTACAGTTCCACTCTATTTGATGAGGATTCCTGAAATCCAGCAGTCAGCTTCTCTGCTCTCCTCCCCAGTTCCCTCCTCTTGACTGGCAGGAGCACGCCTGTTAACACTAAAAAGCCATTTCAGGGAAAAAGAGAAAGAGAAGGAGCTTTTAAATTAACATTGAAATTGTCAGAGACTAATTGCATGTTAGCATCAAACAAACAGTGTTGATGTTGTTGTGGAGTTTGGGGTTTTATAAGTTTCCTGTAACCCCTAATCAAACACGGGCGAGTATCTGTTGAAACAATGTGTGTAATTTGTTTACATTGTTAGTTCAGATAATTACAATGCGAGCACAATGGAAATAACTGGTTTCTCACTTTTATGTGGAAAGTGTCGGGGGGAGGGGAGGGGGAGCTCAACAGCTAACCAGCGGTTGTCAGCTGCTCTGTAAAATATTGCCTAATTTACAGTTGTTGCACATTAGCATTGCTAAGAATGCCAGGGACATAAAGTGTCATGTTGAATATAGGGTGATGACTTCATACCAGAGCAAGTCTGGGGATAGGACCAGTTTGCAGTCGCAGAGAAATCAGCTTTAATTAATTTGAGTGCCAGCACTGTGTATAATTACACAGCATGAGAGTTTGCATGCAAATGCTAAAATGCTGATTGTTGAAATACTTGCACTTACTTATTAATACATTGGGACTAAGCAATCCTGGCCTGTAAGCAAGGTATAGGAAGAACACTCAGTGCTGTCAGGGTAATTTGCAGTGCCCTGTAGTTAGCAAGCAGAAATTCAGATAGTTCTGCTTCTTCAGTGATAAGCATAGCATATTAGTCACTCTTGTGGGTGACATACCTCATACCCCCTCTCAGTGTGCCACTAAAACAAGGTGATCTATTATTATTGAAGTTGTCAGAAACATAACAGCAGGATTTGAGCTTCATTTATTGCGGACACGAGCTACAGCTCAATCTTGCTTTTCAATTTCACTTTTTATTTACTCATTACGTAGTGTCAGCATTCTCAATTAGAGAAGAAAGGGCTCGTGGGCAACTGTAATACAGAAATTGTCATAGCAAAGCCCTCTGGTTTGATGTTCCACACCTTTTGAAGACCATGACAAAAACCCTGTGTAGCTTCTTCTCCCCTACCCCAAAAATACCTGTGCAAGGCTTTTTCCTGGACTTTACAGTTGTTGTACTCTGAGGAACAACACAGGTAGCCCAAGAAATGGAAGTCACATATCGTCCTATCCAGTTTTTAATCAGTATGTTGGTCTTATCTGTGTGTGACTAATCCTGTTTGCAATCAATTTATCTCAGTATTTTACTGCAGCAGCGAGTTTCACTGATTAATTATATGCTGAATAACGAAATAGCAGGAACACTAAAAATCCTGTTCCTTAATTTGGATGAAACTCTTTTGTCTGTTGATATACACAGAGAAAAATACATAGGTCTGTCCTTGTCACTCATTACCTTACACATCAGCAGAATCTGCTGCTAAACTCAGACAGTCCACTCCTCTTTAACATTTCACCATATGGAAACTTCCTCATGTCTTTAATCTGGCTGTTGACCTTCTCTGGATCTTGACAAAATACATTCATAATTCAGAAAAAAAAAAAAAAAAAAAGGTAGTTTGAATGTACTTGTTCATCACACAGTGATCTTGGCATACCTCAGGTAGCATAGCAGAGGTTAATACAGGAGCTTACTTTGCATGCATCTGAAAATTTGCTGGGGTTTTTTTATGTTGTTTCTTAAAGAATGTTTTTCATTTGCAAAACATTAACATTTGTCAGGGTTATTTCCAGCCACACAGAAAAATGTTCCTTTGTGTATTTTGATTATTTAAAGCAATTTTGCTTCTCTAATCTATCTGTGCATCCAGCACAGCATGTTCACTGCTTTGAATGAGCATGTGGGGAGTGCTGTTAACTTCCTCATGAGCATGCACAGAAATGCTTTGACTGCCTCCTGCACATGTTGACATGGGCTTGCTTTGTCTCCTCTCTCACATTAGTTAGTGCAGACTCCTTCTTTGTATTTGAAGTGGAATAACTTCCATAGATTACAAAATTGACTTTAAACAGTATTTGCTAGACACTGGTATGCTCTGTGGCCTCCCAGGGTCTCCACATGAATTCCAGAGTGCTCCATGATGCACCAGGGCTTTTTACCATGCTCAGGGTGCTGGTTGAGAGGGGACTCCAACTCAGCTGGATGGTGGCTGGAAGGTTGTACTCGGATTACAGTGAGGGAAGATCCTGATGCTCTAAAAAAATACATTATTTTGATGACTTGATTTGGTGAGTTTAGGAAGGCTCTAGAATGCACTGGTTCCCAGTCCTTCCCCTAAGACATACATTTCTCTGAGCACAGTGGATTGTGCTGCACAGCCAGCAGTAAGTGCTGCAGGAGGCCTGTGCCTCCAGAGTGCTGCAGAGCCATCCTCCCCCTGGCCCCGGGCTCTGAGAGCTGCAAACCAGTGCCAGGGCAACCCTGGCAAGGTGTTGTGAGCTGCTCTGCGACTGGGTGTGTTTTCACTTACCGAGCTTCAAGCACAACTTGAAAATATCATGTTGAGAGGATGATGTGCTTCATTCTGCCTTACACTGAAGCATGTGGCTAATTTTAAACACACAGATATTTCCATTCATTTTACTGGGATTATTCTTGTACATAATTTCAAATATGTGCTCAAGTCATTTACTAAATTGTGTTCACAAAAACCATCAGAGGCAGCAGTACCTATAAATGTGATGGGCCAGCTGGAGACCAATTGTCTCGTGGAAACATCTCTCTTCTGGGTCAAAACCACTATTCTCCAGTTCAAATAAAAATCCCACTTTCTTTGGGTTCCTCCCATCTTCTCATGTGAGGTCATTGCAGGGTTTTCCCTTTGGAGGGGTTCTTCTGGCAGCCCTCATGAGCTGTCCTAGCTGTGACACCTTGTGCTGTGGCCTCAGTTCAACTCCTATCAAATGGTTCATTGTATTTATACTGTCTTTCACTCTGAATTTCAAGCAAACCCGGGTTTTTTTACAAACAAACAAAAAGATGCTTTCTCATTGTTTCCAGGAGATTTCAGTAGAGCCCAGTGCTGAATAAGTAATTGCCAGCAGGGGAAGATGTGTTTTTCCTTTTCTGAAACAGAAGTCAAGCACACAAGGACTACAAAGAGGATAGCTATGATTTAGAAAACTCTAACTCAGTATTAATGTTTAATGGATGTGGCACATCCCTGGCTGTGAAATGTCATAAATCACTCTCAGAAAGGAAACCCCACAAGGTTTGAGGAGCGTGTTGATGAGGGTTCTGCGCGGTTCGAAGGTGACAGGGAAGCAGTGACCACCTGAAGATGGTGTTACACCACCGTGGCAAAGAGCAGCCCAACTCTGTTCCTTTCCTAAACACGGGGAAAGGAGTGACCTTTTTTGTTGTTCTTTTGATTCTGCCTCTACCTTTGGTGTAATCTTGCCTCTTCCAGGAAGAAGAAGTAAGGTTTTCCACTCCTATCATTCTTAATTAGGAGGGGTTTTCCATCCCAGTGTTTAGTCTATCAGACATAAATGCTCTTTGCTGTGTTTCACTGGAGCATTAAGTGACCTGGCTGAGCCCAGAAGACGTGATTCTGCCATGCCTGCTCCCGTTGAGATTGATTTTGGTGCTGACTGTGCCCACCCTGAGTCATTTCTTTCTTCTGCATAATGATACTGCAATCAGCAGGACTGTTCACCCCAGCGAGTGCTCTCAGTGCAGTGATGTCCGGGCTGGCCCGGGAGGACTGGCTGATGGGCAGAGTGCCAGGCTGCAGGAATGCAGGGAGCTGAGTGTGGGCCACAGCAGTGAGCCTGTGGCACTGGGCAGGGTAATTACTGCTGAGGAGAACGGGAGCAGGGTGGGATCCTCACACCTTTCCTCTCTGTGCTGCTTCTCCGCTCTTTCCCACTCCTGCAGTGAGTGTGTTTGGCAGAATGTTTCCCTAGGAAAAACAAGGCATGTGATTATAACCAAATGAGCAACTTTGAACCACAACCCCCCCACAAATCCCATTTGTTTATAACTTGTTGCTGCTTTTGTTTGTTTCAGAAAAGCCTATTACATTTACTCTTAAATGATACAATATGACCAGTGGTCTAAAGGCTGATTCTCAGATTGCTCTACAGCTTCTCAGTGTTCTTCATTGTAACAACAGAGCTTGTAAGGTTTAACTCATGAACTCACCTTTCAACCTCATGGATCATCATAATGAACCTCAATAGCCAGATGTTCCCATCACACAAACTCTATCGTGCTTCACATCTTGGATGATTCCTTTTTAGAGAGATTTTTGGAACACTAGTTGGTTTCTGTTTTGATTATGTGCATTGAAGAGAAACTGTATTGTGAATAGCCCTTTTTATTTAAATAAATAGATACTCATTTGAAAGAAAACTTACACCAAAAGGGTGCTATTTTACTATTTACTATTCTAGACATAAATGACCCCAATATTTTATTATTTCTGAATTTTACAAACATTCCTATATGTGTAGTTTAGATATTTGCTAATAATTTCCCTCTTTCGGCTCCTAAAACCTGAATATTTTCACATTTACCTTAAGAGAATTTATATCAGTAGGGAAGTTGTGTATAAAAACATAATCAATATTAGCAGTGCAGTTTTGCCTCGCATGTTGTTACTGAACAGATGTTCCTGTTGAGCACTGTGAACCTGACTATCACTGATAGTAGGTTAACACTAAAATTAACACCCAAACCCCAGAAGAGAAGTGCCTTGCACAGCTCTTAAGTAGAAGCTGTCTTATATTCTGTTTTGGCCCTCACACGATGCCTTTTCTCTCTCCACTGTTCAAGCTGGTTGATAAAGCTGATGGCATGGGTACTCCAGCGTGGTGGAAGGATTTTCACTGCATGTTCTGCATCAGAGGTTTTTGTATCAGCTGGATTGGAAGAAAGGCAGAACTTGGGATTTGAGTATTCCTGGTCTAGAAAATGCTCTGTGTGTGCTTGAGCATTAGACCTTTATCACACTTTTACATGTGTGTACACACTTTAAATTTTGTGATCAGTAAACATACAAACATGGAGAAACACCAAAACATTCATCCAGGCTGTGGTTCCACTGTGATCAGAGCAAGGACTGACAAATGAAATCCTGGCTGTTGTGCAGGAGAACGGAGTAGAAGATCATGTTAATGGCCCTCTTGACCCCAGCCTCTTCTTGTTTGAAGTTCATTCATAACAACTGCTGTGACATATTCACAGACAGTTGTGTAAAGCTGTTGAGTTGAAAATAGTCTATTCTTAAAAAATATTTGGCTGATTCTTTGGTAAAAGTTGCCTTCAGGCAAACACATGGAAAATGATGGAGCTTATTAGAGCTTAAACTGAGGCAAACTCTCGATAGCTGATGTTCACACATCACTAATAGCCTGAAAAGTTACGGGGTTTAGACAGTGGTATTAAAAGCAAATTCCACGTGATACATTGCACAAATGCCAATCCTATTCATGCAAGGGTCCAAATGTTAAAAAAATTTATTGAATCAGCTTTCTGAATGCCCCTGTTCATTATTTTGCTGACTTGGAGACCTTGGAGTGTTTTGTATCCATTTCATTATCTCCAAAAAGCATGAATTGTAATGGAATTTACATAAAAATCCTGCTGTAGAGTGGAGACTTTACTGCACAGTCAGCTGCCCCCCTAATCCAATCTTCCCCAATGCAGTTGGCCCGGTGGTTGCCAAACTCTAACAGTGGGGATCTCCTTTGTTAAGAAAAGTATGAATTTGAGCTTTAAAATGAGCAGAAGTCTTTTCTATTACTCACGATGCCTCCTCTTGCTGAGTTTACATGAGATGTCTGGCAGGAGGTGTTATTAAATAGCCTCAAAAATTAGCCAAAAAACCAATTATCTAGAAAAGGGACACAAAAGGCTTAAAGAAACGAGCATTTGAATTTTCATTATTGAGTATCCATGGGACACCACACCACTATTTGAATTTTGTTATTAACCCTTTGCATAAAAAGGATTTAATACTTTTAATCAGTTTTGAATTACACTTTGAGGAAAGCACAAGTTGGGAATTTTAAAAAGCCTCCTTCATTTCTTTCTGTGTTATTTCAGCGTTCTCATGTTTGCACTTATCTCAAAAGAGTTTTAACTTTGTATTAGATTTTTTGTGAAGGTTGATTACATGGGCATTTCAGTCTCACCTTCATTCTTTATTTAGCTGAAATTCCTAATCACTTCAGTGGGGGGTAGACAGGACTCAAGTGTTCCTTTAGATGAATTTCAGCTTCTAAAAAATCTTAGGGGTTGAGTAATTTATTCTTGTTTATTTTTTCCACTCTACAGATAAAATCTAGTGAGCATTTATCATCACCTGGATAGATGTGATTTAAAGCAGTTCACAGTTCAGGCTGGCAGACATTTTCTGAACTTGAACAAAGCATCAAAATTAGAATGGCAAGAGACAATTTTATAGTGTTTTCATGGGACCTTTGCAAAGGAATTCTACCTGGAACAGCTCTTGTTTTATTAACAAAAAGCATCCAGCTCTTGATGCCTCAAGAAAAAATGCTTTCTTCAAATTAACATTGCTCGTTAATTCTCTTGAAAATGAACAGGTCAGTCTCTTGGCTTTTCCAACAGGCCGGTCTCAGTTTTATTGTAAAGGATTCTGTGCCAGTGTCCATGTCTGCTCAGCAGACTCTCCTCTCCTCTGGTGGGTTTACTGTCCCCATTCTTGCTTCTGTGTTTCCTTCTTGTTTGCCTTCATTTTTTTCCTTTCCTCTTCTCTTTTACATTTCCTTTCATAAGCTGATCTTTGTGACAATCCCTCTAACAGCAGTGTTCCATCCTGTATCACTGAGCAGCACAAACCAGCTGCTGTGGCAGAGCACACACGAGCCCAGAAGTTGTGCAGTCTCTCCCAGACATCCTCATTTGCTTTCCTTTCTTTTCACCGGGCTCTGATGATTTCTGCTGGAGTACCAATCTCCCCAAGAGCCAGGGGGAGAGCAGTCTTTTGGCTCTCTTCCAAAATGCATTTGCCAAATAACTCCTGGACTCTCCAGCAGAGAAGGCAACAGCAGCATCCAGGAACTGTGCACCAGGACCCTCCGGGTCTGCCCACTGAGCCACGATGCCAAACTAAACACTCGTTCAGAAAAGATCCACGGGAACCTTTGACATCTATGGATTTACAGGGAGAGAGTTTACTGGACACTAATAGCACTGATGAGAATGACAAGCTATTACAAGCCTTCTTTTACTGGTTTAAAAAGTTCAGTTTCCAGGCAAACCATGTTATCACTTCCCTTCAGAGCCACATAGGAGAGAGATCTTCAGACAGCAGGACAATTTGGCAAATGCTTTTCTTTTTATGATCTAAGTTAATTTTTTTATGTGCTTTTACGTGGATGGAAGTTGTTTCTCCATCTGAAAGGAATGCTTAAAAATAGAGTACAGTCTTTTTATTGAGGTGAAGGCAGGCTTGGCCTTGTCTGCTGCTCTTCAGGCACTGGCTGGTGTATGGGAGAAGGACTGAAGGGAGCACATGAGCATGCATGGCCAGGCCCCCCGAATGCTGCTGAACTGAGAAGGACATGAAAGGACTCAGAGCTTTGGGTTTTTTCTGCAGCACCACAAAATCAACAAAATAATGGGGAAACTGAGCAAAGAAAAGCACAGTTATCAGAGGAATCAAAGATTTGGGGGCATTCAGAAAACAGAAAATCTGACTCATATCTGCAAAATCATTGCTTGGGAAAAGCTGTGTTTGAAGATTTGTGAGAGGAGTCACGATTGATCCTTGTCCTGAAAAAATTGTAACAGAGGAACCTTTAACATTTGTGTCCCCAGCTTTAGCTGGGGGAAAGGATGCAGTTCCATTTAGTAATGCAACTGTCCTAATTTGCACCAGCTGAGCTTCTGCTTCTTTGTTTATGTAGCCTTGTCGGCACCCCTTCCAAGGGAAAGCAAACATTCATTGTTCTTTCCTGGGTCAAAGAGAAGTCAGTGCAGAAGGATCCCGAAGTTTCCTTATCTCTTCTTTTTTTTTTCATTTTGGCAACTCACAATATTCACATACAAACGACTTGAACTTACAGTGCAGAACTCAATGCATGTGCTCCTGAATGTACCTGACACTGGCTGATGGATGAGTAATTGCCACGAGTAGAATTCATGTATTGTCATTGTTTTATGCAACATAACTCATGCTACATTAATTCAAAATGTGTAAACTGTAAAAACCAGCACAGTCTGAATCACAGCTCATTTCTGATGAAATCTAAATCACCTTTTCCCCAAAAGATTTGCGTCTTAACCCTTGATTTCTTTGACAGGTATTTTAGGCCCCTTATTATTTTATCCTTTGGATGTCACAGCTCTGGATGAGCTGCATTTTCAGTGTAAGTGCAGTGTCTGGATCCATTGGACACTGCTTGCAAACAAGCTCTTGGTGACTGAGGCGTGATGGCAGAGACAGGTCTGGTGCCTTCATTTGCATTCACACACATAGTCTCTTATTGCACATCAACAGTTATATCACTAGCTGTGATTTTATTATTTCCCATTTAAATACTTACTCATATTCTCATAGGAAATTATGAGTTCATTAGAATAAGAGTAACTGTCTTGATTAAGTTGAAATCCATATCATGAAGGGCTTTGGAAGTTACTGGAAAAGGTTCTTGGAAGCTGTTTTCCAGGAAACAGTTAAGAGGATGATCCTTCTCAAATTTTTTTAGGTATTTCCAGTCATCCAACTTCTTCCAGAATTAATTGGGAGGTCAATACTTAGTCACCCCTTAATTAATCAATGCTAAATATAATGTAAGAAATATCACAGCCAAACTGGAGTCCTAGGATCCATCCCCTGCTGAGACACTAGAATAACTTTCAGGACTCTGATTGAGGGTTTGGGGCTGAATGTTTCTTGTGACTGTCTCAGAAGGGCTTGCAAATCTCATTAAAATGCTGTAACCAGAATGAAATGTGGTTTGGAGCGATTTCCTCGTCCCTGATGGAAATCACCCGTTCCCAGGATATTGCTATCTCAGTTTTGCCAGGGACAATATATCCCTAAGGCTCACAAAGCACTTGGGAGCAGGGAAAATGTTTGGCCTTTAAAACAGACAAGGTTGTGTCAAGAGTCAGTTATTTTAGAAGAAAAAAAAAAGTCTCTGGAGTGAGAATCTTTGCAAGTTTAAAAACGTTCCCCCTTTCAAGTGGTGCGGGCTGAGCAGTGGGCTCTCCTTGGCTGTACATTCAGCTCTTTATCCATGAACAAAGTATAAATATTTCCAGAAAGCCCATTTCTATATTTATTTTCAGAGTGATGTCACTTCCCCTCCGTAGAGCTGGTAAGAGACTGTTCAGTCCAAGGCAAGCTCTATTTTCAGAGGATGTGGAGAAGCACGGCCAGGGTGCTCGCTCTGGAACTGCACTGCAAACTAAACAGCGTTGCTTTCCAGTTCCTCACCCCAATTCTCTGTATTCTTTTGGTTTAGCACAGGCTAAAGAGCACATTTTTTTGCAGGGAGTCTCATGTGAAAATATTGACTGCCAATCACCAGACAGACTCCAGTAGCAATTACTGTAAACTGTGCTGCTCCATCCAATAACATTAATACTTTTGACAATTCGCTTTCCAAAAATAACTGCACTTTGTGAAGATCAAAAATGAACAGAACCGTAGAGTTCTCTGCCGTCTTCAAAGTCTTTTCTGAAGCAAACTATTATTTAAATGTATTCTTCAGTGCACAGGTACTATTATAATGGATGCAGTGAGTTCTTCTGAGCCTTTGATCACACTGTTATGAGCATCAAAATATGTTTTATTGCATTTTATGGGACTGTGTTACGTTTATATACCTTTTTGTTTACTCTCACCATTCTGCCCTGAGAGGAACCCCTCATGAGGCAGAGTGTTGAGCAGCATCCTGCTCGTGTTTCAGCTTAGGGGTGTGCTCCCCTCAAGGAAAAGAAGGTTGCTTAGTTTATAAATATCCTCTCAGCCGCTTTCTGTTGGAAAGGCCAGTGCTGCTGGGGCTCAATCACTGGTGGATAGGCAACCTTTCCTGTCTGGAAACGGTAAACAATCATCAGCTTTTACCTTCTCCTGCAGGAGTCTGGCAGGATTAGCTGCACCACAGACCTGTGCTCAGGACAGGAGGGATCTGTCACTGCTCTCATATCTGCAGAGTGCAATTAGCTGCATTTCCTGAGCGCTGGCTGCCTCATTATGAGTTCTTTAGAAACATTTTATTTAAAAAAAAAAAAAGAGAGATTTGTTTCCTCTCCATTTACTTACATGCAATGTTTAACTTGGGCATGGTTTCTGGAGCAGCTTCTTACCTAGCCCAGGAAACTGGAGGGTGTTTTAAAGAGACCCATCAGTTCCTCAGTCACACATTCCTCCAGTGGCTCACTCAGGATTCAGATCAGGGTGCTCTTCCACCTTCCTTCTTCCCACTCAGTCCCATGGCCTCCCTCACTGCTGACAGCTGCACCTGAATTCCAGTGGCTGGGAAAGGTGCAGCAGACAGGCAGAAAACAGCACATCACCCTCCACAGCCCTGGGACCTGGGGCAGGTCAAGGCAGGGGGAGCAGCTGCTTACAGGTAATGCATCTTTTCACCGGGAAAGGTCACTTTAATGTGAGATCCCTATCAAAAATGCTAACTCAGTGCCTTGGAAATGTTTCGAGCCCCTAAAGAAGGATTTCGGTAGCTAGATCCCCCGTCTTTAACATTTTAGTGTTTGGAAATTGATTTCCTGGAGGTTTAGATAAGACACCAGGTATCTTGGCTCCAATACAGGTTTTCAGAACTTGAGTTGATGTGGGAATTCTGTGTTGTGCTTTCCTTATTTTGTGTATTGTTAAATCATCTGCTCTGAGGTGCTCTCGTGATTAGTGTCATTTACTCTCAAATTGTTATTAATGTTATTTTGAAGCACTTGAGATATTTTCATTTTAATGACACATAATGATAACTACAATTATAAAAAAAGTTATTCCTATGCAAACCTAGTGATGTGTTAAGAATCCTGGAGTTCCTTAGAAGAGCAATAAGACAATAAATTAAAATAACATCTAGGGTAACCGTGAGCCAATTTAAAAACTAGCCTTTTAGCTTGCTGATCAAAAGCAAGTGCTTTCATAGTGTGATGTCTGGAGGAAAATAATGCCATTGATACAGCAATTTTATAGCACAGAGGGCAGAAACACACAATTTTTGGTAAACCTTTGGAACAACAAGCAGTAGCTGGGCCACAAGAGGGAAGAAAAAGAGGAAATCACTTCCATGGTACAGAGTGCTCAGATCATGTGCTAGCAGTACCCTGAATGTTAATTACAGAATCCTGAAGCCTTCCCAGTATTATACAAGAATCAATTCAGTGACCCAAGATCAGATGAAATATAAAAAGGCTTCTTAGTCTGCCTTTGTACCTTGATGGAGGCACTTTCAATCGGCAGAAACCAGTACATTCATTTACTTATTAGGAAGTTATTAAAAAAGAGAACTCCATTGTGAACCATCTATAGAACAAACTAATCTGGTGCCTTTCCAGGAGAGATGACCATCTAACGTCTGAATTTCACAAGATAAAAGGAAATTTTTCCTAATTTGTAGATACATGCTGATGCTGAATGACTATTCAAAGATAGAAAGGATCAAAAAAATTCACCAGAAGCTTTGCCTGATAGAATGTGTAATGTCAGTTTTGGGGAAGGAAATTCAGGGGAAACAGGGCCAGTCAAAAAACCACCATGGGATTTTCATGGACATGAACTGAAATACACAATATTTTAAGAAATAACTCAGAATACAGCAAACCTGTTAAACATTCCTCCAAACTTCAGAAAATCAATAAAGCAGTGACGTTACCAGTGAATTTACTGCAGTATGATGTTCACACAGTAAAATCTCAGACCTGACAGTGATGTCATGACTTTGGGCAGATGTTTCACAACAGAATGTTGAGTAACCTTCAGTTCTAAGAGCCCCCCCAGGCACCTTTAATTCAGCTGTATCTGCACGTTTTCTGGATCAGCTCATTCTATGGAAGAGTCCACACGAAGCTGAGATGCCCATAAAGTTGTAGAAATCAGGTGTAACTGGGGGAGTTGTTCCATTCAGCTCCCATGTTCATCCAGGGGTCTCCTGTGGAGTCCCAAATCCAAAGTTTCACTGTGCTCTTGAGAAGCCCTTCAATAAATCACTCTGATACTCCCTTTAGAACATGGTCCAGATTCTCTCTTCTCTCCTCTCCTGACCATCCTCAGGAACTTCCCTAAGAAAGCAAAACCAGGAAGGAGATGGTGCTGCCAAGCAGATACAGCTCCAGGGTGCTGCAGCTTCAGGTTCTGTTCCTGATGTGATGGCTGAGCACGTTTACCTTTCCATGGAGCTGTTTCTGTGACATTTCCCTTACCCACTCTCTGCAGTTAATCATGCTTTGTGATCTACACGTGCAATACACCGTGAGAGACAGATATTATTTATTATTAAGGATATGTCTTCTCAGAAATTAAATATTTTCATTAAAAATGTAAGTTTTAATTGTTAAAAAATGTTTTCAATCCTTTTTTTTTTTTTTGATGTTCTTGCCTTGATCTCCAAGTGGCTGGTTTTAATTTTGCTTAAATTGATTAAAAACAAGTTAAGGAGCTAAACCAAAATAGAAGATTCTTTAACCTACTTTGTACCCTTTTAATCAAAGCAGTTCACTTTTTTTTAGTCTATTGAGTTGGTGAACATGAAGCAAAAAGAAAGCAGGCAGAGTACAGAACAGTGTAGAGGTTAATCACAGGAAAGTTTGAGAGAATAATTGTGGTAGACCAATTTAAGTATGGAGAGAAGTTGGACACAGTAAGACATTAAGAAATTTTCTACTTAGAAATACAATCTTCTTCTGTCTTTCTTTGCACGTGTGTGAATAATAGAGGGGAAGTATAATCCTCGAGTCTGAGGTGTTGAAAGCTCAAAGTATGAAAAACAACAGCAGTAGAAATGATGTCCCAAAAAAAAAAAAGATTGAAATGATGAGATGAAAGAAGGTATTAAAGTCAAAGGTATTATATGCAGGTATGGTTATGTTTGGAAAACCAGGTAGGAAACAACAAAACAGAAACTAAAAGAATATGATCAGGAAAAACTCTTCTTAATTGCCAAAATAGAGTAAATTTTCATTGATATTTTCTGATATAAGCTGAGTAAACTAGTTCAAAAGGAGCAAGAATTTTTTTGGGAGCAAGAACTTTTCACAATCTTTTTTTCCTGTTTGTTTGTTTTTCTTGTTTTGTTTTTTTTCCCCTGATCTAGTACTTCTTAACCCTTTAGCTTGTGTAGATTTAGAACAAATGCTTGCCATTTCTCTGCCTTGAAAATCTATCTAGCTACATTTGAATAGGAGATTTTTATGATCTATAGGATTAGTGAATGTTAGAATTATGCATATGTATATAGGTATAGAATTATGAAGGGATATAACTGATGGAAAGTCATTCTGTAATTAGATGAGGGTAATACTTATTTTTGAATGGAAACATGCTGCTAGCATTTTCTAACCAAATTATTGCATGGCAAACTAGAGGAGCTCCCTGGAAACATCCCAGTTGATTCCTGGTATTCAGGGGAGGTTTGCAGCACTGCTTCTGGTCTGTGGACCTGCATTTGTACCTGATGGATGCAGCAAATGGACACTGCTTCAGTCAGATTTTTAGAAGTTCTTTTCTTGCTTGAGATTTTGCATGGAGCCAGCAAGCAGCTAAAGCAGTGCCTTTGTATGTTAGTCAAACCACATTTCAAATATAAAGTTTTCCAGCTTTTCACAAAGCTGTGGCTGCAGTGTGCTTTGCCTGCACTGATACCTCTGTCATCAGGAGGGGCTGTTTGATCCATGTTTCCCAAAGAGGGTGAGATTTTAATTTGAGTGGATTCTTCAGAACAAAGGGGTTTGTATGACAAGAAGTTGTTTGTTTAGCTACAGCACTGTATGTAAATATGCAGCACAGTGTTACACCAACGTTATATTTCCTGGGAGGGTGGGCAGGTCCTGGCACAGGCTGCCCAGAGAAGCTGGGATCCCTGGAAGTGTCCAGGGCCAGGTTGGACGGGGCTTGGAGCATGAATATTTACAGTATTACTGACTGCTGCCCCTGTAACATAAAAAAATACAGCCCAGGTGGACAGGACACAGTGTCCAGTAGTTTGGGTGTCATTCATGCCTCACTTTCGTGATTGATTGGTGGTTGTGTGTAAGTTTGTTTTGAATTACTATTTGATTAAGGCAGGACTTGCCTTCTCAGCTCTGAAGAGCTTCCATACCTTGCAGTTTCCTCTAATGTATTCCAGTATTTGTGTGTGTTTGTAACCATGGCATCTGGTTCTTTGCCAGACATTTTGGGTGGCATCGCTGTGCACTTCATGCTCAGAGTGCTGAGTGACACGGCCACGAAAAATGCCTCCTCTTTGCCCACTAAAGAATCCCCATCAGATCAGAGCAGTCAAAATTTATGCTAAGTCTATTCAGCGAAACATAAATAGTCATCACTTGGAGAACTTGTTGTGCAAGGCATGATCCTGCAATATGCTCTGCTCTTCCAAGATATTCTCAGCACCCTCGGCTTGCAGGGAGTTGCCTGATGCTCAGCACCTTGTCAGATCTGGCCTCTGAGAAGAAGCACAAAAAAGACACAAAGCAAACTGGCAAACATTCAGCTGTTTGTTGTACAACTTTTTTTTCTCTCTCAAAAGTAACAGTTCAAACAAAGGATTAATTTAGAAAGAAAAAAATAATTAAATTTGAAAGGGGAGAAACGAGGATGTGTGAAAAAGAATGTTAATAACAGTATTTGAAGAGGCAAAGAAATGACAGAGATGGAAAACCTGATTTTTCTTTAAATAACATTGGGAAGGTTGTAGATGTTGTTTAATATTGTCCTTGAATATTTTGCAAGTGGCACAACCACTTCATGAGATGCCAATTGCTGAAATACCGAGTTGTGATTTAAAGTGACAATGTCACCTTAGTTTTAGTCCAAGTGATGGATTTTGTGTTCAAATGGGTTATACCAAACCTAACAAGAAAAGAAGTGTTTAAATTTGGTTTAATTTCAATTAAAATTACTCTGGTTAAAAACATCACTCCCATAACTTTCTATTAAAATTTTATCTTTTCTAATGTGAACTCCAATGTGCCTTACAAGACAGGAAACACTCAGGAACGGAGCTGATGCTTCCAGACAGCCAAGACAGACACCAAAAATCCCAAACTGTACGGATTAGCTCTGAATATTTCTTTCCTTTTTAACTGAATGGCTATAAAAACAGACAAAGAGCTTTTAAAAAATACAGGAAGCATATTCTTAATCACTTGCACCTGGTTTATGTGAAAAGCTAACATGGAACCCTGTAATATTGGCTGATATCACTTTCTTTTCATTTTTCATTATGATAAAGTATAAAAATGGCAAGATGGAGGAATAGGAAGCCTTAAGTCTATTTAGTGGCTTTTAAATTGCAGATTGCATAGTAAATCAACTTAATATATGTAACATGTTTATTGGTAAATTCTCTGGATTCATTAAAGCCCATAACAGAATATGGCCTCTTTTCCTGGCTGTTTAATCCGTTTTCAAGCTGCAGAGACCTCTTTCAATATGTGTTAAAATAGGGGCTTCATTTAACAGGGAGATTTCACGAAGCTTTGAAAGTTTATCATTAAAAGGGACACTGTCAATTTGAATTTTTTCAAGATGACCAATTGACAAAAAAAAATCATTTGAATGATGTTGAAGGGTTTCTTCTAATTCCTAGAAAATTTCTAGAATTCTTCTCTTTTTTTTTTTTTCTCCCTCTGTGAATGTGTGGAAGCATCATTTAGATGAGAATGTTACTGTCACAGCCATCACTATTAATCATGAACACTTTCATATTCCCCCCCAGCATCCTCTTCTCCCCCAGGAGCTCAGCCCAGTGCAATCAGACAGCCCAAATCCTGAGCATGGTTTCAGCATTTTTGTGAAACCTTGCAAGTGGACGTTGCTACAGCGTTGTTCTGTCCCGTGCTCCGTGGATTTTTCACTCTTTGCTGCCTGTTTGGGGAGGATCTGCATGCCTGAGCTCTCTCCAGCAGAGCCCTGCCTGCAGAGCCCTCTCTGCCAAGCAGCCCTGCAGTCCCAGGCTGTGCCAGGGGCGCTTGCCACGATTTCAGATGTTCTGCTCTCAGCTGCCCACCTTGCAGCGCTGCTGGAAACTGCTGTCAGCCTGCAGGGACACGAGAGGGGAGCGTGGGCTGTGCTTGAGCCACCCACATGGCCTGTTAGCTCAGACTGCCAGGGCAAAGCCTCTGCCCAGATCTGGGGGAATATCCGTGGGATTACAACCTTCCAGCAGAGGGGCAGGGCCTGAAGCTGGGAAGTGGTGACATCCAAAAGTGTGGCAGCTTTGTATGTGAGCCCAGTGTGTGTGAGCCAGAGCACAAACTGCCTGTGCTGAGTAAACAGGCAAAAATAGAGCAAAAAAGGTCAGCTACGCTGCATGACAAGTTTTCAGATGAGAAAGTGGCACTGAAGTTCCCAGGGTCCTTTTAATGGCTCTGTGAAATATGTTTTCTTCTACCAGCAAGGTTGCTAAACTGTAAATATTTTATCCAAGTGATTAAAGTTACTTTTTATTCTTGCGAATTAGGTACAGAATATTTAAATGTAAGTGAGAGAAGGAACACTAGGTATGATAACATTTGACAATGTGTTTCAAATTACAAGCAAAGCATGTGCATGCACACATGAATACAGCTGTGGTTTCTCTTCAGTATTAGGTAATGTTCTTTCAGAAAAGAAAGGAGTGAAAGCTCCTGCTATTCTGTTCAAAGGGAGGGCATTTATATAGTTTATACAGCACTCTTTGTACTGCTGTGTTATGGTATGTAATATATTGGAACCTCTCAGCCTGTGATAGACCCCCAAAGGGTACACATGTGGGTCTAAGAGATGAAAAAGTCAAAGACATGATCTCTTGACAGAATTATATAAGCTTCTCACTCTGAACTCCACGGAACCCTCGAGGTGACAGAAAGCTGGCAAGCCGAGCAGGAGCAGCTGCTGGTGATGCAGGAATGACTCAGAGTGATCAGTGCTGATGCTCCACCAGCCCAGCTCCTGCCCGGTCCCTCGCGCTTCCGGGGGGGTTGAGAAGCAGAGGGTGGAGGATGGAAAGAGGACACAAACAGCACAGGGAGGGGGAAGGCAGAGGCACGAGCCCTCCTCACAAAAGCTGCTCAGGAAACTGCAGAGCCCGTTCCTGCGTGCGGGGCTCGGTCACACTGAAGGTTTGCTGAATAACCTGAATAACTGCTGAGAAATTCCCTTCCATCCATAGCCTGGCCTGCCAGGGCACCCTGCCCTCCATGGAATTCCACTCAGGGCCAGGGGCTGGCTTCTCCCTGCGCCTTTGGTTGTCTCAGCTATAACGTGCACATGCACCTTAGTTTTTATACCCTTTTCTCCAATGTTCTTTCAAATATTGCATATAATAAATAAAATGTCAGCACACAGTATATGCCAAATTTCGCCAAAGAAAGCCACAGTATAAAAAGGGTACAAGTGAGTTTTACTACACAAGTTCTACTCATCCAGTAAAAATACTTTAAAAACTGCGTTATTTCACAAAAGGAAAAATTTCAGTGCAGTTGCATCATGAAAAATTACTTTGTTAGAATGGCAGAATAGGTTTCTGCATGCTTTAAGTCTCATAGGATTTATCTAAGTTTCTCAGATCGCTAATAAAATATATTTTACAGCTTTTAAATGCAAAACTTGGAAAACTCAAATGATCTGCAAAAGGCTGGGCTGGATTCCTTCTATCTCATGCATCCTGTTATTACTAAAGATGCTCCCAGTTAAACCTTAGGAGTTTTTCTGCTACCCTTCATTTTGATAGTGCAGTTTCAGTAGAGTACAGAATTTAAATGCACCGAGACTGCATAAATTTCATTGTTGATACAGTAAGTAATGCCAAAAGAGAATTCAGTTCACTCCATCATAAACGGGAATAAAACCACTTTTTCCACTAAAGCAATCATACACAAATGTGAATATACACAAGGGGCCCGATCCAGGAGTAAGAGTCTGTCCCAATAAGTTGGAGTCTGGATTTAGTCCAAAGAGCAGATCTGGTGAGCAAAACCAGTTCATTTTCCACCAGCGCTTTTAAGCATGGAAGTGCCCTACAAAGGTGAAAGTCTTTGATGCTATTGTTTAATTTAAGGTCAGATTTATTTCACAGAGCTCGACTCTGAAGGGAAAATAGTCTCATATATACAAATTGCTTGGTTTCATACAACAAACAATTACATCAATCTCAGCCACTTGCACTCAGTACTCATGAAGTGGTGACAGTGCTGACCAAGCCCCTCCCTGTCCTTTACCAGCAGTCCTGGCTAAGCCAGGAGGTCCCAGATGGCCAGAGCCTAGAAAATGTGACACCCATCTCCACCAGCGGCCAGAAGGAGGATCCAGGGAACTGCAGGTCTGCCCTCGGTGCTGGGGACAATCATGGAGCACTCAGAGTGCCCTCACAGGGCGGTGCAGGACGAGAGGGGACCAGGCTGGGCCAACAGGGCACGTCCTTGCTGACAACCTGAGCTCCTGCCCTGACAGGGTGACCTGATGGCAGTCACCATCCCCAGCAGCAGTTAAAGAACCATGTAGATGTGGTGCCAAGGGACATGGTTTGGACTTGGCAGCACTGGGTGAATGGTTTGACTCCATGATCTTGAGGATCTTTTCCAATGTAAGCATTATATGATCCTATAGCACCAACTGGATTATAAGACTTGCACTTGGAGTCGAAGCACTCAAAGCAGGAGAGAGGGTTAATTTTTGTTTTCACCAGTAGAAAGCCAGACCCTGTTTGTTGTGTTATTCTGATGCATGCATTAATACTTCTTTTGCTTTCATTTTCACATCTTTCCTTTCATTGTACAGCAGTTGGACTGTAAATATAGCTGGTAGTGAGATACAGTTTCCCAGTACACAGAATCAGAGCAAGACACGCTTTCTTTTGTCCTGGTGCAAATTGGGAGCACTTCCAGTGGCACCATTGGGATTACAGTATTGTAAAAATGAGACAGAATTACATTTTTAATCTTCCTTCCTACCATGTCTTCATATCCTTGTCTCCACATCCAAATGCTCTTTCATTTTTGAGTACTTCTAAGTCAACAAAGATGCATTGTCATGGTGATAACTGTGGGATAACACTGTCATTGAAAATAACTGAATTAACTGGTTGGAGTACAGTTCCTTATTTCATTATGTGACTGGGATATTGAGCCATGTCATTTCTTTTCTCGGTGCATAACACGAAATAATTTACACAGTAAGTTCTTTTGCTGTGAGGTACGTTGTTTTGTGGTTTGAATGAAGGGAAATAGTAAACCTAACAATTATATGCACAAAAATAAATAATCTATTCAGCTTGTTCACCTTCACCTCTAATGAGTGCATCCATTTGCACTTGCATAAAATGTGATTTGCAAATCCAAATTTAGTATGTATTTAACACATGCTACAACTACTACTACTGGTTTTTATAAATTTGTATGGTTTATTATTTTTTATGATTTTTTTCTAGGTTGATCTCAGTATGCAGACCTTTGGCCATGTCCCTTCATATCTCAGAGATTCTTTATAGGGTTTCATTGCATCCCCCAGTAAAAAAAAAAAAACAAACCTCTTTTGTATTTATCTTTAGAAATACTCTGTTGAGAGTTTGTTTTTTTTTTTTTAGAAATGTTCTCAAAGTTGATCTCACATACTCCACTAATTCCAGATGTTATCAGATGTGCTTGTCAGCAAACCTACCTGCTATCACATTTCTGATGTCTCTCACTCTTTTTCTCGGCTCTTCTGTTATGTGTTCCCACCATCCCTCTCCATTCAGTCCTGCAGCTTAATGAGATTCACAGAAATTATCTTAACTTTTATCTTAAAGGCAGAAAGGAAATATTCATGTCATTTTGCTTGGAATTCACGCCACCTTTATGATTTTATTTTGAAACTGCACTTCCTGCAGTAGAAATGGCAGCACAGACAGTTGGCCCACAGGAACTCCCAGTCACCCACAGCTGCAGAAACTCCTGCTGTTCACTTTTGTCTTGCCTGTAGGCATCTTTTAACAGTTTTCAGTTCAAGTGCACTCTTACCTCTTGTTTAATTTTAATTTGTCTAGCAGCACAGTGATACCTTTAGGGAGTGTTGGTGCAGTAAGAGCACACACACTCTGTGTATGGGGGATGTGTGTGAACATCTCCTGGCATGTTACCCTGTCTTCTCCATGGCAGATTCCTCCCTTCTTCTCTGGCAACCCCGTGAAAAACAGAGCTGCAGCAGCTGGAGGTGCCACACTCTGTGTCCTCTTCTTGAGGCAAGATGTTCAGGCTGCAGAGAGCCCAGGACAGAGAGAACGTTTGGTCTGGTTGGTCAGGAAGAGCTGTGTGATGAACACCTGCCCATCACTCTTCCCTAAATGTTTGACTATAATCCAAACAAATTCAATCCTTCTAATGCATTTCTGTGTCTTTCACCATAGGCTCCAGGCCCCATTAGGAACTTATCTCTCTCCACCATTTACCGTGCTGGTGACATGTTTTCAAACCAGACAATTTTCTATGCCGGAACTATCAAGGCTTCCCATAAGCTGAATTTAGTAATCCCCATGTACTTTTAGCTTCCTGACTCCTTTCACTGTCTGCATTTCAATAAGGAGTCCCTAGTATCTGCTCATCACTCCTAATTACTTTTATTTTAGCCTATGTTCCTGGTTTCTGGGCCAAGGAGTTTAAAGAACTATGATGTACTCTGATGAAGCATTTAATCAGGGCTGAGTAATCCAACAAAAAGCTTTTCAGGGCAGGGTGGAATAGGGGAGGAACCATATTGTCTGCCCAGTTATTGTGTTTCCTGTTCTCAGGCCTGAAAGAGTTCCTGCAGGGACCAGAAGACCTGCCCATTGCTTGCTGGGAAGAGTTCCCCAGTAAGCAGAAGACGTAAAGAGGGAGTGGTGGCAAAAAACAACGTAAAAGTGAAGTAGGGAAGATATGAAGTGCACACACTTTTCATCTCCTAAAGCCTTTGTCATCAGAGGGCAAAACTCCCTAGAAATATTTGTGGCTATGGGTGAGGGGCAGAGGAAACCTAGCCATTAATTCCCAAGAGGTGTTATCAGATGCATCAGGGTTTGGCTGTAAATTTGACTACATTGCTGTGGTGCACAGAGAAATGAGTGAGGAAATATCTGATTAAAGTGTACATTGCTGCTGAGGCAACTGAATGTTGCCATAGCAATTGAGATGAAATGTGCAAAGAAGTGAGATAATTAAATCTAACCCCTTTAGTAGCTTTGATAGTCAATGCACTGCCAATAGGAAAAGTTATCTACAGTGTTAAAGATAAAACATACTCCTCATGGAAGTACTCCTTGCTGGTATTTTGTTGCTCCCTGTCTAAATGCATTGCTTCAGGTAGCTATTTTGAATGTTCTCTTTAATAATCAAATACAGTTGTGACCTTGGTCAAAAGCCTTGGACTTTTGCTGACTTATTGGTCGTGGGAACCATGTACACAAACTGTCCAGAAAGTTTTATCCCCTCTTCCTCTGCGTGCAGTGAAGTAAAGCCCAGGCTGTCACCTCCAAGCTTACAGTTCAATAACATCTAGAACGTGCTGCCCTCTTCAGGAGCCACTGATTAGAAATGGGCAGTTTTGTTCAATGCTCCAGAAACCAGAGTGAGCAAACAGGGATTACAGGGCTGCCTTTTTCTTTTTTTTTTTTTTTAACATTTGTAATGCCAGTGCCAGAGGCGCTGAAAATAATTGTGACCTGAATAGACAAATCTGATTTTTCAAAAAGGAAATCAAAAACTTGCTAACATTTCTTTACATTTGAAATCTGGGTGGTCACCCCCACACACACAATTATGTATTTCAGTCAGTGAAAGCAAATGCTGTAGGAGAAGCCTTGACTCACTTCTTCTAAACTAATAATTCCATATTCTGTACACCAGCAAATAACCTGTTATTAAAAATTATTTGTGTCCAAATAGAGTTCATACATTGGCTGTCACACTAAACTTAGTTAACTTTCAGCAGCTCTGCTCATCTGAAACTATGTAAGGACTTAAACCATGATTTAGTAGAACATTAAAACATATACTTAACATTGCAGCACAAACATTGCTGCAATGCCTTCAGGAGGACACCCATGTGAAAGTATTGGACAACTTGTGCATCAGGCTGGTGGTTTGCATACCTGACTGATGGCTGGGGACATACCTGACTGATGGCTGGGGACAGGCCCACAGTTTTCAGTTCACATCTTACGACATTGCAACCCACTGTGTACAATCTTAATAATTAAGCAGGTAAGAAGTGGAGGCAAAATCTTTGGTGAATGCAATTCCTTTTGAAGTCAATGAGAGCTCTTGTTCATTTCTGAAGCAGTGACATTTTATTGGTTTACAAATAGCTTTGGAAAAGAAAAAAAATCATGGCTTTGTGGCAGGGGGACTCAAAAGCCGTGTGGAGGGAAGGCAACTATTACTTTGCTGAAATGAATGGATTTTTTCAGCAGCAGTCCCAAACAGGCAGTTGATTAATGATTACCTCACTCAAACAGTATGTTTGCAAACTCAGAGGGCTGAGGAGCAAGGATCTCTGGGAAGGGCACAGAAGCCAGTGCTTTGTAGGAGCTTGGCTCCACTGGGACAGACACTCAAGGGGTTCCTTTTGAGCTTCTGTGAAATATTGTTCCTTTGGCTGAGAGGGACCCTGCTCTCCTGGATTTTACAAATGAAAAAAAGAACTATTCTGTGCTGCATCTGACACGAGGCACCATGAGGAAGGTGTAGCCCATGATGGATGGAGCAGAAGAGGCTTTGAGCCTCGTCTGTAGATGCTGAGATTCAAAGCTGACACAGGCCAATGAATCCTCACGTAAAATAGAGCAGCCCTCAGGGACTGTTCTAATTTACACTGGCTTTATCCAGGCTCCCTATTTCTTGTGCTGTGCTGCAACCTAGATTAAGTCTGAATTTCTGCAGCACTGCTCACCCTGGAAACTCCCTTTTTGCCCAAGGTAAACTCCTTGAACGGAAATAACTCCTCTACTAAACTGGGGAATTCTTCTCTATCTGCACAATCCCTTGCCTGTAAATATTTATATTTTATCCAGTGGTATACGTGGTCATGGTGAGAACCTGGAATTGATTTTTCATTTATTTGAGTTTTCAGTTTTCCTCTTTAAAGGTGATAGCCCTACTTAGGCATGAACATTTTATTTCTAAGTGGCCTGTGACTGTATCTCCTGGTTATAGTAACCTTTTCTAAACAGAACTTTTATTTGAATTCCTTATTTCTCTCCCTTGCATGTTAACTTAAAGATTTAGTTTTCTCAAAGAGTGAAACATTTAGAGAATAACAAGTGGGTTTTAAGTGTTCTCCCTCAGAAAACTATGGATGAGGTAGACCCTGTGCCTAACCCTGGCTGCTTCAGCAGGAGCAAGGTTGTATTCTGTGTGAGAACTGACCACAGAATTTAGCCTGTTATCCTGAAACCTTTTTCTTCTCAAACTGCACAGCTGGTCAAGCAGAGTGGCCCTGATGTCAGGTGTAAACAGACTGACAGGGGTCACAGGACAGGAGTAGAGAGGTGACCAGTGCCCAGTGTTTGCTCTGCCCACCGCAGGTCCAGCCCCCTGGTGAGGCGAGGGCTGCACTCCACGCTGCTCTCTGAATATTCCAGGCTGACCACTCAAACTCACAGCTCACCAGCAATATTTTCCTAAAGCAAAATATGGAGGCTGATTAATTGTTTTAATAATAATGGAGAGGGTTTTTTTTAGTGCTAATACAAATTTCCTCCTGAGTTAAGAAGGAAGCCTTTCCTGTGTCACTGATGATTGTCTCTTCTGATCATAACCCTTCATGTTCATGTTTTCTCCCTCTCTGCAGCAGTGACAGCAAGCCCATGGTTTTATTTTCAAAAATACATTCAAATTGGATGCCAAGATCCTATGTCTGTATTTTGTGAACACTATGCAGATAAATTCCAGCTGGCATGCAGTTCTAAATTCAGATGTGAACAATAGCCGGTGCTTTTTTCTAATCCGGTACCTGCTAAGTACATGTAATATATATTCACAACTGCATTAAACTATTGATCTATGATTTGAACATGTATTTTCATTTTTTTGTTTTGATGCTGGTGCATTGTTTGGCAGTTAGAATCCCTGCAGATAAGAATATAATAACTAATAACATTTTCTTTGCTTTCTAGGGTCTTTATGGCAGAATGATGAATTCCATCTTTTCCAGAATGGTAAGCAGAAAGCTTTTTCTGTTTCTGATAACAAAGAACAGAAGGTAAATTCTTGTAAGAAAGGATTGCCAAATTGCTTGAGAAATAACTGTACTGTACAATTTCATAATTATATGGCTTATACAACTGAAAATATTTGAATATTCAAATCCTGTAAGCTACATAGAAAAGATTTGCAGAACATTATGCTAATTATTCAAAAGAAAATATGTAAGGATTTAACATCCTTGCTAGAAATGCTGCTGACCACAGAATGCTCATTTATTTTACTTAACAATTTATTATAAGGTATGAATTCCCTTAAACATAAATACATTGTTCTACCAGTGAAGAACATAAATATCTCTCTTCTTTAGGCTGTGAAGGGTGAGTTCCCTAGCATGTGTTACTGTTTGAACTGTATAAAATTGATCTCTCTTTATGTTTCACTTGGGCTTTGCTGTTTGTGTGAATGTAAAAATATGTAGTTTCCAAAGGCAGACATCACTTCTGCATGCTATCATGTTGTTTTAAAGAGATGGTCTCATCTTTCATTCTCTTTTTTTTATGGCTGAAAAAGGTAATATTTATTTTGCCCCTTGATCATAACATCTTTACAATCAAATAAAAAGAAAAATTCATCATACTGTATGTGCAAAGGTCATCCTAAAATAACACCTCTGAGCAAACTACACTGAATCCGATGAGTACATTGCTAAGGAGAAATGTTTTCCAACAGGTCTTGGGCATTCACTCTACAAAAAATATCCTTTCCCACTACATAAAAATGTAGTCTGAAATCAACATAAAACCATCACGAAGTGAAACTACCGTTAAAGTGAAAAGAAATACTACTTGAAAAATATCCCACCAGAGCACATACTCTGACCAAAAATGTGCTTCCCAGTGTTACACTTGAAAGATCTTCCCTCTAATCCCACAGGGAACTCAGGACTCTTGAAAAAACAAAATTAATTCACGAACTTTAACGTGTAAGAACTTAAAACAATGATAGATTTAAAATACGTGGGACCGGTTTTTTGGTTGTCTCCAGACAAAAGCAGTACCAAAAATCGCCAGTGCCCAAGAAAAGCAACAGCAAAACACAGGTTTGGTGATGAACTTCAGGAATGATGGCTGTATTTCTGGTTAGTTGTTCTTTGAAACTTCTTTTCGAGCAGAGTAAGACCTGCAGGTAAAGCTGTGTTGGCAGGCTCGGGTCTGACCCAGCCCTGTGAGAAGGGCAGAGCTGAAATGTGCTTTTACCTCCTGCTACAGGGGAAAGAATGGGCTTGGTGCACAAGTACCGTGCTTGCAGATCCTTCAGGGGCATATCTGTGATTAAAGAGAGGGAAAAGTCATGTTGAACTAAGGGGGGGTGGGCAGGGCAAGGAGGGGGGAAACCAAAAAGAACAGCCTAAACAGGCAGGAGAACTGCATTTAACCACATTTAACCTCCTCCAGCCACAGACATAAAAATGTTCGAGAAGAACTCGAGAGCCATTTTTAATCAAAAAGATTAACTAGGTGACAGTGAAGTATGCCTGGGATTAAACCATCAAAGGGCCTGTGTCTTTGTGTCTATTCCCCTGTTAGCAGTAGGTACTTGGCACGAGGGCTGTGTGTAGGCTGCAGCCACAGACACACACTTGCACTGCATCCACCCTTCTCTGCAATGTTCATTAGGCAAGAATATTGTCAAAGGTAAGTGTTTACCACCAGCTTTAGTCTACTTAGAACCATTTTAGCCTGGGGCTGATCTTGTGAAGGAGGCTTGGGGGGAAGGGAAGGAGAGAGACCCAACATTTCATTTTTCATGAAAACAAATGTATTCAGGCAGTATCCTGATCTGAGCTAATTTATAACTCTAAATTTGCATGTTAAGTGAAATTATAATTATTTTTATTTTGAGGCCAACTGTGTGATTTACACTATAAGAGAAGAAGATAGGGCAGAAGCTTGGACCATAAGGGATACTACAACAAAGACAGTAATAGATTATTTTGGCTACAATTAATTTTTATATATTATATATATTATATTTTATATATATATAGCCCTGTACACCTCAGTTTTCCCTGACTTGCTCAGAAATACAGGGTTACTCTGTTGATTAAGGATTTCCATTATGTAAATATTAATAAAAATATAAATATATTTTAATTATAAAGTTATAAATATATAAATATATAAATATATAAATATATAAATATATAAATATATAAATATATAAATATAAATATATATTTCAAGTTGAGTATCTTTTGTTTAAGGAATGGGAAATTGAGCTTCCTCATATTACTCCCTTTCAACATTGCAAGGCTTTTTCTAATCCTAAAAACAAGATAAATATGACAGAATAAAATAAATTCTTGACTATAATTAATATCACTTAAAGAAAATACACTTTCCTTCTCATTTTTAACTCTACCTCTGCTTAATGAACAAAGATTAAGTGCACATTACTATGAACAGTCATAACATCTAGATTTTAATCTAAAAGTGGGCTTTTTTCTAGATATGTTAATAAATGATCTGTTACCTTGAATCATTCTTAAATATGCACCATTTAGTGGTAGCATTTCATTAAATATATGAATATTTTGTCATGAATTTTTAATTCCTCAAGTTTTAATATATGGAAAATCACGTTAGATAAACTGAGAGCATAAAAGAGCCACACATGGAAGACAGCCACAGCTGAAAACTGAAGAAGGCAAAAAAATAGTTCTCACTTTCCTCTCAATTAAAACCCTGTGCAATTGTTCTTTGAGATTGTAGAGCTCTATTGGGATTCTGAACTTACACAGAACTTTTTGGTTCATTTCACAGGAATAATATTCATCTTAATTAGCAAAAACAATTGATGGGCTTTTCTCTTTTCTGCAAGAGGGAGTTCACTCGGTGTACTGATGACGATTTTATCCTGATAAATGAAAAGTTCCTGTCTCTCTGAACAGCAGCTGAATATGTTGGCTGTCTTCAGCCTTGTAGCTTCTTTGTTAGACATCACCTTGTTGAGACAGAGTGACTTACTCGGTGAGTGGCTGACCCGATTTTTTGTCTGGCACCCTAACATTGCTGGGCACGATGCCAAGACAGATTCTGCAGCTATTTATGGCTACATTCAAGGTTCAGCTATGCAAATCACAACTATTAGCCAAAAAAGCAGAGCAGATTTGTTTTTTATAATATTTCCGTAGCTCACAAGGTCAAGGCGTTTGTTTTCGCAATTTTTGAAATATAGTTTTATAAGTAATGATCAGTAATGTTTAAAGAGAATGTCACCTCTAACATTTTATTTAGACTGATTTAGACAGAACATAAACATTTTGCCTCATGTGCTACAACATAATTGTATGGAGCACAGGAGGAAGAGACCCAACACTGCTGACACCTCCTCGCTGGCTCTGCAGTCAGACCCCAGTCCCACAGGAGGCCCTGGGCAGGATGAGCTCACAGATAGCTCTGCCAGACCCAAACCCATCCCAGCATGTCCCTGGTGGGTGATGGTTACAGCAGGCAGGGGTGCAGTGTCCCTGCAGGTCTGCTCTTTTATCACCCACTGAAAGGCTCCTGGTTCATTTGCTGGACTTCAGCTTGGAGATTCCAGTGCCCTCCCCCTCAGTCCCACTTGTCCCATTTGACATTCGAGCCTCCCCGAGGCTGAAAAGTAAAACTTGTGTGATTTCCAAAGGAGTTTTAGCGCCACAGAAGTTCTTTGGGACTGGTTTGCCATTCGGCCTGGGTGTCAGTCCTGGCTGGAATCCTTTGGTACTGACAGGCACAGGCTGTCCTGGTTGCTGCCATCCTGCAGATTAGCTCTTGTTTTGTCTCAGTTCTTCAAAGCAACAGTGAAAACATGTTTACAAAACTAGCAACGTTAAATAGTAAGAACTGTGTCTACACAGAAAATTGAAATGTGATTTAAACACATACAAAAATGATTACTCATAAGCAGAATTTGAAAAGAGATTGTGTGCACAAGATGTTATAAGATGGAATTTAAAAAGACATATATCTCTACCATATCCTAATTTCCTGACAAACCTAATGAATGTATTAATGAAGCTTACACGGGTATCAACAAACTTACTTATCAAAAACAATAATTCCATTCATCCAACACCTAAAGATTCTTCAACAATATAATACAAACAGGCAAGAGATAATAAAGAATATAGAAAGGTGGGTATAATGATAATATGGACTATATATAGTAGTCAGTATGGTAAATGGAGACATTCCCCTGTAGAGAAAAGGGAAGCAGATTTAGAAACAAGAAGGGCAGAGTCTGTTTTCTAACACAGGTCTGGGCATACTTTGGATCAGGTCTAAATTTTGTGACAGAATCCGAGGGGGGAGCACATGTTCCTTCACCAGACAAGCATCCTTCACGTAACACCAAGCATGAACAAAGGCTGCTTAATTTATTGATTGTAAGATAAAATAATTAACAAGGCTGAACCTTTGTTTCAGATTATTTCCTTGTCTAAAATAATGGATTAACACAAACCCCTAAACCAGCTATTTTTAGCAGTTTGCCTTAGCAGTCAACAGTTTATAGTTGTAAAACAAAAAGCATTTTTAAAGATTCTATTGACTCAGAAAAATCTGAGTGTGAGTTAATAGTGGCTGAGAGTTTTCATTTGTGAGATACTTTTTATTCCTCACCTGAGTTCTGTGGGTTGCAGTAAAATAATGTGTTCCAGCAGTAGGGAAAGAATTACGGGAGAAATTATGTGAGTGAGGGCAGAATAAAGTCAATTAAAATAAATTAATTGGTCAAAGTCTGATTTCTCTGTTTCAGTAGCCATCCACTCGGAGCAGGGCCATTGCCCTTCCCTTTCAAACTACATGACTGAGAGTGTAGGGCTTCCCTGAATCATCTGTAACTGTATGTGTGTATATATATATATATATAAATATATAAAACAGTATATATAACATACCTCTAACAAGGTGTGAAAGAGGCTTCCAACAAAGTAGGGAAAATATTTTAAAGTGGGACCAAAAAAAAAAAAAGGTTGCATTGGGAATATGTAGATTTTCCATCAGATTCATAGGATTTGTACAAAGAAGTAGAATTTGAGCCTTATTAATACAATACAAAGCCTTGGAATTTATTCATGGTTAAACTCCTGTGCTTTAGCCAATCCTTTGTTAAAGAGTCCCTTCTCCACCGGAACACAGAGCGCTGTGTTAAGGTAAACACCAGCAACTCTGTCCACACTCAAATCTAAATAACACTCAAGAAACTAAATCCAAGACATTAGCAATAAAAATACTTAGCATGTATTTCTTTCCTGGGAGCCTACATGGAAATTGAATTCCACTGAGCTGCACTTACACAGAACAGAATTCAATTAAAAAAAAAAAATCCGCTTGAATTCCATGCTGTGAAAAGCCCTTGCAAATTTATTCCAGGGACTTTGGGTGTGGAGCCCGGACACAGTTTTATTTTATTTTTTTAATGGAATCAGTCTTAATGTCTAAGGTTATTCTTTACTTGCCTCTGCTGAACAGTTTTCACATATAAGCCAACTGAGGACAACTGGTTATTAAAGAAGCCGGCAGGTGTCCTGTGCTCTGAAACATATTAAATAAAGAGCTCACCGGGATCGCCTCGACTGTGAGCTCCACAAAGAAATTAAAGAATGAAGGCAGCGGCTCTTCAACAAAGACCAGCTCTGCATAAGTAACAAATATCTTGTCACAAGGTGGAAAGTTCTGTGTATTTTTACTGGAATGTGTGCTCTGGTACTTTCTGAGAACAGGCAGCCTATGGATTTCAGACACTTCAGCTTTCTGACCTGTCTTGTGCAGTGGAGGGACCGGCATGGCAGGACCTGCACAGTCCAAATCTGCTTTCTCTGCACAGTTTCACTGCTCAGCACAAGAGCCACTGCAAAATGGCCTTGTTATCACTCTCAGTGTTGTTGAATTGCCTTATCCACATCGGTATTAATAGGAAATACTCCTGTAAAATACAAAGAAAAGAGCAGAAAAGGGTCCATTGTATTTTTAGTTAATATTTTTTCCAGTGTTTGAAGCCTTCCAGCCACAAAAACATTTAAAACACAGCCCGCTTTTGATTTAAATGTATTTTGGGATAGGGTAACTTTAAATCACAATAAGAAGGCTCAGAACCCATATAAAGACAGTTTTTAACTTCCCACTTAGTCTGAGTGGTTGAGTAATTGCACCAGACAAATGTTTTTAGAGTGGGCTTTAATATAAGGAATCACAAAATTTATTAGGTGTTAATTTATTCAAAATTAACAGTAATTGTTCAAAGAAAATTGACAATTAAGGACTCTAACTAAGTCTCTTTTTGAAGAAAAATTAAACTTGATTTAATTCTCTTTGGAAAAATAAAAGTTGACTTCAATAGAAGTAGGTCTGGGCAACTCAGAGTCAATTGGAAAATAAATTATCCTAAGTGCATCCAGACTTACTGAGCATCTTTAAGAAACAGAGTGTTGGTAATGAACCAAAGTCTTCTGACAGCTTAATATGACTTTAAAATAACTAATATGAAAAAAAATATTCCAAACTCTTTGTTGACCAGGTGTTTTCCCTTTTTATCAATACAATATATTCCTATAATGGCCATCCCATGCTCTGTCATTAAAATGTGAGTTTTCCTTTCAGGTGCTTTGCCTCAGACATATGGAATTCTCATCTGCAGTTTTTACCTCCAGCCTCCCGAGTTAATCACACAGGGCTTCCTGAACGACAGTTTGCTGCAAACACAATTCCATACTCTGGGCCTCAGTGACTTAGTATGAATCTACCAGAAAAAATTAAAAACCTCCTACTCCAAAACTCACCACTGATTTCAATACAAGATGACGCGTTTCCCAATATTTGAGATTTCTAGGTTAATATTGCTGATGAGATTTAACAGGCATCATTGTTTGTGGGGCTGGGGATATGCTGTTGGTCCAGCACAGATTTTTGCTCCCCCAGACCCGAGTGTTCCAGAGAGGGGCCTTAGTTTGTGTTCAGGTGCTGGTGAAAAGTGAGCATGAAACTCCCATGTCCTGGTGCCACCCATTCCTGTCAGTGCCATAGCCCATCTCCACATTTATTTGCTCAAGAAGGAAACAAACAGTTCTCAGGTATTAATTCCTGCCTAGACACAACTGAAGGTTGTATTGGTTACAGTGCTTGCCAGTCTCTTGCCAGCCTGATGCCTCATGGGTGATTGTGTGCTGAACAGAAACACTTCCCAGCAAGTTCAGATGACACCACTCCAGTCATGTGCACTTCAGCCTCAGTGTAAGATGAAAAACTTTCACCTACCGCTTCTTCATTCCAGATGCCACTTTCAGATCCCCCAGCCAAAATGCCCAGGGATCCCCATCCTCCCTTGCAGTGAAAGGCTGTCGGTGTGCCCGGGTCAGGAGCTCTCCCAGGGCTCAGGGACATCACCCACGGTCACCCAGCACTGCCATCCCCACTCACAGGGCGTGGGAGCTTTCCCTGGAGGTTCCCCCATGAAGCACAGATGGAAATCTCTGAGTGCTCTGGAAGAGTGAGTGACCAAACACACTGAACACATTCAATCACTTCTCAGACGTCTCGTCCCTGTGTAGCATTTTGATCCCGTGCGTGAGTAAATGGATGATTAAATTTTTATTAAAAGGTAATGCTCCTGTTTTTAATGACAGTTAATTATATATAATTATAATGAAAGGATTAATAATGTTAAACATTTCATCAGAGGTAAAGATAAATATAAATACATATATTGTAGTATGATTAAATATGAATATATAGCATCCAGCCTATATTATCTTCAATGCATTATGTAAAATAGCAAATGAATAATATAATATAGGAAATAATATTATATTGCAGGTACTACATAAAATATAAGTCTAGTTCATTACTTTTAAGTTGATAAAATCTGTTTGATTTTTGGGGTGCAATATGCAAAGAAGAGTTGAGGTAGCTTTAAAAATTATTATAAATAGTCCCTATTATAACAGCTGTGTACACTTCATTGCTACGTCACCTTTCCCTGTGAAAAGCAAACTACAATGTCAAATGACCTACATTTTTGACCACAGAGAGTCATAGCTTAGAACTGGGAAACACCTCATTTCTAACTAACCCTGGACCCATACATCCTTATAGGCCCTGTATTCAGGTTTTCAGAACCTTTCAAACAGGCCCTAAACATTCATACCCAGGGTATTCTTCTCACATGCCACTTGCTCATATCTGGCAGATCGAATTTCATCTTTGCCTCTTTTTAAAAAAATTCATGGTTTAGTGTCCCAACGACACAGCTTGGGCTCTGCCCTTATGCACACCACGTTTTGAATGACAACATTCACTCCAGTTGTGGTTTCTGCCATTAAATCCAGTGAGTCTGTACCTCCAGATGTAAAATGTTGTGAATCCGCTGAAGCTTTGTCCTGTAAGATTTTGAGCATTAACACAGTACAATAAGCTGAGAAATGTGTTAGCTTTTTAAAGAACTCTTTAAATTGTGTAGTTTTACATCACAGAGATGCTTTGGACTCTGCAAACTCTGAGGAACTGGTATTTTTCTAACAAGATCTTAAGGCCCTCAGAAGAATTTTAAGGATTTTTATGAACCTCTGTATGCATTTTTTAGCTAGATTTTGGCCTTGTTTCAGTGCAACTCCAGTACGACTCAATCAGTTTATTTTATAATTAAAACCAAGGAAATAGTAACAAAAATACATAATATATGGTACTTGTGTTTATAATAGAAACATCCATAAAGAAAGAAACATGTTCTAACTCTTCTCATTACCCCAAAGAGAATTGCATCTTTAATCACACAAAGCACAACGGCTTTCTAATTTTGTTTAAAGTGTTTCAGTACTTACAAAAACCAGATCAGGTTATTGTAAATCTAGAGCAAATTAGAATCATTGGCCTCTGCTCAGCTGTATTCAGGAATACTATGTAAATCATAAATTTAATGGCATACAGAGACACACATCTGTTTCTATTTTGTGCAAGTTAATAATCTAAGTTTAGAGTATTTAAACATTACTTTCATTAACTGGAAAATTGTGAAAAATAGAGACTGCTGTAAGTCATGTGTTGCAGCATTAAGCTAAGGGAAATATAAAAGCTGCAAGTCTCCCCAGTAAGGGCTAATTTTCTGAGAGATATGTGCCATTGTCTGTTTAATGACCTTGCAGCTCCTCTGTTTACTGGGAAAACTTACACAAACAGAGCTGCAGTGCTCAGGAGAATCTGCACCTGCACATAGGAGATTTCACTTTGTATTTTTAGTAGCAAATGCCTGTCACTACAAGGAATAGATGGGGCCTTAATTCCCTAAACTTATACAGATAATCACCTCATGACTTCTCCTATAGTTAGCATTCTATAATCCAAGTAAATAATCTGCAGATCAATATACGTATTGCAACTGATTTTAAAGATATTTTTGTCACTAGAACTGATAAAAATGGTGTGCTGAATAAATCAATTCCCAGTATATACTTATTTTTATAAAAGTTACCTTGTGATCTAGTGTGTACTCTGTCTTATAAGTTGCTTCATAACATAGTTGTTATTGAAAAGTTTATTAAGATATTAATACACTATCTTACATTGTATCACAAATGAGGCATCACACCCAATTTATGTAAATTTAAAAGAAACAAAGCAGTATTTTCAATATTTTTGTTGTAAAGATGGCAGATTTTATGTCTAAAAATTATGTCCAAAATGCAATTTCTTACAGAACTTTTTCTCTCCAAATAATCTATTTGCTAAAAGACACCCAATCTTTGGGAAGTCAGACGTCACTTCTGTGCAGTTTCGCTTGTGCTAAAATTACCTGCGGTAGTAGATACTTTGCATTGAAGCTTAGGGTGCAGAAAGCTGAATGGGATTTATGTAAATAACTGTATGAATATGTATCTCACCTTTTACCAGTGCTAATTTCAATGAGCCGTATTTGAGAGGGAATTATATTAATATATACAACCGATAGGGAATTTGCACATTAATTTTACTGTCAACAAAAAATTCTAAAGAAAGCAAATTAAACTGACATAGCCATGTAGAGAGGCAGCAGGAGGAGAAAACAGGTGAAACTGGGCACCTATGTGGTGCAAATCTGAGGTTTATTCTTCAGTCACATTCAGTGCTTGCATAAGCAGAAAATTCTCCCATTCCTGTGTAAATGCATACCGAGTTATCACTTTGCTTTCTGAGTGTGTCATAAAAGTTTGTGCCTTGTCTCGATATATTAAATGTAGTACTATGATTTACCTGATACTACACAAAAAGATCATATTTTGATGCTGATTATTCAGGAAAGAGCAGCCAGTGCTCGCAGTGAAGTGGAGAACAGCACCTTAATTAATTATTGAATACATTTCAGTATTTATAATTAGCAGTAGTACTGAGCAGTCAATCCATGTTCCTCAAAACAGCACAGTACTAATATCATTCTTTGACTGCAGTGTTTTTAGAAGGGCGTAACCATACCTTCAATCAGATTCAAATACTATTTGTCAAAAACACTGAGGTCTGTCAAAAGTAAATGATCATTTAATTAAAGAAAAAAAAGGTGGAATATCTTTGATCCCTATACTTTAGTGATATTAATTCCCGTGCTGCAGGTGTTTGTAATATATAACAAATCATTACTGAAACAGAGGCTTTTACAGGCAGTTTTGGTGAAGGAAAATGCCTGTTCTTTACAGCTGCCAGAGTTACACCTGGCAGTGCAACACAAGCACGACAGAATGGGAAGATGTAAGCCTGGAAACAAGTGTGGGTCCCTCTCCATGCTCTGCTCGTGCCAGCTGAGGTGGATTGCAAAGCAGTGCTGCTGTACAAAGTTGATGGGCAGTGGGCAGAGACTGGATTTGCTGCTGTGTCTGGGCCCTCTGGCCAGTGACCCATGATCCATCTGTGGTATCTGCTCCAGAGGGAGCCAATCACAGAACTTCCACCATTTCAGTGGCAATCAGTACCACGAAAGAAAAAACAGATCCGTATAAAAAATACAAGGCATCAAGTCCTTGTGTTAAACCAAATTACAGAATCAAAGCAAGTCTAACCAACCAGCTGAGCTCATGAGCATTTCCAGAATGGCATGAGAAAGTGAGGGGCAGAACCAGAACCAGAGCAACTGCACATAAAGGACAACTTAAACATTGTCTTGATTAAAGCTACCAATTGAACATTCCACTTTCAAAAACAAACACTTGCTCTGACACAATAACACCTAAGTGGCACACTGGGAAAACAGCAAAAGTGAACTGAAATATGCAAGTTTGGAAGTAAATATGGCCCTCATGCCCCATCTTTTGATAAGGGAAATTTGAAAGTTGCAATCATGAGGTGAGGAAGTCCCAGCGGGAGGTCCTTTTCTGTTCCTGATTGATTGTGAGCACCCTGCTCTTTCCTGTTCATAACCTATTACCATATCTCTCAACTTGATTATTGTGACTATGGACCAGATTTTCACGTAGGCAGCGTATAGAATTTCTGCAACTTGACTCCTAAAGAGAAACGTGGAAAGAATTTAAGCCGTTAAGTTTAAAAACTCCTCTGCTTCAACGCTGCCTACCTGGAGGAGATGTCTCTATTCCATAGGCACTTCCATGCTTTTATATCAAATTTTGCTGCAGCTGTAATGCTCATCATGCCAAATATTCCTTCAGTCAGGATAACCCAGACTAAGGAGCTCTGCACCTATGTTATTGCTAAGGCTCTCTGTAAAACAAAACTGAGCAGTTAAAGGTGATACTTTAAGTCACACTCCAAGAGCACTTGATGCTCCCCAGAACGGTGAGGTTGCCACTGAACCCAGAGGCAATCACCCCTCTCTTTTAGAGGGGTGGCTTTATTCCACAACCAGCAGATAAAGATTTGTCCAAAGTGTATGAAATAGGTTCTCTCCTCTGCCTGAAGTGTTTCAAAGGCATATTTCTCCCCAGCTAACAGTTCTCTAACCCACAGCCTGACAGGACATGGAAATATTCTCCACTTCTGTTAAAGTCATGCACTAGGCAGAAAATGATTCAGGATTCACTGGGCTAGAAAGTGAGAGCACCAGAGGGAACATGACTCTGTAGTTTAATGATTTGGACAATCAGTTGGACTGGGGAGGCCTCAGTTCTGGTCGGTGGTCCAAGATCTTGATGTATTTTATCCCATAACTCCTCCAGAAAGTAAATGTAACCTTACCCCCAGTGTAGGCATCTAAATCCTTATGGTTTTGTAGACCTGTGCAGATCTCCTCAAATCTTGGCCTATGCCTTCAAAAATATGGATGATTACATTAGGTGCTCGTGAAGAAGAGAAAGGGCTTTGTGGATTCCTACTTGCAAATACAATGGTTTGCCTTTGAATTCTTCACCTCTTTTGTATTGCCTTTCACTTTGGGAACAGAGGAGTGGCCAGAAACCTAGGTAAAATGATACTTAAAAGCATTCTATAATAAATATAACTTCTAGATTGGAATCTAGATGCAACTGGAATTTCATAAACCAATCATAAGAGTTCCAGGGGCTTAGCACAGGCATCCACTCCTTCTCTCCCTCCGTTTCAAATACTCCCATTCTGTTATAACAAGCAGGAGGGTTGGAAGAGGTAAGGAGAGGTGGTGAGAATACTCAGTGACCTCCACACATGCCAGCCTGAGATATGGGGTACTTCTCTGGCTGCAAATTACAGAGATTGAGCAAAGTCATGGCAAATTGTATAATATGGTTGTGTAAGGGGAAGGAGGAGAAGGAGCTCCCTACCTGCCAGGCAAAATTACATTTATTTTAAATAGAAAAATCTATTTAATTTCTTAGTGTTCTCTTGGGCTTCTCGCCTTAAAAACCAAACAAACAAGAAAACCCAAACATCGTTTTGCTGCCCAAACAGAAGTCATGCCTATGCAGATACAGCAGCTGGAGAAAAGGGAACCTAGAAATGTGGAAAACTATTTGGAGAATTGGGATCTCTTGACATATCTCTTTCCCCAAAAGCTCAGCACTGCAGTTCCTTTCCTGGGATGATCGTTTAAGCTTCTGTGCTGAGCTTTTCATATGAAAGCAGGGAATTGTACTGGTCTCTTCCTAACTGTGTTCTGCTACGTGACTCCCAACAGCTCAGGCTCGGAAACTCTCTCAACATACATCCGAAATACCTGCAGTCCAAAGGAAGGAATGTGCCTCTTCAATAACATTGAGCTCCACCACTCCCCCAAATTTACTTCAGAGAGTGGAGAGGCAACTGCAAAGCACAGCTTATGCATGAGCATAGGAAACTGGATCTCAATTCATTGGTAAAAACCCCATTGATCTCTTTTAATTTATTAATGTGATACAAAAAGTCTGTCTCAGAATACTTAGCTAATATGGCATACACATGCTTTTGTTTCATAGCTGCATTTTCTCTGAACGAGCTTTTTCCTAATATTACTTAATTAAACAAAATTAAATTAATTTCTAAGGAACAAGAAACAACAGCTTTGTTGGATAAAATGATCTTCATTTTCTTGAAGCTATTTAAATTAAAAACATGCGTTTCTACAGTTGGAAAAAAACCATTCATGGTTAAAATGTTTGAAGCCCATCAATCTCTTTAACCACACAGCTAATGTGTTCCTTCTGTTTTCTTTGAATGAAATCACCATGAGTGGTTAGATGTTGATTTAACATAAAGCAAGTGGAAATGGGTGTTTCCTTAGTCATGTATAGAATTTATTTTTAAAAACAATTAGCAAGTGTTATGAGTAACTCAATGATTTTGTCATTTCTTGAATAATGATATAGATTATGAGTCATTAAAATTGATTACTGAAGTAAACTATGCAAAAATGCAAATTCATATTACATTTATTTGTTAGGAACAGCTGCAGAATTCTCTTTTTTTATTGATGGGTTTCATTTTTTTCCCCAAGTGACACTAAAATCAATTACTTAGTTTAAAAGACCGGTAATTGTCGAGATATATTTCCAAACTTTTAAGGCAATACATTGGATATTTCCTATTATGGGTTGCATCATTCACAGTTTATTTATATAAATTTGCCTGCAAAAATTAATTAGGGATTTTCCTAAATAAAACAAGCAAAATTTTCCCTTTTCTGCTTTATGTTGAGATGGTAAAATCATGTAATGGTTTGTTACATTTCCATGTGTCATGGAAAAAACCTCAAGTCTTTACATTATACCAATTAAACCCTGTCTTTATACTGGTACACCAATTTCAGCTGATGCTACCACACTACATATATTTACTACCTCTTCCATCAGTCTTTGCTAACATTACATCTAATTATAAGATCATTGATACGTTATTCACAGGAGTACAGACAGATAAGAGGAAATGTCAGTCGCTAGTATTTAAAGTTCAGTCATAAAACTCCAGTAATAATAAAATAGGCTGCATAAAATCTGTGTAAATCATTTCTCATGGGGCAACTGACACTTAGGGCAATACAAAATATTATTTATCAAGATATCGAAACACTTTAAATTAACCTTTTTAAGAACAGGCAGATGTAAGATGCAATTCTTAAAAAAAAAAAAAAAAGAAGTTAGTGGAGGATATAAGATCATATTACAGACATCATAATTTGGCCAATTTTTGCCACAAGTTAAATCATCTTTCTCAGATGCATCTCCAAGTGCACAGCTGACAGTTAAATCTTTTCCAGTTGTTACTGTCCTACACATAGTCCCTAGAAATGCTAATTGATACACAATTATTGTGATTATTTTAAAAATTACTAAGAATTTGCTTTTAGTTTTTCAAAGACGTGGTCCAGCAGATTAATCAGAGCAACTGGAGAGCAATACACACAGAACATAGAGCTTAACATGATACATTACAAATTTAACATGAGTAAAAAGGGGGCATAAAATATCATTGAATTACTTTGGTAAGAATATAAAATTTCTTGTAGTGCTTTCAAGCTAGATATTTTGCACTATTGCAGCAAAGCAAGATTTTAAAGAAAATCTACTTGTCTGTACTTATTTGTGGAGCCTGTATGGAATGAGATTCGTATTTTATGGGGACATGGCAAAAAGCAAATAGTAGGCAGTCATAATGGTGGAAAGAAACTTGATTTGTTATAATTCCTTCTTACATATTAATATTCAAATCTGGCAATAATTGTGGCTGAGGAAAAACTACAGGATCAGATTCAACTATGCCATGGGTACATGTGTGTGCAATTTTTCTGTTTTAAAGAAACAGATGCTGATTCACGTGAAGTAAAATTAATCATTTGAATAATGGTGTTTCACTTGCCAAAACAATATACACCTCTGCCAGGTATTCCTATATCTTAATGCAGTTTTAATGAGGATTAATGGAAACATGTGTTTTCCAAACAAATGCTAAAAGGTCCCTGCATTTTTACCAATTGTTTAAAACTCGGTGTTACAGCTTAGAGTTGTAAAACTTAGAGTTGTAAAACTCCATCTCTGCATGTAGAAAGAAATATGATTCCAGAAGTTTTTGATGAAAAGACGGAAAATGAACTTGAGTCCTGCAGTTGAATCCACAGAGGTGAATTCACTTTGACTTCTGCAAATATTAACACAAGGCCTAGTTCTGCAGTTCTTTTCAATTTTTTCCTGGGTAAAAAAAAAAACTTTGGAGAACCCAACAGACTTTTTTTGCTGCAAACAGAAGAATTCCTCTCTCTCGTATCCTCTCAAAGGAAAACCGTCAACCCCAGCTAATTCTTGTATTATCGACAGTTTTCTGGCTAAATCCTGTTCTCATCAACTAAGCACAAGTCTGTTAGCTTAGGGCTATCACTGCTTATCTGCAATTACATTTATAAAAAAAAAAAAAGAAAAAAAGAGAAAAAGTAGGATTTGTTAGTGATATATTTTAAAACTCTGGTGAAACCATCGCAAATCAATATTTATGTTTTTATATTTCTGTGACCCTCTTCTCAAGCATGTTTCCATAACAGATGTAACCAACCCGTTCAACGAAAACCAGTTTCTAATAAAATACATTAAAACACCTGTATAATTTAACTCCATTAGAAATGCATAAGAGGTTAGCTAGGGTTTATACAGGTATTTATAAGGATATTCAGCAAGAGAGGGCTGTTGGCTATACTAGGAATACACAAAGGACTTCATAGAGAATCTGCTCTTTTGTTATACTTTGCTCTCACAGGAACCCATACTCTTAATTATACATTGTAGGCACAAAACTCTTACACAGACAGACAGTCTTCTGTCCTCCCATGCTGAGTTTGGTTTTGAGGGAGTTTGCAGATTTAATACAGCTGAAACCAGCCTCAGGAAGATGCACTGAACTCCTCCTTTGGTCCTAAAAGCCTGGGATTGTTTTTCCACTCCGCAGTCCCCTTGACAGATACCCTGAACTGAGGAAGGTCTGCATGGCTATGGGATGCCCATATTTCACTGACTATTAGATGTTCATCCCCAGGATTATTGCTGGCAGTGTTGAAAGTCTAATGTGGTTTTGAAGGACCCTGGACCAGCTCTGTGGTTCTCACTACTTCATATTGCAAGATCTTCAAGATTCAGTTTCCTTCTAACAGGTCGTGTTTCTCTTAAGACACGCTACAATTTCTAAAGAAGAGCACCAATTGCACAGGTACGCAGAGACGTCAAAATGATTAAATTAAAAAATAAATCATTGCCATTAACAAAGGTAATGATCCTGATTCCCGGGCGCGGTGTGGGTGTTTTAAGCTGAATTGTCAGTGTGCTTTGGACCTAAAGCAGTTGATCAAGCCCCAAGCGCTCATGCCTTCCATGCCTGGTACGTGCGATTCCGTGGATAGATGCAGCTGAGAGGATTTCATTTCAGTGCTGCAGCTGGCAGAGGGAGGGGATGGCTGAACACCCCAAACAAGGGGGAGGGGGCGGTAATCAGGGCAGGTCCGCGCTGCTGTGACCGCGCTGTCCCCCCGCCGGTGCCCAGCTGCTTCTCCCTGACCTTGAGAGCCGGGAACTGCCCGTGCTGCACATCCCCAAAGGTCGGAGCGGATCCTCCGTGCTTCGCATCGACACAGAGGAAAAACCCAAGCCCTGCCGGCAATGCCAGACCTGGCTTCCGAGAGCGGATTTTTTGGGAGAACGCAACAGCGCTGCTAGACTGCGTTTTGTGTACGAGCACAGCAGTGAGTCAAGCGAGTATCCTCTCAATCGCTTCCCAGCGCTGTTTACCCTGCCCTGACATGCCTCCCGTCACGCGTGGCTGTGCTCGGCGGGCAGGACGCGGGCCGTGGCAGTGCGGGGAGCGGGGACAGGGCCGGCAGAGCCGAGCAAGGGCCGGGGTGCGGGGACCCCGCTCCTCCCGCCCCGCCGCGGGAGGATTGGGGGTGCGGGCGGGCAGAGGAGCGGGCACAGGCGGTGCGGGGAGCGGCCCCGCTCGGCCCCGGCTGCGCGGGCAGGGCGAGGAGAAGGCGAAGGCGCGGCGGGGACGCCTCCGGCCGGCCGGGCTGGCGCCTGCAGCCGCCGGGGAGCCGGCGAGGGGAGGGGGCGGCCGCAGGGCCCGCGCCCCTCGGCTGGGGCGGGGAGCGCCGGCGCGGCCTCCACCGCCGCTCGGCCGTCAGCATCCCTTCCTCGCCCTGCCTTCAGATGGGGAGGGGGGGTCTGGAAAAGGCAGGAAGGGAGAGATTTTTGTCCTTCGCCGGTGCCGCTGTACGTGATAATATGTTTATATGATTAGCTGAGCCCAGGGGTGGGAGCGCAGGGAGAGGGGGTGGAGATTGGAGGGGGAGGAGGCTGGAGGTGACTCCAGTTCAGAGCCGGCGGAAAGTCCGTGTCAGGACTTGGCGCTCCCCAGCCGCAGAAGGAGCGGTGCACAGCGCGGAGAGGCTGCCATACATTCACTGGGATTTTTTTTTTTTTTGGTGTGTATGTATTGCGTTTTTCCCATTGCCGCGCGCGGTGCTCGCTCGGCGCCCGGTCTCCAGTCGCTGGCGGGGCAGCAGCACCGGGAGGAAGAGGAGAAAATCCGAGGAGGGGCCGGCGCCGCACTCCGCCAGAGGCCAGAATGTCATCCCGGGAGATGTGAATCCAGTCGGTGCGAGCGACAGAGACGCGGAGGAGGGGGGTCCATCGTAACATTCGAGTTGTTCCCCGCCACCCCAGCTGCGGGCATCGCCTCCTGATCGCTGCTCAGAAGGGACTGCCGAGGCTGGGCACACTCGCTGCGCTGCGCCCGTCCTCCCCTCCATTTCGGCGCCTTTTTTTATTTTATTTTTTTTTAATTGAATCTATTCCTCGTGTGCGTGCGTGCGGGAGCCTGGCTGCATCGCGCGTTCGGTGCGGAGCGGCGCGTTCGGAGCCGCAGGAAGATGTTGACTTAGCCCCGGCAGAGCCTCCCGGCCGGCCGCGCCGAGCAGAAGCCGCCCGTGCCGTGCGCTGCCCAGCCCGCCGAGCCGCAGCGCCGGCTGCTGCCCGCCCCAGCCCGGGCTCTGCCTCCCCGCTCCCCGCCGCGCTGCGGGGACACCCAGCCCGGCCCGCCTTCGGCTCGCACGCAGAGGTAAGCGGAGCCGCGCGTTCTGCCGCCCGTGCCTGCCCCCGGCCGGGCAGCGCTCCCCGGGCTGCTCCGAGCCCCGCGGAGAGCGCCGGGCCCGGCTGGGGCCCCGCTCCGCTCCGCCGCCCCCCCGCGCCCTGCGGAGGGACCTGCGGCAGCCGCGCCGAGCAGGCCCGCGCCGAGCAGCGTCCCGGGCGGTAAATATTTACCTGTTGCGGGTTTATCTGTGGGACTCCGGCGAGCGCCCGGTCCCCCCAGCCCCTGCGAGGTGGGGGGTGGCTGTGGGAAGAGGAATAAATTACCCTTTGTCGGCGGTGGGGGGGAGAGCAACTTTTTTTTTTTTTTTTTATTTTCTATTTATTTTCACATGTAGAAATCTGGGGCCATCTGGAGACAGAAAACAGTGTGTCATGAGGCACCGTTGCTGTGTCTGGCTCTAAAAATAACATCTTGTTAGTCTGCGCCGGCCCTGCTGGGATTTGAGCGCGGTTTGTCAGAAAGTAAAGAGCTCTGCTGGTGCTCAGGTGTGTTTTCTTTGCCCAGAAATGCCCCTGTTGCCGACGGAAGGCGTCCTGCGGAACAAATGTTCTGCTGTTTGGCTTCCTCAGGCGCCCCGGCTCCCTCCTTTTGTTGCTTGCCACGAAAAGAGGTGCCATTTCGCATCATTCTGCAGAAATTGTTTGAATTAATGCAAGTGTGAATTCTTACCGTTTGAAGGAGGGGATTAGCATATCAAAGGTTTCTTAGCTCCGGCTCAATTGAGAAAACTTCAGCTCGTCTTCCATTTGCTTCCAAGAAGAGGCCCAAAGGGCAGTGGGAATTGTAAAGGGGTAAAATGGGGAGGTGGATTTGGGTTGTGTTTCTGAACTTCTGCCGTTTTGCAATTAATGCGAGTTAAAAACGAGGTCCCTCCGCGGCCGAGCTCTCGCGAACGCTCGGACAATTACACTCCATTGATTAATGGTTTGTTCCGAGGGAAAAAAGTGACCTTTTATGACAGGCGCTGTGGCGAGGGTTGTGATGTCTCTGGGAGGGGGATTTAGAAAGCCCTTTCTGCCGCTCATGCTCCGGGTATGGCCTACACGGTGCTGCGTGCGGGGCTGAATGGGGAAGACCTTCTAATTACTTCAGAAAACAAATGAAATCTTGCCATAAAAGACCTCTCGGTTCCAGGCCTTTGAAACAAATACGCTTCCCACCTTAATGGGTGGGTAGGCTGGAATAATGGATATTTTTAGGGAGAGTTCTAAAAGAAGTTTTGATCACCACCGGCCATATGCTTCCATTTCCTTTTCATTCCAGAAAAAGTGAAAATGAGTAATTCTCGTAATCTCATTTAATCAGTGATACTGTGTTTACTAAGATAACCTAATTTGCGGTTAGTATTACCCTATAATAAATTATTTGAAACCAGCCATGGCAGGAGTGCTGGTTTTTTGGTGGCTTTGTAGAACAGTTATCGCATTGCAAGTTGTTTTACTGACTACATATTTGTAGTTTTTTATTCTTTTGTTACTGTTTCTTTGAGTCTGGAAGAGGATGTGGCCCGGCCTACCCTTTTATTATCTTTGCAAATCAATATTCATAATCCAACAACCCAAAAGCCAAGCAAAATCCAGTTATCCATCAATAAGTTGGGACCTTTTCCAGGGACCAGATGTTTCTTGGGAACTATATTCTGGTTTATATCTCTGGCAGAAAAGAACTTCCTATGCTTTCCTTGCCTAATGCTTCTTTCCAAATGTTTTACTTGAATGATACACATACTAAAACCATACAATTTGTGTTTATAAAATGTTTGAGTGTTTGTTTAGTATTTGGGCTGTTGTTTGGCCTTTGTTTGTTTGTTTTATTTTTTTTTTCCCTTCTGGCTCACCATTTGAGTGGTGTTTCTTCCTAAGCCATGAAAGTGCTGTGCCTTTAGAGTAGGGTATCTTCACTCATGCGTCAGCCTCCTTTCTTTTCGTGAAGGGTCTGAGGACATATGGCATGTCTTGGTGACAAACGCTGCACTTAATAAAATAATTTATGTAGACTTCTGTAATTCCTGGATGGAGACGACCACTTGGGTATTTTGTAAATAGATGTATTTAGTGGTCCTAAAATGATATAATTACTTTCAGGTGATTTCCAGCAGTTTATTTACCTAATGTCTTCAGCTGTCTGAAGTAGTGCCTTTTGGTGGTGTAAAAGGGACATATTGATGTAATTGCCATTATCACACTTAAGTTGCTGTTAACTAGTCTGCTTTGAATGCAGAGTGCTATAAAGAAAGCACATTATCCTTTCAGCTATTAGGGATAATCTAAAAATTGTCTTGAAAATGTTGCACTTCGGTTTATGTGACGCCAACCCCAAATTCGACAAATCTCCGAAGGTTAAAAAAAAAAAAAAAAAGGAAAAAAAAAAGTAGTGGAAAGAAGATTTTCAACATTCAGATGACAAAATTGGACCACTTAGAGAAAAATTAATGTGCTGCAGCAGCACTTCAGCTGCCATTTTCAATCACTGTGGGTTACTATGTGTTGGCAACAGTAAAAAAGCATAGAGGTTCAGATAGCTCAGGGAGCTCGTAGTTGGGGGAATCAGGATGTTGAATAATGTGGGGTAGAACAAACCAATTACTTCAGGTTTTGACTTGAGAATTTCCAGTAAACTTTTTTTTTTTTTTTTCCCCTGGCTTTTGGCTCCCCTGCTCATTAATAGACCAACATCAAAGCAGGCAACTAAACTTCCAAATGTTATAAAAACTAATGTAAAGATACAGATCTCACATGTAGTCTTGCAAGTCTTAATTTAAAACAAGCAGTTGGAGTTTTTATTGCTGCAATTTTCACAATCAGCAGAGACATTAACACCAGGCTTCTGGGTGTTTCCCTTCTTAAAATGAGCAAGAGGAGAGCTTTAAAAAAACCAAAGTTTGCTTAGTTAGTTCTTATTTGATCACTTCAGAAGCTTTCTCAATGTTTTATTTATCTCTTATTGCTTTTAATGCATGAAGTCAGGAAAGGGGGTTACTCAGGAATTCCAGTCTCTAGTAAGGAAGCACCTTATTAAAATTTAAATAAGCAAGTCTTAGGCGTTTGTAGTCTTTATGGTTAATAGTATGTAATAATATGATTGGTTTTCTGAAAATGAGATATGTAGGCATGGAACTTTGATTAAGAGATTTTTTTTTTTTTTTAAATGAGAATAGTTAAAATGAAGAAAAAATGCTACAGTTTTGAATGACAGCTTTTTAGAAAGGTCCACAGTTTTCACTTAAGGATTTTGGAGAGAGAAGTCTCCAGTTAGGCCAAGTACTTATCAAAGTTATATTTGAAATTCATTTCTAGATACTGTCATAAATTCATCTAAATCATAATAACTTTACAGTAGAAAGAGCTGTTTGATGTTTGGAGAGCACAGAAACACAATCATTAAGTTTTTACCGAAATTTGGACTAAAAGTTTTTGTATTTCCAAGTCCTTGCTCATCCTGTGTCTACCTCAGATGCTGACATACATGTAAGAAAATAATGGTAACTTATGGTATGGCTCTTGCAGAGAGCACCATGCCTAGCAATAGTAATATTACTCCTGATGAGTAACCTACCAGTAACTGGTTGGAGATATTTTATATAAAAAAATGCTCTGTCTGCTCTGCACATCCACTGATAACTATCTGTGGATGACTGATTGTACAGGAGCTGGACGTAACAAGTAGTGATTTTTTACCTGGTCAACTGCAAGTGAAGAAGTTAAACCATGTCTGATGTATTATGGAACTCCTATTCATGCATAGGCAGACAAGCAGTCAGATATAAAGCAAAATCCTTCAGAGCCCAGGCCAGGCAAATTTACAGTCAGTCATGTTACTTGGAGGTGTCACGTTAAACACACCCTTTTCCAGGCATTTTTTTAGGACTGATGTTTGTGATGTACGAAAGAGATTTGAAATTGCAAGAATTTCACCTTTTTAAGTATTTATGTGCAGCTTTTAAACTTAAAGGCTGTCTGTTATTTTTTAAAACCCTCAGTTTGAAACAAGTAAAAGATTTAAACCATCACGGTCGTAATTGGATGTCAAGAAAAGTGGAAGAACAACAAGCTATTTTAAGGCCATTCTCAATATTCTTAACAGTCGTGTTTAATATTTAAATAGTTTTTAAAAAAGATAACTGCATTTTGTTTCCAGACCTTTGTAAAATAAAAGTATCAGGTGGCTCTGGAATACTGGTAACTTGCAATTTAATGTGAATATATACCTGGTGTAGAAAATACTCCCAGTCTTTATTTAACAAGTGTGATTCTTTTTAACATTCTTCATTTGAAAGGTGAAGGATGACAGGTTTAAAGCCCTCTTCAGTAGCTAATTTCCTTGGAGTTCATGTTTTTTTTCAGCCTGTAACGTACGAGGTGTGTTCCTGCAGCATAGACTGGGAAGATTGTGTCGCTTCATATCAGCGATTTGGTTACAGAGAGGCACTCAGTGAGTGCTGCGGCCGTGCAGACTGATGGTTAACCAGGAACTGAGTCCCTAGGAAGGGGAAAGTCTTCAAATGGGGAATCGCAGCATCTCCAGGTTATGGATTGTCACAGTAAATGGAGTATTTTATGGGGTTTAGAAGAATATGTAATAGGCATATGTCATGAATTCTTCCTTTTTGATTATCATAAGGTACTGTAATGGTTCGAGCAGCTCTAGCTTGCCATTATCCAAATTATTTAGAAAGGCATAACAGTGAAAAGCGTTGCAGCCTGGCTGAAGCCAGCACAGTGCTTAAACACCTGCAGGTGGAGTGCATCTCTGGCAGAATGCTGGTGATTGTCACCCTGGCACAAAGCGAGCTTAGGTACAGTCTGCTTGATTACAACAAAAATTCGTTTCTTATGAGCAAAGTACTTCATGTTTGGGGACTGTTTTGTGTGTTGTCTGCTGAGTAAAATCCCATCACACTTGTATACATTTGTTCAATTATCAGAGCGGCTAAGAGGAGGGGAAAAAATCAATTTGCCCTGAAAAGCACCAGAAATAAGATTACTTTGGCTAGTAGGAACTTGCCAGCACTGTCTAAATTGCTTAATATTATCAAATGCTGCCATGTTTCACGTTCAGTAAGAAGGATATTGACTATTCTGCATGTCCAGGTCTGCTATGTGTCTATTTCTTTATAAGGTATAAGCATGTCTTATTTTTATTCCTTCAATAGCAGTTACAGGTAAATCGGAGGATCTAACAATAACTTTATAGAATAGATGGAATACCACCATTCACAGGAGAAATAGTATTTACTTGAGATAAGTGATAACAACGAGTTTTTTCTCTTGTTGTTCTTGTAACAGACAAATGTAAATACCTTAGCAGACATTTCAGAGTGAAAGGCAGGAGATAAAATGTAATTACTTTTCAGGGTGGCTCTGACGATGCCCATGCTCTTGTCTGTAATACAAAAGAGATATCTTTGCTCATCACCTCAGAATAGGGAGGCCATTGTTACTTCTGAATATAAAAATATTTTCTGATTTTTAATGTTGACCTCAGCATTCACCTTTAGGTCCTCTTTGTAAGCTGGAATCCTTACAGCCATAAATTCTAGTCGCTGTTATCCAACCGAGCATTTAATAGAGCACCTAATGGACTCTGCTCCTGTATTTTTCTTGAATGCATAACATCTTGCTTCATTCAGTCACCAAAACTAACTTTGCTACAAGGACAGGCAACACGACAAGTTAGAATCAATGGACCATTTGTAGGTCACAAAGTCGGTTTACTGGAATTTCAGAGGAAACTGGTTGAAAAGAGAGGACAAATGTCACTTTGAATAGAGATGTTTAAATCAGACTCCTGCCTTAGGGTAAAATTTAGGTCTGTTGTAGCCTAGATGTAATGTCTCCCTCTACAGAGCACAGCATTAATCATGGCTTGACAAGTGATCATGGGCTGAGAAAAATAGGGCCTGTCTTGGTTGTGTGGTTATTTTTTTTTCTAATCTCAATCTCTCAGGAGCACATTATAAACACTAACATTTACACAAAAAGATTTAAGTATCAATGTCTGTGTTCGGTGGGGAGCGTAGCTATCTTCAGAGAAAATCTAGTTAGAGCTGGTAAGAAGCTACTTGTGTTTCTTTTGGAGACGCAATATTAGGAATATTTTCCTTTCAACGTAATGCAGTTTTTTGTCATAGGAGATTTATCTTATGCCATTTCCTCGTACAAATACAGTTGAGTCTGGGTCTGCCTGTTTTGTCCCTTGGTGCACGGCCTAACTCTGAAAGTACTGTGGTTTTTTTACTTTAACAGCGTTTTACAATGTGTTTATCACCCAAGAAAGGTACTTCCTTTTCCAAGACCGGCAATAGAGGGGGAAAACGGGGCACGGATTTTAAGCCGTGACACAGGTTGACCTGGCACCGATCAGCGCGCACGAGTGTTTTTATACCATGCTAATGATGTGTTACTTGGCCCACAACGAGCTACAAAAGCTGGAATGGAGAGTGCCATTTGAGATCCCGAGTTGTGATAACTGCACGCATAAAAAGCGTGTTAAATGTGGTAATGCCTGAACCAGGGGTGTGCTGGTGCGCGGGTGCCCGTGGGAGCGCTCACACCCTGTATGGCAGAGGGGAATTTTGCAGGGCCCTTTTGGGGTGCCTGGGTGGGGACGGGGCGAGCTCCTGCGGGCACCGCGGGGTTTGTTCTGCAGCTGCGGGGGAAAATCGGTGATACCGGCAGAGGAGCGGCAAAACAACCTGCCGCTGGGTAATTACCTAAAAGAATTTAGGCTGCCCCTGTCTATTCGGTTGCCTCCGGGTGTGATGAAAGCCCCAGTCTCTGGTTTAGGTTGGGCTGCTGCTTTTTCCTTTGTGCCCTCTGTTGGTGTGTTCCCATCAGCCGGCACCTCGCACCGATTCCTGCTCTGAATGCAGGTGACAGAGTAATAATGCCGATTACTGTTCAGGTTGTTTCTGCCGGCTGGGGAGGGGTGACCGACCCTGTTCTGACTGTCATAGTTGCTTTGCTGCTGACGGGCTCTGGTGTGCTCGGAGCACCCTGCGAGAGCAGTGCTGGAGAGCCACCACTGCCAGGGGGAGAACTCAGTTCCCTTTTCTGGATATTCTCGCACAGGATCATATTTTTAATCTTTTACAGCGTAGCAGTCTGTGCCGGGGTGAGAGTGCTCAGAAACAATTCCCTTGCAGTAGGCAGCGTTGCCTCTAAATAAAGTGCCATTTTAAGAAAATATTTCTGAGAACAAGTTCTGCTGTTGACTCTGCATTTCTCTGGCAAATTCCTGATGCCTGTGTTGATGGTAGGCAGAATTCTTTTCCATCTGATCCAGGCAGCCTTTCATTAGACTATTGGACTATTTTGTAGACTTTTTCTATGTGAAGTGACCGATTTGGAAAACCTTGCTTTCCCAGAATGAATAAAGATTGCATTTTCATTTTGAACAAAATGACTGTTCTGCAGAAGACCAATTCATGACTGTTTTGTTGGTAAATTTGTCACATAAATGTCGAAGGGCAGTTTCTCCAGCAGTTTTTATTTACCTCAGCCTAGTAGGTATTTCTTAAACGCAGACTGTCAATCGGTGAGGCTGATTCTTGTGTAAATCAGTATAAAGTGCTTAAAGGAGAGAAGGTGCCTCAGCTGTGGTGTATTTCTGTCGAAGCCGCTGTGCCAGGAAAATGGGCTGAGGCTGGGAGTTGTTTTGAGGAGGGAGGGGAGGTGCTGGCTGACATAATTTGAAAGTGAGAAGAAATCCTTTTGCCCTTCAGGCAGTCATCTTACCCGTGCTTGATTAGAGCATCATATCTCCAGAATGTAATTTTTTTTTTCCTGCTTTCTGTACTTCCTTATTCTTCTCCTCATTTGAGGACGTGTGTAATAGTATCTGATAGTAACTGATCCAACTGTTAAAGGTATTCCAGCAGCAAAGAAGAGCTCTGTGTGCAGCAGTCTCATCAGCTTGAAGTGAACACCCAAAATTTGTCCTACATTTATCCCATGTAATGGCTGTAGCCATACTGGAATATCATTAGTGGTTTGTTTATTTATTTATTTAAAGCTGACTCTGAAACACTGAAAGGTTTTATTTTCGAATTTATTTTCCCAGTGAAAAGTCCAGTGGCACAGTGCATCTGTGACTTTATGCCCTGCACGTGGGTGTTTATTCTGTGCGTGTTCTTCGTGGTTCTGACGGCACTCCTGGCAGAAAGTGAGATTTGGGTCTGCAGGAGAAACAAAACTACGGGCGCACCTTCGCTCTCTCCATGTCAGAGGAGAGATTAAAGCTGCCTGATGGCTGCCCAGTTTTTGCTGTGTGCGAAAGGTTAGAGAGGATGAAGGCTTAATTATGATGTACTTAATATTTATATGTGTTATATGTATATTTTATTTAATTATATATTTATGTATGTATATATTTATAATGAGCTTTCCTCATTGAAACTTTTTCCCATTTGCTTTGAAGGGATTTTTGTCTATAAAGCTCATGCTATTATAGTGAAAAAACATAAGACATTCTAAGGGTAATGTCTTTTGGAAGAAGAACATCTGCCTCTAATTGGATGAAAACTATATTGTTACTTCATGGTTTTGTATAAGTTGGTAGGGATTTTTTTTTTTTTTAAATTTTCAAGGTAACTTACCATTCATTTTAATTGCATTTTAAACTTTGGTGGAGTGCATGTGTAATTGTATCCAAAAGTGGCATTGGGTTTTCTCTCCCAGCAGTAAATAAAATGAGGGATGTTGCTGTTTGTTTGATTTCGGGTTAGGGAGAGGCATCAGATAGGATGAATTTTTTTTCTTTGGGGTGGTCTTTCATTTCTCTTTAGTTCTGGATAAGCCGAGCAATTTTTTCTTTTGATTTCTTTTTTTTCCTCTCTTTTTTCTTTTTTTTTTTTCTTCTTTCCAAACTGAGAACATTTAGTTTAACATTTAGGAAGAAAAAAGCTGAATATTTATCTTTTCCAAGGGGACAAGAAGAGACACAGAGCTGGGAAAAAAAAAAAAAGAAGAATGTTTTCTGTGTTAACTCCTTATGTTGGGTAACATTGGAGAAGGATTTCTGGGGGAGTATCTGTAAAATGATGACTGATTATTTGGTTTCCTGTGCCGCCTGTTACCCACATTTTTCACATATTTTTGCTCATTCTTATTATTACCTGCAGAGGGAGCTTGTATATGAGATAATCAGAGTAATCAAGGCACTCCGAGCTGAATTGTTTCCAGTAAGTACAGTTTCATTTCTCAGAGCCTTCTCTGTTAGGCAGAGCAGAAGGGCTCTGCAAGACAGCTTTTAAAAAGACTGTCCATCAGTAACAGTAAATAACAGTGGGCAAAAATTGTAAAACATTAGTAGGCAAAAGCTGACTTTAACAATTCTTCGTATTTCAAAGAAGTGTCTTTTTATAAAAAAACCTGAGAAGCAACTGAGGAGAAACAGTTCTTGCCTGTGGAGGTGCAAGAGGACAGTTTTGGTACTCTGTGTGATGGGAAGCAGATTTTTGTTGCACAAACTGCCTTCTCAGATCCTAAAAATGTCCTGTCAGCACGAGAGAGACAGCAGAGTCCTCTCAGGTCCTGGCTGCACCCCGGGCAGGGAGTGTGCTAGCAAAAAGCAGTAGGTAAGTCTTTTCTATTTATGCAAGCAGTGCTCTGAATCATAATCAAGGTGACTGCAGATGCAAGGCTGACTCTTAATTTTGCTTTTTCTCTATTTAAAATATAAAAAGGTGAGTTTCATCCAAATATTATTGATAAATTGATAAACCAAACAAACAATCGTAAGGATTTCTCGCTTAAGCTTTGGTAAATACAACGGAGAGCAAGTAATGTCATAACCTAAGTTTATTTGTAAATTTTAACGCAAAAACTAGCTTGAAGAATCAGAAATACGTATTTCAAATAGTGATATTTCCTTCATCTGGCACAGTGAAACAAATGATGTGGTGTGTTGAATGCCTTATAATTTGTATTGTAGTTCTCTGGATGATGAAAGTGTGTTGTCCTTCAAAAAGTTAAGACTTTAGAGAAGAAAATAATTCATTTATAATACCATTTTGGTTGCTGAGCAAGAAGCAAAATAGATGGTACTTAGATGAATTCTGTGCTATTTGTCTCTGGAAAGTGGTGGCAATCATTTTACTTTAAGATATTTCAGTAAATTCAAGGATGATTTGTTATGATGTTAGGAAATAAAGCAGTATGCATGCACATTCCATAAGACAGAAACAGCTCTCTGTAACATGCTCTCCTGCAATAAATCTGGGGCATGAATTGGTTCGAGTTGATGCTTGGGGGGGAGGTTTGTTAGTTTAGACTAGCAGAGAACTTTAAAGTTAACATATGTTCAGCCTGACGTGGTCTTGGGGATTTAGTTTGGATTCTCTTTTTAAACACCAGGAAAGGTTTCCCATCTCTAAAAGAGCAGCAACTCTGTGTCGATTTATTATTTATACTGGCTAATCCTTGCTAATGTGAAAAGTCAGCTTGTTATTGTAACACCAAATGGCCCTCTAAGTAGGGAAACAGTTAAGTAGATCTCCTGTAATAGGTTGTTGTCCAATAAAGAGATTTATGGTATTGGCAAGGGCTATTGTATAGGTATTACCCTCTCACAGCATGATCATGTATTATCTTAACAACTCAGTGCCACATTTATGTTGAGCATTTTCATAACAGGGTAAGAATATTAGCCACAGCAATTACACTCCAATAGGATTATAATGGTGAGATTTACAGAAAATATAGAAGTGATGTCTTCCATAGACACTTTGATAGGTCCTTGGAGTTGGAAAGTTGTATCGTGCTTTCTGCATGGGAAAATGCTGATGTATTAGTCATGATGAAGAGAGAGAGGTTTGTTAGTTTAATCTCGTTGAGGCATTATGGGGAGGTGATGGACATAATCTTTCTTTGCACAGTGTGCCTTTTTCTCTCCTGGTGAGGTGAGGATGTTGCCCAAGTTCCACTGAGTGGAGATTGCCGTACAATGTGAAAATCAACACGTGCAGGTCACTTTAGTTCTGTTGTGAGGGTAATGGAGCTGGGATTACGATACAGTTTGTAACACCCTTGCAGTTAGAAGGTGGAACAATGGTAATTTAGTTGCTACACTGGAAGAGCCTCCTTCAGTAAAATCATGTTCCTTTTTTTTCAGCCGTAGCATAACACACTTTCTTTCATTAGTGCCAGGTTTTTATGGTGATAAGTAACTTAGATACTTTTTAAAATTACTGCAAGCAACAAAAGTGACAATAATGTCATGCTTGTACAATTTTCATGTAAGTGACATTCAAGCTGTTCCTTAATTCTTAAAATTTTCCATCTGTTTTTTAAAGAAACAAAAAAAAGTGAGACATTAATACTCACTTATTTGGCAGAAGCAATATACCAGTCATATTTAATAAAACTAAAATAGGTTTTGTCAATAAAAAACACTTATAGGGTTTAATTGAACAAAATGCATGAGGTTGTGTAGCCATTTATGAATAACTGCACTGAGTAGTGCTGCAGTTTGTGTGGCAGAGTGTGACAAAACAGCCACGTATTTTAAGGTATCTCGAGCTATAATCAGTAAATACTGAAATAATGAGTGTTTAAAGAAAGAAAAATAACCTTCTTTCCCTGATTTACAATATGATGATAAGGTCATTACAAATTAAGCAATTATAGGGATGGCAATTCCTGTTGTATAAGGCATTTCCAATACATGTTCCATATATTGTACCCATGCATTGGTAGTATTGGTTAGATTTGCAAGACATGACATTGCCTGGATGTTCTGGATTAATTCTATATCTAATACTTTATAAAGAAAGATCCTGTACCCACCTGTTTTAAATTGCTATTGATTGCCAGAAGCCAAAGGAAAGGTATACATATTTCTTTTAACATGAAATATTCCACTTCTGAAAATGTGCCTGCTGCTCACAGCCTTAAATTTTTTTTTTCCATTATTTTTGTGATCGTGGTGGCAACGCGTGGCTTTATCTGTGACCCACAGCTCAAACATGTTGTATCTGGTGCAAAACCGGGGAACTTTGTCTTTAGTGTTGTGTTCGGCAGAAGAATTATGACCTGAAGAATAACACTTTCTATTTTAGACAGACTCCTGTAGGTTCTTAGAGTGGCTTCGGTTTTCGTTGGTTTTGAACTGTGGAAAACGATCGTGTCTTTTGTCTGTGAGTGGAAAGCAAACACAAAGGGATGAATGTTACCCCGGTGAATGTGGAGCCCCAGCCGATTTCAGAGCGTGAACTGTGACTGCATTGTTGAGGGCAGCGCTTGGCTTCTCATACCCTGCCTAAGAACAAACCAGTGCTTAGAGTAAATGGTGAATAATGCATAAAAATTCAGTAAGAGCTGAAGCGTCTTATCCATGCTTTAATACTACAATTATTTATAGTTAATTTTCGGAGTTCTTAAATAGATTGCAGTGGATTTGTTTTACACACACATATATATATAATTCTAAAAGTTGTCAAGTATTTTAGAAGACAATTCCTACACTTGAAAGAGGAAAATATATGCAGAAATATTCTTACCAAATTGTTAGCCTTATGTGCTCTCTTGAAGCGTTTTTGGAATATGTATATATAACTAAGATAAAAGATTGATCAGCCTTCTTTTTGGACAAATGTCGTAATGAATGGCTTCTTAAGATCAGTATTCTTCTGTTTGCAAGACAAACAAATCAAAACACAAATCCACACTGTAGTCACTTCATTTGTAGCGTGCATTTAAAATGAAGGCACACTGAGTCGTACATAACTGCCCACAGACAGCTAACCCTGAAGAAGGGGCAAGCCTCTTTCTTCTTTTCTCGTTTTTGTTATTATTTGTATCTGTTTGGAACAGCAGTGCTGTTATGACTAATAAAGCTTTTGTGTTTGGCAAATGGGATGCGAGTAATCAGCAGCCCTTGGCTCAGGAGTGAGGAATCTGCCGAACGGAGCCCGGTACGATCTTCCAGGTGTACCTGTGAATAAACTATTGCTGGTACTCCTGCCATCTGTACCGAATTCGTACATCCTGACTGCATCTTCGCTTCTCCTAATATTATTTCTGATTACAGTGATGTCTACAGCAGTGTTTAGACAATGGCATGATAAGACAAGTGCTGCTTTTCAGCCTGTTTATGAACATATGGTCCCTTAGATTTTAATTAAAAAAAACCCCACAATGTAGTGATTTACAGCAAAATCAGTGTCTTTCTATTATCTGTCTAATTAATGACCAAATGAAAAGTTTAGTTTATTTTAATTATATTTAGCTTACTTTTTTTCTTCAGCATTGATGGATCTTTGCATGTGATATATTGCTAAGATTCTGTAACCAATAAATTTCTGAGTTATTACGTATTTTCCACAGAAAATCACTCAATATATGAAAAATTATTTAAAACTATTCTTTTTGTTCAATACAATTTTATATATTTAAAAAAAAAAAAGTTACCAAAGTCCTAATGTTAATTGAATTGAAGTCAAATAAATGAAAATTTTATAGTAGGTCTACTGGAAGCTATCCAGTAAGCTATTTCTGTGTGTATTTTAAATAGATACATGACCAATACACCAAATAAAGCTGCAGCATTAGCAGATTATTAAAACTACTTGGTTAGGACTTATGAAACATACGTGGGGCAGTGGGAGGACTTGCTGCTGTTTCAGTGCTGTGGGTAAGCAGTTTGCACACAACCTCTGCACAGGTGAGAGATGGGGTTAACACATCCTTGCTCTCATCCTTTAATTACAGCCCTTTTTAAGTTACCTAAAAGAAAACTGTGCATGTAGGACATGTTGGCTGCTGCTGAACTGAAGGAGCAGATATGCTCGGTGGAATTTTATTGGGGCTCACAGAGGGTAGAAAGAAGTAGCTCCTGGTATTGTGCTCTAAAATCCACTCAGGTCCATCTGACTGTTGAACAAGTTGTGTTTTAACTGCAGCGTTGGTGAAACACTGTGAATGCCAATGTACACGAGACATTTCCACACTGCCCTGCTCTCCACAAGAGAAACAAACCAGAGGTAACCCCTTTTTTACTGCAGGCTGGTGCCTCTGAGCTCTCTGGTGCTGATGCGTAGCTGTCATCAGCCTGTGTGCAGTGCCATGGCTGCCCCTCTGGGATAGTGTGAGCCCTGGCCTGCAGGTCCAGATTCCTGCTGTATTCTTTCAGTTCCTTCATGATAAAACAGAGGTGTGATTAGGACTAATTTAGCTAATCATCATGAGCTGGAGGTGGTCCCATCTGCCCTTCACGCTGAAAATCTGCCTGTGATACAGAAGTGTGATGGTTGTGAGAGTGAAGGGGGAGCGCTGTGTGTGCTGTCTGCAGATGAAGATCCTTGGAAACCAGGTTTGTCCTTTTTCTGTTATTCACAGTCAAAAAGTCAAAATCTCCATTTTAGTGAAGACATTTCAAAGAACAGACGGGCTGAGAAAGATATTGTATTTCTTTACATGCTCCTTCCTCTTAAACATGGAAGAGCCCCTAGGCTATAAATTATAAGTGTTTTACCCTGTGTGGTCGATCTCAGACTGCCCAGTTGCTGTGAGAAGTTAAAGTTAAAAAAAAAAAAGAATTGTAAATGGCTTGGTGTTTTCATGGCTTTCAGTCTGTGGTTATCTTTTGTCCTGTTTTTGTCAATATTATCCTTTCACCTAAGGACTACAGCAAGTGGGAGGAAAAGTAACTTGAAAGAATGTGATTATGCCAGAGATGCATTTTCATGTGGGAACCTTTATAATGCCTTCATGTAAATGACGTTCACTCAGCCCTCAGGAGCAGAAGGGTTCCCCCTGCTCCATGGGAAGCTGATGGCCCTGCCCGGGAAGGGCACACTGTGTGCCAGGGCTGGGGACACCCTGCCAGCCACGGAGGGGCTTCGTGGGCACGTGGGAAATGCAGCCAGCTGGGAGGGCAGGTGTATCTCACAGTCCTGGCTCTTGCCTGGTGGGTTGTGTCCTTTCTCTTCTTGCAGTTGTTGTGTTCCTGGGTGTGCTCGCTGACTTCTGGAGGGGGAGCCTCTCTTGGAGCAGCAGAGCTGGGGTGACAAGCAATGCTTGTAGAGGCTGGCTGGGTTCCAGGATGCTTCCTTGAGTCCCATTTCTCTTTAACCTGGAACAAGAAGAGATGTAGATTTTTTTTTTTAATTATTTATTTCAAAAGCTTCGTGTTTGTAAGCTTTGTTGATGAGTCTTCTAAAACTTAAAATTGTTTTTAGTGTTTGCTACTATCCCTACCACATTCTTAAAAATTAATTGTCCTGTTGAATAGTGTTTCCCAATCAGCTTGAATTATTGATGTTTGGTCCTTAGTGGAAGAGCAGTGGTGCTTTTCCTCCCATACCACAGCCTGTTCAACCTCACTTTAATGAGTTGTACTGCGGTACCTGTAATAGAATAATAGCACAGAAAAGAAATCGTAATTATGACTTACTGATTGAGGCTCGAATTGAAAACTGGGAAATGGACTTTTGTGTAAGTTTAGGCTTTAAGAAATTGGTGCTCTGTGAATGTTGAAGCATCAGTACTTGCTGTTTGGAAGCGAGAGCTGTTAGTGGTTGTTTCAAGATAAATACCTTCTAGAGAGGAATGCAATTTAAATTTAGCCTATTTAAATATCTGAAAGTATTAGATGAATATGTTTTTGGGTTTACTTATCATAAACTCTTCTTACAGAGTGTGTTTTTAGTAAATATTTTTGAAAGTGAATGAAATAATAACAAAGGTTGACCAATAGTAAATATCTGCTCGTGAATGTGTATGTAGTTGAATAAGCTATGTCTATGTCTTTATTAAAATGGTACTTATTTAAAAATAAGAAGTTTCCACTTCATCATGTGATAAAATTGTGAGGCAGATCAGGAGAAGAAATGCCTGTTGCTGCTAGCCAGGAAGAACCTGTTTTCCTTCCCTCTGCCCTTAGTCATGCTGGACTGTACAGCTCCATGTTTAGTTAGTAAATAACAACACTGTGGAAAAGCTAAAAATTGGTATTTACTTAGCTATTTTAACATAATTCTGTCACAGTGAATTTGTTTTTTATTCTGAAGACAGGAAATCATTGGGGTGAAACACTGTGCTTGCTGCAAACTCTTCATGTATGGTACACTATGGTAGACTTGGGTTGGATATTTTTATTTTTAAAAAGTCTATAAAGCTGCTATTTCTAGGTAAAAAATGGCAAATCACCTTTTGACTGAAGAGATATTAAAATAAAACTGAGTAACTTTTGGAGAGTATGTTGGTAACCAGGCAGTGTCAGGTAAGGAGTTCTGTCCTGCCTCCGTCTGTTACTTCTTGCATATCTGAGAAGATGGACCTTTAGTTTGGCTTGGTTTTTTCCCTTTCCAGTTTTGTCAGTATTATTCATCATCCTGTCTTTCTCTTCTTGCAGAAATAAATTCTCAGCCCAATAGTGACCCGTAAATAAACTGTAGGCTTATTAGTTTCACCACCTCTTCTGGATTTGATGTTTAAACAAAAAAACGCCACCGCCAACAAGACCCAAACCAGCGAAACAAAACAAACAAAAAAGCACAAAATAGGCAATAGATGTGTTGAAATTGTCAGCTTTTTGAAGAACTAATATTATTACGGCGACATTATGAAATCATCAGTCACTTACAGAATATTGTTATGGCACTGTAAAATCATCATTTATAGAATGTGGTTTCCTGCAGAATAGCAGATGTTTCTAAATAATTCTGTGCATCCCATTGCCCGTGTGTGCTGGCCCCTCCTGTAGCATCGAGTGCCCGTGGCCTCTTTCTTTGTCTCCTCCTTTATTGCTGCTTTGACTCCTTCTGCAGGCAGTTCCGTGGATCCTGGTGTGGGTTGGTGGGCCTTTCACAGGGATTAAAAAGAGTAGTCCGTGTAGCTTGTGTGTCCTGGAGAGCAGTAAGTTCTGTCCCTTGGGTTGTGAGAGGGTGGCAGGTGATCCTCAGTGCTGGCAGCCTGGCTAAGGAAATCAGATTGCACTCAGGTATTTCATGCCAGCGAGTCTTCCCCTTCTCTGTGCGGTGTGACTCTCACTGATTTCTGGTGAGTAACCAGCAGCACAGGGGAGTCTACCTGATGATGATTTCTGATTTGTAATCTATTGCAGAAGTACCTGGAGTGCTGAAGACTGATATTGTTATTTAGGGTTAGAAATTTAAAATATTAGAGGATGTGGAGGACCAGTTAAATGAAGGTGGCTTGCTGAGGGTGTGTACAACTTGCATGGTTTTGTTAGAGCGAAGGTTTGGCACAACGCAACATCTTTGGGCAAGATGTGAAATACGGTGATCTAGATTAAATTTAGAGATGTTCAGATTGCTGAATGAGAAGCTGGTAAAATGGCATGCATTTTCTTAACAGGGACAGCTTCTCTTAAATTTGCCTTCTTTCTGTTGAGCTGTCAGCGACTCTGTCACTGAAGGCTTAAAGCTATATTCATGAAAACAAGAGTTTGCTGGATTTCAAAGAAAACGCTATTTTTGTTAAAAGTAGCAATCAGACCAAAAGGTTAGATTATCATCAAAGTGTCTGTAAAAATATACTTAAGACCCCGTTCTGTTCTTGGCTGTCGCAAGAGAAGATGACTTGTAAATTGCCTTTCATAAAAGTGAGTTTGATTTAAGGTATTAATAAAATCTAAATTTGTGCATTCTGGCTGTGGGGACTGAAGATTTTAATTTAGTGAAATGCCAGAACAATTTTTTTGTGCTCAGTTTGATGAGTGTTATGTGAGAATTCCATCTTGCTAAATTAGGGCAGACATATATATTACAGTGTTTACAAACTGTTATGATTACAACCTGTTAAATTTCATATTTAATATTCAGTCATCTTTGAGAAATAAAGTCACCTCATTTTTGTCTCAGCACTGTTGAATTCTTGTGTTAAAACAGATTAAATTGCAAATGTTAATCTAAGTAACTGTGGCAAGTTGTGACCTGGATTTGAAATAGCCATGAGACTGTCAGAGCAGCAGTAAATCTTCCAGAACATGCAAGGCTCGCACATGGTGGGGACATGTCTGATGTGAGAACGGGAGTGCAGGCGGAGGAATAGCCTGGAAAGAAAGTCCTGTGCCAATGTCATTTTGTTCTAAAACAAAAAAAGTAAGAACCTGTCACTTGACTTAAAGCTGTGGTTTTTTACAGGCAGCACACAGTAACTTAATAAAAACTTCCTTTAAAAGGGTGATCTGAAATTCAAGCTGCATTAAGACAGACTGAGGCACTGAGGCACCTGGGTTCCTAATCCTCGTGTGCTTCCTCTGGCAGCAGTGATTCCATCTGTGAAATGTGGATGGGAACTTCAGGTGCAGGCTTCAGCCTAAGGAAACCAGCAGTCTGAGGAAAATGCAGCTACTAAATGTGCTTACCTTTTGTTTTGAGCATTTTCCTTCTGGCATTAAGTGACTGGGTTTTTCCCAGCTAAGCCTGGCTTCAGCCCTGGTTCTGGGTACTTTTAAAGCCTGATATCATCAAAAGGTCCTGAGTGTTAGTGGTGAGGCAGTGGCATTGCTGGAATCTTTTATTATCTTATTGCTTTGATTTTCTTCATCTCTCCTAAAATGTGTCAAATAAGAATGTGAGCGATGTCAGGTCAATAAGATAATAATTTTTAAAGCACTGTTTTGACTTAAAGAATAATGTTAAAGCAATCAGGTTCAAGCAAATCGTAATGGGAAAATTGGGTGAATTAATTGATAATTAAAAATGTATATTAAATATTGTCTACCTGCATATCTGATCCAGATATTGCCGTTCTTTTATGTATATGGATATTTTTAATAAAAATTTCTTACTTCATAAAAGAAAGAAACGAGCTTGCAGATGTGACCTCACAACAAAATTATCTTGGGGCGCTGTACAAAAAAATATATATTTTTAAAACCTGCTTTCTAATAAACTGGTGGCAGCAGCTGGAATGTGACTGTGTTGGTTTTCCTCCCTGCAGAGCAGGGGTGATTGGCAGGCCCTGGCGCTGTGTCCACAGCTGAACTGCAGGCCCTGAGCTGCCTTGGCAGGGCTGCTCGGGGAAGTTTGGGCCGTTTGTGCCAACTGTGTTCTTGGCTCGAGCCGGTGTTACACATCTCCCGGCTCCAGAGCCTGCTCACTTGCCAAATTCCACCGAAAAGTGCATGCTGGAATTCCTAATTAAATAACCCCCCTGGTATTTATTCCGTGCCGTGGAAAGGCGCGCGTTCCGTCGCGGTGGATGCTGCTTTGGTAGAAACACAGATGAAAAAAGCCCAGGGTGAATTAGAAAATTATCACTGGTGTAAGGAGAGGAATTGTCTCTTGCGAGCAGATTGGTAGCTTTGGTTTCTTCTAGGCACTGGAATTACGTGACTTTACCGGGTTCTGAACTGAAATTCTTTGCGTGCATCCATTTTTTATTTTTGGTTTATTTTTCAAGTATTTTGAAAATTGTTCCGGTACACGCAATAATTGCAGTCAGTATATAATTTTGTTAGGTTTTGCTGCTAGATAGCATTACTGTAGCAAGTATAAGTATTGTATAAGCTACCTTATTGTAGCCGTAAGCTAAAGTTACCACTTGAACGATAAAGGTATAATTTATGCCAAACCAGTCTGGAAGCTTTTTGAGAAGACTGATAGCAACTGCTTTTATACATATTGCTATGTAAAATGCTTATTAATGTTAGCAGATGTTGCACTTTAATCCCCCAGAATGATTGTTTGGTAGCAGCAGGAGATTTATTAAGCTTGAGTTGTGTGAAATTGTGTGTGCATAAGCTGCTATTTAGATTGTAAAAATGCCATTGAAAACTGTTAAAAAGTTCTAACTGTAATTGGCAGAGAGGTATTAGCTGTTTTAAAAGAAGTATATGTGTACCACTGGCCCTTTTGCTGTAACCTCTTTATCATTTATCTTCTTGTATTAATGTCACTGAATTATTAATTCATGAGCAGGGTTGGATAGGGTGAAGGCACTATTTAAATGTGTGGCACATGTATCCTTATCGCTGGAGACATGAAAAGAGTCATTTTGTGTTATCTATAAAATGGAAAGGACATTTAAAATTTCATTTACGGTAATCCACTTCACTTCCCAGTAAAACACCTAGATTATTGCTACTATAATGTAATGTTCTTATTAAAATTTTGTAATCTTTCCACTTTCTCACTTATAAATACTGTTGATAGACAAATGGAGACTTATTTTTTTCTTTAGTTGCACATACAGTTCATGAACTGCAGCAGAATGTCTGAAGAGCAGGGTTTTAATGAAATACCAATTCGCTTTAATTTCTAGTGAAAGAATACAAAATAAAATAAAAAAACCTGGTGAGTATTTGTAATCACAAAAGGCTAAATAAACTTTCATCTGAAATCATAATGTAAGCTAATTAACAGAAAATAAGAGTTTTTTTCAAAAGTAGCAGTGTCATTGTCACATTGAGCCACCAAGACCTGTGTTACTTAAAAGAAATTGTAAATGTGTGACAAAGAGTTCTTGGTCTGCTTGATGAAACCGCAGAGTATCAGAGGTCACATTGCTGCTGAAAAACGTGTTAAAAATGTATCTGAAATTTCATCTGTTCTGTATGGATGGCTTAAAAAAAATTAAAATGTATGGCAAATGTCAATGTTTTCAGTCGTTCCAATGGAAAGAGTTCATTCTCTTGAATATTTTAAAAAGTATTCGTTCTCTTCAAAAATTCCTCTCCTGGAAGCAGTTGGAGGATACTTTGTCCTCAGGTGCTCGCAGTGGCTGGCATGGCAGTGCTGGAGAAAACCCATATTCCATTTTGGTTAATATTTAAAAGATACCACTCCACACCTCCCTTTTCGCCCTGCATGGAAAGGATCTTCTCTGTTCCTACAGTACATGTTGTTTCTCTTTCTGCCTCCCTGCAGAGCAGAAAATGTTGTGTAGGGGGAAGAGTTTCAAACAGGGGCAATGCAAGTAGAACGAGCCTTTCCCTGCAACCATAATTTGGAACTCTTCTTGCTCGTAGCTTCTCCAAATATAATCTTTTTAGTTCCCTGGTTTAGACTAGTCCACAAAAGGAATAAAAAATTAACTGGCATAATTTCTATCTTTCTGTTATAGTTTTAAGTAGATAAGAAAGGCCCCAGTTTACCTCAGCTGGAGGAATGTTACAGCTCAGGTAAATGACTGATAGTCATTCAGCTGCCTTGCACAGTTAAGGAGAGTCATCTGAATGTTCATTGCTTATTAAATTGTACAAGAAAATACTCTTAACTGCAGTTGCACCATTAGATGCCTGGGCAGCTCTGTCTTTGCAGAGCCCATCAGCCAGTAACAGAATTGAATCCTTGGTTTCATTGCAGAAACAGGCCCTTTCTGAATAGATCCTGAAGATTTATTTACCATATTTATTTCGTCCGTTTCCCACATGGTTGGTGATGTGCAAGCAGTAGTTTTGTAATTCAGTCGTATATTTGTGTGTAGGTGCAAAGAAGAGAGTTTGTGCAGTAATGTCATAGATGGCTTCTCACCCTTGAGTTCTTGTGATGAGGGGAGAAAAACAGGGAGTTGGTTGATTTTTATTTCATGATATTAGAGGTTTCAGCCTTCTAAGTGCTACTGGTATGTAAAAGTGGTGAACCTGAAAGATGTGTCTTCTGTCACTGTCTGCTGCTTTTGTGTGTCTGAAGTGCACACACGAGTCCTCCACAGGCTTATGGAAATTCAGAGGAATCTCTTCCTGAGGTCATACTTGCCTGCAGAATCTCTTGTGTGCTTAGAAAGTAGTTAAAGGTTTCTTCCCTTCTTCTGCTGTCAAGATTACAGGTTTTGTTGTGGCTCTTGGCCAGGTATGGGATGGTTGCACACAGAACTTCTCAGGTTTCTCTGCAAGACCATTTAATAACGGAATGGTTGGGAAAGTGCAGCTTTATAGAATTACTCTTAGAGGTTTGCTTGGTGGTGATTTTTAGTGGGACTAAAATGTGGTCTTCAGAATGTTCTGACTGTCAGGCTGCTGGTAAGAGAACACAACTCTGGTCATTGTAATATTAACTGTGCTTCAGAGGAAAGAAGCAAAAGTAGGAATGACTTTAGAAGGGGTTCTTTGAAAGAAGAAAAAGAACAATGCTTAAGTACCACATGTTTTAAAGCATAATTAAAAGCATGCATTATTGAAAGGGTCTTTCATAAAATGCATTATTGTGATGCTGTGATAAATTTTAATACTTAAGGATATGGTGGAAGAAGAGATATTTGAAAATAACTTTCTCCTGCTGCCTATATATAGTCAAAGTTTTATCACATTTCTGTGCGTGCTCATCTGATGTATTTTATCCTAGATTACCTCACTGCTCCCAAGAAATCCCTTTTGGTAATATTGATAACCTAATATGTGACAGATTTTGGTCATTATTATTTCATTTAGTGGTCATATGTATAGACCAAGAGGGAATCTGAATATTGATTTCCCTGAATGGCTAGTAACAATGATTTATGAGCCAAGGATTCAGTGCAGTGAGCCAAACACAGCCGAGATTGCATCTTGGGTGCCACCATTGATTTTGTTTCATATTTCACTGCACAATGATTAGGCCATGGTCTCACAGATTTTAATGTTAGAACCATATTCCTCTCTAAGCAGAGATCTGCCACAAGCTACACCCAGTGCATGGTGAGTGTATCTATGTGCCTGCTGCTTCTGATTTTTCAAAATAATAAATATTTTTCAGTTGTGTTTACATACTCGGTATTTCTCTGGTAACAACAACCAGTTTTTGATGAAATTTTTTTTAAATAACCAAAAGTGATTTTGCTGCATACTCAAACTTATTCTTGAAACTTGAACCATGCAATTTATATTGATTATAGACACTTAATATGATCGTAAGTACAACTGATAGAAAATGATTGCTTTGAAAAGGATGCTAAACCAGCACCTTCACGAATCTTTTGGATAATATTCCTCGGCACGTGCCTAGAAAAGAAGTTTTCAGTGCAGTAGTTCCTGGGGAATTGGTGCTGCCAGACTGAGGTTTGTGCATGAGTAGCTGGTGCTGAGGCTGCAGCACAGCCATGCCCCGGCAGGTCCAGGGTATTGGGGCTGTACAGTCCCCATTAACCTGGTTATAGATGGATCTGTGTGCTGTAAATGCATGGATAAAAACGTGTTCTTGTCTGCAGCTTGGGTTTATTTTGGAAGTCAGTAACTCGGGGGTGTTTGCTGGCTCGGTGCTGGTCTGTGGAGTTGTCTTTCCTCGGAGTGTCAGCTGTGAAAAGCATATCATCATAGAACAGTCTGGCTTGGGAGGGACCTGAAATTATCCTTTCCATGTGCAGGGGGACCTGCTGCTGGACCAGGTTGCTCAAAGCCCCATCCAACCTGGCCTTGAACACTTCCAGGGATGCAGCACTGACAGCCCTGTTCCAGTGCCTCACCACTCACAGGAGGAAATTCTTCCAGACATCTCATCTGTATTTACCCTCTTTCAGTTTAAAGCCATTCTGTCTTGTCCTATCACTACACCTTGTAAGAAGTGCCTCTCCAGCTCTTGTGTGGTCCCTTTAGGTACCAGAAAGCTACTCTGAGATCTCCCCAGAACCTTCTCCAGCCCAAACAGCCTCGTCTCTCCCAGCCTGTCTGCTTCAAAAGGTGCTCCATCCCTCTGAGGATCTTTGTGGCCTCCTCTGGACCTGCTCCAACAGGTCCACATATTTCTTATCTTGAGGGCCCCAGAGCTGGATTGAGAATCAATACCAGAACTCATTTCCCTGCTTAAGCCCAGTGCTGAGCAGCCATCAAGCAGATCAGGTGTGTTGAAATCCTTGCAGTCACTTAGAGAAACATCACGTCGTTCCACAGGTACCGACATGTCTGACCACAGTCCCAGGACTTAGTTCTGTTTGTTTTGTTTTTCAGTCGACTTCCACTTCAAACAAGTTCTCAGCTGTGAAAAACAGTGGATGGGAAGAAAAAAAAAAAAAGAGATCAGCTAAGTGGCATAACAGCTTTGAGAAATACGGGCCTTTGCAAAGCCTTGTCAAGGCTGTCAGCAAACGGTTTCCTGTCTTACAAGACTGCTGTGTCTTTGGTTGATGTCAGTCTAGTGATTTTTTTTTCTTTTTCCAAGGGAGAGAAATGAGATCTTTAATATAAATAGATTATTTTCAGGATTTCTCTTCTCTGAGAAGTTTGAAAAGCCTTTGAATTTTCTTCAGCTGTTACAATTGCTTCTTTTGGTTTGTCATACGGTTCTCAATGTTTCTCACAGATACTCATTATTTTCTTGTTTATTTTTGATGTTCATAAAAATCTGTCCTACATAGGTTTGAAAATGAGAGCTATTTGTTTTGCAGTTTAATGAAGAGAATGGCAAACAGCCCCAGACTGTGCCTCTGGTGTCCACAGCGATCAGCATATTTAACATGCTCAGCATGACACTAAGATATTACAGCCGATAACGGTTGTAATTGACTTGCAGCATCCCTCTCCCTCCCCCTTCTTTGGATGATGGGGATTTATCTTTGAGTCCCCAGGAAGCTGTAGTGACACAGAGGGCAGAAGTGGTAGAAGGGTTTTACCTGCTCTGCTGGAGTGGAGGTGGTCTGTGTAGCAGCACGGTGTCGATTCCGGTGAATTACAGGGAATTTGTGATGGGGATTGAGTGACACCCCCCCTTGATCCCGAACACTTATCAAAGGCAAAAAGAGAAAGTCAGACTTGGCAAAAGGAGAGTGCCTGGAGCCAAAAAAAGCCATTCTTATTAGCGCTAGCAAAGGTTTGCTTTGCTGGCTTATTGAATGAAAACTCCCTCGAGTGTCCAGGCTTTGTCCTGTGTTAACAAGGAGGGGCAGAGCTGGCTTGTTGGGCATGGAGTGCCGTGTACCCTGCCTGGAAAACACCAGAGTGAGGCTGAGCTGCAGTGGAGTGCTGCTGAGAAAAGAAAATCTTGGTCTTTTCCTCTCCAGTGCTGTTTATTTTCTCTGTGAATGACTGCAGGAGACCACGGGGGTGCTGGGGACTGATGGACGAACTTGTGATGTTGCACTGTTGAAATTGTGTCAGTGCAGTGTTCAGTGGCACATCTGGCATGGGTAGATGGGGTATTTTGGATGATCTGTTGCACTGCTGAGCTGGGCACTCAGGCTGGTGTGGGTGTTGCTGTGGTCAGTCCCAGTTTAGGATACAGGTTTACTGTGCCCTGTTTCAGGTGTTCCTCAGGTGTGGGAATGTCACTTGAGAGCACAGCACAGCTCAGTGCACTGAAGGGATTTCTTTCACTGCAGGATTGGCTGACCTTGGTCAAGGCTTGTTCTTACTGTATTATTCCCTTCCCTGATACTGTATGCTTTCCATGCAACTTGGGAAGAGATGTTTTGGGTTAGAAATCCAACGTTCAAGGTGACAATTAACAGGGACTGTTGAATACAGAATTGTAGATAAGACTCCCTGCTACCTTTTTAGCATTAAATTGGTTTTAATGGAAACAGAGTCTTTGTTAAACGTTTTAGACAGAGCAGGGTTAGCCTTTCCTTTCTCCTTGCAATATGCAGTTTGCTTAATTGGAGCAGATCAGGCATTGATTGTTTGCCATGGGTAGTACAAGGAGGCTAACTAGATCAGCATGGAGTCTTGCTTGTCTTCAGGGGTTTTTTTCCAAGGTCTCATAACCAGAACACATAACCAGATTTTCTACAATCTGATATTGTAGCACTAATGTAGAGTTATTAATGTAAATCAATTTTTGAATAGGCATATTGAAAAGTTAGGGAATAACTCATATTGAACGCATCAAAGGTATGTTCAGTGTTGAAGAGTAGAGCTGGATCTCATTGCAGATATATAGAAAACTGTAGCCCTTGGATCATAAACAGTATTAGTCTCATTCTAGTATTTTACTAATGCAGCTTAGTTTTGCTAATCACACTGCACTAATTAAATTCTTACGTTACAGATTATAGGAAGTTTAACTTTTTTTTTTTTTTAAATTGGGAAAGCCTCATGATGGGAAAGCACGTGGACACATGATTTCTCAGGAGACCAAGTAGTCTATTATATTGTATGAATATATATCTCCTCACCCTCGGCTCCTCTTCCCCCTCCTTTCCTCTGCAGAGTGTCTCAGATATATTACAGAATTACTTAGTTTCATAAACTGGGTTATGGAAGGCGGTGGGGGTGCTGCATGTGTGGCAGGGTAGGTCACACAGGATTTATAAGGAGGGCTGCCTGGGTCCTGCTGCTTCCTTGGCACGTACGAGCTGCGCAGCTACGCCTGATGTTCTCTACCTTTCTGTGCCTCATCATCTGCAAAGCTAGTATAAATTTTGTTTCTGGGATGGGGATGTTAAAGCCTGACTGAGGTTGCAAGTGCTCTGCAGTGTTTCTAAGATGATTCGGAAAATTAAACACTATACTCTAAAGTACATCAGCATTAGTCTGAGAAGACTCCGAGCTAAAGAAAAACATCCTTGCTTAACTGGAAAGATCTCTCTGTTCCCCTTTGTCTTAATTGCCTGCAAAGCTGGATAGAACAGGAGGGAAAAGGCAGCTTTTGAGCATGCTGTGTCAGTTGTCCGGAAGCTCTTAAAAGACCCTTTTTTTGGCTTTTGAAAATAAAACCTTGGGAAGGTTAAACAGAGTAGAGTTGGGACGTGGCAGTCCTTTAGAGGTCTTTCTCTTCAAAGATAAAAGTATTTCAAGGAGCATGCTTGGAGCAGCTTTCTGTTGTCTCTGGGGTGCTCTTGGGCAGTGTGGGGGGAGGGATGGCCAGCATGCTGTGTATTCTGCAGCGCTCCTGTTCTGGCTGTGAGAACTTTCAGAAGCACAGAAGAACAAGGAAGCGAGGCAGGGGCACTGAGATATTCAGGCCTTGGAGCACAGCTGATGAATGCAGTATGAAGAGATGCCCAGTGCCTTTGAAGCGTACAGGTTTGAGCGTTAACATTTCTGTTCCTGCTCCAGCCTCCTCTACCAGTGCAGATGAGAAAAAACAAGGTGAACCCCTCTATTCCAGCAGAGGGTTGGGTTTTTTTCTATGGGAGACTGCAGTATGGCTCAGAGGTAGGGATTTAAGTTACAACTGGAATTTTCTGGGCAGCTTTTATTGCACTCTGAAATTCTAGCAACCTTTTGCTCGAGGGAGTTTCTCTCTGCCCCACCCACAAGCAGTCAGCGATCCAGAGAAAAGGTTTATTAAGGTCTGAGGGGAAATAACTTATTTGCTCAGGACAGCCACTCTCTGTGGTCTCCTTTCTCTGTTTACAGAGAAGTAACTTAACACATCTTTGCCTGGTCCTGCGTGTTTGATTTGGGATTTGTTGTTGTTTTGAGGTGGGTCTGTGTCGCTGACAGATGGATGGTCAGGAGGACGTGGCTGACAGCAGTGTCTGTAGTCCGAGTGCTCTCTGGCTCCAGCTCCTGTCTGAGTGCCTTTTTCAGGTTTAGCTTTTGTTACACTGATGGATGGTTGGTTCAGAACTGCACTGTTCTTTTTCTTGGAGCCACGCAGAGCTTCGCAAATACAGAGGCTGCATTAAAATTGTTCGCTGTGAATGTGTTAATTTTTATTCAAATGAAAAGAGGCAAAACCGAACCCTATTGCATCAGTTTTCAAACACTCTTTCATTTTTTCTTGGGTTTTTAGAAAAACATGTGTTACTGATAATTTGGTAGGGGCTGGTTAGATTATTTTGAATTCTATTTGCAGCGGCATGGTGAGTTAAATTCTATGTCTGTAGACTACAGCAATCTAAAGAGAACAATATATTGCACCAAACACTTAAATGTGTCCTTTAAAATATTCTGCATTTATTCCTAATAGTTTCTGTGGTTTTGGTGTCACAAAGACATCAATATCCTTTCAGAAATTGTAGTTTCTTATTAAAATAGCAAATTCAGTTTACAAGGTTAAGAACTCTTACTCAAAAAAAAAAAGGAAAAAGGCAAAAGTATTTGGCATACATTTTGCAGCAGTTTTCTAGGGAGATGTTGGGTCTCACCTCAAGTGGTGCTTTGATTATTGGTTTTGATTTTACGTAACTCTTTCCTTCCCCCCAATTTAAAAAAGGCCCACAAGAAAGGGATGAGTTTGAAGATAAGGGACAGGTATGTCACTACCCACTTGAAGCTGATGGAAGATGTCTCAAAATCTGGGAGTGCAGTGGTCTGTTATGGTAATAACAATAAAACTTGAGTCTCAGGAAGTCAAAATCTTCTGGACAGACTGGGAGCAATCAGAAGGCTGACTTAATTTCACTTTTAACCATTATTGTTTGTCATCTGTTCTCTTGGATTATTCTGATTGCTTACTGAAATTATGCTGATTAGTCTGTAGTGTGTGTGAAATAGTTTTATGATTTTTCCTTTGGGTGCTACAGGTGAAAAATTAATCCAAACTCTTCCCAAGCTTTTAGCTGAACTATCTCCAGGGTTTTTTTCAGAGAGACCGTGGTGGCAATTTTTTCTTCTTTACTCAGCAGGAGCTCCTTTGCAATTGTAATTTCTGCTGAATGCAGTGCATCCTTTGTGGATTTTTAGATTTATTTGCTTTTGGTTGCAAAACACTCTCAGCCCAGCGCAGAAGATCTAGAGATACAATGGGACTGCCTCTTCTGGCTGCTCCTGGGTTGTCCTGTAGCAGCTGGTGTGTCAGGGTGGAAATTAGGGTCACACCTTGTAGCTGTGGGCACCCGGGGTGTGCCAGGGAGAGCCAGGCTCTGGCCATCCTGTGCTGAAGTGCTTTGCTGTTCCATCCTGCTTGTTGAAATACGTGTGGCTGGAAGTGCCTGCGATTGGGAAGCACCTGCCTGTAGTTGGAAATGGAAAGGAGTGCTCGTTTTTATGTGTAAATAAACATAAATAAAATCAGTCGGCCTCAGATGTCAGTTTTCTTTCATTTCCCTGTATGAGGAGCCAGCAGCACGTTTGTGTTGTGAGGGGGATGCCTCCACTTCTCTTAAAGAGGGGCCAAGTAAAGCAGCCTGCTTGCCTGTTTAATAATCTCCACAGCTACACTGCCTGCATTCAGAGCTGGAGAAATTGTTCTGTAGTGTTTGCTGTTAATTCCCGTCTCTCTCACTGGAAAATAGTGACTGTCAGTCTTGATGTGGTTTGTGTGCTCAAGGAACAAATTTATCATCGATTAACATTGATTATTATAAAAAGTGTTACACTTTTACCTCTGAAAACGATCTGCAGTTCATAGCATTTCTTTATCTGGCATTTTGTGCGCTTCATCCTTCCCAGTTCTCCTTGCCAAAAGGGTAAATGTATTTTTAAAGCCCTTAACGTGCTCTAGTGCTCGTGAGAATCACAAGTGGCCCTTGGATCCTGCCACTTAAATTTTTACATAGTCATTGTTACATGGTTTTAAAGTAACGTTAATTTCAGATGTCTCAGGGATACATCCACACAGTGCTGTTCGTTCACCTTGGAGAGACCAAATCAGTGTGATGTGGGCTCAGCTCTTTGCACAGTGGTCAGAAAGTTGTTCTCCAGAGTTGATGCACTTATCTGTAATATGTAGGGCCAGCTTTCTACTTAAAAGTAATTTGGTTTTCTATGGGGGTTAATTTTCTCCAGCTTCCCAAACTCTAACAGGCAGGGCTGAAGCGTGACCTGGCTTCATACAGTGGGATATGGGCGAGGATGAACAGAGTTACTCACTGGGCTGGTGAGAGGATGGAGGCATCAGAGAAAGGGAGCACTCTGCTGTCAAATCTTCTATCACAGCTACTGCACTCTATCACTGTAATTGTATTTTTCAAATGCAAATGATAGCTCTAAGAATTCTTCCTTTGGTACATCGTTTGGGCAGTGGGAAAAGCTTAGCTTACTCATCTGCACATCCAATTTCTTCTATTCAGAGGAAACGTTCTCCTGTTGGGTTTTTTTTCATGTCTTGCCACAAGTACATCAATAACACACTTTCAGTTTCAACTTGTATCATTATTTGGCATTCTGTTTATTGTTCACTGACCTTGAGAGATTACATCCCACAAACCTGCTGAATTCCCAGCTACAGTGCGGGTGTACTGTCAGTTTTACTAAAAACTTCCCGTTCCTGTCCAGTCAAATTTGGTATTCTGAGTTATTGGTGTTCGGTTAGTGATGGAATTTTTTTCTCTTTTTCTTCCAAATCCTCTGCTACTCCAGGTATGAAGATGAATAATGCAGGCCACTGGTTTCGATGATGCTGGGCTTTTATAACTGGATTCATTAAGGAATACAAAGAAAATTCTTACAGGGATCAATAATGGTGTCTTCTGGCTGCAGAATGCGAAGTTTTTGGTTTCTGCTCATTGTCAGCTTCCTGCAGTGTTCTGAAGGTAAGCTTTAGTTTGTTTTTTACTTGAGTTTGAAGATGGTTAAATGGACTGCACATTAATTCCTGTTACATCACTTGAAGTTTGAGAATGTCAAACTAAACGTATCTATCGCATATTTTAGGTTTTATTTATAAGATTCAAACTGCCCCTTCTTAATGAAAAAAATATATTTTTTGGTTTTGATGGTGTCATATGTTTAAACTGAAGTGATGGTATTAATATGCTTTGGTAGGTGCCTTATTTTTGGATTCTTCCCGTTTGTTCTTCCTTTTTCTATTTTCATTGCACAACAATTTAGTAGGAATGTACAGATCTGTTAAATGTGATATAAAACACCTAAACAGTGAAAATGAAATACCTGCTTTACTTTTATAATTTGGCTTGATGAAAATGAAATGGCAAACACTTCATTAATATTAGAACTATGCAAGTTAAATTTCAGGAAATAAACCTCAAAGTTCATACAGAAATAACATCTACTTGAAAATATGCTTGCTTTTTTTAGAAAAGGGAAAAATACTTCACTACTATCAAATATGTTTAAAATAGCTCTTAAATCAAAGAGATGAGGAAGGAAAAGGATTTTTTAAACATGTTGCGTTATCTATTCTTTGTTTTTCTTCATAAACTTTATCCAGTTAGTCTGTCTCCCCAGCAGTTCTTGTGGCCCTTTTAATAAACAGAGGGACACAAATGGACGAACAGGAAAACATGGTTTATGAATTCTTAATTACAAATATTCATCTAGGACTTGAGGGTATTTCTGGGTGTAAGCGTTTTGATTGACCAGATTGCAGGTGAAAAGATTGGTGTAGTAATAAAATAGCACCTCACATTATTCAGTAATTGGTATGTAATATATAGGCTTCCTTGGTGCATCTGTGCTGTGATCTCACCAGCTTTTAAAGCGGATCCATACCTTACCCTATCAAAATTCCTTGAATTTTAAGGCAAGATTTTCAGAAATTCTTCGGGAAAGCTACTCTGCCTCCCCCTCTCTTCTTTCTGGAATCTATATAAATAACTAGTCCCCAAAAATGGCAAAAGCCAAGATTAAAAATTGAAATACGCGGTATTCCACGCTCACTGGGTGATTTCCTGAGCTCTAATCCTAGGCTGTCGTGGCTGGGGCTGTGTGTTGTGCTGACAGACGAGCTCTGCTGAAGTAAGTTGTTCATCTGCACGTGTGGACACACACATCTGTCGGGGGTGCGTCCTCGGAGCCTTCACAGAGGTTTCTGAAGGTGGCTTAGATAGCTGTCCTCCCCTCTTCTCAAACCCTGCCAGGATATGTTAGAAGGCTGGCGTTCCCCAGGGTGCTGCAGGCCGGGGTGGTTTCCTCTCTGGTGCCAGTTGTACGGACTGTGCTCTCCTGTCGGTCCATCTGCGCACTGCGGTGTAACCTCGCTTCTGTAGCACAGTAAGGACCAACAGCTGAAAGGTGAAATGCTTTTCAGCCTCTCTCACAGTAAGAAAGGCGAGTCTGGATTAGGAGATTGGAATTACAAACCCTACGACTGGCTGGTTTGGTTGTAATTGGTGTTAATTACAAATGCACTTACACTGCGAAGGTGGTTGCACTAGTTGAAACCAAAGGTGTAGACATCTGTGTAGTAGAGTCATCTATGTTTTTTTTTTTTCCCCTGAAGTTTTAAAATACTAAGGAATTTTTTTCATTATTGCAGTTGTTTAAAATCCGTATATTTAGTGCATTTTACAAAGATCCAGGCACTTGCAGTTTAATGCTGTGTGGTGGTTGAAAACATTTGAAAGCAGAAAGGAAAAGTGGATGAACAACTTGCTGTGATTTCGTTAAAGTTGCAAAGAGCGTGCTGTAAGAGAGCTTGGAAAGGAAAAAGTCAACCAAGAACTTCTGCAGATTGAATTTTTGCTATTTGCAGAAAGTTAATTTTCATTGTCATCTGTAATATTTCAAGTTCATTCTGTGCTGTCCCTGTTTTTCTGGCTTGTAGTAGCCAGTAGCAATCTTTTGATGCTTCAGTTGTGAATTCACTTTTTTAAAGTCTATACAAGAGCTGCTTTTTCAGCTAAAAGAAACAGGAAAGGAAATTGGGAGCAGATAACAGAATCATACCAAATTAATTGTAAATTCTTAAAATAAATGAAATACTGTGGCTCTGTATACTGGAAATGAATATTAATATAGAGTTGGCTTCCAGCCACAGAAGCAAAATGAATACCGCATTATTACACTTTCTCACAAGATTACATTGCCTTCTGCTTCAGTAATGAGAGATGCCAAGTATAACATGCTTTAGTAGCACTTCATGCCTGGAAGTACGAACATGAACAAAGGTTAAAATAAGAGCATCTAACTTTTGGTAGAAATAAGAAAAATCTTTAATTCTCTCGCTCGGAACTGCAGTTTTTTATGGAATCCTGTGTGTACGTGCGGGTTGTTGCAGTTAGAGGGGGAGATAAAACCTGGCTGAATGCCCTGCTGTTACATTTTAATGTTTCTGTACAGCTAAACGGGGAGGAGGGGGGGAGATCCTGGGTGTGGACAACTGATTCATTTGCTCATATAATGAAACATTTTCCAATCAAGAAAAGGCTTCATTACTCTCCCAGTGCCCTAACTTTAACTCACCAGGGAATTAGCAAGCAGGCACAGTTATACGAAGGCTATAATTTTGTTTTAGTGCTGCCTATCCAGACAGGAGTCCTATCTTCAGTTGAAAAGGTCTTGGTTTTGCTTTGTTTTTCCTGGCTGTGCAGTCCAGATGGGATTGCTTTTGAAGCAGTCCCTTCCCTCAGTTAAAATGCACCTGGAACAGACAAGTGCCGGCAGCTGGACGGGAGAACCACACCGAGTTATTGTACACTGCTGATAGGTCTGATCAACAGCAGGTCAATGTTGTTGTGCAGGGCTCTGAAAAATGTTGTGACTGCCATCAACACCGAGCACGGCAGCCCTAAATAAGGAAAAGATGAGAGGAAAAAGGAATGAAGAGCCGAAGTCATGAATAATAATGTCGTTTCTGGAAAGTATTTTTCTGCCCCTTTTTCCTGGACTGTTCTGCTATAGGCTGTTAAAAAAGGCAGAATGAAAGGACTGCCTTGGGGAGTGGATTGGCTTGGACATGGACAGTAGCTGTGTGAGTCCTGCCCTGTGCCATGGGGCAGAGGGAGTGTCCCTGGGAGCCCCCTGTCCCTGGGAGCCCTGTGTCCATCAGAGCCCGTGCCCATCGTGACTCTCTGGCCTCCCAGGAGGGGTTCCTGCTCCCCTCAATCCCTTGCAGCTGAGTCCTGCACCTTTACTTCTCCTGTTTTATACAAACTTGAGGAAATTAATTACTTTTGACACCGCCTCTTCTTTTTTTTTTCTCTTCCCCCTCCCCCTTCCTAATTAGGTGAAATCATCCAACAAGTTAGAAATTATCTGAGAAAATACAGAAAGTCAGAGAGTGAGATCACACATGCCTTGTTTCCATAGCAAAGCAGAGTAGAAAGCTTATTATACATATTATTGGTTTCTCTTCAAGCAAGTTAAGACAGATACACTAATATGCATATGAAAAAAAGATGTCAGAGCTAAACATTCTGGTGAAGATTGGTTTCTGGACTGTGTAGGTTTCGATATTTTAAGCTTTATCTTGCTTACAACGTCCACCTTTTTGACTAGCTTTTGATGCCGTTTGTTTTCATTCTCTCTTCTGCTGCTTGAAAAGCACAAATGCTTGGGAAGCACTGAAACAATTTTCTTTGCCTACATTCTATTTTAATCAAGGCTTAATACAATTTTAATTCATTTTCTTGTGAATTATTATCTATGCTTTGTCCAAAGGAAGAAGCATCATGCTTTCATTATCTATTTAATTCTATTTTCCTGAAGGGAATTAATGTTTTTAAAGAAATCCAGCCTGTCTTTGCCTCTGAATGTTTGTTTTAATGAACATTACACTGAGAAAGATATTTTCTTATAAATTCCAGTTATGCCAGCCAAAGAGCTGAGTGTTACATTGGAAGCAGTTTTAAGTGCATGCTCAATGTTAGTGCATTTACTAAAGAAAAGACATAATAATTACAGATAAAGGACGTTGGGTCACTACAAAGATAGTTGCTATTTTAGTGTGTTGCTTCAGATCTTCAGCTTCCTGTCAAGCCACTCAGACATGGAGTGTCTCAGGCATATGCCACAGGTACTGAACTAACTGTAAAAGCACACCAGTTTTCCTACACATTTATTGGGAGGTATTAGTAGGATTTTGCTCAGTATAGAAATTAAAAAAAACTTGTACCCTGGACTTGAGTAGAAATCAGCTTCTGTTAATCAGTGGATTTGGGTTCTACAAGGAGTGAAATCCATTATGGAGTCCCACAAGAGCAGACAGGAGCACAAATTTAGTTTGTAGCCAGGGAATTTGTGTCAGTGGGAGCTCTGGGAAGCACCCAGTGAGTAGGAACTGCGTGGTTCCCGGAGTTTGCAGAGCATCCCTAAGCACGCCCAACTCGGGCCAGGCAGTTGTTGCTCACCCTTGGGAGGGTCACTCTAATAAACCTCCCAGTACTGTCCTCACTGATGTCACATGTTCCTAATGTGTTCAGGATTCTTTAGCAAATGTTTTTTTCTCAGTTGGTTAATGCAGACTATGCAGATTTAGGACTGGTGTGAAGGGTTTCTGCAGAAAGCGGCTGCTGCACTGGGTCCTGTTTCTACCCTGGCAGATGATGCCATTTTTCCACGGGATATGCTGGTGCTTACTTATCTGGGACATCTTTTTCCTTTAATGAGGGAGATGTAGGCCTAGCACATTTTCTAAAAAGGAAATTGCTTCAAAGCAAGACCAAACTTCTTCTTTAAGAAGAGTGTTACAGTTTTCAGTTGCATTTCCAGGAAACAGAGACAGACAGACTGCCTGGAAATCCAGAGATACTTTAACATGCTGGCAGTGAATACCCTTTTATATATTCCCAAAGCAGTGAGGTCTGCAGGATTCTGTGCTCTAACATTACATTTCTGAAACCAAAGCAAACCCACCATTTTAAATACTGTACTAACATTTAAATGAGAGTTTGCTAGGAAGTGCTAATGTAAGAGCCTTAAAATTTAAGCAAAGAGTATAAATGCATAATTACTATGAGATGAGTAATAGTATTACTTTTCTGATCTGCTGTCTTCACAGTTACTGGAAAACACTCTCCTTGATGAGTGGAGATTTTGCATATTCCCAGGCTCTATTCAGAAGAAGAGAAGAGCCCTGTAATGTTTAGGATGACAGAAATGAAGTGTGCTGTGCTAAAGGCAGAGGCTCTATTTTCAGAGCCCTCTAAGCTGCTGCTTGAGTTACTGTCTTTAGTTGCTGTAACCTTGAGGGGTCTCAGTGGGCAAGGCGAGCTGTGCAGTGACCACTGCAGGGAGAGGGGACTGACTTACCCTTCAGCTGCACTCACATCGGTGCCTAAGGGGCTTTTCTTTTGTTAAATAGAAATCTGAGTATATTTTAGATTAGTTTATTTTGATAAGGTACCTTTCCAAGAACACAGTAGCAGAATTTGGACATACATGTCTAAAAAAAACCACACAACAAATAGGCTTCATTGGTATGCTGTTACTACACATGGAAAATTACAGAAATTTATTTTTTACTAAGAGTTGTATGTTAAAAATGTTGCATTATTTTTCATTCCTGTTCTTTGTCGAGTGGAAGAATACTGCTTGTCTTAGTAACAAGGTTTTTTATATAGTTTTAACAACACTGTCTGTATATTGTACTTTCGGGTCATAGTGTAAAATGGTAAGTATAACTGCCTGAAGCATCTGATATCAATGAATGCCTCAGCACTGGCTTTCTTATTGCATTTAGTGTCCTTATGATCAGATTATAAAAATTATCATAAAGTATAATGATTTTAGATTTAATATTTGTTGCTGAGTTCTACAGGCCCATAATGGGTTTTATACTTGCAAGCAGATCCATTGATGCTCGTGGGCTGCCTCTGTGAGTAAATGGCACAGAGTTGGTGCTAATTGTGTGCTGTGCAGATGTCTCAATAGCAGGGAGTGTGTACAGTGAGAGCACTGCAGAAGAAGGACTCATGCAGACACTCTCATATGTGTTTCATGTATGTGCCCACTTCCATATTCGTGTTCCAGACTGTGTTACATGAGGAAGAGGAGATGAAACCATTCACAGAGAGAAGTTCTTGGCTTGTCCATCCATACTCTTGTCATAAATGCACTTCCTAGTATGGAAGCTCCTTAAAGCGTGGAAGAGACGCTTAAAAACTCTCTGGCCTTTTGCAGTGGTTAATTAGTGTCATATTTACTCATTAATGTTGGCTGTTTGGAAGAGTACAGTTGCTCCTTGTGATTGTTTTTATTTTGTTATGTTTAGATTGCAAGTTTGATTGAGACCCAGGAATGGGGGATACTTTTCCAATCGTCATTCAGGTTTTTTAAAAGATTACTACACTTTTTACATTTTTAACAGAGGATGTTTGGGTGACTCTGTAAATGAGCCATACCTGAAATCCACAGCCACAGTACAATAAATTGAATATGCAGTTCTTTCTTATACGTAGGAGCTGAAAAAATCCTTTTGCTGAAGGTGTCCCAAATTTCTGCCCTTCCAGACAGAGTCTTGAACTACTTCACTGGCTTTCAGAACCCAATTGTGCCGAAGCTCTTTGTGTTTCTGTAATCTCTATCTCCTCACTTTCTTTTGAAGTATAAAGAAATAGAGCTGTACAAATGTTAGCTCTGTTTGTGGCTCCTCCTTTCACTCAGGGACACAATTCATCCTCGTCCCAGCGACGCTGAGGCACCCTGTAAATGTACCCGAGGGTGCTGGCAGTGGTAGGGCACATTCCCTGCTTCTTCCTTCTGAGCTTGGGCCGGTCCAGGCGGTTGGGAACGTCTCATTCTTTTTGTTTTCTCGATTTATACTGGTGTAATAATCCCTGATGTTGTCTCGGTGTGTAAAAGATGTGTGGGGGAGACTCGTTGGGAAGCAAAATGAATTCTTTTTCATCTGTTGCCGGAGCAACCCATACATGTGAGAAACCCGGGGGGACCACATAACTTTCAGTTGTTGGATACGGCACTCGGTGAGTTTTATGAGGGATCTTGACGGTGGAAGGAAAGCTGCCTTTTGTGTTCTCCCTTGTCAGGGCCTGTGATCTCTCTCTCAGGAATTGGGCAGTTTTGTTCTGTTCCAGCAGAAAGTGCAATTAATGCGAGGTGCTGTTGGAGCAGTCTTCCTGTTAAATTTGAATTCAGTAATTCATTTAGGAAACCTGAGAGGAAGCTGACACTGAAACCAGATTTGCCTTTGTGCTGCATTTTTACTTGTAAAAGCAATGGGGAATGTTTGCCTTTCATAGACTTTGGTGCTATTTCATATCACTTCTGTTTTAACCATCTTTTGAGTGAGCTTCAGTCAGGTTTGGCTGCTGCCACTGGTCCTGTTTGTCTGTGCATGTGACTTGATCTGCCTTCCATAGTACTTCACATTAATTTCTCTTATTGAGCTGCCTCAGTTCTTTTCTCTAACTTATTGGATTGCCTGTAATATTTCGCCTTTTTTAATAATTACAAAATGTTACTTTAAGAATTAAGTTGGTTTTTATTCTGCACCACTGAAAGTCTATTGGAAAAACGTGGGTTTGTGGCTGAGAACTGATCGTGCTTTCTAGTGGCTTAAGATAAATATGCTTTTAGTAAACAAAACTGAGCAGTTTGCTGCTCAGGCTTTTGCATCATTTAATTTGCACCAGATGAAACTGGCATGCGTGAAGAGTGAGGCATGGAAAGTACTAGAGGGCAAACGGGTGGTTTGTGATGTGGGTTATTACCCATAAAGATGGATAGAGTCCACAAAACATCACTTCATGTATTAATGCACCAGCTGGGAAAAAACCCAAAACATATCAGCATTGCATATCATGCATAAATTGTTTGGTTTAGGCCTTCAGTTGAAATCCTGATCAGTAATACACTTTAAATCTTTGTGCTGGTGTAAAGATATACATATACATATATATATATCTTCATATCTATAAAAAGCATCTGTACATTTTTAAAAATTCACAATACAAAAGTCTGGAAGTCATCCACATGTAGACTGTTTTGAAGGATTGATGATGATGCACAGTGTTTTGTTCTGCAGTGTAAACTAAGTGCTGACAGAAAGTCAAGAAATACATCTAACCAGCAGTCTTTCCTTTACCAGTTACACTGTAATGTAGTAATATAACAATTATTTTCCTATATGTTTTATATGTAACAGTATAACAATTAATTTGCTGCATAAATTATTTTGAATTTCACATTGTTAAATCAACAGAGTGCTAACCCAGTGCTGACAACAACTCCAGTTAGGATATTTAACCTTACCTCTTTGCTGCATTATTTTCTAGCTCTTGGATTTTTTGTGAATCCATTTTAATAGTATTTGTATATTGCCTTCTTTTTACAATGAGTTTTTTGAAGTATGAAGAGAGACTTTGTGAATATTTGCTATTAGAAGTTTGTCATCGTGTTAATGCCATTTGTAACAGACACAGTAATTCCGACTTTATTTACCTCAGAGCTTCTTCATCTGTTTTGATCCTTCTTATTTCCTTTTTCTATAGGGCTCATTAAAAAATAAAATACAAAAATATAGTGACAATAACAGAGACAAACTTTAGTACAGAAAATCTTTGGTCAAGGTGTGGATGATGGTGACCTAAGCAAAATTTATTCTCTTGGTCCTGTTTCCATCTGGAGTAAGGAGTCAGATCGTACAGGGGGAGGAGGGAAGGTGCATTTAGAAGCATTTAAAGATGTTAAGCAACAATAAAACTCTGTAACCATTTAAATGACAGCAGCTGACTATTTGAATTAACTTTGTGTTTGGCTTAATTTTGGGTCCTAATTATTCCTAACTTACGTGAGTAGATTTCAATTATACAATACTGCAGGGATTTGTAGCTAAGGCAACTAAAGGAATCATTTTACATAAAGTACTTTTGTTCAACTGATTAGGCAGGTTAAAATGGAAAGACAGAAAATGGGAACTCTTGTCTGATAAGGGCCAGTGAGTTGTTACCAATGACACTGTGAAGGAATAACACAGGGAAATCTCATTATTGAAGATTTTGAGAATTTTTTGCAGCATGTTTATGTCTTGATAGTGTGGTGTTAGTTAACCACTCACGATTCTCCTGAGTGTTGACAAGAGCTCCATAAAAAGACAATGCACATTTTTTTTTTTTTTGTACTCTGGTTTGGTCTGCATGAGGTGGCTTTTACTAGAAGCTTGTTAACTAAAAAATTTGTTGTTAAAAAGACTTTTTAATATATATTTATGCCAGTTAACCATTTAAATGTGCAAAAGATGCTGCTGTTCACTGCAAGATATTTCACGGTTTAGACGTGAAGGCATTTTTAGACATACAGCTCTCGTCTTCAATATCCTGTTTATTTAGAATTGCTGTTCCATGAAAGTAGTTCTAAATTGTCCTACGTTCTTAAGATAACCTGGGGGAATTAGAAGCCTCTGGAATCAATTCCTGTTTGTATTACTTACACAAATATATACCCTTCATTAGGAATTAATTTTTGAAAACATTACCTGAGCTTAAAACCAGGCATTTTTATGCATGTAGATCTATATTTTGACAGTGTGTACATATATGCTCAGCTAAAAAATTTCATTTTTATTCTTTGAGCATTTGTAAAGTCACACCTCCTAAATGAGATCTGCAGCATAGGTAGGTGTCTCCTTTGGATGATAGCAGAATAACTTCCCTAGGCTTAGAATGCTTAATTTTGGTTTTCCTCTGTTTTTCAAGCTCAACTTTTTTGGTTTCCTCAGCCGAAATACTGAAGGTTACTGAGTGCTTGTTCTGCTGACAACACAATAGCATGTCTGCAACCTCAACTATTAAGTCTGCTTTTAGAGCTGTCAGCTTTGCCCCTGTCACTCGAATATACACCTGGACCTTACAGTCAGATACTTCAGGAGAAGCACTGCGGTTGTTTTCTGTGTTTGTTGTGTTTAGCAGATCAGAATTTGAAGTACCTCTGATGAGGACAATGTAAGGCTTTGATACTGTTTAAAGGGGAAAAAAAGAAACACCTACAAAGCACACGGTTAAAATGTGCAAGAGGAATGTCTAAATTAGATCCCAAATAAATACTTAAAATAATAAAATTGAATAATAATAGATCCACATGTATCTCTTTCCTCCCCTGTGACAAATTCCATTTTTCTACGGGAAAAGGCTTATTTTTGATAAGATGTGTGCTGTTAACATCTTAATGCTGCACACTTTCAATTAGCACCGCTGACAAGTTACTTAGGAATGTCTCTGGAGCATGTGGAGATGTGTACAGCTTCTCCACGGCTGCTGTTTGCTTTGCAAAGCGCAGGTATTCAGATTTAATTATCAGAAGGTGTTTGCAGTAGGCAGCGTGCCTTGGAAAGGCTCTCAGTGGCACGGCTCGGGTGCCCTCCCTGTGCCTGGGCAGGGGACATTTGTCTGGCACCCTGGGGTGGATGGTCCTGGGAGCAGGACTGGCAGGAGACACTCCTCCTTTTTTAGGAAGGGGTTTCCCCCAGTCACCTGGGCATTGGACAAGTGGGACAGAGGTGGAGCTGTCAGAGTGCTTAAATAGATGGAAAAAGGAGAGATCCGTGCAGCCACTGAAGCTTGGGAAGCCACTGTGCCAGTTGAATGGGCATTTTCTTTTCAAGAGGGAAAATTGGTTCGAAAAAGTGTCATTCTTTGTCAGAATTTAGTACCAGTTTGACTCTTAACGTGATTAATGTTGCTTTGTGGGACCCTGTCGCCTAAAGTCAGAGTATTTACAGCCTGATTTAGTTATGAAGATGGTGAAGGGTGTCCCAAATCGTGTGCAAGGATTCACAAGTGTGGATGTGAAGACTGTGTCTGAAGAGAGAAACAAGATTTTTTCTGAAGGGTTCACTTCCCAGATAAACTGGCCCTTTCACAGGTAGCTTAGGGATTTTAGGAGTGCATATACTTTTACTGGAATGGAAATTGCCTCATTATATCTTGATCTTTCAGCTTTTTTCTCTCAGTGCTAGTCAGTACTGGAAGCTGCAGGGGAAGGTGTCAAAGTACTTAAAGGCACAAAGTAGCCTGCTTACAGTGGACATTTCTTAATTATCTGCTGTCACTGAGTACCAGTAGATATTTCCTGATTTATTGCTTAGGATATTAAAAAGGCATTTAACTAAGTTATATTTTTAGGTTTTGGAGTACAGTACTGTGGTCATGAATCTCCTTGTCTTTTGTCAACTTTTATTTTAAAGACACTGGCATGGAGCGAATTTCTCTCTCCTTCGGTTCTCGCCCCATTCCCAGATCATTCACGGAGTATAATGAGTAATGCTGTTCTCTTGTAAACTTTGTCGTTCTGTTTCTCTCCCTCCACCGTCTCCACCATCCTTTTCTGATGATCAAGGCCACCTCACAAACCTCAGCTGTGCAGAGGAAATCATTCAGCTTCTCTGCATTGTCTTTCCTAGCCTTAGTCGGTCACCTCATTCAGCAAACTCGTCACTTCTCACACAAAAGGAGCTTCCTGCTTTTGTTGTACTTAAGAAATTTCTGGTTATGAAATCACTGGAAAACATTTTGGAAAAAACACCTGCGAGTTTAAGATGTGCTCAGAACATAGGAATGGAAAAACATACTACAGGCAACAACACCAGTTATATTTTGCCAGTTTGTTTAGCTTTATACAGTGATACAAGTCACAGTGCCAGATACTTTAATTTTGCAGCAGGGTTATAAATTTTGCTATATCTAATTGCAACAAAGTTTTTCTGCTCAGCAGTTTTTTTCTTCTTGCTGAGCAAGTAGTGTGCTTATGTGAACAGTACTCTGATATATAAACTTGGTTTATGGATGTTTAAGGGCTTAGAATTTTCTCTTTAAACTCAAACTTAATTTTTTATATATTTTTTTTTTTATGAAAAGATTTTATGGCCAACACATGCCCCGTGAGAAAAGGAAGAAGTTACAGATGGTCCAGAGGAGCGGGTCTGTTTCATACATAAAAACTTCATGTCAGCATTTCAACAGAGCATTTTCTTAGGGTATCTCTGTTATCACTGACACTTTCACATTGACAAGCATATGGGATGTAGTGCTGAATGTGTAAATTGAAATGATCACATCTAGCATTTCCCTGTACCAGGTGCCAGCTTGCTGCTGCAGCTCTGCACTTAATGTTGAAGGAGGAGTGCTAGGAATAGTTTCATTTGCTAATTACCTCTTATCTGCAGTGCACAGTCCTTGGGCAAACAGCTTACCCAGGTGTTTTTGAGAACACCTCTCTGGGCAGTGCAGGATTGCAGGTGGTCCTGTGGTGACAGGACAGGGTGCACAACATGTAAGAAATCTCTACCCATCTGTGTAGGGTTTTTTTTTTTTTTCCCTCTCTTTTTTTGAGTCTTCAGTGAGGAATAGGAGACAAATTTGCAAGGATTTTCCTGTCCTTACAGAATTTGTCAGGGTGAAAAGCAGAAGCTTTTGCACAGCCCGGGAAAACTGTGTGCATGTTTGTTGTGTTTGAGGTTTTTTTGATAACAAACCTGATTGTCCTGTCTTGTGATTTCAGTGGAAAGAAAAGTGCCTACATGCCAGTGAGAGTTTTGCAAGGACCTGCAAGTTAAAATAAATAAAATGTGGTGGTTTAAGGAAGTGGTGGAGTCTAAATTGCCTTTCAGTACTCCTTTTCCAGGATCCAGTTTAACAGGATTATATCATTTTACTAATAACACTTTGATCTGTCATTTATACAAAAAGGCAGGCTTTCTGAAGCGTTTGCCTTACATGTTCTTTTGGGCTAGACTTAATCACTTGCAGTACTGATAATATTTTCTCATTCTTCAAAAATTCACATTACAGTCTTGTGCTTAATAGGACTGTGGTTTGAGTGCAGAATGGTAAAAAGAACCATTTAATTCATAATCCAGTAATTCAGACAGCTAAATTATGCCTCCCTTTACCTGATATTTATTAAAATGAATCCAAATAAACTTCAGAAGCGTTGATGTCATCCATTGGCATTTTAGAGTTCTTTAATGCTGTATAGAACAGATACATTCCTTACTATGAGTAAGTGCAACATCTGTGTCTTTATTTCTTCTTGCATTTTTCCACACCTTCTAAGAGTTCTAGTTTTCATTCTCAGGCATTCTGTGCAGTCTAAAATTCATGATGTTCACTTGAGCATCTCAAATATATATATATATTTATAAATTCTCTTGGGCATGTATGTATATATATATGTGTATGTATATATGTGTGTGTATATATATATATATACAAACATACATGCCCAACACAATTTTATTGGTAGTTGCACCTTCACGTTTGTTTTTTGTTTCGTGCCTTTAGTTTGCAAGTTAATATTTACCAGCACTCAGGAGGTGTAATATAGCAACTTGTTAATTACAAAGAAAAGCACCCCACACCTAACAAACAAAACCAAGGGAAAAAAAACCCCACAAAAAACAATCCAAAGGGAGAGGGGGGAAACCTGATCGATGGTAGTACCAGAGTTTGGAATCTTGGTGAAGAAGATTTAGTTACTAATGATGCTCTCTTTAAAACCAGAAATGAAGAGTTAATAAATATTTTAATACATAGTTAATTGATAATTACAGGGTCTAGCAAATCAACAGGATTTTTTTTAAATCTAGCTTGAAAATTACTCCTAGTGTATTCAAAAAATACCAGTATTGATCCCAAAGCCTGTTTTAAAGGATCTTGGGTTATTCCCAAAGTTAATTCCTGTATGGTTCTGTGAAAACAAATACCTACATATCTCTGTCTTCATCTCTTTCATTTCTTCTGTAACCTGTTTGGTTTGCAGTGTTACTGCAAGAAAACAAGCAGATTGTATTTCAACAGCTGGAAAAAATTGCCATTTCATTATCACTTTGAGTAGGAGTAAAACTGATCGGGGTAATAACTTCAGCTAATACATGAGGCAAAGCTGACAGTCGTGGGTATTTCTGAACATGTTGGGAGCCTCACTTGTGTTTCCATCAGGGAAAATACGGTGCTTTAGACACCTTAGAAATACAGCCCTTGATAAGAATTCTACTTACTGAGAAATGCTTCCTTATAAATGGCTGCGTTTCTCTCTGCCTTTGTTTAGATTAGAAAGACTAATCAAAGTTAGACCACATGTATTTCATGTGGCAATCCCAGTGAATTAATGCTGGTTTCCTTTACTGCTGCCTTGGCTGTGTTCCTACCCCGCTGCTGCTTGGCTGGTCCTGCTGCTGACCTGGGAGGGTGCTGTGGGGATGAGCAGCTCCTCTGTCTTGCAGGGAAGTTCCTGGAGAAGAAAATGCTCTTTTGATAGTGGAAGAGAATAGCCATGTGCATCCATTGAGTTTTTATCCACCTCCTGCTGAAGTCTGGTCTTGTACGAGCAAATTGGTTCGAAGTGAATTTCTGAATTGGGAGGGGGAAGTAAAAATGGCAGAAAATTTAACAAAGGAAAAGGGGTGTCTTGAGAGCTTGGGAAGGTGTGCAGTCGAGTGTAGCTCAGAGCGTTTCATGAACAGTGAACTTCCACTGCTGTGGTGTTAACATTTCTTCATTTTATTAAGGAATAAATCATGGGATGAAAGGTCAAGTTAATTGCCCTAAAATACAGAGGGAGTAAACACTGGAAGCCTCCAATGACCATTCAGAGGTCCTTTCCTCTCAAACTAAGGATTCTAAAGGAGACCTTTTTTAAAACATAAATTAATTCACCTACTGTCAAGTAAGTGTCATCTGGCATTTGTTGCTTAAAATATATATTCATAGTTGGAGAGTTTTGACTAAAAACTTAGCAGGTACCAAAAGGATAGTTATAAATATATATATATATATACATAGTTATAAATATATATATATATATCTTACAGGTGGAAAACTATCCTACATCTGTAGTCCCAAATGGAATGAGGCTGGAAAAATACCTGAGCATGCAGTTACTCTGCAAATCCGGCATCAGTGGGGACATGAGGGCTGATAAAGGGCTACCCTTCTCTGTGACAGTGCAGTTTTATGGTGGATCAGATTAACTCTGCAATTATTTCCTCAATCTCTCACCAGTGTCCCAGTTTTTACAAAGCTTCAGTTTTCTGTCCTAAGAACAAGTGTTGCAGAGTGTTGATATGCTTAGAGATGGAGGCAGCTGCTTCATTGTGGGTGCACGCTGTAGGTTCCTAGGGGTACAGAAAGTAAGTTTAGGGATCTGTTAGGCCCTGTATTTGCATCTGAGGTGCCTAAAACAGGATGATGAGAGGATGACAATGGTGTTTCACAGCTCTTGTTTCTGCTAAGGTGCATTAACCAAAGGAAATGGGTAACTAGCAAAGACCAAATAGCATCTTGAGCCTAGGAATTTATTCCAGGCTTCTGAAGAACTCATTTACCTTGTTCATGGGGTCAGTTCTTTAGGTGACTCCTAGACCAGGAAAAACAGGTTTTTCAGAGAATACCTCCAGGCCAGGTAAGGCCTCAAACCTTTTAACTCTGATTTTCATTATAATGGCTTTCCCAGTCCAGGCATGAATACGCATCTGGGAGGCTGATCTGTTCATCCTGAAATAACCTGAGCAGAAAGTCAGATCTGCCATTTCTCATATCTTGTCTTTCTGATATTTGTTGTAGCAGTTTCACAAGTTTTACTGTGAGATTTATGAGCTCAGCAGGGATTGATCATGTAGAAATAAACTGAATTCAGGGAGAAGTGGACACTTGCACAAACCCATGATTTTTTCACTCCTTTCCAAAACTCGTAATAAAAAAAGTGGGAAATATTCATAGTGAAATATTTTATATTGGGAAAAAAAGAAAGTGATTTTAAGGGTCGTGTTTATGGCATCATATATTAAAAAGTAGTTCTTAAGGAAAAGATTAAATAACATTTCAGTCTTATCATATTAAGCAAATTCCGTTTCTATATCCTGTAACTTAAATTTACTCTTTGTCTTTAGTAGTATACTGTGTTATGTCTTCTAACCACAATATAATGACTATTTGAAGGATGATTTTGGTTTTTTCCAATTTTTTTGCTACAATGTATGTTTCTTTTGGCTTTACACTTTCTTTTTGGTCTTCAGCTTCATATCATTAAGGCTATTTTGAAGAATATGTCGAGGGAGATAGAGGTTGAGCTGCAGAAATAAACTTCTATTGTTTCCATCATACCGGTGTTTCCTGTGATCTCTCCTTTGTTCTGTCAGCAGCCAAGGAGTTGTGCAGTTCAGTTCTGTTTCAGAATGTGGTTGTGGGTGCTCTCAGGCCTTTGCTGGTGCTGTCCTCGCTGGTGTGGCAGGCGGGTGGTGCCCGGGCTCGGCGCTTTGCGCGGGCGGGTTGCGCGGCACAGCTCGCCTGGCGCAGGAGGCGGCGGGGCTGCTATTTTGGGAAACACAGGCTGCACTCTTTCACCTTTTGACATGGTGTATTTTCTGTTGTCGGGGCTTAAATGGATCTGAGTCCGAACAAAGGTTGGTTGTTACAGCGGCAGCGGAACTGCAGATTTGTTTTGTGTGCTGCGTTCACTGGAGGGAGCTGCACTGTGGAGTGGCTGGGCTTCCAAAGGGCTGTGGAACAGGAATGCACAGGCACTGCAGGTGTTAGCCAAGGCACCGAGGAGGGGCACTAAGCAATAAGTAAATTGTGTATATGCTGAATACTTGTAAATATAGGAGATTAGTAATCTGGAGTCGTACATGATAGTAAATCTCGAATCTCATTTGAATGAAACAGGATGCCCTAGTTCAAGAAGAGTGGTGTCCTACTTAATTGAGGTTTTTTTAAAATAAATTTGTACTCCAGAAAGCAGAAGGGAAAAATACAGATTTCCACGGCTGTATTTGATATGACTAGTGCTGGAATTTGTGAAAGGCAGAGATGCCTAAAAGGAGAGTTTTGATGGAAGGGAGAGGAAAGTAGCCCTAAGCAAGTGCTGTGAGCAGCCCTGGGGGGACTCCATCTTTAACAAAGGAACAGAGGAAATGTAGCTGCGAGTAACTCTCTGAAGCGAGTTAGCTACGGGTAAAGGAGGAGCTGCAAAACCTGCAGGTGAACCCAGACAGTGCAAGAGCCAGGAAGGCTTTCCTTGGGAAGCAAGCTCTACGTTTTTGCTCTCCTATTTTACTTTTTCCAGTTTTCTAATCCCACTTCTCAGCCTTTTAAAAATGTTTACTCGCCTAACACGTGCAGGGAGTGTCCAGGCCGTGGGACCAACAGCAGTGGGATGTGTGTCCCGTTGAGTGGCCAGCATCAGCCTGGCGTGGGATTGGGAGTGCCAGGCCCGAGGAAGATGATCCCTGGCTGATCCCCACGGGCAGCAAAGGCTCCCCCTTGGCAAGAGGCAGATTGCAGCAAGGCAAGGTGTTCCTGCAGGGTGGGAGGAAGAAAATACTTCTTGTGCAGGAAAAGCTGCAGCCTCTCAGCCCAAATACATTTGTAGCGATTAACATGCAGTGTCTCCCGTGGAACAAATAATGAAAAACAAATATTGTGTTGTTTTTCTAGTAAATTCTGGCGAGGTTTGGAATATTTGCATGGTGTCTGAGGGAGAGAAGCCTTTGGTCACCCACTCCGGGTTTCTCCACAGTGCTGTGCTTGAGTGGGGTTGATGCAAAACAGACAGGCACATTTAGCCATAGGAACACAGTGTACTTCTGAGCAAAGAGTAAAACCAACTGAATTAGTCCTGCAGTTAAAATATTTGTCTGTAGTGTTTATTTTCTGCATTGTTGATGCTCTGAAGGAGCAAGGTGGTATGTATGTAAAACGCTGGCCTGTCTGTTGGATGTGTCTGAACTGGGTCGTTAGCTGTAATAATCTCGTGAAAGATCACAATCCTCTCAATTCCTCATAGTCTGCAGGAGTTTCATTTTCTCTGTAATTTCCCCTTCAGCTGTTGTTCTCTATTTCTGGCTTGTCTGCCAGTAAAAGAGGAAAAAACCCAAAACTTTTTAGAACTCATGTCTTGTTAATCTGTTTCTTTTGCAGTGTTTCCCTTAGGGGCAATTCCTAATCTCCCAGAAGCATTAAAACATTCAAATTAGTGTTGGTTTAGTGGCCAGTCCGGATAAGAGAGCACTCTTCAGCACGGTTCTTGTACCTTTTTTTGTCCCCCTTCACCCAGTAGGATTGTGGATTTCTAGAAGGGTTTGGCGTTTAGGCTGCAGATGTGTTCAGCTGCTAGTCCCTGCCTCCCACCATCCCTCCCCATTTCCTTGCCAATTCAAACAGCACTTTCCAGATTTTCTTAATGAAATTCAGTTCACCTTAGTCAGCCTAAAGTGAGTTCTAGAGGGATGTATTAATTTAACCTAGAAACTTGATCTGTGAGTTATCTCAGTTCTATCAGCCTAGGTGCTTGTTGGGACTTGGATTAAAGTCACAGGAGTGAAATTTTCTTGCCAGAAATTTTAACTGCAATTTCTAGGCATAGCTAACTCTATCAAAATGCAAAGGAATTAAGTTGTCTCATTACTCTTCACTTGACAGAGGTGAGAAGTGTGTCAGCACCTTCCCAAAATGAGGAGAAGTCTTTAAGTATATTTTTTTTCTTACTGCTTAAACTTAATCTGTTCCCCAGGTGCTTATTAGTTTTTACCTTCTTTGCCTGTCTAAAAATCCCTCTGAAATAAATAAGAAGCCGTGCTGTGCATCTGGGGACAGTGCATGGCCCTCTGGAAGTGTTTTGCTGTAGGGTCTCTACTGCTGTGGTACAAGTCTCATAATTTGAAATACACATTCTGCATTTCACACTGTAAGAGAAGTTGGGGGAGGGGGAAGAAAAAGATGACATAACTATGAAGGGGTTTTTTTGTCTGTATGGAAAATGTGGTTCTTTCATTAACATTGCTAATGCAGTTAGTAAGGAAAGAACCTGGCTGAAACAAAGATATGTATCAGTAAAATTCAAAATAATTGACATCAAGGTAGCAAAAGAAAATAGTCGCTGAGATGTAGCTTATTTTTGAAATTAGGGCTTTGAAGTTTTTTAAAACCTGTGGTTTTTATTTTGACATAATCATATACGTGTTACCAGCGTTTCAGTGAAGACGACATTTCCTGAAACAAAACACATCATTTATAAAGGCTGTTGAAAACTCAGCTCTCAAATTATTCTGACTTCAGTGGTATGAATTACACATATAAGCAGAGCCTTTAACATAAAATGACTGCGGCACCAGCATCATCTTTCATCCCCTTTCCCTCCCCTGTCTCGCACTCATTCCGTCGCTTGGGAAAGGTCATATCTGTTAGTGTGAATGGTCTCGTACACCACGGCAAGTGATAGAAGCGAAGGCAAAGTAATCCTTATTAGGGAGAATTATCAATACGTGTTGCCTTGTCTATATTTCAGTAAGTATTAATTAAATGAACAAATCCTTCAACGGCTGAGTGAGAACACTGAGATTATACTCATTTGCGATTGAAATAAGCCAGTGTGACCACTTAAAAAAGCATCCTACCCTTGTCCCCACCCCTGGGACCTGTTTCCAACCTTAGGTTACCCCGCCCTACAGAAATGTGGTCTGAACCCCCATCAGTTGTGCAGCATGGGTGATCCACTCGCCCTGTAAAAAAAAAACCAGCAAGCCCACACCACGAAAACACCTTCCCTAAACAGGGGAGGAGCAGCAAAGATGAAAGCTAAGCTCCTTTCTTCCTCTTTTGTTTTTTGAAAAGGTGGCCTCAGTCTTTTCAGACTCCGTGTGTAGTTGGAGAATTGGATTTTTCCAGTGGAACAGGAAATGAGAAGACAAATTGAAGGATAGAACAAATGGTATTTTTTTACTTCCACTTTGGGAGGAAATGAGAGATTTTTATGACTGCTTTTATTTAAGGAGAAAAATAGAGCCCAGGTTGGATTTGATGCTATAAGTATTCCCTTGTTTACACTTTTGAGGTATTATCAGTTTTATAGGTGGATTTAATTTCCATGGAGTAAAATCACTGCTAATTTCAACATGTGGCAGGCTACTGGAATGTTACTTCTTTTGCTGTTTTACAGTTTCTTTTTCTGTTCTACTGCTTGATTACTTTTATTGTAAACCCACAAAACAGCTGGCATAATGTGCAGATGAAAATTACACTTTTACGGGAATGATGAAGTGTTAAACTACTTTTACTCTGACATTTTGGGCGGCTAGATTTTAATTATTTGAGTAAAGTTGTTAATTCAGCTCAATAAAAGCCATATCCACATGATAGATGTAGATGTCAAAATGCCACAGAGGGTTCCCCGCCTTTGATTAGAGGTGTTACTATGAAGTTAAACCCAGATTACAAGAGCATCTTAAATTCTATTGATTCTGTCATCCCTCTTTCTAATGTGCTGTTCAAAATCGATGTTTTAAAAAAAAGAAAAAGGCGAAGAATGGCACTATATCCCCCCCAGACCTTCTGGTTTCTCTCTGTAAGTTAGCAAGAGACAGTCTCCATGTCTTTCAGTCAGGGAAGAACTCAATGAAACAGGGATTTACTCTGACTAGTCTGTCTCGCTTTAAGTTTCATTTTGTTGTACATGCTTCCCCCATCTTGGGATGTTGTGTCAGAGCATGTGCTTGGGGGATGCAGCTGTCAAGCATTATTTCAGATAAACAGAGCCCCAGCTACATCCTATCAGAGAAACTGTCCAGAAAATCAGATACTGCTTCTTTCGAGGTTGGCCTGACTTTTGCCTACACTCAGCACAAAAGCTTACAGGGAGGAAACACAGTCCTTGGCACACTTTGAGTAGTTGCAAATTCATGAATACTCTGTATTCTGCCTTTGTTTAAGGCTTAGTCCTTATGACCCCAAGCGCTCAGTTCCTCCCTTCCCTTTCCATTACCTTGCTCCTCTTCTCGGGGAGATAACAATGGTAATTCTGCTATGCAAATGAGACAGTTCTTAAAGGCAGGATTCTTTAAAACACAATCGGTGGTATTTTAGGAATAAGGAGAGGTAACGAAAGAAAAAAGCTCTCAGTGTCTATGGGAGTAATCCTGCAGAGGACAGGTCACACAAAGTGCTTGAATCTTCTCCTTTTAACCGTGTCTTCCAGTGTGTTTTCTTTGGACCTTAAGGGCATAACCTTCTTCCAGGCAATAGTTTAAGTCAGAGCTTAGAGGATAAATATACATATCAACCTTTAGCATTTGAACGTGGAACTGCAGTTAGGAAATGGGATGTCTGAAATGGGATGTACTGAGCAGAACGTTTTACTTTTAGTGTGATTACAATCTTTAAATTCTCTGTCTTGCACAGAAGAATAAAACCCAAACCTTACTCAGCTGACACTATCCTGCTTACAAGTAAAAACCTCTACCATGTGATTTTTTTTTCCTGACAGCAAATATTAAAATCAGCATGTTTAATTTATTTTAAAATTTCTTTTAGATAGGAATTCTGCATAAACATAATGTAAATGTTATGTTATGTACTGTGACTTGACATTTATTGCATTTCGAATTTTATGCCTCAAATGGATGGCTTAAATAGGAATTAAGATAAAATGATTTTTTTTTTCCCCCATTTAAGTATTTGCTGGGAAAGAGGGAATAGTCTGAAAATATCATCTTGTAATCATGAATTAGAATGAGTTATGCCAAGTAGCTGTGGAGGCCATTTAGTATTTCAGAAACACAGCAGGGGAGCTTTTTTAAAAGACATAATTAAAAACAACGGATGATATAGGCTGTTATGGATCTTAGGTCCCAGGGTTCCAGAATAATTGTAAGTTCCTCTAAAATACCTCTTGCTGTGGCTGCCTATTAGCGTTTGTGTGATATTTCACTTAGTCAGGATATTTGAATGGGGAGATGTCAGTAAGTTGCAGCTGTGTTGGTCACTTCCATATTATTTTGGTTAAACATTGTTTATTTGGTTTTACGTAATAGACTTTTTGAGAGAATATCTGAATAACTTTCATGAGTTTTGCTGTTTGGAAAACCTTAACTAGAGGAAAGACTGTACCTTACCAGTGTAGGTGAAGCTTCTTCTATTGTTATAAATGACAAAGTTGTTCAACTGACTAAAGGTCAGTAGTTTTTTTCACTAGTTATCAAATTCTATATGAGTTGTTTACAATCAGCTCTCCACTGCTTTAGGCACAGAGAGCCATGCTTTAGAAAGAACTCTGCATAGCTGCACAGGAATATAAATGGAATTTCAGTGGAGTATCAGCAGTTTTTACTGGGGACTGTAGTATTTGGAGGAAAATTTCTTTGCCACCAGCGGTGAAGATTAATGTGCATCTTTAAAAAACATTTTCAATACTATAACGGTACTCCTGAAAAATGCTAAATGGAACTTTGAATTGGAACCTTATTCTTTCCTTATTGCAGTGCTGATCTGTAATCAGTATGTGCTGTCCTCTAAATTCCAGTGACACATTCACTGCTGTAGGCCCAGGTTAGTGATGCTGTGACACCGACCACTGGCATCTTTAAACAGGATATTGTCTAATACAGTTTATAGCTTCATTCCCTGTACCATTAAATAAATAAAGCATTCAGTGTGTGCATCAGTGCCATCAAGCATGAATACCCTGGTGGACTGGGAATTAAATGCCAAGTGAGGGTCAGAAGCAACAAAGGCTGAATAACACTCAGCAAATGTATACATATTAGGTAAGGAACAGTGCCCCTGATGCAGAAGGAATTGAATAAGCACCTTGCAATGTCTGGATGGAGCATAAAGGCTGCTTTTGTTTGCCTGAGCTGCCAGCACTGACCCCAGTGGAATATTCCATTTTTGAATGAACTGAACAATAGTTTATTAAGGGGAAAAAGAAGTCGTGGGATCCCAGATTGTTCTGTGGTGTTATCCAGCCAGGCCTGATCACTGTACAGTCTGCAGCCCCTCGGGCCACAGGGGCTGGGGAGATCCATTCTGCAGTGTGTTCTCTTAGCAGGCAAAAAACATTATCACTGTTTTGGCAGATTTTATATTTAAAATATGCTCATAACTTTATATTCTTACAAAGAATAACTTCGTGCTAGTTGTACTAGTTTCCTTTTTTCTACTAGTTCAGTTTTGGTTCTATGCAATACTCTACTTTTTCCAAATAGGAAATGAGTATGAATGTGACAGCATTGCATTCTGGTGGACCAGCTTGAAGTTACTGCTGAAGCAGCTTTTCTTTATCTAATTTAAACATTTTTTTTCTGAAAATAACAATTATGTTTTATGTTCTAATATAAATGTAAAACAATGTGTCTAGCAAAAGTTCCCAGAGGCTGAATATAGTTGTTTCTTTCTTGGGTTATGTTTGAACAGTTCCCATAAAAAGACATATTTTAGTAAGTACTTAAATTGGTTATTCTTCATTGTTATAGTTTGGCTTGCTTCATTTTACCCTGTAGTGCACAAATATCCTAGAAATATTATTTTTGTTATTAAGAATTAACAGGACCAAGTGCTTGAAAGAGTTACCCTCTTAGCTTTGTTTGCCTAAAGAATAATGAGCCTTTGGCAGATCTAATGTAGATCATTTTGCTTTAGCATTCGAGTAGCTTGTGCATGAAATGAATAAGCAAAGCTTGTATTGTGAAACTTTGGGTAAAACAGAAGGGCAGATATTAAATATGTGACTTCATGGTAAGCTGAATCAAGGGGTAATTACTGCTTTGGATGAGTAGTAACCTGGAATGCTCGAGTACTGAGAACTGTCTGTGTTCCTGTACAATTTTTTTTTCCTCCAGTCTTCATATGTAAAAATTAGGTTGGTTGCAATTCTTGCAGTGGGAGAACAATTGCCAGTAGTTAGCAGGAAAAAGTGTGGTTAGGACAGAATTTTCCACTCGGTTATTTAAGTGTGTTCTGCACAGAGACATTTTGCAGCCAAAAAAGTCTGTGAATCGCCCCAATTGATGGGAATTAAATAACGAAAATGAAATGAAATTTGTTTTGGAAATAAAAATGGGGAAAAAAATCAATAATGCATCAAACTGTCATAAGAGGCTATTCAGTTTCTTGCATAGTTTTAGTAACTTATCTCCCGAACTAAACTGGTGGCTGTGCTGATATGTGATGCGACACACTTACCAAATTCTGTAATTTAATCCACACTGTAACTCAATAGCCTTTTGCCTAAGATGTTGTAATCTCTTTAGGATGTGCTTATCCATGAAAGTAGAGCCTCCCAGCCTGTGTGAGACTATATGTGAGTGTGGAATTTGGTGCCCTTTGAAGCGGTCCAATGCCCTTTTCGTTAGGTAGTTTAATAGATCTGACTCTGTAAGGTTTTGTTTCTTTAAAAAAAAAAAAACCAAAAACCACCCTGAAATTAAATTAAGGTGAAATAATAAAATTAAAACATCATGGTAGTTGTTTTATTCCTGCAAGTGAGAGATTTCAGGACAGATCCTCATTAAATGAGAACAAGTTGAATTGTGGTGCCTTCACTAGCCATGGGTTTACTACTCCCTTTCTCTTATTAAAATTTGGTTTTATGACTTTGTGTACATATCTTTTGTTTTCCTGAGAGTCTGAAAATATAAATATAAACCCTAGAGTTGACAAACACGTAGTGCCTCTACTAATTCCTACCTCTGTTTGTGTGTTCAGAGCTAACAGAAACATAAACAGGTATAATTCTGGGGACTTTAAGGCTTTCCTGTAATCTCTTCTAGTGCTCTGTATTTGGGAATTGGATAAGGGCACAGAAAAGGTGGAGCTGTTGCCTTGATTACTGAGTAGCAGTGTCTTTAGCCAGAGTTACAGAAGGTGTTCATCTGGTCCTACGAGAAGTCCAGTGTTCATCAGTCTCAGCAGTGGTTTTGAAAGTTTGATTTGGGTGTGTAAACCCGGGTGTTTGTGTGGTAGTATGAGGGGTGAGTGTTTAAAGTGATAATAAAATAAGATTTCTATGTGATTAGGGCTGTTCATTGCCTAAGCAGGAAAAAAAAATCCTCTGTATTCTCCCATTTTAATGATTCTCTTACCAGTTTCATGGAATAAGTGACATATGGACAGTTATAACTGGAATAACTGAAGTACCTGGAGTACAGATACTTTTGTATTGGAAAGTAAATTCAGAGACACTACATAATGAGGTTTGACTATTTTGAATCCAGTGAATAGTTAAAAAAAATTACTTAAAATAAGCAACAAATTACCACTTGGCTGGATGTAAATGCAGAGCGCAAAATCATGTAATGTTATTTTTTACTCTGTATTTGTGAAGTCCTTACCTTCTTGGAAGAAGTAATGTGGATCTAACATCTTGTGGTAGAACAACATCAGGATGAGCTTGTGGACATGTCCCCTGTCCTACTGTCACAGAGTCCAGTGCCTCACACAGCTGGACTCAAATATCCTTTAATGTAAAAGGAACGCTGAAGAGACACTATGAGATACATTTTTAGGCTCAACAACTCTAGGTCAGTAATATTAAAATGTGTTCTATCTTCAGTTAGGAAGACCTTTCCTTCTTCATTTTCAATCCAATCTGTGTATAAAAGAAGATACCATTTTTAAAGCATTTTTGTGGAGCTAATAACTATAAATGAAAACCTAATTTCAACAGCATACAATCTGACCCAGTTAGAGCCCTCAGACCCCTTCCTCTATCCACATCCATTTTTACCTATTTGTTAATTTGTAAAATGATGATTAAGATTTTGTCAATTATTTTTTCTCAGGTTGCGTTAAGTGTACTGTACCACTATAATGAACGTGTTCAATTTGTGCCTGTATGGCACAATTTCTTCTTAGGCATCCTGTAATGTCTACTTCATTATCCAAATAAGATTTCAACTCCCTTTTCAAGTACATGCTCGTGATTAATTGGGCTGTTAGCTGGGAGGTCCCTCCTGTGACTGGAAGGGTAATGCAGCACTGATGTTTTGGGATGTCAGTGTTGTCGTCCAGAGACCAGAAGAGGCACCCCCAGGATTATGTCTATAACAGACTTGAGATACCCTGTTCATACTTTAATAAGCAATTGGAATGGCTAATCTGGTGATGCATCATTGTGAGGACTGAGTAGGAACTGCTGGAAAATAAACTGAGATCTTACAAAACTGTGTGCATGCACTGTCAGATTTCCCTTGTAGGTCTGGAGCCAGGAATTGGGGCAATCTCGTTTGTAGAAGTCTGTTTCTACAGAGAAAAATAGAATAAAAGAATATAAAACTTGTGACTAAGCTTTCTAAAAGTAGTGTTCTTTCAAGATTGATAGCCTCTGGCTAAATTCACATTTCTTGTGGAAAATAATGTAGAATAACAAATTTCTCATTCATATTTTTCCCTATTTTAGGAATAATTGGAATGCACATTTCAAAAAAACTCCAAACTCTAGAGTGTATCAATTAAGTATTTATGAATCACTGCTTAGTACCTTTCAAACTACTTCTTGTGTTTGAATTAAGTAGCTGTAGCTACAAACTATACCAAAATATTCCATATGTTGAGATGACTAAGGGTGGTTAATTCTGATAGTCTCTGTTATATTTTTGGTTTTAAGCTAACAAAGCAAGCACTCTCTCCCCAAGAACTAAGAGCTACCCTTCTCAGATCCTGAGTGACAGTTTGGATGGTGTGTCCGTACAGAAGTGCAGGGGTTCGTGTTGTCCGTGCCTGTGTCCCAGCACGTGCCTGGCACTGGGGAGCTGCTCAGGAGGTGTTCCCGGGGCAGGGAGTGTTCCTCCTTGCTTCAGAGCCTGCTGCTTTCAGACGTGCCCAGCTCCTTTGTCCTGTGCTCTGCTTGTTGGTGAGCACAGTTACTGGGGGGCTTCTCCTCCTGTGGGTACTTACACAGAAATCGTCTCTTCACCCTCTCTTGGACTGTGTTGTACCCTGTGTGATGGAAATGTGTGGATTCTGAGCCATTTCTCTAATGCTGCAATAGATGTTTCTCCTCAGAGGAGCTGCAGGCTTTGCCTGTGGAGCTGCTGTTCCTGCAGCCCCTCCCTGGTGTCCTGTGCCCCCTCCTGCACACAGAACTGAAGGGGTTCCCAGCACAGGACACCCCTGAGACTCTGTTCTCCCTCATTCAAATCCTAATGCCTGGCTCTCTATGTTCAGCCTCCTCTGATCAGAAGGTTCACTGTGGATCCAAAACAGCTTCTTGAAAAATTTTATTGGAAGAAAAATTGGTCAAATTTACAGTAAGTAAATTGCTCCAACCCCTGCTGTGTCCCCACATCCCCCAGCCCTGCTCTTCCCAGGGCAGCAGAAATGTGCCTGGCCTTCAAATGCAGATGGGAGTTGCTTTGCTGATGACTGCAGAGTTTTATTTGTCTTGGATTGCACACTGAGTTCAACAGCTGCCCAAATACACTATGGCATAAAGCTGAGTGTGCCCAGAGCTGCCCAGGTGTGTGACTCACTGCTCACTGTGCTTCCTCACCCTCCCTCAACCTTGAGGACAGCCAGTGTAGTAGTTTACAAGCTGATTGTGCTTGACCGTGCTGAACTGCAAAACAATAAAACAAACAGTGATTTGGAAACCTGAGCTGAAGACCAAGCGGTTCAAACAGGGACTGACTCTGAAACTGGAGCCCAAGCAGGAAGTTGTGCCCAGGCACCAACCTGCAGTGCCCCATTAACGCTCCCTCCCGAGCTGGGGGCTCCTGCCTGGGTCGTGCCAGCTGCTGAGCCACACTGCTTGGGTTGAGGATGGCTCCCGGCCAACCTGCACCGCTTCCAAGCATGTTGAAGTGAGTCAAATTTGGATTTGAAGTATTTAGTTTACTCTGAGCCAGCTCTTCAAGGTTTTCTTTTTCCCGTCCCCAGTGGCAACCCCTTTTTTTTTTTTGTGCTGGAAGATGCAGAAATGGTGGGCAGCTGCTCTGAGACTTGAACAAAAGTTTCTGATGAACACCAGATGAAGAAAAAGTCATCTTTTGTAAATGTTTATGTTACAGTTAAGAAATAATTTCTTCCTAAGCACCTGTAGTTTTAGACAGTAGAGTCTATTTAACAGTTTGGGGATTTTTAATTTCTTAGTATTTATTTGTGCTTTTGTTTTGACTCTTGGGCTCTCATTAGTCTGGCAGATGTCTTGCTCTGAAACTGTGTGCTGCCTTCCTGGAAATGGAATTGAGCCATACAAAAGGGACTGTGCAGATCAATTGAGAGTCTCTATTCAGTTTGGGTTTAGTTTTGGTCTCTTTTCTTTGGCATATCTATGTATATAGCTGATCTTTGCATATTTTTCAGGATCAGTTTTTAATCAGTAATTAATTGCTAATTCTGGAAGCAGTAATCTTTAGATATTTGTGATATTGGCATGGGAGCTTTGCAGATCAGACATTCAGCCTCAGTGTCGCTTAACATTAGGTCTGTGTTCCCACACTCGTAAGATCACTGTGGCCCTTGGACGTTTGGTGGTACCCCCAGGTGGGGTCTGAAGTTTGGTGGTCTGACTTGGAGTTGTCCACCCCTAGCCTGTGGAAAAGGAGGTTTTCTGGGCCCTAGTTCTGAGTTAGCACTCAGGATTCCTTGCAGGCATCTCCTTCCACCTGAGATCTGGAAGTGAACACTTGTTCTTGCATTCAGCACCTTTCAGAGGTGAACCTGCCAGGAGTGGTTCTGGTTTGGCTGCTGGTGCCATCTCCCATCTGGGACACAAAAACCCTCCCATGCAGATGCACTAGCCCAGGGAGCTGGAAAACAGGACAGTGCCTTGTGTGCCTGAGGGAAGATGAACATTTGTGTCCTGTGAGATCACCCTAAGCTGGAGGTTGAAGGGGTCTTGCCTGCTCCCCCTGTCAATAGTTTGCTCGGGGAAGGTACAAGAGACCCTGCAAGATGCAGGTGTTAGATCTGTATCCTCCCACCTCGATCAAGTATAAATTGTCTTGCAGCATGAAGGCCTGCTGTCAGTGGTCTCCAAAGAGAGTAAATGCTTCTGAACAGCTCACTTGGCTGTGGTCGTGCTCCTGCTCCCATGCCACAGTCTGTCAGTGCTCAGTTCTAGGCCCAGCTGCAGCTGAAACCACAACCATTTCTGCTGTCCTGAAATGGAAGAATCCTCAGCTGCTTTTGGGTTACAATTTTATAATAGGTTTCTGGAACAACCTGGTGTTGGGCACTCACGATGGTATTGTTGTGTTACCTGGGCAATGCTAATTAATCCACATGTGCCATTTCCAGGAGAAGCAAATGCCGAGTGCTTTATTAACCTTTTGTCTGAGGCAGGTGGGGAGGAGAATGTAGGTAGGCATTGCCATTATTCCTCCCTCCCAGAGAGATGGGCAGGGAAGAGGTGGAATTGCAGAGTTTATTATTCCTCCCCAGTAAGACTGCCAGTGCTGTATACAGAGTTTATTCTCAACTTCTGCCCACGGGGAAGTAGGAGAAAGGAAAAAAAAAAAAATCAGAAAAAGCCATTAGTGTGTGCTTATCAGTGGTGGTGTCAGGAGTTGTAACCCCTTGTGTCCCTCTGGCAGGGCTGGCAGGGAGGGGTGGGCACAGCCCTGGGCCCTGCAGGTGCCGGGCTTGCCTCCCAGTTCACCAGCAACATTCCAGCCCTACCGGTTTGGTCCTCCAGGAGAGAGGAGCGGTGAAAGCATCGATGTAGTCTGGAACAAAAGGCTGGGAGTTGCTAAATTAGCTTTAGGCATGAGTGCTGTCCTCTGCAGGTGTAGAAACACTTCGGGATTTATTTTTAATTTACGTTTATTCTGTTCATTCTGCTTCTGTGACAGCTTTGTTAAAAGTTACCTAGGAGCAGTGAAAGCAGAAAAATCTTTTTTTTTTTTGTTTCTCTTCTGATCTGTAACTAATTTTTTTGGTAAGAGGATGGGACTAAACTGGTTTTAAAATTTTGTGTGACCTGGTCACCAAATCTGACCAATTCAGTTTTTCATTCCAGAAAACGTGCTTTTAAAATATGTGCATTTGTAATGTAAACAAGTTGGATAGCTTAATTTACATGGCAGTAATCCACAAGATTTGAAGAGGTGTGTTTTTAGTTGACTTCTAGTCTGTTTTTGCCCTCCAAAAGGTCCAACACAAATAAGAGTAAGATTTGGTAGTAATTTGATTAAAAACAAATTAGTACTTATTTACCCTTTTCAGTATAAGAAAAGAGGAGGAATGTAAATATCTCCGCTGAAATATCACTGAGGTAGATAGATCTACTAATTGAAAAAGTGAAGTGCAAATTCAGTTTAAAATCTGTGTTTATCAATATGTTTCGTTAGCAATCACTGAATTATCTTTTCTTTTATAAAAAAACTACAGATGTAAATAAGGATAAATTGATTGTCTAAGTATAGGTTTCTTTCTGACAATTTAAGTAATCGAACTGTGATTTAAACAGCAGTGTAAGTGACTCTAAACAGTTTGATTCGCGCTCATCCTTTCGGTTCCCAGAGGTGTGGGTGGCAGTGGCTCTGCATGCCACCCGTTCTTGGCTCGTGCAGTTATTCCTTGGGTGAGGGTTCAGTTGTTTTTAGTGCATCAGCAGGCCCTTCCCATCTCCAGTGTGTGAACAGGCACAGAGGACACCAGGAGAGCGGTGGGACAAGGAATAGGAGCTCGCTGAGCTTGACTCAGGGTTTCCACCTGCAGGAACCTGCGGAGCAGAAGAGCTGCTGTCCCTCCTGGGAGTCTGAGGGATCTCTCAGACAGTCCTGTCTCACCACTTGCCAAGGAATTTCTGAGTAATGCTTGTCACCAGGAGGGATCTCTTTTATCTCGGTTGCTGCCAGTGGAGCTCGGTGGAGGAGTTCTGTTTTCCTGTCAAGTGCCCTTGGGAATTTGCTAAGTACCGTGGAAGTGACCTAAATATCTGCTTTTATCATGCAATTAACATCATAACTTGGGCTTGGGACATGCCTCATTGTTTGGTGCTTATCTTGAGTTCACCTTTTAACACCAAAAGCTAAAAAAGAGCAGCTAATGGACTTACCAGTAGACCGAGGATTTACAGTATGGAAATTAAAACACTGCCCCTTCTACCAGTAATTCAGAGAAACTCCAAGAGGTTTCTTTTACCAGTCTCAAGATAATGGGATTCTTGTGCAGCCCCGTGTCTGGGCATCAGGCTTGCACACATGCTCAGCCCTAAGGTTTTTCTTCGTGGAGCAGGACTTGTGTTTAAGGATTGGGAGTCAGACTGGGGGATGCTGTTCATATTTACATTCTCTTCCCCTCTCCAGATTTCTGTGAGTGTAACTTAATTAGTAAGTTGATCTTAACCTTTTCCTGCTGCTGCTTAATTTTTAGAAATGCTAACAACCTTTGGGAATGGTTAGGTGGAGCTATTCCTGTCTAGACAGTAAATACAGCTTAATGACTGCCCTGGTCTTTAAACAATCTTTAACTCATTGTGAAGTACAGGCTTCCTTATGCTTAGTAGCTCAGGGGACACCTTCAGCATCCCGACCATTTTTCACATAGAAAAATCCCAACTGTATAAACAAATACGTGCATTTGTCAGCAACAAAACCTTGCTCAAGTCTTTAAGTGTGAATCCTGCAGGTCAGTTTTTACTGACGCTCAGCTGAGGCCAGACAGGGGAGTAAACAAAGCTCTGAGGTTGCAGTGGATTTGTGGGGACTGCCCCCAGCTTTGGCTTTCAGGGATACTGGGACACTGTGCTGTGCTTTCTCCACCTGCTGACCAAAATCTGGGAGCTAATTTAGCATAATGTGCAGAGCCCGTGGAGTTATTGCTGACCTCTGTGTTTCAAAAGACACTGTTCTTTATGGGAGTTTGAAGCCAGACTTCAAAGTATTAATTTTGGCGGACACTGAATTTCACACAAATTCTGAGGGAGTTGTCAAAATGTGAAAGCAAACATCACAGAGGAAGAGCAACCAAATGCTGGGTTTAGTCACTTTAATCTATTCTGGTTTTGTATAACACATTTGTGATGTTGCTTACTGCTGGCTGTGTACTCTTTTGGGCATGAAGATGGCCTTGATTCCTGTCTCAGGCAGTGTTTCTTCTCACTTCATCAGAAATGGGTCCTGATTGACAACAGACATTTGTGTTTTTAAACTGACTGTTAGAAATAGTCACAATGCCACAAAGAAAAATAGGAGACATATGTCCCTAGAAGTGTGTAGTGAACGTAATCTATTCAGAGGAGTAGTTCCCAGTGGGCTAGCAGCAGGGAAACTTAAACACATGCATCGAAGGATTCAAGAGTCAGTCTTCATCTGTTTATCCTAAAAATGTGTGCTTTAAAAAAAAAAAAAATCATCCATAGAAGTCTCTCATAATCTGTTGCGGGTTCTACTCAAACCTTTGCAAATAAAGTTGTGTGAGTTGCTCTGCTGAGATCACAGACGGCTGTGTCTGTGACTGTCTGCTAACGCTCGAGATTAAGGTGCCTGGGTTTGTGTGTAAAACTTATTTTTTAATGTAGATTAAAGTGCGAGCAAAGTGCACGCTGTACTTATTCATGTTCTATTACAGCCCACACAAAGAAAACAGGAAAGTTAAGACTCGAGGTCTATTCTATAATTCAGGGTTTTTACTGAAATTTGAAGGCAATTTAAACCACCTACTTATTTCAAAGGTAGTATCGATAGACCACCTGCTGTTGACATGCACTAAGAAAGATGGAAGCATGTAAATGAGCTTTAGAGATTTGCCTGCCTTTGAATACAAATGAGACTCACAACCTCCCGTCCTGCACTCTGGCAGCCAGCTCCAGGGGTGTTTGCAGCCTGCTTTATTGGAAAGTGAGTGTTGTCATCATGAATTATCGTTAGACTTTGTTGTTGTTGATGACTGCTTGTTAGCAGTGGATAATTCAGGTGTAATTCAGTTAGAATGTTTCAGGTATGCCATTAACTATGTATTTTGCAACCTGCATTTGACAAGGGAAACTACTTCCAGCTGAAACTTGGGAAGACTTCTCTTTACCTGCACGTTGATGGATTTGTGGTGGAGAGTGAGGTTGGAACTGAATTAGCTGCAAGAGGGAAGAGAGTAGAAGGCTGCCTGTCCCAATCCTACTGTCATAAATCTAATCTTCCAAGCTCAGTCAGAGTTTTCAGTGAGTCCAGGGAAGATGTGTAAACTTGTTGAATGGTCTGTGCTTTTCTGTTGAGAACTCCAGGAGACTGGGAAGTTAAATCAGAGATTCCAGAACCGTCTGTAAGTTTTTATTGAGTGCGGATGCGGAGGCCTTTGTGATGAAGACATTTCTTCCAGTGGCCTAACAAAAAACTAGGAAGCAAACGATTCAGAGCAGGAAGAGCTCAGTCACTTTTTGGGCCGATGAGATAAAAATCTGAACAATTGGGACTGTCCCTTTGGAATAGCACAGTTGGCTGCTGGGGGAGGCTTTTGGACTGATTTCCATTCATTGTTTTCAGTGACCCTCCTTGAAGAGTCTGAAAGACTCTTTTAAAAAAGTCAGCACCTCTTCTTTCTCCACTTGTAAGTTTTGAAAGCACTCAACTGTGATTCATCTGTGTTTGCAGACTGCCACTGGCTGTCTCCTCCCAGAGCATCAGCCAGCCCTTTGAATATTTGCTACCTATTCCTTGTTTGTGCCGTGACTTCAAAAGCAACAGTTGTCACAAAGAAGCAGGCTCTCCTAAATGACAGCCTTCGCTGCCTTTAAGATCACAGGTCAAATTGGAAAGTGAAGGTTTAGGGATGATTTGATAGCACCAGATGCTATCCTAATGTCTTTGTAAACTGATCTCACAGTTTAATTCAACACTATAAAACCTCCTAGTCAAAGAAATGTCTGCTTGTCCTTAAATGGGCAGCTATCATGGCAGTAATTTGCTTATGAGATGCTTTTCTTTCTGGAAGACTAACGTGTCTCGGTTCCTATCAAAAATAAATCAATTTCCTGTGGAAACTGGCATAAATCAGATTGTTTCTTCATGTTCTCGCAGTGTTTGTCGGAGTTGCTGTTAGCTGTGGCTCGGCATTGTCTCCCAATGAATTGCTGCAGCGGATGAACAAAACAATATTAATCTGTTTTTGTTAATCCTGTTTTGTAATTAAATACATCTTTCATATAAATCCTGTTAAGATTTGAATGAAAGGGGATTTATGGAAACATGACTTGCTTTTTATAAGATAGTTTTAGGATTATGAAATGAACACTGAGAGAAAGAAAAGTTTGACTTGCTCGCAGAGTAAAAGATTTTCTCTTTGTTAATCTTGCTTTGCTGGTGCTATGAAAAAAAATATAATAAGAGCATTCAAGCTGGGTTGCCTGTGGTTTAACTCTAATTCTATAGGCTGCACACTCTTTCTCCCCAAAATCCCCACAGCAAGTGACCTTGTCAAACAAAAGTGTGGAATAATGGGAGGCAGCCCAGGGACTGTGGCTCATTTACAAGCAGCTGTTTGCTACTGTCAGAACAAAGGCAAATCAAAGTTGCATTAACGGGGTATGACAGGCACAGTGAGCAACTCCCCAACAATGTTCATCCTCTTGTGTTGTTCTGGTTATAATATTGGTTTGCCTGAAGGAGAAAATAGTCATAAGGTCAAGTCAGACATCTATGTTTTCAAAGCCTTTCAAAATTGCACACATTATTCAGCTGATCAACTATTGATGTTTTTTAACAAAATTAGCATAACAGCAAATAGATACATATTTATGTGCATGCATGGCTTTTTTTACGGGAATTAGAGCCACATAGGGAATTAACAATTGTATCTTCACAGGGGGATGTTTGCAGTCTTGTCTGGCCTTCTCCTCTTGTCTGATTCAGCCAATCTGAGAATTAAGGCAGTTGTAGCTAATGTGGCTTTTGAATGTCTGCGTGGCCTCCTAGCAAGCTGAGAGGATCACTCTGTCTTCTGAATAGCTTTTGTAGTTTACTGCTTGACTGGAACTTGTCTCTGTACCTCGCAAAATATCGCCAAATTGTCTGACTGTGTCAAAGAAATTACACAAATGATGTGCAGCCTTCCTTGAATTTTCCTATTTAGAGTGTGCCCTGAATCCTGAGAAGCATCACGAGCAAGGTCTGTTTGACTTAGCTGGAGCCTGGTAATGTGTAATTACTCAACACCACTGAAGAGCACGAGAGATTCCTTGTGGAATAGTGGAATTGTTTTGGCAAAGAGGGGCCAGAACCTGGCGTGTGAGTGAGCAGTTCTCCCCAGCCAGAGCTGAGTGGGGTGCTCGGGAGGTGAGGTTTTAGCCCTGTGAATGAGCCAGTTGCATAACTTGAGCCTGTTCTGCTCAACCCAGTCTGTCATCAGAAATGGTGATGATGGATCAGTCAGACTTGCTAAGAGCACGTCTGAGAAGGGCTGAAGGAAGGAAATTCAGAGAGCAAGGACAGGAGAACGGCTGGACATGAGCTTTGTAACTCGGCACACAATAGGCAGCACATTTCTCAGCGTTTATTGCGCCTCACGTAGGGTGATAAAGGCTGAAGGCAAAGTGACTTTAACAGTCCCAGAAGTGCAGTATTCCCTGAGAAATACACAGTTTAAAGTGCCTTATACTGCCATTATGAAATTTATAAATAAAAACAAGGGAAGTGGTGAGACTTACACGTTTATTGAGCAAATGGATAGGGCTACTATGTCATTAATAGCTGATCAAAAAGATCTATTTGTTCAATAAAACAGCGAGAAACTGTCTTTTATATGTAGCAAGTATTTTGCTACTGGTGTAAATTCCTGAATTGCCTGATTGTTTTTCTGATGGGGAGAGAGAGACTAGGAAGAGGAATAAGAGAAAAATGCTTTTAAAGTAAAATGTACTGCAGATTTAAGGCAACTGTGGAGTACATTTTGGTAGGGGCGTTCGACATCTGCTATATTTCACAATTCAGATACTATAAACTCTTTAAGAATCTACCAATTTGAAGTCAGTTACTTCGTTTTCAGCCTAATCTGCAGTTTAGTTAGGCATGTTGAGAAGGTACAGATGTGAATAATGTGGATAAAGGCCAATTAAGATACGGCCAGTGTATCTCCTCCTAACCTTTGGAGACAGCCTGCTTGAATTCTAAACATTTAGGGTAAAACTTTCAAAAGTGCAGTGGCTTGCACGCATACAAAGTTGTACTGACAACATCTTTTAAAGTGCTAACATGAATGTGAATTTAATTTAATTTATTCTCACAAACTTGCAGCTCTAGCTGTATGTGTTACAGTATCATGTACAGGTGCCAGCCAAGATTACGGCTCCATTGAGCTCTACTCATCCAAAAAGTTCTATATTTATCAGCGTGGAGAGCTTGTCGAGTTTCCTCTTTCCCTGCCGTTATCAACTGTTTTGAAATATTCAGAACCTTAAGTGATACTGAAAACTTACCCAGTGTCCAAAGCACATTGTGTATTTTGAAGTGAGAAGTAGAGCTGTACTTGTAAAAGTGTGCTTGCATTTAGTTTAGCACTCAAAATAGAAGAACACTATTTGCATAGGAAATTTGATAATACTGTTTTATTGCTTGGAAAGGTTCAGATTTCTTCCTCTGCTCTAGAGGTCACACAATGTGCAGCAGTTTTATATCATCACCTTACAGTCAGTATATTTAACAGTAATTAAAGAAATAGAGGTTTTATTTTGTTGTGAATCAATCTGTTAAACTCACACGACAATATCCTAAATTCCTTTTGGTTAATGGTCCTACTCTTGCTGGAAAAGGAGGACATTTTGTGCATTGCTTTGCTTGAATAGTGCTAAGAGACTAGCAGATGGTCACTTTCCAACTGGTTTGCCTTGAAAAAAAAGAAATTAAAATATTATAGTGCCGGGGAGAGATGTTGTAATGTGTCCCTTTCAAATTAACAGGTCGTTTTTTCTACTATTTTATGATTGTAAAATAGCTCAATGTCACATAAAAGGTTAAAAGCTGGAGTAAATGGCATCATGGGAAATTTGAAATAAATAGGGTCTCATATGGTTTATGGCTCTATACTTGAACACACAAGGAATATATTTATTTCCTTGCAAAGGCATTCTGTGAGAGCTTACCATGTTAATATGAAATGTGGTAACAGCAGATTCTGTTTAAAGTACTTCAAATTCACAAGTTTGGGTTTTTTTGTTTACTAAATTACTCCTTTCTAAGGCTACTTGTTCAAATTGTTGGCAAGCCTAAGAGAAGATGGGATATTTTCAGAAAAAAAATGGAAGCCAGAGATTCCAGTTCATTGACTTATTCTGCTGGTGTCTCACTGGTTCCTTTTCACAAAGCACAGACCTTCAGAACTGATTTAAGCTGTAGACTCCAAACTGTCAGGTATTTCACATTAGTGCCAAATTTGTTTCCTGGTGGTAAAACTGGCTCCACTGGGATGTTCTGCAGTGTCCCAGTTCCAGCAGCCCCACTGAGCGAGGCTTGAACAAATTTAGCTCCTTTGTCTGTTCCACTGGCTGCTTTATTGCTGTGCAGGGGAAGAAAGATGATGGGAAAGCCCTTGTAAAGCTTCTCACCAGCTACCTCTGTGAGGTAACCCTTGCTTTGTCTGCTGCTGTGCCATCACCTGTGCTGTTACAGCCTGAGAATCCGAGACCAGGAGGAAATTATTAAAACTGAACTTTAAAAATCGAAGCATTTCTGATTTATAAGTCTGTAAAATTGTCATGACAGTGAGAAATGCTTTGTCTTTCAAAATCATTAGCAGAGGTAACCTTTAAGATTATCAGTCCTGCGCAGCTAGGATGTTTTTGTGTTGAATCTGATAACCAACACAACTTTCGTTTTTGTTTTGATCTGGGGATTGTGAACTACATCTAATCCTATCAGGGTTTTGGAAGAAAAGCAGGGAAAGAAAGAACAGAACCACAGGAACATTGTTCTGCATCCAGAGCTTGTTCCTCAACGTAAAGTCTGGGTAATTTTCGCAAAGGGAAATTCTGTGGTTTGCTGGTTTGGAGTTTCAGTCTTGTCCTGCTGTCCCAGAAAGAGGCCTATGAATAAGTTGCCTAGAACTGAGCATCACAGCCAGTTTGTTTCAGAGTGCCTTTAGTTTTTTATTTCTGTTTTGCTTCCAGTCCTCTTTGCTTAATATAGTTGGTAATCAGTGAGGAAATGCAGAACACATTGCCTGTATTTCTTAGTAGAGCAATATCAGTGGTAACGGCAAAAAGAGGCTGTTCAGGTAGGTGATGAAGCCTGAAGATGTAATTTCCCTAAAAGCTATCTCAGGCCAATTAAAATTAATAACCATTTGTCATAACTACAGCAGGAGAAGGCTGTGGATATTTCTGCATGATACTGCACAGGGCTGTGTTAAAATTGCATTTGAGCTCAGAAGTGTAGGAAACTGCCTGTTCTATCTCCAGCTTCGTGGTGCCACACCCAGCCTAAACCCAGGCTGTGGAGCAGGCACTGGGCAGCTCAGCAAAAACTCCCCACACAGCAGAGTTTACTGAAGTCCAGAGTTTGGTGTTGTAGAGAATAAGAGGTCTGAGGGCCTTTGTTCAGAATTGCAGGAGTCTAAAAGGTGAAGACAAAAGATGATGGATAGATGCTGCTCACAGGACATAAAATTCTAAAGAATTGACAAATCAAATTGACCACCTGGAAAATTGTTCAGAGGAGAAATACTGGGTTGTTATGGCTTCCTACCAACAGAAGAGGCTGAGGTATTTTTTTCACAGTGGATTATGATGGGGCAGGTTCTGGGTAATATTGAACTCCTTCTCCAGCATGTTGTGTCACTGGGAAAGCCAGTGACACTGTTCTTTAAATCCTGAAGAATGGGAGAGTCTTGGATGATAAAAACAGATTGACACGGAGATGTTTAGCCCTAGAGGTTCAAGATCACTGAAATTTAGCAAGAGACATAAAAATAAACTGGTTTCTGTCATTGTGCTCAGGAATCCAGACTTATTTTTCAAATAAGAATAAAATAGTGGTAAGAGTGTGCCATAGTAAATTATCTGTAAATCAGCTAAAGGCCTTTTTTCTTCTGATGGATGTACGTGTATTTTGCAAATGAATGTGTTTATACACAAATGCACAATCATTTGCTTTTGCATTATCTTTTTTGATGCAAACCTTTATTTATCTCTTTTTTTGCGGGGGAAGGTGATTGAGTTTTAGAGGCATGTACAGTGATACAGATAGTAATGTGCATTATTGTAAGTGGTTGTAACTAATCTGTAATTAACTGCGATGACATCTACAAGGTCTTCTGTTTTTAAATTATTTAGGAATAATTCTTCCTATATGTGACTTAAATTTTATAACTGTACGAAGTATTTGGATTAAAGAATATTTTGAGCATAGAGGAAAAGGCTGGAATCCATTTCAGCCTGAATTGTCTGGTGATGCTCTGCTCCTATGAATTGCATTGGAGCAAAGGTCAAAGTTGAATTTGCCCAAGCTCTCCTAGCTACCAAACACCTGCACTGTACTTCCTTGGAAGAGGAATATGGAAGGGATTTGGGTTGGTTTTGGAGGAGGAGGAGGGTTTATTTTGCTTTGGTTACACCTGTTCTGGAACAAGCATTTGTTGCTTTTTATGCGTTGCGTGTCTGCAGATCTGTTGAACAAAGGATTTTACCAATGTCCTTAGTTTATGTTAGAATAGTTAAATATTACAGCAGGAAAACTGTGTCTCACCATATGTTTTCTTGAGATGTTTGGTTTATCTCTCAACTGAAAAAAAAAAAAAAGATGACAGTTGCTAGAGTCAATAAAACTGAATAGCTTTGTCTGAGTAGGAGCTGAACAGACAGAAGGAAGTGCTGTTAGCGTGCTATAGCCCTTGGAGTAATGGCTAAAAATAAATTTGTAAATTACATTTACCCAAATGTGGTGTGGTGATAAAGTTTGGGAATAATACAGTGGGGTATCCAGAGCGTCCCATTGCAACTTGGATGCTGAGCTGAATCCTTTGCATTCTTTAAGTACTGACGGAAACAAAGATCGTTGGGATGTCACGCAGCAAAAAATTAAAACCACAAGGGTGCGGCAGTCTTGTTACTTTTTACGTGTTTTGCTAACATTAAATATATAAAAATATGTTCAAGGAGATGGGCTTGGTGGTTGTTGCTTGGACTGGGTTAGGAATGAAAAGAAGATCTGTCCGTTGGTGAAACAGCAAGCAGCCAATCAGCAGTTTCAAACAAGAATCTTCTTTGAGAAATGTTTCCGGTCGTCTTTTTCTCTCTATAGTTCCTAAAGGGAGTTTTTATGGGTTTTTTCCTTCTCACAATTCTTCCCTGTGTCTCTGGATTTTCTTTTGCCTAAAGTCAGCTGGGAACATGATGTACTTGCCTGTTGTTCCTCCTGTTTCCTTACTTTGAAGATACTTCCTCTAAAACCCGCTTCAGGATTTCTTGAAGGATGAGATAGAGACACTAATATAGCTTTTCTCCCTTTTTGGCCTTCCTGGTGTTGAAGCCCTGAGAATTGCTTATGCTCAAAGTTTGGTGTGTGTCCAGCGGCGATGTGTGATTACAGCAGAAACAGAAGGAAAAAACAAGTTTGGATGTGTTTATAGAAGGTAATTATCATCGCAGGGGAAAAAGACAATGATGCATTGAGCCATCTGAATGACTTGGCGCGGAGTCAGCTTCTAATCTGTTTTGTTGTGCCTTTGAAAGCATTTATTTGGTCCTGCACTTCCCTTTCCCTGTTCACCTCTTTGTCCACGAGTGCAATGAGTGGCCGATTCCCGCGTCCAGGGGGATGTGCTCGGGGAGGGGGAGCACAGGGGAACCAGGAATACCTGGGCCTGGTGAGCAGCTGAGGTAACAGGCTCAGGGTGTCAGCACCAGTAAGCTGGGAGTGCCTTCCCAGCGGTCCCAGCAGCTGTGAGTGTGCGGTGCAGGCGGGGCAGTCCCGTTTGCGGGTGAGGAGCTGGGGCTGGGCTGGCCCGTCACGGTGCGCAGGGACGGATGGGGACGGATGGGGACGGATGGGACGGATGGGGACGGATGGGGATGGATGGGGACGGATGGGGACGGATGGGGACGGATGGCGCCGGGGCCGCCCCGCCTCAGCTCCTTCCTGAGAGGAAGAGAAAAGCCACTTTCTCAGTCTCTGACCAGAATGCATGATAAGGCTCCATGTCAAAAAGGGCAAGATTGGGCTCACAGCAATTATGGCAGAGGCATACCGGTTTCCTTGACAACCAGATTGAGGATTCTTTGTGATTTATTATTTACCACTTCAAACTCTCATTCTCTGATTTAATTAGGGAGAGGGATTTCCATAAGTCCCCTCCCTTCCAAATTTGAATACCCCCCACATTATTGCTGCCACCAGCTACACCTATCCCATGTTGATGTGGCTCCAAACCAGCTACAAATTGGGCTTGGCGTGTAGTCTTCGCAATTTTAGGCAGGTTGCTCAGACAGCAGGTAACTGAAATTCAGTGGATATTATATTGGGTAGTGACTTGTTAATCTGCACTTACTAGCAGGGATAATAGACCTCCTAACCTTCCCTCTGCTCTCCCCCAGGTTTTTCAGAGGCAAGGGACTGCAACAAGTGATACTTTTCAATTGTCCTTAGAGCCCTGGGAAAGATAAAATAGTATCTGCAAGTGCCAGTTTCCCTTGCTTGGGCAATTCACATTATTTTCTTCTTGAAGGCTTTATTAGCAAAATACATTGGCCACTGTAGTGTAAACAAAGAGTGTATTTTGATATTTGGGAGGTTTTTGCTACTGCCAGTGGGGTAGCCATTTGAAACAGAAAACCTATCCTAAAATGTGGCTAAGGATGGGGAGTACAACTAGTCTGTTCTGACATCACTTGTATTTCAAAAATGTATTCCCCATGTTTATGAAACATTGACTGAGTTGTGATCTACAGCACCTGTTCTAAATTTAGTAATTCCTAATAGAATTTTGAGCACAACAATATAATAGAGATTTTTATTCAAATGTCACTGGCAAATTTGAGTCATTATATATCAAGAGTGAAATTGGGTCCTCCAAAGGGCATTTTTTCTTAAAGTACTTTCCTGGGTTGCATATTTTTTATTTCGTATTCAGCATGAGGAGTCTGCTGCATTTAATAAAATAAAATGAAGGTCATAGAAGATCACTGGTTTTCCCATAATGTGTCTCAGTAGATGACTGGAAGAAAGGGTAGTGTTTGAAATGGGTTGAGGATCTTCGTGCAGACTCTATAGAAAATTTGTGTCATTTTTTAATTACAGGGAGGATTTCTTTTCTTAATTGTGTTTATTTCACTCCATATAGTCTCTCGGCTGTACCACCTCAGTTTTAATTTCAGAAGTGTATATACATTTTGTCATCCTCACCTCAGGGAGTTCCTGAGATGAGTCAAAAGGTGTTGCTCTTCCCGTGGGGGGCTGAACGTGAAGCTCATTGAGTCAATAAAGACAGTGACCTAAACACTCCCGGGTCCTGTCCTGGCTCCCTCATGCACCAGTGCCCCATCAGGTGCTGAGGGGAGCTGGCTGCTGAAGATGCTTCTCTAAAATGGAGTAGTCTAATGAAGCTCATTAATGTCTTTTTCATTAGAACAAGGATATTGAGTGTCCAGGTTAAATTCTAAAAAATCTGTCCTGCGCTCATTGAGGTTAATGACAAAGCTCCCGATGATATTAGTGATGCAGGATGAGAACTTAATTGAGGTAATTAAGATTCTGCTTACCTAAAATTCCCTATTATTTTCAAGTAGATAAAATATTACAAAATTGCTACTGTGAACAATTGTGTAATGTTGGATCTCAACACGTCCTTCAGAGATGACAGCAATTCAGTGGGAGATAATACTGTTTCTGTATTTTGCATTTGATTTGTACAGTACCCCTGTGAGCTCCTAGAGACTCTTGTGTGTGAGAACCATTGTGGAAAATAGGGTTCTTTTTGGCTTTGGAGCTCAAACGTTGCCTTTATTGTCTATTTAAAGGTAACGTGGGCCATACCTTGCTGAATCCCAGTACGGATCTGGAGCTCAAATTCAGCAGTGCAGTAGTGGCGTGGTACTGTATAAGTTGCAGAGAACAGTTTCATCACATGCAGCTTGCTTTGTGGTACTGCAGACTTACAAAGTCCTTGTTTGGACCAAAGAGAAATGCACTTTGCTTGCTGAGTAGATGGGATATCCAGCTCTAGTGCCTTCCAGGGAGCCTAAAGCCTGTGTTATAAATGATTATGTCAGGATGCCTAATTTAAATAGTCACCCGAACACCTGCTCATTCCTGCCTTCTTTGGACACCCCTAACCTTCTCCTTCCTGCTTGGCATCCCCGGCAGATTAACAACTCCCTCCTCAATTACGCTGCCGTAATGACTGCTTGGATTGTGCTCCCAGCTGGATCTGGGGGTCACCCTGCTGGGAAAGCTGCGGGCAGTGGTGACAGCAGGGATGAGGCTGGGTGGGTGATCTGGGGGTCACCCTGCTGTGGAGAGGTGTGGGCAGTGGTGACAGCAGGGATGAGGCTGGGTGGGTGATCTGGGGGTCACCCTGCTGTAGAGAGGTGTGGGCAGTGGTGACAGCAGGGATGAGGCTGGGTGGGTGTGGGACGGGCATCGCTCCTCAGAGCGTCCCCTCTGCCTGTCCCCATCTACACCTGCCCCTTTGTGCACCTGAGGAACGGAGCACACAGCACGGGGCTTTTGGCAGCAAAGAGTCCTTTTGGGTGGTGTGGAAAAAAGTGGAGCAATCAGATCTTTTCTACACAGCTGTCTCGTCCTGAAATACTAGCTTTTATGCTCAGGAAAAGACTTCTACAAAAGAAAACTGTGACCTGGGACATTAATTACTGAGAAAATTGCCTTCCACACCTGTAGTAACGGTGTAGCACTTCTGTCTTGCTAGTTATTGACTTTATTCTCGAGCACCTAACAGTGATTTGGTTTGGTGCAGAGCTTTTCTAGCCCTTGCCTTTATTATGGGTTGTATTCAGATCAATGAACAGCTTTGGAAGCAGAGTCTTTCAGCTATTAGATGTGTGCTTCTAAATTGAAGTAATGAGCAAATGAAAAGTTTTCCTTTCTGTGTTGTGTTAGTGTCTATTCATCCCTTTTGTTACTTCCTAATGTAAATAGTATTAAATACAGAACTCTTATCACATAATTATGGAAAATTGTTTACTTTCTATCTTAGTACTCAGAGATTTCAGGGATCCTGATTTTTCATTTCTTTCTTTTGAGCATTCACTAGCTGGTTCTCAGAAGCTGAGAGCCTTCTTGCCGTACACATTGTGACAGGTGGTGAGGGAGATGGACAAATTCCAGGACTGAAGACCAGAATTCAAACTCAGAAGCCCTGACTTTGAGTCCAGGTGGAATTTAATTATCCTGTCCCTTTATCTCACTTGTCTTGCATGTTTGCAGTGAGGCATATGGATACTCAGCTCCTTTATAGGTGATGAGCAGCAGTTTGACAGGGTAGAAAAGGTGCATGCTTCTCTTATTTACTCTGGAAATGGGACCTGTGTCGCCATTCTTCCTCCCTGCTGTCCAGGGAGCATGGCAGAACTGTGTATCTTCCTCAGTTATTTATAAAAGTGGAATCATTTTCCTTCGTGCAGTTCATTTTTCGGAGGATGCTCTCAAGTGTCTGTGCAGGATTATTCCATGATTCATAGAATGTGCCAGAACCTTAAGTATGTTGTAAAAACTATGTGTTGTTTATCCCTCTCCTCTCTATGATAGTCTTTCAGAAATCCACAAATATTTCATAGGAGGTAAGGTCAGGAAGAAAACCTTTCACTCTGACAGGTATTTTCCAAGATTGGTCGCTACTCTTGTCTCATATCTATTTATGGGAACATTAAAAGTGACGGCACATTTACCTTTAAAGTGCGTTCATCACATGGCTCTTCTTGTTTTCACGAGGAATGACTGTGGATTTTGGTTTAGCAGTTTCATCTGCAGGATCTTGAGCCTTTAAGTTTGCACGGGTTCTTCTCCTGAGTCCTCTGCACTGTTTCAGAAGCTGAATGAGAATACTGAATGAGAGGGGATTGCTGTGCTATTTGCATGCTCATAAGCACTCTTTAAGCAGCTTGCCGTCATTAAAATTAACCACATCATTTTTCCACTGTAAATTATACTGTGACAATTGACTCCACCCCATTGTTTTATTGAAACAAAAGAGAGTATATGAATTCTTATATTGTTTCTTGATTCCATTTCCAGTGAATATATAATTCTGTTTGTAAACAAGAAAGTGCCCCCTTTGTAATTTTACAGCTGTGATGTCAAATATTGCCATATGATAGCAATTGTACAGTAATTAAATCTGTGGTAATTTTTTAGCACTAGGGCTGTATTTGGTGTTTTAAACTCTGGCACTCATAGAATAACATTTTCTTTAAAATGAGCCAGAATTATCAGGTATTGTAGTGAGATGAAGTGTTTCCCTTCCTTGCATAGGTTAGGCTATAACCAGTTTAACCAGGGGTTATTACTGGCACCCAACATGTCACCTGCTGGGATGATTTGACTTCCACCAATGCACATATTCCCAGGGAAATGATACATCTCTGCATGCTTCTATCAACCTCTGAAGTGACAAGGCTTTGGGTTTCTTAATGATGAGAATAAAAGCATATTTCTTTTGTCAGCTGGTCACTCTGAATACTGATGGAAGTCCCCCTTTCTTCCTCTTCCTCTTTCCCTGCTCATCACATGGTTTCCAATCAGAAATGATTGAGATAACTGGAAATATAAATTGTTGTCAAAATAACATTTTTGTAGAAAATAAAAGAATATTTATTTTTATTCTGCTACGGGTATCCTGTGCAGAGGAAATAATTCAATGGGAAATCCTGTTGACACAACATTTCTGACACATCAGCCTTTGTGTCTCTTACCTCCCTTTCTTGGAGGTTGTTTCTGATTCAGAAGCTTCTCCTTCCTGACAGGTGGTGTGCTCAGAGAGTTCACAGTTGGTAAACTGGAGATAACCTCCAGGAGGGGGGTTTACAAAGACCATGGGACTTACTTGCCTTGAGGAATTTTGAAGATGCAATGTATTTAATGGCGAGAAAGAAAAGGGTAGAGTGCTTTCTGTGAGCTGGCAGAGGATCAAGTGTGTGTGATGTGAAGGAAAAAAGGAAGGAGATTCTTGCAGCCTGAGAACAGACATCTGGCTGGCAAAAGGAAAGAAATATCATTGACAGATGAATACTGTTTTTAACTGGGATAATTTTAGATCAAGAGGGCAAAGTCTTGCTCTCATGCACACAGCTCCCACTGAAAGGGATGGGAAAGGTGCATACATATGAGAATAAAACGTGGTTCTAAGTGAGAACTGAAGAACACGTATTTTTATATTAGATATTTAGACTTTCATGTTTAGATCACGTGGTTTCCATCTGCCATATGCAGGCACTGCTAAAATGCTGCCAGGAACCAGGCTCTGGTTTGGTGACTTTCATTAAAGGAATTAGTGGTTTCTCTCCAGTTTCAGTGTGGCTGGATTCAAAGTGCAGAAGCCCATTTTCACAGTTTAGCATTAATTAGCACTCTAATGGCAGCCTCAGCAGGCAGGTGAAGGATTAAATGAGCATGAAGACCAAACTGTCTGTTTTCCCCTAGTGGTGATTCCTTCAAGATAGGGATGGGACACACCGGGCTGATGTGTGGATGTGTGCATGGCTGCTGCCCGGGCTGTGAGTGTGCCAGGTGATTGAGGGACTGTGCTCTGCAGCTCTGTCCGTGTGGCTCTCATCTCTGTCCTCTTTCCTCTCCTGCTGTTGAAGTGCACACACACAAACCCTAACAAAAACACAGTCCCCAAACCCCCCCTTAATTCTGCCACCTTGCCCTTCTGAGTGAGGGGTGAGAGCTGTTCAGGAGAGTTCCCGTGAGCTCCTTGCCAGCCTGCACAGGAGGGATGGAAGGCTGAGTGCTGCTGCTCACTCCGGGTTTTGCTGAATCATTCAACAAGGTACAGAGAGTAGGTAAGCCCTGACTTTTTTTTTTGCTGAAGAGAGCCTCATAGGGTTATTTTTGAGAATTGCATGGAGACTGGAGAACGCAGAAGGAAGATTGTAATAAGTTTCAGTGAACCTGGAAGGCAGGACCCATCCTGGTGTGAGTCAGAGGGTGTAACTCTGGCTTCTCTCCTGAATTTCATTAAGCAGACATACGTACTTTATGTTTATGGATACTGAATATTAAGTATATAATTACAGAAAATGACTTGCAGATGTAATTCTGCTGCTCACACTGAGTCTTGAAAAACATTAAAAATTTGACAAAGATTTTTACAGTTTTAATTTTTCAAAAGACTAAATTGTGTTCAAATAAAATGTAAAAAATATTTCTAAAAAGCCTTCATTAGATACTTAATATTTTTAAAAGCTTTTATTGATAGCAATTCGTATTTCCAGTTTGTAAGAGATAGGCTTCCAGATTTTAGTCAAGTAATTAAAATATGAAATGTCTGAGAAGCAGAATTCTAGAAACCCGTGTTAAGAATCACCCCTCACAACTCATTTATTCAGTGGAGAAGTTGCTTTGCCTCCATGTAATTTAAATGGTCAAGTCTGTTCCTTTGCACTCTGTGCCTGTTTGTTAAAGTTCAGGTGATGAGACCCTTTCATGTACTTTTATCCTGTTTTTATGAATGAGTTTGATATAAACGAGGAAGATGTCCCTTACTAGCAAACACATTTCCCTCGCTAAATAATCCCTCTTCTCTCGGCGTCCCCTCCTTCCAGCATCTTAATTGAGCCAGGATGGGTATGTACAGGAGATGGCAGAGCGTGCAGCTGGAGGAGAATATTCCTGCAGTGATTGCTTCCTGCCCAGCGTGACCCCGAGGAACAGAGGGGTTCTGTGTGCCGGGCTGGCTGCGGCTGCCGGGGCTTCCCTGCCAGAGGAGCCGAGTGCTGTGAACTCCAGACCTCTGGGCAGTGTCAGCAGCTCTTACTGTGCCAGGGTAATCTTTTAATAGACATGCTTGCCAGAATGGCTTTTTCCCTTCAAAGATAGAATGAGAAAGCACAGTTGTCATTTAAATTGCCTCTGTCCTTGTAGTAGTTGGTAGTGATCTGTTGACCGGGACTGGATAATTTAAAAGCTGTTTAACAAAATAACATGCTTGTCTGTGTGAAACATATACAGTGCTGAGAGACGGGGAGAAAAGTCCCCTTTGACAGAGTTCATGGGGTTCTTTAGAAACTGCAGGATGCTGAGGCTTGTCTGTGGAATTGTGAAAGCTTTGCAGGGCCCGTGGTGAGCATTTGCGTGGTTGTGAGGTGGCAGAGCGTGTTCAGCTGTCCCCCTGCACCCTCCCGTGTGTGCAGGCATGCACCTCGCTGGAGAGGGAGAGAATTCCCAGCAGGGTTTTCGTGGGGCTTTGCATTTGTTAAATATATATTATTGAAATGCTGCCCAGGACGCATCACTTCATCTTGTGTAGAACTTAAATCATCGCGTTGCATGATATGGTAAAATAAAAGAGATTGTGAAAGAGACAACTGTAAACATTCTGTTTGAAAAGATGTGCTCTTTTCAAAAGACCTTTCTGTTGCAGCCAAATAACACAAGAAGCAATATTTTCTTGCTCGCAGAGACATATATATTTATTTCTGCAGAGAATTTGTTTTGGATTCTCAGTTTTTCAAGTATCTGCATTTTTGAAATAATTTGGTATCTCCATGTTGACTTTCTCTATGCTTTAAGTTTTAATCAAAGGTTCCTTGCTTCTGATGTCGAGTGCTGATGTTAGCCTGTTTACATTCCACTGTTTTCCCTCTGTATGGGGTGAACATTCAAATGTGGTGGTGCCTTTTTGCTTTTATCTACCAAGCTTAGCACACTCTCTTATTATTGACAGCTCAGAAAGATGGTATGCAAGTGGGCAGGATACTGTGAATTATTAACTTTTCTTTGCACTTTGACAAATTTAGGTTATCTTTGTAAAGACAAATAGTTTCTCTAGAGGAACCAAGGCAGTAGAATGGTAAATAAGGCATTGCAAACTTGAGTTAAAAATTTTTAGCCAATTGTGAATTTACTGTATTTCTGAAACATGATTCTGAGTTACAGTCCTTTCATACAACTTGTATTTTTTATTTTATATACTAAAGTATCAGAGGAAAGATTTTTGTTTGCGATGTTTACTTTTATTTTGGTCTTCTACATGCATTGATCAATAAAGCATTAAAGAACATACATTACCACTAAAAATCCCTCTACCTTTTTTCCTGGGAAATGAGATTTTGCAAAAGCAGTTTATTTTCTTCCTTCAGTGAAGAGCCTGCGCTCAACCAATTTGTAGGCAGATCTGAAGTGCAGGAAACATATGTTTGCCAGGAAGCTTTCCTATAATCAAAATGGTCAGCAAGACAGAAACAATGCTCTTTTTCTCATTAGATATTAATCTTCTTCCATTTTTGTAAAAAACAACAAAAAAAAGTCGCATTGCACAGTGATGAATGTACACAGAGGCGGGTGAATCAGAGGAGCATATGGTGCGTGTGGTGCAGACGCTGACTCGAGTCAATGTTTAGGGTGTGCTGCAAGTCCCAGCCCAAGCAGCAGCGAGGTCCTTGCTTTGCTGGTGGGTGGCAGACAGCGGGGGCCGTGCCATCCGGGGCACGCTTTGCCTGCAGGCCGCCAGCAGGAAGGGGGGGAGCGTTGATTTCGGCTGCCAGACTGATAGGTTTGCTCCAGGTACAGCAAGGCAAGCTGGTTAGGAAATGCAGCCCTGAGAGTACAGAGCTACCGGTGACAACATCCATTATTGGCAGAGCCACATACTTACGTGTGAGGAACTCGGGGAGGATGCTGAGGCATTCAGATGGCGGTCGCTCAGACTTCCATCCCGTGGCAGTGCATCTGTTTACCGGGAGTTATCTCCTGAATGTAAATGAATCTCAGTCCTAAGTCATTGCACCTGTTGCCAAGAGGTATTTATTCCAATCGCTTGCCTAAAGCGCAGCGAGTTATTGCTTGACGTTTTATAGCTCCAAAAGAAGCTGTCGTTTCAAAATCATTTGTTCAGAGAGGAGAAAATGGAGCAAAACAGTTCATTTTACCCTAAGCACTGCTATTTGGCAGTATTCGCATTTGCACGGCACAAAGCTGCAATATTGATTTTTCGCTCACAGGGCCTCCCACAAGTTCTTTCTTCGATTGTCAGGATTGCAAGATGGATTGAATTACACTTTGCTTGTTGATACACTTATTTTTTTCTTTGGTGATAGGAGAAAATTGCAAATAAAGCTTCAGCATAAAGATCGCAGCAGCTCTGCTAGTGGACTTTAAATTTATTTATTTTATTTCGTTAAAATTCTTTCTGCGCCATAGAGATTCCTTAGAGCAGCATTCCCACCTAGCATACGCTGCATTGTTTTGCTTTATTGCTTTCAGCTTTTGCAATGTAACACCTACATTGCAATCTCAGGTGTGTCCTCTGTTGCCTGTGAAGTGATCTAACCCTGCTCTAGTGTTTTTTATGTTTGTTCTAATACAGAAGTTCTGATACAGAACTTCTCACGGATGCCTGCAGGGGGAAAAAATGCAGGATAAAACACATTCACAGTCCTTACAGTGGTTGCCATAGATGATGAAATAAGATTTGCAGGCAGCTGATTCCTTTGTAGCAAACTGCAGAGGTCTTGTGTTTGAATTCAGGATGTTTCCTGGCAGAAGAGGAGCCCGTGCTGCGGGGTGCGCAGTGAGGGTCGGTGCCCGTCACGGGAGCTCGGTGTGGCACGGACTGTGGCTGTGCCCTGTCCCCCTGCCCTTCCCCTCCTGCCCCGGTGCAGACGCCTCTTTGACAGCTCTAGGAGCTGTTCCCCTCCTTGCTGACTGAAACCCAAGAAGTTTGGGGAGCGGAGGGTTCCCTGCCAGGCTGTGGTGCAGGAGATACCGGCACCAGTGCTGCCAGCTGGAGGGTGAGCTGTCCATGGGCAGGAGCTGACAGGAGCGGGGGGTGTAGGAATGGCAGTGACCAGCAGCAGCATTGTATTGGGTCCCACCATGGCTGTGGGTGGTCATTAATCAGAGGAGCTGCTGTGTGGGGTGCTGTGCTCGTGTGGGGTGCTCTGCATGTGTGGGGTGCTGTGCTCGTGTGGGGTGCTCTGCATGTGCCCCTCCCTGTGCCCGTTTCACGCCCTCGCCGAGCCAGGAGCGCCTTCTTGTCTTCCTTGTACTAATTTGGTGCTGGGGAGGAACGTGTAGGGTGTTAATGTGATGGATTCGTGTTTCAGCTCTTTCCAGCTTTCAGCTCATGACACTTCAGCAAGCCTCTAATAACAGTGTTTGTTGCTGCTCGTGGTACGTGCAGCTGAACTGAGGGCCAGGAGTGAGCTGGAGGTGGAACGTGGTGCCTTCCCTGCAGCATGGCTCCCTTCCTCGTCAGCAAACACTGAACCTGCTGCCTGCCTTCACGGGGGGTTCAGTTCCTCAAAATATTAAGCCAAGGCAGACCTGGTCACTGGGCTGTGGCCTTGGTTCCTCTGGAGGTGACACCAGCCCCTGTGCGAGTTCTTACACGAGGTTACAAAGGCTGGTGCTGGTGCAAGGGGAGGGCAGGGGCGTGCAGGTGCTGGAGGTGCTGGCTCTGACTTCTGGGAGCCACATCCTGATACTGGCATGATGGTTATAAAAAACTTTATTTTTGCAGTCCTAACAGATAATCATCTTCACACGGTAGGAGTTTTAATCCACAGATCATTAATTCAGTAGAAGAAGTGACAGCTTCTGGTTCGTGTGAAAATTTACTATCAAAGGGTTAGCTCGAGTTGTCTTGTGTTTTTTTTAGATCTTACTTCCTTGCCTCTTCTAACACATCATACTTTTCTTAAAAAGTTTATTTTCTTTGCCTTCAAACCACCATAGAGCTCCAACTTTCCATATGTAGGAGCTGTTTCTCTGTGCTGTCATGACTGGTCTCCAACAGCACTGAGGTATTAATGGCTTTGTGCTACTGTATTATAAAGACATTTTTAAAATATAGGAAATATCTGTAATTCTAGTGAAAATTTAGGAAGGAATGACTGTTTTAAAGAAATAGGATTTTGACACTACCATGTTACCCAGCTTGTCTTCCAAAAGGCAGTAATGCACACAAATTTGTAAGAAACAGGAATACTTTGTTCAATAATAATCCATCAGTAACTGTGTATAAGGAACTGTAGTATACAGATAGTTTTTCTTCTGATGTAATAAATTTTTTGCATAAAGAAATGTCTCCAAAAGACTAAACATGTGGATGAATAGCTGAACCTTGTTTGGTTTCCAGAATATTTTATGGTGCTTCACTGGAGAGGTTACTTATTTTTAGAAATTCTCTTATGTAGAAAAAGCATTTTAAAAATGAGAATTCTGTGAAACACATGTATCGTTTTTGGGAGGGGAAGATTTTGTACAGTATGCATCTGCAATTTGTGTACTAATCATTTCTATATTTGTTCAAAATCTTATCTATACGTGGTTTAATTTATGTGAAAGACATAGTGAGGGGCACTGAAGTTCAACCAGGTCGAGTATCAGCATGTATATTGGATCAAGTCACAAAATAGCTAAGCAAAAGTAACCAACTCTTCCTGGGGAGAGTGAGACACAGAGTAAGAAAGACTAATGAAGTTGGAAGTTGGAGCTATGGCTTTAGGGTTTTTTTGTGGTTGTTTTGTTTTCTTTTTTTTTTTTAAATCACTTCTGCAAATCCTGCCTGCTCTGCTGCTTCCCGCTTTCAGACACAGCCTGTCTGACTGCGCCCAAGGAGTGGAGACAGCAGCGGAGAGAAAAGAGGTGGGAAGTGGAACGTGCAGTGTAGTCATGCAGACAGGCTCCACTGTCTGCCTGGACCAGGGTGAGGAGCAGTGGCAAGGAATTTCCTCCTTTCCCAGCTGAAGGGCACAGCAGGGGTGTAGGGGTGTGACAGTTCCATGGAAGATGCTTCCCGTAAGGTGGTACCAGGTGAAGCCGTGTAACGGTGCCCTGCCTTTAGCACACCGGCGGAGCTGGTGCTTGTGTGACAGGAAAGGAGCAGCCCAGTGCCATTTATCCTTCAGGTTCAATCCCATTTCCCCCTTTTTCTTCCCCTTCAGGTTTCAGCCGAGCAGCGCTCCCGTTTGGTTTGGTGAGGAGGGAGCTGTCCTGCGAAGGCTACTCCATCGACCTGCGCTGCCCGGGCAGCGACGTCATCATGATAGAGAGTGCCAACTACGGGCGGACAGACGACAAGATCTGCGATGCTGACCCTTTCCAGATGGAGAACACAGAGTGCTTCCTTCCAGACGCCTACAAAATCATGACACAAAGGTAAAAAGACACAGGACGTGTGGAGGACCGGAGAGGAAAAATGCCTGAATTAATAGAGAGTTACACACTGTATAACTGCTAAATACTGAAGGAAGTGTTGAGTTGTAGTTGCCACTTCGCTATTATACTATAATAGTAGTATTATTTCTATCTAATAATGTTAAAAGGAAATATAAACTACCAGTTGCAATAAGAATGGGATTTTTCCCCCTCATTCTGTGAGCAGAGGTTAAAAGGCAGGAAGATAACTGCAAGGAGAATAAAACAATTCACTTATTTGGAGATTCCCTATCTCCTTGTCTCTCAGGTGGTCAGACAACCCTCAGAATGTTACCAAATGGCTGCTGCATTTTTCAGTAAATGAAGTATATCACTGCTGTAGTTCCCACCCAAAAAATGCAACCAGTGGAAAATGCCAGAATGAGTACATGCCAGGATGATTGTATGTCATTGTACATGCCAGGATGACTGTATGTCATTGTACATGCCAGGATGATTGTATGTCACTGTACATGCCAGGATGATTGTATGTCATTGTACATGCCAGGATGATTGTATGTCACTCTACACGTGTGCATAAGCATACATGTGCATATAAGCACAAGTTACATTCCTTTAGTGACAGCAGTTGTCATTCAGAGAAGACAGAAGAACCAGCAGAATCACAGAAATCATTTAGGGGGGAAAGACTTTCCAGATCATCGAATCCAACCATTAGCCTAGCACTGCCAAGTCCACCTCTAAATCATGTCCCTGAGTTCCAGTCAAAGTATTTTTAGTACAGAAGGTGCATCAGAGCTCAGATCCACAGCAAGTGCTGTGCTACAGGCCGTGTGCAGGCAGCACTCACTCGTACTGACAGTTGTGGAACCATCAGCACAGATCAGTCACTGGCACTGCTACTGCTCAATCCACCAGCCTGGGTAAGGGCAGCATTGGGGGGAAGTTTTTTTTCCTAGGGTGAGGAATCTGAACAAAAAGGAGATGGGAATAACCTGGGAGCTTCCTGGTGCATGGACACAGATGTGTCAGAGGAAACATGCGAGTTGTCCTCATGCTGTGCTGCATTTACTCTGTTCTGTTTGGACCTCAGAACACTCAGTAATGTAGAGTCACCTCTTGAAATAATCTTCCATTTCAGTTTACCAGTTCACCCAAGTTGTCATGAGTGGGACTCTTACAATTTTTTATTATTTTTATGTGAATATGTGGATGTTGTCTACTTCTGTAGTCAAATATTTGGGCTGGATTTGAGACTTCAGTTTCAAATGCTGGAGGTAAATTAAGGATATCAGGCCTTTTATTCTTCTTCAGTGTTGAACCTGTGACTTGTTCTGTGATCAGTAGGGAAAGGCTCCATTGCTACATTAGTAAAAAGGTAATATAACTTCTTTAAACCATGTTAGAATTATCTTCTTGTGGTTCTAGTTGGTAGTTGTTAATTAGATCAAGCCAGATTTCCATTGAGACTGCAGCAGCAGTGTCATCATCCTCTAATCTGTCAACTCCCTTTGAAACCACCTTCAATTGCTTTTGTAAATGTAGTGCCTCTCTGTAGACTTCCTTGTTGTGTAAAATGCATGTTGTGTTTTGATCAAAGTCTTCCTTATGTTCGCTGCAAATATACAGATTAAGGTAGTCAGAGACAAATACAGAGGCACAACCTTGCTTGAAGTGACATCAGACTGTTACTGGAAAGCTGAAATTTCAGTCCTCCCCTTTCAGTTAATCAACTGTAAGGTTATGATAGCAGAGAGTGCTTTTGAACATCCCCCATCTTCTACTCTTATATGCTTTATTCAACATTAAAAGGAAGTTGTGATCACATGTAGGACGTTGGGTCAGATTATCTGTGCTCAGAGAGTTTTTCATTTTTGTTCTCTTTTTGTTTGAACAAATGGCAAAGATCATTTGACACTTCGCTTTCTATTTTTGTCTGGCATTTATAGCAATTTGCAAGTTTGCTTTCATAGTTTTCTTTCTTAGAACCTGTCATTAAGTAGAAAAGATGTTTCTTGTCTTGCTTAATCTTTTCCAAAATTGCTCAATTTGTGCTATATTGCAAGCATAGGAGAATATTGCAAATTTATTATGAAATATTAGAAGTTCTTGTGTCTCATTTATTTATAACTACATTGGTGATCATAATTTTTTGTTGTCTAAGCAAACTGTTTGGTGCTCAACACGTCCTTGATGTGATGTATAAAAGTATCACATCAGCTGTATTTTGATGGCAGCAATTGCATAGAAAAATCTCACCTGAAGGACTAGCAGATTCATTGATTTTCCTTTTTTCTAACTAATAGAAAAAAAAAAAAAGAGCATTTGGTGACAGGGAAAGCTTTTCTTCCTTACCTTTATAAATAAACAACAGTGGTTTCTATATTGCTACTTAAAATCTTACAGTGTTTACTTTTAAGGACTAATGCCATGTTTTTATCAAGTCAACCGTGCCACCACTGCATTTGCCCACTCAATTCAGTCTGGACGTGCAGTTAAATGTAGTTCCACAGCAATTATTAAATACTCCTCATTCACTTGCAACATTACCCCACAGCTTTTGCACAGCAACTCCATTTGCTGCAATTACGAGGTGAAAACAGTGGCTTAATGAGATCAATGCTGTGAAATCCAAAGATTGAAAAATAAGATGAGGTTTCCAGTTTAACACAAAGCCATGTGATCACGTGCCCTGCTCCCCTTCCAGAGAATTTGAGATACCAGCACACACTTTGCCGGTGTCCACTGATGCATCAGCTCCTCTTTCTCAGAGTGAGCTGCTGCTTAATCTTTTCTCCTTCACCCTTTTCTTTCTTTTCAGCAGTTCTCAAAAGATTTTAAACTTAATGCTTTCCTAGGAAGCCTGACTGGAACACTTAATGACTTCATTGCTTTTATTTTACCTTTGTAAAGTAGTTATTAAATTTTTAGGCCCCGATTGAAATTATATCCCAATTATTCCAGAATAAAGCCTTTCAGATGTATTTAGGTTCCATGTCAACTTCAGACTGGCATGGTTAAAATTAAAGCTTTGAAGAAAGAGACTAGACCTTCAGAAAATCCTTCTCCTCTTTCACACTTGTGTGATAATTAACCCCCATGTTTGCATACCGTCAGGTTTGAGAGATCCTACCACGTGCTGAGGTTCAGGGTAGAAATGAGCTTATTTCTGGAATATTTGGTGAGCAAGTAGCTGTAAGTGAGTGGCAGAGCACCCACGTTTCAGGCAGTTAGATCCTGAAATAATCAGACTCCTTGGTGCTCCACTGTCCTTTAGCAGGGACAAATCTCCTCTGTTTCCTTTTCATTTAAAAAGAAATTAAATGAACAGGGAAGCAGAAGATGCAAAGCAGACTGAGGAAATTGCTCTAGTTGCTTGCTCATAAAGTACATTTGTGTGGCTGTAGCAGAAACTGTCATGAAACTTTGAAGTTGATGAGGCCAAGTGGTACTGCTCTTTGTGGGCATGGCAGGGATTTGGAAAGGAACAGGATAAAACTGCCTTAGTGCCCGGTCTGAGATCCACTCTGTGGCGGGCAGATTGCAGATGGATCGTGGGAGTTGTGTGCAAACCACCGAGAGTTTCTGCCTCCAGTGTCCAAGGACAGCAGGATTTTGTTAGGACAGGCACTGAAGGGTTACATAGGTACCACGAAGTGTTGGGGTTTCTGTTTTGTTAGCTTAAATTAATAACAGATATTTAAAAGTACTTGTAAATACATACTGAAAAGTCGTTTCAAATCAAAGGCCTACGGTGTATGTCATTTTATAGTGGAATGATAAGATGCTAAGATGGATTTTTGCATGCTGCCACCTTTCTTTTTGAATTTAAAATAGTGGTTGTTTAGTAGGAATCCTTTTTCCAAGTCCTAAATTTTTTGTTTGGCAAAAGTTCATGTTTATTTATTATTATTATTATTTGTTGTCACAATTGGACACGATAACTATCTTTGTGGTTCCAGGACAGTCCAATTAGATTTTATTTTATTTTATTTTTTTGCCTGCAAATTTTAAATCGTGATAAATACCACATTTAAAAAATGTCAGGTCTGTTCCAGTCTGTACACCTTATTTTTTGAGCAGTTTCTAGTTACAGCTATTGGTGGGACTAGTTGAAAATTAATGTTCTGTATTTAAAGAAAATACAGCCTATTCACTCTTAATCTATGGAATCATAGATGTAAAATTCAAGTATTTACTCTTGACAGTCAAATTAATGTTAACTTCAGAAAGAAAACATTGCTTCCCTCCTAACAGAGGCTAAAATACCTTGAATTTTTAAATAGGAATGTATGCTCTGATACCAAGAGTATAGTTGTAAACATTGAAAAGAAGAAAATTCAGGATGTTTAAACTTCCTTTACAGACCATGTAAACATCCACATTAGAAAAAAGTAATCTCACAGTTGGTGTATTGAGTTTATTTTTGGTCTGCAACAGAAAGGTTGGTTGCATCAATTCTACACTGAAATGGCCTTTAAATTCTATTTTCATCTATGATTTATACTATAATTGTAGCTTTATGTGAACTTTATATTTTTACTAAACATAATAAATCACTATCACTTTGCTTTTTAAATATGCACAAACAAAGCAAACCTCATTTTCATAGGTAAACCTAATACAAAAATATGTCAGGTATAATAGATGAAATTAAGGAGCTGTAATTTTTTAAAATACCCTTCCCTTTTAAAACACTGTTGCAGAAAAGTACAAGGATTAAAGGGGAGCCAGTCCTCCTCAGCAGTGTTTGTTTCTCCTGTGGCACATGCCCTGTCCTATCTGCAGCACACGCCACACGTTCAGTGCCACGTCTGTCACGACACCACTGAGCGGTTCCCGCCTGGGTTTTGTTACCACCAACTTCCCTCACAGGGCACTGCTCTTAACCTGTTCTGTCCATCAGCCCTCTGCAAGGCAGCTGCACTGAAACGGGGTCTGCAGAGTGTAAGCACGTGCCTCCTGCCCCACGCAGTGATGGGGGAAGCTGGAGGAAGCACCATATCCATTCCTTCTCCCAAGACTTCATTTTTTCCTTATCCATCCCACGGGAGATTGGGAGAACGGGGACATTCAGTCTTTTCCACCTAGTCACATACCCAAGAAATACATAATTTTGATAAATCCTGCATGTGAGTGAGTCAGACATTTTTGAAAGGAAACAAAATGGGTTCCATTCTGAAGAAGACCCGTCTTTTGGACCCCCTTTCCTGTTGCTGCTTGTCAGGTCCGCAGAGGAGCTCTGTCACACTGTGTTAGTGTCCTTTCAAGTAAAAACAAGTTTGGTCCGTTCCATAATGTCAGTGAATAAAGAAAATCTTCCACAGACTCCAGGCTTGGGTGGACAGTGGGTCAAATGCCCTCTAACCGATGAATCTCGCTCACGGGAGCGAAAAGGTGCACCCAAAAGCAGGCTTGGCACAGGGTGCTCTGCTGGTAGAAGGCAAAACCTGCTGTAGGGTCACCTGAGTTCCAACCTTTGCAAGGCTTGCACAGAAAGCATTTCAGTGCCTCGTTCACAGGCAGTTCCAGGGTGCAGGGCTGTGAGCTGCAGCAGTGAATGCAGCAGTGTGTGAATGCAGCAGTGAACGCAGCAGTGTGTGAATGCAGCAGTGAATGCAGCAGTGAATGCAGCAGTGAATGCAGCAGTGAACGCAGCAGTGAACGCAGCAGTGTGTGAATGCAGCAGTGAATGCAGCAGTGAATACAGCAGTGTGTGAATGCAGCAGTGAATGCAGCAGTGAATGCAGCAGTGAATGCAGCAGTGAAGGCAGCAGTGTGTGAATGCAGCAGTGAATGCAGCAGTGTGTGAATGCAGCAGTGAATGCAGCAGTGAATGCAGCAGTGTGTGAATGCAGCAGTGAACGCAGCAGTGTGTGAATGCAGCAGTGAATGCAGCAGTGAATGCAGCAGTGAATGCAGCAGTGAATGCAGCAGTGTGTGAATACAGCAGTGAATGCAGCAGTGAATGCAGCAGTGTGTGAATGCAGCAGTGAATACAGCAGTGTGTGAATGCAGCAGTGAATGCAGCAGTGTGTGAATGCAGCAGTGAATGCAGCAGTGAATGCAGCAGTGTGTGAATGCAGCAGTGAATGCAGCAGTGTGTGAATGCAGCAGTGAATGCAGCAGTGAATGCAGCAGTGAATGCAGCAGTGAATGCAGCAGTGAATGCAGCAGTGAATACAGCAGTGTGTGAATGCAGCAGTGAATGCAGCAGTGAATGCAGCAGTGAATGCAGCAGTGAATACAGCAGTGTGTGAATGCAGCAGTGAATGCAGCAGTGAATGCAGCAGTGAATGCAGCAGTGAATGCAGCAGTGAATACAGCAGTGTGTGAATGCAGCAGTGAATGCAGCAGTGAATGCAGCAGTGAATGCAGCAGTGAATGCAGCAGTGTGTAAATGCAGCAGTGAATGCAGCAGTGAATGCAGCAGTGAATGCAGCAGTGAATGCAGCAGTGTGTGAATACAGCAGTGTGTGAATGCAGCAGTGAATGCAGCAGTGTGTGAATACAGCAGTGTGTGAATGCAGCAGTGAATGCAGCAGTGTGTGAATACAGCAGTGTGTGAACGCAGCACACTTCAGCTCTGCATGTCGTGGTGTGACCTACAGCCATTTCACGGGTGCATTCCACCCGCTGCCATCAGGAGCTGCCTGTGAGTGAGGGAATGGCACTGCTCTTTGGGGTCTGCCAGGCTTAGGCAAGGGCTCTGCTGACCCCTGCTGCTGTCCTTGCTCCTTCCCTTGCTTCTCCTCCTGCAGCCCAGGGTTGCCTCTCTGCTAGTGTGGTGAAAAGCATCTCGGAATGAATAAAAGGGACACCTTGTCCTTTTCTGCTTTCTGGTGATGAAGGCCTGCATGTCTGTTCTTTTTGTGTCAGGGAAACCCCAGTGCTGATGACAGGGTAGCCCAGGCTGTAGTGGATGAGTAGGTTGGAATTTACACGCTGTGGCAGTGATGCTGATCTCTCGTGCCAGGTCCCTCTTTTGCTTTGGTGTGCCAGTGCTTTCTGTTTCAGCTTCCTGACAACTGTCTCACAAAACATTTACCATACAAGATTAGCAAACATCAGATATCTTTTTGTAAGCGCCCTTTTAAATGAAGATTTCTAATCTGAAGCAGACACAGGTTTTAGTACAGCAGCCAGCCCTGTGAGTATTTAGATGTAGCAGAAGCTGAAAATGCTCTTTATTTTGAAACTAAGCTTTTCACAATACCGAGCCGTGGCCAGATTGATTTTTGTTTTGGTTTGTTTTCTACATGTTAGTCACAAGACTTTGTTATGCCTCAAATATAAAGCAAAAAGCAGAAATCCATGTAGTTTGTTTTCCTGAATGAGGTGTAATCACAGAGCCTGGAGTTTTTGTGAAGCACACCGCAGAAAACAGTAATACCCGTGACTGGGAAGAACCTCAGCAGGCATTGGGCATTTTCACTATCATTAGTTCTTAATATGAAAGTAGTAGGTCTAGTCTTGCTCATTAAAAATAGGGGATTTTATTAATGGGGTTGTTCTATCGTGGCATTACTTAGTAAATTAAATACAGATCCTCATATTATGAGGTTTTGAGCAGTCAGGTGAGGGGAAATAGCTGCCAGTGGTACTTGATCATCTCTTTGCAACATGTTGTATTTTAATTTTCTGCAGAAGAAATTACATTGCACACGTGCAAGCACATAACACCCAGGCATGTGGAGGTGGTCACGACATTGGACAAGCTACAAAGGAAACAACGAAAGGATCATTCGTACCAACTAATGACATTTAAAATTTAGATTTAGTTCACTTCAAAAAAGATAGGATTCATTATTTTACTAGGGTGTAGCTTGATATTCTATGTAGTGTTTTCATATCTTATATTCAAGCTGTTCTCCTCCTTTATTTTTGGCAAAACCACCCTCAAATTCTTCTGAAGTCAGCATATATCTTATCTGGAGGATCGTATAGAGATACTCATCAGCCTTGCCTTGCTATTCATGGGTGAAAATAAATGTGGCTATACATAAGTATGCATAACATTTTAAGTACTGTATGGTGTTGCTTTGAGCATCATATAAACTACCTCAGCCTGTGATTTCTGTGTGGGCCTCTTCTGCTTGCTGAAATGGGCTCTGCTCGGTGTGCACACTGTTTACCCCCCAGTTAATCATGTGCTGGGTGTTTTGGGTATGTAATTACCTATCTTGGTAATTTGCTAACATTTTTGATAACTTGGCTGAGACAACACTGCTTAACCTTGAGCACCTTTCAGTTGAGTTCTGTGTCCTCTTGGGTGGGCTTGTATGACTCTTACCTAGTTTTCATCTTTCTAGTCTAGGCAGTGCAAGTTCCTGGTTCAGTTGCACTCAGAACTTTATTATTGAAAAATTGTGATTTACTTATATGTTGCTGTGCCAAATTTAGTTCATATAGAATAATAATGTAATAGTTGAGGCCTGTTAATTCCTCCAGCCCCAGTACCTCCTCTATAATACTTAGCCAAAACAGCTGCATTATCTGATAAGTTGATTTAGGACTTCATACATGTGTTCATATAGCCATTTATCTCAAGCCTTGCTGAGGAGACCTTTATTAAGCTGTGATGACTGCTGAATATGAAATGTAACCAAGATTATTTTTTTATTCAAATATAATTTAAATATTCATCAAAGAGGAGTTATGCTTGAAACTGACAGAGACTATTAACATCAAAAAATATAATTAACTGCACTGGGTATCATGAAGCAGAGTTAGCCAAATAGCCGAGAGGTCTAATTGCTCTGGAGTCTGAGAAGCAATAGTTTTATTTTATACTGTTGCTGTGGAATTAATAGTGATGTGGTTTCCTATGTGAGGCAATTAAAAGCTGCCTGTTGAGGTTCATTGCACTATAGGAAATCTGTTGAACATCACTTAGTAAACAGAACTGACATGGAAAAAGGTACAGGAAGATGGGCAGAGCAGGGTATAGATCATAAATTAGGACAGATTAATATGAATTAAATATATGTAAGTAAATTACGAGTACTTTTTAGTGTTAAAAGTCAGCAGTAGCCATGAAAGTGTAAAGTTTTCATTAGTAACACAAATGAAATGGAATTTAAAGATTATTACAGTGAAAATGTTTAATTCAGAGGAAAGGAATAGAAGAGTAACGTGGGTTTAAAAATTAAAAACTGGATTCAGAGTAGTGTAGAAATGAGCAGATCTCATATTCTGTAAATTTCCTTCTGCCACAGAATAATCTCCTACTTAAAATAAAAAGAACCTTCTGACCTTTGTGGCTCAATTAAGCTTTTAGTTGAATTCAACAAGAAAATCTTCTTTATTGAATCCCATAGATTCTGCCTGAGCCCAGGGTATACAGTCTAAAAAGGGGTGGCCATATTCATGGCATTTTGACATTAATGAGGTTGCTGAAATGGAAGAGTTTAAGGATCAAAGATACAAGCAATAACGGTATTTTACAACATTTCCTTTTTTTTTTTCTCTCTCTAATAATAAAATTGCAATCTAATTGCTTAATAAATGGGCCATGATTACTGAAAAACGTAGATAATTTCCCTCTTTTCATTTTATCTTCTTCATATTGCAGAACAATAATTAGCAAAAATACCACTGCCACAAATAAAGGAGGTCTTTATTTATTTTCTTTCCTGTAATAACTGTGAATGAAAGGAGTTTGCATGTGTGCCCTTAGTTTAGTATGGCAGTCAGCTTGAGGGTTTCTTTAGGAAGCAATCTTGAAAAATGCCGTCATACCGGTAAAACAAAAATCAAAGGCAGAATTCAGCTAGGATTGCTGTCTCCTCTCAAGATTGGCTGCCTGTCTCATCCATAATTTAGCAAGCTTCCCCTGTTTATATCAGTGACACAGGAGTGCGTGCCACTTCCTCAGCAGAGCGCTCTTTGCCGCTTCACAGCACAGTGCCTTGTACTCCCCGGCTGGCACACCGTGTGAGCAGATATTTAAAGCACTTCAGCTTAACATTTTATAGGTCATGATGAACTGAGCCCATAAAACAAGGTACTGCAATGAAGTTAATGCAGTCTTAAGTGTTACACAGACCGAATACTCAGTATTCAGGATATTTTTAGCCTGCTGTAGACACATCAATGGGAAGGAAGGGTTCTTACCACGAGGAGTTTTTTCCATGTCAAACCTGTTTTATAATACCCTTGCAGCACAGAAGCTCTACTACGAATTTACTATTGAGAGCTTTGTTTTTTCAGGTTTATCCAATAACACGACAGCTGTAGGAACCTTTGCGTCCCAATTTCTGCTAGTACATACACACACACACACACATACACTCACATGGACATGCAAAGCAGAAAAAGAAAAAAAAAAAAAGAAAATAAATGAGGCAGCAAAATGATTTCGTTGTCCTCACCAAAGTCACGCAGTTCAAACACCTTGGAGGAAGAAGCCTTACTCCTTCTTAGTGACACCAAGCTTTATAATGTCTCATCTGGCAAGATCCATGTTTTGCTGTTTTAATTACAAAGGTGTCTTAAGTTCCTTTCGTAGTGGTAATCTGTGATCTTAAACCTTACCCTGCTTCTTGTGATATATATGTGTATGATGAAGGAGCAATTGGGAAATGTATTTAATATCCACCTTTTTGCAGCACTGTAAAATTGTTGCCTTACAGTAACTCAAGAGTTTGTGCTCTTATTAAGTATTTTCATTTAGGCTGAGCTGTAAGTGTAGCAATAAAGTGACAGTTCTGAACCCATAATCTTTCCCTGTTTACAGAATTCCTTCCCAGCACTGAGCTCAGCTGTACTGTTGCTCTCAGGAAGCTGTAGGTGTTTTCTCAGCTAGGATGTAGCAGCAGTGATATTACTCTCAGTATATTATTCTGGTGCCAGCATCACTGGTGGGTATGAAAAACATAATTTACTTTGTGTATTTAGCTTTCTTGGGTAATTTTGCTGCCTTTGTGACAGAGATGCAGCAAAAGAACACCTCCTGGAGTTGCACTTAAAACAGGAGCACTTTGGGTAACATGCTGTAGACAGAACACATATGAGTTAGAGCTCAGTTATCATGAATGCCATCAGCAATGCCTTGTTGCTTTCTTATCAGCCACTTCCTGCTGTCAGCCCAGTGCTTATTTCAATAGTAAAGGATTTGCATCAAATGTAACACAGTATTATGTGTGGCTGACATGGGGTTTTTAATTGTGCAGGCACAGGAGACTCCTTCAGTGGCAGAGCGTTTGATAAAAGGATTAGATCATGAATATTTTTGACACAATTAAAGATTATCTGTGCACTGACTGACAGAGTCAAGCCAGTGAATTTTCTCATCTGTGTTTTATGGTGGTGAATCTGCTTGACTTGGGTAAAAAACAACTGCAGCACAGACAGGATTTCTGCAGATGTGGGAACAAGCAAATGCAAGCAGCCCCCTAAACTATCCTGGGCTTAAACTGGGAGTTCCAGGAACGATGGAGTGCAAAGCTCACATCAGTAATTTAATCCCTCTCCTTCAAATTGCAGAGAAGAAAGTGGGATTGTGCTTTCCAAGTTAGAACAGGATACTTTTGCAGGGGAAGTCCTATACCTGGAAACCCTGCAAGCTTTCCAGATGATAATTAGATCCAGACATCACTGTGGGTAATGAATAACAGTGCTTTTGTGACAAGCATTCCTCTCAGAAGAAAAGAAAGTACTTGTAGTGAGGACTCTCAGACACATTTTAATAGGAAATGACACCACTGTTACAGAGTTGATTAAAGATCTACCAAGGGACAGCACTTCTGGAAAAAATCAGCAGATGAAATGAGAAAAGTTGTAATTTTATTATTAGTTATCGGTTAAATATACGTAACTTTAAGGCCACGAAATGGGCATTAAAAATGATGAGAAAAAGGAGCGTAGCTCGCTGCCAGCAGATTGCACTCTCACAGATCTCCTGAAATCCCCGAGCCGCCTTTTGCCTCTCGCTCAGCGCTTTGCTCGCGCTCTGTCCAGCCGGACAGATGAGTCACCCCGTGGCCCTGTGGAGCTGGGGGATGTGCAGTGGTGGGCACATGGCACTGTCGATGAAAATTATAACCCAAAAGGGGGGGTATTCCCCAAGGCAAGTTTACAAAAAACAATTTATTCTCTTTCACCCTGTAAAATTCATCTTACGTGCAGGATCTCTTGCATTATTACAAACTCTAATCCTCTGAGTGGGTAATTAACGGACCAGAAAAGCCATTTGTGGAAAGAAAAAGCCATAAGGGTGAAAAATATTTCTCTGCTGAATGATCTTTAAGGAGTAAATAATTACAAGAGTGAGAGGTTTGGGATGACCAATCTAAATCTGAACATAATTAGGATGAACACAGTTTGAAAATCGAAGCAGTTGGCATGTGCAACAATTCTCATATCAGAAGACTAATTAAATATTTAAAAGCCCAAAACCCCTCACTATTCACAGAAAAATAACCTGCCACAAAAGGGTCTGTAACTTTGCAGATAATTAGGAAGGGTTACAGGGGGAAAAAAGTCAGATTGGCTCCAAGGTTCTGCAAGGTCACATCTTATTATGGTGTATCTTTTATATGGCCTGATAACAAGATCTTGCTAATTTAATCTAAGTAGGGCATCCCATAGCGATTTCCCATTTCCCTTGTTAAAAATATGATCGTTTTCCCATATGCAAACTGCAGTGGGTGAACATTTTTATAGATAATTTCTCCTAATTGATAGAGGCTATAGTATTTTTAATTATTCAAGGTGACTGCATACGTTAAAGGTGAGTTAGGGTTGCCCCCACTGCACACCCCGTTTGAAATTGTCCTCAGCCTGTCCATGCACAGGGGAACCAAAGGACCCTATGGAATCCAGTTGTCTCAGGGGCCAGTTCTGGAAATGACCAAGTCTTAATTTCCTGTTAGAGGCCAGATAGTTTTGTGTTGAATATGCAGTTCTGTAAGCAGTGGAGATGTGTTGAACTCAGGAGACCCACAGTGAATCAAGCTGAACTTGCATTGCACAGACCTGGAGTCTGGTGGGGGCATTGAAAGTCTACCAAGGCTTCTGTGTTTCAGAAGGTGCAGTAACAAATCACACCTGTCATGTAAAATGCCTTATTTTAGTAATTAAAGTGGGTGATTGTTAAAAATGTATTTCAGATCTGTGCAAATTAATGTGAAGGATAAAGCTACGTATTTCCAATATTTTCAGTATTGTAATTCTTCAAGTTACTCATTTAATAGTGACTCAGAAGCTGCCTTAAGTTACATAACTTTTAACTAAATTATGAATATGCTGCATGCCAAGCCATGGATAAAAAAGATCAACAGTGCTGCAAAAAAGAGAATTTTAAGGGGTTTTTACTCTTATCTTGTACTCTCTACCTGGTAGTCTCTTCTCCTGCAAGTGTGTTGCAGTGTTATTCCTAAGGATCAGACACTGTGCTCCAGGATTTTCCCTGGATTTTCCATAGCTCTGCTCTAGCTCTGTGCCTCAGAAATGATGCCCCTTCCTGAAGCCCTGGGTTTATTGCACAGCCCCCGTTTCTCCCCTGGAGCATCACAGGGCGTGATGCTGCACTTATGCTCACTCAGTGTGAATAATCTGTGTAAATTGCCCAGATAGGACGGTGCTGCACTACTAAAGTTTTCATTAGTAAATAACCATGGCTGCAGGCTATTTATTTTGTCTAAATGGTGAAACATTTAATTGGGTCTTTTGAACTGATTACTTTTCAGCGGCGCGGATCTGCTCGGCTTAGCTGGTGTCCTGAGACACGCAGGGCTGTAATCCCCTGCTGCAGCTTGCTTGCAAATGTGCATGCACCTAAACAATGTGACAAGATCGTGACAATCGGTGTATTTCCATTTCTTATTCCTCAGGCAGGGCTGCCCTGGGAGCATTTTCTCTCCCAGGCAGGTCTCTCCTGCTTCGTGCTGCTCCGGGGTTTGGGTTTGTGCCCGCGCCGGCCTCACCAGGAGATTGTTCCGTGTTCTTTGCACACCTCGGTGCATCTTTCATATCTGGTTTGCTGTCCTTGATTTACAGCCTTCTCCTCACAAGCTCTGGTCGCTCTAGTAGGCCTTTCATGTATGTGGTAGAAAGCAGTGGGGATAGAAAGATGGGATTATAAAAGCACTTAAAAAATACCAAGAGAAGGCAGAAGTTACCCATTCCACTGGAATCCACATTTCCTCTTTCTTTTTTTTTTTTTTCCCCTTTCCCTATTTTTTCTGGTGCTCCAGTTTCTGGTTGACAATAACCCCATAATAATAGCATTTACACCAATAAGCAAAGTGCTAGAACAGGGATGAATTGTAACAAGAAAAAACTATTTCAGGTGTGAGTAGGTGAGAAGATTCATCATTTTAACAGTGGCTGCTTTGAACTTAGAGACATGAATGCTAAAAGGTCATAACTAAATGTATTAAAGTTGTAAGAAGAGGTTGAAAGTGAGAAATACAGTTAAATTACTTTGCCATACAAGTCTGATACACATTCATTGACAGTGGATCAGACTGGGTAATCCTAAGAAAAGGCCTGTGGGAGTTGCAAATTTTATGCTGTGTTTTATTGTCTATTTGGAGTTTTTATACCTAATGTGTACCCTTAAACTCCCACAAGATTACATTTTACAAAGAAAGCACAGTTAAATATTATTGCATTTTTATTGGGCAAACAGAAACGACTCTATGGTGCACCTTCTACAATATTAATTATAAATTATTTTGCTTGCTTCTGTTTGTTTACTTGATAATTAGGAAGATTCAACAAATCATCAATATTATATTTTTAAAAAGAAAAAAGAAAAATACCCCTTCCCCCCCCCACCCCCCCCAATATTTTTCATCTAAACCCACCAGGTTTATTGCTGTAATGGTCACGTTGCCAAGTGCATAGAAATCCCAGGGCTGGTTTGTGAATTGTCAAACCAAACTCTAGCATGCCTCAGTGCTTTAGTGGCCACAGGAGGGTTGCCAGTATCTAGACACATCTCTTATGGCCAAATTCCACTATCATACCTGCTCATGTATCTCCCTTTTTTTTTCCTTGGATTATGAAAACCACCAGCCCCAGCACACTAAATCTGCTTTCTCTTTGAGCTGGGTAAAATTGCTACCATGTTTTTTTTTGCATGCTCATTCCCCTGTAATAGCTTTGGGCATTCTAACTTGAAAATAATTTTTAGAAGATCTTACACAAGAGTAAGCAACGATGTCAGTGTGGCTTCCTGGGCTTCTGAAAGGCCAGTTCCAGGATTATAGATCCATCTTTAAGGAAGCCTGGCTCTGTAGAGACTCGTGCACTCACTATTCCTGCATGGGAAGGGTTGTGCCACCCTGTGCCAGTTGCTGGGGCACTCTGGAAATGGCAGTGGTGGCTGGACAATGCCACCTCAAATCCAGGCTTTACAGGAAGGCTGGCTGGGTTTTCTTAGCAGCTCTTTTTTTCAGGATTAAATTGCTGACTCATTAGGTTTCAGTATGTAACATGTTTTGGAACATGTATTGGGAGGTGAACTTGAAACTCAGAATGTAAGTACATTGCTTTAAATAATTGTATCTGAACACCCCTAAACTAAACTCTGGCTATTTTGTTTATAAGTTCTGTACATGCTTTCCAAGACCAGATTAGTAAGACACAACACTGAAGTAGTACCTGCCATCTTCATGCACGTAACGAGGGAGGGACCCGAGGAGCTCGTGGAGCTCGTGGAGCTGCAGCCCCAGCTCAGTGCCTCCGTGGTGTTTAGCAGGTTGCTGCAGGCAGTACGCAGGAACATGCCATCCTGCTGGCCTTTAAGTGTTTAATCAATATGCTGAAAGAGAAATATTGCCACATCTGACTTGAGAGTTTCAAAACGTACCAAGATAGATTTTTTTAATGTATCGGCAATGTTATTGAAAATGAATTTTATCTATTAGATGTGGGTTTATACTGTATTTTGGGTTTTTTATAGTGAAGTACACATGATGTTTTCTGTGTTTGCATTATACCCAGCTTAATGAAATGCTGCATTCCTGGAGATGAGGAATACAGGAATACCCAGAATTATTTTGATAGTTCTTTTCTGCCTAGACGTTAATCCCTACCCTTTTCACGATGTTTCTTTTATATTACTATCTTTGTCGAAGTTAGTATGCAAGACAGAAGCATTTGAAGGATGAATGGCAATGTGGACATTATTTCACACGTGCTTTATTTTTGCAGACTGCAGGACCCCCTGAAAAGCACGTGTGTGTATCTCTCTGTGACAGGTGTGACTGGCCTGTAAAGGCGATCCCTCTTTCACTCGGTTGGTTTGATTCATGTCATGCCTGTGCCTTTCCAGGCTCTGCTGTTCAGATTCCAGTGCTTCACTCTCTGGTCCAGTCACGACACACTGTGCTTTTCATTTTAGTGCTGGAGTATTTGTTCAAGTCCATAGATTGTGTGTTTTTAATCTTCCTTAGAACAATGGTGAATAATGGCCCTTGGCAGGAGATAATGAAATTTTCTTAATTTATATTTTCAAGCAGAAGCTGCAATTGAAAATGGCATCCCATGGCCTGCAGACATAGCTCTAGTGCAAGTTTCAGGGGAGCTGTAATAATAATGCAGTGCCAGCAGTGACGAGGAACGATAGGACAGTGAAGAAGTAATTGAAGAAAGAAAAGAGAATGTACCAGAGCTTTATTGTAGCATATCTAATGATCTGCTGAAGATTCCCAATAGCTTTTGGAGCATGACAGGAGAAACTAATGTTATCTTGCCAAAACAGGAGCCCCTGCTTAATCAGCAGAACAAGATTATTGATTAAAACACCTCGCACAATAGATTGCACGTGGAATCTCATCTCCATACACTGCACGTGGAAAAGTGCAATAATAAACATAAGATAATAATAATAATAATAAAAAAAAGGCAAAAGCAATTTGCTGGGAATTGTACCAGTCAAGATTAGAGTTGAAATGCAAACAAATTATCATGGAAAATACAGCTTTTCTTAATGCTGAGCAAGGAGGATGGATGCAGCAGGGACATGGCTACATCATGAGCAGGAGACACTTAATAACAGCCCTGCTGGAGCTGCTTTCCTTTTTCTTTCTTTATTCATCTGAAATGTGAAGGGGCCATTCCTCATTTGCACAGTCTTCTTCCTGAGGTGAAAGGAGTTCAGACATTATACTGTAACTGTTAATTAAACACTCCATTTGATTTTTAGATTACTCTAAGTGATGCATCTGCATTATGAAGATGTAACCTTTTTTCATTCACACTAAAATACAGAAGAAACGAGTGTCAGAGTCCACAATTGCTTCTTGCATTCATGAAAATAGTTGTAATTCCTACCTTTCCCCTTGCAAAACTCTTGTTGGTGCTAGCACAGGAACCTGAATTCTTTCACTGCTTCAGTTAGTCTTTTCCTAACTAGGGTTTCAAATTTAAGTCCTATATTACCTTGCCTAAATCAACTGTTATTGAGTTTATACAGAGTTCTTTGCAGATCTGCTTTATTTCCTTGTAAATGGCAAAGTCATTGTATCATAAATCTTTGTGAATATTGTGAATGTCTTAAGCATGAAGACATTTCTCAGTGTGAAATCATATGAATTTTAAGATTGTACATAAAAACCTGAGACTGTGCATATTTTTACATATGCAGGGGAAGCATGCTGTTTTGTAGACTGCAGAACACTTAAATGGTATTTAAACCTACAGAAAACTTAAAACACTAGGTCACAAACTGAAACACCAAAGTATTTCTGATTTTGACATCTTAAATTTGGAGAAATTATGGCTGGTTTGTATCACACCTTCATTGGAACAATTCTAAAAGAGCTTGAGTAGATGGACCAAACTACCAGTATATTGTGTAGAAAAAATAACTTTGGTTAAAACGAATGAGGGACTTCAAGTTAATTGCCAGTTAAGGTTTTTGAGGTTTGGGTTTGTTTTTGTCCCTGATGCTGTCTAGGCCAATCCTGCAGATTGCCAGGGACTTTATTTCTGCTGTAGTCTTCTCTTGGGGAATCCTGTCCCAGGGAATCCGTTACAGAAAGGAATGAGAATGGGTCACCGTACAGGAAGGCTGTACAGTGCAGTATCCTCCTCTTGGAGCACAGTGTTTCTGAGGCTTTCACCAGGTTCTGCTGTGCCAGGGATGAGTAGCTTTGGTAATCTGTAGCCATGTGGGGTAAACTCTGTGTAGTGCTGAGCGTGGAGGCTCCTGTGTCCAATATACCATGGAATTTGGGGCTTCTTGTCTTAAAGGAGCTCAACTGAAACCTCTGCCAGTTTGCAAAATGGCTTTTGCAGACAGCAGCAGAACTGTAGGCCAATAACTAACAAAGAAGTTGGTATCCCTGGTTTTACACAATGCAGCAGACACACAGCTTTAATTTATCCAGAGCAGTGTAAATTCCCCAAGTTACTTGTCTCAGAACTACCTCTACAAAGTCCACTTTCTCTTCCTGTCCTGTCTGTAAGCCGTGAGTTGGGATTGACAGCTGCTGTAGCTGCTCTTGGTTTTTCTTGAACGTCTCACTCTAATGGAAATGTGACCACAAAACTGTGTAACAGTTACCTGAATGTCGACTTTTTAAAATGTGACTATCCTGATTGTGTCTTTAATTTGAAATCTTAGAAGTGCTTGAAAATCAGGGTTTCACTGAAGAAACGCAGAGAAATTTGTTACAAAATCTTACATCTGAGGTTATGCTTGTTAGTCTGCCTGAGATGTGGGATCAAAAGCCCTGTATCAGGGATATTACAGAGAGGCCTGTGATTTTTGGGGCCGTGTTGCCTTCTGCTTCTACAGCCTCCATCTGCACAGCACTCGTGCAGGTGAACTCCTTACCATCTACCTTTGTCCGTGGTTGTGCATGTATACAGAAATGCCTGACTGTTTCCAGTTAGTTCTGCAGTTTTGAATGAGCCTGATGGTGCTGGAAATAAGTAGCTTGAAATAAAGAAGAAAAAGGAAGAAGAAGGATTAGCTGTCTGAAGAGTTTTGTTGCTGAGCTCACTCAGCAGAGAGGCACAGCATGTCCTGACCGGCTCTGTGCTGCTCTGATCCCTGGGTTTTTAAAAAGGGAAGTGATTTATTTTAGAGTCCTTCAAATGGGCTTGCTCTGCCTTTAGGAGGTAGCACGGATTGCTGCAGTACCTGCTGGCACTGGCAGCTGAGGAAGGCCATGGGTACAGGGCAGATGGTTTTCCCCTGGGCTGTGGCATTCAGGGGGGGTGGGAAGTGGTGGTGCAGCACAGCAGTTGATGTACAGCTGGAGCCAAAGGCTGCTCTATTACTTAAGTTCAGACTTCTGTTATTCAGTTTGCTGACAAACAAAACCAACCCCTGGGAAGATCAGCCAAACTCTTTTTCTTTTAGTCACCAAACTCCCTGACCTTCTCCTTTTTTTCTTCACTTCCTTGTGACTATTTCTTTGTATTACATTTTGACCATCTCTTCAGGCTTAGGTGATTGTTTTTTCGCTTTTAACTTCCAAACTAATGTTTGTTTGTTTGTTTTTTTATTCTGGAAAAATTAACAGTAGTCTTGATTATTATTATTAAAAATGCCTTCAAAAATGTTCAGTAGATCCACGTGGTTAGAGGCATTGTAATAAAGTTCTTTTTTGTATTAAAAAGCATTTGCTTGGTAAGCAAATCATTTATATGTTTCAGTACTTAATCTCCTCTAAAATACATTTTAATTAATTTTCTTGCAGTTCTTCTCTTTAACTGTTATTCTTATTTCCTCAGATGTTCAGTCTTTTCCTGTAGCCTAACAGGAGTCCACCAGTAGCTCCTAAAATAATTTAAATGAAAATGCTAATGTTCTTTGTCCACAATAACTGTTCCACCCAAAATCATTTCCTTGAATCACAGCAAAACTGTCTCTGAGATGTAAAACCATTCAGCAGTATGTATGTCTCTAAAGATGGAAGGAATTATTCACTGGTGTTATGATACATTACTCAGAATTGCACATTTTTCAATTCTATAATCTTTACATTTTGTTTTCATTTTATTGAACAGTAGTATCAAATCAGTATATGTTTGGTACAGCTATCTCTACAGTGGGGGCATTTAAGATAACCCTGATATCCAAATTTAAAAGTATAAAGCCTGAACTAAAATACTGTCTCGAAGCCTTTTTTTGGACTTTGACTAATTAGTATTAATTAACTTTGTTGTCTTATGGATTGGATTGCCCAAGTGTGAAGAGAGTTAGCACTGAATGTAGTACTTGAGTATGAACTTGCAAATTAAATGTAATTTTAAATTAATTAGCTTGCTTTCTTTTCCCATTACAGGTGCAACAACCGAACACAGTGTATAGTAGTTACTGGGTCAGATGTGTTTCCTGATCCTTGTCCTGGAACATACAAATATCTAGAAGTTCAGTATGAATGTGTTCCTTACAGTAAGTATAATCTTTTTATTCTTGCTCACTTCCTCTGGCCCTCACAATCGAAGCTGGAGAGCTGTTCCGTGGAAAAGGAGCATATGTTTATGGCCCACAGACCCATTATGCATGCAAAGCACTTGCAGGCTAGGGCCTCCAATTAGCTTCACAAAGTGTGGAAGGGAGCCATGGTGTGATGCTGGCCAAGTGTCTGTCTGTGTTCTTAAGTGTTTGGCTTTTAAGGCTACTGTTTTTCCAGAAAACAAACTCAGATTAGCTATTCAATAGGCCAGATAGGAATTTGTACTTTTGCCCGCTACCAGTTGCTGACAAATTGGCTTGGCTCACAGGCTTGTAAAGCAGGAATTGACTTCAATTTTAATCATGATCTGCTTGAAAGGCTACCTGCTGCTGTGGTGACTTTGGGTGCACAGCAAACCCAGCACTGACACTCACAGGCAAATGACCCAGTTGGGGAACATTTGTAAGAGGACTTTGTTATAAATGAACGCAAATTCGGAGTGAATAATTCATTAATGACTTACTCAAAATGGGTTCTTAAAAGCAAAGGGGAAAAGAGTGAGAAAGAAATGTTCAGTTTTAATTTAAAGGCAGAATAGGAATTGTGCCTTAAATCAGGATTTTTCACTGAAAACAAAGTAAATACTGAAATCATACTGAGATAGAAAAATGTGATGTTATGGCAACTTCAGCAGTTTTGCACAATATTCTTTCTAATGCCAAAGTTCTGTAGCTGTAGACATACTTCTTATTTCCTTGCAGTAATTAATGCTTTTTTTTCACTGATATGTGTGCATGTTCATAAAAGTTCTGCAGATTCGACACTTTTAACTGGTTTTGCTTTCTTGTAAGGTCATTCTTTGCAGTGACTTCGTCCCGTAACTCAGCAGAGAGATAGCGGTGCTTGCAATGGAATTTGAGCAGTGCACTGATCATTCCCTTGAGTTATTATTAAGTGTGTATTTCTTGATCTGCAGTAATCCTTAACCAAAGTCACATTTTCTGTTGGTACAGGAAACAGGCCAAGTCTGAGATGCAAAAACTCTGTGGTGACAGTATATATCCCAAAAGGAAGGAAATGAGTTCTGGCATAGGCAAGGCCGTGTCAAAACTGTCCGTACTGCTTCCTGCAAAATTTTAAGATTTAGTCTCCTGAAACTGAAATACTACTCTGCACTGCTTCACCACACTGACCCTTCACTGTTGCCAAAGGCCAAACACAGATCATCTGTTTTCTCCTCATTTCTGCTGTGTCATTGTGAAATGGTTGCTTGCTGATTTTTTTCCCTGTACCATTTGTAGGATTGGAAGCCCACAGCAAACAGTGATCCCTAGTACCATTCCTCCCGTGTGTAGTATCGGTGGCTTGTTGTAACTGTTCTTCTCGTGCCACTTTTGAGGAGTGATGTCTTACCCCAATCTAACCAAAGTTTTGTTCCACAAAGACCACTTCTGCTTTGGCGCTATTTTCATTCCCAAATTCTCAGAGAGAGGGCAGTGCACCTGATTCCAAACCGTGAGGTCAGTCAAATGACAAGAAGTTACGTTTCCAGTTCCACTAGGCTAGCTCATAGAGAAAAAGTGTAATGCAAATAATGTTCAAACATAATTTTTTATGCTGTTTTAGGAAGAGAAGTGTGGATATGTTCTACCGATTGGGTATTGCTATCTCCAGGAATCTTTTCTTTTCCAGTTTCAGAAGTATAGTGCCACAGCGCGGCCCACCCTGTACTCTAACTTGTAGTTGCTCTAACTTTAAAATGTTTATTTTTGTTTACTGTCAGTTGTATTGGCCTGCCCTTTGAACTGGCTAATTCTGTGTCTGTCGTAACTCAGGATTCTGGATACTTCTTGTCTTTCAAAGTCTATAAGTTTTGGAGTTTGTCAACTGCAGCTTGTACAGTGATGACACTGCCCAATTCCAGAACTGTAAGAGGCATCGCCTGTCATTACCACCAGTCATCCAAAAGATTGCCAGAGACTAAAATCAGTTTTGAAGTCTGATTTCAAACCACATGGTGCTTCAGTAGCCGTTTCGATTGTTGACCATCTTTCTTCCCTGTCCCAAAAAGCCTATCCTGTTATTTTTCAAGTCTCTTTTTTGATGCCTGATAAACTCCAGTTATCAAATCCAAATTTTTATTTCCTTACTTGTTCCAGTGCTCCATGTCTAAGTGTACAGAATGACTGAAATCATTAAGTTTGCAAATAGCAGCTGTCTCAGCTGAAGAGACTTGTTGGAGGGTAGGATAGGCTTCTGTGGGCCTAGGAAGGGGGAGTGTAGTGATCACAGCACTTCTAACCAAAGTTCAGCTGTGGTTCTTACTTTTTCTGATCTTCAGTTGCTGCAAGACTGCAGAATGTGCTGTGTCTCACTGTGGTGGCTTTCCATCCACGAGGGATGACAAATATCAATCATAAAAGGTTTTGTGGTGAAAGGTGGGAGTTCTCACACGCTGGAGTTGCTGTCACCCTTGTACAAAATGCAGTTTATGAGCTCCTCTCTGTCTTGCTGGCCTTCAGAAATACATAGCTGCTTTGCTCATTTGGAAGTACTTAATTTTGTAAACTTATAAGTTTGAAAGTACTTAATGAAGAACTTCCTCTTTTACATCTCAAAGTGTAGACACAAAACTCACAACTTTTGAGACACTCAGTTGGATCTCCACCAAAATTCTAGACATGTTTGATAGGCGTTGCTTTGTCCTGAAATAAGAGTATTATTGATTAAATTACAAAGAAATTGAGAGTACTGTACTTGACATTTCTCTCACTTATGCTGCACAATATATGTTGACACTTTGACTAACAGAAGTCAGTCCTTTTATAAAGGAGAACATCAAAAGTGCCATTTTGTACATCTGTGCATTTTTATTTTAAGCCTATTTGGACTTGGGAGTTCAATAGAAAACATTTTAAAGTGTTTTATTCTCTCTCTCTCTCTCTGTATTGATTGGACTTTGCAGCATTTGTTTATTTCAATAAGCCCATCTGTCCCTGAAAAATGTACAGCTGCACACCAGTGCATGCAGAGCAGACATGCCAGTAATGATTTTAGTTATCCCTGTCTTTTCCCCTCCTCTCCTATTACTAATTCTAAGCTGGTTCAATATCAATATTGCTCTTTGGCGAGGAATAAGCACATGCACAGAAGTTCACAAACAGAATCGTCCAAAAGTCATTAATACTAATGGTGAAACCCAGGAATTCACCTCAGAATACATCTTCTGTTTACTTGGATACCTGCAAGAATTACAAATTGCAGAAAAACAAGTATTTTACCTAAAGATGTATAACTGTACAAAAGCCAGGAAAACTACTGCTCATTTTGAAAATATTAACCCCCTTCAGCTCCCCCGTAAAGTTATGGAATTGTTTCCTGAAGAAACACTAGATCAGATGAGCCAATACCATTCTCTCAGGATAATCTTACGCAATTTCGTTAAATGGAACTGAAATCCAAAACTCCCTGTGAAACATGCAAAGGCATTCTTCGGGATAATGCTGTAATACTGCAAATGTAAGAGCTGTGCAAATAGTTCTGATGCACTTCCTTGGTATCAGCAGCTGCTGTTACACGGATTGGTACATCTGTCATTTTCCAGGTCATTTTATGAAACCGAGGGAGCACACTTCAAAGGCCACAGAGTGTATGAAATGGGTTTTATTGCAAATAATTATTGGAAAGCTATTTACTAGCTGGGCTTCAGCTATATATCTTTCTGTAACTTCCTTAAAACTTCCTGGGGGAAAAATTGCTGTAGTAATATAACTTTGTTAATTGGGTTGGGTTTATGTGTTCCATGTGTGGTGGCAGGATGGATGTTTGTTTAAACACAGTGTGGCTGTCCTTGCATATTGGCTTGCTGTTGTGGGCTTAATCGATGATGCTGGAGAATATCTGAATGAGCTAATTGTTACTTTTTTCTTCTCTTTTCCTCTTGCTTACTGTGCTTTTGCTTCTTTTTTTCTAGATGTTTTTGCTTATTCCTTCTAGTCTGATTTTGCAGTTATAAACTGGGAAGTGGCAAAAGTTCTCAAGATTAACGTTCAGGAAAACAAATAAAATAAAGCCTAAGGAGAGCCAAAGTGTGCAAGCTGCTTTCTTTACAAGAAAGAAAAGCAGAGGGATGTCTGGGACAAAGATGGGGGGAGATTAATAAGCACATATGCAAACCTATATAATTAATATACTGAATTTTGTATTTCTAATTACTTAATACAATATGTATATGTGCACTTGCACATATATGATAAATTAATATGTCACTGAAAACCCAACTTGATAGCATTATATTTTTAGAAGAAAAAAGAGTGTGTATAGCATGCATTAGTAAAGTCATTCATTATTTATTCAGGTTCACTAAGTGAAACTACATGCCAACATATCTGTATTGCCTCCTTAATCTACTAAAATGATCGATCCATGTTCACTTGTGTAACCGTAGAATCTCTCTCCTGCTAGGTTATCCTGTTGTCTGTTTCTCTTTATCCAATATAGTGCAGTTCTTATTCTCCCTATATTTAGCGTCTGTTACTAATTTAATCTTTTAGATTAATAGTCAATTTATGTTAATCTTCTTTCTTTTTTCCTTGCACTTTTTTATTTTTCTTCCGATGCTTAAAATAGAAGTGGAGCAAAAAGGTAAATAACGTATACAGTCCAAACCCCAGCTCCTTGTTATGTGCCTTATGGATGTTAACCTCTTCCCTTCCCCTCCCCACAACACTCTTATATTATGATAATCAGCAGGATCTCATAAGTACACCTCATAAAGAAGTCGACTGTTTGCAATAAAGTGACTTGGCTGCTTAAAGTAGGTGGCGGGGTATAGTGTCTGAAGTACTTGGGCTGGAGGGAAGACTCCCTTGCTTTTTTCTCTCCCTTTCTCTTTGTCTTTCTTTCCCTCTCTTTCTCTCACCCTTGGGTAAATTCTTGTTAATCAAGTGTCATCTTGCCTGGCTTCCAGAACCCTCTCCATAGCATGCCATGGTTACAGGGTTTCCTGGTCTGTTTCATTCATTGCTTTGGTTGTGTTTTGTTTTCTCTGCTCCTAATTGCTTTCTCTATATACCTGATGATTTGGTTTGTTCCTTTATTTTTAATCGAGGCCCCTCCTTTTTCAGCCTCACCACTTCTTAAAGTTCTAAACAAGTCGATGTGATTTTTTTTGGACTGAAATGACCTAGCGCACTGCTGCACACCAGTTAAAAGCTCTGGAGCGTTAAATCCGCACTCACTAAAAGTCTGAAACAAAAACGCGAGAGTAGCTCTACGTTTTCAGCTGTCTGTGTATACCATTGAGCCTTGGTCTGTACTAGTGAAAACGCTTCCCATCCACTTTCCATACTGGTACAGCAAGAACATGGTAACTTTAAGAAAAGTGGATGATAAAGGGTGATAATTGCATTAATTATAACATAAGGTATAATCTAGTGCCAATTAAATGGATTTTTTTTTCTTCCTGCCACAGTCATTATGATTTACCTACCTTTTTTTTTTCTTTCTTTTTTTTCTTTTTTTGACTTTCATTATGAGACAGTCTTAATTTGACATAATTCTTGTCTTACTTCTCTCTGTGACTGTTAGTTTTTGTTTGCCCGGGGACGTTGAAAGCAATTGTGGACTCACCGTATTTATACGAGGCCGAACAAAAAGCAGGTGCTTGGTGCAAAGACCCTCTGCAGGCTGCAGATAAAATATACTTCATGCCATGGACCCCGTACCGCACCGATACCTTGATAGAATATGCTTCTCTGGAGGACTTCCAGAGCGGACGCCAGCAGACGACGTACAAACTGCCCAACCGAGTGGATGGTACCGGCTTTGTCGTGTACGATGGCGCTGTCTTTTTTAACAAGGAAAGAACTAGGAACATAGTGAAATTCGACTTGAGGACTAGAATTAAGAGCGGAGAGGCCATAATCAATTATGCTAATTACCACGACACGTCTCCGTACCGCTGGGGAGGAAAGACTGACATTGACTTGGCCGTTGATGAAAATGGCTTGTGGGTGATTTACGCTACGGAGCAGAACAACGGGATGATAGTGATTAGCCAGCTGAACCCCTACACTCTGCGTTTCGAGGCCACCTGGGAGACGACGTACGACAAGCGGGCGGCATCCAACGCCTTCATGATCTGCGGCGTCCTGTACGTGGTGCGCTCGGTGTACCAGGACAACGAGAGCGAGACCGGCCGCAACGCCATCGACTACATCTACAACACCAGGCTGAGCAGGGGCGAGCACGTGGACATCCCGTTCCCCAACCAGTACCAGTACATCGCCGCAGTGGATTACAACCCCAGGGACAACCAGCTGTACGTGTGGAATAACAACTTCATCCTGAGGTACTCTTTGGAGTTTGGCCCACCTGATCCTGCCCAAGGTAAGCATCTCTTTTCTTTCCTCTCGTTTTTAATCTCTTTGTGTTTCCATTCTGAGAACCGTGTTAAAATATTTTTGGTCTTAGACTTAGCTCTTGGCAGAAGGGCAAGGAGGGGTTGTTTGCACCGTGCTGAGCAGTGCAGCATTACAGCTGTCCAAGATAAATCTGCAGAACCTGTGAAGAGAAATGGAATTACTTTATTTGGTTTACAGGCTCCTGCTTTTCTTGATTTTTTTTTTTTTTTGCAAGTGTGTAGCTTTTCTGTTTGAGTTGAGGAATTATTTGCTTTGTACCATCAGTCAGTTTGAGTTGTGTAGCTGAACTGAGTGCAGGGAGGTTCCCGCTGAGCCAGAAGGCTGTTCCCATCCCCTCGGTGGTACCTGCCTTCTGAATTGATTACAGCACACACGCAGACCTTTTAGCTTGTTGGCGCCAGCAGAGGAGAGCAGTGTGTGCTGGGAGGCCCCAGAGGAGATGGGTGGGGTTAATGTGCAGTACCAAGCACAAGTATTTTTCTGCAGCCTTATTTTCACAGTGTCTGATGTTGGGTTAGGCAGGATTATCTGACGTCTTTCCAGTGGGTTTCTCAGTAAGTCCCTCACATTTCAGGCCACTAGAATTTAGAACTACTACCTAAAAGGAAAGGTACCAACTGTCAAAAGGGGAAGGAAAACCAGAGGCCTTTAGGTCTCAGAAAGCCCTAAAAATGATGTGAACGGGTACAGCCACATACTAACATCTACAGAGGAGAGTAAGTACCAAGAGAAATGCTCTGTGGCAGAAGATGTATGCAGCAATGAACAGAATGTTGATAAGCTGCTTTAGCAATGAAGGTAATACTTCACTTCTCTCGTCTAACTGGTATGCATGTTTAGCAGCCGTTTTTCCTACTTCAAAAAAGCAGTAATAATGGCTCCTCCACATGAAAAGTGGCTGTCCTGCTTCTGCAGAGCTGATTCATGCTCAGCAGTGCAAGCTCTGTAATGTGCACACAATTACATCCACGTACATACAGCTCTTCCAGGTACAAAGCTGTGGAAGAGGCAGCAGAACAGGCCAGTTTGGAGCCAATACATTGTGATCTCCAGTGATCTGCCCAGTCAGCCTCCTGCAGACCTCCCTGGCAATACATGGCCAGGCTCAGTGAGGTTCCAGGGGTCTGGGGACTGAGCTGTGGCTGCATCCTGGCCAGCTTTGCTCTCCCTACATCAAGCTAGTCCCTTGCTCAGGGAGGCTTTGGGGCTGCTCTTAGCACAGAGATAACCACCTCTGTAATTAGAAAAAAATTAAAGCTTTCATTTCCATACATTCTCATGCATGTCACTTTTCATTCGGTTTAACTGAGGCGAAGATGCATTTTAAATTCCACAAAGCTTTAAGAGTAAGGAGAAAATGGAGGTGCTGGCTCTGAGTAGCTTTTGCAGTTCAGGCAGCTGCGTGAATGTGACAAAAGCTAATCTTTAAATCATTGCATAGGAAGGAAAGTGTAAAGGAAGAGCAGGGAGAGAGAAGGCTTTGTGGAATCCTTCCTTTGCTGTAGTAAACCTCCAAAGGTCTCCAGTAAGACATTTCATAATGTTTTTGTTATGTGAGAGTCTCCAAGATCTTAAGTTACAGTACATGTGCTGGCCACATCCCATCTAATATCAGGAACAGATTTGGGCACCCCCAGTAGCCCTTCCTGTTCCTGGGTTCCTTGCTTGCATGCAAGGCAGGAGGAGAAATGGTTTAATCCAACCAGACCTAGATGAGAAGGCGTCCAGGGCACACTGCAGGGTGCTTGCCTCTGTCTGAGCTGTTTGCCCATTCAACCATGAAGGCAGAGAAAGAATATTTGAGTAACTTACGAGTTTAAATGCATTAAGATGTCGGATATTTTTTAATTTTGGCCTTTTTACAATATAGAAGCCATATGAAGAACTGGGTTTATTTGAATATGTGATGCATATATCCACAAACAGTATTTTTCCTTAGATAAAGCCAATACCCAATATTTTAATTTTGTACAGGTCCGTAAATAGCAGATCTAAGAATCTGTTTCAGTTCATTTCCTCTTTTGCCTAAGCCAATTGCCTGTAGTTAAAAACGACTAAATGAAAGGAAAGATTATCTAACATAATTGTCCTTGAGATGTACTGCTATAAAAGCAAGAAGAAATTCTGTACAGTTTCTACTTCTGTATTTATTGTATGGCCAGTTCCTCTTTGTTTCAGCATAAAGTCTATATAAATCGAAGATCAGTCCTTCAATTGTTACACAAAGGATCTATATGTGTAATAAACATTTGGATCATGTGGAATTAGATCAGTTTTCCAGCACATTTGATAAAGGGCATTTTTGTGTTTCTTTTGTTCTGATTTGATTTGGGTTTTTTATGGTCTACTCAGATTTCTTAATCATCTACTCAACAACATAGGTGTTAGGATAACATTCTTTAAGTCACCTACCACAAGAACCTTCTTTTAGTGCTGTTTGTAATGGTACTTTAATGGCAAGTATTTAATGGTGTCACAAGGTCAGTGTGTCAAAATTGGAAGTCATGGCCTTTTCTTTTCAAATGGTGAACTTGGGACCATGGTGGGAAACTCAGTAATCTGTGTTACCTGTTACCATGGGAGAAAGAAAGATAGATAAGACATATACTGATTTTTATTTTTTTCACTATCTATCTGTCTTGGCTATCAGTTCTTGTCTACACCATAACATCCAGCTACAGAGTTCTTCAAAAACAAGTCTTTTCTTCCTACAACAAAGATGAATTTGTCATGGTTGAGCTGCACTTTTGATTTACATTTACTCCCAGTGCCAAAACTTGGGCCCATCCATGTCCTCAAACCTGGCTTTGTTTTCTCTGTTGTTTCTTTAATTTTTAAATCTGCCTGGTGAAACCTCTGAAGCACCACTATAATTAACCTAATGTTGACTTTGCCCTTGCTGCAAACCCACACCATTTTCTCCTCTTGCAGCTGTCTGTGTTATGTGCTCCCTGTATCCTCATTTCCTCAACCTTCAGGAGGACTCCTCAGATTTCTGAAACCGTGGAGTTTGCACTCGAACTCCTGGCTTAACCTCATTCTTTTTATGTTGCTTTTTCTTCTCACTTCTCATGAAAATTGCAGTCCATAGAGGTATCACAGAACCCTGGAAAACCCCTGGAGCTCATGGAGTCCAGTGTGACCCTGACCCTGCTGAGTCCACCACTGAGCCGTGCCCTGAGTGCCAGGGCTGCCCATCTGATGCCGAGCAAATGCCCCAGCTGAGGTTTTCTCCAAGGGCCCCTCCTGTTTCTGCAGTGTTTGTGTCTGCTGGCATTTGCAAGGTGCCTGCCAAGACAATGCCACGTGTGAAACATCCAGCCCCAGCTGGTGCATCTTTGGCATAGATGCAGGAATGGTTGTCAAGCTACAGCTGACAAGTACCACTCAGATGTTGCAGAAGAGCATGTTTTCTAAGGTTAAGTGTAAAAAGCATTTAAAAATTGAAACTCTAATTTAGAGATGAAATAAAACATATCAGACCCTTCAAAAAGCCACTGTGAAAAACCTGAGACAAACCAGAGTTTTTATATCCTTGGCAAATTTAGTGGATATGCCCAGGTACGTTCTTTCTACAGGAGGTACCAGCGGTCCAAATGAATCCTTGCTGAAATTGGAATTTTTGAAGAATTTTAAGTTAAAAGACCAGGAAGAATGAAGGGAATTCTCCCTCTAAAAAGTGAATATGTGCATTGCATTGTAAGGTTTCCTTGGTAACAAAAAGAAGATAAATCCTTTTGTTCTGTGTTAGTGTGTTAAGGAGAGATTTCATCTACATTCATCCCAATTTGTGCTAACTGTTCAAACTGAAACTGTCTCCCCTTTTGTACCATGATACCCATCATTAACTGCAGGAAAATACTGGTGTGGTGAGTGTGGACAGAACAGAAACTTGGACAGCAGTATCACCAAGGGCTTGAAATAGTAGAAAACTAGTGCAACAGCAAGAATTGTGGAGTGAATGACACCTGTACTGTTATATCAAATCTGATAGACTACAGACTGATGAGAGAGTGGTTGTACGAGTAAGGGCAATACAGTGGGGACCAGATAGCACATTTCTTAACCGTAGGTATTTTGCTAATTTTTTGTCATATCTGTTGTTGTTTTCAGGGTGTAAATTTTTAGATGGCTGTGTAAACATTTCGCTTCCGACTAAATGGATTTGGCAGGGTCAGTAGAGTACTGGCTAGCATAATAGCTGGAACCTATAGGTAATTAGGTGAGTCTTGGTGCCTTCCCTGCTCTTCACTGAAGCATGAAAACAGGCACACAGCAGTCAATAAACAGAAGGCAGGAAAATGGTGATTTGCACAGGTTTCTGATCTCCGTGGCTTTCCAGAGCAGCTCAGGGCGTGACAACCTCCGGAAAATTAAGGTGGGCACGTAGATTTTCATGTGTCCAAATACATCGAAATACCTGGCCTGTAAGAGCTTACATTTAACTGAAAAATCCATGCAGCTGATTTCTAAACTTACCTGGATGCCAGAGGTGAGAATGGAGCCATTGGTGTTTTCAGAAGTGCCACATCATCTGGGCGTTTCAACACAATTGTAAATCTGAGATCCAGGTTGTATTTTGGGTGGGGAATTCTTTGGTTTGGCTTGGTTTAGTTTTTTAAAAACTTATTTAATGCCTGCCTAGAATAGAAACCTGTTGGCAAGGAATACTAGATAGCTTGTGTGCCTTGTCTAAATCTACTCTTCACTGTCAGTATGGGAAAGGAAGTTACTATTCCCCTGCTGTCCTAGGCAATTGTGTTATGGTTTTTATAGACATCACACTGTTAAACAGGTGTTAAGTTTTACTCCAGTGGTGTCTTCATTTTTAGTAACAGATAGCATGCATAACTGTTTAAATCAGCTGTTAGGAGCTGCATGAAACAAATGTAAATTAATTACCTTCAATTTGAGTCTTTGGATTTACTTCCTGTTGCTCTTCAGCTGATAGTAAGAGACACCCATTTAAAAAAAAAAAAAAGGGAGGAAGCAGAAGAGGTTTTGGTTTTCTCCTCAGCATCATGTCAAGCTTAGTCAAAAAGTCCAGAATAGAATCTTGCATTGTAAAAGTGGCTTTTTTGGTATTGGACAAAAATTATGCTGGACTTGGACAAAAATTATAATCTTCAGCCTTGTAGGGACTCAGCCCTGCTGCTCAGGTTCATAACCTTGATATGGAGTTCTTAGTTTGTTATTCTTCTTAGTTGTGGCATGTTAAAGATCACTGCCTTTGTGTGGTGTTGGTAAGGTCAGTTGGCAGGAGCCCGCAGGTGCCACCCTCAGCTCTCATGACGAGAGTGGGGTGGTGGCAGCTGTCACGTGTCCCTGGCTGCTCAGGACAGTGGCCTCGCACGTTTGAGTTCCCACAGGTCATTAAAAGCAAAATGAGCTGCCCTCTAAAAACTAGATATATATTCCTTGAAGTGATGCATTCACTTGTTTCTTATTTTTTCAACCACCTTTTTTCCCCAGACTTCAAGCACTGTCTGAAGTTTCCTGATATATTCTTAAATATGCTGACTTCTTCTTTTTTTTTTAATTTAATTCAAGAGAAAATCTCTTAGAAGTTATCTGTAATTTTTCCAGGGTTTCTTTTGAGAGAGGTGGTTTGAAGTCCTTCTCCTAAAACGTGAGATTAAAAGTATATTTCTACGTATGTAGTACTACTGTGCTGTGCAGGTCATTTTTGAATCGTGGGTGATAGGCTTTGAAACTGATTTTAGTGGATAGCATGAAAATTGTTCTACCTAAAGTTGCATAATGACAGTGGGATTATTTTAGCTCAGGGCGCAACACAAAATAAAAGTTCTGAAAATTTTTACCTCACTCCTGAACTTCAGAATATTGTTATGAGTTCTGGCAAGGGTATTTTGCTCCTGAGACAAAACTGTCCTAAATGTTATAGGGTTTGAGTTGTAGTTGCAGCAATGCCAGTGCACATTTCAGTGATTAAATATTTACTAATTAGCACGATGTATTAGGGGATGGACAGAAATAATTGGTTGTCCCTGCATCGTTCTCCATCCCCCCCATCTCCCCGTTCCCAGGACCTGATTCAGCAGGCCTTGCCTGACACTCGTGCAAGTGATTGCAAATGCTTTTGACAAATGTTAATTGGGAAAGCACAAGAAGGCTGGGTGCATTGTAATCAAAAGGAAAATAGAGCAGTTTCACAAGATGTCAGGCAAGCACTGGCAGAACAGATCTGAGGATTTCAGTGAGTAGCTGGCTACACCACGAGTTCAGCACAATTACACAGGCTGTGTTCAAGCAGCCAAGAACAAGACTGAAAAGAAGACAGGCTCTCTGGAGGAGTTTCTCATTTGTGAACAGGAGAGAGATGAAAAGCACATCTTTGCCTTTACTCTTTAAAAACTCCACTCTAAATTCACGTGAAAATAAAAAGATAAATTATTATTTAAGACCTCTAATATGTTATAACTGAAACATAATTGAAAAAGGCTTTTGAAAAAGGCTTTTTAACTGCTAAATTACTGAAAGTTAATATTATTCAAAACACTAACTTATAAAGTAACTGCTAAAAGAAAGTGAGACAGCTCTTCGTTTTCATTTTATGATTTGATTTAGAGAAGCTGCATTGTCCAGTAACTCAGAGTTCAAGGGCCTAGCAGAATAAGGAAAAAAAAAAGAAAGAAAGAAAGAAAAGAGCCAAAATTATTTTATATGAGCTTATTTATTCTCAGCACAAGGATCTGTGCTGTCCGTGGCAGGAGCAGCTGCATCCTGGGCACAAGGAATGTGTCCTAAGCCAGTCCTGGGCTTCTGTCAAAGGTGAAACCAGGTCCTTGCCACCAGCTTAAATGAGTTGTGTCTTCACACCTGCTTTATCAGAGGATGTTATGGCCCCAAATGCTCACCCAGGAGGGCACGGTGTACATGTTGGCAGCTAATCGGGCATGCTGCAGCTCCCTGGAGCAGAGTGACTGCTGGGTGGGAAGATGTTATCATAATGATTGCCCTGGAAGGTGTGTACTGGGAGAGCTTGAAGTTTTGGGGACTGTTTTTTAAAAATGGCCTCGTTAGTTACAGCCCACTACCTTTGCTGTTAAAGCTGGACTGCATTGTTTACGGCACACTGCTTCAAATGATTCTATCTGTGGAGTTGTTCCTGCTGCAGAAGTGATTAAGTAATCTTTAATTGCTTTGAGCGTGTTTGTTATGTACTGATAACTTGCTAGTACTGCCTTTCAGCCTTTAGAATTGTAACTATCAGTTTTTATTACGGAAGAGATTATTTGCAGGAGGTGCTGAAACGTCACACCAGTGTGGGTTGGGAGTGAAAAAAGAAAAAAAAGTCAGTCAGTTATATCTTAAGCACCCAGAATAGCAATGAGAGTAATATTAAGATAAAGGAAAGGAGACTCCAGAGAATCCTTTAAAGCTACATAAATAACTTTTAAATAACTTTTTTCTATATATATAATTCTAAGCCATTTACTTTATTATTGCTCTAATTTTCCCTGTGCAGTGCCTACCACAGCAGTGACAATAACTTCTTCAGCAGAGCTGTACAAAACCACAGTGTCAACCACCAGCACCACATCCCAGAAAGGTCCCGTAAGCACAACCTCAGCTGGAGGAACCAAGGAAGGAAGCAAAGGACCCAGACCACCTCCACCCGTGTCCACAACCAGAATCCCTCCCGTGACGAGCTTCTTCCCTCTGCCAGAGAGATTCTGTGAACCCACTGAGGCCAGGGGCATTAGCTGGCCTCAGACACAGCGAGGGATGATGGTTGAACGCCCTTGCCCCAAAGGAACAAGAGGTATTGCCGTTAGAAACGCATCTTGATTTCAAGCAGATATTTCAGAAGTGATGTGCAGCTCTTGGGACGAATGTTTTTTTAATCTCAGGCTGTTTGTCACATGATTCTTTGGTTACTTTGGAGAGGGCAGTGGTCAGTGGTCAATCTGCAGACGTCATTTGAGCGTAGCCGCAGAATTACCTTGCGCTTGCACTGTTGAGAATCTGGGTCAAATTTTAGGGCATTGCTTGAGGACTGTTGTGAAATATGCTTACAGCTGCCTTTCTCATTATTAGCTCCCCTCTGGACGAGCTCCAGGAAAAATCAAGGGCTTTTTGTTTGTTTGCAGAAAACGTCTGGTACTTTTCACTGACTTGGTTTTTATTGCTCTTTGTAATCGACATTATTTCCTTTCGGTTTTGTCAATTATTGTCAACTGCTACCATTGGCAGCAGCATTCAGAATGTAACGCTGTTTAGGAGCACAGTGTAGCCAAGTTCCTGAATGTGTGCAGAAAAATGGTTTCCCTTTCACTGTAGTTCTCTGCATCTGTTGTAGGAACTGCCTCGTATCTCTGCGTGGTCTTAACGGGAATGTGGAACCCCAAAGGCCCTGATCTTAGCAACTGTACCTCACACTGGGTAAATCAGCTGGCTCAGAAGGTTGGTTGAAACCTTTTAATCTGGTGTTCACTGGTGATTAAAGACTTTAACTCTGAGCATTAATAATTCAGTGGGTTGAAGCTGTGTTTATTGCCCTGCGTTCATTTGAAGTAGAAGGAGTTGTGGGTGCTTCCTGTGCAGAGCACTGCCCAGCAGTTAGGTCTGTGTGTGTGTGTGGTGTGCCCTCTCTCTGAGTTCTGTGACTGGATCCATGATTACATGTCCTCATCACTGTTCAAAACAAAGCAGCTTTGCTGATGTTCAGAAACCCAACGCAGTATTTGCTTAATAAATCAAATACTGTAAATCATCAAACAGAAAACCTGTGGTATGCAGCAAGGGCTTTTGTTCAGTAAAAATTACACTGTAATGAATAGATTTTTGTCTGAGTGCATTGATAACAGTATGATTAGAGTGCAGAACCACTTTCTGTGTTTTCCCTCCCTACTGAGATTTACAAAGTTTATGAAAACTGGATAATTTGTTGTCACTACCAAGCTACTTGACTTTTGAATGCCTCAAGCGCTGGTATGAACAAATAGATTTCTTACTGTCTGATAATGGCAGTAAAATAAAAGTGAGGATGAATAGAAGATCTAGCCCAGAAGTCCCAGTCAGATTTCTGGTTTTGATGGCTGTTAAGAACTGCTTTTGTGTGTCATGGATCTAAGAACCTTTAATCTTCTGAGATAAAGAGAACGTTATTGGTCTCAATTAGTTACAGATTTCAGTGTATGTGCCAATGGTTATTTCACCACAACAAAGGTACACAGGGAATTGGAATTAGGAGCCTCAAGCAGAACAAGGGACCCTGCTGAGATAATACCAATTGTCATTTCAGATCAGAAGTGGGGAAAACGCTGCTAGTCTGGCCAATGAACTGGCTAAACACACCAAAGGACCAGTGTTTGCTGGCGATGTTAGTTCATCAGTGAGGCTGATGGAGCAGCTCGTGGATATTTTGGATGCTCAACTTCAGGAACTACGGCCTAGTGAGAAAGACTCTGCTGGAAGGAGTTATAACAAGGTACACACCTCCCATCACCTCCTCGTGCTGGGATAACCATTGCCCTTGGGTTTTGTGTTCTTTTCCTTTCAGAAACATTAATCTGTACTTTGTTCCTGCATGCATACAGTTCTGGAATAAGCATATAAGAGAAAACAGCAGTAAATACGCAGCAGAAAGTTGCAATTACCTTCTTTAGGGAATAAGATGTAATGCACAATAGCTGACTGGTCCTAAAATACATAGCTGTGTCTCATATTAAAATCTGGAATGCATTATAACTAGTGTGAGGGAAATGAGTATTAGCTCTCAGAAATTCTGTAACAAATCAGTGTGTTTATCCAGTGATCCTTTTTACCCTCAACATGGAACAAAATCAGTGGGATTCTGCATAGGTGCAGGGTTTTATTTTGATGTGACTTTCTGCAGAATAATAGCACTTTCTTAGCCTTTTAAAAGACACCAACATGACTTAAAGCTGATCTTTATAAGAATGCCTTAGTACACATATCTAAAACGTGAATTAATGTTTTCTCTGGAATGATGTTCCAAGAAACATTGCAGAGAAAATTTATGTCCTTGTGGTTTAAATCGAAATTGCAAGTGTTATTACCTTTCCTCTTTTTCTCAGAGGAAATGCTGTGTTTCTCAGCCTCTTCCTTGCGTCAGCCTAGTCAGCAAGCCACAAAGGAATTTTTTTTTCATCCTCCTTTAGAGAGAGATGAACTCCTCTGTTATTTTGGCAATAGTTTTATTTACAGTCCCTAGCTGCCCTTAAAATAGTTTTCCCAGAGACAGATCAAGTGCCCACACAGGGATTTCCTCCTTTGGCCTTTTCATATAAATCTCACTCTCTGGACAGAAGGTATCCAGACACCCACATAAAGGTTGCTGTGGTGGTTTTGGCATGGATGGAGTCAGGGTTCTTCTCAGTGGCTGGTGTGGGGCTGTGCTCTGGATCTGTGGTGCACACCGTGTTGTTAATGTAGAGGTGTTTTGTTTTTGGTGAGCAGCACTTGCACAGCATCAGGGCCCTTTCTCGTCCTGCCACGCTGGCAGGGAAGCTGGGAGGGGACACAGCCAGGACGGCAGAGCCCAGCTCACCCCAGGGATATTTCATCCCCTGTGGCATCCTGCTGGCTGTGTAAAGCTGGTGGGAATGAGGAAGAAGAGGAGGACAGTCGAAGTTAGGGTGTTGGTTTTCCCCATAAGAGTTGTGATGGAGCCTGGCTTTCCTGGGCGTGGCTGAACACCTGCCCACCCGTGGGAAGCAGTGCATTCCTTGGTTTGCTCTGCTTGCATGCGTGGCTCTTGTTTTACCTGCTGAAATGTCTTTAGCTCAGCTCGGGAGTTTTCTCACTCCTTTCCCCGATGGTGCTGGTGAGGGAATGAGCCAGGGCTGTGTGGGACTGGCCACCTGGGCTTAAACCACAGCTGGGGAAAAGTGTTTCCTCTGGGATGTTTTTTTTGTAGCCATTGTGGACAGGAACTAGATTAATGTCCAGGCTGTAGTTCAAAACCGGGATTTGAAAAACCAGAGTGGGTTTTTTTTTTCCTATTTCTGAAGCTTTCCAGAACCTGTCTAACTTCTGATTTTCTTTTTCCTTATTAAAAAGCTCCAAAAACGAGAGAAGACATGCAGGGCTTACCTTAAGGTATCTCTCCTGTGCTGTCACCCTGCTTTCTCCCTGCTTCAGCAACCTGCCACGCTTTATCATCCTGCTGCATGATCCTATGTATTTCAGTCTTTGATAAATGTGTATTGTGCCCCATATCAACTTTACAAATGTTGGCTTTGCACAGGTATAACGCTCAGAAAAAACCACAAACTTATGATCAAAGTTTATACGTCTTTTACCTCAACTTGTTCAAAACACAAAAAGCAGAAAGGGTTATTATCTGAATTGGAAATAACATCTATCTCATAACAAAACCTTGGGTAGGGGAAAAAGCTGGCAACTTAAAGAAATTACTTCATTCTTGGTAGAATTTTGTATCAAAGACTGTTGAGAGTTAATTTGCCTGTGTGGAAAATGTACGTTATATGGCTTGCTTTGTTCTTTGTGTACCCTTATACCTAGCAAAATCACTCTTCCTTACAGTTTCAAGAATTGGTACAATTCAGTGACTTCAGGAAAAAATGCAAAGGCAAACATTTCTCTGACTTCACTATTAAATGTCTGCCATGTGTCCCATTAACCAGGCTCTATGGAAGGCATGTCACACATTGCTGCCTGATTTCCAGTTCCTGTCATCAGCTGCAGAATGCTTGTCTGTACTGGCCAACTCCTTCTCTGCTGTACAGTGCCAGTAATGCCACTTCGCCCCTGTGAAGGAGAGAAAACAGTCCAGGAACACGTGTGTCTGCCTCTGAAAAATTTTATTGCGCATTTTTTCAAAACTTTTAAAGTACTGATTTTTACTTGTACCCTTTGAGATGAAATGTAAGAATGATTTTTGAAAAGAACTTTGAAATACTTTGCAACACACTAAAATAATTCAGACTCTTACTGAAGAGATAATTCTCTGTACAGGGCACTTCTGTCTGTTATCCTGAAGCCCTGGAAGTGGATGGGAAATGTCCAGTTATGCAGAAATTTGACAAAAAGAGGCAAAGATCTGGAGAGAAATTAGGTTCTCAGATAAAAATAATTGTAATAGTTGTTTATTCTAAAGTATTTTTTTAATACTAAAGGGAAATCCAGCAGCCATGGTTTGAGTGGGGTTGTGTGCTTCCTTTTCATTATAACCAGGATCACGAGAAGAGCAGTCACGGGGTTGCTCCAGCAGAGGTGTCACAGGGGCCGTGGGCTTTCTGCCACCGTCCACTTGCCTCTGTCTGAGAGGAGAAGCACCTCAGAAATATTACTGGGCAGGTGATCATTTTCCACAAGAAAAATGCAGAGTTAGATTCTGCCATAATAAATAAAATAGCCTCACGTTAATGAACACACACTGTCAGTGCTGGGTGGATACATGAGAACCGTAGCACAACCCTCATTTCCAACCGGTGTCATTTTCTGTAGGTCTCAAATGGGCTTCTCTGCTTAGATAAGACTAATAAACCTCTTGAAATTACAAATCAAAAGCTGACTTACACTATGCAAATGAAGCAAGTTCCCACTTTGTGACAGAGGATTCATTTGTACCTCAGATTAGAGGCTCCAATCTGTATTTCTTGGTGACTAATGAATCTGGCCTCTGCAGACCAATTTCTGTTCCACTCTAGTTAATGGCTGCAGCAGCATCAGTGTGAGCATTTTGACTATTCTGTCTCCCATTAGAGAAAGAAAAAAGGCTTTAATGCCACTTCGAAGTATCTTCCACCTGCCAGGAAGGTCATGGTGGCTCACAGTGCAGACAGAAGGAGGATATTAAAATGGATTAGGCTAATTAATCTTGCTCTGACAATAGCCTTGACCAACTTTTTCTCTTCGTTTGTTTGCACGATCCAGCATTCCAGACCGACATCTTTCTGTTTGTACAGTGTCTTCTGTTTCCATTTCCACTGCTTTTAAATTGATCAAACAAATTATATATATGCTTAATGACACATTATGAGCAGGTAAATGGGACAGAGTAAACAGGGTGCCTCGGCAATGCACGGTGTACTCAATGCACAGCTACATTATGCATTAATGTAAAAGCCTGCCTTCAATTGATTAACTGATTACTCTGATTGGATTATTTTGTAAAAATAATGTAATCATGTCACTGAATTATTCTTCTTCCTTATTTATTGTTACTTTATATGCAGCTTAATGAACCTTAAAACATGATGATAGAGTTGTTACAAGTAAAACTTTCTAAAGTGGCAGCTTTTTTTCGGCTTTACAGTTTTTGCCTTCGCTGATAACAGGGACAGTCAGTGGACATCTTGTTTGCTCTATTGATTTCCTTTTCTGACTGACCTTTGTGCAGGAATGGGAGTTGGTAATCTTTTTAAGTATCTATGAACAGGTACAGGAACAGGAGGGGGAGTGAGAGTGGCCAGGGCTAATTTATATCCACTGAGTCAGCTTCATTGCATGCCTCCTGTAATAAAGAAGGCAGTTTGTCATAGACAAGTAGTTTATAGTGCTAGGGCTGCATTAGCTGGGCTCAGTTTCCAGAGGAGGAGTATTGTCATTTTTAGCTAAACTGCAGAATGCTAATTTTGGCATTAGTATTTTTAAATAGAAGTTATACATTTTGACATTAACTTTAAGATGAAAGCTTCAGGCAAAACTTCTGGCATTTATTTTTACATTTTTCAGCACATTAATAATACCATCTTTATATCTGGCACAAAACAAGTCAAATCTGCATGTTTACCACTTAGAGACCACACAATGCTAGTGGCTAACTGCACTTCTATTCACGCTAATCCAGCGAGAGGGTGGAAAATATTTTAATGTTGGAAATAGTGTTCTAGCGCCATTAAATCACAGTAAATCATTCTGACAGTTAAGTATTATAATTGTCACCAGATAACACTGGAAATACTCCCCAGCTGCCCAGGGCAATCAGACCTAATGATAGTTTTGTAATGAATGCAGGCAATTGTGGATACAGTGGACAACCTGCTCAGGCCTGAAGCTCTGGAGTCCTGGAAGGACATGAATTCTTCAGAACAAGCCCATGCAGCCACAATGTTACTTGATACGTTAGAAGAAGGGGCTTTTGTTTTGGCTGATAATCTCTTAGAACCAACCAGGGTCTCAATGCCCACAGAAAACATCGGTAAGTAAACTTCTTTTCTAGCAGAAGTTCAGGTGCTCTGCATTGCTTTACAAAACGAGGAGGAAATACTCCAGATAGCAGCGTAGCCTCTGAAGCTGAGCTGTGCAATGTTTAGTGGAAAAGTGAATGCTCCAAAGTGACATTCTTCTTCACTGTCATTAATACGGTATAAAATGGAAAGTAGTTGATGTTGCAAAGTTGATTTGCCACTGAAAAATCATTAGCAGAACGCATGGATATGAAGAGGGCTTAAATGGCAGAGTATGGATTTTTTGAGGTAACTGCTTTCTGTAGAGCTGCAGAAAATGCTTTTCTGTTATATATAAACTGTTCCTAATGAATTTAAATTACTTTTTTTGCACCGTACTGTGCCAGTTAAATATTTTAGGTACTCCGAACATAGGCCAAATGTTTATATTAAACATGACTGCCTTCAGGTAAAAATGTGTTCAGTGAACTACATCTCCCATAATGCAGAATAGCTATGCTTCAGAGACTGCAGAGGAGCTGAAGATAGTTGGAGCCTCATTTAGAATTTGAGTGGTGACAGAGAAATGAAGGGGTTTGGTATTAGAGATGTGCAAATATTGTTACGCAGGATGTGCTAAAGCAAAAATCATTGCTATGCATAAAATTAAAATTCCTTCAACTTATTACAGAGATTAATGTTGTCTCAGTGAGGTACAAGGAACCTGAAAGTCTGCTAATATGCAGAGTACCGAGGTAGAGACTTGGAATACAGTGCAGAAATTAGACTTTTCACGTTTCAGTGTCTGCATATTTGTAACTGCAGAAGATGATTCTGCCTGGTTTTTAATTGAGTAGGAAGATACTGGGAAAGGATGGGGAAAGGTTTTACAGTCCCTTATCAGAGTAACTGCACCATTTGCTCCTGAAGGAACTTGGGTGGGATCACAGATGTGTGTTGGGATGCAGCAGAGCAGCTCTGTGAGCTGAGCAGACTCTCTGGACGTTATATCTTACCATGAGCTGCCTGCGAGTCACAGTAACTCATTACCAGTGCCATGCAGGACTGAAGTCCCAGTGCACATACATGTGTGGCTTGGAGAAGGGGAAGCCATTCCCTAAGTTCATACCTTTTGTCAGTCCAGTTCACACCTGTAGTTAGACCAGTTTAATATAGCCCACGTTTTGTCAAACCGATTGTCCGCTCTCACCTCGATGGTTTTATCTATCCAAAGGAATCCAGGGTTTGATGGCAATCCCACAAAAGTTTCCCAATGTACAATGTGAACTAATAAAAGGGATTCCTATAAATCTTTATACAGATTTACATTTAGGAAAAAAATTAGAAATTATTTTTAGCTATGAGTACTGATTTTGCTAAATGCACAGCTTAACTGTTCTTAGGTATTCTTTGCTGACTGTTTAAAAAACTCTTTATATCTAAATCAATACTTAAAGTTCTAAATTTGTCAGCAGAGGATACTGCATAGACATTAGGATCTTCAAAACTAACATTTCTCTGCAATGTGTGTGGTATTTTAAAGTGGATGTTTTGGGGACACAAACTAGAAGGAGGTTTGATATCATGTTATCACTATTAAAGTGCTGTCATTTTAGCAGTGTGCACTAGATTAGTTAAAGAAGCTAGCTCTGTGTGATTGAAACATGCAGTACAAGTCTGCCTTACAGACAGCAGTGTGAGAAAACTAAATAAAGATTGGGGGGAAAGATTGTCATCTGGCATATTGCAGTCTGGCCAGGAGACTTTCTCTGCGTTCTCCTTTTTTAACACTCTTTTTTTTTTTTTCCCCTCTGGTCTGCTTAGTTTTGGATGTTGCAGTGCTCATTACTGAGGGCCAGGTGCAGGACTTGAAATTTCCTCAGGGCAGTAAAGGAGGCAACTCCATTCAGCTCTCAGCGAGCACCGTGAAGCAGAACAGCAGGAACGGTGAGTGCTGGGCCCCGAGCTCTGAACCCCACTGACTGTTACACAGCCTGCGTTACCTCCCCTGCTTAAACACCCAAACAAAGCACAGCAAAGCCGCTCCATGGCTTCTTCCCAAACACCACGGGCACCTGATTGTTTGTCTTCGAACCCACAGCCTAAAAATGCCTCTCTGTTTACCGATGCTTCACTGTCAGTTCACCGGGGTACAGGTGGCTGTCTTTCTGCAGACCTCTGCGGCACAGTGACGGGATTTCTTGTCTTTTGCAGGGTCAGCAAAGCTGGTTTTCATCATTTACAAAAGTCTGGGCCGTTTCCTCAGCACTGAGAACGCCACCATAAAGCTTGGCAGCGACTTTGCCGGGCGGAACAGCACGATCGCCGTCAACTCGCACGTCATCGCGGCCTCCATCAACAAGGAGTCGAGCCGGGTGTACCTCACCGATCCTGTGCACTTCACACTGGAGCACATCGATGTGAGTCGTGCTGATGAATTAATGGGAAGGTCATAAAAGCAGTGAGAGAGAAAAGCAATGCAGAAAAATAACCTTTTTTTTTTTTTCCATTTGAATTTTAAATGTTGGACTGGGTCAGAGACGCAAGTTGAGTTAAGTCTGGGAACATAAAATTAAATGAGCCTGGTTCAGTGATTATTAGAACTTAAGTGTATTCTTAATGAAAGCTAATTCAGTAATCAGCATGAAAATGTAAATGACTAATTTGTTTCTAACTGAAAATTAACTCTTACCTTAGTAGCAGGGTTGAAGATAACTTTCTAGATTCTTGATGGTCTGATGTAACAACTTTTATTGACACTTTTGACTTTCAGCATTACTTTTGCACCATGTTATGGATGCCTGTTCAAATTCTTTAAACTGCATTTATTCAGTGAAGAATAAAGTATGATATCTTGGTTTGTTATACTTTAAATTTACATATATTTTCTTCATGGCATTTTATTTGATGTGTTTCTCTTGCTCGTAAGTTTGACCCTTTCTGTTTTCATGTCTCACATGGGGAAAGTAAATAATCACTACTGTGATGGAGAAAATATGGTTGGCTTTTCCTCTCAATTTGCCTCTTCTTATAAATCTGTTTTGATTGTTTTTCATCAAAATAGATAGGCATTGAGGAGTGGACTTTTTCCTCATATCTATTCATATGACTTTGGCCTGACCAAAGGTGAGAATCAAAGGAAAAAGACCCTCTTTTCGAATTGTCAATTACAGGAAAAATAAATTCACAGTCCTAATTTTCCAGAAAGCAAAAATGACTGTAATGTACCATCCGTGCATAAAATCGTAAGATAGAAATCGTAATTGTTTAGAACTGGGTCCACAGTAATTGAGACTACACTTTGGAGTGCTTCGGACTACAAAGCCCCTTTAAACTGGATGCCTTCTTCGTGCAACACAGTCCACAGTTCTGCTGATGAAAAACTTTATTGTCCGAAACACGCAGAGTTTAATCTAAATTACCCTTTACACATATTAAACAACTGTTACTGCCATCTCAGTGTGTAAAATCCTCGTTTCGTGTCATCCTTCCATCTCCCAGCCCGACAATTATTTCAACGCAAATTGCTCCTTCTGGAACTACTCGGAGAGGACAATGATGGGATACTGGTCAACGCAGGGCTGCAAACTGGTGGACACAAACAAAACCCACACCACGTGTGCTTGCAGCCACCTGACCAACTTTGCCATTCTCATGGCTCGTCGGGAGATTGTGGTAGGTAACGGTGTTTCCAGCCACTGCCAGGGAACTAACTTTAAAGATACAGCTTTAAATTGTCAGCAAGACCCAAAACTGCTGAAGTTTCTTCAGTATTTATAGCTCCTGTCCACTCTTTCCAAGGCAGTTTGCTTTCTGTAGCACTTTTCTTCCTCATCCATGAAGTTACAAGTAAAACAACAGGAAAGAGAAGGAGAAGAGTTTTCTACAAGTCATATTTTAAAGTTACTGGCCAACCCTACAAGCATTTTAAAGACTTCCCCCCAGCACAGATGGAGAGTGTCTGTAGAGACAGCTGTGCAGGCTGTTCCCTGGGAGCACAAGTGCCAGCTCTCCTTAGAGAGGAAGGTCAGGGAGCTTCCACACTGGTTGTTTAGGTGCCTGTTCATACTCAGAAATGTTGTTGTCTATATAAAGCAGTTACTGGATGTCAGGGGGCCCAGAGCATGCAATCTTTGCAGGGATGTGGGACTTCTCATACAGCCATTGCATTCAAAAAGGTTGCTGTGGTGACAAAAGTGATTCTGTCATAGCTGAAGCAAGGAACCTTCTTTAGGTGGATGTGAGATTGGAGCCAGAATTATACCTGTAGCATATTCTGCCTTTTATCCTGCTCAGTGTGTAAATCCCTGCTTTCTTCTCTGCTGTGGAGTTGCAGGTCTGTAGGAAAGAACAGGTACTCTTACAGTGGGAAAGCTCTCCCTTCTCTTTGCATCACAGCTAGTGACTCTTTAAAAACGTGGTGTCTGCTGTATTCCTGACCAGTTTACAGGGAGACAAGGAAGAGTAAAAATGCTATCTGATTTGGATAAAATAGTTACATTTTTCTCTCAGACCTGCTCCTCTTCCACTTACCCTAATCCTGCTTTTCTGGGAGCTGACCTGAGACTGAGATATATTATTGTGTACGTTTTGCCCATCTCATGTAATAAACAAGTAACTTTTCTGGATGCTACCTGTGAAAATAGGTTTTTGTTTATACTCATAAAGAGTCACATTAATTTTCTCCATTCTTGGTTATTTCTAGTACAAAGATGGAGTGCACGAATTGCTCCTCACTGTCATCACCTGGGTGGGAATTGTCATCTCTCTTGTTTGCCTGGCCATCTGCATCTTCACATTCTGTTTTTTCCGTGGCCTGCAAAGTGATCGTAACACCATTCACAAGAACCTTTGTATCAACCTATTCATTGCTGAGTTCATTTTCCTCATAGGCATCGATAAGACAGAGTACAAGGTAAGTTTTCTCTGTGTGTACTGGTCTTGTTCTCTGAAATGACTGTTTGAAATGGATTTGAGTTAAAACATGACAACACTGACAAGTTTTCAGTGTTCTGACACAGCAAGGCTGAAGTAAAAGCTCAGTGTGAAAATAAGATAGACATACTCATAAATAGTATTTACATCCATCCAAAATATGCTTTTCCTTTTCACTTGAGAAACACTGGCTATTAACGAAGCAGGTAGTTAGACTTGTGAAAGAGGAGATGAAATTAAATGTTGACATATTAGGAACCTGTATGTTTTCCCTATTCACATCTCTGAATGACTATTGACTACTTTTATGTATATGTATTATAAGAGAGAACCTTTTCTGTATGTGTACAGGTTTTTTTACACTGTACACTCATGCAGGTATTCTAGCAGTATTGGTGAAAATATTTCTGAAGCAATACATTGGGTTGAATTTTAATATTCAGCATAGTTTCATCCAGAATTTGGCCAGTGGGGAGAGAATTCAGATTGATTTCTGTTACAACAGTAGAAGTTTCCAAATTACAGCAGATAAAAATCTCTGGGCAACCACTTCATAATTTTAAATAAGTGGTATCACATTATGCATCTAGAGCCAACTGTTCATGTCAGCTGCAAGTCCTAAAACCATACCAGTTTCAAAATTAAAGAGTTGCTTATAACATTGAAAAGTCCACTGTATAATTGATGACTGTTGGATGAGGGTGCAGTTTCCTTATTTTCATTCACACTGCTCAGCTAATTTACTTTCTGTAGCTACTGAACACACAGTAGTATTTTCAGATGTTCAGTGCATGTTCTCAGGTGGGGAAATTGCTCCTGAGTTTGTGAAAGATTTCTAATAGAAGCACGTGCTGTTCTATTGCACACTTTTTAATTGGAGAGGTGATGATGTGAAGGTTTTGTGGTTTATATTTCCATCTCTCTCTCTCTTTGCAGATTGCATGTCCGATATTTGCAGGTCTCTTACACTTTTTCTTCCTGGCAGCCTTTGCCTGGATGTGTCTAGAAGGAGTGCAGCTTTATCTAATGTTAGTAGAAGTATTTGAGAGTGAATATTCTAGAAAGAAGTACTATTATGTTGCTGGCTACCTCTTCCCTGCTACAGTAGTTGGTGTCTCAGCAGCCATTGACTATAAGAGCTACGGAACAGAGAAAGCGTAAGTAATTGCAAGTGACCTGAGTGTTTTTCAAGTGAATAATTTTTTAAAGCCTATTAGCTGTCAGAGGGTCCCTGACAGACTAAAATACCATCTGAAAGCTTTATTGGTAAGAGAATGGCGATGCTGTGCACAAATTACAATCAAGTCTTTTGTAATTCTCTGGGTTCAGGGGATTTGTACTCTAGAGAGACCGATTCTAAATTACGGTCTTTTCTTTTAACACAAAAGATTGACCTGAAACAAATTGAAAAAGTAAATAACTTTTTGTCCTCAAATGTATATTAAGTAAAATTTCTCCAAGTATCTGACAAGCCTAACCACCCAGTTTTAAGCTAATGCTTCATTAGGTGTCTTTGTTCAGCTGCCCCTCTAGCTAGCTCTCTCCTGGATTCTGACAGCACAATATTCCAACCCATATGTTTTATTTTGATAGTATTTTATCAGGCGAGTAGAGTGGGATTAAAATTTAGCCCCTGCCTTTTATTTACGAAACTACAGATATATATAGGAAGTGACAGAAGGTAGACAGAAAACATTTCTGAGGATCTGAGTTGCTGGAGGCATGAATTTGCCTCTCAGTAGTGTTTATTTTGTCCTTTGATGAAATTAGTTACAGAATGGGAAGATACTGTTGACTACAAGGAAGCTGCTTGATTTTGCTACTGATGAAAGACAAATAAGAGCAATTCAGCAGGGAACTGGGCTGTATGAAAAATGAATTGCTAAGTGAAGTTGGCCCTAATAGGTTTACACGTCATTTAGTCTGGTATCTGATGTGTTCCTTCTCTGCTGTTCAGCTCCCAGATGGGGCATTTTATTTATACCATATTGTTTTTCAGCAGAACATGGCATCTGAACATTTTCTGTCTCAGATTCCTCAGGAGTGAGCACTTCACATATGATACCAAGTTAAAAGCAGATTGGGAAGCCTGTAAAAAATACTGACTGATGTTAGTTTTGTTAGTCCATGGTAGCACCTGTCTCCACAACTGACTGGAAGGAGAGCGAGCTCCTTTTGCTTTTGTTTCTCCTCATACATTACCTATTCCTGATGATGTAGTTTCAGGTTCAGTAGTGTTACTATACAGGGCTCATCAGGAGACTTTCAGGTTAGGAATTGTCCATGGATTAAGTGGTACTGAGCAGTGTTTATCATTTTTTATTGGCAAAATGTTAAGAAGTATTTTTGCACTTTGCATTTATTGGACTGAGGTGCTAATGCAGCTGTTCACTTTTCATTCTTTTTTTTTCCCTAATAGTTGCTGGCTCCATGTAGATAACTATTTTATCTGGAGCTTCATTGGACCTGTTACCTTTATTATTCTGGTAAGAACTTTGTTTTTTCCTTTCCTTTCTCGTTGCCTCACAGCGAAATTAATACCATCCTTATTCACAAGATATTTCATGAAAATGCTTATGAACAATTTGTAATGTGACCAATGGTTATATAAATATTTAGAAAGTTTTAAGGAGTGCTGACCAAATGATTAATTGTCAAAGCTGTGGTGGCACTTCAGCATGGCCATTTTTTTCCTAATGGCTGGAAGTCTGAAGGTCGTATTGACATGTGTAGTCATATGAAAAATGAATGAAATACTAAACACAGGCTTTTTTAAAAAGGAGCCATTATTATTGCTTTCAATTGAGTCGGTTCTGTACACATTCCAGAATTTAACTGCTAATTATGCAGCATAATTATCTCAAAAGGGTATTCTAACGCACTGGATAATTAAATAAATCTTATATTCCATTACACTTCCACAGTATTTGTATGTGTATTTGCATATGCACATTTGGCCATGGGTACTTCTGTGTGTGTGTGGTTTGTGCAGGTTGATGTGTTCCAGTGTCAGTAGTGGGCTGCCCCTTGGGCAGAGGGGAGCACGTGCTGGTCTGTGTGAAGTGCCCTGTGTGCCCCCTCAGTGCCCCCCTCAGAGCACCCCCAGTGTAGGAATCTGCGAGGAAAGTGAGCACACAATGTGCATTTTGCCTGCCCTTGTTTGTCCCTGCTGGTTCTGTGTCTCTAAAGCTGGGCTGTACCTGGGAAGTGCTGCAGAGGGCTGGTGCTGGGGCATAGCCTGGGTACACACAGAGCTGTTCTCATCACTGCTGAGAGTTTGGGAGGGTGAATTAATTTGCTTTCGTGCTTTTCGAAGTTCAAGTAGTTGCGTGTTCTCCTGCCCTTGCACAGGGGGAGAGTTGTGAAATGTTTAACTGAATTTCAGTTCCCTCGAATTTCCAAATTCAGAAATTGTATTTTGTCATTGTTGGTTTTCCAGCTGAAGCACATGGGTCAGGCATAGTTATGAAATTTCTGACCTTTATAGATCACGTGCCAGACACACTGTTTCAGCACCTTTTGTACATTACAGCCTATATTATTTCTCATGTGAAAATAAGCTTTGATTGTGGAAATTTTCTGTTAAAGAATATGCCTGGCCAGTGTTTTGTAGGTACTTGATTCCTTCCTGGTGCCTTCAATATTGAAATAAGCCTATGTATACTTAGACTGGATTTGCTCTCTGTTTATATCAAAAACTGTTTCAATGCTTGAGCAGTCACTTAGGAAAAGAGAGTTGTGCAATATAGAAGTTGTTAAGAGTTCATTGGCATATTTTCAAACACACGGGCGTAGGTGCCAAAACTTATGTGGGTATGAGATGAATTAGAAAAATTATAGGGTTTGTAAGATTTAAGTATAGACTATAATAATTGTACAGAATTTATACTAAATACATTCAAATTAAATCATGTCTCAGAATGATGGGGATTCTTCTTTTAATTAAACCTACAATTGCAATTGAAAGATAGACTTAGTGTTTTCAATATGATAGACAATATTTTTCAACATGAAGTTGTTTCTTGCAGGTGTTGTAATTATTACTAGAAAATTGTTCTTGAGTTTCATGCCACAATGGTTCAGTCACCTCAAGTCTGATCATGTGGTGATACTTTTGCTTTTCGTGTCCAGCTCCTTATTTTATTGTTACTGGGAGTATTTTGCTAAGTCACCTCCATTTTTCTCCCTTGCTCTAAAATAACATTTCACATGGGAAGCTTTGGGCTTTGCTGATGGCTTTTTCACTTCCTCATAACCAGGTCAGAGCGAGAATAGAGGTGAAGGACATTTAATCATATTGACCATGTACAGACATAGTTCACTGTTATTTACTGGCCATGACATTATTATCCTCCAGCAAATCATTTGGACTGAGACGCAGAAGGCCTTTGGGAGCAGTATTCCCAACATCAGAAATATGAAACAGCAGGTAGCAATCACAGCACAGTTCCTGGGAGTAATTCTTCTCTGGCAATTGCTTTGCCCTCTAATCGTCCCAACTGAGAAAGCAAGAGAGACCAGAGGCAGGAGTGTGAGAGGTGTAATGGCTGAAAAATAATACGTCCTGTGCAGCGTTACTGAAGAGCTGTGTTTGTAGTGTAGCTTACTTAGGGTCGGTAGCATGTGAGGATTTCACCTTGGTAAGCTTTTTAACGTACTCAAATCACTTTTATGTTTCTCAGTTTAATAGTACTGTCAATGCACATCAGCTCTTTTCTGACAGTATTGCTTTCTACTTCAATTTACAGATTTTTTTCTCTGAGTTTGTAAGGATTTGTACTTGTTTCTGTGTACATTTTTGCACTAAATGAGGATGGGAAGTATGAGTGGGGAGGAGTATGAAGTTCCTCAGTATGTCTTGTGAGGAACTTTCAGCTTCCCTGTTTCCATAGCCTGTCATGCCTTTGGGCACCAGGGTTATTATATCGATGAGAGAAGAGCATGTAAGTAATGAGCGGTGGGAAACCATTAGTATGCCTGAAATGGTTTAATGAAAGCTTGGATCATGATACGTCAGGAGCTGTTCTTATCACTTGGACAGCTCCATCTGCATCTTCAATAATTAATTCAGTTCAGAAAGAGTTCAGTGTGCACACTCATTTAGAAGCCTTCGGAGGGCACCTCTCTCGCTGCCAGCCCCAGAGAGGAATCGGCTTCTGCATGGCTGAGAGCAAAGATCTGCAGATACAAGAGCAGCTTTAGAGCTGCATTTGCCAGGTAACAAAAGCTCGGGGGAGTTCAAAAAGGGTCAGAACATGTGCAGTTCAGCTGGGTTACTGCAGAGTGCTGTTCCTGCTCCTCTGCCTTATCGTCTCCATGTCAGCACTGCAGGCTGTGTGCGAGGAATTTTAAACCGCTGAGCTCCAGGAGGACGTGATTCCACGGAGCAGGTTCATGGCTATAAAACAAACACTGCACTTCTGTCATCCCTGGTCAGGAAAGCCCGAGTGCTTTCACTGCTGTGCAGATCCATATGCATTCATACCCAAGGAACCAGGGATGTTGGTTTGACTTTAATTTAGCCACAACTGGCGCGGTTTGCTTCTCACAGATGGAGCCAACATATCAGTCTGCCAGTGGTTGTGTAGGCAAAGATTACATTTCATTAACATAGGAAATAGGAAATGTTTCCAGTCAGGTTGAAGTATTGCTTACCAAAGTCAGGGATGTACAGGTGCACACATAACCTGGCTCCACGTATGAAAATGGACTGTGTCTGGAACCTTATTTTTATAAATAATAAATGTTTACCTTTCTGTAGTAGACACTTGATAAATGGTATTTATCTATTACTCACAGGGGGAAATTTATCATAATTATTGCAAAATCTAGCTTTATTTCACGACTAATTCATTGTACCCACAACTAATCCCACTCCAATAGTCTGCTGTGCAGGATATTACCTTCACTTTTTAAAAAGGTGATTTGACTGTGAAGACACTCCCTCTCTCAAAATTACATGGGTTTCAGGGCCCAGAAACACAAATTTCCAACTTACACCATCTTTCATGTCCAGTACCTTCTGATTTCCAAGTGAGGAGTGGCCACGTGTGTTGGCTGTGAAAGAAGCATGAAATTCCAGGTACATTAGAAGATGCTCTAATTATTTGTGTAATTTTTTTTTATTTTACGCATAGTTCTAAAATCAGGATATAGATTAAGATAGCTCTCCATGTAATCCAGTATCCCATCTCTTCAAGTTGGTATGTTTTAGAAATTAGGGCAAAATCAAGCGTAATGTTTTAAGAGATTTCACATTATAGCTCCACCCACTGCAAGTGTGTGTTCTGTCACTCGTTGATATCACAGCAGAACCTACAAATCCAAACCTGATGCCTGACCAGACTTTTAACTTCTTATCTTTTAGCCTTCAGAAGAGTGTTGGTGTGATTTTCAGTCTGATTTTCAGAAGTGAAGCATGAAGGAGATTTTACAGCCTGTGTTAGGGGTATAATGTCACGACTGAGATGTAAGCACTGTGCCTCTGCCTGTGTTTGCATGGGGTTGTATTTTTTGCTACCACTGAAGAAGAGGGGTTGCAGAGTTTGGCTCAGGGGGGATGGGCACAGCCCAGCTGTCAGGATGAGGCCCAGCCAGTCACTCCCTATTTATGTTACATGCAGTGATGAGAGAGTCATCGTTGTCAGAGGCCCATTTTTCTCTAACAAGATTGCTCTCAAAAGCCCATCTTGCCGTTCCTGTGGGTCTTTGTGTGACCTCAGGGTACTGCATGCTTCTTAGAGAAGGGTGTCCTACTCTGAGCACCTGGCAAGCTTGGAAAGCATCTACAGATTCACTTGCTTAGATCAGTAACAGTTCAGTCCTCACAGTCATGACACCATTCAGGTTGGAGGGGGCTTCAGGAGATCTGCAGTCGAGCCTGCTGCTCAAAACAGGCTCAGCTCTGAGCTCAGACCAGGTTGCTCAGAGCTGAAAAAGCTCTCCTTGCACAAATGAATACAAAAGTCCTAACTGTGTTTTCCTCTCCCCTTACATATTTCTCACCAAGAAAAGTAATTCAGCTATTCCCTCTAAAAGCAATTATTTTCCAGCAAGTTCCCTTCCCTCACTGTTTAGTTTCTTTTGACAAAAAAAAAAAAAAATGGCAGGATACCCAAAAATCTTTAACTCCTGAGTTCCTCCAAAACAATCAATTCCTAGCTGAAAAGCAGTCAAGGGAGCCAAAAAGCACATCTATAGAAAGGTTTGGTTACAGTATCTGTAAGCAGGCAAAATAGGTTTTTTATAATGATATCATGTGCAACAGAGATGCCAGCATGTTTGAACAAGTGACAGACCATGGTCTTTTGACTGCTGAAACTGAGAACTATGCAATATTTCAGTGATGGAGAAACAAGTATCATATGCTCTGTTGTCATAGTTACTTTGTGTTTAAAGTACTGTATTTTTCCTTTTTACTTGGAAGGACTTTTTCAGCTGTTGTGATACAGCATTATTATTTCTGTGGGCTGCTTTTGTGGGTCTGTACCTAAATTAGAATTAAAGTGTCTCTTAAGAAACTGCTGTGTACAGTTATTCCCTAGTGCAGCAAGGACACACAGACAGAGCTGAAAAACCTGTTCAGTACCCTGGAGCTTGGCTCAGGCCATGTCTGCACTGAAGGAGCCTCAGTATGTGAATAATACAGGCTTTTGTTTCTCGTGTGTCAAACCAGCACTTCAGTTGTACAGAGTCAGAGGATAAAACCCTCTCGTTTTGTAAGGCAGTCATTTATGGGCTAAGCCATATCTATGAGTTTTTGATCCAAGAGTGATGTTGCTAGTACAATACAGGATACTCCAGGGTAGCTACTTAGGCAAGGATTAGCTTCCAGCTGTGCTGTAAATACCATTGTGAGCTGCATGGAGCACTCAAGGGATGCACAGGTTGCACTTAGATCAGTAACAGTTCAGTCCTCACAGTCATGACACCATTCAGGTTGGAGGGGCTTCAGGAGATCTGCAGTCGAGCCTGCTGCTCAAAACAGGCTCAGCTCTGAGCTCAGACCAGGTTGCTCAGAGCTGAAAAAGCTCTCCTTGCACAAATGAATACAAAAGTCCTAACTGTGTTTTCCTCTCCCCTTACATATTTCTCACCAAGAAAAGTAATTCAGCTATTCCCTCTAAAAGCAATTATTTTCCAGGAAGTTCCCTTCCCTCACTGTTTAGTTTCTTTTGACAAAAAAAAAAAAAAATGGCAGGATACCCAAAAATCTTTAACTCCTGAGTTCCTCCAAAACAATCAATTCCTAGCTGAAAAGCAGTCAAGGGAGCCAAAAAGCACATCTGTAGAAAGGTTTGGTTACAGTATCTGTAAGCAGGCAAAATAGGTTTTTTATAATGATATCATGTGCAACAGAGATGCCAGCATGTTTGAACAAGTGACAGACCATGGTCTTTTGACTGCTGAAACTGAGAACTATGCAATATTTCAGTGATGGAGAAACAAGTATCATATGCTCTGTTGTCATAGTTACTTTGTGTTTAAAGTACTGTATTTTTCCTTTTTACTTGGAAGAACTTTTTCAGCTGTTGTGATACAGCATTATTATTTCTGTGGGCTGCTTTTGTGGGTCTGTACCTAAATTAGAATTAAAGTGTCTCTTAAGAAACTGCTGTGTACAGTTATTCCCTAGTGCAGCAAGGACACACAGACAGAGCTGAAAAACCTGTTCAGTACCCTGGAGCTTGGCTCAGGCCATGTCTGCACTGAAGGAGCCTCAATATCTGAATAATACAAGCTTTTGTTTCTCGTGTGTCAAACCAGCACTTCAGTTGTACAGAGTCAGAGGATAAAACCCTCTCGTTTTGTAAGGCAGTCATTTATGGGCTAAGCCATATCTATGAGTTTTTGATCCAAGAGTGATGTTGCTAGTACAATACAGGATACTCCAGGGTAGCTACTTAGGCAAGGATTAGCTTCCAGCTGTGCTGTAAATACCATTGTGAGCTGCATGGAGCACTCAGGGATGCACAGGTTGCAGCCAGAGTTGATTTACATGTTAGCATTGGTATGGGGCATGTGTCTTAGCTCTTAATCTGTCTGTTTTCACAAAAAGCAAAGTGAAGTTGCCTTCTTTTCAGCAGGCTGGAGAAGTTCACGTTATGTCAGCTACCAAATGTAAAGAAACTTTTTCAGATCCAGAAGTATAAAGTCTGCCTGCACAGGCACGAGAGTGAGGGTCAGGCCCAGAGCCCCTGTCCCGTGTGGTGCAAAGGCCAGGGAGAGAGGCAACTCATTTTCTACCCAAGGAACTTACACCACACAGTGGAAACCTAAACCAGAGGAAGAGATCACAATGATATAATGAAGTGGTGTTTCTCATCTGCTTAGACATTACCTGTAAGAATCATAAAGGGAGATCGAGATCGTGAATTATTGACACTTCTATTAGATTTTGCAGCAATGGAAATAAGCTTAACCTACACCATGCACATACATCTGCTTAAAGGTCAAGCATTGTCAGTCTGTTCTTGGAACACAAACTGAAATCAATCATAAAAGCTTATTTTTGTTATTTGCATCACATATATTTTTTCTATTAATCTCAAGATACAATTGTAAAAATATTTTACTTTCAATGAGGACTGATAAGGTCAAAAGCTGCCAGACTGTTCTAGTGTTGAGAACTGCCTAATAGTTCATGCTGTCCATCCTGATTTTGAGACAGCAGCAGGAGTGATAACTTGATTGCCCTTAGCAGTAGGGATTGTTTCTGTAATACATGTTCTTATTAACAGACTGATCAGAGCCTGCAAAATACTCCTCTTTTCAAGATTTTCAAGACCACCTCTTTATTAGGAGTCACTCTTCTTTGAGTGACATTTCTGACCACTGAGGCACAACCGTAGGAACACGTTGGAAAAACTGTGAGGATTTTGAAGCTGTCTCAAACCAAAGGCCACCAGACTTGGTGTGATCGTTCTCCATCAGTAACCAGCTGCAGATACATATGGAAGATCATAAAAATAGGGTTATAATCTGTCTAATATATGTGTTCTAAGGATGTCCAAGCATATTCTCCCATCTTGCCTTAGCTTTTGGTTCAGTCATTTCTTAGGTACCATTGTACCAGTACATCAGGATGTGTGTCTTCCTCCTGAGAGGGCACAGCTCTGACTGGTTTCAAAGATGCAATTTGGTTTGAATTGTCTGCATGAACAATCTAATTACTCAGATTAATTGGGTGCCACTTTTCAGCCCATATTCTGCAGGCATTCTTGTCTTTGGCTTGCTGTGCTCTTCACAGGCTTTGAAATCGATAGGAGAAGGGCACCCACTAACTTTGATATCTGTGATTCTGTTTCAGAATAGGAAAACCATAAAAAAAACTTCCCTCGGTCTCTTCCCTGGTGTTATCTGTATGAGTGACACAACAAGAATAAGACACCACAGTCCTTCAAGTGGCACACAGTCACTCTGACAGGAGCCAGACTACAAAGGGAAGGAGGGCAGTCAGAGGGTGCACCACCTGCATGTGTCTGTGGCACTGTTCAGAGTGATGCATTCGCTACATCTTTGTTTCTCTCTTTCTTTTTCTTCAGTTACATTTGAGCTCTCTTCTAGACCCCAGTAGAATTTGTGAGAACAAAAAGGAATTAAAAAAAAGAGGGGGGGAAGAAACCAGCAAAGGTGAAAAAACATTTCAAAAGCAGGATGGGGTGCTAAAAAGATGAGTAGTATAGCACAGGAAAGGGGTAACCACAGCCCTCGGAGGAAATCAGGGAGAGGGGAAAGGGCCAGAAGTGGACAGGCACAGGTGAGCAGGGGCTGAGCACAACATGCTGGAAGAGAGAGCTGGAGTGGGGATGGCAGGTGCTGGACAGGAGCTCATGATGGGGTGGTGAATTGGGAACGTTACGTGAAACAAGGACTTCTAACACTTCTTTTCCCCCTCGTGTGTATTTGCAGTCACCTTTTACAGACTGTATCTGATGGAGTTACCAACTTTCAGTGCTTACTTGGAAACAAACTACAGGGGTTTTGTTTAGCCTGTAACATCATCATTAGTCAACCTATTACTTGAAGTAGTTTAATTTCACTCTTATCTGTTTTGACAGCTGAATCTTATCTTCCTGGTGATCACATTGTGCAAAATGGTGAAGCACTCAAACACTTTGAAACCAGACTCTAGCAGGTTGGAAAACATTAAGTAAGTGCTTTGTGTTCAAGTATGAGAACTATGATTATTTTCTGATTGCTGAACTGATTGAAAGCTACTCTCCATTAGGAGCACATGCCATTGTCTCCCAGCAACTGCAGATGTCAATTAGAAGCAAACAGAGCCAATCCTGCTTTCGTCACATTGTTGCTGTAATGTCACAAACGCCGGTCAAAATTAGATAATTTCAGCCTGGAACTAGTGCCAAGAAACTGTTTCACGGAAATGCCACAGCACTGTAGTAATTTCATTTGCATTTAAAATGCAGTTCAAAAATGATGTTCCTGTTTGCATGGCTGATATGATTATATTAAGTTTGTTTTGTTAAATGACTTTTTGATTTAGGGATTCTGAGCAGTTTCTACTCGTAATCCTGTTCTCCCAAGAGAATTGACTCTATTATTATTGTTAACTTGAAGATTATCTGCTGTTTTCATGCTAATTTAACAAATGTTTACTTTATCATGGTGCTGTACTGTAGTATCCCTTTTGCACAGTAATATAAGTTTTATATAGCTAACAAGGCTTTGGCAACTTTCACTTTTTTAGATAGTTTTTTACTGTATTCTCTATAGCTTTACATTGTACTGAAGGTTTTTGTTACCAACACTGAAGGGATGGTGCAGCTTTCTAACACTGAGGGTTGGATGTGAAAGGGTCTTACAGATTTGAATGTTGAAAATGGCCAGGGGAGATTTCCAGTAAGGCTAACCTTGTGAACTAGATGTGCTAGATAGGGCAGTATCAGCTTCATTGCATGTTGCATGATGAGAGAGAGAGCTAATCTTTAGCATCTCTCTCTTTTCTTCCTTTTCCTCTTTCTGTCTTCTCATCCACACCAGTAATTACCGTGTTTGTGATGGCTACTATAATACGGACTTGCCTGGGTAAGATAGAACCCTACATTAACAAATTTCTAGCATGATCTTTAACTTTACAAACTCGGTCATATTGTGGATTTCCCTTAATTTTAATTAACTATTTTTGAGATACCTGATTTGCTAAAGACTTTTAAACTATTATATGCCTTTATAATTTTAAATTGCTTGCCTCTGCATTTTGAATTTCCTAATTTTGACTAATTTTTATAGACAATTAAAAATGCTCTTATTAATTTCTGTTTCAATTCTGTCTAATAATTTTGTTTCTCTTTTCTGCTTATAATGCTTTCTAGCTATGAAGATAATAAGCCATTTATCAAGTAAGATCATTAGTTAGATGTGGAATTCACTGACTAAATTCCCCTTCCCTTTCATTCTGTGCCGTTCGCTACAACTCCTTTTCCTTAACCTGTTCATGATGGAATCTTTTTGAGATTATTCTGTAAAGCAATATCCATATTTTTGTCGCATTTCAGCAGGGTTTCTCCATGTGGAAGTTAGACCATCTAGCTTCGGTTTAGCTGAGTTTATCGGAGCATTAAAGATTTGGGCTCTAGGCTTTTAATCTGCTGTTTAACCTTTGTGCATTTGTGTGACATTATTTGGTGTCATATGGCAGCACCGCTGTTTAAAATCTATGCTGTGATTAGTGGCTAAGCCAGATTTATCAATCATCTCTTTTCTAAAAGCAGATAAGGCAGTGGAGTAGCTGGGGTTTGTGCTATACTTCTGCATTTCAAAATAGTTTTGACATCCTGTGCTGTTCTTGAGAAAGGAAAAAGGTTATATCTACTCTTGCTGTTTTCACTGGAGACTAAGAACGCTAAATGGAATTGTTCTTTCTTTAATAGATAAAAGGTTAAACCCAAGGAAGTTTTACATTTGAGTATGAGACTAGTAAAAGTCAACTGCAGGAACTGAAATGTTAATATTGGATTTGGCGATGTGCGTTCTCATAAGTAACGTTACTAAAATTAATTTTCTTTTCCAGATCCTGGGTCCTGGGTGCATTTGCTCTCCTGTGCCTCCTTGGCCTAACATGGTCATTTGGCCTGCTGTTTATAAACGAGGGGACCGTTGTGATGACGTATCTCTTCACAGTATTTAATGCTTTCCAAGGAATGTTTATATTCATCTTTCATTGTGCCCTCCAAAAGAAAGTAAGTTACCAGAGCCACAGAGGTGTGTTCCCTAATTCCTTAGAAAGGCCACATGTAATTCTTATAAAATAGAGAAAAATAGCCATGTCAAGAACTGCAGTATTCAGAAGTAATCTGGGGAGGGGACTGGGACTCCAAAGCAGTTCTTGCTGTATGTGCTTGTGGGGAGCTGCTCTGTGCCCAGGCAGGTTTAACATGGATGCAGCATTTCCAACCTGGGCTTGAAAAGTTTTGAGGCTTCGTGAGGAAAATCACTGTAGAAAATGTCCTGTTTAACACTGGTGATGTGACATGTTATTAGTCTGCACTTACAGCCAAAAACCTTCTATGCCCCCCTGAAACAAGTCCTGCCTTTGCTGCAGGGCTGCAAACAAAGGACCAGTGACAGTATCAGCCTGGAAATGCTCTCCTTTCCTCAGATCAAGGCAGAGGACCTCTCCTGAGATCCCATAAAGCTACAGGTGATAGGCAGGGACTTTACTTTCTGTGCTCATTCATTAGAAAATTACGTGAGATGTAAAAATTAATTTTATTGCGAACTTCAGCACACCTTAAAAGAAAAGTAGTCATTAATGCTAGACAGCCACTAACAGGAATACTCTTCTAAAGATGGAAAAGATGCCAGCATGACTACTTTTTTTCCAAGAGTTTCCCTCCCCTAGAAATCCCAGTAGCTTTGTTCTCTTACCTGGAAAAACTGGAATCCCCTGGCAAGAGCCTCCCTCGTGAAGGGGATGAGCTAAACTAGTTCTGCTCCCCTTCAGCAGAAGGGTCCAGAATGAGCAGATCTGATGGAGAGAGGGAAAGCTTGCAGAGGAGAGAGGAACAAGCAAGAGAGAAGGTGCAGCTCTGTGGGATTCTTTTTGGGTTCCCTTCTGTTCCCCAGGGGATGGAGACTGCTTCCAAGGGTGCCTTAGGGATGCTTTAAGGAAGAGTGAATGAAAAATGCTGACAGCCTGGGTTAGAAGGCAGGACAAATGAAAGTAATGAGAGTTGAGAGGAAGGGTAAATGTCAAAAATCCCACCCAAAAAAACTTAACGTGAAATGCAGTACATCCTACATTTGGAAATACCTTATTTTCAATATTTAGATTCTAAATATTTTTACCAATTTTAGGCTGGAGACCTAGCAATTATCAACTCCCATTATAATTAGCTCACCAGAGACATAATTAACAGATATTTTTAATGAGACCATTGGATAAAGCATTGCTGTGGAAGTAAAAAAAAACATATTCTTGCACGTTCTCAGCTGTACCAGCTCTGAATGGTATCAGCCTCTCTAAAGTTGATGTAGACAATGGCATTCAGGCATGTTTGAGCAAATCTGGTAGACAGAATTTTATCCAGATGAACATGGCACTCCTCTCATTTTGGGAGAACAAAAGCACACTTAGAGAGGAGATGGAGCCTAAGAAAAGAAGATCGGGAAGAAAATGCAAACATTCTCAAAGTCTCAAATAATTTCTAGATTAGGGTTTCATATAATGTTTCCCTTTTTGTATTAGTGTTGGACTCAAAAATCAAAACCAGATTCCTTTTTTATTTCTTTTTACAGCTGTGCATTGTTTTTATATAAAGTGGAGTCAGCAAAAAGGAATATTAAAATACCAGTCGAGTGTGAAAAAGCATAACCTAGAGCAATAAGATTTATACCTGAAAGAATGTTAAAGCTGCCATTTAAGATTTTCAAGTGTCGCTGCCTTTGACTGGATGTTGTCCTATCCTCTGTCTGCATAGCTAATGTAGTCTTTTTATTCTGTTATTACTAGTTGGTCACTAAATTGAACAGAGAAATAGAATTGTGGAAGTGAAAACTATTATGTTTCCAGTTCTGACGAGATGATAGTGCTGTTGCTTCCATCAGTTTTCAACAAGCTATAATTTAGAAATAATGACAGTGGAATGCACAGTCCTGACAGATAATGTACATTCACTGCAATATAGGCATTAGGCAAAACCAGCCCTGGAGGGGTGGTATTTCGGTAAAAATACAGTTTTGATTGCTATTGTCTCTACTGTGTAGTGGTTCGGAGCATTTAGTATCCATTAGTGTTCAGGAATGGATTTTCTTTAGGTGTTATACCATCTAGTGATGATAAATATAGACCTATGTTTTTCAGACTACAGGGTTGAAAATTAGAATTCTAAGTTGTTTCATTTCTGTTTTCGTTTTTTATGTGTCTTTTGTGCTGATATAGATAGAGGTTGACTTAAAATATGTACCATATATTTTTATAAAAAGGTGAGTTACTGTGCTTAGCTTGAAGTTAAGGCACAAATTATTCAAATTTTCTTCAACCTTGTGCTTTACAGAAACATCATGGTGTGTATTCCATGAGTAAAGCTCCTGGAATGTTGAAAACAGCACATTACATATGTAAATCCACACAATTAACTTCTTTCATTTTCCCCTCTCCCCTTTCTGCATACCCATAACTTTCTGTGTTATATATTCATAGGTCAGGCAGAATTCTCAGCTGAAATCCTGCTCTTCACAGAAACTCACGAGTCTCACTCTTGTAGAAGAGACACTTAAATTCTGATGGAAGATTTATGAATTTAGACTTACATATCTATACAAATTTTATCCACTGTGTCCTTTCACTGATGCTGTCACACTGCCAAGATGTGCATGTGCTCTCCTGTTATCTGAAAATAGTAGTCAGTGTAGCAGTCACTGAATATGAGAGAATTAACTGCTCTGTAAATTAATCCTGATTACTTTCGTGGCAATCATTAACACACATAACAAAACTAAAGTTTCCAGGAGGTCACTGGAAACAGAAGGTGAATAAATGCAGGCCAAACCCTGGAATCATTCATTAGTTTTATTGCTCTGTCAGGGAAAAAAAATCATATACATAGGTATATTCGAATTTCTGGGTTCAGCAAACTTAGCAGTGGCATGTTCTGGTGCTAGGGGTGGAAGTTGCTTCATTCCCATCCTTTAGATTCCCACTGTGAGTCTGGGACACTGCCAGGAGCTGGGGCTGTGCCTCGAGTGGGGCAGTGGCACTGGGGAGCTCAGAAAGAACTGGTTCAGAAGCCTTGGGTAGTTGATAATACTGCTCTGAGCAGGGGGAAGATGTGGCTTTGGTTCCAGCCAACAATCCCACAGACAAGAATTACCCATTTGCTGGAAGAGTGAGTGCTCTGAGTGCGGGGTTGCTGTGTTTTTGCCAGCAGACACTGAGCCCTGGTTGTTCTGGTTTCCCCCCAGGTTCGGAAGGAGTATGGCAAATGCTTCCGCCACTCCTACTGCTGCGGGGGGCTGCCCACAGAGAGCCCCCACAGCTCCGTCAAGGCATCCACCACGAGGACCAGCGCCCGCTACTCCTCTGGCACTCAGGTGACAAAGACAGCATCTTTTCATTACATTTATTTATTAAAAGCCTACTGAGATGTGTTCCACTCAGAAGGGCTAGTTGTCTTCTCATTATTGTCATTTAGATGGCAAATACATACTTCTGCACAGTAGAATTATTTCTTTTTAAACATTTCCTTTTACTTTGGTCTAATACAAGCATCTTTTTTTTTTGTAATTAGGGGCTGGTTTATGGGAGGGTTTATACCATCATGTTTCATCTAAATGAAGTTTAATAAATTAGAGTTTTAATAAAAAAGGAAGAATTTTCACTATGTGCTAGAAGAATGCGTTACTTTAGGCCAAAATAAACACAAATATTCTACATAATAGCACATGAGTAGGAAAAAAATCTTTTCGTAACTCACTATGCTTTTGTCTCCCTGCTTTATGTTAACAGAGTCGGATAAGGAGGATGTGGAATGACACTGTGAGAAAACAATCTGAATCGTCTTTTATCTCAGGTGACATCAACAGCACTTCAACTCTTAATCAAGGTCAGTCACTGGGAACATTTCAGTTTTAGAATCCTTAAATTTTATACAGATTTTATATCACTTAGCAGAGAAGAATTGAAAAGAATGTTTTCCAAAAAAAAAAAAAAAAAAGAAATCTGGAACAAATGTTCTCTAAAAGCAGAGTTTTAAAGTCATCCACCAGCACTTTTTAAAAACCATGTTCCCTCAGCTGGCCCTGCTCTAGAAGCTGAATTCCTCCATTCATGGGAATGTATTTAAATAAGTTTCATCAATAATTTAGCTTAAAAGCAAGATCATAATTTTAAATCTTTCCTAACCTTTATAGGTTAAATCTGAAACAGAAATATGAGTGCAGTAACATTTTAATGCGTATTTGACTGATTTTTAGGTGCAGAAATTTTCCCAGTGAAATCTAATTGATATCATTTCTATGCAAAAGATGTCTGTAAAGCATTTATCTTTTCTGTTTCAAAGAGCAGCATATCTGTAACATGGGATAGAATCCAGATTTTCAGGCACAGAGAAGTCAAACCCTCAAAACTTCTCCACTCAAATAGACTTTGAAATCAGTTAGAAAACAAGGGTATGATATATATGAGTATAAAAACCCAGACAGCTTGTCCCTTCCTGTGTGTCTCACTGCTCCCCCACCCCACTATGGCTCTTGCATGTTCCTCTGGCAAAAATTAAGTAGAAAATGTGTATTTTTCATGTCCAAGAAAGAAGTTAATGTCTTATTAAAATCCCATAAATACATGCTACATAAATGTTTGGGTTTTCACCCTAATTTGATGTCTCTGCCTCCTGAGGTTTGCTCTACACCCTGAGTTAATGCAGAGTTGAACTGAGGTCTTGAAAGCTTTTCCCTGTTCAGTCTCAAGTCACTGGAGATGTTCTGCCATGATTAGAAAAATTGATATCAGCTCTTTTCACTTTTAAGATTGTCACTGTCTCAGTGATACACACTTATAAGAGTAGTCTAATAATTAATGGCAAGTGTAATTTTTCCTTTAAAATAAAAATCAAGCTTTTAGAGGTGGTAAAAAAATTTGGATTGAAAATAATTCTTAACTATAAATTACAAGCAAAATATATTTCAGTTAGTGTTTTTAGAAAGAAGTACCACTGAAAAAAGCTGTGATAAAAGCTTTTTAGTAGATCACTGATACAAACTTTAAAATAAGATTAGCATAGTCAGACAGTAATTCTTGGAATCTCAGAAATTTCTGCTCATTTCTGCTACTAAGTATCTATGCTGGTAGTGAGTAGTACAAAAGCATTAATATTTGGAATATATACTATCATTCCTTGCCCCCCAAAAAATATCCCTACCATAAAGATATAGCTGTCTCTTTAGTTGTCCTTGGGTCTGTCATACTCTGACCCTGTGCAATACAATATAAAGTGAAATTTTGCCTTACTGAAAAGTTTAAAATAATTTTTTAAACACAGCCTTTCATGTGTGGCTTTTTTTGGTCATTATTCCAATCCGTTTTTCTTGCAGTAGCTGGAAATCAGAGATTAATTGACTTTTTAGTAATGTCTCAAAATACGTTGGTTTTTCTTCTAATTATTCCAAGGGTTGTTTAAATGGTGTTGCATTAACATGTAAAATGGGTTTAAAAAAATCTGTTCATGTGTTATTTTGCTTTGCCTTACCTTGTTTGTAAACTGATTGTTTAAAGAAATTTGTCATTCGAGGAAATACTTTTTTTAAACCTGGCAGATAAATTTGCAGCATGAATGTCCCAGGAGAAAATGTAGAATGCTCTGGTTTCTTAGAGCAAATATTTTGCTTTCCCCTCAGCATGCACACTTTTGCATATACTAAGATATGCTTCTTGCAGTTTATCATCCACTGTCTGTTTGAGACCAGCAACTCCCTTCCTTTCCCTGTGTGTGTTTAATAAATGAATAACAGCTCTGATCCTGTCATGAGAGGTTTTTCAGTCCAAAATTTCAGTTCTCTCCATTCTGGACAGAAGTTGTCCACATGCTCGTTGTTAAAGTTCTAGTAGCTTTATGTGGTACCTCCATCCCTACCCATTTAATTGCTATTCTGGTGTAGCTGATTTTGTATACATCAGTAAATATCACTTTCACTAGATGTTTACTTGGGGGATTTGGGCAGCACCTGTGAATTACTGGAATCTAACCGTGTTTTCCTGCTCCCATTTCAAATACATAGCTAAAACACATCCAGAAATTTTCAACTGAATTACATTTGACAAGTCCTACATGATTCATGATGAATAAAAAAATATTCTTTATTGAAACTGTCAGACTAAAATTAAAGAACTGACATTTTTTTTTCTCTCTGTTTCTTTTGCTTTAGGAATGACTGGCAATTACCTACTAACAAACCCTCTTCTTCGACCACACGGCACTAACAACCCCTATAACACATTGCTCGCTGAAACAGTTGTATGTAATGCCCCTTCAGCTCCCGTGTTTAACTCACCAGGTGTGCTCATCCTTCCTGAATAAACCGCTTTTCTTGGCTCGCTCTCCTCCCTAGACAGAAACTCGAGTTGTTGCAATGCCCCAGCCCTAGTGTCTGAATTTCTGTCCCCTGGAGAAATGCAGTATTGCCAATGATGTCAGCTTGTAAAACTGCACTATATTATAGTAATGCCTTTGCCCTAACAGTATTTACCAGTAATTATCCATGTCTTCAACACAGGTGGCATAAATCTTAATATACTATTACAGGACTGACACCACATGGTCCGAGAGCCCATCTTCAAGATATTTATCACTTAGAGGTATCATGTCTATGCACTATAAGGTTGACTCTAAAGCTTGTTGAGAAAATCCTGCTTCTGGAACAGATTAAATACTAAAGCACGAGGCATCTTGGCACCTTTGGATACCCCAGTGTAGAAAACTGTATCCAGCATCAAACAGATCTAAACTATAGTATAGTGCAGCTTTATGGGAGATCATTTTCCTGTAGGAAAATCTTGAGATTACCAGTTAGAACAGTTTAGCTCTGAAGGAATAAAGGGTGTCATCGCTTACCTAACATTTTGTTGTTACATTATCTACTTGCTTTTTTTAACAATGGTGCAACTCATCAGTAAATACCTTGCAGATACTGTTTGATGAGTCGTAATATCACTTTAGTGTAACTGGAATGATAAATCTTTGAAAAAGAGCTCATAAAAAACTTGTTTCCAGTTTTTATTTGAAGTTTCCTTTTTAACTGAACTGTAGTTTCTATTTTCATTCTCTTGTTTTCTTACTTTCCTTATGCTTTCCTCTAGCAACCTACAGAGAGACAAGTATGGGAGTAAAACTTAACTTTGCCTATCAAATGTAAATTTTTTCAGCATGATTTTTAATGGGCACAATTAAAACATAACTAGCAGTCATGAAGTAGACTCAGCGGGCAAGTGGTTCACAATTTGCAAACGAAATGTTTCCCCATTCAAAAAGTACTTGCATCCTGCTTTTTGGGAATGGACACGAGGTCTGTAGCAAACCCTGTTGGTAACACAGGCCATGCAATGCTGAAATAATTTGCTTTTAAAGCCAAAGCGGTGTCAGGCCGAAATGCTTAACAATTTACTTGTATTTTTATATTCCTACAGTAATCTTGCTACAGGCTATGGAAAGATTTCAAATTAATTACCTGATCACGGGCAACAAAATTTGCCTCATCAAACCAATTTGAATATATTCTAGCATGCTTAACTCTGCAGTATATCACAGAAAACTCATTTTGGATTATCAGAGATATTTTGATATCTGTTTAGCAGAGAAAAAGAAAATTAAAATTACAGAATTAAATCACTTTCATGAGGGAAATGAATCCAGCATGTGGTCCATGTGTTGTCTGCTTTAATAAATGCCATATGTTCTTTGCAGCTAAATGCATTGCAAGAAAAATCCTGGAACATACATGAAATTGCAAAACTACAAAGTTGTTTAATCAAAGCTTAAAGAGACCTTTCAAACAACCCTCATCACTGTTTAAATCAGTGCACATGGAGAAGACTTAACAATAACACAAATGCAAAATGACTTGCAAATTGCTCGAAATTTATTTGGAAATTATTACTCCATTTTTTGAAGACAAAAATCTTTTCATGAGAAAATGCAATTACTTTTTAATTGAAAACAATATTTCCAGAGAGGACTGAATTTTCTAGGATAAGCTGCAGCTTTAATTATTTAAAAAATCAAACAAATAAAAATGGGAAAAAACATATAATCTTTTTCAAAAAAACTTTTCTCTTATACTCCTCCAAGCCTTGCATATTATGCAGCAGCCTCACAGTGGTCAGTCTCATTTCAGTAAAGTCACTTCATTCTTTCTTTATTTCCAGACATATCTGTAGATAAAGTGATTTTCTAGGAATGCTCTAACCATCTGACTTCCATGTTCAGACTGTTTAATTTCTTGCAAAGTTTTTTCTCTTTTTTTTCTTTCCTTTTTTTTTTTTCCTTTGCTTGGGAAGCACTGTGCTGTCATAGTTTACATGTCTTTGTGTCTATAGGAAAACCTTTTCCTTACCAAGTTACCAAAAAAACTAAAAAAAAAGCCAACCCCCAAAGCATAAAGACCTTAATCATCATAAGACTTCATTTCCCCCCCCTTAAACTCCTTTTCATGTTTTCAGCAGACTTACCCAATCTGTCATTCCTCCAGCAGCTATGAGATATCAGCCGTGGCTGATTTCCTCCTCCCATTCCACAACTAATATTTATTCTTTGGTTTAATTTCTGTGACCCATACTTACAGAAATCCCTAACATTTCTGCATTTGACTTCCATGCCCATGGTTAACTGTGGGCCTAACTCTTAATTAACTATTGTGGTTCATTCAGCGCTGTCACTGTGACTGATGCAGACTGCAGGCAAACTCTGACCTTTAGGGGCCTGGGGCCACTCTTGGCAGACAGAATATTAGTGCAAAAAAATTGCATTAAGTGGGAAAAGAAAAGCTGTTATTGCTTAGTAATCTAATTTGCTGAACCCTTGCTCTGACTAAGTTGCTGAGAAGCTCAGTAATTCTTCATCATGTTACAATAAATCATTTTACTTTCTTTTATATATCAGCTACTCTTAGGCCAGATAGCCTGAGCAGACAGACATGATGTGAGTTGTCCAAAGTGAGTCATTCCACCTGCTGTCTATCGTGTTGTTGGATGGTGCTTGTGGGCCCTGGTCCCTGTAGTGTGAAAGATGGCTGTCCTTGTTTAACATAAATTCTTTGTATTTATCCATTTTTTTTCATTCTTTTCTTTACTTCATCTCAAAAAAAAAAAAAAAAACAGGAAAAAATGTTAGAAATGTTGTTAAACTAGTTGCTTGCCAGTTATGTGGGTTTATGTTGTACATTTACCTTCAGTTATGTCTGTGATCTAATTCCTTTTTAATTTAGTGTCGTTTAGGACAAATTCTGTTAATTTTCTTTTTCTAAATCATGGTGGTGTACTTCAAAACATAGATGTTTCCAAATGAATTGCTTTGCATTACATATGCAAGGGCATGGAGTGAACAGTTCCTGGTGGAAAAGTCACAGAATTGACACTAAATTAAGAAATTAAAATGCCACTATTCCCCACAGGAAACACACATGAGTATTTTTTAGAATGCATCTTTCCTATAAGCTGTGCAACTGTTTACATTTGGGAATGTTCAATAACCTAACTTTTCTCAAGTTTTACTTCCAAGTACAACTTTGTCCTGAACTACATTAAAGAACTGTGTTAAAAAGAGAAAAAAAAAAAAAAAAGAAGTGATGAAGGCACGTCAGGCACTAACCAGAGCTGTCCTTTTCCCTTTCAGGACATTCACTGAACAATGCCAGGGATACAAGTGCCATGGATACTCTACCGCTAAATGGTAATTTCAACAACAGCTACTCGTTGCGCAACGGAGACTATAACGACAGCGTGCAAGTCGTGGACTGTGGACTAAGCCTGAATGATACTGCTTTTGAGAAAATGATCATTTCAGAGTTAGTGCACAACAACCTGCGGGGCAGCAGCAAGAACCACAACCTGGAGCGGGCGCTGCCGGCCAAGGCGGCGATGGGCGGGAGCAGCAGCGAGGACGACGCCATCGTGGCCGACGCCTCCTCTTTGATGCACAGCGACACCGCCGGGCTGGAGCTGCACCACAAAGAGCTCGAGGCCCCCCTCATCCCCCAGCGGACTCACTCCCTTCTGTACCAGCCCCAGAAGAAAGTGAAGGCCGAGGGAACGGACAGCTACGTGTCCCAGCTGACGGCCGAGGCCGACGAGCACCTGCAGTCCCCCAACAGAGACTCCCTTTACACGAGCATGCCCAACCTCAGAGACTCTCCCTACCCCGAGAGCAGCCCCGACGGCGAGGAGGACCTCTCTCCCTCCAGGAGGAGTGAAAACGAGGACATTTACTACAAGAGCATGCCAAACCTAGGGGCTGGCCATCAGCTCCAGATGTACTATCAGATCAGCAGGGGGAACAGCGACGGCTACATAATCCCCATTAACAAGGAAGGATGCATTCCGGAAGGAGATGTTAGAGAAGGACAAATGCAACTAGTGACAAGCCTTTAATAGCGTAGCAGAGAAATATTAAAGGCCACGTTCAAGTATTAAAAAGACTTACTTTGCCCCATGCAGGCTCCCTCATATCTGCTTGAAGAGACAATTCTGTTGACCCTGTGGTTCTCCAGTAACGGAGATGACTGGACCTCGCAGTTCTGTGAATTTTTATAAAACAAAAACTTTGTATATACACAGAGTATACTAAAATGAATTATTTGTTACAAAGAAAAGAAATACCAACAAGGTATTTAAGATATCTTCTGCTGCTGAATTTAACAAAATTGTGGAAAAAAAAAAAAAAAAAAAAAAAGGAGAAATAAACACTTTCCAGCCATTTTACTGCAGCAGTTTGTGAACTAAATTTGTAAATATGGCTGCACCAGTTTTTTTTTCCTAGGCCTACATTGTATTATATACAAGGCGTAGGCTTTAAAATCCTGTGGGACAAATTTACTGTACCTTACTATTCCTGACAAGACTTGCAAAAGCAGGAGAGATATTCTGCATCAGTTTGCAGTTCACTGCAAATCTTTTCCATTAGGGCAAAGATTGAATACATGTCTAACCACTAGCAATCAAGCCACAGGCCTTATTTCATATATTTCCTCAACTGTACAATGAACCGTTCTCATGAAAAAAATGGCTAAAGAAATTATATTTTGTTCTATTGCTAGGGTAAAATAAAAACATTTGTGTCCAGCTGAAATATAATTGTCATTAAAAAATAATTTTAAAGAGTTTGAAGAAAATATTGTGAGAAGCTCTTGGTTGCACATACGTTCTAAGCTGTTTTTCTTACACTGTTCATAGTACGGTAGTATGTTTAAAATGCAACTTCTACCCGTTTTCACTTATTTTTCACTGTAAACAGTGTTCTGCTTTGACAAGTTAGTTTTTATTCTTAAGTTTTGAATTTTTATTGCCAAAAAACCATAATTTGGGGAGAAATTTGTTTTAGAAGCCAATTATGCCAAGCCTTGCACAAATTTGGTATAGCTAACAAAGATTGTAACTCAGTTCCCTGTTCATTCTTTAATCAGGGTTGGGGGGCAAGGGGGACACTGGACACTTCTCACAAGCTTTCTCGTGAATAAAAGGTGCCTGTCCTTTAAAAAAAAATTAAATAAAACATAACTATTACTCTTCCATATTCCTTCTGCCTATATTTAGTAATTAATTTATTTTATGATAAAAATCTAATGAAATGTAAATTGTTTCAACAAAATTCTGCTTTTTTTTCATCCCTTTGTGTAAACCTGTTAATAATGAGCCCATCACTAATATCCAGTGTAAAGTTTAACACCTGTTTGACAGTAAATAAATGTGAATTTTTTTCCAAATAGGTAAAATGTGCATTATTATGTACGAAGCATAATTGGCATCAGCAGTCCTTCAGCCCAGATGTATCCTGCCTACAATGGCTTCTTTAAGTTTCATGATTTAAGTGTCAGGAACTCAACAGAAACTGTCTATGGCTCTACAGAAGAGAGGTCATCTTTACTATTCTTTAGTCACAATTGAACTGGATCGAACTCAGACATGGCAGGGTCATTAGGAAAACGTACTGTAATTTCATATATTTACATAGCTTTTAAAAAGGCATCTGTACTGAAATTAAAAACAAGGTGGTAAATGCCACTATCATATTGTCAGCAACAGTAATTAGCAGTTAATTATTAGTGATGAAGATACATTGTTGCAGTGGGGAAAACACGAATAAGCAGCATTTGGCGAGCACTGCCAGTGCTGTCTAAATAATCCCCCCATCACAGCGCTGGTTTGTGTGTGATAAATAAGGACGAGTGTCCCTGTTCTTACCAGACTGGCCAACTGCAAAGGCAGCTGCTGCCCAAGATGTTATCATTTACAAATCAGTGGCAAAATTGGAAGTCTTTGTTGTGTTGATTCCCAAGCCTCTTTTGTCCCTCTCATCGAAGGCCCTCTCAAAGATAACACCAAGAACTCCATTTGTCACCACTTCCAAAGTTGTGTTCTTCTCAAACTGACACCCCTCCATCACAGAGGCCAAGGCTACGTGTGACCCCTGTGACTCTGTGTGATAACAGTAAAAATTCACTTGAAAGTTGTATTGTTACCTTCTAATGCACTGGAATATATAGAGTCCATAAGTCCATGCATTTTGAAGAAGTACCGATTTCAGAAGAATGTTTTCAGCAAGACTTCCTGCTCTGGAGAAAGTTCAGGCTCTGTAAAAAAATAAAAAGTCCAGGTTGAGATGGAACCGTGGGGTTCAGGTAATCTCAATGTATCTGTAATCAGGACTGTGACACTGTAGTGGTGGTTCTTGAGAAAGGCATCTTCACCATCAGCCTTACTGGTAACTCTTGCCAGTGAGTTCCTTAACACTTGAAAGTTACTGTGTTTGCAGTAAAGTCACTGGAACATTTAAAATTTAATCAGTAATGGTTTGCTTCTGTTTCGTAGAGATGCTTTAACAATCTGCAGTCTCTATGACACAGGACTTTGTTCTGATTCAGGCTATACAGCAGACTCCTTGGAGCAAAAATGATTCCCTTAGTCTGTCTGACAACTTAAAAGCATACTTACTGCCTTCTACCTAGGAAAGGATTTAAAAATTGTGGTGCTCAAGTAATTACAGTACACATGACCTAATAACATCACCAACTTTCTTCAGAATCTTCAACCCTAGTTCAAGCAAGCACTCCTTTGTGTCTAACTAAAGGTGGCAAAACTACAGACTGGAGAAAGGTTTGTAGTGTTGTGATCTTAAATAAATATATATTAAATTGCAAATGTAATAAGTATTCACAAAGCAAGAAAATGTAGCTGATGAACCTAAGATGAAGCAGCTGAACCTAAGTACCATAAGGGAATTCTTTTGTTAGCTTCTTTGTAATGCAGATGTTGCTTTTTGGTGAGCCTGGTTTTTTTTTTTAATGTTGAGCTAGTGAGAGTGCTGTGTTTAGCTAGCAGCCAATACACTGCCAAACTTCTGTTGGTGTAACTTCTCAGTGTAGTAGGTTACAGTATAATTATATAGCTGACAGCTTATTGTAATTTCTTTATGTTCTCACATTCCTGCCATCTTGGGATCAGAAGGACAGAAGAATTCAGAGGAAGAGTTCAAGAATAGCGAAATAATGACAGCAGAATTAATGGAAACAAGTGTTCCTTCAGGGTCAGCAGTTAACCAGTTCCTATGATGGTGCCAAGGATACGCTGCTATTTTAGGCACTGTCTTTCAGAAGAGCTGTAATTTTCTTATGGCTAGTTATCTCCTGTTACTATCAGTGTTAACCCTACTGGCTCAGTTCAATTCTTCCTTGTAACTTCAGTCCAGTTATATTTAATTCCTACAGAAGATTGACCGGGATGTGCATTTAGTGAACTGTTGTATAATGGTGCTATGCATTGTTTAATATAAAATACATCTCAATTCTACATAAGTGAACCATAACATGAAGAAATGCAACACTGGTAATAACTTTATAGTTTACATTAACCTTTATCTGTGAATTCTACAATACACCTTTGCTTCTTTTAAATTTGAAATGAAATTACTAAATAAAGTTTACATATATTCACTTATGTAGGCAATAAAGGGTGTTTCAAATTGCCATAAGTTATGGATAAAATATGTGTCATATTTCATGTCCTGATTTTTAAGGAAAGTTTTTTTAACTGCACAGAACAGACATTAAGAGAGCAACTGTTGTTATCCCACTTTGCCTCAAAACTTAACAAAACTTCTCTTCTAGACTTGATTATATGGCAACATATCATAGTGTAAAGTTTTATCCCTGAATAAAATTACTTTTTAAATCAAGAGAAGCTACAGGAAGATGATTATATATATATATATATATACACGACATTTTAAACTCACTAATTCTAGGGGACAGTGAGGAATGAAAAGTGATGGGATACAGTAATTCTTCAGTTCCACCTCAGTAGCCCTGCAAAGACACACCAGGGAGGTCACAGTAAAGCTTACCTTGATATTTTTGTTAAATACGTGGTGACAATCACCCTCCCCACTGATGACAAGCACGGCTGCCATGGCAGCAAGGCAGGTCTGGCTGTGTCACCACTGCCAGCTCGGGAGCCCGGATTTGTGGATGCCTCTGGCACGCTGAGTCTCTGCTCCACAGTGAACCACAGGTTGGAATCCAGCTTTGCACTGAGAGAGAAAAATTAGCACTGTCACAGCCCTGGAAACAAGATATCCATGTGTCTCATTGATACAAACGTTTTGTAAATTAGTAGGAATTCCATTAATGACCCCAGCTCAATCATCTGGCTCAGCCAAAAGGCTGCAGGAAGGGGTCATTGGGACCCTGACTATCACAACCCAGCGTCTGGGGCTTTTCCAGGAAGATCTTCCTGCGGTTTTTAGAACAACAACTTCCAAATCCCTTTATTCATGCAGGATAAATTCTCAATGGTATTTCATTAATTCATGCCTAAGAGCATTAATATCTCTTCTTAGTGTATTATGTCATCATTAATCTCAGCCGCTCCCCATCAAAGCTCCTGGCCTGGGAACAGCTCCCACCCCGGTGCAGGCTGAGTGCTGGGAGATGCTCCTGCAAAGCACACAAGCTTTTCTAACTCTAACTCGGCAGCAAGGAGGCTTTAAAGGACCATGCCATACAGTGCACCGTGCTGCAGTCATCCTTCAGGATCCCAGGGGCAGAAATTGCACTCACAATAGGGAGTTTCATAAAGAAAATTCTACAGCACAGTCTGTGACCTGAACCATTTCTTCCTCGGGTGTACATCCCCTTTGGCAGGTTGGAGTGGGAGCCCTGGCACAATGTGGGCTCTGCACTGCCAAAGAGTTCAAAGTTTAGACAGCACAAAACCATCACTGAGCCCAAAAACAGCAATACAGGTTGTTAAAAGCTCTGACTCCCAAAGAGAAGGCAGCAGGTTAGTACCTGTATGGGCTTTTCTAATGGAGCAGCAGGATCTCTGCAGATAGCACTGAACAGCTATCTGGAATAACTGTTCCAGTCCTCTTGCAGCATAAGAATTGTTTTAAAATAACATAATGCTTTTGAACATTCGGCCTCCATGATTGCTTAACAGAGTAATTCCCAAAGGTTAATGAGGTTTTCATGAAAATAATTCATTTTAATTCTCTTTAAATACACCCCTTTGCTGCCTTTTTTTTTTTTGTTAGCAATATAAATAGAAGCTTCTTCACACCACTCATTGTTTAAAATACTTCCCATTTGTTTCCTATTACTTCTTTCTAAACAAACCCTTGTTTTCAACCTCCTCCATCTCTCTAATCATTTAGTTGCCAGTCTCCACAATTATTTTTCATCAGTATGGTTTAAGAGATAGGGCAAGAACAAAATTATGGGTGAATTGCCCATGTTGATTTATGGATGGGAGTTGTATTTTCTATTCTGTGCTCCTGCTGGCCCCCATGGTCTCACATCATATTTTGTTTTCACAGGATCACAACACACTGTTCCACTAGGCTGATCATATAAATAGTGACCTAAATAGTTATGGTTAATTTAAAGCCCTGCAAAGCCTACAAATACTTCCAATTATTCCCTTGAATGTGTGCCCAACCTTGCCTTTGTCAGCGTTGCACTTCATCTGCATCACACTGCCCATTTATTCACTTTGTTAACCCAGGTCAGTCACAATCTTCCCTAGTTCTGATTAACTGAAGTAATTCTCTGTGAACAGCAAACAGTGCCACCTCTCTGATGGCACCCTCATCCCCATTTTCAGATTGCACCAGTTGAGTGGAGAGTTGGGGCACTACACCATTAGCCTTTTGCCTTGCTCAAAAAATTGGACATTTAATCCTGCTCTACCTCTTAGTTTCTAATGCACAGCTACTTTAGCTCTCACTTCTTTAAAACTCATTCACTTTAATGGCTTCTTGGTGGGGATATTTTTATAAGGACTTTTTAATTTTTAAATCCAAATAAATTACATCAACCATTCCCTCTAGTCTCAACAGCTGCACGATTGACTTAATTTTAGTACGTTAGAGAGGCACAATTTCCTTGCCCTAAGCAGTTACATCTCTCTTGGCAACGTTTTCCCTGCACTTGGTGCTTAAATGTGGATCTGCTGGATGTCAGACCCAAAAAGCACTTTTAACTCTTCAAAGTTAAACTTCAGTGCAGTGTAGGCAAAGGAACAGTCAAAACTACCAGCAACAGAAAGCTGATTGGAGACTTGCCTCAGCAGAGGTTTCCCATAAGTTTCCTAAAGCCCTTCCCTGAGAACAAGGCTGGTTAGAGCCAGCAGGGCAGTGTTACTGTCCAGAGGTGCTGTTAACACCAAGTGCTGTGCTCCTCAGCATCACTGAAGGCATCTGCTCTACGTCCAGTCTTACAGGTTTTGAAAATATCTGCAAAAAACAATGTTTGTCTCATATCGAAAAGATTACAGTCCTGAATGAACACTGAAAGCAAGCAAAAGTATCAGTAAAAGTGGCAGCCATACATAAAGGCTAACTAGCAGTGACAGACAAAACTGCTCCCACAAAGTGCTGGGTCATTTGCTGAGGACCTTTCACGATCCAGTTGATGGGGAGCACACAGAAGCTGCTCTTAATGCAGATGCAGAAAATACAAGAAGCTAAATTCTGCATAGTCTGACATCTAAAGTAAGCAGGTGGCTGCTGCAGGGGGTTTCTTCTAGGTCTCAGCAAAAGTTTGATGCAGATTAGCCAGCACTTAGGAGATTACTTGGTCTCCCCATGTCAAGAAAAGAACACGTTACAGGCTGCTTATAGTTATAATTAGGTCAACTTGATTATTGTTCCGTGGTTTGATAGATTCTGTATTTAAAGTGACTTCAAATACTAATTTTTAGACCTTTTCTGTCAACTAGTAAATCAAGTGCAATTTATTCATGAAATTATTCTTTTCTTTCTTAATGCTTCTTCCCCCTGGCTTGTAACTTTAATTAGAACCTGCTATCTGTTCACACTGGTAATGGTAACAGTTGTCACTAGAGTACAGACGTGTAGATTAATCTCATATTGCCACTTTGACATTAAAACCCAACAATCTTGCTGGCTATGCATCTGCGAATACCATCCATTAATGCTTCATTTCACTGCCACCCTGAGCTCCAGACTCCAAACACTAACAATCTGATTATTTTTTAACCACCCAATAATGCATTTTCAAAAGACTAGAAACTGTACAAAAAATAGCTTCATCTGAAGATAAATATCTGCCTGAAAAGGTTATCCAGCCCATCCAGATTTCCTTTTTATTACCACAGATTTTCCCAAGGCAGTATTGTTTCTTGAATAATTATTGATCTAAGCAATTGTGTGCTAAAGCAGTCTGATTCACTCATTAAACATACACACAGAAAAGCTCTTGGTTGCCCTGGTAAAAACAAACAATTCCTTTCTGCCCACTCCTCAACCCTTCCCTAAAATATGATGATTACATTGAGTATTTTTCTGAAATACTGAAAGACTGTCACAACCATTCCACTGCAGTTCTGAGTCAGGCCACAGGCAGGAGTTCTGCTAGAACAGGGAGTGGCAGAGCATGCAGGATATGCCCAAATAAGTGTTTGCCTCAACTTATGCCAATACAAGATTAGCATATTTTGACTGAGGTCTGTGAGATTATTCCAGTCCTGCACCAGTTCACAGGAGCAGAGTGAGGTTTGCTGTCTGGCACCACCTATTTGCTGCCATTTCTCTCTGCTGCTCACCCCCTGTTTTATTACCTTATCACAGAGCCAGTGCTGTTCCACATCCACGCACTCCTTCTTGTAGCACCACTGCTAAATTTAATGCTCACTACTTAATCAATTTTCTCTCAACAGGTAAGGAATAATTGAACAGTTGGGGGTGGGGAATGACAAGATTGAGTGTGTTGTTTCCTCGTAGGAAACAAGACAAGTCGCCCATTTATGTTTATGCATAATTCAATTTATTCCATTAGCCAAATGACCCTAAGAGTAAAGAAATCCAAGGCAACCCATCCAGTTGGTGGAAAATAACAGGAACCCTGTACTCCAAGCCCAGCACTGGGCCACAATAAATACCATTTTCAACCAGAGGAAAAGTGAAGAGAGCAGAAGACAGGGACTTTTGCAACGTATTTCTCTGGTGCCATGTTTTGTTGTGCCCTCAGCAGCAGATTGCTGTTCATAACAGTAAAGCCCACAGTGAAGCCCTGGCCACAGTTAAATCAATGGCCAAAGTTTTTGCTGACTTCAGTGAGACTGTGACTTCTCTTCTGAATCATCAAGAGAATCCTTCCGTATTTCAGTTTGCTGATTCTTAGACTCGGGTACTGGAAATTAAAAATAAAGGCAAAACCCACCTCAGTATTGTTTCCAGCCACGGAAAAATGCTTTGTGTCTCTTTACTATGTGTAACCTTGTTCTGGATGCACCACCCCCAGTAAGTGCTATTTCTCAACAAAGAGCATTCACTGGTTTTCACCCACTAGATCAATACCTGTCTAAAAGTATTTACTCACCAAAAGGGCTCTGATCCTTTTCTTTGTCACCCTTGAACTTCTGTTCTGCTCTTGAATTTTTTTGCTTTTTGACACAGGTTCTTCTTTTATTTCCTGGCTCTTGCTAGCCCCTAATAGGGTGTTTTTCAGTTCTTTGCTCTTCTTTGCTCTGACATTTATTATAGAGTATACATCATAGCTTTTCCACTTGTCTAATCAGAGGGTTGGTCCAGCACTGAAATTGCAGCTGTTTTAAAATGCTGCCTATAAACACACACTTTATCTTCAGTTCCTGTTCACAGCAGCCTAAAGGAGACAAGAGGATGATGATCAAAATAGGAAACGGAAAAGACTGATGAAAGTCTTGTTTTATAGAAACAGAAGAAGAATAGAAGGGCAAGCAAGACATCCAGGTAATCCACTCTCTATTGGAATAAGGCAGAAGTTATTGTATCATACCTCTGTGAATGTATTCAACCCAACAACCTATATTCTGACTAGCAAAGACTAAAGTGATGAAAGAAGCTGGAATAAAAGGATATTAAATAAGCCCTGGATAGTTGACTGCAATATTCACAGCCTTTGGAATCCTTTATCTTTCCTGCAATTGGCCACTGACACACCATTTGTCTTTAGAGGAGCTTGTGCTTTTCGTCCAGCTGTCTGAAAAACAGCTAAACCATGTTCACAGTCAGCAGAGCCTCAAAACCTGTATTCTTAAAGCAGTACCCAGAGCAAAAAAGCAGCCCCAGTCCAGCTGAAAGCTTTTACAGAGATGGAGATGCAAGAGGAAAATTAAGGCAGTCACCCTGCTGACATCTCGGGGTTGATGTCCCTGCTTGGAATCAGCTGGGAAGGATTACCAGCAGATGCCTCATCCCCAGGAAGAACAAACCCATTACAGCACCCCTGGGTGCCCAAACACACTGGCAGTGCCCCCCTCCTGGGCCCTGGCACGAAATGACCATCAGAATGCCTGGATTGGGAATGGGTCTCCCAAGAGGTGTTTCTTTTATCTAGTGCCCCCAATTTTGTGTGACATAGATCCCATCTGAGAACTCACCTGCTACAGCTTATTCAAAGAAGGGTGACGGTGTCTGCTTTCACATTCCAGACAGCATAATCTCCACCTATGCTCTGACCTCACTTCTCCTCATGCTAATGTGCTTCCAGAGGCTACTAACCTCTGTCCTACTGCACAGAGGCAGCAGCATTTACAGCCCAGGTTCTGACATGAGACACATATATGAATTTGGAATAAAACTGAAGGGAATCTTTGTCAATGTAGCTGAAAGAATATGATTTTTTTTTTATTTTCCAAAGGGTATCATTTTAGCATATCTTGACATAAAATGGGAACCTTGACAGTGCTCTCTTACATAACAAAATGTATTAATAAATTCACTTTTCCAGATTTCTAGTGGCAGTTACCTATTTCAGCCTTAGCAACTATTCATATTGATATAATTACAAAGAGTACATGGTGCACAACGTTTGATCAGAAGCATATAATATACTTGAAGTGTAAAAATGCTCCAACAACAAAGCTAGAATAAAAGTATTATTTAGTTGTTGGCACAACTGGTGCACTTATAGTTGCATCCAAATAGCTCTGACTCTGAAATGAATGCCTGTGCATAATTTTTTCAATGTGGTGCATATTGTTTTTCATTTATGAAGCCACAGGTTAAAGCCAGAGAAAGGAATATTTTGAACTACAGATATGTTATAGCTTCTACTGTTTCATGTGGTTTTTTACTGGAGGGGTGTGTAGAGGGGATAATGAAAACCTTTTACCTTGGCATGTCAGACACGTGATGAACAACTGCACAGAAACAAAAGACAGCACCTTCCCAAGTAAACCCCTGCATTTTCTGCTCAAAGTCTACAGAAAGATTCAATAAACTGATATATGAAATCTGAAATGTCATCAGGTTTTTTTCTTCCATCATCTTTCTAGACTCCAAAGGCAACTGCAGTCAATGGCTTTTGATTTGAACAGGTATTAGGTCACCATTCTGCTGTTGCTACTTCAGACTCTGTGCCCTGATTTGCTGCTCTGATGTTGCACCTCCCCCAGAAGTGTGGGCTGCAAACTTTCTGGCAAGTGACTGCACCTTTCTCTGCAGGAACAGAAAGGACAATAGGTGTTGACAAGCTCAACACAACAGTGATGTGCCAGCATTTGCACTCCCTGTCTGACACTCCAGCCAGTCTGGACAGTCTCAGTATCTGCTCCACTCTGAGCAACAGGAAAAGTTCGTTAAGTCGATGACTTTGCCAAAAAGAGCCGACAGCTGGGGTCTCCCAGACCTGCCAGAAGATTAAATGACACTGGAGCAGTGTGGGGGGATCAAGAACACTGTCACTACACAGTGCTGTAAGAGCAGAGCACAGGCACAGCACCATTTTACACAGCTCTGGGTCTCTGTACTTGTCTACCACAGCTGCTTTCTTTCTGAGTTTTCTCTTTCATTCCAGAGCCAGGAGCAAACCCAGGCAGGTGTCACCAGCCAGGAATGGACCCCTGGTTTGTGCTGTTCTCTCTCTGAGCTCGTGCAGTAACAGCTCCAGTGCATCACAGTGACTCGAAGCACACAGTGCCACTTGAGACCCTTCTCTAGCAACAAAATGACTGCAGCTGGCCTTGCACTGGCCTGCTTTTAAAAGAACAGCAGTGGAACAGTGTCATACCAGGCCCTTCATTCTACTGCTGTAGAAATTAGTACTGAAGTCAACACAAGTTCTACCAATGCATCTTTAACTTTGCTTAAAACTTGGTTTTCCACCACTTGCCTGCCACAAGCCATCACACCTCCTGCCTTCACCTAAAAATATTAAAGTTAATTAGTTCATCTGGTACGAGAGAAATCCCTGGCTTTGGATTTAAAGATAGCTCAACCAGTTTGATCACCCAAAACTTGAACAAAAAAAAAACATTGCAGAATCTATCCACAGACCACTAAGAGACAAATTGCAGTCCTGCAGGGCTTAGGACTACATTATTAATAGTATTCTGTAGGTTACCAGCTGATTTGTCCATATTATTTCAAGGTGACTGCATTTTTATGTAGCATATGCCTAACACCATGGGTACGATTACTGCCACCATGTAATGCCACTTTTCATGGGTAATTAATTGATAAATGACAGCCAGCTCCTTCTGAGCTGCTACATAAGTCTGTTATTAACACATTTAATTCAATAAAGAGTGGGATAGTACAAATCACAGTGAAGGACAGAGAATCAGGGAGTTCAGTCTCATCCCCTGACCTCTGCAGCAACAGTGCTCGGTGCTCTCTTACAGTGGGTCACCCACACTGTGGAGAAAACCAGAACTAAAACCAACACAAGCCACTCCTTTCCCAGAGGAACTTAAAATTAACATGAGGAAAGGACAGACAACTCAGAGGCCTATCCCTTAAGGTTATTCACTGTGGCTGCAACATATTATATGGGCAAAGTGAACACCCTGAACACAACGTGAGCCCTGGAAAATAAAAATGCACCAAAGGGAAGCAGGAAGACAACAGAGTAACAAAAATCACCCAAGAAGAAACAGAAACAAAAATTAAAAACAAACAAACAATCAAACAAACAACAACCAACCAAAACAAACCCCAGACACTGAAGCGTGCTGACTAAGAAGGGTGAGAATTTTGATGATGCATAAAAAAAGCACAAGTATTTGTCCAGCGAGAGATTTAATCAAGAAGACATCATGGCACTGAAGGAAGGATCCGAAATAGATCCTCCTTTGTGGCGTGAAGAACAAAGAGCTGGTGGAAATCTTTCCTGTAACTGATTTGGTGTATTTAAAGCAAACCAATCCTGCCAAATTTCTAATAAAAATAATCCATTAACATCAGTATTAGAAGAGCTCCTTTTTACTTTTATGAATCCAAATTCAACTTTGAAAAGGGGGTGCCTAAAAACATTTGTTATATTGATACTTTTGAGAAGAGGTTCCACAGCAGCTGCATAAAACCAATGTAAAATGGAGTTATAAAATTAACATAGGCATTTCTGAAGTGTGTAAGTGTTATCCTGACAAAGATCATACAAGTCATGTCCTTCCCTGGAAAACTTTTAAAGAAAGTCTTCCCTAAACTGTCATTCCATACCTAAAAAATAATACAAAGCTTGTCTAAATGTTCCTTGTTATAAAATAAACTGAATTTACTGCCCTTCTGACAGAGGCATCTCCAAGAGGAATCTATCTGAGTTTTTGGTAGAATGCCAAAACGAAAGAGCTACATTTTAAAAGGTGTCTTTAGGTAGCTAGATAGCTTTAAAGAATTTACTGCAATGAAAAGCTAATGGCCAAATTCTTGACTGAATCTTTATTACAGTCCTGCTACAATATTGTGGCATTATTGATTAGAAATTATTGTAACTTGACTCAGATTTAGGAATACAGTCAGCTACCTAACATCAACCTTGTGGAGCTCTTAACTGATTGTTTCAACATCAAATAAATAAATGATAATTGAGGCAAGGAATTTCAATTAATTTCACTTTTTTTTTTTTTTTTTGCTGTACCAGCACTTCTTTGATGAAAAATGTCAAAGTTTTGGAATTCCTGTTCAGAACAGAATGGATACAGATTAGCTGCAATTGTGTTTTCAATTCTGATCTCGATTCTGAACTCTTGTTTTACCTATCTTTATTGAGATATAAGGCAGACCCTCTTCTCATAGACGTCTTCAGGCTTGTGGGGAGGTTCAAAGTCGCAGTTATTCTGCTGGTTTAATCCCCAGAACACAGACAGATTTCCTGTGCACCTACAGCTGGAGCTCAGAAGTGAAGAACACAGCTCTCGTACACCAGAAGAATCTCCCTCCAGACTTTTGTTTTAAATACTTTTGCAGGATGATGAGACAGATGCTTTCACTAATGATTATTTTGTTTAACTGTCCGTGGTCTCCTCCCTGGAGCAATGTGTCTGGAGGGAGGCTTGGCCAAGCGATCTCTCGTCCCACGCTGTGTGGGGCACGGTCCTTCTCCAGGGAGGATGGGCCAGCACAAGCACCCACAGCAACCTGGGACGAGCTCTCTGGGGCAAGCTTGGTTTAAAGCTTTCAAAGATTTCTAAACAGCTGCTTCCACCAGGCCCTTTGCAGGCTCTGGCTCCAGGAGCAGCTGGGACAAAGGCACGGCTCAGATCCACAGAGGGCAAATCTGCAGGGCTGCCTAACGACGGCTGAGATCTTCCCTGCCCCTGGAAGGCACCAGGAGCAGCCAAGCAATAAACAACGAGAGTAACTCTGAGCTTAAACAACGGGGTCTGGTGTCATTTTAGACACTGAGTGAAGACATCTGCCCAGAGAGCATCCCAGATGGGACTTCAGGGGACCGTTCTAAGAGACAGAGCAACTGCTATTACATGTCTAATTCCTTTGAACAGAACACAGAAATTCACAGTGTTTCCATATTTCTCAGTTGAGGCCACGATCCTTAAAACATCATGCAATATTTAATATTCATCGCCGCAAAATTATATGCAAAGAAGAGGACTTGCACTGCTGCTGATTTGAAGACATTAGTAAAATATGTAACAGTGCCTGTGAACCTCATAATTTTCAGAAAAATCCAAAAGGCTTTCATTCATTTAACCTCACCTTAGAACATCTTGCCTCTCAGATATTTTTCTGTTAGATACACACAACCTTATGAAGAGGTTTAGCAGAAAAAAGTGAGATATTACAACCTTTGCTATTTTATATTCAAATACATTATCCTTCTGCCAACCAAGGAGATAATGGTAAAAATCCTTTTATGTTTGTATTTAATTCTGTGGTTTTAATGGGAAATATTGTGAATTGTGAGCCTTCATCTCTGTTTCAACCACATCTGCATTCTTAAAAGCATAAAATAGTTACCATACAAGTGCTATACCATCCCATAGGAATGCTGTCAAATCTAAAAAAACATATTACAGTTCAGTGTCAAAGCTAAATACAACAAGTAAATACACATCTCATACCTCTTTTAAAGTGCCAGCCTTTATTCTCAAAACACCAGTGGCTTTTTCAACGTCCATATCTGCAGACTGTCACTTGCAATAGGTCTAGCACACACAAAAGTGGAAACCTATAGAAGGGTGATGGGAAGGAGTAAGAAGTGGTACAAAAGGAACGATTACTTTCTGAAGCCACAAGTAGAAATGGAAGATGAGTGTTTTAGAGTAACTCGAAATTTTATCATTTACCTGCTCAAAAAAGACCCAGATCATTCCAGTCTCATAATAAACCTTTTCATCTACAGAGTCTGGGGATGAGAAATAATCCTCAATGAATGCACTTGCCTGCACTTCTGGAGTTCAGGAGCAGCCAGGGAGGAAAACAGACACTGGGCCTCTCCTCGCAAGCTGCATCCTCCTAAGTTTGTCTGCTTTTCCACACAGAATCAGGTTACTTTGAAGTGTCTTCTGGGTCCTCCTCAACCAAAAGCAAGTATCTGAAGGTACAGTTTTCTATTCCAATCACCCTCTCTAAAGGTAAGGGATTTAGAAGATGATGGCAAGACCTACGTGCTGCTCTGCAGCTTCTGCAAACCACGCCATGGAACTCCTGCTGCTGCCAGGAGAGCAAGCTGCAAACACTGGGCTGGACTCCAGCTTTGTTCTTCATCAGGAAGCACAGAGGGGTCCCCTGGGAAAGATTAGCTGTGCTATTGCCACCCTCCAATATATTTAGGAACAATAGGAAAGAAGACAGACTTTAATTTGCTGATATCTTGAGAGTCTCAGTTTTCATTTTTACCTTTCTCTTCTATCCTAATTTTATCCATTACAGTGTGGGAAAAAATTTAACACCAATCTTGGGCTGCAAAATAAATCCTAGGTCAGAAGTATTGATTACTTGGCATTCACTGCAGACAGTGTCAAACAGGTGAAGAAGATGAAAACCTATCTTGAAAGCATAGTTACGAAGGTTATTTAAACTAAAATAAAACCCTGAAATGTCAAAGATAACTGTAAGAGAAGGGCTTGGATTGTATTCAACATTGCATTGCCACAGGACTTCTTGAACCTGTGTCAAATGCTAGAAATAAATTTACCTTCAGCTGCAATTGAAGATTCCTTTTTTCCAGATAACACTGCAGGCAGACAAAAGCAAATCTGTCAATTTTACAGGTGGTAGGAACTAAAAAATCATGGCCATTGAGGAGACAGGAGGCTGGACTTCAGCCTTCAGGGAGATTTTTCAGTAGGGATGCTCCTGTTCTGAAGGAATGTGTCTGTGCTACAATCATTCTGTGATATGAACTATGCTGTCTGTGCTTTACATGACACTTTCAGAAGGATATCAAAACACATCTGGTTTATCTTTTACTGAGTTCTGAGGGATTATATCAGAGGTACCTATGCCCACTGTATAAATCTATATATATTAATAGATATAAATATATAATACATATGTGTACATGACTTTAGGATTTACCTCTTTCTTTTTTTTTTTTTTTTTTTTCCAGGAAAAAGGAAAACTATTACAGCAGCAGAAGGAAACTTTCCAACCGACCAGTTTGTGTCCAAAAATTAGGGTGAGAATCCATTTCATAACAGTGGAACACTAATTCTTAGCCACAAGAGGCCACACAGCAGTGCCCAAGAGGTGATGTTCATCCCATGCTCAGAGGCGATACAAGTGCAGGCAGCTTTCAAACACAAATTGCTGCTGAGCAATGAAGGAAGTGAAGGAAGAAAATACAGCAAAGACCAGAAACGAGGAGACTTCTAATTAATATGGTGGTTTATTAGCAATTTCACTTTAAGATACCACCTCAATAGTCTCCAGAGTCAAGGCTTCTGCTTTCACTACTGAGCTGCTGTTTGGATGAGTCTTTGTTAGTGTTTCCAATTTCATCCTGCCCAAAACAGAAGCTACCATGTTTGGTAGAACTGAAAACACAAATTAAAACTTTGAAAAATTACGTTAGTGGAAAATATTCACTCATACACCACAGTTTTGGTTTGAGTCAGGCTTCCTTTACAGTCTCAGTTTAACCTTTTGTATCCTGGATTTTCCATTCTCTGTACTTACTCTAAGGGGCACCATCACAGGTTCACAGGGCTGCAGACCTGCAGGAGCTGAGATGATGATTAACACAACTGTACCACTTCCCAGGATAAGTACATCTTGCACCCTGCATTTCCATCAATAATAGCTACCTCTGAATTAAACAGCTAATTGCTGGGAGCTGCAGTCACACCTCTGGGCACTCAGATGGACTTGGCAACTCTGAGGAGGAACAGAACTGTCTGTCAAAGGCCCACTCTGCAGACACTGTGCTATTTCTTATACTAGCACTGTCTTAGCTAACTTTGTACAGCATCACTCTGCAGCACAATTATATTTGTGTGATGATGAGATGGCATAAAGGTCAAGGGTTTGTTGCTGATCAGATTTAGAGGTCAGCACCAGGCTCCACTGTGGCTGACTTTGCACAGTCAGTCTAATGAGGCTGCTTTACCTTCAGAGCATTTTTGGAAGCAATAGAAATGCAATCTAACGAAATAACTGACACAGAAAGAGGTGGTAAAGGGATGATGCAGCATAAATGACCACTTAGGTCTGAAAGACCTGTTCATGTCTTCCTAGGTTTCCTAGGCTTGAAGTAAGCTGCACATATTTTAAGTCATTCATATAAGAAACTCACAGATTTTGAATGTAACCCTCATTGTCATATAAAAATAAAATAAAAATATCTACATCAAGGGGATCACCAGGAACTCAGCAGAAGCTGCTGCTTTCATCACACTTTAGCATTTCTAGAACAGGTCACTGGATCCCAGCTCAGGCTCTCTTTGAGCTTACCAGGAGCTGGGAAACCCAATCTCCCCTGCCTTGGGGATCGTAACAGCCCTTCCACTCTTCAAAGGCCACATCCTCAGGAAAACAGAGCTGTACCTTTGAGAATAAGAGTAGCTAAGATCTCTACACAGGCTGTGAGATCAATGGGACCAGGGAGACACTGATGCAGGATTTTGCTGTTGTAGAAACAGCTGCCTCTGGCTTCCAACCCAAACTGAGCTCTGTGGCATCCCAGCTGCTACACCTGATTTCAGGACTAAACTCTCCATTCAACTGCTGCCTCATACACAGCCAGCAAAGATCACAGAGCAAATAAAAAGTTACACATCTAGCAGCTGTACTAACATGGTTCCTATTAACTTCTCTCCCCTCTGCCCCCCAAAAGCCTTCTAACTCCTGGTTTCCTCTCAGCTTGCAGTGAATTGTGCTGACACAGGTAAAGAGGCAAATAGCAGCGACCATTTGCTCTCTTGCATTGATTCTGCCACAGAGAAGCACAAACAAAGCCTTCAAAAGGCCTGATCCAACCTCTGTCTGGAAAACCAACCCCATTCTCACTAAGCACATAAGTAACACATGCCTAAAGAAAGGTCAAACATCTGTGGGTAAGATGTACATAATCCTACACAAACCCACCAATTCATCATCCTCCAGCAGATAATATAGATATTTTACTATTAAGGATTTAATTTCTTAGTTCAGCCAGGAACTGACATTAGTTACTCCAGGCAGCCTGGTGGGGGAGGGAATCGTTAAGGCAACAGCAGAAGCTGTGTGAGCTTAAACTCCTTCTGTAAATCTCCGTACAAAGCCACACATCCTGAACGCCGGGGGAAGGCAGCTCTGATGGAGAGCATCTGGTTTGGGAGTAGCTGGAACACAATGAACCCTTTAAAGTGACAGCCCAAGTATGGCGAAGTGCACTGCTCAGATCAAGCCCACATGCTACTGCTGTTAGTAGATATGTTCCATGGAAAATGAAAATTAAACTGAACAGTTTGGCAGGGTAGAAATCTTGTGAAAATTTCTTACTTGTGTGCAATAAAGAAAATTAATTTGAACGTGGGAGGAGAAAACAAATCAGAAAATGATTTAATGGTCTTATTGGATGGTCCAAATCCTCAAAGTCTCCAAGGTGGCAAATATTTGTCATTCCACCACTCCAAAAAATCACTTTCTTGGACTAAAGACCCTGGGTCACAAGTTATTAGAAAGCTGCAAGAAAAGGATGGCATTGCAGTAGATTGGGTGCTGGGGAAAAAAAAAAATCTTTCTGTCACATGTAGGCCAAAAGCAGCCACACACAAAAAAAGGAAATTGAATTTGATGAGATACAGGCCTGCAGAAATAACCAAATGCTGGTTTTATCTGTGCTTAGGTAGGAGAGAAGGAATGAGAAATGTTTTGGCTGTGCTGTCAGGACACGTGCTGTAGCCAGGCTTTATAATGTATTTTTCTCAGCTTTCCTTGTATCGTAAGAACAATAGCAACAATCACGAGAACAACCAGAAAAGACTCCGAAAACATGGCACTGGGGCAGGAGAATGAGGTGTCATACAAAATAAATAAGGACCAGTGAGCCAGAACACATCAATAATGTAGGGCAGCAGGAATGTCTAGGAGAGAGGCTGTGCAAGGCTCCTGCAATTAAGAAAAGAAAATCCTCTGACTTGGTGGCGTGTCTCCTGAGATGCATATCCCATGGCTACAATTAAAAATACTGTTTGGGTTGCTCGACCCTTTCTGCACACATACCCTGAGCTTTTAAAGTATTTGTTTTTTAAGGTGAAAGGAAGAGGTCACGATGGTAAAAGAGGTCAGGTCTAGAACTGAACGGAACTGGAAGTTGCTGCTGGCAAATTTCACTTAACGTTTTATTCTGAACTAACTTGACTGTTTAAAAAAAAAAAGACAGAATAGTTTTCTTTCAAGGCCAGATTCATAATGGCTTTTCCTTTCTGTTTATCAGTAGACAATTTTAGTAACTTGACTTAATCAAAACAGTCCACATATCTTTTAGGTTTAACACCTTCAGATGCTGAGAGCACAGATGTACATCCAGTGACTAGGAGGGCTCTCACGATGGAACCTTAATGCTCTCACAGCTACTTACAGTCATGCCCTGCTTTTTCCAACAATATCCACAAACTTTGCAAGACTATCATAAAAAAGTGAGAAGCCACAGGCCACCATTTGGTGAAAAATAGCAATATACTTTTGGTTTTCTCTCTCTGTTGCTCAGTGACCTGCAGCAATGGCAGCAATGTGTGTAAAACTACATCTCTGACACACTGCTATGTCTTTCCTATCGCCTTCCATGTAATTCTACACAAACTGCTTGAATGGATGAATTTAGTTATACCTGCAGTTGGTATAAATCAACATAGCTTCAACAGAGCTAATAGAACTGTACTGATTTATCCCAGCATACATTTTAATTTAAAAGAAGTTTACTGAGTCACAATTTGATGCAGAGACATCGTTGATTTTTTTCCCTTTCTGCAAATTCTCTTCCCTTCTGTACACCAAGAAAAGGTATCTGATGTTCACAGGAGATGCATAATAGTGCTGATCATGTTCCTTTTATAAATTGCTTTTCTAATCCCTCCACATTTCTGTATTCCATCAACCAAACTAACATCATTAATATTACTTAAGCTTTGAGAGGTGTAGATTTCCAGAGGCCATGGATTTCCTATGAGAGTTTATTTTACAAAAGGTCTCCTCTTCTCTTTTCCATTACTCCGAAAACCAAAACAAATCAGGTTGGTTATGGCTTTCCATCATATAAATGTGAACAGAAGATACACCTGTCCATTGGTCTGGGGGTCTCTGGCCTTCCCCTGCTCACCTTCCCACAGCACTGGAATGTACTGCAGTAATCACTTCTCAGGTTTTTTCTCAGCTCTTGCAAGACAGCATTTCATGACCCAATGATTTTTCAAAAGGAATTGAAAAAGTAAGTCTGAATAGTTTGAGAATAAATTACCCCAACATGAAATGAGCTCTTATTCACCAATACTTACAAATAGCTTAAGCAAAGATAAAATAATGGGTATCGTAATTAATATTTTAATTTGCTAAGAAAAGCTAAATAGTGATTAAAGCCCCTCCCTTCCCCCTTCTCCCTGATAATAATGAACTAGGCAGTTTCAAGAGAAGCAGAGCAGCCAGGAGCTTAATGTCGTTGATTAAGAACATGTTTCCATGGTGGCTATTATGTCCCTCTTTAAAAGAGGAAAACAAAACCAAGCCTTATTTCCTTTTAGAACTACAGGGTTTCTTCTGTCTTCATAAGACAGACAACAAGAAAATGTTTAGGGATAATTAAAGGCAATTAGGCTCATCAAGGCTCATTTCTGGTCTAGCTCCACTTCTCTTCCCTACAATGAGTACTAATTGCTGCTTCAACATACCAAGTAGCATGGATTACTTTTTTTTCTTTTTTTTGTACTTCCACAACAAGACTATTTGGTCATTACCAGCTTTGACAGTGAGAATAAGTGACTCCTGATTAGCTTTTTGTTTGCTTTTTAAAGATTTATACTGCGTCCTATTGAATCTGGTAATAGAGAATAACAAATTAGCACACAGCAATTGTGCACTACCTTCTGCTACAGGATCTCAAAGTTCTTTTCAAACATTAATGAATTAATTCTCCATACTGTTCAGTTGTGTATAATAGGTATCATCATCATAATTTTGTGGACTACTGAACACAGACACAAAGAGGTTGGGTAGCACATTTAGTGTCACAGTCAACATGTTATGATGTTGGTCTCCTGCTCATACACAATGGAAATACTGGCTTGTTTGCCATAAATATGTGTAACTTCTGTTGCATCTGGTTTTGATTCATTGACAGTCAGGTAATTTAAGGTATTTAAATGCCTAAACTTCAAAGAGAGGTTTCCAGAGGGAAATTAATAAAAGGCAGATATCCAGAACTATATAAAGAAATACTCAAGTGCTTCTATATTAAGTGTTGCAGGAGAGGATATTGGGGGGTTCAGTCACTGGAAGCAGAAAAGGTTCATTACCACAGCTCTAGGATTATGGATTCCTGACAGCACAGTCATGACTGCTCATCTCCCACAGACCCCTCACGTAAAACTGCAATCCCCCAACCCGACCCAACAGCTCCACAGCCTTGGAAGCAGCTGGCTGACACACACACACTGCATTTAACCACCAGAAGGTGTCTTTCTTTAATGGTTCAAAGTCCAGAACAGCCAAAGAGGAAACCTGGAAGAATCACAGAATATTCTCAGCTGGAAGGGACCCACAAGGATCATCGCACACGTGACTTTATGATTTCAGATATGCTTTCATGATTTTGAACGTTTTTGAACATAAATCAACATTAATCAACAATACCTCCTCCAGCACTCAGAAATGGCTAAGATTGCTTGCATGTACAGCAATTTGTTCACGTATCACACATCCCAGTACCTGTGAACGAAACAGGTGCCAAATCCCCACCAAAGTCCAGTCTGGATCCACAAATTAGGCAACTGCTTGATCTTCTCATCTTCTAGACCTGTCTAGTAAACACAAGCAATAGATTAGGCTTCTCACAGACCAGGAGTGCTCGTTCCTCACACGTAAAACCTGGACACGATTCTCTGCCTTGAAGGGACTTAGGCTCACATGTCCAACCTTCCACTCTCCCATTTACAAAGTCATGAGGTGGAGGAAAAGAGTTTCTTAACCCTTGCTGAAAGTGTTTTGTTTTGATAAATATTTAATAATTAAAAATAAGAGTACAGGTAACCCCACGAGCAATATCTCTGCCGCTTGAAAGCCGCCCGCAGTGCCATCTGTCCCCGTGAGGGAGGCTGGCACACTCTTCTAGAGGTAAGAGAAGGGCCCAGCTCCACAGAGGGTGAGGAGAGAAGTGCACCCAGTCTGACACAGGCTGGCTGACTGCTCTGGCCACACACCACGGTGCCAGCCTCCACTCCACTGTGCTGAGAAGGGGTTTGGGATCACAGCATTTCAAAGACATGACAACACACCCCACTTCAGGCAGCTTCAGTGGCACAGCAATTTCCTCAATCACCTGACTTTGTGTCTTTGAACCACCCCCAACAGCAGGATCGTGCTGCTGCTTTGTTGTCCTTCACAAACACTGTTCACAACAATTCTGCAGCTTTGAAGCGTTCCAGTTCTCCTCTGCTCCCCCGTAACTAGAGACACAGCATTATTACTGACATTACTTTAGCTACACCTACTTATGGTTTCTCTAGGGTCTTGAACAACAGCAAAGGAAACAATATGGACACCAGGTGTTCTGCAAGTCTTTCAGCTTGTACCTTAATGCTCCTATGGAAATGGATTATATGCAGTTTAAACAGACACGGCATTACCACTTCCTGTGGTGAATTTCGTCAAGTTAAAGGGTTTATTTGGTGCAGAAAAGCATGCATTACAACAGACACAGTGCAGAGAAGCAGTTGGGCTGGAAATTTCAAGCAGTAAGCTGTGCTTTTGTACCACAAAAAAGTGAGGCTGAGAGCTGCAATCTCTGGCTCTAAGCACAGCTGTTCATCAGTCTTTGCTCAAGGTAAATAAGAAAGACCATGAAAAATGTCTTGGCTGTGATCAGACCATTTCTCTCCTAATAATAAAAATGAATGATCTGCACAACCTTTACTGGTTCAACCAAACCCAAGTAATAATTAAGTTGCTTAAATCAGAATGAATTTTCTACCCACTTACCTCCTAGACCTCGGTGTACCTTCGTTCTTCCGGACAGTTATATCTCCCCAAAGACATTCATACAACTTCAAATGGCCTTTTTCTGAGAAAAATGGCACAAATCTTGCTTTGCGAGTTTGCATATGAGAGTGTAGCATATTTACAACTCTCAATAAGGTGTACTTTAGGATGAAAGCAGAATGATTTTCTTTTCCTCCGATGAACTTCAGTGTATTATACAGGTACTGTGAAAGCAAGAAGAACCCACTTAGATTTTCTTAATAAAAGGAGTATGATTTCACAAAAGAATATAACACATCTGGGCCAGAGATGGGTAGAAGGCTGCTTGCCCCACTTCAGTAACAGAAATCCCTCCCTCACTTCTCAAAAGCTGCTCCCATTCTCAGCCCATGCTCTTCCACACCAGTAGTGTCCCAGTGCAGCTAAAGGACTGGCTACATGGTGCACTGTATTCTTTTGGTTCCACATCATTTATAACCAGGACTCCCTGCTGCTTTTGCTCCAAGGCTCCCTGAACAGCACACGGTGAAAGCTCTGTGGAATCTCCCCTGGCAAACCCTCCCGTGGTTCTGCCCCGCTGCAGTGGCAGGGCACAGGCACAGCTGGTCTGACAGGGGGTGCACTGCACATGCTGCTGAGCTCTGCCCAGCCCACACACTGCTTTCCACTGCTTTGGAGGCATTTCCCAGTGGAAGGTTTATGTTCACTGATGATGACAACTTGAGGTCTCCTTTCACTATTCTGACTGCCACATAAGTGTAATTCTCTTGGGGCAAATAATCAAGAATCCTATTACTTTTCTCCTATCCAGAAATTCATTTAAGGCTCAGGTATTTTTATGTTTTTATATCCCCAGCCTTTCAGCCTGTGTATCACACCTCCAGCATTACCCCCAAGTTGACTGTAAACATCGTGGCATTTTATTCTATTACTTTGACATGGGCTCCCTATGGCAGTTTGTGATGAGGCATTTTCAAGACTTACATCGCCTGAATCCAGTATTCTAAACATTCTTCCCTTCCCTTGCCTTTCCTAAGTGTCCAGATCAGTGTTGCTCTGTCATGGGTGTTGCTGCAGGCAGGAGTCCATGGCTCTCCACAACACACAGAGAATTCCAGCACAATTTGGACTGTGCACGCTCGGCATTATTCCTAAAAAAAAAACAAAACAAAACAAAACCACTTTTTAGTCTGCTTCCCAAAACAATTCCCTACGTGAATATGACCTCAGTACTTATGATGAAATGTATTTTTTACACCTCTCCAAAAACCTATGAAATGGACCAGGACCATATTGCCCTGCTGTAATTAAGGGTAGGCATCCATCTTTAATTTAAAATGAATGGGGATTTTAGAATAAAGGCTACAGGACATCTGGTGCCTATCACAGAAATGCCCCATACTGGGTGACAAAGCACATATTGATCTATCACTACATGGAGGCAGCACAAAAAAGGCAAAAATTGTAATATCTGGGGAAAAAGTGCTTCAGATTTTTGCTTCTAGCTCTCGAGTAGAGTACCTCCATTTTTTATAATATGTTTTACCACACATTTTTTACCTTACAAATTAATCTATTCTAGGGATGCAGAAGCTGGGCACAATATGAGCAGATACACAGCAATACAGCAGGAGTGATTTACAGCATGTAATTTCTGTGAAACAAATTGGCACCTAACCTGTAGTATCTGTATTTTTATCTGTTTGAAGGAGATAACATTGTTTGTGAAGTACATCACATCTGTTATCTTGCTGTAACACAGATTTCCCTTGAAATGACTCGCTCTTGTATCACCTGTGAATGGATGGAAGAAATGGAAGAACTTAGCACGAGAGCTCTACTCCTCACACACAGCTTTAATTTGACTTCACCTAGTGAAACAACTCTACTATTTACAGAAATAGTTCTTGAAGAGATCCCTAGCATTTTATTTTTAATTTGTCCTTGATTAGAATCCAGATTATGCTCCATGATCGTAATGTTGATTGCTGAAGTCACTCATGTGATTTCAATTGCAATTATTACTCCATCACATATGAGTAATTACTCATGAGTGGGAGAAATGGCTGCAAGCATTTCCTTTAACCCTGAAACTTTCCAGAGACCCTTCCAGCCTCAGTGACATGCTGAACTTCTATTCTGCCTCTCCTGTTCTTCCTGACAGTTTTGCTGTTGTTCTTACTGAGTGGACTGGCTCCAGGATACATTTGGGAACATAAACACCACAACATGGAGAAGGTGATGAAAGTTGTTAAAACATAAATTCTGTTATGTAAATATTTTTCCCCATTTTAATATAATGCCAGTAAAGGGAAAAAAGGCCCAGAAATGCCAAATTTAATACCAATAAAATAAAATTAACAGAAAGCAGCTGGAAAGACTTACGAATTTAGATTTTCTTCCAGTTTGCTTTGTGATTTTAATTTTTTCTTCAAAGATGGAGCTATTTTGCCTTGGTGAGCAAAGGGCTACCTGACTCTTCCCATTGCCATTCCCTTTCTTGGCAGCCTTCTAGACATCTGTTCTCTCTTGCCTGGCACATCTCTGACAGCAGCAGTAACTTTGTTAAAGGCAGGTACTTCTGCATCAATACAGAAAGTTTTACATAAATTACACGGCACTTATCAGTTCAGAAAACCTAGAAAATCTAGAGAAGTTAGTTCAAAGATCGTAATTTTACATTTCCAACTTCTGGGAGTAGGAGTCCAATCAATGTTTACAAGCCACAGATACTCACTCGAATAACTGGGAGAATTCAGTTTTAGAGGGTGGGGACAAACATATCAGCTGAACATTTGCATATACCCATGACTAGTCAGGACAGTTATTTAAATGTGCAGCTACAAACAGAATAGCTGCAATAAAAATAGGCACACAGAATTCTGAGCATATCATGCATAATTAAAGAAAAAAAACCTGGCCATGTATTTCTTTCCTGATGAATTTTCCTTAAGAAACAACAATCTCAGAAATGTCTATAAGCATTACAATTAAAAATCAAACCAAAACAATTCTTCTATAATTGATTTTTTTCTTTCAGGATAAAACAGGCACAGCTCCTGTACTACTTTTCTTGCTGCCTTTACTGTCGAGCTTTCCCAGGATACTGCATCTAGTCAGATCCCATTAAAACCACCACCAAATAGAAATGTCTTTAACCCAGATTTAAACCCACGGCCTGATCCAGTGCTTGAGATCCTGGCCAGGAATCTGTTCCACAGCCACCATCCATAATGACTGAGAGGTCAGAGCTCCTCTGCTGCTCACAAGTACAGCAGCAAATGCACTGGAGTTCACTCGCTGCCAATTGCAGGGCCAGGGTTTGTTTTGCAATAGGGCACGGAAGATTAAAACAACACAGGAAACTTGGCCAGGGGACAGGTCCGAGCTGCCCTCAAAGGAAGTAATTACTCTGTGCTACTGCACTCCCCCTTCCTCTCTGCACTCCTTCCCCTCTCTGTGTGCTCACTGTAAATCACCCTCCGCTCCTTCCCTGCCTGTTTCAGGCTCGCCTGGTGCCAGCCAAGCTACACCAAATACTGGTGCCCAATCCCGGTGCCAACACTGGATGAGCACTCTGAGCACGGTGACATTGCAGAGCTTGTTAACGTAAAATCTTCTTTGTGTTACACTTTTGCAATACATTTTACAGAAATCTACCCCAGGGAGCCAAGGGGCAGTTGCTTCTTTATTACATTTTAGGAGAGACACATTATTAGCGTTCCAGTCTATATATTATGAAATTAAGTGGATACCCTTGGGGTTAATTCCTTGTTGTAATTGTAATGAAAAGAAACAATTTCTAACCCTCCATTTAAGATCTATAACTATTAAAATCCACTAGTCTTAGTGACTCCTGGGGCCAGTGAAGTACTTCAGTGTATATGGAAAAGGGCACTCCCACAGTGTCCAATATAAGTAATTTATAAAAATAACAGCCTCCAAGTGGGAAAACTAACAAATGAGTTTCCATTGAGCCCCTCCCTGCTGTTTACTATTGCATGCAGGATTCATCAACTACGTAAAATTATATGCATACTGAAATCACGGAGCTGCCTTCCAAGATTATAGTTTGCCAAGAATAAGAAAGGTAGAGCAGGAATCACAGAGTACAGTGACTAAGTACAAGGAAAAATCGTGCAACACAGCCACAGAGAATCCTCTCAGGAAAAAAAAAGTTTAAAAGCAACATTTTTTTTTTCAGAGGCTTCTCTGAAAAATGATACCATTTGCTTCAATAAATTTTAAATTACAATAAAGCATTTATTTTTAAATAATCAAAGGTTAAATATCTCTTTCAAAAACACTAATTTTCCTCTGAAAATACTTAATTTGTTCAGTTTGGGAGATGCATAGCAGTATCAATGCTATTGCCTATTTTTATTGTGTATGTTGCTGTACTTTTTGTGAGAATTTCCACTCACTACTGTTTCCTGCTGACTTTAACACTGGCAGCTTTCATATCACCAAACGTGTCAGGTTTCAGCATCTCACCTACACACTCATGCCCCTTTTCACTTTTCCTAATGCCCCAAAGAGGGTAAAACATTTTCATTGAATGAGATGAGAAAAAACGGATTTAAAAACCACAGTAGCTAAGGATGCAGGAGTACTGTGCTACAGGAACCTGCTATTAAATCAGTTTTATGAACTGACTAGGTTTCAACTTGACTGCAAACCTTTAGCATGTAATTCAGTTTGTTAGCAGCGAAATAAAATGTGCATCATCAGACAGTGCCTCCCAATTTAATATGCTTATTAAGGTCATCGTTTCTATTAAGCTGAAAAATCATATAAGTGCATTATTGTCTAACACAGCATAAATTCCCACTTGGAATGCATGCATGATCAATGGACATACTAATTTAATAGCAGGAGAGTTTTCCAGGACTTTGCTAGAATTACATTCTGAAGAATATCCCTTTAAGATTTCAGGAATGGTCTGTCTTTTTGATAAAGGTACTTGTTTAGCTGCAGTTGACACAGCTTTAATACCATTTATCTCTCTGTTTTTATTCATCACAACATAAACTCCCATATAAGAAAGGAAAAGGGAAGGAAACGAAGACATGAAAGAAAAAAATAGTTGTTTTTAAATCGACTGTTCTCTTGGCTAATAAAATATGATGTAAGTTGCTCTCTACAGAGGAGTTTAGGATCTATTGGGTTTTTTAAGGGAAAGGAGGAATGAGGCCTCATTTCATATGTTAGTGACCAGCAAAAATGAGTTTATTTTTTTAGGTATTTATTGCAAATGCATGTTAATACATCACCTGTTGCAATGGGGAAGCCATGCTGGTGAATGTCCTTATTTCTCGGTGTTTACAAACCATCTACCCTCTTGATCCTTCAGTGCTTGTGCATTCTGCAGTCATCACACCAGTGAAAGCAGCGCTGCCATCTCAGGCTGTCTGGGTGAGAGCAAATTGCCAGCTTGAAAGGACAGAGGCCTGTTGTTACTCTTTGAAAGGACCACAGAAAGCTGTAACACAATAAATGGCGAGAGAAGAGGAAATTGGAAGGCTGATGAGGAAGCACAAATGCTTTCATTTGTACCACTGGCATGGCTGGACGTGCTGAATGCCTGGGTCTTTAGCAGCTGCTGGTGCTCTGAACTCACACGAAACGAGCAGGTGGCCTCCATCCCGCTGGACAGATGTTGGTACCACACCTAATGAGGCCAAACAGAGCCACTGTCAACAGCAGGCTGCAAGTTTAACACTCTTCATGATCGTTACATCTCTTTGAATAAATCAAGAGCTGTTCAGAAAACACAGGACTATCCCCAGGAACCAGAACACTTGCTAATATTGATTGTGCAGATGGTAGGAAGGGCTGCACTTCTCTAAGCCAGTTGCTAATTATCCCATATCAAATATGGATAGGATGACTGCTGGGCAAATAACTGACTAAAATGTTGATACTGGGAACCTCAGCAAGAATTGGAAATCATTAAAAATTAATCAGGGAGCTCTGACATTTGAACTCCTCATTGTTTCTTCTTTATGCCTTCACAGAAATGGGTTTATTCAAATTTATCTGCACGTCCCTGCAATTTCACTGCTGATCATGTACTGAAGGGAGCTTTCCTGAACACTGATAAGTCTGGGGTGCTGGAACCACTGTCCTAATTTGCAGTAAGAAGCATATCCATTTCATTCTAGCATTAAAAGTAGTATACATAATTTTGACATTAAAGTGCTACCAATAAAGTCATATAAGTGCTGAAAATGGGTCTTTTTATATGTGAGAGAGCGTGCACAGGGTGAATGTAAAATCTTTTTAACAGACAAAGATGATATAATACCCCTGAGATGCCTATTTATATTGATAGTTATAGCTGAGATTTTATTTCTACTGTGCACTGCATTTAGTTAAGGCAAAAGTCATACTAGGAAGCTGAAAATAAACATAAAACATAGCACATATGCTAACATGAGATATCAGCTTGAGTAACTACAGTATAACTGCCTAAAATTTATTGTAATTTCAATTCCATAATGTACTCTTTACTTTTTTCTTACTCATATTCCTTACTTCTGCAAATATAAACATGATTACATTTATGAAATAATTTATTCACTGTTTGTATATTTGCCAGCTCTGAATGGCAAATATATACATATATTTATATATATATAATTATCAATATTGCTTGTCTAATATTGATCAGTAAACTGGTAAAAGAATTCAAAGCAAAGAGCCATACTGGAGCATTCTAATGTAGAGACATGATTATGTTTAGTTATGTTATGTTTACAAAATAATGTCCAAAAGTAGGAATTTCCTTCTTACAGAAAAAAAAACCCTAAACCCAACCAAACAAAAATAAACATTCCATTTCAATGACCTTTTTTAAAAAACTTGACATTTTAGCTACTGAAGTAATCTCTTCTGAATATATTCCTAGCCTAAGTAGCTGTTCTTTTCAGACTGCACTTTGTGGAAGAGGGAAAAATCACGAGGTAGAACCCGTTTTGTCCTCATGTTCCCTGTCAAACCATAAAGCCAAGAAAGACTGCAGTGCCCTTGGCTTGCCATGGAAACTGGTAAAACATTTGTAGATAGTGAAAAGCCCAATAAAAGACCCAGCACTGGCTGATTCAGTGAAAATCAGTATAAAATTCTTCTATTGAAGAGAAACTATTTGTTTCCTTCCATAAACTAACGAGCCACACGTATACTGCTGGCACACCCTAACTACAAACTCACCAGCAAAAGGCAGAAAGCTAGAACAAACATCACTCCACAACCTAACTTGTTTCACCATTCACCTGGGAGAAGGGAATTCTGGCTTCCAGTTTCTGCATTCAGTTAATATTTGGATCATCTCCACCCTAAACCCCTCCCTGCCATGTGGATTCAATCGGCACGCGCAGACAGAAAGGAAGGCAGGATTCCTGCATTCCCAAGGGCCCCTCAGCACCACTGCACCACCAGCTGAAATCAGGCACTTGCTGATTGCTGCAGCCCAGACCAGAGGGCCCACTGGGATCGCCTGATGCCTCTGACCCTCCGGGAAAATAAGGGGGAGAGCCCACACACAGAACAACGATTTAAATTCATACCTGAACTGCTGCATCCAGCCCAGAGATAACTGCCCCATGGCTCCTGCAGATCAGCACCACTGCCACGTGCCAGGGCTGAAGATGGACTGCCAAACCCTGCAGCTGAGCTGGCTGTGGAAGGGCTATCTCCCCACGCTTTCTGACGAGTGTTTTCCAGGAGAATGCAGAGCGGGGGGAATCGCCATCCCTGCTCCCCCAGCACTCAAACACATCTGCACGAGGCCTTCAGCTGGGCAAAAGAAACAAGGATTTTATATAAATAAATAAAGGAAGTGAAAGCCTGTCATCTCCTCACTGAGGAGTAAATTGTTTTCAGTGTGGAAGATACCTGGACCATTTACGATGCATGGACTGCAAGCTGAAGGGCTGGTCTGCCAGACAAGTATTTCCTGCAAGCACCCCATTCAAGTGCAGAAAGCATTGCCTCTCTTCACACATTTTGATTAGAAAGTTTAATTGTCTGAACTGCTTTGTTCTCCACATATGTTAACAGCAGATTCATCACTGAGTTAAAGAAAATAACCAGATATTGTCCCCCCAGACTTTTAACCCTTTACTCTTGGCATTCCTACAAACGAATAACAGAATATTGGATGATTGCTACAGATCCTTGGGCTGTTCCACTTGCAAAGAAAATCTGAGTTCTTTTAAAGAAGCCTTTCACAGTTCCAGTAGAAGATACATCACTAGTGAAGGCTCATTTTAATAGCTGGAGAAACCCATGGATCTGCCAATGTTTGGTGGTTTTTTTCACTTTCCCACTGTAGCTGTGAAAGTTTCTCATTTATACTAGGTAAGAAGCAACTAAAAAAACTCATCTCTGATCAAGTGTGCTCAGTTCAAACCTGAAACTTAAAGCAGTAAATGGTGCTCTGAGGAACATTTTGGAAAAAAAAAAACCCAAACCATAATTCAGAAATATTTAGTCCTGTGTAAAAGAAGCATCCAATTGCAAATGGTAAGAGGGGTCAGGCAAGTGTTACCAGAAGTTTCATACTCCCTGCAGACTTATTTCAGTGACACTTAAAAGCTAAACAATTGCAGAACATCTATGAGATTTTCCTCCTGACCAAAACCTGGTTCTTGTATCTTAAAGAAATGTTTTCAGCACTCCTGTTACGGATTGAATCACTCATTAACTCTGGAAGCCTTCTTCAGGTTTGCTGAAAAACGAACTCTTTGAGATTTCTGATGACTTCCAACTAGACTACTAATGACTACAATACTGAGTTACTACCACTTCACTTACTGGAGTTACTTTTTCCAGTATTTTTAGTGTGCTGTCAGAAGTTTTCAATAACAGCAAATGCCAAGTTCAGAACTCGGAGTTCTTAAAAAACAGAATGAGGGAAATACACCCCCACAAAAGCAGGAGGAAAAGATTTTGCTGGGATCACATGCTGGTCAATACTTTCCCACTTGCACCCAAATGTTTTGGTACAAAATGAAGTTTCATTCAATGGAACTGCCACACAGCCTTAGTTTGGGAAAGCACAGCAAGAGTGGGAAACTATTCTAAAAGAAAGGAAAATACACCCCCAAACAGGGTCTAGAGCAACTGATTGTCTGTAAAGCCCCAACCTCCCCACTTCATATTTTTTAAATAGGTATTTTAAGAGAGACTTGTAGTTTTCAGGGTAAGGTCACAGATATCCATAATAAAATATACTGAATACTCCAATCCCTTAGTTTTGCCTGAGAAACAGACTGAGGGCTAAATATTGCAGGCTGTGCAGTATCAATACCAAGATTTTTGAGAGAGGTAGTACAGTGTTTTTCCCACTCTCCCCATGTGGGTGATGATGAAATACCAGAAAGTTTGGCACAAAGTTGTTTTTTTTCCTGTACTAAATAAAGGCAGATCACAATTCCCACAACAAGAGGATGACAAGGACAAAAGCAGAGTTGAATATCATGAAAGTCCCGAAGACTGTGAATCCCTGTTTGTTGGAGGTGGCTTGATTTTCCTTGTCCTATTCCTTTCCAGGGATTTTCTGACAGCTCAGAAGAGAAGGAATCTCCAAAGCCAGGCCAGCACATCTGTGGCCCAGAGACAACAAGTGATGTACAGTCCTGTGATAAATGGGGTCTAGGGAGACACACCAGGTGTTCTGATGAGCACCAAAGAACTGCCATGTGGAGAACAAAGGCTATCAGAAAAAAGGCAGATATGATACAAGCAAAACCATTCTGGGGACATGAGGAAAAGGGGGCAGAGGAGGAAATGCAACAGTTGTCTTCCAAACTGCACTCAAAGGGATTCTCTCCATGTTAAGGATTTTTAGCCAGGGTGGCTGAAGTTTTATTGTAACTTTCACTCCTTGCATTGGACCCTGAAAACAGTTGAGTTCAAATGGATCACAAGAGTTTTTTTCCATTGGAATTCTGATATTCTGTGGGCGAGACTGAATATTGCTTTTCAAGAACTAATAAAAATGCTTTCCTTCTTTCAGAAAGCCCCTCCTTCACTTCATTTTTACTTCCCCAACACTGGTAGTTGCCAGTAATGCCTCTTTTTTTCAACTTTTAAAATGTAAAGTTAAGAGGAAAATAGTTTCAGATCAACCAAATTTCCATTATATGAACAGTTAATTCAGAATTTGATGGCAGTCACTCTACTGGCCTCACTACACATAATTCCCATTTAGAAAAGCCTTAACCCTACAGTTATAGTAGAAGAAGCAGTGCTTACTTTAGTATTTTTTTTTCCTTAATCCAAGATAAATCTCTATAATTAGAATTGACTGCTTTTTAAAGGAATAGAAATGGCAAGTGGTTCTATCTTAAATTAAAAGATCTATTACCTTTGGTCTTCTAATTCTTCTCAGCAATTTGTTGTCTCAAGAGGCACTTTCCCATCCTTATGAAAACTAACTTACTGCAGGTGTAGAGGAAAAACACATCACTGGATTTATGTACTGAGTGCCTGGATAAGGAAGATATATTCAAGTTTAGAGCAACGGGAAATAATTGCCAAGTATGCCATGTATGAACATTTTATTAAAAACTTTCTGTAGCATAAGCTATGCATCAAATAAGACATTTTTATTGAAGGCTAAATTTTCATTCCCTCATGCAAATGGGACACAGGAAAGTGAAAAGTCCAGGCTCACCATTTCTGTGTTCATTAGCTGAAGGCCTAAGAGCTCAGTGGCACTTCTGGTACAGCACAGCTTTGCCTAGAACCCTCACAGCCAGCAGCAACAAGGGCTGCAGACTGCCAGGATCACATGGCTTGTGTTTTCACCTAAATGTTCAGTCCTTTTGCTCCCAGCAATTGTTTTTCCCTGTGTCCTATAAGCTTATCTTTTTAACTTCGCTGTGTTTGTGCCCCTTTCTGTCCTGCTCTTCCTCTGGCTGTGGCTTTAAAGCTGGACCTCAATGATGCTGATTTTGTCTGCTCCTCAGACTTCCATTCCTGTACAGACAAACAGCAAATGTCTGCCAGATGATTTGAGATTTTCCAAGAGCTGTCACAGCCTGGAATCAGTGCACACTGGCAGCATGTACAATAGTAACAATGCTGGAAGCTATCTGTTGGCTGATGCTTGGATTACAAAGTCATTTATATACCAGTAACCAATACCATTTGTCTAACTGCTCACAGCATTCAGTGGGTGGTTTGTACCCCGTATTAAAAAGACCTGGATCCACACCAGTCCAGCCCTTTTTTTACCCAAGATAAAAAAAAAAAAAGGTATTTCATGAAATTAAATACTGCCCAAATGAAAAATTAATTACCTCACTGGTCCCTCCTCCAAATGCTTAGTTTTATTTATTCTGACAATTATTTTGTCTAGGTAATATAATACCTTCTATGTTTCAATGACTTCTGCTTTTCAGACCTGTACATATCGCCCTTTAAAATTACACCATACAACCACACACTGGCATCCACTGGAGGGATTTTAGAAGTCATCAACAGGCCAAATAGCTTATGGTTGCTGAACACAAGGTATTTTGACTCTCCTGGCTAATTCCATTTATTTCAGCAGAGCTGTGCCAACAGTGAATCTGAGTCCTCTATCTAAATTTAATCTGTTCATTACCTCCAAAGACTATTGCAAATAAATAGGCAATCAAGTAGCTAGAAGGACAGAAAAGAGGGATATGGTGCATAATAGGTAACCTTAGAGAAGAGAGTCAGAGCACTGATTCCTTTCCTTCCAAAAAGCAGACAATAACAGTTCAAACTAATCACGTTTCAAATTTTCTTTTTTACATTTGATACTCTGGAGACTTTATTCCCCTCACTCTAAAATCAGCTCCTTGGTAATTGCCTTCACCAGTAACTGGATCAACCTGCAGGTAAGAGCTGGATTGGGATCTGTAGAGCATAAAACTCTCTGCTTATACAGCAGTGAAGCTGCTCCAATACACACACCATTGTTCAGAAAGGCTTCAGGTGCCCTGACAATGTATTTTACCTTGAACTGGTAAAACAAGCTCAATTTTACCCAGTTCTTGGCTTCTTCACTCCTGCTACATTGGGAGTGACACTTGTGAAATAGATATCTGTCCCCAGGGAATGCAGTTAAGAACAATTCAGTTTACAAACTCTAGGCTAAAAAGGACCTTTCTGATAATGCTTCCAGTCAGGACTGACTGGGATGTCTCTTTACCTGGAGTACACAACTCACATCTACACTCCTGGGGACTCCAGCCACATGGCTGATACATTCCAGTCATTTCCAAAGAAAATATTCAGAAAATTTCAGCAGACATTGCTATTTAAAAAAACTTTCCAAAGACACCGTAGAATGTGTCTCTGGGTCAAAGGAGAAACTTATCTCACTATGGTTTCTAAATCAGCAAGATTTTCTGAGGAATGGAGTGTTGAAATCTGATTGCTGGGGCTGTGCAACAAGAATGAAAGATAAAGAGAAAGATTAAAGATGTTTAAAGTTCAGATATATCATTACTATCTTTCTCAGCACATTGACACAGGGATTAAATACAGTTTCTCGGAGAAGTGAAAAAAATCATTTCAATATGGTCTAGTCAGAATTAGGTAATGTAAGGATTATTATCCTAAAATATGAATATTCTATCATACAACAGACTAGCCCTTGAAGTAGGATATTCAATAATAACATTCCTAAAAGTGCCTATTTGTTTTTGATCAGACTTCAGAATTATTTATTTGTTTGTTTATTTATTGAAACTCTTCAGGGAAGCGTGTATTAAATGTTGGTGTCCTTGTGCTGCTGCCTCTATCTTCAGAGTGTTCTCCTCCAGAAACTCTATTTGTTTTCTTCAGTGCTCATACTAAATATGTATAATGCCATTTATTCATAAGGCTATTAGACACCCTTATGTGGGTATTTGATCCTTTGAATAGTTCTATTTTTTTGCCTAATCATTCATAATGGAGTTAATTCCCAGCCTTTGCAATGGATGTTTTTAACAGCTGAATACTCAATAGGAAAAGTGTGGGGGACAACTGAGGAGGAAAATAGTGAATTGTAAAAAGGGAAGGGTATTTTAGTCTAAAATGCATTTCAGAAGATTAGAGCAAATCATGCACACTTACCTGGCACTTGCTTTTTTAAATTTAATTAATGCTAAAAAGACACTTTAAGATATAGTGCTCTAAAGGTGCTTGGAAGGAAAAAAATGGTCCCCCAAGTGTGTGATGTGAAGAGCCCCTAGGTGACACTCAGAGTAATGCACTTTTTGAGCACTTAAATTTACTAGTGTCTTTCAGTGCTTCATTAACATAATTCAACACAATTATAGATATAAACACTTTATAAGCACTTAGTACTAGGAGTGTCAAAAATTGTTGATCTCCATCAGTTTATACTGAAAACAAAAAGCTCCAGCACAGCACTCCAATAAATACTTACAACACATTATTAACAGCATTCAAAGATGTGCCAAAAAGGAAAAAAAAAAATCCACATTTCCAAAGTGTTCTTTGGATAAGTTCTTTAAAGATTTTACACATCCATGGAGCAGGCTACTCAAAACAATTAGAATTTTATGGAATGCAAAATCAGATTTACTGACTTCTGCTGCTCAGTAACTCCTGCAATGACTGGGTGAGGAAGTCAACAGTGTTTGGGGAGAGGAAAATCAAAACTGGTGCCATTCATAATAGCATCATCACCTTATCTGTTATATTGACATGTTAGACCTTTTGAAAGAGGATTAAGAACACATAGGCTGGTATTTAGTGCAGCCCAGTCCCAGTGATGAAGGCAAAACTGAGTGCAGGTATGCCATGAGACACCACACCTAACGAGGGGTTTTCTGATAATGCTCCTAACTTACCTGAAAAAATAGTTGGGAAAAAAAGAGCCCACCAGAAATGCAGTGTTTCTTTTCTTGATGCAGTCAGGGAGTCCTCCCCTTGCCTTGTGCACTTGGGAGTCCTTCTTTAGAAATGTTGTTCTCCCAGAAGATCCCACTGAGGACAACTTCCAACAGGTACAGCTTGGCCAGCAGTGAACCCACATCAACTGCATTCCATTTCCATTTCCAGCACCTCATTTCCCATCTGAGCCACAAATCCAGGCTCTGTGCTGAAAGTTCATTTTCTTTAACGTGGAAAAGAGCAAAGCTCAGGTCTGCTCACAGGACACAGCAATATCACCTCTCCCTTTCTTTTGATCCATGGATTTTCTTTTAATGGAAACCGTCTTTAATTATTAACTTTTTAATTAATAACTTCTGTGCAGTCCAAAATATCAAATCAGGGTGAGGACTATGTAAACATATGGTAAAAGGATCTGTTTCTAAAGACTTATTTGAAATAAAATTAAATAAAAATACCACAGTGGGTTTTTTCTCTTTTCCCTTCTCTTCATATATATAATTTAGCATGCATTTACTCAAGTCAGAGGCTGTGTTTTGCAAAGCAAGTGAAGCACACAAACCTTGATACATGTTATCTCTTTGTATGTGTGGTAGGTCAGCTAAATTTACGAATATTTCACCTGGCAATTACATTAATCATCTTAACCCTTCACCATATTTTTGTCAGTAAAGTTGAATGGCAAATGATCATTTTAAAGACCAGTCATCACATTAAGAAGATACTATCTATGTAAACTAAAACAAACAAAAGAATATGTAAAAGGTGACATTTTTCAAAGTCATCACTTACTTTCACCAGGGTTAAGACCCAACTGCTTTTGAAAAGAACCCGTTAGAAACTGTCTCTATTTACCTTGGTAAGTGCTGGCAGTGTGCTCTTGCAGGATGGATCCAGTCTGGTTTAGGAATGGCTGATTTGCCCCGAAATTATCTCTGTCATGGGCAATTGCCGAAACACTGCTTGCCGAAACCAGGCTAGGACATCTCTTCTTTTAAGACTGGAGTGATACTGGGAGGGGTGTATAACTGAGGAGCCTGAAAAAACAGAGAACAAAATAGCTCTAAAAAAACCCACCAAAAGAACAGAAGAAAATTGGAGACAGTGGGAATTTAGGATTATCTGGAAAATCAAACCAATTTTTGGGCACCGACCAGCAGAGACTGCAAAAACTGCCTTTCTTTCTCTGTCTAAAATTTGCCATCTACCAATTTAAGACGCTGTTGCAGCAAAGCATCTAAGCACTGCTTAAATCCTCTTGAAGTCAGAGGGATTTAAGTAAGTGAATAAAATTATGTGCATACTGAAGCACTTGGCTGGGCTGGGTCGCATTGTTGAATTTGGCCGTGGACAATTTTAAAAGATTACTTCAAGACTGAAACTGTTATCTGTAATTTCCTTGACAAAAGAAGATGTATTCTGCCTTTCTTCCTCTAATACATTTGAGATAAATAGGAGAACAGAAACAGCTAAAATTGGTTATTTTACAGAGGGAAGGAGAGAGAGCCTCCAAGAGAAAAATGCAAGCTGATTTTTACTTCCTTCCTTTGGATAAATATGATATGCTTCAGGTTCTCAATCCATCTTTTCTAACACCAATGCCTTCAAAGTCAAGGGTTCTGTCTCTACCTAAAGTTGCACACGATGTCTTTTAAAATTCTGGGTGTTGCTGTGACAAACACTAATGGTTAGAGACATTTAAAAAATCCCACAGAACTACCCCTTCTCCCCTGAATTCAGCAGGAAAAGTCTAAAACTGTGGTTGAAAGAGCTTCAGCCTCACTACTATCTAACCACAGAGGCATTTCTTTGTTTGACTTAGTCTAATTCCTCTAGGATCCAGGAGTCTGCTTCAGAGCATGTTCAAAACTATTCCAGTTTTAGCAGCTCATTTAGTTTGTCTTAAGCTTCATCAGAATCCAAAAATTATGCAGAGGATTCCTTAAATCCTGAAGGGTGCAATCCAGGGGGTGGAGAAAAAAATATACATAATATACAAACACAATTTAGCCTTAATGAAGATACAGCTAAATATTCTTTCATAATGCATACATGAAAAGGATGGTGTAATAGCCTGGAAGGGAGAGCACTCGCTACAAATAGGAAATGTGTTAAATTCCTTCTTCATCCTGAGAGGGTTTACATACACATCTCACAGCAAAAAAAACCCCACACTTAACCACGAGGTTTCTTCTCCACATGTGCATTTGAAAAGCAAACTGCCACTGTTCTGGTCTTCAAAGAACAGTTCTAGGTGTACAGCACGGGGAGCTTTGGGACTGCACACCCCAGGCAGGCAGAGCTGAACCTTAAATCCCTACACCAGACAGCTCAGCTCAGCTCAGAGGAGTCCAGAGTTTTGGGAACATATCTTGCCATACAGGCTCACATGTCTCTGCTTGCCACAAAGATAACTTCTCTCAGGTTATAACTCCACCATGTTCTAGCCAGGTAATGTGGATGTCCAGGGATTATACAGCTAAGGCTTTGTTCCTGAATAGTATTCCTTTTGAATGGTTATTCTTTATATTTACCTTGATACAGCCCTCCTCAAGAAACAAGTGCCTTCAGGTGAACAGTAGGTGTGACTGTAATTTTTTGATTAGAAAGAAATTAAAGAAGTGGTTTTTAAATTTTTTAAACAAAAATTATGCAAAGTGTATTGTTACACTATACTGCTTTACCCACCCAATTCCATTAGTAAAAATTCTTTTCCATATGTGGTTCCTCTGGTGGAACAGTTGATTTTTTCCTAGTATTTAATCTAAGCCTCCTCTCTTTCAGTTTGAATCCATTCCTCCTTGTCCTGTCAATACATATACTTATGTATAGCACAGTGCTGGATTTCTTAATAAAAGCAGTCCAGGAACAATCAACCTCAGCCCTTTGCTCATTTTCAAACCCTGAATTCATTTGGCATACAATATAAATCACTTTCTTCCCCAGACAGTAAACATTTGGGATTCTCTGGCATTCCAAGGCCCTTTACTCACAAAAGGTCTCGTTTTGTTCCACCCATAGCTTGTTTAGGTTTTTTTCTCCTCACAGCTTTAGTCACAAAATAACCTTTCACTTAGAAGAAATGCATTAATTGAATACATAAATACCAATAATGAGTATGAGGGGATATGTAAATGACAATATACTAAGACAATCATAATAGTTAAACCTCCAAATACATGAAGACACTGATGAAATAATTATGCCAGTGCTGAACTATGTACATACACACACCCTTAGGATGGAAATGATATAATGTTACTTACTTGGTTGGACTCTGCATCCTATGGTTGTGCTTATCTTAATCAATCAAAGGGTTAGAGTTTGACATGGATATGACAACACAAGACAGTGCTCCAGTGGAAAATGTAAAGCAACCTTAATAGCAACACAATCAGACCCACTTAAAGCATCACACAGTCATTACATTTTAGGAGGCAAACACATTTGTTCAGCATCTATCTTAATATTTTGCATGTGATTAGCTTAGCTCTATCTCACTGTGTAAGCATGCCAATAACATACTGCTGAAGTGATATCAGCATAAATGAAGCTTTGTTTTGTTTGCTGCTGGTTTTTGGGGGGTTGGAGTTTGGGGACTTTTGTTTGTTTTTTATTGTCAAGGGCAACGAGAAGCATCCAGTAAATTGTTCTGTACTGGAGTCCATGCTGTACTGGGGCCTGCAGCCTCAACTACAGCCCTGAATACTTATGGAAATCAGACACAGCTGGAGCTGAGTCTCATTTACCTTCTCTGTGCAACTGGATTTAATCCACATTCTCTACCTCTTTGTCCAAAAAGAACACATCCAATGTTGATTTTTTTCTCATATATCACTGTATGCAGCTTTCTCCTGTCATTAGGAAGATCGCCTGACGACAGTCTTGACGAGTGTCATTTATTTCAACAGGTATTAATTTCAAGTACATTGTTCCACTTCCAAACCATCAGGTACTGACTGGCCAGTATGGACAAAGAGCTGCTCACACTGTCTAAGGAGGAGAAAATCCTGTCTTCCCTTTCCTTAAGCCCATCGTGTGTTGTTACTAAAATCTGATTCTTCTCTCTTGACTAAGAGGGAACACGAATTTGTAGTAACATAAGCCTAAAAATGCTCTGCTGTGCAGACTTTTTCTCCCTCCTCAAATCACTCCTATCAATATTCTTGTTCCTCCTCCATGCTCCCTCCCCACAACCCTCCTGTTTGCAATGAAAAGTCTGCAGGAGCTCCAGAAGGGCGGCTCAAGCCCATCTGGGGGAAGCAGATTTGCCAGAAGCACCACAGAGCTCAGCTCCAGAAGCACTGAGATGTGTCAGGGCTGCTGCAGACCTCACAGGAACACGAGGGCTGGCTTGTGTTCCAGAGCACACTTCTCACTGAAATGGAGGGGAAAAAAGGGCCGTGCAGGCTCCAGTTCACGTGGTGTGGGACACTGAGCCACCCTCCACGGGGCTGGGACCTGAGAGGCGCTGTCCAGAGAAAAACATGGCCTTATAAAACAAAGGAGATTATTTTTTGTTGTCTTAAAAATGTTTCAAAATTCATTAGATTGTCAAGTTTATTCGCGTTTCAACTTTAAACCTGGGATACTTTTCTTCAATTAAACCAACTCCTCCCATAGCCTATTGTATGAGGAGGGGTACTCAGTGAGCAGTCTCACTGTGTAATAAGCACATCAGAGCAAGGGGAAGTACAGAACTGCAAATAAACAGCACTCTTAGTGGCATAAAAATCCACTGGACTGTCTTAGCAAGGACTCTGGATAGGTGAGACATGGTTTTAAGGAGTGGCATCAAGATCTGAACATTGTCTATAGCAATTTTAAACACTAATGAAGCGTTGCTCTGTTTAGCTTTGCACATCCAAATGTGCATTCCAGTTTAGGATTCTGTAGCTCAGTAACTATAATCTATAATCGAGGTTCTGAGCTTTTTAACATTCACATGATTGATTCATGCATACAGGATCAATTTGCAGGTCGTGGCTTGCTTTGTTTTTAACAGTTTGCTCCTCTGTTATGAAAAACTGCCGACCCAACCATTGCTCATTGCAAGGGAATTTAGCTTTTGTGACTTGTATTAGATCATATTTTCAATACTGAAAAATTACCTCGTGACTGTACTTCTGGTGACAAGTCTTCTGCTGTTCTTTCACATCTTTTTTCAAGTAAGAATAACAATTGTCAGTTGTCTAGATGATTACTTACTTTCCCAGAGCTCACAGGGTCATATTTGCAAAGCAAGTGACACAAAACTTCACAGAAAATGGAAGAAAAAAAGAGGCAAAAATATTTCTAATCAAAGACTTCATATCCTCATATGTTCTATATTTGAGGCAGCTCTATATTGAGGAGCAGACAACTGCCTCTATTCCCAGTTACTGCCTCCCAGAAAGGATCTGCACTGAGCTTTTTGCTGCCTATATCCATGAACTGGGCAAACTCATTGTCAAAAGTCCTACACAGTAAAAAGCAGGGCTCACCTCTTTCTTGCTTTTAAAAGTGTTTCCTTCTCTAAGTTTTGAACTTAGTCCCATTATAACAAATGTACTCATTAAAAAGGAAATCAATCCACATATTCAAATTATTGACATTCACCCTACAAGGAGAATAATCAGGACTGTAAACTCAGGTCATGAGTATATTTTTCTTGCATGCTCCAGAGCTCTGGGGATCTTGTGATCACAGTTACACAATAACTCGAGCACACAAGAAACAAAGCCTTGTTATATTAGGAAAACATCAACACACCTCAAACAATTGAATTCGACTTCATAGGTATAATAATTAATACGTGCAAAAAGGAGAACAAGAGATCAAAACAGCTTAATTAAATGCCAGACTTTACAAGCATATCCTCACCTCTGATACGTGGACTTAAAAGCATGTAGGCAAGACTCACAGTAGGAACCATTCTTTGCTTTAATTAATTACTGGAATAGTTAAATAGCATTGACTGAAGAAAATATAGGATCATTTAATGGAAATGCAGAAGTTCATAACAACCCCCAATGTGCAAAATAAGAATTGCTTTGATCTTGAATATCTTGAATTTGATAGCTGTTTAAAAAATTCTTTTAAAACTTCCAAGATTGATTCCAAAAGATTAAATTTTTAAAGAAAAAAAATCATATTTTGAGTGATTCAAGCAAAACTGACTACACTATAAAATTCTCAAGAAGTCAAAAAAATAGTTTCAGGTTAATTTTGAACTGGGAAATTATCTCAGATGTGAGCTGTACAAATTAGGGCGCTGTGGTAAGTTCCAATTCACACAGTCAGCCCCTCACAAAGCAGAAAATGCAAGGTTGCTTTGTCTTGGCACACTTTTGGGGTAATATTTGCTAAATGTTTTCATTTGGAACTCGGTTCAAAAATACCAGGCACAAACATACACTTCTCTAAAACATTACCATGGTTCTGTAGAGCTGTGAATGAGCTGCTTACAGGTGTGAATGAAAGGATTTCAGGCGAGCCAGGTACAGAAGGGCACGGCCAAGACTCCTGCTGAATTCCTGCAGATCCCAGACACCCAGCAGATCTGCTGTGCTGCACCCAACAGCAGCTGCAATTCCCATGGAAAAAAATAAATGGCCCCTTTGCAGTCTCTTAATTAGTTGTTACATACCCTTAGCACTTTGGAGACCAAAAAATGATAATCCTACTATATATATATATATATATATATCATTACACCAAAAAACCCAAATAAACATCCCCCCAAACTCTTTCAAACTCAGGTAGAGTTCAGAAAGAGAACTGTAAGGGATCTAGACCCAAATGTGGAGAAATCTTTTCATTGTATTAGATTACATGAAGGAAATTTGAGATAACTCACCTCAGGATATGCAGTTAATTGAGAGCTGAGCTGGAACAAAGCTCATGGTTTTCAAATCAGAAGCGAATGTGTTGCCAGCTGGAATGTACAGCCCCCCCATGGTAAGGCTGAAAATATATGTTTGTAAACTGTGTTCCTCCATGTTTTCTGTGCTCTGGAGAAACCCAGAACTGTAAAAGATACAGAGCAATACATCACAAATATGCACAGTTATGACAAGGTTTTTTTTAAAATTATTTTTTCCTCCCCAAAAAGACAAAAGAACTCCTTCCAGGAAGGAAAAAGGGGAAAATGAGCATGGAATGTCACTTATTCGGGCAAGAATACTCAATTAAGCTTTTTCCCACCCAAAATATCTATATTTCTTATGCAAATAAACTTTTTGCCTGCTTCAGTACGGGTCCACCAAAATTTTTAAATTTCTTAACCACATTGGTCAGGAAGATGGAATTGTTCAAGATCATGAACTGCACTCAAATTTTACACAAACAGCCAGGCCAAGCAGTAAAGGACCATCTACAAAAGTTACAGCGTGGCCACAAGTGACAGTAGATGAAGAAAGCAGTGCTAGCTCATCACTGAGCAACACCTCACCTCACACTGAAATTTCTGTAAATATGAGCATCAAACAACTGGAAAGGACAAATCCACAGACAAGGAGAGTTAATTTATCCTGGCCTGTGGAAATCCTTGCCATCTCAGTGTGAGAGCAGACTGACTGACACCTTTGTTCGTGTCTGGGCAGGGATAGGGGGGTGGTTGGGGTTTGGAGGTGGGGCTGACAATGCCAAGGCTGTGGGTTCAGCCCATCCACACCCTCCCAAGAGCTGGGCTCGATGACCCCTGGGGTCCCATCCAACTCTGAATGTTGTGAAACTCTTGTAATTAGAGCAGTGAGAGCTCAGAGCTCACACAGAGTTATCCTGGTGGACACAACGTTAGCGGATCAGCTGTCTCCAATCTTCTCTGACATTTTGTCTTATTATAAAAATATCCTAATACACTTTCCATGAGCAGAGAATCTAATTACCATAAAAACCCTGTTTACTGGTACACAAATATCTTTGAACATAAAATATTTATATTATTATATAATTAACTAAGGAACTGTTTTTTCCAGTTTCCTTTACAAATTCAGCAATTTAAGAACCAACTTCAGAAAAATGTAGGAGAGAACTTGGTGATGGATGTTCATTTGCATCTGGAGACTTGAGCAAAGACATTAGGTGTGGCTTAGATCAATTTTAAACAGATATTACTGATGATTGAAAGAAAGCTCTACCTCATAAACTTAATTAAATGATAAGATTCAGAGAAATATGTCAACAAAGAACAAACACTCTGGGTCTGAAGAACTCAGCACCATTGCACACGTGCACCAGACTGTGTGTTCATCAGATGAGATGGAACAAGTGCACCACGCTACCCCCAGGAAGGAATGCCCTCCTCAATCCCTGCAAAGGGCCCTTCCTCGTGCCAGGGAAGAAAAAGAGAGTAAGAAATCTAGAACTGCTAAATGCACCTCTCTCTAAATGAGATGCTAATTCTACACCCCCAATTTCACCTCCTAAACTAGAGCACTGCTGAAGGGAAAAAGGAAGCTGCAGATGGAGCCCTGAGAACCAACCAAAACAAGCACTGTTCCTGCAGTTCAGCTGCTCCACCACTGGTGAGATACTATTGTCAAAAGGTCTCCTAAGAGATGAGATTAAACAATTTCTATAATCAACAAATAGGATTCTGAGAATGATACTACTCAAAGTAGTAACAAATTACTCCAAATGCATATTATCCTGTCTATTGTGCAGTCTGGAAAGAATATAAATTTTAATGAACAAAAGAATTTAATTTATTTCTAATTTGACATCTACAATCTTCATTAATATGTCTGTTCTAAGCACTCTTTATAGAGAGGTCTAACAAGCAAAATCCACTGATATTCATCCCATTATTTAAATTAAACACCTTCAATTCTGTTAGGTCAAGTCACTTGCATTTCTGCATTTACTAACTCTTAGCTAATCCAAAGTGCCAGTAAGGATTTACCAATCCTAAAACTGAATTCCTCTGTCTATCTCTAAACCATTGCAGTTATCTGTTACAGAATAAATTAGGAATAATAGGATTCCTGTTTCTCTAGACTATAACTATTGAGTAATTCAGAGATAAAACCAATTAGTATTAGATCCTTTCTGCATCTCATTTTAATTGGTATTGTATTGAATATTCTTATTCTTCATTGGGTAGCTCCACTAGCAGGATTCTAATATTAGTATGTGTTTAGTACCTTCTAACTATATGAAATGATTCCAGTAAGGGTAATAGTAAGACCTCTTAGACATCTTTTCCATTTACTAGGTGGCTAACACAGTAAGACTAATATTTAATGTTATTAATAATTCTCAAGTCAGGACTTCAGGATTAAATAAGGGATACAAAAGGTTGCTAAATTCAAAACACTGTTTAATTTTGGTAGAGGCATGCAAATCAAAAGCTGGTACAATGCCTGGGAGAAAACTGTTGAAACATGCTGCAATTTCCCCTTGGTTGTGTTTAACCCTCAGGTTTCTCTTTCCTGACAAACACCTGCCCCAGTGCCTGCTGTGCAGGGAACAAGGGAGCCCCCCCAGCTCCCCTCCCTGTACCGGGGGCTGCTCAGTCCCACTCACTTCTCTACTGATGACAGCTGGCAAGGGAAAACAAAAACCCTAACACAACATGAGAAAAGGTTGTCTAAGGGGGAAATCCAAGCCCAAGAATGAAAATGCACTGCAGAGTATATGCTGAAATATTATAGCTTTATGTAGCACAAATAAATATATTACTCTTTTTAATACATTAAAAGTAGTCATTTCTTGACAAAAACTTTAATCTTAGGGATGTCAGGACAGTTTTTGTTAGCTTTTACAGCCATAAAAAAAGTACTTGTGAGCTAGGAGACTGCCCCAGGAATACTTGCTGATTAAGTCTATTTTTTTAAAAATATATTCTTGGTATTTTTAGCCTGAAAGAATTTTAGGTCTAACATTAGTTAAAATATAGCAATACATTATATGAATAGAAAACAGATTGTTGTTTGTTCTGTATATACATATATATATATATAAAGGCAGACAACATGGCTTAAAGAATGATTCATCAACGTCTCCATTGCCCTCAGTACTTGCAAATCCTCATTTTCAAGGAAAAAAACTGCCTTGTTCTACAGTTCCATAAATAAATATATGGGATGCCTAGAAAACACAGGATAGCTGCTCTTCAGCCAGTGTCAGAGGAGCACAGAGGGTGAATAATGAACTATGAGCTGTAAATACCAGTTTAGAACAACCCCATGAGCGCTGTGCTTGTTGCACTCAGTTGCTTTCGGCCTCAGAATACAAAGCTTCGATCAGTTTTCAGCTGGCATAACCTGCAACAACGTTTGCAATTAGCAAATATTTCCTAGATCTATTCAGCACTTGCTGAAGGTAAAGAAAGAGGTGTAAAAAGTCATATATACTTGAAAACTAAAGACTAGGCAAACATAAATCCGAGTTCTGTGGGACTAGATTATATCCGTGACATTTTATCCAATTGTTTCTGTCTCCCCTGTTATTCTTTGGTGGAGATCTGAAAGTATAAAACTTCAGAAGTCTTAAGGGGACAAAGCTCAGGAGATGAGAGAGAGAAAAATAGCCTAGATAAAAGGTCAAAAGTTGTGGAAAAGGACACAAAGTGGAATCCAAACACAAGCACCGTGTGTGATGAATTCCTAGGCATATTTCCACTGAAATTCTCACTGACACAAGTTTTAAAAGCAGTGCAGGTGTGTCCCTGTGCATAGAACCAGACAAGCCAATAAATCAGAGTGACAGTAAACTCCAGTGCCACGAGACAGAGAACCATGGCTGATAACAAAATACTGAACACACACACACACTGTACATGCCAAAGACTTCATTGCTCTTTCCACTGCAATTTTTGAGGTTCAAATTAATTTCAGGGTTTTTTTTTTTGCAGTAAGAATCCAAGGCTTGTTGTAGCCTCTTTTTAAAAACTTTATATAATACTAGCCAATATAGAGTTCTGTGGTACATTTCATAACAACAATATTTCAATTAAAATAACACAACATATATGCATATGGAAAAATATAAATATATATATAAAATTCTGTAATTGTCTCATTATTTGAGTGCATGTGCTACAAACAATTTTGTTCAGAAAAGGCAAATAGTGTCTACATGCATTTTTTCCTCAAAATGAAATTAAGGAATTGCACACGGTTTTCTTTTCAGGCAGAATAGTTTACAAATTTATCTATATATCTGACTTAAAGACTAGTCTTTCTTGTGTACAATGATTTTTATATATATTTTTGCATGAAAAACTCAGTCTCACAACATTGTGAACACACATTAGAGAGTTTAATTAAACTATTAAACCTGTAACCTATTAAACTTGAAGTAAAGGTTGTCAAATGCCAGGGAAGCCATTCCACAAATGTAAGAAATCTTACAGCACCATTAAGAAAATATAACCAAAAAGAGTTACGGAGCACAGTGTCATAGCCACATGAAATAATATTTTTCTAAGTCTAACACATAATCAGAAACTAGCCCATAAAAATCACACGTCCTTGTTAAGAGAAACAAACAGCCATGAGCCTAAAAGAGGACAAATGATTTCATTTCATCAGTTACCCAGTGCAGGGCAGTGATTCACACACGTGTTCACGCACACAAACCCCCTCACGGGTCAATCTCACACGTGGAGCTCAGGACAGAGGAGCTGCTACAGGATCAGGCCCTAAGCAAGGGCCTGCTCAGATGATTGGGAAGCTGTTCCTGAGGCTGATAATCAGCCATCCTCAAAGCTGGCTAAGATTTAATTGGGTGTATTTGAGTTGGAATATTTGTGGAGTTAATGCTACGCAACAAGAGAAAAATGGCAGCGTTGCACCATTAGAGATGACAACTGCTGGCTGACCAACCTAAAGTCACAATCATGCTGCAACATTAACAAGGAGCCTGAAAAAAACCTCAGGGGAAAGAATCAAAGAAATGCTTCTTTAATCAAAAAATATGTTAAAATCTTTAGTCATTACTGCCATCAATCCGTTTTCATGGATGTTCAGGAGAATTAACCAAGCTGATGTGGAAGGTATCATAATGTCTTAAAAACCTATAAAAATGTAACAGAAAATGACTTAAGTGTGTAAGGTTGGCATGCAGAACAAAATTAATCTCACTTTGTTCCTGCTCAGCTGCAGTCTTGCAGGGGCCAAGGTGATTACCTCGCTCAGCCCACACACTAATTCTGTAACGTGCCAACAACAACCCCTAAGTCACCACCTGCTTTTACAAACACATCTATCCTGCCGTGCCATGGCCAGCTGATGAGTAATGAGAAGCATCAAATCAAAGCAATTAAGGGCAATATAAGAAAAATGGTGCACCTTAATGAGGCAATATTGATTACAGCCTGCGAATGGGCACCACAGCTCCACGGCCACTGTGGGAACAACGGCTACTGCCAACCTAGCCTGACTCTGAGCCAGATTCCACTTGTCCTCTTGGAGCCCACCTAACCATTCCCATGACCTGTGAGAGGATTTTTACACTCGAGGATGTGCACGAGTGTCCCTGGCACACAGTGGTGGCTGGGCTGGAGTGGCTGCCTGCACAGATGTGGTCCCTGAGCCATGTGGGCTAAAAAGGAGGGAAGGATGTCTGGGGCAGGCAGCCCATGTGGGGCAGTTCGAAGACCAGGACTCTTCTACTGCTCCTGTTTATTATTTGCTTCATCCTATTCATTGTGCATCTCTCTGCTCAGACAGGTGCAATCAAAGAGAAAGAGCTCCATGTGGCACTGCAGCGATCAGTCACACGCCACACGCAGTGCAGGGCACACACAACCCACAGGCTGTTTTCAAAATACCTGCTGAAAACAAACACACAAGGAGAAGCCAAATGCTGTTTGCAGAATTCCTCATGGAAAACACGAACAGTGCCTTCCAGCACCCATGGGGGGACAGGGTTTGATTAGCTCTTCAGTGCCTGATGATGACACGTGGAGAATTATACCATGCTCCTCTGCTGGGGGCTGTGACAAGATTCAGGCCATGCAGGGATGAATCAGTCTGGCTCACCTCCTTTTCATAGAAGGTGTGCTGAATTTAATGGAATTATATCCACTTAGGGTTTGCTGTGAATGGATAAAAGGTGAGGGCCAACACTGGTAAAGTGTCTTCAGCCTAATCCAACATTCCCATGTTCCTGATGTTTGGGAACGGTGTTTGCAAACCTGAATTAACCTAGTTTCAATCCATGAAATCTTTCACACGAAATTCATGCCTGTTTCTACACAGCACTAAGCAGATGAAGACTCCAGTCAATTCAGGAGGCCAGTTTCCACTGAAGCCATCTGGGACTAACAAGCTGTCCCGAGGTAAAAGAATGAGGAAGGCAACCCAGAACCTCGGTGTGGAAGTCCTGAGATAAGGAGCCAATACAACAATCTATTTTGTGAATGGGAATAAAAAGAAAAGGGAAAAAAAAAAAAAAAGGAACCTAAAAACTTAAGCTGATCCCAAAAGAAAAAGCATTTTAAGTTAATAGCCACAGTGAAAAAGAAAATCCCATGTGGAATGAATAATTTTCCTAACACGTCTTTTTTAATTTGGAATAAGATTTGTGATAACAATGTTAATGCTGGGGATTTTAAGTGACAGAATATTATTCTAACTCATTCCTTTAAAGTCTCAAAAAAAAAACCTCTCACAAAAGCTCCTTTGTTAGGCCTAGTTTAGGCCACCTTAAAGCTCCTTTCAATCAAAGTACAGCTTCTCATTAAGGGAAAAATGATTATTAACATCCTCATTTTGCTTCCTCATGTGAATTATTTGCATTCAAAAATGTGCACGGCATTAGTTTCAGGGTAAATGCAAATATGACAGCGGGATTTCTCACCAAGCTCCTTTTTATTATTAGCTCTTTTTATGCCCTCCATTTATTATTCCCTCATCATTTTTCACAATGTATTAAAACGTTACATTTCCTAAAATAATAATATTTTCCTTCATTTGGTAATTGTCTCAGTCCAGTCTACAAAAGTCTCCATCACTGTGCCTTCAGTCTGTAATTTGGAATAGTTTATGCTAATTGTTCATCACTGCTTGGGGGAGCCTTGGGCATCAGCTCTCACAGTTACAGAATCCCTGCTCTCCCACCGAGTCTGTGATTATTTCAGGTGAGGTTCACGTGGCAGGGGGACAGGGCAGGGGCACTGGCAAAACTTACACTGTGACTGCCCGAGATAGACTCTCAGCTGGGGGTCTGAAGATAAATTGAGATATTTTTCATCTTTCTAAGCTTCATCTGTCCCATGTCTGCTGGAAACAATGAGGCCAGCTCTGAAACGTATTTCGAGCTTACTCTAAATGTAACAAACACCAAAACAAAACAAATAAACTATTACTCTGACTCATCTTCCTGACATTTTAAGAGAAATGATCCTGGATGCTGAAGATTAGTCAAAACATAGTGTGTGCAGTTAGAACAAAATCAAGTTACCAGTGGCATACTCTCTGCCAGGGTTGCATTTGATAAACTGATTACAATTACTTCTTTTTTCCCTGGTCATATTAAAGAAATGAAAATAGATCTGACTAATAAAAGCAAACTAATAAAATCATTTGATCATCCTGATTCACCGCACTTCATCGTGCCAAGCTTCCCTGTTGACTCTCAAATTGTTATTGTCAAATTCTCAAGCATTCATTACACTCTGGATGACTTAGTGTTCCTTTGTTCTGTCACTCTGCTATGTCCATCACTGCACCATCACCACCATTTAACTGCAAAGCAAAGGCAGAGACCACTCTGATACCACTCAGTGGATAGGAAATAATGCTGTTTCAGAGTAATATATTCTGCAATAAAATCATCTACCACCATCTGTATTGACATGAGCACAGATAGCATCCCATCCAGATCTGTATCTAAATGCATTTAGAAAAAGCTCACAGTTGATATGATTTTTAACTTTCTTCCAGAGCAGGCTCTGAGATTTATCATATCATTTGCCAGTAGATAATTGAAACATTGCTGCAGAATTTGACCTACTGATGTTGAAAATTATTGAGAGGAGTAGAACCAATAAAACAGTTACTGGCAGGATGTATGCTAAAAGCAGCTCATGTCCTATTTATATCTTTCCTGTGCCTTATTCCATCTCCCTTGCACAAATGTATGTGCCCATTTTGTACTCAGGAGTGTCACTATGAGTAATCCATGCAATTGTGAGTTCAAGCAGCGTAACTCACTGCCTCGGAATGTGTTCCTTTCCTTAAAGGGCTTTCTAAGTCATGGTGGATGAGTTTCTGCAGGGTTCTGTGGGAGAGACTTAGGGATCATTGTGATATAGGAGCACGGAAAGCTAGGAGTGCAGAAAAAGGCAGAAACACATCATCCACATCATTTGGTGGTGACCCACCCAGCCAAATTAAAAGCAGTGTAAATGAACTCCAAAACTTGTTCTAGCCATGTGAAATCAAGACAGACATGACTTGTGGGGCAGGAATATGGCCAATGGGTGTGGCAGCGAATTCAAGAGACTGGGGGATAAAATCCTTGCTCACCAATCTGTTAACAAGGCTGTTAAGTATTACCACGTGCACTTCTAGCATTTGTAGCAGCCAGTAGTGAATTCCACATCAAAATACTCTTTTGAACATCAGAAATTCCAACAAGTGTGCTTTTTCATCTTTCCTTCTCTCTTTTTTTTTCCAATTCTGATATCAAGATATGCAGCAATTGCCATTATTATGTTTTTAAAGACATATTTGGCTCAGCTATATTCCTCCCATTCTTTAACCATAGATAATTAAATCAGTAACTTACATTAACAGAAAAGATATTGGTGGCACAGAGCTTATTCCCTGTTCTTTTCAAGAGGTCCTTCAAGCACTGAGCCTTCATTTGGGCAAGTAGTACAGCTTATTAAAATAAATTCACTTTAATGCCATCTAATTCTGCAATGATCAGTTAATTATGGACTCCTGTTTAGTTTCCAGTCCAAGATGAAGGCATAAAATCATCACCTGACAATCAGAGGACGGCATGTCTATGACTTAAACCACAGGCAACCCCTAAGAATCTCCTTCTTTGAGGAGTAGTAAGGAAAGGAGCACAGGTTGCAGCACAAAGCTGCATTGACTGTTAATTAATTTTTGCCAGTCATCTCTGCTTCTACTTTCTTCACCACATGGAGTTGTTCTGAACAATGAAAATAAAGAAACACCTACAGTACAGAGAGTTTGCAAACGCAAAATCTGAACTCCTGTCAAACAGTAAGACGATGCCATTTTCAAATAATTGTTGAAGGACCGCTTAGCATTTGCAGTAGAAACTCTTGTTTGGAGAGGAATTCTATACATTTGATATTTTCTCTTAAAGGTAAAAGCCAAATAAATTAAACAATCCTTCCAAAGTGCTTTCACAGTTTTCTTACTTGGAGAGTGGAGTTTTTCCATCTTGGAACCTGACCTTTCTGCTGTATGCAACTCTTCTCCCTGCTGGAGACAGCAGAGAGTTGATTCAGAGTTAAATGTTTCACATGTCAGAATGGTTACTCCAAGGAATTATAGTCTGTCCCGTGTTTCTCTTCCACAAAGCAGAAAGCCTCACATTTTTGTCAGGAATCAAGAACACTTTACTGTGCCAATCTCTTTTTATAAATCTCTTTTCCTTTTCCTCTCAGCATCTGAGTTTAGCTGTTCCAAAGTCTGTCAGAATGGGGCAATAACCTCTGTTTGGACTTAGGATACATCTGGATCACAAACTGAGCTAGCACCTCCACACCCCAGGGGAAAGAGGTCAAGTTTCACCAGAGGCAGGGTCTGCCCCAAGGACAGGATACAGACTGCAGCTGACAGAATACCTGCTTGTATCACACACAGGCTGTTACTCTTTGGACCTATGAGACCAAACCCTGATCTACACATCCACTGGCTTTTGGCTCCATAAATATGTTTCCCCTGGACCAAATTTATAGAAGTATGAAATCTTACACAGCTCCAGGCAGAAGTAGCAGCGTGAGCACTGACTCAGCTTTGCTGAGGTCATAGTCTTCACAGGGCCAGTAGAAAGGACTGGCCATTAATTTTCCCTGGTATGATTTCACTGTTCTCATTACGTGCAGAGTGCTCTTCCAGCCCAGGCTGTGGCTGTAGGCTGGGAGGATGAGTTTCAGTGAGCTCAGAAAAAAGGGCAACAAACTTCATTGTGAAGGTTATCCTTGTTGCAGATGACAAACCAAAATGAAATCCCAGCCCAGACAATAAGGACTGAGAGTGCTGTGCTGGTTGCACTAGAGCCTCCTATAAACCCCCCCAGGAGACGTGGCCACAAGAGCCCAACACGCCTGTGTTGTGATTTAACCACAGCTGGCAGGTGAGTGACACGTGGCTGCTCACTCCTCCACTTTCCCTGCCCTCGTGGGGTGGGGAGGACACCTGGGTCCAGAAAACCAGTTTAATTCAATAATAATAATAATGATAATAATAATAATAGAGAGGGGGGTGAAAGCCAAGAGAAACAAGTGGGGCACAGTACAATCACTCCCCACGCTCCAACCCACGGGCAGCCTCTGTCCCAGCTGGGGCTCCTGGGCTGTGCCGTCCCATTTACACCCTGACCATGGAACATCCCTCAGGACACGCTGGCTCAGCTGCCCACACTGTGCACCCCTTGGCTTGCTGTGTGCCTGGTCACTGGCAGAGCACAGGAAACAGAAGAGATTTAGAATAAACACGGAGTAGCAACACCTATCACAGGAGTACATTACCAGCATTATTCTCATCCTAAATCAAAAACACAGCACCACACCAGGGACTAAGAAAATGAACTCTATCACAGACAAAATCAGGACTACTTAGAACCCCTCATACACCAACCAGACATTTCAGGAAAAAAAAGCCCCCAAACTAACAATTATCTCAATTTCTGCAGCTATTTTTTATTTACTTACTTCACTATTTCTTTTCCTCAATTAAAAAAAAAAAAAATCAAGTTGTTCCAATGTCTTTCTAGTAACTGGAGAATGATCCCCAGGGCTATAAACTACTCAAAAATATTTTCTAGGGGAAGAATATCTCCCTAATCCACCATGCAGTTATATGTATTCAATCTCACTCCATTTCCTCTCTCTTTTATCACCTATGCCATTCCACCTGCCATTACAGTTGAAATGTCTATCAGAATATGGCAATATATATATAGGAAAAATAGATCTGGCTCTTTTATGAGGAGGCTTTCCTGCAGACGATACACTCTCACACGTCTGAGGGCTGAAAAGAAAATGGTAACTCTTATAAGATACACATTTTTCAATTCAATAAGAAATGATTGGCATAGCATGATTTAAAAGAGATATAGGAACAGGCATCTCCTGGTAGGTAACTATCTTATGTCTCAGTTGAACACAGCTCATCCAGGGCAGATGGAGGTCTGCATGTGGATCCATTAGAGCCTGTTCTTTCAAGGGAAGGTTTATTGATGAGAAAAAGTTCCTTATTTTTGGAAGGGTGAGGGGATATTACATGCCAGAATGGAAAAAAAGAAGAGGAAATCAGTGAAACACAGAGCTGAAACGACATCTCTGGAACGAGTACTTAATAAAAGCAAATAATAAAAGTAAAACCACATTCAAAATACTGAACTAGAAAATATCACTTAAATACTCAACTGATACAAATTGGCATCTTAAATGTAGACTTGCAGAAGAATTTCCGAGGGTTTGGTTCAGCCTTTTAATTGTCTCTGCCAAAACAGAAACACCGATTTGACTCTGTCAGGGACAATGAACTCCTTCTGTGCTATTTAATGATATTACTCAGAGCCTAGGCTCCATTTGCAGTGACTGCTCTATGCAGTTCCCTCTTCAGTCCCCACATGCCTGTACATTTCCCCTGTACCTTCTGAAGCTTTCCCCTGGTCCCAACACGATGCCACATCCCTGAGCAAGTCCCAGCACCGAGATCTGTTCTGTCAGAGGCAGCAGCAGGGTGCTGAAACATCCACTCAGACCTCAGCTGGGAAGCTCGGGGTGCTCCCCATTTTGCAGTGTGGTTTTCCTTGCAGAACAAGGTTTTCTGCTCACTTTTTCAGGCTGTGAGGCATTCTGGGACATAAGAACCTACTATGGATCAGGGCAGGTGTTTTTTTTTGAGAGGGGAGCTATTAAGGCAGGTTACAGAGTGTGTGGAACTCTGCTCAGCTGAACCAAATTTATCAGGCTATTATTGCCTGTAAGCTGAAATATGAGAAAAAGTAACAAGATACAGCCCATTTTTGTTTGCATAGATGAGATTCAGGATTTTCACAGTTTCTGCATCTTGCTGGGCAAATCGAACCCTGAAGCTTTGTCTTGACAGCCTCTTACACAAAACATTTATTTCAGCTTTCATATTAATGCCTTTATCAGATGGAACTTTTACTTAGTCATATTTATATTAATTTAAGTGGCCAGCTTAGTGACTCAGCTTTCTAGGGGGCTATCGTCTGCTTTCTTTCCTTTAAAAAATGGAAGCAATTATTTGTGCTTATGAGAGCAATGGGAACAGCAATGCACTAAAGACAAAAATATATTAAATTATCCACAGGAAAATTACAGAGAAGCTACAACTGCAGTAAGTGTTCCCACTAACTACCCATCCACTGACCTCCTTCTTGAATTACTTACTTGAGTGAATGACACAGCAGAGAGACAACCTCCAAGAGCCATTTGGCTACCACCCTCCTGAAAATGAGCTGAGCTCATTTGTGGAGGAATTCTGTTCCTATTGATCAATTGCTAAAAACCTCAGTACAGCAGAGGCTTAGCAAGCACACAGATGACTTCAACAACAGCATCTCTACTTATAAAGACACAGATTTGCCTGAGCCTTTGCAGCATGATCCCTTAACTTGAGATTTAGAAGTGTCCATTGCACTGGGAAAATATAGTTTAAAATGCACAAAAATTCTACATTCTTACCTGGAAAAGATGGTGTCGGGGTCAGGGTTTTTTTCCTAGTTTTCACATAAACCTGTCAAAGCCAGAATTTAATAATGTAAATTAGTTGACTATTGTAAAAATGTTATTTGACATTAAGAAAAAAACAGATATCTAGTACAATGAGATGGTAAAAAACCACAGATACACTATGTATTAGTTTTCAAAATGACAACTTGACTTACAGAAGTGAAAGCACAGGGGAGAATGCTGTGACTGATTTGAATGAGAGCTCCTGATCTTATCAGTGGTGTTATCCTGCTGCTGCTGCTGCTGCTAAGGCACCTTTCTTTATCAGTTATACTATTTGTATGTGCATGAATTCATTCAGCAAACATCTTCTGCACTTAGTAAAAATGAAATGTAAGAATCATTAGAATGTAGGTGAAAGGGTATTTTTCAGAAAAGACAGCAAATTCAGTAGAACAGTTGTTCTAGCACTTATTAAAACTTTCCAAAATGGTAATTTATCTCATGTCCCTAATTACTGAACCTCACTGCTTGTATCCTGACAGATAAAGCTGTTTGGAATTCCTGAAGGGGCTGAAGAGAAGTGACGTAGCCAGCCCACAGCACCTTCTGCCACATCTCTGACAACGCTCAGCTCCAGGCACTCTGACCCCACACTTGATTATCTGTGCCTTGACAATGCTGGCTACAAAAAGTGCCAGAAAATTAGCACTTCTGAATGCCTGTTTTGCATTCTTCAAGTACATTATTAGAATTCTTTTGTCAGGAGAAGCATGCTACATCATTGTATTCATAATAAATGCTCTTTGATTTGTATGACTTTGTGTTTGTAATAGACCCAAACAAAGATCTCATTTGTTCTGCTGGCAAAAGCTAATCTGTACAAGGAATTTTTTTTAATTATTATTATTTTCTGCAGAAACTGCCTTTCTGAGCCTAGAGATTGGGTTAGCTAAAAGCTTCACATTCATTATCTTTAAGGTACCATGTTAATGAAAGGATTTTAATCATTGACATTGCTATGTGAATTATTATTACACAAACCCCTGCTGTTGAGTAAGACAAAATTAACCCAGTGTAAGGGGCATTAAAAAAAATCACAGCTAATTAGTAAGCTAACAGGAACAAAGAGAATGTCTAACAAAGATGTTGAGAGGAAGACACGTAAAATCTGTAGCTTCCATTCCAACACCGATCTTTCTGCATGGAAATCTTTTTTTCTGTCTGATTTGTTCCATTAGTCTTGAGCATTTTTATGTTTTGCAATTAGTTTTTTAAGCCACAATGCCTCACTTCTCTCAAACTGTGGAAATCCAAAGGCTCATAATAGAAAATGGAAGATATTTAAAAATGCTTTTAAATTATTTCCCCAGCGATCTATATGAGAAACATAAAGTAATTCTCTGGATTATTCTAGGAAATTATTTCCATATTCTCTGCTGTTCTCCATGAATTGCAGAATACTTTAACTAATCTAGCCAGGTTCCACTGGAATAAGCCCTTCATCTTAATGGATTGATACTACTGTCCAGGTTGCAATTCCATATGGAGCAGATAAATGAAGCTATAGGTTTAAATCACTGCATGGCTTCCCTGCCACACTTCCAGTCATGCTGCTTTCCAATGGGCATCACATCATTGTGCTGATGTAAGAGCCAAGGATGAGACAATCAAATCACAGAGAAGTATTCATGCTGGGTGCCATTTGCTTATAATTGCTCTTTGTAAGTTATAGTTTCAGATAAAGCTCCCAAAATGGAATGAAGAGAAAATAATAATTAAGTCTGTTTCTCTTTTCGAGCCTGACAAAGGCTTTAAAAAATTTTTTTAACGTGTTTGTCCTTCTGTTCACTATTCCACACATCCCCCCTTCCCTCTTTTGTTCATCAGCCTTTTCAGCCTGATAATTAAGACTCAAAATATTTGCTGCAGTTGTTTTTTTTTTTTCTGAGACATCATTTGGTTTGTGTTGTAAATGTAGAACAACAATCATCTAGTTCTCTTGTGTGCCAGTAATTTAGTATTTCAATAATCTCCAATTGTTGAAAGGTTTAAAACAAATCAACATTTCTAGCAATTTCCTTTTCTTTGTGGGGAAAAAAAATATGTGAACATAACATTTATGGCATATACTCTTCTGTTTTCCTCTTTTCCCTCCTTTTTTATTTTGTGATCTTTATGAGGGAATTAAAACACAGGGCAATTGCTTAGCATAAAACACAAGACTCACGTCAATAAAAACATAACATTCTTGCACAGGGGCAGTTTTTAGCACCAGCATCATTGCTTCAGCTCTGCTAGTGCTGAATAATTCCATTAACTCTTTCTCAAAATTCAGGTAAAATAAAAGAAAGGTAGTATCTAATATATTCTGCAAGGGGTAGTACATTTCTTTATGTAGAATTTTTCATGGAAGGATCTTATAGTGTTTTAAAACACACTGGCTAACAGTGCAAAAGACCTCTAAGTCAAAACTGGTAGGTCTGAGACATGCACAGTGGGTCCAGGAAGGGTAGTAACAAAACTGGGAACTAGATGTTGAGCACCTCAGAACACATTTTAAGGAGCAGTGAAATTTATTTGATTTCCACAATCCCTGGGCAATGTTCCTCCCCATGGATTATCAGATCTTTAGGGACCTGCCTGAGTCACTGTTTTGCAGAGATCTGTGGGTGTTAGGCCAGTTGTCTAAAATGGATTTAGATACTCAGTTTATAGAGCACTGAAACTGTTTGCCAGTGCCAGGCCTAGAGGCAAGTAAATCAGTGATAACTCACAGAACAGAACCCACCCCACGCTCCTCACTCCCAGTGGTTTTTTTTCCATTTAACATTGATACACCAGGGAAAAAGTCCAGGTTTTCCTACAGTACGAGTTTCCCTATAACACATCTTTCAGAGCACAGAAAAGCAACACAGAAACTGTTCCTAAAATTGTATGAAAATCCACAAATGACTGAGCTGAAAAACTAGGAAGGACATTCCAGCTGCAGCCAGGAGAGAGCCTGCAGACTCCTCTGGCTCTTTGGCAATGGGAGGCTGTTCATCAGCGCAGCTGAGACGAGCAGCAGTGACAGCACACAGAGCTCGGTCCCCACGCCGTGGCCCTTCCCGGGCTGTGGCAGCTGGCTCTGCAGCCCTGCACATGAGGACCCTTCAGGGAGGGCAGGATAACCAAGCCCCTCAGTAACATATGCTCTCCCTGCACTCTGTTCCTGCCACGCCACCCCCTCCTCAGCTAAATCACAGCTGCTCTCTCTGCAAAGCAGTGCTCTGCAGATGTGGACAAAACTCCTTGGATCATCACAAACAATTCACAAGCTTCCTTCCAACTTTTAAACAACTCTGGCAAACACTTCCTATACCTTTTTCCTAGCCACCAAAGGGGTTCCCTTTCCCTCCTTGTGCTAAATCAATCTGCTTTTAATGCTGACCTGATGGGAATCCTGCAATGTGGGAAACGACAGATAGTTTTAGCTGTAACAACCCCTACTTATGTATCACCCCTATGCTGTATTTGACTAAGCATGAACTGAAAATAAAGAAATTCATGAAAGAAAAGGAGCTGCATTAATTTTTCTGAAGTCCACAGCAAATCTCTGTTGTCTGCTGAATGTCATGTTTTTACTCAAGGTAGATGCTCTGTATTTATGAAAATGAGATACAAGTCTATCTATCTATATGTGTATGGCTTCACATACAGGTGAGTATGTGCATTTGCCTGTAAGAATTGCTTATGAAAACTGATTAGGAAAATAAGACTATCAACCCTGATCCATTTGTGCTTCTCAGTTTCATGTGGTACATGATTATTTCATGCTGATGTCAGTGAAAACTGTGTGCAAGCAATTATTACATGATATAAAATAGAAATTTGTTACTTTTAGTAGAGAGGTTTCCTTTCTTTTGGATAAATATTATTCAAGCTAGCCATTCAAATCTGAAAATACAGAGAACCTGACAATACACTTTTTTGAAGAACTATTTCATACTGTTACATGTGTTTCTAGCTCTGTTTCTTCACAGCACTTATGTATATGCTGGATAGGGTTGAAAATCTACTTCTTTCACTTTTTTTAAGACACTTTCTTCCTATTTTAACGTTAAAAAAATTTTTACACCACTTCTTTATGCCTTACACAAATGATTTACAGCAGTTTTTGAATTTTCATCTTTGCTCTGCTGCACTACAAAGCAGTTATCAGACCCCATTGTGAACACTTTGGAAAAACACAGCCTGGCTGACAAATTAGTAGTATTTGGTGCTAATATTACTAATTCAGCATTTGAAAAGGCTGCTCACTGGGGAAAAATGACATGTTCTCTAAGTCCCAGGAGAAACTAGGGAGATAGTTAATGGGTGTTGGCTGTGCTGCACATCTTGTGCACAGTGCTGCTCCCACTGCAGCTGACTGACTGCCAGTGGGCATGGAGGCAATTGTCAGCAAGATTTATTGTTACTGCACATTTCTACAGTTAGAGAGGAAAGGTTGAAAGAGTTCTGTGAAGTTCAGTCCTTAGCAACACGCACTGATTACCACTAATGCATGTCTCTGAAATAATTTCACATCTTTGGAGGTCCTAAAAGTCATTTTCTTGAAAGAGCCAAATCCCCACAACCCTCAGTAATTTTTCTTCTGAGATCAATACCTGAGCTCTGACTTCAGTTCTAGCTCACAAAACAATTTTTCAGTTTACAACTGGTCTTGGAAACCTCAAACTTTCTTAACAAAAGAATTAGGGCACACAAGGTAATTAAAAAGTAACCATTAGAGAGAAGCAGATGTTTTTTACTTAAAATTATGGGTTGTAAGGAGGGAGTGGGGGGAGTAGGGAGAGGGCAGCATGTCATCTTTGCACTCTTAAGAGTTTAGCTCCCCAGTATGAAAGACCACAACTAACTTGTTATATAAATGTATAAATTCTGGAGGCATGAATTTCAATGAAAGCTTCCATTTCAGTTTCTGTTCCTGTGGTTTATGCTTTTAAAGAATGTTTTTGACCTGGCCTCACTAAGGCAAAACGGTTTGATTTGCATATATTTTATATACATATATATTGTAACTTTAAAGGATGGATTTATTTACCAAACACTGCAGAATTTAATCACAAATCAGGATTCAGTATCTCAGATTTTTGTGCCTATCCAGACAGGGCAAAAGGTTTGTGTACTCTGAACTACAGAAGTATTTTGAAGGCTCTTAGGACTGCCTTTCTTGAATCTCTGGTGTTTATTTCTTTGTGTCAGAGGGAAATCAGTCGAGGTGAATTTGATCACACTTTTGCTGCAGAAGACCCCTCTAGGTCTGGCATCTTAATTAATAACTTGAGCCTGTGATCCGTGAGACAGGCTGACAACAAACAGCCAGCTGGGTTCCCTCAAACAGGGATTGCTGCAGGGACACCTGAAGATGGGAGGGAGAGCAGGGTGACAGTCAGACCCCCCCAGTGCTGCCGGCTGTCCCTGCAGGCTGCACCAAGCCCTGCCAGAGCAAACACACAAGGTATTTAGCCCCACACAAACACACTCCAGCCAAACAGCTGATAAAAGTCTCTGAGTTCATTTGTTTCCCTGCCAAAGAGGCTACAGCCTGTTGTAAACCGGTAGAATAAAAAATTATCTCTTGTCATCCAATTTCAGGTGGCATTTCCAGCACTGTTGGAGCTGATCAGAGAGTTATCTTGGTAGTGAAGGACATCTGGATAATGGGCAGCACAAGAGTGTCAGGACATGTAGAAAATAGGATGGGAAATATTTATGGCAATTCTGTGTTGGAGTTACTCTAAAGTGTCCTAACAAGTATTAGAAAAACTGTCATTTCAGATAAGCAACCGGTTTATCTAAACATTATTTAGAGGGCAATCACATATTTTTGCAGGAGGAGAGCTGAAATTGTAATGCCAATTTAAAAATAAAAAAATAAAAAAATTCACTACCAAGAAGAAAATCAAAACAGCTTGAAACAGTCTTCTGATAATTAGGCAAACACTGCTACAAGACACAATATGGGAAAGAGTCTGTACAGATCCTTGTGAAAATAATGAAAATTGCAACTTTGGTGTTGAATGTTCCAGACAATTAGATTTGGCTTAAAGGTGAAAGCATTTTATATCTCTGTCTCTCTCTGTCTCTCTCTCTCTCTTTCTCTCTGTTTTAGGACTTCCCCTGTTTTCCAAAATATCTTGTATTTCATATTGCAGAAACACGTACATGAGGATAGTGCATCTGAAATTAGACATTACTTGTATAAATGTCATCTATGTATGGGAAACACTAATTCTTCTCACATGGGCTGAGAGTCCCACATTTCAAGAGCTGACCACGTGCACACCCAGGAACTGCCTCCCCACCCATGCCCACACTGCCTGCAGGGTCACTGAGCAACCCTAAACCCACAGGAAATCCAGCCCCTTACAGTCAAACAGTGGCCAGAATCAGCAAAGTGTAAATAATGTGAGGTGCTGAGAAATCACTGATGACTGCTGTGCATCTGCCTGAGCCAGAGTAAGAGCACTCCCAGAGCTCTGGGAGGATCAGAAGGTGTTACCAGGGGAAAGCAGAGTATTAACAAGGGTAATTTTTGAGCAAATGAGGCCAGAGGGCTGGGTAGGTGCTGCACTGCATTCTGTCCAAAAGACACCCCTTCGTTCTACAGTTCTGTTAAACACTTGAAATAAATGAAAACTGCCCACAGAAACATATGGCAAGTGGAGAAGTTCAAACTTAGTCATTTTGGATGGCAGAAATTGATGTCAATTCCTTTCTTCTGCAGAGCAAAACCCCAGTACTTCGCCAGGTTAGTCTGAGCAGTCCTGCAGACTGACAGAAGGACAGAAGTTCTACCTTGTTTTGTCCTCACCCCAGGTAAAAACACGAGAAACTATTTCAGTCAAGAGTTTTCTCTGCCAAAGCTTAAAATCCTGACTTCTTTCAAGGCTCACATCACTTGCACCTCCACTATATTTAAGTGTTCTTGTTCAAATGGGAAAAAAAAAATAATTTTGAAAGAAAACATCCAAGGAGTTAAATCCTATCTCCTTGAGCATTACTGTGAGCTAATGGGTAGAAACATAACAGTCTGAAAAACAAGTTAATTTGTTGGACCATTAAAGATAATTTCTATGAGAAAAGATACAATTGGCTAATTTACAAAGAGGTCAGGTAAGGCAGCAAATGATTTAGAAGAGAAAAATAACTAGGTGGTCATACAACAAAAATATTTACCATGCCTGTTTTCAGAGATAGCATTTCAGGTCTCTCTCCTCACACCTGCCTGATACAAGCAGCAACGGAAGAGCTATTTTAATTACAAAGAATCAGTGTAGCACTTACCACTGTTTGGCAGTTGGATGGCACTGGTGCTGAGTAATGCAGAAAGTTCCCAGAGATAACATCTTCATTAGCAGGACTAGGATGTCCTACACTGACTTGCTTGTAGGTCCACTAGGCTGAAAAACAAATATTATAGATTAAACTTTCAAACATCACGAACAATTTTTTTGCATGTTTGCTCAAGAGAAAGAAAAAATATTGAGGTACTATAAAATAATCTGGTGATGATGCAGACAGTCATCTGGTACCCTGTTTCCCTTTCTCCCACTCACGTCTGAGGCTCTCATCTGTCTGACATCAGCCCCTCGCCCCCTGCTCACCTTCCCTTTTTATATGTCAGGAAAAACCTGGTCCAGATAAATTAAGGTATTTCAGAGTATATCCCTGGTTTCATCATCTCCTCAGTTACCAGCCATAGGACAGATTACAATTTCACAGATGTGAGGACAGGAGATTTTACAGCAGAGCAGGGGTGCCACTGCAGAGAAGGTGAAGATGGCACTTCCATTATAAACACCTCTTTGCAAGTGGTTTACAACTCCAGGCTACAAATTTCTCCCAGGCTGAAACTGGGCATATTTGGGCTCAGTGTGGTAATGGTTCTCCCTGTCTCTTCAAACATTTTGATTAGGTGTTTGTGACACCAGACAGCAAACAAATACACGTCTCTGCTCATTTCCAATGGCAGTGAAACGCCTTTCTTTCAGGAAAAGCCCAGTGGGCAGGATGTTCCTGTCGTGCTAACACCCATCTTACTGTCCCTTATTTCCCCCCAGAGACAATTTTTAAAGTGGCAAAATTTGGATCATTTTTCCCCAAAGCACTCAGCACAGCTCAGGGAGGTGGTCCCTGCCGATGTGCTGTGTCCCTCCGAGGGGCAGGACATGGCAGAGCCCACCAGTGCCAGGCAGGCCAGGCCAGCCTTGGCTGGGATAAAACCCTCCCTTGGCAGAACAGCTTTCCTGGAACTTCAACACACTGACCAAAACTTCTGTATTTTGGAATGAGGAAAAAAAAGTCATTGTATAGCACACAAATCTCAATATTTTAACGAGGCATTTATTCTAGTTGTCTAATTTATTTTTAATTTTATTTTAAATTTATTTTAATTTTTTTGTCCAATTATTTTTATATCTCATTATTAAAATCCCTCATTTTAATTCTGATCTTTAGTGAAGGATGTAATGAAATCCCTAAATACAGTACTGTTTTGCCTCTTTTTTCTTTCCCTTCCCTGTGGCCTTTTCCTCTCATAAAGTTTAGAGTTTTTGTCAAAGATTATAATTTTTGATCAATTCTCCAAAACAATACAGTACAGAGACCTGTTTGCATGTGTCTCAATCTGCCTGGCTCTGTTCATGGTAGTATCTATTTCAGCAGCTATTTAAAGCAAGAAATTCCTGTAACAAACTTGTTGAATGAGATAAATTTTGTGTTACTTTTCCTTTGTATTTCTCATGTATCAAGATATGCCCTGAATTATTCTACCACAAGCGATGCATAACCCTTCTGTGCCCTTAATGAGCTGAGAGGATGCAATATCTATCCAAGCATATTTTTAAAGAGTCAGATTCACAGTGGGCAGAGGACATAAGGACGAAGAAATGGGAACAAGAAGAGGAGAGGAAAAAAAAAAAAGGCACACCAATATTTGGAGAGGGAATATAAAAATGACTGGACATCAGTTATTATTGATATTTTTCAGATTTTTTTTCCTAGTTACCCTTTGCCAATTGAAATTTCTGCCAGCATATCTGGTGCACACCAGAACTCCTCCAAAGCTCTGGAACATGTGTGGGATGTCCACCCTTGAGGGTCCTGGGCTGCAGGAAACCTGCTGGGGACACCCCTGGGCCCAGACACACAGTGGCAGCATGGTAAGTAAATCTCCCTGCACTCTCTGGGGCACCACACTGGTACTTATTTTAGGGAGGAGACCTCCAGATGTGGCAGATACGGACGGCACTGAGAAGGATGTGGAAGGAGATAACACACAGGCTCTGGTCACTCCAACTTGAAACACGCGGCAGAACTGGAAAGAGGCTGAAGGCAAAAGCAAACAAAAATGACCTGCTGCTGGTTTTGAAGAAACAAGACAGAAAAGGGGACATGATAAAAATTCTAGCAGCAATGTCAGAGCAAGAAAAGCAGGAAACGTTCAGGTGGAACATGCCCAGCAAAAAGCCCCCACTGAAGCAGGAAGCACTGATTGAAGGGTGTGTGCACTGCACTGTCAGGATGGGCTGCAGTGCCCCGGGAATGCCCACACTGCCTTCCCCTCCTGAGCCAGCACCAGGCACGGCACAGAGCTCAGCAGGACCTAATTTACTCAGCTCCTCAGCACAGTAAATTGGCTGTGCTCAGCTCAGTGCTGCCTCGCTCAGATTGTTACCATGGTTTGAGTTCGCATCTGGCTCGGGTTTCTCTGCACTGCAGGCACTTCAGTGACTGCTGCCAAACCCACCCAAACATTGTAGAAAGGCAGTTTTCACATAAATGTACACCTATGGATCTTCTACAAATATTGTTACATTAATAACATAGTGCAGTAAGGCTCCTCCCAAAATACCAGACACATAGGCAGTGGGAACATCCACGATTACATTACAGAGAATGAAATAATTGCAAAGGCTGTAAGGAAGAGTTACTATTATGCTTCAGGGCATAAACCTCAATTTAAAGCTCTCTATAAACTGCGGGTCCAGGTAAGATTTCCATGGCAATCCTGTATGGTATATTTTATATTCCTAATTGGATATCCTGATTAAAAGTACCTTTGCTGTTCTTGCTGTACAAGCATATTTTCAGTATATATAAGCCATCATTATAAACAGTGCTTAAAGGCCTGAGTCCAACCTGGAGAAAGGAATAACTTTCTAAGTCAGCACGTCTATACCAGTACAGTAAAAAACCCCAAACAAACAATGCAAACCTAAATGCCCAACCTCGGGAATGTTTAGCATTTAGTTCCAAATTCCATCTCAGAAAGACGGGCATCTATCCCAAACAGATTTATCTGTTATGGTTATGCCAGGTGACTGCAAGGATACAAAAATATTCCTTGAAGAGAGGAATGCTATTTCCTCTTTGTAAGAAGAGTTGGTAGTGATTCAGCAAGACTGAAAAATAATTCCTAGTTAGGCATGGGCTGGTGATAACTGTTAGTGGTGGAATGTCAGTGAGTGAGAGGGGAGAAAAAAACCCATAAAAAGCCAGATGATAGGGGAAAGTGCTGGTTACACTGGCACAGTATCACTCCATCAGGCTTTATAAATGAAGGGCAAATTAAATTAGGTTAAGTATGGTTATTTAACAACACTCAACCAAACATTTCTTTGCTGGATAGCAAATAAGGCTTGTATTTAACCAAAGATTAGTGCATTCCAATTCTAATACCAATGCAGTTTGTTTTTATAGGACGATCTAAACAGCACTTCATGTTGACATTTCTATTGCGTATTTAATGAAAGCATATCAAATATGCATGGCAAATAAATACTGTGTTCCACATAAACCTTTCCTCTATATTCCCTATCTTTTCTGCTTTGAAGTATATTTGTTCTAATAAAAATACATATCTCTGCAATGTAACTAAATCTTATTTCATTTTCTTCTCCAGACTAGAAACAGAAATCTAGAACATCGTAAGTACGGCTGTCCCAGTGTTCCACAACACATTTGTTCTAGCTCTGCTAAGCTAGAACACAGAGAAGGCAACTCCTTTTTACTGTGAAAATATACGAACACAAAGACATTAATTACTACTTTTTTTTGTTTAATTCACAAGGGCTTTTCAAACAATAGGGCAGGGGTTTTTTGGTTTTGGTGGTTTTTTTTTTTCTTTCTTTCTTTCTTTTTTGTTTGTTTTTTTTTGTTGTTGTTGTCATCGTTGTTTTGTTTTTAAAGAAAATAAACACTGTATTTGTCAGTACGTTCAAGTCCAGGAACAACAAAACCCAGATTCCTGAGCTCAATAGATTCTGAAAGGAATACTTACTTCTGCACACCTTCAGGTTCTGTTATTTTACAAAGGAGCTTTAATGCTAGTCTGCCTAGTAATTCACGATGGGATGTCTTTATATACCAGTGACAGTAATACGGCTCATTTTGGGTGATTAACTTAACCCCCAGTATTGCAAGTGCCTTGCTACATTAGCATATCTTTCAAGGAATAGTTGCAATGTGAGAAAATTGCCTGTAGGATTATTTGCAACTAGGAACCTGTGAAATGTAAAATAAAATTGAAGACTATAAAGTAAAACATCAAAGATACCTAAAATATTAATAGTCAGTACTCCAAAAAGTAATTTAGAAGAATTGCATGAGGGAGCGAAAATTACTAATTTAAAAACAAATAGCCTTGGCAAAATAAAGTCAGAAGTTTAGAATAAACAACAGATAATACGAATTCATTGTATACACAATATGAAAAGAATGCAAGCAGCACTAGCAACTCTAGGAGCTGAAGATGGCTGGGACAGAAATGTCCGACCAAGCAAGGAACTAGATCTGTACAAGCAAAACAACAAAGTTGCATTAGATTGAATTTCAGCTACTGGAGAGAAAAAAAACAAATGCTCTTTAATCCATCTAGTTTTCTGTTACGGTTCCATTGTAATTGAATGCAGGCAGAATTTGTGGGCAGAAGGATTTTCTTTTTAATTGGTGAATTTGGAGATGACAGCCACTGTCACGCTGCTCCAAATCATGTTTTCACCCGCTCTCTATGGGGCAAACCAGGCTGGAGGTTTCAGTCGGGTTTCTGGGGGAGATTACAAGCTTCAAAGCTAACATTCAGAAACCTGTTTCCCTTTTGATATGCACTTCTTCTTTTAATAAATTTCAGAACAAAGAAATAAACTCAGATGAATCATAAAGGCACAGAAAGTGGAAGAAAAAGTCTTTAGTCTCGAATGGGGCCCTGATTCTGCCTGACACATGGCCGAGCTTTGAGCTGGATTCGTGTTTAATCTCCTCACTGAACCACTGTCCCAGACATGTTCTGATGGACTCACACCCCTTGCTGCTGCCCAGGGCTGCCCAGCCTCAGCTCTCCCTTTCCTGGGGGTTCCAGGAAATACCTGAAGGAGATATTTCAGCAGATATCTGAAGGACCTGTAGGAAGTTCACAGCACATTCAAGGCTGCTCCAAGCTCCACGGAACACCTGCAAGTGAAAGCAATGGGACTGCTCTGTGCTGCTCTGCTGCTGAGTGTGTGGGGATCCCAGGGATCACCCACTGCCAGCCTGCCTCATCTTCTCTTTCCTTCCTTCTGCCACAGAGGGATCTTCCTAAAGAGCACTGAAGTTCATTTTATTGATAAACTTGTGATCCTATCTATGGTTTCTCTGGACAACTGCCTACCTTGAATCATTCAGAGCAGCACGAAGAGTCTGAATCAGCGTGGGCTGGGTGGATGAGACCCACCTGGAACACCCCCTGCACTGAAGGCACTTTGACTTCACTTACAGAAATCATCATGAAATTACAGTGCTTCTGAACTGGACTTTAGGAACAAGGTTACTCTTTGTTGTAATAAAAGCTTGGCTGAGCCAGACTTAATAGGTCTTGCTTCACTGTTTCCCAAAATTCTTTCACATCTGCCTGGTTTTACGTACAATGAACTATCTGACCAAAAGGAGAACAACTGAGTGACCTTTACAGAGAAATCTGTAATAACTACACTGTCCAAACAGACATTCTAACAAAGAACAGAAGAATAAAAATACCCAGAGATGATACTGTGGTTAAATAGGGACCAAATTAAAACTGGCTGATTGATATTAATTTCACTACTAATTGCTAAAATCAGTTACTTGATGTATCCTATGTATGCCAGATTCCTTACTCAGTGAATGTGTACACTGGGATTTTCATATCAGAAAGTCAGTGATGACTTTTATGAGCAATGTCTCATCTGCTGTGAAATGCAAAGGAACTGCTAAGCCAACACTTTTTTTTTTTTTTTTTAAGATTTACACTTAGTACCAGAAGTTTAGAGAGAGAATGATGCTTCTTTCAGCTGTGAAATACTGTGCCTTGGCAGCCTCCACCCTGCGGATCCACGAGCCTGAAGCTGGGGCCACAGATGCCATGAGCAGGCACGTGGAGGGCTTCCAGCAGCTGAATGTTTTGGAAATGCATCAGCATAATGATTCTGTCACATTTTCTTTGGGAGTGGTACTTTTTGGGAGGCTGCCTGGGCTAGAATGCTCTCACCTGAGCTGGTGGCTCGACTGCTCCAAGCACTTGGCACCCACACACCCACTGAACAGAGAGAGGAAGAGAAGTGTTCTGAAAATTCAGGTCATCAGCTTTGAAAACATATGTAATACTTACACATTACTTTTTTACCAGCTGGAGTAGCTGGCACAAAAAAGGCTTAAAACTTGGAAGGATTTTGTTTTATTTTCTGAGTACTTCCATTCTTTTCAGGACCACACAGCTCCGTGACTGCAAGCAGTATTTGTTACTGAAGTACATGACACTTCTGCAAGAATTTGTAGTCACTTGACTTTTGTGTGTGTGTTGATAACAGTACTATTTATTACAGAAGCCTAAAGTGTCTCTTTGAAAAGAAATTACCAAACATAATATTTCTCTTTGTACGAAAGTATCCTGTAAAAAGATTATTTTCATGAATAGCAACACTTTGCTTCAATTTGCGTATCTGTTTGCAATTTCTAAAGACACTTTTGGATAGATCATATTTCTATGAGAATTTGATAAGACAACTCTGAGGAAATAATAAACAGAGTCTATTTATAATGGACTTGCTAACTAGCATTCAGGAAAAGGCTTTTATGTGTGAGGTCTTTTTCTTTGAGTTGATCTTAACTGGGATAAAACTATTATCACAGGATCCCATTCAGTCCATAAGTATAGAGACTTGATTTTGTCAGAACACAGATAAAAGAGAAGAAAAATTTAGTGTTTCTTGTGACATTTCTATTACCAAAAAAAACAAAAAGTTCCTGTTTCCATCATTTCAAGGTTTTGGGGAGATCTCATAACATCACTTTAAAAGCTCCTATTTTACCACCACAATTTGTTAAAGAAAATAAAAAGTATAAACCACTTTACTATTATTTTAATAGATACATCACGTTCCCCAGCATCAGAATTACAAAGGTATAATTTGTTATATTTATAACCCCTCTCCTCATATGCAGTGAAAATCTTACACATTTTCTTTGAAGAGATTTCACCTGGAATACTTACCTATCTTGCTATTTTGCTCTTATTTATTATTATTACACACTTTATTCTATTCCCTCTATGAAAATAAATGGCAAAAGACTAACTCATTATACAGAATCTCATAAAACTCTCACATTTCTTGGGAAAAAATGGTTTATGCTAAGATTGGTACTGACAAGCACTTTTTTAATTGCCAGCAATGTATACACAAAGAACAGGCAGATATTATCACTGGTGCTGCTGCTGAGGCTGTGGTAATTTTCTCTGTATCAGAAGTCACTGCCATAATTTTGTTCTCTGGAGGATATGGCTTGATTAGGGCAGTCCCATTGTTTCATCTGAAATCTTAGCAGATTAATACTTTCATCAGGGCATCAATTTGTCCCACTTTTCTTTCTGCTGCTCTTTGTGAGTGACACAGCCAAAGGAATGCACCTCTTTAAACTGTCACTCACTTTAACTCCTCCTCTGCAATTACACTTGCATGCATAATACATCATAACAAATTGGATTTTGCCAAGAAGCAACAACAGAAATTACATTTGCTTGTGGCATAAGATAGAAACTGTTCTAATAGGGAAGGGAGGGGGCGAGCAAGGGATAAAGAAATCTAATGAATTAAAACCACTTACAGAAAACAGTTGCCTTCTATTTTCTCAAGGTTTCTTCTTCTTTAGCATAAAGACCAATTGCAAAAGGAAAATTAAAGGAAAAAGGAAATATTAAAACAAATTAAAAAGCTTTACAGTTATCAAAGGCTTTACTAAATTGTACAGTGGTTTCAGGTTTTTTAGCAGAACTGTTTTCCTCTGGCTTTAGAGGTTAAAAATAACTGCCTTACTTCAAGGAACCCTTTTTGTTTGAACAAAAGTTGTTAAGGAGACACCATCAGGTGAAAAACCCTATGTCACACAGGACAAATATCCTTCCCAGATCTCCTGGCTGGAATAAGGAGCTTGCATTTTCCTTTGAGGAGTGAAAGTGCCTCCCTCACACACCAAACTGTGATGGTTTTCCAGGTCTCCCCAGGTGTTCCAGTGGAACACTGAAACCATTCTAATGTTTCAACTCCTGAGACTTTTTTTGTCTTCAGGATATCCTTCAAAATTTAAACTGTGTTTTTCCATGCAGTTTTCATTACCTTTAATTAACTTCAATTCTGTGGCAGGAGCTCCACCTCATTTGAAAAATAAAGGAAGGTGGGCAGGGGAGGGATCAGCTTTGCTGGGACTGTATCTTTGTCTTTTGAAAAATGCAGTATGTTTGGCTCAATATTTAGAAAATAAAGGTTTGTGGGCAAAATCTGAACATTTAATGCAGAAGTTCTCGATTCAAACTTCAATAACGCAGCAACATGCAGGTATGCAGCAAAACCAAAATGAAAGGTCAGGAATTAAATAGGCAGAAACACAACAGCAAAAGCACAGACCCCAAGAACATTAAATAACGGCACCTTTATGAAATCCAAAGCATTTTTTCACCCCAACTTCACAGTGACAGACATTCCCAGGAATGTTTCCCTTAGCTTCAGGATAGCAGCAGTGATATAAGGGGTGACTTCACATGCTGAGGCTGTAAGTGATCTAGAAATAAGGGGTACTAGTGATAAAGTGACACGAGGTGTGAGTTTAGACAGTGAGCATTTCACAATACTCACATTAGGAATATGCAGCATATCTGTAAAGATAAGGGATTTATTATTATCTCCTCGAAATCTGTATCCTATTAACTTTTATCTTAATGATGGATGATAGCTCCAGGACCAGGGAAGGACCTCACAACATGGAAGCATTATACTCCAAATTATGTGGAGAGTAGAAATTAGCAGCAAGCTGACAATTTCTAGACTGATCTTAAAATAACCAGGTACTTTCTTTCCTATAATTAAGCCAAGAACTTCCTTCTCAATTAGACTGGCAGAAATTCCTTCTCAATGACACTGGCAGGTGGATATATAGTTATTTCCAATAGTGTTGGTGTTTGTCACAGAGGCAGGAGTGAATTAGAAGTGGGAAGCAGGAGAGCCTTATGCGATCAGGCAAGTTTGGCTGCCAGTTATTTTGGTTGTGTTGGCAGCTGCTATCTGAGACACAGCCACAGCCAAAGCTGAGAGCAGCCCTATCTCTCAGCACATGCTGTGTTCATCTACTCTTCTTATGAGACATTTGGTTGCTTACAAAATTATTATCATATTAGTGGCCATTTCCAAGTGCCCTTCAGGTACTCTTTTCCCTCGCCTACACTGCAGAAACAAACCACTGGGATCTCACTGTGAGTAAGAAGAATATCTGTGGAGAATGATTAAAGAACAGACTCTGAACACATTTCTGTATTTAGTATCTTCCTGTCACAACTCTCTGTTGCAGTAAAACTGCATTTGCTATCATAATCTTTGGCTTACACATTTTTTTTTAATACTAATTATATGACTGTATTGTTACTCAGATAATTGTGGGGGTTGTCAATTAAATTCTCATTTGTGTTCAAGCATGAGTCTGTTCTCAGTACCTTATGCACGTGCACACAAGTCTGCCTCTTGTAAACTGCAGTTTGCTTGATACCTGCAGGTTTTACACTTTATCAGATCCTGTTATGCTGAAAGCTTCCATTCTCTTCATTTTTGTCCTACAATGCAGTTCTGCATAAGAAGGTACTCTATATTCATTTTTCAGACCACATTTTAAAGTTCACTTTTTAAACTTTAAAAATAATAATGAAAACTTCCCAATGGATTATGCCCAAAGATCATAATCAGGTCTGCATCTGGATGAGATGTTTTTTAACCATTTTTCCCTTCTATTGAAGTTAGAGAGCACATTTCATGGCACTAGTCCTTCTTAACAATAAGAAATTCATTTCTAAGAGTAGGAGAAGCAGAATACTTTCATGTTAACAAGTAGTGCTGTCCACTACATAACAGGGAATTCCCCACAGGACAAAAATATCCTGAGATTGATCTAGCTTTTTATGATTTTCATGCTATAATCTATGTGCAAAAAATACAGCATCACAGGTAATGATACCACTTAAACCAATATTTGTTAGCTTTTCGACATTCCTCTGCATTATATGTGAACCCAAATAGTACAATATTATGTAGTACAGAAAATAAAAGCATTGGTTCCTTCTCTTTTTCTAAATTGAACAGGAAGTTGACCAGCAGCAACAGGTGATGAAAAATAAATTGCATTTAGAAAATTCCATCAATGTAACAGTTTAGGGTATAATTAACAATACAGGAAAATTGATTAATTCTTTTTATGAGTTTTACCCTTCTGTGTCATTCTAAATACACAGAGGATCTGCCACTGCAATCAAAGCAAATTTAGCAGTTTGTCTCAATGACTTCTAAGTCATGATTTTATAAAATAAAGCACACACTGATCTGGAGTAGTGGATACACAGGTTCTACTTGAAAATTAAAGGCTGGAAAGAAAGGACACACTGGCTTGGCAGCCTAATTCCTATGTTACCTTATCCTGCCCAGAGTTTAAGGACCCTCAGATGCAAAAATGCTCTGTTTTCTCATGCAGTACAACATATGATACAGATATTTACTGGTCTCTGCAGCCAGGGAAAAGTTAGCCTGAGAGGATGGGAGGTCCAGGAACTTCCTTAACTTTTAAATACTTAATGAACCTTCTCGATGAAGTAGAAATCTTGCAAGAACAGGCTTTTAGAAAATACCCAGTACTGTCTATTTCTATCTAGATGAGATGCACCCAGACAGCAGATTATATAATTAGATCCACAGTTGGTTCACATTTCTTTAACTTACACGTCTGGGTAGAGGGTTAAAGGCCAGAAACCCCTCTGATTTCTGGAATGAGAGGTCATGCCAGTCTGCATTATCAACTGAGACTCTCTCTTCCTTCTTCAATATGCCATTATTTCCCAGGTGTCACTGATAAGACCACTCTGAATATCCAATTCAATTTGACTTTAGTGATAATGAAAATATACTTCAAATGGCTCAAAGATGAGATGGATACAGTTTAACTGTAAAGGAATTAAAGTATTGCTAACATTCTAGGCCTGAAACAACCTTTAGTAGAACCAGATCATGACACCAAAAATGCTTAGAAATAGAGATGGATCCTTAACTGTAAATAGGTGGAACACAGTCACCCTTATTGGACAAATGCATTCAACAACAGTTTCTAAGAAGATACCTTGGTATCTTTTGAAAGAGGTGACAAGAGTACATGGATTTAACTCCTCTCAAACAGTAATAATGACTTGTTTTGCTTCATTCATTTGTGGCATCCCACACAAATCCCTTCTCTCCAGTCACTTTCTATATTAGTCTCAATCACCAAGGTGCATTTGTCAGATCATCTAGAATTACATGTCACTAAAACAATGATGATATTCAGCTCTTCCTATGTTTTGCCACAACTTGAGTACACAAAGTACTTAGATGAGATCAGTTAATTTATAGAAACACCTGGTTGCATTTGAGTTTAAAAAGAGTGCTGAGGGACAGAGAAAGGCATTCCAAAGAATATGAAGGAAGGTGCATTCTTTGACTGAAAATGCGTGTCCCAGAATAGCCAGTTCAATGCACTGCTGGAGGGTATCTGCATTCCCTGATGCAGCCAAGTTACACAAGCAGCAGTTCCTCACTGATTGCCACCAGGCTCCAGCCCACCTTGGCAGATGAAGCCCAGCCTTTGGTTATTTACATGTGTCACCTCTCAGCTGGATCACAGCCATGCAGTTCCTGGGCACGAAGCCATCACACCTTAGGAAACTCCAATTAGTACAACACGCTGTAATACATGAGCTGCCCTGAGCAAACCTATCCTCTCTTACAATGACTTCTTACTGACTCCTAAAGCAAGGAAAATTCTCAGTTACCACCTTCAAGACAAACAATAGCCTGGGGCTAAGATTTTTAGAAGACTAAATAAAATATTGGGATCTACCGCCTTAAAATGCAACTTCACTCTTTCCATAGCATAATGCTCAGGAGGAGAGTTACAACTTGTCTACCTGAAAGACAGAACTTCCCCAACGATGGAAGACAGAAATAAATTCAATGTGTATTTCTATGATCATAAAATCTTCATGAAATATGTATTGTCATTAAAGAATGGAAGAGAGGGGAGGAAAGTAGGAAAAGATAAAAGGAAAAGGAAAGGAAAAGGAACAGGAAAAGGGAAAGGAATAGGAACAGGAAAAGGATCTACACCAACAATAATACTGTCAAAATCACAGCCTCCACTACACATGCTTTTTTGCCCCTAGGGAGAATATTTTGAGAATAAAAAAGAAAATGCAATAAGAAAATAAAATAATAAATATTAAACAGATGTTTCCTAATGATCTACTGAAAGGCACTGGCAAAAGATTAATGAGTGCAGCACAAAGCCTACACAGAGCTGAGAGCGTGGACTACCTGACCGTGTAGTCATGTTCCCAGTCATTTAGTTCTTTCTTTTCCTGCACACGTCAAATCTGTGGGTTAAAAGGGACATTATTTCTTTAAAGAGCATATTCCTCACAAAAGTGAAGGTGCCAGTGCAGTGACAGAAGCCTCATTACCTCATTACTGAGTGTTTGCTATCACCTTCTGAGAGAGCCCAGCTCTTTCTGGTGGGTAAATGGTGCCTATCTCAAAGCCCACACACGGTCTCAGATCCCAGAGCACAGCCCACGGGCCACCGGCCCCTTCATTGTCCCTCCTGGGGATTTCCCCTGCCAGGGCCGTGTCCAGCCCAGGGCTGCTGCCTGCAGGGCACCATCCAGCACCTTCCTGCAGCCCTGAATGATGCCAGCTCTGCCAGTGAGGGGTGTCCTGCTGGCCACGTTGAAATCGTGTGTCCTGTTGTGCATGTCCATAAATTGAGCAGCTGTTATTTCTTTTCCAATTAAACACGGCCCTCGCAGTGCATAATAGGTCATTCAGAAGTGTGTCTAATCTGTCTGTCCTCACTAAACAAAAGACTAGATTCAGCTTACAAACAAGGAGTCAGTTGTAGCACATTCATTAAAAAAAAAAAAAAGCTGTGGAGTTGAGTTCTTCAAGGATTAACATTGGGAAAATCTCCAGACCAATAAAACAAAAAAGAACAAGTGTTTCCACACTCCAAAATTGGTGGCAAAACTCCCTTTCTGCTATTTCAGAGGATAAGGACAGCTTATGTGTAATTAAAAATAACCATGTATTGGCACTTGATGCACTGACCTCCAGACACCACAGGCTTTTTCAATAAAGGCCATACAAAATGTTTAGTTAATTTGTCATCTTAGCATTCAGCTGGTATGCAGAGTCCTGTGGACAGGTGAAGCTGTGTCACAGGTCATTAATCAGATATCCTCCCCCTCCCGTACAACAAAGCATGGCAATTGATCAGTGATCCTTCACTCTGTGAAGTCACTGAACAGCAAGAGTTCAGCTTTTGCTAGCAACTGAGAGCTGAACTCCCTTACAAACAAACCATTCTCCTGCCACTGCATTAAGTAACTGAAAAGGAAACTCTGGAATTTCACGTTGTGTGCAGAGTAAGCTGCCCTTCGAATATTTATTTCTTCCCTCTGCTCCAGCCCTACTTCTGGGCTGATGAGAGACACCATCTAACCTTTATAACCTTGACACTTGCCTGCAGTAATAATCTTTTCTTCTCCATATGAAAAGTGATTTTCTGGGGGCTCTTATTCAATAATTTGTGATCAGTGATATGTCAGAGCAAAGAGCTCAACAGACAAGGACAAAAGCAACACATGTCAGCAAGAATGATCCCTCTGAACTGAATCCTCCAGTCCAGCTGAGCTGGACTCACTTAAAGACTTAAGAAGGAAATGAAGACAGAGTTGAGAACAGAGCAGAGGATAGGCTTGGGTTGCTAAAATCAATCTCATCCTAGGGAGACAGTCACTTAAAGCTTGAAAGCAGCTTAGCCTCCACTGTCCCTCTATCACACACTGCCACTTTTAGAGGGTGACAAAACAGTCACAGGACAAGGAACATTTCCAACCTTGCTCTCTCCTTTTGCAGTCAAGCTGAACTGATGGAACTTACCCAGTATTTGTATTGTTTAATATCCTGTTTGGTTTGGAAACCATTCCTGCTGTTGCTATGTAATGACCAGCTCTCCAGGGCACTGCCTGCTCTCTTTTGTGCAGTTTTGGAGTAGGTTTGGAGTGGATAAGAGCTCTTGAGGCCACAGCAATTCAGGCAGGATACAGCAAAAAGCACAAGGAAGACTGGACAGGTCTCACATTTCATACATGGTTTTGGTGTAGTTATTCTTAATGGATGAACTCCCACTCATAGCATTTCATGTCTCCCTAGGAGTATCTGGTTTATTAAAAATGACAAAGAGTTGCCACTAACTGAAAACAAACTGAAAATAAATAAATAAAATCATTCTCTATAATTCAAAAAGCCAGTTTGGTGATACTTTCACAGAAGTTTTCTATTTTTGCTGGTTTTACAGATGTAAAGCTTTTAATCTACCAGAAAACTTTGTCTCCTGCTGTGCAGAAATGGGACTTCTTCTAAAAAAGAAAGGGGAAAAGGGAAAGAGAAAGGGGAAAGGGGAAAGAGGAGAGAGGACAGACTTTAAGAGACGTTTCAGTGAAACTGTGGGTAGCCCCAGATTTGGTGACACTTGCGTCTGGGAGGATAAACCAATGCTGGTAAAGCTGTAGATTGATAGATGGCATTGTTTCTTAGGTGAAAATATTAAACTGTGTCTCCTGATATTATCATCTCTTTACTGACTTTGGGATAACAGAAGAATGAGTGAAGAAAGGGTTTTGATCAGAACAAACAGAGGACAAAGGCAAGTGAATTAAACTCTATCTCCATGAATCCCTCCTTCCTCAAATCCTCATTGTCTGCTTAGACTGCAAGGAAGTCAAATGGGGATAGCTTCCTGCTGGAGCTGCTTCAGGGCCCTGGTAGGTCTGGGCACCATACCAACAGCCACTTACTCTCGCCACTCATCCTCTTCCACTCTGATAATCACAGCAGCAGGTTGATTATTGGGTTGTAAAATACAAGGGATTTAGTGCTGACTGCAGCACTGAGTGCCTCGTCAAATTCCTCACTGTAGATCATTTTCATAAAATTTGTCAAGGGTCTTGTCTGAATTGTATTTTCCCAGAGTTAATCCTCTGTCTGTACAGCAATCTGGCCCTGTGTGCTGGCACTGCAGAACATGCCTGTGGCTGAGCTCCCTGCACTCCCTGCACATCCATCAGGGTGCAGCCAGCCCAGCCACCCACAGGTCCTGGCAAACTCCACTGCAGGGACACGGGGGCTGACCAGGAGCAAAGCAGGACAGTGAGGCAATGAAAAATCTAGGAGCTAATTTGAGATTACTGCTGACAGACTGCCCCGAGGTACAGCCTGCAATGTGTAGGAACAGTCTGGGGAAAGGAATGGGAGAGATCTCTGACTTCAGGCCCTGAACTCTGGCAGAGTTCACAGAAAAGTTCACCAGGAGCCGAGCTTAGCAGCTCATGATAAGGATGAGTTAATAAAATGGAGAATGAACGTAACCAGTGCCCAGCAGGAATACTGGAGCAGGGTCTGACTAAGAGAAAATGGAGTGTTAAAAAACAAGCTATCTGCTTGACCATAATACCATCAGAGAGAAATAGCTGGAATTCTCCCCATCCATTTTCTGACCCATTTCAGTTCATTTGGTTCATTCTGTTCTCCTTTCTTTCCTTGTAATCGTGGGTGGTGAAAATCTTGCCACCTTTGATCCCACTTGTGACCCTATTCAAGGTATTTAACAAAGTATAAAGGTATTTAACAAAGGGGTTTTTTTTGGTTCCTCCTCCAATGCCTCACTATTTACATCGTTGAAAAGAACCACAAATATCTGCCTAGAAATAGGGACAGAACAAGAGAAGATAGGGCAGCACTGCATTGTGTTTCATCTTGACAAACAACAATACTCTTCTTAGGTCATGTTTCCATTCTGAAAATTAAATGCAGGGGGAAACAATGGAAGTCTTTTGTAAAGGAAACAAAGATTATATTATTCAAGGAGGAAAGGAAGTGATACAAGAATAACTCAGGAGGAGACAAGAAACAAAATGTCAAGAACTTCAATATTTATTTTTGGAAGCTCCATAATTTTGTTTTTAATTATTATCTAGTAACTCATCTCTAACAAACAATACTTTCTTCCATACTCCCTTCAAACATAGGTCATTTCCACTATGCCTGCATTTTCCTAAGTAGTTTTAACAGACTTTTTTCCTTAATAAGATGATGGACTTATAGCAAAAAAAAAAGAAAAGAAAAAAAAGAAAAAGAAAAGAGCTTGCTGTGCAGCTGAACTGAGAAACAGAACTTTGTTCACTCTCACTAATAGAGCAACTGACAGTCAAAAATAGAGGTGTCCTTTCTGCTGAAGCCGCTTACTTGGCAGAATTCAGTGACGTTTTCAGGTGAATTCAACTATAGTTAATTAATGTCTCTTATTTACAAGAGAATATAAAAATCTGTTAGGTTTCTTGGCTCAGAAGGTGAGAGAACTGTACGAATACAAACACGCTTCAAAAGGTATGAGAAATGTGTAAATATAGACCTTTGAACACAGACTACTTTTATTTGTGTAACAACATTAAGATGCATGATGACCCAAATTCAACAGCAGTGCAGCAAAGTCTTTCATACAGTAACGTGGCCAAGTCTGGCTATTATTCCTGACACTTTTTTCTAAAAGTACATTTTAAATAGCCTCCATAAACTGAGAAGTAATACTGGTTGTTGCAAGCTTTTGTCAAGTGATATTGCAAAGGTACATTAAAATAATTTCTTTCCTGTGTTCACATCATTGCCTTGTGCTCACAGGAAATAGCTGCTGAAGAAGACACCTTCATGCTTTCATTTATTCATTTTGCCTGAATTTAAAAAAAGGTCTCTTAGTAGACTTTTTTGCACTGAAAATTATTACTTTGTCCCTAATGATCTACTTTATCATATTTCTAATATTTTGCTACATATTCACAAGCCCACTCTCCTTTCTGAACTACAGGCTTATTACTTGTGATAAAAATTAAGATTATAATTTCACTTGAAACGAAGTGCATGTGAAGTAATTGCAGTGCCTTTCTGGGGTGCTACTCCACACTTACAGCAGAACCACCCTCCACACTTACAGCATAACCACACTCAGGCTCCAGTACTCAGTTTTTACCTCTCAGGGTTGTTACCAAGCACCCAAGAAGAGCACAGAGGAGACCCTGCTGCTGCAGGGCAAGTGGCACCTCTGTGCCACCAGAGCCACTGTGCAGGCAGGTTTGTTGTTTACTGGGGACCCGAGAGGTTGTGCAGTCTCCCTCCTGGGAGGGTTCCATGCACCGGCTCAACAAAGCCCTGAGCATCCCTGTCTGACCTCCAGCTGGCCCAGCTATGAGCTTGCAGATGGATTAGAGACCTCACGATGTCCCTTCCGACCTGAATTATTCTGTGATTCCATCAGGCTGGAACATACTGCTCAAATTACAGGCAAACCGTGCAATTGCATCTACCCTCAGTTACAGCAGCATTAGATCATGTGAGAAAAAAGGGACTAAATTTATGCCAGCCATCAAGGGTAACTGGCTGGCAACAGAAACCTGTACAAAAGAGAGGGAGATGTGGAGCAATTCCTTCTCCAAGTACAGCAGTACAATATGTTTGCTTTGTAGCTTCAGGCCAGGGCAGTTCAGGTGCTGCAAGAGATTTTACGCTTTCAAATACAGCTGGCATACACAGCAGCAACAAAATTCACCCCAGCCTCAGCAAAAATCCCCTTACACTAATAGAGTCAGAAGGGAAAGCAAGAGCAGCCCTTAAAACTGTGGCAGTACACTGCAGCTGGGATACACAAAACCAGGGGCAGAGGCAGCAGCAAGCACGGGAGCAGCTCTGCACTCCTCCAACCAGTGGTGGCAGCCGCTGTCAGCCCTCACTTCTACATCCACCTGAACACATTCTCATCTCAATTATGCCCACTCACAAAACCCTCGGTTTACCCAAACATTTTGCCTCTGAGAATCATTTCAAGGAAGGAGCGTGGAAACTACTCCAAGACTTTCTAATCTCAGTTTTGAACCCTGCTCTGGGCTCTTCACCAGGGAGCCAACAATGCCAGTGTGCTCTGAGACCCTTCCCCTGTGGCCTCAGGGCAAGGCTGTGCGTGCACTGACCTCTGAGAGATGACCACACCCTCAAACCTGAGGGATGACCACACACAAACCTGAGGATGACCACACTCCCAAAACCCATGGATGACCACACTCTCAAACCCGAGGGATGACCAGACTCCCAAACCTGAGGGATGACCACACTCTCAAAAATGAGGGATGACCACACTCCCAAAACCCATGGATGACCACACTCTCAAACCTGAGGGATGACCACACTCTCAAAAATGAGGGATGACCACACTCCCAAAACCCCATGGATGACCACACTCTCAAGCCCCAGGGACAGGGAGCAGCAAACTGGGGCAGCTGCAGGTGCCTGGTGTCAGACTCAGCCCGCTGCTCTGGGTTCCCAGCCTGCCCTTTTTCTAACCTGCCCTTAAGTGCTAGGAGGGTCTAAAACACTTCAAATGGGAGGGGCAGTATTTAAATGCCCTTTCCCCTTTGCTCTGCACCGGCATAAACAAGCTGTGTTGTGCCCTTTAGAAGGAGTATCAATGATTTAAGTGAACCCTTTTGGGGATGAACCCTCCTGATGTCAAATCTGTATGCCTGGAGTTGCATCCTGGCCCAGTTTCCTCACTGGTGACCGACCAATATTTCAGACAAACTGCTTCAATGGTCAGACTGTTAAACAGGCAGAGTAAATAACATTTACTCATTTTTGCAGGGCTGCTGCTTTCCTTTCCCATGGAAAGACACTGCAAGCTAGTTGTATGGAACACTTTATAACAGGAGTGCCCCCAAAGATGATAACTGTGCTCATATCTTTTAAAAACTACTAATATAGAGTTCTGTCCACAGATAAATATTTATGACAAAACAGCTGGTTTTAGTTGAAGATGTTTAACTTTTAAGATCTCAATTTTATAATCAAGGCTAACAAGTCCCATGAGCAGAGACTGGAATGTAAACACCCATTTTTTTGATTCTGACTGAAGAATGCTCTACTACAAATTTCCAAATAAGAAGAAGGAGGGGGAAAAAAGAGCAAGTGACAGGATGAGAAAAAGCACCAGTAATTTATTTATGTTGTTCAATCATTGGTATAATTAATGAAACATCAATAATCTTTAATTTTTTTTGCCAGCTATGGCCATGAGGGTGATGATTCCTTCTTTGGTAAAGGGCATTAGCATTATGTGCTTTCATTATAGTACCTGACCCTACTAAAATTGCACTTAAATTTAATATGGGAAAAATTTAGGCTTTTTCAAGACGGGACCAGATTTCATATAAGATATTTACCTAGTTAGGTATCTATTTATTGATCTAATGTGAATGTTTACACAGAATACACTAATGTTATACAAAAAGTATATGGTAGCAGATGCTTTAAACAGATTAAATGTTATTTTTATACATCTCTGAAGTCTGCACCTCATATTAATAAAATGGATTGTCAGAATTTCCCATTGTTCCACTTCAAAGCATGCAATTATATTACCTTAATTGGAAGCACTGATGTGTTTTTACCAAGGATGTTTATTTGTATTCTGACTACTGAGATATAAATATGGGACCATTGCTACATTTAGTTTTCTAATAGTTTTCTACTCAGATGATTTTTTTGTTCTCTGCATTTTATCCCGACAAACTATCATACTGAGTATATTTCCAAGGCAGGAACTATGAATTTAAGCTTATATAATCTAAAAACCTTTTTCTTATTGAGATCTAGATTGGTTCTGTATAGTCAAAGAACTCATTAACTACAGAGTGTATCAGTGAGAAGCAACAGAACTTTTTGACTTGAGCATTGCAGCAGAATCCAACAAGTCAGGAATTTATACACTGAAACACTGGCATCCATTAATCCAAAAGCAGAGTTTGTGTTGTTATCAGAACAGTCAACACAGATATCCAGAAGTTTTTACAGCTTCAGCACCAGTGAAAATGCAGTGTACCTGAGACTTTCTGAACCGCTGGGATGAGAACGTGATACTGTCAGGAGTTTTCATGTAGACAACATTTACCAAATTACACTGATCCTTTTCTAAAGCCACAATACAAATACACTGCTTTGCTTTGCAGTTTGTTTACTGTAATACAGTTCTGTTTATCCCAAGAGGTGTGCTCGTGGTCTGACTGACCCTGTGGTCAATGGCAGTGAGAACTGTGTATTCATTAGAGAAACAGCCTTACACTTCACTTAGTAGAACATGACATCTGAGAGGTGTTTTTCCTCAGATAATTTGCTATTAACTGAAAAAATTGCCATTCAGAAGATCTCAAGATTACTTATCAGGTCACAGAATTCCAGATTTATTATCTAATTAAGGTTTAACTCCACAGAAGGGTATGTCTTTGGGCTTTGCTCTGACTGATCTAATGTGCAATAAATGTATTACTGAGGCTTTAGACTTGCTCGGGTTTCGGTCTCCTGGTGATTTACACTTGAATTTGCATAACAGCACCAACGAGACTGTTTCAGAAATGCAATTCCCACCACAAGTCTGAAAAGTGCACATGAAGTACCTAGCTGTAACCTTATACAGTCACATCTGTTCACCTCACAATTGTCTAACGTGACCTTTTGAATTGAGCTGGTGTTCTTGGTATTCACACAGCGTTCAGTCCAATGAGAAAAACATTTAGGATTTCTCACAATGTACACCCAGAGATGAAATGTCATTTCTCTGGGGGATGATCAGAACATGTTTATTGTTAAGCCTGCATTAGCTGACACGAGTGCTGATGAGATGAAAAGGTCTGTGGCCGTCCTAAGCTGACAGTGTACAACAGAATCACAGGTACTCATCATGCTTCCCTTTAGTCCTGAGCACAGAAATAAGTGAAGAAGAATGAGGAGCAAACTGTCCAAATTCTGAAGCAGAACAGAGTTCCAGGAAGGTCCCTGACAGCCCCACAGCCCACAACTCAGTGTCCATATTCTCAGTACTCCCCTGACATTTTGGGGGGTTATTTTTCAGAGGCAACAGGAATGGAATCAAAATACTGTGAGCCAGTATTCTGGACTTTGCAGTGGAACTTCCCTACATAATCCCAAAGTCCACCTTCCAGGTATGTTCAGAAGATTATGGCAGATCCTGGGACGTGCACGAACTCTTGTCACCCTGCCTCACACTTTGACCTTCAGAGCAACCACCACCAGGCTCACAGGCACCAGCAGAGGAGCTGGCACTCTTCACAAAACAGGGAAGGCAAGAAAACATTCCTTCTAATTTGATTAGGACTGGACTGCTGTTAAAGCCACAACATTAGAAAACCATTATTGAAAAGTCAGTTTTGCCAATATGCAGGTAAGTCAGAGGCTTTTCCACTGCACACTGATCTCCTTGTGTGGAACAGACACGTCTGAGAAGGAACTGGAGAGTTTTGTCCTTGCAATTGGTACTGACCCCACAAATGGAATTCATCTAAATGCTCATGTGTTCCCCTACTTTTTCTCTCTCTGAGCTCACCAGTGTTGTCACACGAGGGCTGCATGAGGAAGGCAGATGACTCTGTCACAGACCAACCTGGTACTTGAGTGTTTGGCTACCTCAGGATGCCCCTGAACTGCTGCAACCAAAATCACTGGTGGCAGCTGTGGGGGAAGGGCTGTCATTGAAAAAAGGGAAGAAAGGAAATGCTTTTTTTAATCAGACTTAGACACAGTTAATACTTGTCATAAGAACCTTCTTCAGCTGCTGCCAAAGCTTTCATGAATGAGCAAATACAACTTACACAGGGACTTGGCAGCTCAAAGGTCCATGTGCCAAAGCACAAAAACATGTGGTCTCACTGCATGGGGTGCTGAGGCACCTCTTGTCTCAGAAGTCTGCACCTTCAATAAATAAAAAGCCCTCCTTTGCACAGCATCTTTATCATGCCATATCTCAAGTGCCTGTGAACTGGATGAGGCACTGGAGCTGCCTTGCCTTTGCTGGCATTGAGAGTGCTCTAAGTCTCCTTTTAGCACTGAAGGTGCTCCCTCAGAAGAGCTCGTTCTCATTCTCTGTGCATCACTGATGGCTTCAGCTCACTGGAGAACTGATCCAATCCACCGGAATCAGCGTTCAATGATGCAAAATGCAATCAAATCAAGGTACTGCCCTAGGATATCAGCTACAGAACAGATTATAAAAAAGGTTTCAAATCCTGATTTCAGTGCAGGGACATTTTTTTTAATAAGCATTTCTGTAGGTGCTCCTGCAGAAAACAGTTGATGTAAAATGATTACTACCAATCTTGGCAACTTGCTACAAGAAAAGCCCACAATCAGACAAACACTGCAATGTCCTTTCACCAGCTGCAAAAGCTGAGGACACCAGTACACTCTGCAGCTGTGACTCTGCTATTCCTTGAATATTCCAGGGAGCCAGGTCATAACACTCGTATCTTAGAAAGAAAATGTACTGGAGGGTTTCCTATTAAACACACAAAATATGCTGTTGCAAGTAAGTAGGAGATAAAGATTTTCCTTTCCCCACTAAAGATTCTTTAATATAAATTAAGACATGACAATGTGTCTGTGTGAGACTGCAAGACCTCCCATTTTGAGAATTCTAAACACTTTGCATTGCTTCACTTTAAATGAAACCAATAATAAAAAAGAAAAGCCAACAGTCCTCATGGAACAATAATGTGAGCAAAGGTCTCTACAAGTTCCCTTAATGATGGAACAAATCTTTATATTGCAAGCCATAAGGAAGATTGAATGGTTCCTCAGTCATACATGAAAAAATATACAGGGGGAAATATTTTAGAAGATGCCACACTAAATTAGGAGTTTCACTCCTGTGAAGAAAATACAAGGAAAATCTATCCACAGGATAATCTATCCACAGGATAGATTTTCACTTTATCACAGTGGAATTAATTACACATTCATTAAAAACAATGACTGTTTTATAAAATGGGATTCTTTCTGCTGCATTTTTCTGTCAGTGAATCTGAACAGATCTCATGCTAGTGTTCTATGCATAAAAAAAATAAAATATATATGGTGCACCAGCCTCCTTTTGCTTAAATTATTGTATCTTACTCACAGAATCATGACCTGTGCACGTTTTGATCATACAAATTAACTGAATACAAATTCAAATTCTTGAACGTTTCCAGAAAACTATACCTCATAGTACCAGTATAATAGCTAAATTAATATTTCAATAAAGTTATTTGTCTGCTGATTTAAGTAGCACTTCTTATTATTTAAGAATTCATCAAAGAAAGAGCTTTTCAAGAATTTGCTTTTTAGTTGTTCTGCAACTAAAATATTCTGAAGTGGAGGGTTTTTTAACATTACACAATTAAATAAAATTTTATACATTAAGCATCTCAGTTTCATAAGGGAAATATTTAAATTGTGCATTTATTGGTGAATGTTGTTCTATTTTTAAAATTGCTGTCAAACTGCATATGTCTGTAACTCTCTTTGAAGTAAATGAGTAACATTTATTCTCAATAAAGCTTTCATTTTAACTAGGCACATTAGATATCATTAGTACAAATTCATTATAAATTATACTTCAGATTTCATAGAGAGTTATTTATCCAGAACTTTTTTATATTTGAAAGTTAACTAAGATGATATTAGTTTTAGTAAATGCCCTGCAGTTACCCATATTTTAATGTGAAATTATTTTCCTTGTTTTCTATTATATTCACAAGGCACAAATATATAATCTAGGTTTATTTCACAACTATTAAATTAAGCTGTATATTTATTTTCATTCTAATGATATATCTAAATTCGTAAGTGCAATTTAAAATGATGCATTACAAACTACTATTTGGAACGCAATTAATTTTTTCTAAAGTTGCACGAACTCTAAATAATTGCCCAATTATAAACGAACCTAACGCTGTTTTATATGATCCATCCTTAAAAAGTGATTTCTGTTTAATGTGGCGCCTTCATCTTCACCTGTTGCTGCTGCAGCCCCCAGGCCTGGTGCTCAGGGGAGGTGTGAGTGCTGATCTGTGCCTGAGTGCCCAGGGGAGCCGCTGGAGGCTCTGGGGTGGCACTGGGGTGGCTCTGGGGTGTTCTGGTGCTCGGGGTAGGTGTGAGTGCTGATCTGTGCCTGAGTGCCCAGGGGAGCTGCTGGAGGCTCTGGGGTGGCTCTGGGGTGGCACTGGGGTGTTCTGGTGCTCAGGGGAGGTGTGAGTGCTGATCTGTGCCCTGAGTGCCCAGGGGAGCCGCTGGAGGCTCTGGGGTGGCTCTGGGGTGGCACTGGGGTGGCACTGGGGTGGCACTGGAGTGGCACTGGGATGTTCTGGTGCTCAGGGGAGGTGTGAGTGCTGATCTGTGCCCTGAGTGCCCAGGGGCCCTGCTGGGCAGGGACACCCCGTGGAAGGGCTGGGAGAGGAGCGAGGGAGGAGGAACCAGGGCGGCCTCGCATGGCACCGTTCGGGTTGGAGCGAACAGCACCCGTGTGGAAAACAAGGAGAACTGAGGAGAAACTGCCCCGATTTGTCTGTCAGGAAGATTTATGACTTTTTTTGCCATGGAAATGCCGGGGATGAATTATATCACCGAAGCAGAAACACCAGAACGGACGTGAAATGTGATCCTTATAATTAAGTAAAGGATGCAAATGGCAAATCTAATGAGGGAAGAATATATGGTATGATGTACATGATCACTTTACCTGTTAACTTTAAATATTAAACATTTGTTTTCTCTGATTACATTTAGATTCCTACCCACCCCAATTTAGATAGGAAAGAGGAGCCAGTGTTCAGGTAGGAAAGAACTCCAGCTGTGCCTGCAGCAAGAAGAGCAGGAAGAAAGGCAAAAGAATTCCTGTGCTCTTAAGAACAGCAAAACAGCACAAATGACAAAATAACCTCTTCCCTTTGTCTCCTTTTTTCAGCCTTTGTTTCAAATGGGCAAATCTCTCCAAAATGACTGTTCTCAAACAATCACCAGATTCACAAATTTTTTTTCTGTCATCTGTAAACAGAAGAAAATATATGGAAAAGCTGAATATGAAACAGTCTCATTTCAAAAGCTGCCACAACTTCTGAGATCTGCAGGTGTTTAGCAATTAAGTGTAAGACCTCACTCAGCTTTGTTAACCTAGTTGTTACATTTTTTAAAAAGAATTTATAAAGAAATAAATTTAAAGAGCTAGAAATTCTAGAAATAAGGTGGGAAGACATAAGCAAAGCTTTTGTTGGTCAACATTTTTCTTCTGTTTCCACCAGTACTGCAGAATTTCTTACCCATCCTTAATACAGACTTGGCCAATTTTGTTATTATCTTATAAATCAAGATGGATTTGAGTAAGTCTTCTCACCAAAGTTTAACTGATATATGACTGGACAGGAAATTAGAAAACAGTGAATCAAGTTTCACGTGAATTACAAGGTAGGACTTCAAAATGTTACATCACTGAACCTCACCAGTACCCTCTGCATTCTTAGAAATTTTTCTCTGTAAGAATCTCCTGTTATGAATTTTGGCTGCAAAGGATTCTACACTTCTGGCTTCTGCTGGGACTGGGCAGCTGAAGTAGAACACAGACAGCAGCCCTGAAATGTCCAACACAGCCACCCAGTGAGCCTTGCAGATTGAGATCCACAACTGCAATCAAGTCTGGGGTCGTGTAACTCATACAGGCCCCATCAAAGCCTCTAAATACCACAGACCCATAAGTTTTTATTTTCTTTTAGGCAAGTGTAATGAAAATAATTGTGTTTCAGTTCATCTGCTATACAAGCTCAACAAGAAATCACAATGTGTCCAAATAACTCTCGATCATAATCTTTCACTTTTACCTGCATCGCTATCACTTGGCATATTAGCACTTTCCAAAGAAAGGGTGTTTTCTGTTACACACTCCTACCCAAAGGCAGAGGATTCTCCTCTCAGTGCCCTCAATTATCTCTGGAAGAACCCACAGCTGATGAGTGACTCAGTTGCCAGCTCAGAGGCTCACTCCTCATGTGGGGAGTCAAAACTGTCTGTGGTGAGAGAAGTCTCTACACTGCTGTGAGCCCAAGCCTATATGTGCTGTTTCCATGAAGTCACTTCCATCAGCTCCTGCCTCGCCACCTCCCTCCAGCTGCTGTGGCCCACTTTGAACATGGGCTGCTTCACATGACCTGGAATGGTGACAGTGGAAGCTCATCCTCCTAAAAAACCTCTTTTATTTCTGTAAAAATTCCCTCTGCTTATGAATTATTCAGTTTCTCAGACTTTTTAATGTTGATTTTTTTATTTTAAAGGAAATTTAAGAGGTACCCCAACAAAAGTGTTCAGAAAATAACCACTTGGCTAATCTAAAGTGCCAGGGTAACATTAACCTTACCATTACAAATTAACTTTATACACATCTGAAAACACAACTATGAAAATAATGTAAAAAAATACTGTAAGATAAAGTAAAAGCAATGCATAATTAATGCCATAATAAAAGAGCAATATGATGGAAAACTGTAATGGAACTAAATACAGCACTGTGAAATGCAGTCCATAAATGTGCATAAAATATGCATAAAGGTGCAACTGCTCTCAGCCTGGTGGCACAAAGGAGGATTTCATGAAGTAACTAATGATTCACTTGCTCCAACCTGTAGCCTGTACTGAGAGATGGGATTTTATTTGTCACTTGAACCACTGGTATTGACTGAAGGAAGAGAAAAGCACCAGGGAAGTGGTGAGGGGAGGGTGGGGGAAGAGGGGCTGCTGAGGAAGCTGAAAAAGCACACAAAGTATTGCAGTCAGCAGTGGAAAATTTTATTCCATCATCATTTATTCATACCATGGTAGTACCTAAGCACCATAATCAGGAATCAATGCCCTGTTGTGACAGGCTCTCTGGAAACATTTTTTCCAAAGGTGGCACCACCATCTCATTTTATTTGGTGCACTTTCAGTGCCATGCTGATGACAGCTCAGTGTACCCCTCTGCAGAAAGGACAAGAGCAGTGTTCCATGGCAGCTCCTCTCTTTGCTGTGTTAGGGTGAGACACACCAGCAGTCAGGCATTCGTCTAAAATTACTTTTTAATGACTGCCCCATGTCATAAAAACATTATGAGAAAGGGTGAAGGCCATGTTTTTAATGATGGCCAGTGCTCAGTCAGGGCTGCAGGGTATCCCAAACACACACTGGGTGCTGCTTGCTGCAGACAAAGCAGGCACTGGGGCACATGCCAGGCCTGGCCACCCCTTCTCACACCCAGCGTGGGGCTGACCAGAGCTGTCTCCGTGAGGAGAACGAAGGCTTCTCACACTGAAATTGCTAAATGGCCGGTGTTATGCTGGGCTTTTCAGCACTGAAAAGATAATTCAATACCCCCCTCTTTTTAAGTTGCATCCACCTTCCTTCTCTTTGTTTATCTGCCCACTGGCAAGGACAGACACCTGACTTCACACACATCAAACTGGGATGCACAGCTATCTGCCTAAATTACTGATCTTAAATAATTTTGGAAATTAATACCTGCACTGAAGAGCAATTTCTATTTTACAGAGCTTCTGTTCCAAGCTAAGACAATGCTATACTGAATCGTTTATGGCTGGTTTATATTCTACAGAAAATATTTACATTTTTCTGCATTGTAATATGACATATTCCCAGACAACTCAACACACAAACCATGTGTTAGATACCTTTGCTGAAGCCAGTGTATAAACAGAAGCAGATTTTGTTTCAGGATGAATTACAGGAGAGTGGGCACTTGAAAAAAAATGTGGGCAGAAAAGCTTTCTTGAGCACTAGAAAAATAAAGTCATATCACTGGAGAGGGCACAACACATTTCCTTCCTATTACTTTACAAATACACTGCAGCACCAAGAAAAAAGCAAAAAGCAATAATTTAGGAGAAAGAAGACTGTGTTGTAAAGAATAATACGCTAAAAATGAAAATCTGGCCTTGTGTAGGATGAATTATGCTTCTCACACCCACTACGATTATTTGGAAGGGTAAACAAAACAGTGGATAAAGCAGCAGCAATGAACATGATATACTTATGACTTTTGAAAGTCTTTTGATAAAGTTCCTCACAAGAGACTATTAAGGAAATTTAGTAACCACCAGGTAAGAGGTAAATTCTTGTCAGTGATTAAATGCTGGTTAATAGGAAGAAAGCAAGGGTAGGAATAAATAGCACATTCTCGGTATAGGGAAGATTAATAGTGGGATACTCTAGGGACTGGCAACAAGGCTAATATTGTTTAATATATTGAATTATGATGAGAAATGGGCCAAAAAGCTCCTACAGTTCTGAATATTTCTGAACACAGAAGGTTTACAATCAGGATCTGGCACTCAAAGCTTGCAGCTCAGACCCCTTTCAACAATGTGGTCAGAAAAAAATTGAGAGGAACATCACAGAAACATAGAAACTCAATGCACCTGGTCCAGAAAAAGCCACCAGTACATGGAATACACTATCAAAAAGTCTGTATTTCAGCAGTGCCTGATATGATTTAAATACAGGGGGTAAATGGCTTCAATAATTCAGAATGATATTCACCAAAGATAAGGAACATATTGTATCCTAATACATCATATTTCAGAGATGAGTTAAAATAATGAGGCAAACCTAGTTCTTCCCAGCTCGAGAGAGCTGACTGGCACTGAGAGTTTAATTTGGCTGGAGGAGTGGGAGGAACGAGGGGAAACTTCAGGGCAGTGTTTGGAAGTGTGAGGGAAAAGGAAAGAGAGTCCCTGCCCTGTGCACAGCTCAGAGGGGACAGGGCTGGGGGTGCCAGAATGGACCAGGGACAGGAGCAGGTTACAGCTGCTGAAATTGGTACTCATTTCTTTGCTTGTCTTTTTTTCAGCCAGAGCTGAGAGAAAGATGATTAGGAAAAAAACCAGGGCCTGCATCCAGAGCCATGAAGATCTACCCAAAAAAGCTACTGAAGAGTATTTACTGCATAAGCATTTTAGTTTTCAATAGAGTATTCTACATAATAAAGACCCCTTTCCAGTTTAGCAATGCCAGTGGAATTTGCAGGGAATTCTGCTGTTCCAGAGGGGTCAGTGAGTGGATATGCTGGATAGCACATTACATTTACCTGTGCCTGTGCTCAACTGCAGTGGTAAATAAAAGGCTGCTTTTTCCCAATACAGACTAAAATAGACCAAGGAAAAGCAATAAGAGCAACAAAGTCTGCAAAGCTGCCTCTTTGGATTTGGCACTGCTGTCCTACAGAAGCAGTTAGTAAGAGCACGTTAACCAACATTACAAACTAAAACTGACAAGTGGAGGACTGAAATATCTCTGAAAGGGATCCTGTTCAGCACTGGTTTGGGGCACTCATGGAAAACTAAATGGAAGGAGTCATCTGCCACCATGCCAGTATTGTAGCAGTCTCTAGGACCAAACTGCTAACTGACTGATTGTAAAATCCCAGTGCATAATACAGCTTTCTCGGTCAGAAAATCAATCACATACGTATTTCAAAGAAATACTTATCTACCTGGAGGTGGAAAAATAAGTTTTTACTACTTTTCACAAATTCCTGTTACCTCTGCAGGAACAACACATAGAAGAGCATTTGGGATGGTATTTATTCTTTGTCTCATTCCTTCAGAGGCCACTGAGAAGATTATTCCAGACCTCCTGCTGACACGTGCCCTGCTATATCAAGTCTACTGATTACACTCTGGGTTTCCACCTGCAGAAAAAGCCAGGAAGGATCTGGTGCACAGGCCATCACTGAGAAAGGCCAAAGATGTTTGTCTCTTATGCAGTGTTTCATCTTGTACCTTCAGGCCATATGGAACCTCCTCACAGTATTCATGAACACTGAAACTGCCCCTGCACTGGCACAGCACCCTCTGCACTAGCACAGCTGATGCTCCCCCTGTCCCAGCTCAGCAGGGTCAAACACTGCCCTGCTCAGCTGGGCTGTGACATCCAGCATTGTCCTGGGCATGGACATACATAACCAGCGACACACACCACTGCCCTTAGCTCAGAGGAAGAATCTGGGAGGGAGAAAAAGGTGCACAGGATATACAGCCTATTCATCAACAAAGTATTTTTCATTTCTTTGGCACTATACCAAGAAAAAAAGCAGCTCTCAGATCTTGTTTTGGTACATGATAGTATTTAGTTCAGTGCAAATTAAACTGGTAATTCGTATCAGTTTAGCAATTTTTGCATTTGAGTAGGAAGGATATGTTACATCATAAACAAAAGAACTACTTTACTTCAAAAGTGTATTACAATTACCTGTAATAGCTCCCCATTTTATGAAATGAAAGACAAAGCACTCAGATCTGTGTTAAGTCTGCAGGGAAATGACACACCAGCTTTCAGCACCTTCAGAGAAGTTAATTCCTCAGACCAGAACAGACCAAATGGTCAAGCAGAAGGAGCAGCATCACTCGTACTGAGCTGCTGTGTGGCACAATTCTCCCACTACCTCTGTGGTCCACTAACTATTCTAAGTAGTTATAACAAGCTCTCTTTAGTGTTATCACTGCATGTTGAGCTGCTTAAGGTATCTTACTAATTGCAAGTCACTCCCATGGATCTCACGTAGGGATGACATCCCTTCTCAGTGAAGGACACTGGGGTAAAGCCATGGACTCGTGCTGTTTCCCTGAATTTCTAATATTTCTGTGGATTTCAAATTGCTACTTAGAACAATTGATGCTTTCATCTCTTATTAAGGGTTTAACAGATTCTCTCTGTTGATCACACTTGAAGTAAGATGCAGGAGGTTCTCAGGAGAAGATTTGTTACTCAAAAGCTCTCCATCATTAGCTGATGAAAACCTTCACACCTCATTTTTTAGCATGGTAGTTCAGTGTCTTCTGTTCAGGTTTGAAACTCAGCCATTGCTTAGAAAAACACTTTTAAATTTTACATCTGTTATCTTTTTAAACAGTAACTGCAGCTCCAACTTCTTTGGAAATCGTGCATCTGCTGAGAATACTGTGTGAGCAATAATCCTTATGGGTTATCCTTTTGATGGGTCTGGATCCACAGTACTAAAAAGTTTATAAGCACAGGTTCTAAATTTTTAAAAAATTTAAATTTTTAGAACCTCCTGATCTCCATCTGTAGATAGAATTTTAGTAAGTCAATGTTATGCCTTTACATGCCTGGAAATACATGCTCCCATTTCTGATCACATGGAACAAGTTTTAAAAGGAAGATTTTGCAGAGCTTTGGTAGTTTTGCATCTGGTTCTTCCTGAGTCAAAAGATAAGTTTGATACATTTTGAATGCAGCTCTCATGGTTGCAGTGTGCCTCATTAATATACAGCCAGGCCCATCATCAAAAAACCAACTTGGACCAAAGAAGACTCCCTTTTAACTCAGCAAGAATCAGACTGCAAATGAGTAAAAGGTAACTGGTAGCACTAGTCTGGGTTAGAAGCCAGAAGATGAGTTAAATTAACCTGTTACTGTACTTAAAAGGCAATCTCAGATTTTCAGTGTTATCTCGTGAGTCTGGAGTGCTCACATCACTCACGACCCTGGAGTCACCTGGGAATGGGACGAGTAAAAGATTCAACTGTGGATCTTTTCCCTCTGCTCTATAATCTTCTGTAATCCAGGCAGAAACTCCTACAGCTTCTCCTGGAACAAGCAGCTAAACAAATGTTATAAGGAAAATAAAAGCCTCTGAAAATTATTAATTTATTAGGGAAAAATGTAAATACAGTGTTAGTGCTCCTGATATGATTTATTGCTACGTTGTATCCTTTGGATAGCACAAGTCCATGTTGTTGTTCTGCTTGATGGCAGGTTTTTCATGTATGGTTGAGCATAGAATAAACAGGCTCATAACTGTCAGCACATAAGTTACTGCCAATGTTGCCTTAGGGTCACATTAACTTATATACCTAATTTTTCTTCTTTTTCAGGTTTTGTGGTTTTTTTTAATTAATAGATTTTCTTACACGTATACATTTAGCATTTTCTTGTTTAGCTGACATAGTATCCTTTTGGGGTTTCCCCTGTGGGTGTGGGAGAAGGAGATTGATGAATTATAATTTGATAAAGGTAGTTATGGTAGCAGAACGTGAGAAATGGAATATTTGCAAAATGCCAGAGGTGAAGGAATAAGACATACATGATTAAAGCTGCCATAAAATCAAAGCTGTCAAAGCAACAATAGCAGTAAAAGAGAAATATTCAAGCAATGTTGCCATCCCCAGAACATCCAGTGGTGCCATGAAGCATATTATTTAGGCCAGTCTGTTAGGAATACAGGGGGATTGGATTGGTTGTTTTTCTCACTGACTACAACAAACATATGTTTTACTGTAAACACTGTTTGCTGCAGGAATGTTGTCCAGGACAACTGGGGATTGCAGTTTCCTAACAGCAGCCACAGTGCAAACATTTACAGCAGCCCACACAAGGACCAGCTAAATGGAAGCAAGCTGAAGAACCTGAAGATACACCTGGAAGAATAAAGTGCAGCAGAAGAAGCAGAGAGAAACTGCCTTAGCCAAAGACTGAAGAGAGCAGTGGGCCAGGGCTATCTTTAATATAAAGTGCTTTTCCTTGGGGTCAAACACAGGTAGTCAGAATTTTGCCATATTGGTGTCTGAGTCACTGGGCCCTCAAGTAAGTAAGGGCAAAGGAGAACTAGAAAGCAATTTGGCCATTTAATATAATCTAAAATGATTTTTTAAATATATAATTATCTCCTTTGTAACTTCATTTCCAAATTTGCCGACAGGTATTTAATTCTTTCCTAGAAGTTTATTTTCACCTTTAACGTTAGGAATGACAGGGGAATGTGTCCAAAATACATATTTCTTTGAAGACAAAAAGCCCCCCAAAACTAAATGAAACTCTCTGTGTGCAGACAAAAACCCTGTGGGAAACTTCAGGAGTGGAGAATCTCAGGAGATACAGGTGTTGTTCCAGAATCTCAGGAGATACAGGTGTTGTTCCAGATCAGCTGGCAGGCAGCCCTCTGGCAGAAGGTGGGTGAGCAATGGGGAGACAGTTCCTCCAGCAGATAAACTCATGTTGCTCCTATTCTCTGTCTGCCATGAATAACTATTGAGAAAGAACTGAACTACATTTTATATATTGCCTTTAGAAAAGAACTAAAGGGAATAGCAAAAGAGGATAATGACTGCAAGAGGAAGCAAAGGAAAATATTGAAGTGAAATTATTCAGTATGAGTGGTAGAAAGAAGAGCACTGAAAACTGCTTTATAGAGTTACTTAAAGATGTCAGCATGAAGCAGAGGCTGCAGAAGAATAAACCAGACATGCTTTCAAAAAGAGAGCACAGAAGTTGCTGAACAGTTCTTCCCTGGTTTTGTTCAGACTGAGCAGCTTTACCTGCGAGGGAAGCAGCACATTCCTCACATGGAAAACCTCAAAAGGTGCAGGACAAAGCTGCAGAGCACTAATGATGAACAGATTTGGTGCCTAATGACACACTTATGGTTGAAAGGTCCATGCCTTGTTGCTCCTGTGTGCCAGTCCAGATCTCTGACAGTGCTAAAGCTGGCACTGTGGCCAATGGTTTTCAAGAAGCTCTGAGAAAACTGACAAAAAAATGTCAGGAGAACCAGACGAGATTTTACGTGACTCCAGCTTTTGTCATGAACCTGGAATTCAGACCAGGTTTGTCCAAAAATGTTTTCAGTGACTCATACCAAATGTTCCCCTTGCACTTTTTTCCAGTGCAGCAGGTAACACATGGATTTGTTTATGCCTGGACTGAGGAATGGCTTCACTTTGACTCAGAGATTCAAAAGCAAAAGTAAAAAGGCAAAACCAGAGCAAATACAAAACCTGGAGCTGCATTGAGAACCACTCTAAGACAGGACTCACACCAAGGAGGACAAACCAAAGATTTCCCTCCTCTGTGTCATTTCCTAAAAGATGTTGACTAAGTACTGGAGACACCTGTATTTGAACACAGGTTTTACTGGTTTATATTCAACTTTTTCTCCCTGTGGAGTGGATGTGGTTTAGCCCTGGAATCAGCACGTTGCACAGACTCCAGTCACACTGCCAGGTTAATGGCTTACCTGCTTCCCCTCAGTGCAGAAATTACAGCGAGGTTTTGTTTCCATAGGGACAGGAGGATGTTATGGGGGCTGGAGGTTTCCCTGCTTCAAGGACAGTTGGGACACAATGAGACAGCCCTCAGCTAATGACAGTGAAGGGCCTTCAGGGAATTACCAGGGGCTACAACTTCTCCACGAGTGAATGTTTTGCTTTGGTCCTGCACTAAAGCTGAGATTTCAAAGCTGTCTAGAAACACCTAATCCCAGAGGGACTTTGGGCACCAGAATTATTAGGGTTCATTTTTCAGTTTACCTAAACAGAAAATAAAAGATGCCAAATACTAAGTTGTTCATGAAGACATAGACATTTAATTAAGCAAGTAGCTTTGTATTAAATGAAGTTTTTATGAACACAGCAAAGTTACATTCCTGAACACAATGTACTAGCACTTTTGATATATGCTAGACTATTTACATCCCCATCTGTTCAAAAGACACTGTCTGATCCTCTGTTCCTTCAAGTTCTTTATCATGTCCTCATTATGTATCCCTGGCAGTACCAGCTGAATTTGGACACTATTTCTCACAGTTTGATGCAGTCTTCATGTTATCTTAGTTTGCTTTCATTTTCCCTGAAGCCTTTAGCAGACACAGTGGCCATCTCACTGAAAGCACGGTCTGCTACCAGCAAAGGAGCTTCAAAAGCTATTTGAAAACAAAGAAATGCTTATTGTTTATCTCCTGTGTTCAAGCTCATTGAAACTTTATTCAGTAGAGTGCACTGATTACAATGAGGAAATTAAAATAAAACTGCTCCTACAAACTGGTTTTAAAAAGGAAATACTAAAGCAAAATCAAATTGAATTGGTCTTGGTTTCATCCAGTCACCAAATCTGAGCTTCTAGTTTTGTTCTGTAGCCTCTGAGACCAGGCTAGTTAAAGGCTGAGCACCCAGCTGAATTAGCAGCCTTCCCAGTGTCGGGAGGAACAGGCAGAACTATGCAAACCACCAGATCTTTGCAAGGTGTTGTATTGACTTTGTACTTATGAACCCAAAGCTCTTTCCAATTTACTGCAGACTAAAGGTTTGGAGTAAACCAGTGTATATTATAATGCCTCCAGCAGTATTTCCAATGACCAAAAGCAAAGCTATAGACTCCTGTTCCAGAACACAATCTCCTGATTTTTTTACTTATTAAAATCCAGCATCAAAGGGCAAGAGTTGAAGAAACAAGGATCTCAAGTGAGACACAAGATAATGCCCAGTGATGCAATTCTGCAAACGTGTTAGTTATATGTGTACACAGATAAAAGCCTAAAAAATACTATTCTAGAATCCACCACACACAGAGACACTGATCTCCTGTGCTTGTTATCCACAAATTCTCTTCTGTATGGCATTATCTAAGATATTTCTTACAAGAAAAGAATACAGTAGATACCCTTCTGTGTTTGCAGACACCTGTAACTCAAAACACACCATAAAAGAGACACTAGCCATGAAGGATGTCACAAAATGCTAGTTCCCAGTACCACAAAATTACAGCACCCATTCTCCACCAAAACAAATAGGATACTTCAAACTAAGCCTGAAAGTTATGCTCTCTATTACAGATAATGTGCAAAACTGGAAAGCCACCCCAACAATTCTAATGGAACACAGTGTTTTAAGTATGACAAAAAAGTAACTTCAAAGACCCAAATCATACTTTGAATTCTTATTCCACAAAAGGAAGAGATGAATTTTAAAGTGTGATTTAATGTTTCTGTTATGAAATACAATTTTTTCAATTACTGAATGTTTACATGTGCAAAGAAATGCAACTTTGAAGTCTTTTCTGGACTCTAGATCCTATTAAATTCTAATATCTGTTTTATCTTTCCAAGCAGAATCTTTTTGCTGTTCAAAGGGAGTAATCTCAGGATGAAAACTCTCCAAATGGAAATGAATTCAAACTGTGCATGACACTGGTTTCTGCAAAACTGACCAGTTTTGCAATATCTTTAGGTCAGTGCAGATCTGACATGATATGAAATTCCATCTGAAATAACAGGCTTTGGAATTTATTTATAGTGTTATTTCTGTAGTTCTCAGTACTTCTGCAGCACTGAGGCTGTTCTTAGACAAAAAAGAGATCACAGCATGAAACAAATCCTCCTTCTACCAACTCAGCTTCACCAGAAGCTCTTTAGTAAACAAAGGCCCTCCAAGCATTTAACTGTAGTTCTACCTATGCCAGCTGCAATGCAGTGACAATTATAACCTAGATCTAAAACTGAAAACGTGGGTTTACACTTTAACAGCAAAGTTTGGGGGTTTTCTTCAGGCATTTCAGTTTTGCTCTCACACATGGATGCAAGTTAAGAATGCCAGTGCATGGAATACAAGTGCTCCTTTTGCAGGAGAGGCACAATCCTTGCAGGAAAGCATTTTAGAGACCACACAGTGAGGAGAGCACAGACAGCTATTCCTTACAAATAAACTTCACAACTATTCTAAAAATTTGTAAGGAAATAAATTGTTACTCTACTTCCACTGATTATTTTTGTATTGTTGCACATCCTGGATCTAATCAGGGCTGGAAGTAGATTTAGGGAATACTGGGAAAAAAAGCCAAAGAAGGGGGCTGAAGTCCAGTCAGAAATACAAAGATTCAGGTTCTAAAAACCAAGCTAACTCAGAGAAAAGAGTGGATGCAATAATGAAGACCCAGTAAGGCTCTGAGATGAGTGACCTGTTGTCAGCTGCAGCAAACAGTTCTGCTTACGCTCTCAAAATTCACATTAACTGTGTAAAAACTTGCATACAGGGTGCAGAGGGTGCCTTTATGGAAAATCACAAATAAAAGTTATACTAAATGGAGAATGATATGAAATTTTTTTTTGGTATTTTTACAGAGGAAAACTAGTAAAAAGGCAGCTCTTCAAAGGTTCTAAAGTTATTATAACTATTACAGTTTGTCCTCAACCTAAGACTACATTTTTATAACATAAAGAGACAGATTATTTGTGGTTTGGCAGCTGAACTGAGAGAAAAATATTTCTCAAAAAAATAGTTCAGAGCAAACAAAACTTAAAGTGATTAGGGCTCTTGTTGCTAAAATGAAAAAAGAAAAAAAAAAGCCAAAAAGCTCTCTCTTTCTTGTGTAAAATTGCAAAGGAAATGAAAGGACAGATTCCCATAACAGAAGACAACCTCTTTTTAATAAATAGACCAGTTGGTAACAACCTCCACCTGACACATGGGAAATATGGTTTCAATGTCTACCTCCAGCTAAAGAGATCCTAACCCATGTTTCTAAAGCACATTTCCAACCACCAGGCTAGAGGGGAATCCTTGACCTTAGATTCTCAGAAATTTTTATATATCACCTCTAAGATATGAGAAAGAGATGACTTTCCAAATGCACTTTTATTTCCATTACTCAGATACTCATTTAAGAATTAGGAATGTTTGCCTGTATAATCACACACTGTGCCTAAGCAGAAAAAGATTAGGTTTGAGCTTGAGTCTTGTAGCTTTGTAACTGAAAAAAACAGGCATTTAAAGTAACATCCCTTCTCTTTGTATAGAGTAGTTAGTGATTAGGACAACAAAAGAATAAGAAGAACCTTCTGAAGTGCTGTAATAACAGCACTGGGCTGTGCAACCAAAGGTACTTCATCCTGCCCCTGGTCTTTTGAATGTTCAGTTCTTTCAGGTATGAATAGAACAGTTTCAGTATTAGAATGTGGTTAGTGTGCATCTCAAATATCACAGCTTCTCGAGCTGTTTTCCCTCACACAGCTGTGTTCCCCCTCACACAGGTGTGTTCTCCCCTCACACAGGTGTGTGTGTGTGCAGCACACACAGGTGTGTTCTCCCCTCACACAGGGGTGTTCTCCCTCACACAGGTGATGTTCCCCCTCACACAGGTGTGTTCTCCCCTCACACAGGTGTGTTCTCCCTCACACAGGTATGTTCCCCCCTCACACAGGTGTGTTCTCCCCTCACACAGGTGTGTGTGCAGCACACACAGGTGTGTTCTCCCCTCACACAGGTGTGTTCCCCCTCACACAGGGGTGCTATCCCTCACACAGGGGTGTTCTCCCCTCACACAGGGATGTTCCCCCCTCACACAGGTGTGTTCTCCCCTCACACAGGTGTGTTCTCCCCTCACACAGGGGTGTTCTCCCCTCACACAGGTGTGTGTGCAGCACACACAGGTGTGTTCTCCCCTCACACAGGTGTGTTCCTCCCTCACACAGGGGTGTGTGCAGCACACACAGGCACCTTTACCAATACACATCAACAAAGGACCTTTGCTTTTCCACACCCTGAACAAACAGGCACTTCTGGACCGTTCTGTGAAAAGGCAACAGCAATCTGAGAACTAAACAAAAATAATCCTCACAGATAACTTTTTATTTTGATAATCCCAAGCAGATGTTGTTACAAGAGCACTCCTGCAGTGGGAAGCCAGGGAGGAGTGGGATGGAGCTGATTGTTGTGATTGGCTCTGCAGCCCTTTGAAGCCTGCAAAAGCAGGCTGTAACGCAGAGCACAGCCTGGCTCCAGGCCTTGCTGTGTTCAGCAGCAGAAAATACAGTTTTCAGTTATCACAATGAACTCACAGTCGGGGAAGGTTCCCAAAGTTTGGGCCAAGCAGTTCGATGCAAAGCTCCACGTTTCTGTACAGTGTCTAGATTCGTACAGCAGGTCTTTGCAGAAATGTAAGTGTTGACAGATAAGATGGAATGCTTTCATGTGTTTAATGTCTCTCCTGCCCTGCTAAATGAGAATTGTAGTGCCACAGTTTAATGTGCTTGTAGAGAAAACTACCTTATCAAAAATTTAAGATCAGCTCTATTTTTAAAAATGCAGGAAGAAAGAAACGTTAAATAAACATAAACCAATGTTATCTAAAGTATTCAAAGTTATAACAGTCTCAGTGTTTTTTTGCTGTCTATTCTCAGCATTTATAACTGAAGTTGTTTGAAATGCAATTAGTGTGAGAAGTTTGAAAGGAAATCTTGACAATTCTGTTCAATATAAATATTTGTTGCTACTTCACTGGTCTGAGAATGTCATGATTTTTCCTTTGGGGCTCAGAATTGCACTTTAATACCTTGATAGATCATAACTGTTAGGTTATTATAAAATGTTGACAGATGAGGCTGTGATTTGTGAAAGCTCCATATGAATTTTACCTTTAATTTCTGTTAACATTTGACAGAGCCTCATGACATTAGAACCACAAAGTTCATTGAAATTCAGCACTAGTTGTACCAGCATTGTACCTTGCATACATTTCTCATTTACAGATAACACTTGTACATCTCCTGACACAAAGATTCAAAATTAATCTCGTCAAAAGCTGTAAGAAATGCACAGTGTTTTATTTCACAATAAAACTGAATGCATCAAAGGGCCTTTGTGTTGGTAAATTACTCCAGTTGGGCACAGAGAGGATTTTTAATTGGTTTGCATCTTTCCTATTTTGACAATATTATATCAAACACATCAAAAAGTAAATAAATGACTGAGGCTGCCCCCAAGGTGGCATGTCAGCAGCAGTGTTCTTGAAAATTATTACCAAAGTCATGAATGGTTCATACAGACTAACAGCTTCTGGAAATTTTCGATTATTTGTGTAATAAAGTACCAACAAGCTTTGTGAATTATGAATCAATATTTAATGAAGTCTAGCTTTCATAACTGACATTATTTACTTATTAACATAATCAGCTATTTGAAGAAAAATATACTAAGATAATAAAGTAAGAAGCAATAAATAACTACACAATAAATATACCAATAGCAATATAATCACTTCAGTTTTCTCAAATTTTGTGCATTAGTCCTACTTTCCTGATGAGGGTGAAATATTCCCCCAAACTTGGCTGTGTCAGGGTTGGGGTGATGGAGGGGTAGCGCTGTTTTTAGGAGCTGCCCCAGCAGGGCACTTCAGGCGTCCCCGAGGGAGAGCACCACGTGTTGTTGGGGGAACAGCACTCCCCATCAGCAGGGGAGCTGCAGGAGCTCCAGCACAGCTGAAGCTGCAGTTTACAGCCCCTCCCCTGGCACTGTGCAATACAGACTGGTTAGCCAGATGACTTCTGGAGTGCTCTCTGAGCTCTAAAAAGCCCATTTCCATATTCTCGCTCAAGAGCTACTGCAGAGGTCAGGCATGTTCTGATTTATTCAGTGAATAACCCAAGGTGTCACTCCCCAGGCATTTCTTTGGGAAACCCTTGAGGTATTTCACGAGGATTAAGAGCATAAGAAAATGTCTAATAAGATTCACATTTTCTCTATCTCAGGGACCCCATTGACTTTAAACCACCATCGGTTTCAACAGAACATGCACACTAACGACAGGTTTATAATTTCATGTAATAGTTGCCTCATCTTTGGTATTTTGTTTCTAGTTAATTATCACCTGAACAGAACTGAAAGTGAGAACACCATTTTCACCTTTCTAGGTGGGATAAAGCTAATCCAACTCCATAACCTGCTTCATATTTGAAAATATCAGACAGCTGGTACTCAGATCGTAGCAGAAGGTATTTTGTGGAAACAACTGTCAGATTTGATTTATTTAGCATTATTCAGATTTGCAACCAAAGGCTTTTAACTGATGTGTGAATTCTAGAGAGACATTTAAATGCCTTTTTGCTATTTTCATTGTTTGTTGTAACTTTTTGTCTTTGACAAATCTACAGAAGTGCATTATCTTTTATCATCATGACCCTTTAGGTTTTGTTGTGATGTACATAACTTGGGCTGAGTGTTTATTTAAACTCCAGTTATATGAGACATCCCTTCTACAGCCCACACTTTACCAAGGACTTCCAACACACTTCTAAGCTTTTTATTCCATCTGCACCAATACTCACTAAGACAGCAGGTCTAGGTTTATTCTGGTGATGAATACACAGAGTGATTCAACCAAGTACTGAGTGTGGATTTTCAAATGGCCAAAGTGTGGACTCTTTCATTTCCCTGAAGTAATCATTTTATTGGCTACTGTCATGCAGGCAAGTGCCTTGTTGTGGGACAGCAATGCAGCTAATGAGATGTAGCCAACGTGCTACAAAGGAAATGGGAAAGCTCGAGAGATGGACTCAGATTTCAGTTTCTTGGATGCTGATCCAACTTGATCTTCAAACCCCCTAAACTCCTGTTCCCACTATCAAATAGAATGCTGTGTAAAAATAGGCATGTTTGTTCCAAAAAGAAGCAAAATGGAGGGGGTGGCTGCATTCAAATGCCACTCTTTGATAACTAACACTTTGGCACGGGGAAATTGTTGTGAATACGCATAAATGGAACAGCTCTTTGCAACAATGTACGAATGAGTGCTGTGAAATAGAAGTTGTCTTTTCTTTGACTTTATCCTGAACTATTTCAGAGGTAAGTGTTATACTCCTTGATGTTTTCCACTGGAATAACAGCATGCCAAAGAGGAAAAAAACCCCAGATACTTATGGGCATGATCAACTGGAGGATCCTTCAAATAAAGCATCACAGGGGTAAGAAAAAAGAGAAACACTACTCATTTCTGACAGAGCTGCATGTACAACTCTTAAGTGATTTATCTCCAGATAATCTATTTCAGATATAAAACTAGTAAGACCTTTCTTTGAAGCACAGTGTAGTCAGATAGAGATGAAACCATAAAGGTCAGGATACATTCTGGAATTCAGATACATACTGAGGTGCCAAACACATTCACTTGGAGAAATTTATCCTCAGTGTAATTCCCATGTTCCCAAGACTTTTGTGAGGGGCAATGAAGTGATCCTTGTAATTTCTTACACAACCAGACAGGAAAAGAAGAGAACTCTGCAAAGGTCTCTAAGTCCAAGAGATGCTCTTGAAGTGGGAATTAAGTCACAATTACAGAATAAAGAGACTCAGAATAAATATATGGCTGAATTAAGGTCATCAAAGTATCTCTACTCTGGAATCAGATACATCGTATGCAAATCATTAGAGATGCAGTCAAATAAGAACGTTTAACCTTCTCTAACATGTCCAATAAATTTTAAATCAGGTACATTATACACAGATTAAGTGTTTTTTCTACATGAATGATTTTTAAGTCTAAATAAAGGAATGAAATTAGGATTGTACCATGCTCTGTTCACAGGATTTTCAGAAGTCACTGCAGTAGCACAGATTCCAGCAACTAGAAGCAGGGCATATTCAGGGCACATATTCAGTATATTCTGTCATTACACCCTTCCAAGAACGATGTCTTTTCAAACATTGTGGTAAAGAAGAAAAGTGATGCAGATATCCAGTTATGGCTACTCACCAATAAAACCACTAAATAAACACAAGTATAAAATCAAACTGTACAAACAGAAACAACTCCTGACAGTGATCTATAGCTCCACTTCAAAAAGGAAATCTTAGTTGAGTGACACATCAAGAATTGTAATAAAAAATTAGCTCAATACCACAGTCACAGGCTACATCAATCTTTGCTTCCAATGACAGTTTCTGATTTTGAGTCAAACTTTCACTAGAAAATCAAGATAAGTTCTTTTGCTCACCAATGTCAGAGAATCAATATTCATGCAAAGTATAATTTTCTGAAAAAAGGAGGAAAAAACCTAGTTTTTTTCCCAACAATGATGAAAGGGTTAGTCTCACTCGGTTTTTGAAGAGACCTCGATGTGGCTCTTTCTGTACGTCAAAAATGTGGCTCCAAGTTCAGTCAAACAGGATTAAAACAACATCGTGCATTGTTTTCCATAACATCTCGACTTTGTATAGCCCCTCTCAGCACCTACCAAAGTACCACTAAACTAAAGGACTTCATGATCCTCTCAGGTTCTCTTGAATCTCCTCTGGGATCTGAAAAACCAGGGAGATGTCATTTTTCTCTAACTTGAACAATAAGATAGTATTGTTTAGCTGTTATATTTCCTACAAGTTGATTATCACCACAATATCCAGACTCCAGCAAGAATGCAAAAATAATGCCTCTCCCTTCTCCAGATAACAGAAAAAAATGAGAGAAAAGTGTGTGCCTGTGCATGTGAAATGTAATGAGGGAAAGCCAATCCAACGAGCTGAGTTCTGCTGAATGCTGTGAGGGTGAGAGTAATTTTTATTTATTCCTGGGATAAGTTTCATGAGCTCAGTTCTCCTCTCTGTTAGTGAGATTTCTTCTTCTGGTCACAGTTTTGTGATTCCAGTGGAATGTAGCTGTCAGAGCTTGTAGCAAGGAGTATATTTAAAATATATAGGGCTCTGAATATCAGGGAATAAAACAATCTATAACATATTCACTAGAGAGACTGAGTGGAATGCAGAGCAGAGAAATGATGTTTCCGTGGCTTGCAATTCCTACCACTTTGAACTTTCATCATTATTTGCAGTTTCTATACGAAGAACGGATTATAATAAACACATCTGGGGGCCAGAAACCATCACTGCAACGTCTGTGCTCAGGAGGCTGAATTATGCACTTCTGGAATACTACATGCCAAATATAATAGAGATTTGGAAGCCATAATCAATCAGAAATCTGCAGTAATGTTAAGAGAAGTGTATATATAGATATAAAATATATACATTGTGACACGTTAATTATGGATTCCCCGGAAAAGAGTGAGGCTGCTGAGGGCACAGAGACTCCCTGCGAGGGAGAAAGATTTTCTAAGGCTCTGGTTCATCAGCACTGCTCTAATCTCTCCATCTTCACCTGGCAGGTAACAATGTGTTCTTTTTCATTAGAACTGTCTTTCCTTTTGTGCCTTGGCTCTAATCTGCAGGACCAGAGAAAGAGCCCTTTTCACTTCTCACAGCCCGGGTTCAGGGCTGCAAAGGAGTGAGAGGGGCTGGCAGACCACACAAGCCACAGAATCACTGCCACCAAACACCTGAAATGGGAACAGAAATCAGTGCATGCTCACAAGGCAAGAACAAGATCCTCTCCTGAAAACCAGTGGCTCCTGCCTCTCAGTTTCTACCAAGCTCTGAGTCAAACAGAGTGCAACACTTCTATAAAGTGCATTATTGGCTTGGGTGAAAACCCCCTACATCTGGCTTTTAATTGCCATGGAGCTCTGAGCACTGTTGTAGCTGACAGACACTGTGTAGGGCTCTGCATTTTAAGGCAGAAGTCTGAATGTCCCAAGCCCTTGACGTTCAGTTTTAAAGACCCCCAAAATACAGCAGTGAATTCCAGGTTTGCCAGATCTGAGGCATTACTCAATATTTTAATCTAGGCAAGATCCAACACTTTGACAGGCTCGATCCAGGAACTGCACTGCTTAAGATCAAATACTGAAGCAGGAATCTACCTAAGCAGAGAGAGCAGAGCCCCAGACTCCTCTCCTCCTGGCAAGTGTCCTGATCACTGGACTGCAGGTTTGTGTTCTCTGCTCACCAGCTCTCTGCACAGTGGGACAGCTGCACCAGGACAGGGGTGCACGGGGCTGATGCCCAACTGCTTTGGTTGGCATCTTCCCAAGAGGCACAAATACCAACTTAAATCTGCTCCACTGGTCAATAAAACCCCCAAACTTCAACTTCTGAATTCACAGTGATGTCAAACAAGTGCAAGTCAGAGAGCACAATTCATGCCCCCCAGGGAATTTACTTTTACAGTGCATGCCTCAGTACTCACTGTAAATTGAATAATATTACTCAATGTCTAAATACGGATAAGTCTAAATATGAGGATGCTTATACACAAGTAACCTGAAAGATGGTGGTGCAGCTTACAGGTGCTTCAAATACTCCTCTGTTAAGATTATGGTTTGAATTTTAATTAATAGAATAAACTCAAATGACTGGCTTCAGACCTCGATAACTCTTGAAGAACAAGAAGCATCAAAATTCAACTATCACTCTTCAAGCTGCCCCTACAGTTGCCCTTAATTCCTGATAAGTCAAATGAGTCTTAGGTTATGGCCTTTTCTGAAACTAGCTGGGATTTGAAATTCCAGTCAGCATTTTCCACACTTTCCATGTCTGCTTCACACATTCCAAATGCTTTGTGAATTTCCATTGGGGTACTGATGTAATTCTTTTTGGTGAATGTCATCTGTTTGGTAAATATCACCAAATGTCCCGTGTGTGGTAAATAACGTTAATTGTGTGCCTCAGCTAAATAAAGAGGTCAGACTATTTACACAGGTCTTAAACTGCTCCTCACTCGCAGTACATGGGAGCCTGGCTGTGCTACAGGCGAGGGAGAACAGATACAGCAGCAGCAGACACTTGTGGGCATAACTAAAAGCATCAAATTCTCCAGGATACTGTCATAACTCTAAATATTTAATGACAGATCACAGGTAACTTTTGTTCAGTAGTCCCCCCCTGGAAAATTCAGGATATTAAAAGACTTAAAAGTTACTCCTCTTCCTCAGTAAAGGCAGATAACAGCTGCAGTAAAGAACAATACTTTTGTTTAATCTGCTTATTATTGGTTTAGCCAAGTACCCTGTAGGTGCTTGGCCAAGAAAATATAGAAAAATATTCAGGTGCCATTGGATGTAATTTGGAAGTTTACACACTTTTTTAGCCTGGCAAGCAAAAATATTTCACCCAGGATATTATGCATGGACAGGGCTGCCAAAAATATGTTTAAATGTTGCAGATCTACAGTGCCATCTGGCCAAGCAGTTTTCAGATCCCGTCCAGAGACACAAGAGAGAAACACTGCCTGATAGCTCACAAGAGGGATCTATTATATCTACTTCTGAGGTATCAAAGGTCTTATCTGAAATACAGCAGACCACCATCAACAGCAGCTACCATATTTTCCATGAGAAATAAGGAAACAAAGCACGAAAAAGAAACTTTATAAGCTCTCAATAGTCTCTTGTGTTCAGGTGTGTATTATGGATGTATACCACTATTTACAGACCCACACACACATGTGCATTTGTCAGTGGTTTGTCACTATTTGTATGACTGATACCAGAAATAACTCTACAATGCAAAGAGGAAAAATAAACACCAGCTATTTCTTGCAGGAAAAGACAAAAAAATACTTATAGAAACCCCAAACAAACCAGAAATCTCTCTGCTCATTCTATTTCTGATTTATTTTCTTGATGCTCCAGAGACCTCTGATGACTCCACCTGTCTTACAGGCAGCATTTCCCCACCTTTACAGCTGAGGCTGCTCAGTAACGTGGCCTCCCTCTGTTCTACTTGAACAACATCCATGACCTCTGCAGAAATAATTTTCCACCAAAGAGGAGACAATATGTATTTCAAACTAAGGAAGTCTGAAAGGGAAAACTAACAACTTGCTAATAAACACAAATGCTGCATAACAGCAGACATTAGGAATGCAACTAACAGAAACTCATGAAGATTTAATACAATCATTTAATATTATAACAGAGGAGGGGAAAAAGACCACAAAACAACCTTAGTCAGCAACCCACTCAGCAAATGTAGTTTTCCTGATTCCAGAGACTGTCAGCAGACCATGTTTTCACAAATGTATTCATATTTTGTCAATGAATTTTCTGCCTTTTAAAGATAATTATTTTTATTAAAAGCCTGAGTTTTATTAAAAATTGTTAATACTCAGCAAGACAAATTCTGAATGACTGAGTTAAGTAGTGTCATGCCACTTCACTAGCAAATTTTTATAATTTTGAACCTTTTTTAAAGATCCACGATTTCAAGCCTCTAGAAGAGACAAACCTGAGGGAGATTTAGTTGGTAAATGGTATCAGAGATTTTTAAATTATTATAAACTTTGCCATGGAGGGAAAATGAAATTTGTCTGTGTCACTGTACAAAAATGAGACAATTTTCAAACAAGGGCAGTGGAATGCACAGCCTGTATTCTATTTACAAGAATATAAACTGAGTGCATCCCAATCTCTTGTTTCCCATTCTCCTGTCTCAGGTACACCTGGCTGCTGGTCACCCCCTGTCCAGCTTACTCCAACACAGTGAATGGGTTTCATATTTTTCAGGCTTCCACCTTGAGTGGCAGAAAGAAACACTGTATGTGCTCACCACAGATATATCTACATATACAGATATATAAATATGAAGTTATATCTTTATCTACAGAACTCAATACAGAATATAAAGCCCTAATCCAACACAGTTACTAACAATTAAAAAATTTTAATAAAATACATAAAAAAACCCCAAGCCCACAATTAAGAAAAGTGAATGCTCCACATGAAGAATTAACCAAACAAATCTATAAACCAACCAAAAGAATTCAGAATCTCTTCTCAGCTATCCAACAATTCAATGTTGATTCACAAACCCTCTCTCCCAAGTCATAAGTGGAAAATTCGGCTGCAACAGCCGCTTGGGCCTCTACACTTGCTGACTCTTCCTCCTTCCTGTAGCAATCCTATCAGAAGAGTCTTGCCTGCAGCTTTTCCTAAGGGGTCAACCCCAAATGTAATGTGATTATCTTGGGGCAGGCACAGCCCTGAAACCCTTTCACCCAGCCAGGAAGCTGTTCCATTGCTCATGGCAGCACGATCTGGTAATCACAGTGGGGTTGGATGAAGGGTTGGACTTGGTGATCTCAGAGGTCTCTTCCAACCCAGTTAATTCTATGATTCTGTGATCCCTCTGACTCTGCCTGCAAGAAACCCTTTGCAGGCCCCATAACGAAGCAGGAATCTAAGAGAAGAACCTCTTCTTCCCTGTCAGGACTAATCAGAAATGAAGCTGAAGTATTGTGCTGCCAGGGATGAGAAGGCAATCCTCAAATCAGAGCAAAGCCCTGCACACACTGCGTGTAATGTGATTAAACACAACTCTAAGTGATCAGTGTTAACAAGGGTCCCCTTTGTTTTCTGATCAACAGAGCAGCGTTCCACAAGCTCTTCCCAATTAGAGCTGTGGCCAGCCCTGCTGCTGAGTGTTCAGCAGCACCAGGGCACCCAGGGGAGGGGCAGCAGCGCAGGGCACCATCACAAACCCAGCTGGTGCCAGAGAACAGGCAGAGCCCACGCAAAGAGTCACCCCCAGAGGGGATAAAGCATCTCCCGGAGGAGAGACAGTGATTAAATGAAGTCCAGCAAATGATGCCAATAAACAAGTTTGCAATTATCAAAGGACGCCCAGGCAGCCAAAAAGAGGCTGCTAAAAGCTGTAATCACACTATTCTACAGTACCCACTTCAGAAAGTAGAGAAACATAATATATTTTGGCTGGAAAAGAACACATACTATAGCAGGCTATTTAAGAAAATTGCAACCTGCTAGAAAAACAAGCTCGAGTGCCTTACATTTAGGAGAGTGGGGCTGCATTTCTGATCCCATTTCTTACCTCAGGTGAATTATCTCCCTGAATCACACAGCAGCTATCTGACTGCATCTGTTTTCCTCTGACACCATTATATCCTCCTGTCCTTGACCAAACTGAGACTGAAAAGCTCTGGGGACTGCTAAAGGGGCTAAGTTTTCCATGAATATTTGCTTCTATTTATAAATTGATTTACTTAAGCCACATTACTGTAATTTGTGTATTTGCTTTCTGAAAAAAAACCTGTTCATTTGGGTTTTGCTGGCATGAATGTTTACTAAAGTAAATTCCAAAGATGTAACCAGAAGTATTAGGATCAGAAGAAGGCTTTTAAAGTGTACTGAAGTGTGTCAGTGCATTTCTATTTGCACAAGACAAATAATTCTCACTCAGTAAGCCAAGGAAGGGAAAGAAAATTTGGAGGTTCCCTGGCCAGCCATAATTAACCAGTACAGCACTAGGAATAAACACTGAAAGGAGAACACTTTTACCAGGTAGTATTTCAATACTTCTGCAGCCTAGAGTGACTCAAAGATGTGCTATGGTCACAGCTGACTGTACAGAGGGGACACCTGGATTAGACATACCCTCTCCTTTACATTTTATTTATTTGCAGCTATAACAGAGTTATGGTTAGCAACAGGTTCCAAAGCATAACTGTTGGTAAGAGTAACAGCACTGCAGTCTATTAAATGTAGTGCATCCTGATCTCTGGGTATAAGCCAAGGCCATGTCATAGGAGGAATCTGACCACTTACGTTCTGCTACCTTCTTTAATTTTATCAGAAAATTAAGCACCAAACTTTTAGGTGTCTACAAACCTGTAATTGATAATAATATATTGATGGTGTTTAAGCTCCTTTGCTCACTTCATGAAATGTTCCCTTTCTTTCTCCATACAATCCCCTCACTGTCTTTCAAGTCTTCATAATTTACCCTAGCAGAAAAAAAGCCCAGTACTGTTATTCTCAGCTGCCACCAAATACAATCAAACAGATGTACTCTCTACCTCTCATATTAGAGCTTTTAAAAGTCCCCTAGGGCAGGAGCTCAGAATCCATAAGAGATTTACTTGTTTTGAGAGGCAAATCTATCTTTGCACATATCCTATGCTACACCATCACAACTTTTTATCTGACCTGTATCTCCCTGCTAAGTTGTCTCACAGTATCAGGTACCTTGGAAGACCAAATCTGAATGTGAGTTTCAACATAAAGCATAGGCAAGTCTGAACAGCTACTTTTTCTATTTAAAGTACTGTTCCATTCTTAAATTATTTTGCTTTTAATTCCATGTTCATGTAACAGCAGACTAATGGTAATTTACCAAATAAATTACTTTATTTGGTTTTGCTGTTCTAGTAATTTGCCACACTGAAAGAAAAAAGTGCATGTCAACTCAACAAATTAAAGTCAAATGTGGTTTAATCATTTTCCCTTTAGCCAAGACCATTTACATGGCACAATTAAGTAAATGCTAAAAGCTGCAGGAGGAGTCTGGCAGAGCTGCCATTCCTGCTGCTGAACAGCGAGGGGGGCACTGCTGGGAACCCAAGGCACCAGTGCCCTCTGCCCCACACCTGGCCCTGCCCACAGCAGCACCTTTCTCTGGCAGCCCTGACAGCCCAGGATCCTTCTTCTGGGTGCTCCCACCCAGCCAGACCCTGCCCTGCACGAGGCAAGGAGCTGTCTAGGGTATTTCATGTCCACAGCACTCACAGAAAATGAAAACACCCTCTTGCTGTAGATTAGCAGCTTCTCCTGGACTCCCATTAAAGGAGGCCAGGGCATCAAAACCGTAAAACCTTGCACAAATCAAAGAGACCAGGGCTTTAGCCAATTTTCGTCAGCATCATGGCCATTTAAAGCACTGAAACCTGGTTTAAGTGTACTTTGTATTACACAATGCTGATTTGAACCTCTCCAGTCCAGTTTGAACTCTTGCAGATCAAGTTTTAAAGTACTTCTTATGTGCAGGCAAGATACACAACACTGCAAATTCTCTTGCACACCTCCACTGTATTTTTTCAGGCCATTTGTGAGCTGAGCTTTGAGGAAAGTCTTTAGTTCTTTCTTAGATTATTGAAATTGCTTTGCACTTCACTGCTCCTTTAGACCTTCAGGGGCATTAGCACGAGACTCCACCGTCATTCCAGGTATTATGTGATCCTGATGTCATGTGCTGTGACTCCCAGAGCTAGTGAATTGTATTTAGCAGGACTACAGTGGATTAACTAACAGGTTAATTTAAATGGCACATGTTCTCCTTTGAACTATTTGTATAACTAAAGCACGTATTTAGGCATGATTAAACTCAAAGCACACACTGATGGTAATGTATCTGGCAACCAGAGTAACCATCACTTTTCCTCAGCATTTTACTTATCAAACAGATCTGTGTAAGGAATAAGAAAGTTCCCAACAGGCACAAATAATGACAGGATTTTTGTGGGGTTTTTGGCACCCATTTAAAAACAGCCTCTCCTCATGTTGGTGTGCACAGGAGTCCATCCAAAGGGATATCACTCACGCTAAAAAAATGTGGACATAGCAGAACAATTTCTGGTGCACAGCCTCAAAACTGCTGTGTGTGTTAGTGCTGAACACCTGCAAACAGCCTCAGCTGCCAGGATCACCTCAGCAGGTTCTATTCACACACCTATGACGTATGTGGACAATCAGACTGGGCACAGTGCTAACCTGACTTAGCTCAGAACTGCATATTAAAGAACTACCTCAACTATGCTAAGAATTATGTTTAACTATGTTAAAAGTATCATTTTTCCATAATATGACCCTTCAGAATGGCGAAGTTTCTGCCTCTCACAGTCCCAGGTGTGTGGTGGGACAAGGTGTGAACATGAGTCTGGGCAATTCCAATGGGAAATGCTCTCAGACATTCAAACAGACTCCTGTCCATATTTCCTGGCTCACAGAAATCTGACAATGGGGAAGTGAACTCCACACCTGTTCCCTGAATCCCAGCTCTTCTGGGCTTACTGAAAGGGAAGCAGACCCAGCAAACAACACGGTATGGCTGCACTGTCTGCTTGGAAAGCCAGGGGAAGCTCCAGCAAAGCCCTGCTGAAAGGGATATTCATCCTGTGATATTCATTCCACTCACTCAGGGCACTACTGGCCTTCCTTCAGCTTCAATTATCATTTTCCTGAAGGCTGAAGGTAAAAGGCTGTTCTGCCTTTTGTCTCATTTCCAAATGCTCTGGTTTCCCCATCCCTGAGTTCAACATCTGACACAGGTGTAGCAGGGCACAGTTATCCTTTTCTGTGCTGACCAGTGGCAAGTTTATAAATCACAGATTTATTCCTAAACTCTTATGAGACACTGTAGTTCATGAACAGATTTGTAAAACACATCAGTTATAGGTAAGGGAAAAGTTAAAATTCAGGGCCCAAATATATAGCTCTGCAACAGTTTGTACCTGTGTTAAACAAAGCAGTATACCTGCAGAATTTACAATTTAAACTTCTTTTCTTGTAGACCAAACCAGATTTGAAATATGAGCCTGGAATTTTGTGAGCTGATTGGAACATGAGCTACTTTAAAAATATCACCATAAATGTTATAATTCCTGGGGGAAATGTGACAGTACTAGACAACTTTGAAAATCATTTTTCCTCCTCTGGATCCTAAAATGGGATCTGAATGCACCTGAAAACCCATTTCAGTTGTGTGTGCTGGTTCCCTGAAAAACTAGGATGTTACTGAGATTTTTTTCTGGTGTGCTTCACTGCATGGCCCGTGCACAGAATCACTGTCCATCAGCACGGGTTGTGTCGTGCAGGGGGACTCCTGCTTGCTATCCAGCTGTGAGAAATGCACAGGCTGTAAAATAACTTAGCAAAGGAGTGAAAGGGACTGAACCCCATGCAAATGAACTCAGTAACAAAGGAACAAAAGTATGGTCCTATTTCCGAAAGGAAACGGGAGAAGTCATGGATAATTTAGGGTTGGAATCTGATAATCATGTCCATTCCCAAATCTCTTGACCTCTTGGTGTAGATGGAACCCTCTCAGTTCTGCAGATCTGCTTTTTTTCAGGGATACTTCTCTGTGAGAAGTCTTGGCTCTGTGTTATTGGACAAGTTCTTCCCTTCAACTTGACAAATTGTTATTTCTTTCCTTGTACAGAAATAGTTTCAATGTTGATGTAAAAGACGTTCCTATTCTTACCTCAGGTTTTTAGAATTTTACCTATACTTTATTCTTGTGATCCTTTGAAGACAACAGATTTTACATGTTTATAGTAAGTACTTATTTATTTAATGAAATGAAGGATAGAAAATTCCCAGAGTTTGCTATGAACCTGCTAACAACAAAAGTATCAAAGATTCATAACCACAGACCCCAAACTCAGCACAGCCAACTGAACTTACCAAGAATCCAGGATACAGCTTTCTGACCTACCCAGCACTTGAAAGGTTACTATTTATTTTGAGAGAAGTGCATGAGTGCACTCTGCAGACTCCCTGACACGACTCATTCACTCCAAACTGTGAACTCATCACCGACTGGCAAACAGGACTGGCTGCAGGCAAAGCACCAACAAGCACCTTCCAAGAGACCAAGGGATGAGCTCTCCTGAGAGGGCAGCAGCTCTTGGGATCATGGCCTTTATTTAGAGAGAACAACTTCTTTTAAACATTTAAGCCTGAGAAGAAAACAAGTATGTAAAACAGTGTAAAGACTCAGAGTAAGGGTAACTGTCAGTCATTTTGTTACTAAGGTTTTAAATCTGTAATACTTTTCTTCTTGCAAACCTTTAGTTTTAAGCCTATAACAAAGAATTCTTGAAGCTCATTAGAAATATGCCACATTCCCAAATAGAGTGCAGAATTCTTGTAACTGAGAAATGCTTACAGCACAGTTTCTTCCTCAAAAATAGAAAAAACCAACTCTGCTGCCTCTTAAACACTTTAATGTTTCTTTATGGTGTTGGTTGAATATACTGGCTGCCCAATAATGCTATTCTGTGAACTGTGAGATGTCTGCATTCCATAAATAAAATGTAAACAAACGAGCTCTCATCAGATCACCTTAGTACACAGATAAAGTAATGAGCATTAAGGCACTCTGTATTTCAGTTAATTCTCAATATTTCTGTCTCAAAATTGTTTGTCAAATGTTTACTTTAAACTGAGTTGACTATTTTTCAGCTTTAAAATCTAAATTATATTTCTGCCCAATAATAAACTGATCTGCTATAGACTCATATAAATTGGTAACCTACCACTCATCAGCACTTGAATGACATTCCTTTGCCCATATAAAAGCTTTAGAAAGTCCCTATAAAAACCCATATGTAAGTTTTAGAAATCTCTACATTTTGTAGCAATAGAGTTTTATCTAGAAACAGTGACCCCATCAGGTATCACCTCTTTTATAAATTTGAAACAAACAAACAAACAAAAAACCAAACAGAAATCACACAAAGACAAAACAAAACAAACAAACAAACAAAACAAAAAAAACCAAAAAAAACCACACACCAAAATCATGTATAAGACATTATAACTTGAGATATCATCACTGATCTCTTAACAATATAATGTTCTATTTAACTTATATTATTTCTTCTAGTAATATTAAAATATTTCTACGTAGCAATTGTAACTATTTTTCTTTTCTTTAAACATGGGGCTCCCTTAAGGTGCAGTCCCAAACCCACGTGGCCAAACTACTGAGAGCAGTTTCCCCAACCAACCACTGATGACTGATCTGCCAGTCTTTGTGTATGTCTGAAATATTTTGGTTAATTACTTGGAAAGCAGTACCTTGAGCTCTCTCCCTTATTCTCTCTCCAGATAATGGTACTGAATAATAAGAAGCATTATTACTATAAATAAAAATCCACCTTCCCTTGACACCCTTAAATGTCTGCATCTCTTTTGTGCCGAAATCTAGGCCGGTGGTAGGCTATGATATTTTTCTTGTTCCAGATCCCAGTCTTATTTTTAGACACGTTATTACTGCTGAGGAAACAGAGAAGCTCTGCAAACAGTGTTTGTGTGCCACAGTTACACATTTTTTCCATGTGGGGGGAAAAAAAAAAAGATTTTCCTCGGCCTCCTTTTAACATATGGAGTTTGTCACATCAATCATGGGTGGAGAACATGTAGTGGCACCCATGTCATCTGGGTGACAGGGCTGTTTTACATACTATCAGTATTTTCGACTCATCCTTCCCAAGCTACAAAGCACAGACATTCTACTCAGCAATAGCACAGTTCTTCCAAAGAGGAGCTGTCTCTGTCAAGGCTTTTCTTCAGAAAGATGGAAAATGACCCCAGAGTAGTAATCCAGGTGCTTGAGCATGCAGTGTTTCTCCAGCTTGTGCAGTAAGCTCAGACTGGTGCTTTAATATGTATGGGATCATCACTAGGAAAACCTTCCCCTTGCTACCCACACTCACACAGAAGCCTTGGTTCTCTCTGCAGTGGTGCCTGGTGACAGGAGCAGTGGCCATGAACTGAAACACAAGAAATTCCACCCCAACACGAGGAAGACCTTTCAAGTGAGGATGGCAGAGTGCTGGACAGGCTGCTCAGGTAGGTCCTGGAGCCCCCCTCTCTGAAGACCTTAAACCCCTGAACACGTTCCTGGGCAACCTGCTCTGGGTGACCCTGCCTTGGCAAGGGGGGTTGGACTGGATGATCCCCAGAGGTCCCTCCCAACACCAACTATTCTGTGATTCTGTGAAAGATTATAAAAAATCTTGCCCCATTTACTTGTCCTTCAACTTTAGGAAGTGTTTTATCTCAAGCCCCAAATGTATCAAAATGGGCCTGTTACGTTCTGCCACTTTCCTGCCAGAGATCACCTCCTGCCACCCTTCTCAGGGCTCCCTTCCTACACTGAAATTATGCCAGCTCTGGAGTATCCCTGTTCTCTCGTCTACAGGCACCACAATATCATCAGCAATTATAATTTACCCTGGTAAGGCTCTTACTGCCAGTTACTGTTCAGTACATTGGCTTCTTGACCTCTCTGCAAATAGCTAGCTAACTAATTTAGGGTATAAATGGCTGTGATAATTATAATTCAATTTAATTTCCTTTCAGTAATTCACACACAGATGTTTTGATATCACTGAAACTATTAGCTGAAGAGACCACACACTGTAGAGTGCCTAAAAATTTAGCACTGTGTCCTAGAGGACTTAGGCAGGATATGAATGCAAAACTGCAGTTTCTGGAGATTATTACTTCTTAAGTGTGGAATCCTAAGAAATCCTTAGACATCATCCATTAGGAGACTCAGCCTGGAAAACCTGAATTTTGGCATTTAATTTTTCAAAATTAAACATCACAAATACTTATTAGGCACAGCATTGCCCAGCATAACATAACAGCATCATGTGATGGCATAACAGGTAAGCAAACCTGCCTGGCTGTCCCTCTTGCAAAAACCCTGCCAGGACAATTTCTCTCTCTGTCAGCTCCCTGCTCTGTTCTAGTCAATGTTTTCTAGGTCAGATAGCCTTCAAAATGCAATCCCACAGGTGAAATTAGCAGTGTTTGTCCCTCCCTTCATGGGTTTTTAACCATGAATCCAGTAAATAAAACATTACATTAGGACAATAAGATTTAATGTTGTCTTGCTCATAGGAATTCAAGTAATTTCTCTGAAAAAATGCTCACATGAGCTTAAACAGTCATTCAGGAAGAGAAACTCTCCTGGTTTATGACCATAACACTGTGTGAGGTGCTCCTGGTCCTTTTGGTGTGATGGTCTCTTTGGAAAGGCCCTTTCTGTGCAGTTCCCCTGGCTGAATTCATGTGCTGCACCAGAAATGCCCTTCATTTCTGAATGGGTCTCTACCATCTTTGCAAATACACACCCAGCGACAGCAACCCTTACAACAACAAATTCCCAGCCAGTCAGTATGAGCAACAAATCATTCTGTTTGTCTCACAGAACTCCAAATGGTAGAGGACAGCAGAAATACACTTTGTCACTCCCAGAAACACAAGCCAAAATTAAGAAGTCATTGTCATCTGGGTCCCTCGGTGAGCCCGATGCCAACACTTGACAAAGCACATATGTCATTAATGTCCAGGATAAGGAATGCATTCCTGTCACAGGACACACTGGCATTAATGCCCCTGTAGGACTCTGTCTAGAAAAGCAAGTTGTCACTGCTGCCTCTGAGTGTCCCTCTCAAAGGAAATGTATCACTTTGCTTTTAGGACGAGACAAATAAAATAAAGCACCGAGCATGACACAGAAAAAACCAGGAAACCTCTAAAGCATGCACAGCTTCCCGTCCCTTCCATGGCACCAGCACAGAAAGGGATAAATGGCACAGATGTTTGATAAATGGCAAGGCAAAGCAGCTGTGAAGAACATGCCTGTGACCATCCTGAGAGGGCAGCACCTTTTGCCCAGTATCGTGCAAGTTCTGCAAGCACACGAGCACATGAATGTAGAAATGACAACTCTGCCTACATAATGCATTTTAGATGGTTTTCCCTGCCTGAAGAAACTGTAAGTAAACTGTCTGCAGAGGTGATTTGTGTCCCTGGGTATAACTGTTTCACTGGGCTTCTGGCAGCAAGCAATTGTTTGTCAGATGTGATGCTCGTAAGACCTTTAACTGTAGTGATACCAGCAATTGCCTCTATAATACTTAACACATAAAACAAATTATAACAATATCCTTAAGATTAGCATATAAGTAATAGTGCTATATAAAACCTCATAAAAACAAAATGTATGGCTACAATAACCGTATTAAAAGAACCATTGTTCTGCTTTAAATAACCATATGAGCCACGTTTGGAAGATATTACAGTATTTACTGATTAAGAATAAGGAAAAGTCTATAGCTGTCATCTCAGAAGAAAGAAATTGATTCCAGTTTCTGTCTTTCCTGTAGGTATTGGAAGGCCAGCTCATGGCAAAAGCACAACACAACCATCTAAAGAGCTTCAATAATCCTTTCATGGGTTTAAAAGAATAGAATCACATCCTTTTTATGCATCCTTTTTGTTGTTTGGGTGGGGGGTTTGGGGTTTTTTGTTTGTTTGGGCTTTTTTCCAAAAGGAAAAATCACGTGTTAGAGACAAGATAAGAACATGATGCATACCATGAACTCCTGAACAGATATGCACATCACAAACTGAACAGTATCATCAACTGAACCTCTGCACTGCACTGGTGACTTCAAAAGTCAAACTGACAGTAATGCTAAAATGTCAAATGACACCAGTGCTAAACTGGCATAAAAAAATGAACTGGGACAATATATCTCTCTTAAACAGTGACAACACTCAGAGCCTGGGAAAAGGAAGATGCAGAATGGGTTTGTCTGAATGAGTGCCAGACGAGACTGCACCTACACACTGAGGAGATTTTTCTCTGTGAGGAAACGTGAAGAGAAAACCCTTGCTTTGTCACAGAACTGGTGCTTCCAGTCTCTTTAGCAGCTTCATTTCTCACTTGGCAGCTCAAGTGCTGAAAGCCAGTGAAAATGAAAACAATCAGAACGATCATGTTTCTGAGATCAACACAAGCTAAAGAAGATTATCCTCCGAGATGGGGACCAACAGAGGCCTCTTACACCTCCCCTGAGGTGCTCAGGGGTAGAGGTGTGAGCAGAGGAGCTGAACTGCTGGAGTGCCCCAGCCCCATCATCTCCTGTGCTCCACAGCCCATCCTCCCGGGGCAGGGAGCTGTCCTGAGCCCAGCACATCCCCAGGAGCTCTCCTGAGCCCAGCACATCCCCAGGAGATGTCCTGAGCCCAGCACACCCCCAGGAGCTCTCCTGAGCCCAGCACACCCCCAGGAGCTGTCCTGAGCCCAGCACACCCCCAGGAGCTCTCCTGAGCCCAGCACACCCCCAGGAGCTCTCCTGAGCCCAGCACAGCCCCAGGAGCTGTCCTGGGCCCCCCCAGGGCTGTCCTGGGCCAGACACCCCAGGAGCTCTCCTGAGCCCAGCACACCCCCAGGAGCTCTCCTGAGCCCAGCACATCCCCAGGAGATGTCCTGAGCCCTGAGCCCAGCACACTGACCCACTGACAGACAGCCAGGCACAGCAGAGCCATCAAAAGCAACACCAGTCATTTTTCATTTGCCTATGGACAGGCAACTTATGCTGATACTCTGATGATTACTTCCTATTGAATGAATCACCTTCTGACCCATTCTTCTCAGTCATTTTCATTGTACACTAAATCCCGTTTGCCATGTCAGACCCTCAATTTTATCAGAGCCACTAACACAATTTTCCAGAGCAGCAGCATTAGCTCAGCTTCCTCATTTTGTCTCTGGTGCCTTGTAGTTCAATTTCTAGGCGGAAATAAAGACTTGTTGGAACTTGCCTCCTGCCCCCGAGGGTAATCTCAGTCCAAACCCAAGAGCAGAATCTGGGCCTGACCTCCAGGCTTTGCCTCCCAAGAGGTGACACATCAGCAGATGATCCATATAAGTCATATTACTATCATTGAATAAAAAGCAATTTGCACTATCAAAGGAAGATTTCCAGCACTGAGATTCACAAATACCTGAAAAGGGAGCTCACTGTTTTTCTTTCTGATAAAAATGAGAGGAGAAAACACACACCAAAAAATCTCAAAGCACCAAATGAACGGAAAATTACAAATTTACCAGCACAATGCAAATTAAAATATGTTTGCATTGATTAATTTCTGAATCCTTCTGCACTCATATTTAGCAACTATATATGTCTTACAAAATCAATAATATACTAGATATTAAACAAAAACTAGAAAATCTTCTCTTTTCACAATAAAAGAATATTATGTGGAAGACAAAATACGTCAATTTTGTATAAAATAGGGGATTCCTAAATTTTATTTTTCCTCCTCCACTGGGTGGAAGTTTTAGATTTGCTTAACATCAACAATAGCCTGACCTAGCACAGCACTCCTTCAGTCAGAACGTCTGCCTTAGCATTGCTTAAAACAACTTCATTGAGAATTAACCACTGCCAAGCTCTCAGAAATACTTACAGGGCACTTTCAAGTTCAGTTAGCAACTGGAAGCTCAGGTCATGACTGTGTCATCAGAATAAAAATGAGCACTGCACTCAGTGCACTGGCTTGTCAGTTCATTTACAGAGATCATAAATAACAATGGTCCAAGGATGGATCCCTGAGGTACTTGTGTAATGACATCCATTAAATCTGACATGATGCTGTTTAATAACACAAGCTGTATGTGCCCTCCTAAGTAGCTAGCACCCAGTTAATTACAGATGATTCCATACCTAATCCACTCAATTTATCCTGTAAAGGAATATAATTTACAAAATAGACAATAAAAACAAATTTAAATGCACTCCAAACACATTCCCTGGAAACAACTTGCACTTAATCTGCAGTGTTTAAAAGCATCTGATTTTCTCATTCTAAATGAACCATAAACATTCAGATGCTGTTCTGCTGGAGAGTCCCTCATTGCAGCAGTGGCAAAGCAATGCAGCGTGCAGTGTTCTTGTGCTGAGGGTCAGCAGGGGTGCTCCCACAGCCACTCGAGACCCCTGTGCCCAAACTGGGCCCCCCAGGCTGTGACTCAGCTCCTGGGTACCCTGCAGTGTGACACAGCTCCTGGGTACCCTGCAGTGTGAGCAGGGCCAGGCTGTGACACAGCTCCTGGGTGCCCTGCCTGGCTGTGACACAGCTCCTGGGTACCCTGCAGTGTGAGTAGGGCCAGCCCGGCTGTGGCTCCAGGGCACTCTGTGCTGTCACGCTCCTCACCAAGGAACAGGGAGAAACGCTGAACCCAGAGGCTGCTGCTAAGAGGGCAGCAGTGCTCCTCTGGAGAGGAAGAAAAGGAGCTGATGTGATTCCCAGTGACAAGCAGAAAGTGTGAGAGAGGGAGAAAGGTGAGAAAGAGAGGGAGATCGGAGGCAGTGCTTTGGCTTGCTCTCCCACTTAAGAATGAGGGGTGAGTAGGATGTCTCCATAGCAACCAGCAAAAAGCACAGAAAAGGAGAGAGCAACAATGATTATAATAGGATTAGAAGAGGTCACACAGATCATCAAATAGTCCCCCAAAATCTCAGGCAATCGTGTAATAATAGCTGCTTAGTCTGGAGGTGCTCCACGGAACAAGCGCTCTGCATCCACACGTCATAAACTTCTTCCCTGACTTATGACTAATTTTGTAGTTAAAAATAAAATAAAATTGAAAATTATATACTCTGAAGAAAGGAGATTCAGGGAACAGGTATCCTATGTTCCTGTGACAGGAAGGAGTCTACTGGATCTACTGGGTGGTTTTAGGACAAGCATCTCACCTCCTGCTGCGAGCAAGGCTCTCCCAACAGACCCACACATCTGCCCTGAACAGTTTGATCTCCAGGAGAATTCCTTCATGATACTAACATTAGGAACAATGTTAACCCTCAGGATGGGAGCAAGACACATCAGTGGGATTTCTGAAAACTAAATGAACACCAGGTCATCCCCTTCTGCATGAATCTTGTCTCTGGCAACGTAACAGCATGGCCTGATACAGAACATACATGTTTCTGAAAGAGGTATCTGAAAATGAAAACAGGCTCCACACACACCAGGCTTAGTTGCAACACTCAATTTACTTCCAGAAAGTAGCCAGACACCACAATAGTAAGATATAAGGGTTCCAAGAGAAGGAACAATTTATTTCTCTCACTGGTGGGTGAGATTTTTTCAGAGGGCAGAGAAGGAACACATTCACATGCTCTGCCATTAGGCCAGGGCACAGGAGATAAATCTATCTGCTACTGGCTAGACAGAATAAAATAAAGATTCTCAGTCTGAAACTAAATGATGCTCCACACTTTTAGAAATATGCTCAGCCTTATCATTTCCCTCTGATACTGGAAGGAAACGTGGGGTGACAAGACTGCTTGCACTCTAATGCCCTTACACTGGTTATTTAGAGACCAGTGACTTTTAATTTTCAAATACAGTCCCGTGGTTTATATTGCTTTTAACCACACTGATGAAAAATCAGACAATGCACAGTACAAGCCTCCAACGTGACACTGGCCTGAGCTGCAGTTCAGGGGGAAAATCCATAACTGATGCCTGAGTGCTCCATGTGACTGGGGACAGGAAATAAAGACACTTTTCTTATCTACATTCCTATCCATCACATCTCAGTAGAAAGGATATTTCTGTTCCAGAACTGCATGTTTCATGAGAACCTGAAGATTTCCAGTGCCCCAATAAACAAACAGAAACGTCAAGTACATTATATATGCATTTGTAGGATAAATTTTGAATTGGCCTTCTTACACTGCATGATGGTTTGGGCTGCATTTCGTTGCTGTTGCAACTGTTTCTTCAATAGCAGGTGACGTCTAATTGGGCAATTTGCATTCCCTCTATGCCTCACATTGCTGCCTCTGACACTTCCTGCAGGAGTGCACTTGAAAGTGCAAACTGTACTCACATTGTAATTCCTGACTACAGGACACTCTGGAAAGGCAGCTCAGCTGAAAGTCTGAAGCCAATATGCTCAAGGTACAGTTTCCCACTCCTGTGTGAAGTGAAGTGCAGCGACACTTTAGGGCTGCTCTACTCCAGAATGAGGTGATCCACACGGCAGGATCAATTCCAGTTCATTTGCCTTAACCTTCAAGTCCTGCTACAGACATGGACTTAGTTTGTGTTGCCCAGCTCTGCCCTTCCCTCCTGAGCAGGTACCTGTGTCAGGCAGTTCCACAGCAGCTCTGAACCTGCACTCCTGTTTCCCCTGTCCCTCCCTGCTCTGCAGCTGTGGCCGATTGCGTTGGTTTTCCTTTCCCATGGAAGGGCGGGGGTGAGATCCAACACGTGAGCTTCTTTCCCTGTGCCTGGCAGAAGGCAGATGTGCCTGTGCCTCCCACACTGCTGCTCCCTCCCCTGCATGGCTGCTGACAGGAGCTGTCTGTGGCCTGTGCTCTTCCCCATCGCAGAGCCCCTTGCATCCCACCGGGACACCTCCACCCTGGCACTGGGAATGTCTGACAGCTTCTCCCAATAAATGTGCTAACAGAGGTGCCACACACACGTACAGGCATGGGGGGTACATGTCCCAGCCACTACCACTGCACCAAAGGCCCATGCCCAGCCCTGGGGTAGGGCCAGGGAAGTCCAACAAGAGCATCTTTGTCATGCTTTATGTCAGCACTGAATGTTCACCTTGTTAGACTTCCTAATCAATCCTACAACTTTTATTAAGCAGGATCTTTCTTTTTTTTCCTCTTTTCTCTTTTTTTTTAAAAAAAGTAAGAAGGAAATATTTCCAATTCCTCAGTGGCTAAGCAAGGGATAAGTCCACTAATGAGGGGCAAAAGCAGGAGACATAGCATGCCTGGATAACGAGAGAAGTGCTGCTGCCTTATCTTTCCCTTACTTTAATAATCTCTCTTTAACAGAAAAGCACACAGTTCAATACACAGCCTTGAGCTTTAAACTTCTGCTTGTCCTACAGGGGATTTCCTGCCCTGTCGGGTGAATTCCACTTAATAATACTGAATTCCTCTAACTGAACAATCCCTTCCTGTGGGAATTCAAAGACTTCAAGACTGTTTATTATATTTTAACTGATGATTTTCCCTGTAGCTTCAATTGTATTTGGCTTAATTTCATGGAAAATGTTTATTCCCTTCCTATATTTTCCTTTCACAGTCTCAGCTCACTCCTACCTTGCCCACAAAGAGAAGCAAAGTTACTTTTAGCTTGTATTATCTAACCAATATGTAGGATGCACTTAAGCCCCCCCACAGAGAGGTGTTATTTGCACAATGTATTACCTTTTCTTTTCTTCCAACACTGTGTGTAAGCTCTCCCTGGCTCGGCTCTCTCCGGTGTGACAAAGGTAAATTTCAGAATAACAAAGCAAGTTCAAACACCTCCTCACTGTACATTGGATGCCCAAGGGGAGACTTTACCACACAGACGATTATTTTGGACCCCTAACAAAAAAAACCACTGCAGTTCTACAGAAATAAACGTGCACCAGTTAAATAATATTTTGCTTATACCTAAACTAAGAGATCTGGAGGTGTTTTAATATTAAATTATTATTTCCACGTAGCCTAAGTAGCAGAGTAGTGTATTACAAATGTGATTAGAGTTGTAATGCAAAAGGCAGAAGGTCCCCATTCTCTTTTTCATTCCACATGAAGTCTGAAGTCACCGAACAAAGTCAGAGAAATCTCTCTGGCAGTGATAATATTAAAGAGAATATAAATGGTTTGCATACCCTAGAAATGTCTATGATAAAACCGAGTGTATCACAATATTAATGTTTCACTTATGCTGCACTTAATCTTAGAGTTTTCTATGTAAAATACATTCAGGTGATAAAAATCTATCAAGTAATAAATATGTAGGCTATCTGATGAAATATATTTGAATTTCTGCTTGGACATTTTAACTTTTAGTTGAGACATCAACCAAGGCCAAAGATCTAAAATCCATATACTTCAAAAGAGGCTGATTTTTGGTACTGATTCTGTAGTCTGGGACTCTCTTTGAGGTACATAACTGAGTTCTCTGATGATATCTGTTAAAATGCTGTTTGGAGCCAAACATTTACACAATGTACATCACCAAATGGATTTTTTTTTTCCCCTCAAATACATTTTTATACCCTGGCAGTTTGTTAAAAAGAAAAATAAAACTAAACCTTAATAGCATTGATTACAAAATCACAGCAATCTTATAACACAGATCAACACATACGCTGTTACAGTAATTTTTTCTTTTCATCTCAGTGGTAGTACAGAATAATATGGACCACCTTGTTTTATAACATTACTGTTTTAACAGGGAGATGTGCTCTGTGATATAACAGTTTTTCCATCTGTATCCTCTTTGATTCGAATGAAACCAATCATTTTAATTAAATGCTACAAGTAATAGCATAGTATAACACTTCAAATTGAAGAAATCATTTTCAACATATGGCATAAGGTTTTGTACTTGCTCCAGACCAACAAAAAAAAAAAAGTGTTTTATTTAATATTTGAGGTTGTAAGACATTTTTATTACCATGTAAAGTTTCAGAAACATTTCTGAACTATAGAAACCAGTTTCTAGTTAACAACTGAGGTCCTGGATCCACTTCAAGGCCAGCAAAAATAAAATACTTGAAGTTTAGATCTCTCTGAAGGCTGTGAAAAACCCTTTGATATTTTAACTTTGAAAACAGCTCCCTTACAAATTTTAACTACAGCACAGATAACCATCTGACGGCTGCTCAGTGGATAAAACTGTGAATAAAACCAGCTCCAGTCTGCAATATCCAGGGGGCACTCAGAAGCAGTATTAGTTAGGAGGAAAACAAGCCCCATTGTTACCCTACAGGAGTGGCATCCTCAGCAGAACAGCTCAGGTTTGGAAGCGTTTCCCTCCTGTACCAGCCAAGGCCACACCCAAACTGTCAGCAGTCCCGACTGTGCAAGCACCACTTCACCTGATGAGCACATCCAGCCCCACGTACTTTAAAACTGCTCCTCAGCAATGGATCCTGATGGAAAATACACAGCAAATAAGAAAAGAGGGGAGCTGCCTACAACAGACATCACTGCCTACGTGATATCATATAGTTACGGAAAAGAATAAATTTGGCAATCAAACATGAGAAACAAAGCTACTGGCAGGTCTTCTGCTACTGGTGTTTGTTGTCCTACACTATGAAAAGTCCCCATTTCTGTCAGTAACTACAAATATGAAATTCAGAAGAATGTATTATGACTCTGGAGGGAGAGAAGAAAGTAAAAAAAAATTGTGCTCATTCTAGATAATATATCAAAGATAAAGTTTATTTGTGTTTTAGTGTCTCTGGATGCATTGATAATTACTCTTTTTTCTTTTTTTTTTTTTTATGTGCAGGTTATGCCAATATTGTTCAAATAGTAAAGGAATTTGCACCCAATTTAAAGTCCCTTTACTGCCAAGTAATATAAAGAAGTCCAAATTTAAATGAGAGTTGGGTCACTGCCCTCTAAAATTTTATTACCTTCTAAACTATGGAGTCAATTTACATTTGTACAGGAAGAATTGCAGTGCAGTCAGATGTGAGCAGAAACACTTTATGCTCACTTATTTTCTTCCTCATGAGGAAATAATACATAAAAATACACGAGAAAGCCGACCCAACAGAGCAGGGTGGTGGAGCAGACCTCTGAACCCCAAATCCTAAACTGCTAAATCTGCTGATGACACCGAACTGGGAGGAGCTGTCAACCCCTGGGAGGGCAGAGAGGCCCTGCAGAGAGACCTTGACAAATCACAGAGAAGGGCAATCCCCAACCAGAGAAGTCAAACAACTGCAGTGCTGGATTGTGCACCTGGGGTGGGAGTGGGAATGGAGAGAGAGCAGCTGTGGGGAGGGACATGGGGGTCCTGTCCATGGCAAGATGAGTCAGCAGAGCCATGACTGCAATGTTTTCAGCTGTCATAAACACAAGGATGTAAAACTGCTCAACTGCTGGCATTCATGATCGAGCCTTCTGCAACCATAAAGGTTAGAAAACGCTTGAGGACAGAAAAAAGTCAGAAAAGGGGAATAACCACACCATCTTCCACCTCCAGTGGCAGCTAAGTTGATTATTTCACATGCTAGAGTTAAGGCTTGATTTACTGTTCCCAAGTTTCAGCTAATTTCTCCATTATCAAATCTGGTGTGATAACTGAAGGGTTCTGTGTGCCTGACATATCTGACAGGTGACACAGATAATAAAATCACTGCTCCCATCAAATCCAGCATCAGCTCTTTGGAGACTACAGTCACTCTAAGCCATCCTGAGTTTAACAATTGCAAACATTACATTTCTAAAAAAGTCCAATAGTAAAAGGGGGCAGAGTAACCTTAACAAGAGTTTCTTTTCATGCTGCAGATACACTGATGCATCAGCATGAAAGAAAAGACAGACAAGGGAAGTTGGCAGGAACACTGACTTGTTTTCAAAAATATATTTTCGCATTTGCCTCTGCAGGAAAAACCTTTTCAGCATTCATGTGCTAAGCTTCATTTAGAGTCTGGATGGTTGTGTCCATGTACACTTGCAAATAAAATATTATTTATGGGCTGAGCTAACAAATATTTACTACTGAACATATGGGGGAATGTTCAGCTGGTGTAAATCAGCAGAGCCACCAATCTCATTTACATTAGCTGAGGCTACAGCACGTTATGTTTATTACATTAGGGACCCATTCATATGGATAGGATTTACCCTGGTAACCATCTATAGGTTGCTTAATCCAATCTGCATATTGACAGGGACAGCAGAATCCCTTCCCTACTTATGCTTTGTGCAATGCAGAGCCTTAAACTGCTGTCTAATGAATATTTTGTTATATCTCCTACACAGACATAAGGTCAGTGTTGTGTTCCCAATATTTTCATAGAAACCAGCTGAAGAGTTCTATTGGTTTCTAAACCCTTAATTCTACAAACAGTGCCATGAAGGGCTCAGCAATGCACAGCCCAGGCCACAAAGGTGTGAGCACAGCCCTGAGCACTCCCTGCCAAGGACAGCAATCCTTTGGCTGCTGCTCAGGACATTCAGCACCCCACAGGATTTACTCAGCAGCCCCAGTGTGCAATCAGCACCCTGTCAGAACACCACACCAAGGATCACGTGGCTTTCTGGAGCAAGAGAGCCTGGCAGCACTGTTTCCTTACAGACCCTCTGTCCAAAGAGGAAGTGTTTCCTCTGAGTGAAGAGCTTCTGTGTAACACAGGGATCCATTCCTGGATGACACCCAGCTTTACATCAGTGTGAAAACAAACACCACCAAACCCAAAGTGAAACCCAGTACCCGGGTTTGCCTTTCAGCTCTGGCTGAAGCACAAAGGTAAATCTAAAAATTACTAAAGCAATTGGAAACAGAAGCTGTGCAACAATGGAAACTTCACACATTTTTGCCACTGGTTGTTTATATAACCACAAATAGCAATATTTTATTGCCAGATTTGCCTATCCACTAGACAAAGAGGCTCCTACATAGCATACAGGATAACTGGAGGTAAAATTGAATGTTCTCCTCTCCACCACAACCTGTCTTCTCCCGTTTTCTCTCAGTTACTGTATTTTCCATATTGCTTCCTGCAGCATTTACAGCTTACATTTTGAACCAAGGATCAAGTACTTAGAAACATATTTCCCTCCAGGTTTTAAACTTCTTCACTCATTCTTTCTTTTCCCAGACAATTATTTCAAAGCTGTTGCTCGAGTAAGCAGTAATAAAAGGTAGCAGACAACTGACCTCCTCTATATTTTTGGAAAAGTAATTAGTGAAATTCTCTGGAGACCCAGAGACATGGGTGATATATTACAACCTGCAGGTGGTTTAGAAAGGCATATGTTACAACACCCATACAGTTATAATCAACTTACATATTTTAATGTAAAAGTTAGAGGGAAATGTGTTTTTTAAGCAACCTATTTCAGTTTCCTTGGACCAATCCTGTCTCCTTTAAAACATCTGTTATTGCAGACCTGATGTCACAAAGACAACTGATGGTGGAGGCAGACATAATCAACTAAAGTTTTCAACACTGCTTATCTCATCCAACAACCAATAACTATCTCCCTGCTAGGATTCTGCAATAGAAGAAACAATGTAAACCAGGCACACTCATTTTTCATCTTCTCCTTTGGGCATTTTTGCTTGTCATCATCACTGCACGCATTTACTCCTTCATAAGTGAGACCTAGAAGCTGTCTCCAAGAAAATATTTCAGGTAAAATGTTGAAAAGTGGGACTGCCAGCCAGTGATTTCAACCAAGACATCTTATTTCCTCTTTCAAGACTAAAACTAAATCTTAAGTACCCTTGAAATCACATTCCTTTCAGCACATACAGATTTCTAACAGTGGCAAGGATTTCAGATTTGCCTCTTTTTCCACTTTAAATGGAAAAAAAAAGTTTTCATCTCAGTGATCTCATTTTTACATACTTGAGGTGCTACATATAGCAGTGCTACATATATGACTGCTAGTGAAAACGTTCCAAAAGACCCAAAGGAAATAAATCTACCACACAATACTTTTCCCCAATCAAATTATTTAGTTAGGCACCTGGAAAAAAAAAAAAAAAAGTAGGTGCTGGTTTTTGTGGGGACAGAATTGATTTCCTCTGCAGTAGCTGGTGTGGGGCTGTGTTTGGATCTGTGATGAAAACAGTGCCAATAATTCAGGGATGTTTATTTTGTACTTACACAGAGCCAAGGCCCTTCCTGGTTCTTTACTGCCACACTGATGGGAAGGCTGGGACAGCTGATCCCAAATGACAAAGGACTGTTCCACACCACAGGACATCGTGAAGAGGGTGAAGATGGAGGAAAGGGGGATGTCTGGAGTGATGGCTTTCGCCTTTCCAAGTAACCCCTTGGTGTGAGGGGGTCCTGACTGCAGGAGGTGCTGAACACCTGCCTGAACCCTGACTGCAGGAGGTGCTGAACACCTGCCTGCCCTGGGGAGCAGCCAGTGAATCCCTTGGTTTGCCCTGCCTGTGTGCACAGCTCTCAGGAACCTGTCCTCACCTGAACCCCTGAGCTTCCCCACTTTCACTGCACCCCTCTGGGGGAAGGAGCAGCTGCTGAGTGGGGCTGAGCTGCTGGCTGGGGTTAAACCAGGGCAAGTCCCTTTAGAGTGAGCCAAGGGAAAAAAGGACCAGCTATAACTGAGCCACTGAAGGAGAATGTGATGGAGCAGAGACTGGCAGGTCCTCGTGACGCTGAGAAGGGAAAGCAGCGTTCAGAAGGCGCTTCTTTAGAGGTGCATCTTTTGTACTGCTCGTGTCAGAGTCTCCACAGGGAGAAAGAAGAGTGGTTGCACTCTCGCTCCCTCAGTGTATTCCAAGAACAACTGAAAATGAGAGGCTGCAATTGCCAAACCTTTCTGGTTCCCTGTACCTGTTGCTGCACACGCTGGTGCATTAACAGGAACATGGTGACACAGCCTCCATAGCATTGCTCACCTCCTAGTTTAGGGCTAGACAGTGCAAGAGGGGAGATGGAAGTTCCTGGCATATGTCAGCTCCAAGATTTCATTCAGCATGCTGTTCTGCTCTCACACATCCCTGGATTTACACTCAGTATACTTTTCTAGTGATTTAATGCAACAGAATAACTTGTATGAGCTTTTGTCTTTATTTTAATCAGAAATGGAGCAAGGAATGCAGGGGAAAAAAAAAAAGCACCAGCAATTCAAAGTTCAGTTCCAGAGAAGTACAAATCAATTTCTGATTGCATGAACACAGGACAAAGCTTGGAAATAGTTCTTGATTAATAATGATCATGTTATGAATAGATTTACCCAAAGGAGGAATGCAAATCAAAGATTCCATAATGATTTCTAGTAGAAACCTTCATGACTAGAATCCACACTGAGATGATTTGGAATTCATGCAAAGGTATTTGTCTACTCTTTGGAATCTCTGAGAGCAATCAGTTTGCTGGCATTAACTGTATGAAGTCTTCTCTTGATGTATCTCTTTCTGCTTCTAGCTGACATTATTCTTTAATTAAGAACTAAACAGGGTATTGCCAGAAGCAAGACAGCAAGGAAGGTTTCTTCACACTGGTGAGAATGTCTATTTTGCACAAGTTTGAAGTGATGTGAGTGAAGTTCTGATTCAAACCCTGCCTCATCATATTTGTCAGAGGGTTGGGAGAGGGGCTGACTGGGGCCTCACCGAGAGACACAAAGTGATCCCAGGCAAAGGAGCCTTCCTTGCTTATGTTTGCCCACCTAGATGTACACAGAGAAAAGCTGGAGCTCAACTGTAATAACTGAACTTGAAACCACACCAGGTGTCAGTGAAGTCAAGAACGTCCAGCTATTTTAATTGTCAAGTTAAGCTGGTGAAGTCGTGGGTATTTTTGTTTGATTTCATAGTATTTTTGGGTTTTTGTTTGTTTGTTTCTGCGTTTTTGTTTGTTTGTTTTAGGTGCTTTGTTTGTTTGCCTTAACTTTTGATATTTTGAGGGGCTTTTTGTTTGTTTGTGGGGTTTTTATGTAGTGTGCTTGCATTTAAAATTGACTGCAGTGTTTATAGCCATATAGCCTGTTGTGGATTAAAGACCCTCAACAGAGCTCTGTGCATCATATGTTGCATCTTCTGATTCAGCTGCCTTCTAGAATCATAGAGTCATCAAGGCTGGAAAAGACTTTTAGGATCACCACATCCAGCTGGCACTGCCACTGCAACCCCCAAACCACTAAAGCAGCTCACCCAGAGGCAGCTCCAGATGTCTCTTAAACACCTCCAGACACAGTGGCTCCCCCACTTCCCTGGGCTCCCCCACTTCCCTGGGCACCCTGTTCCAGTGCTTGTTACAACAGAACAGGAAAAAAGGGGGTGGGGGTTATGCACAGATCCTAATATAGTTTCAAAGGAAAATGTAAAATGAATTTACCACTGAGAAAATTAATTTATAGAAAGACAAAGTGACCTCCTAAGAAGATACAGCATATCTGTAGGTAACCTGAGAATAAACCCCAGGGGTTTCTCTTCTCAGAGCATGTGTATCCTGTGACTGTACACCTTCAGCAGCAGCACAGCCCAGAACTCAGCAAAGGATAAAAGATCCAAGCTAGTTAAGCTTTCACAAAAGAAATTTGATGATCCTGCAAGCATGTAATTACAGAGCCACCTACTTTCAGCCCTGTCTCAGCACATCAGCATCTCCCTTCATCTCCTTTGCATGCTTTCTAACCTTTCAGATCCATAACCCCACCACTCACAAGCCAGTGTACAATGCCCCAGCTGAAAGTTTAACCCACACCTTGCATCAGCACACTGATGCCCTCCCAGCAGGTTGGTGCCAGCCTGGCTGTGTGGGATGCTCTCCCCTCCAGCTAGGGCTCATCAGCAGCGCTGCAGTGCGAATGACCCACGGGGTATCTGCCACCTCACAAACATCTCCATGGAAAGATAACTGTTTGCTACCTGTGAAAACCGCTCTGAGCTCTCTTTATAAGCCCAAAGTGAGAAGAAAAGTGCCTTGCTTTTTCACAAAAGTAAGAAAATAGGATTTCCCTGTGTAGCTGGGAACACATCTCTGTTCAGCTGGCACACTGCTCGACTGAATAACTATAAGCCAAATTTTTCATTTGGATCGTGCATAACTCTTGCTCATTTTAAATAGGGGCTATCTAGGAGTAGAGTTTGACCTAGTTTTTCCTCAAGAGTATACACAGAGAAAAGGAACAGGAAGAAGTGATGAGATAATTCCCAGCTGATTGAAATTTCTGTGGAGACGCTAAATCCAGAACACAGTCCCACAAACAGTTCCTTGACAATCTCTAGTGAAACAAGCTATCAGAAATGCCAAACACTGTTAGCTCATTCTGGAACTGTGACAGAGTTTTGCTTTGGTTCTACATCTCATGAATTTATCATGACTGTATATTATTTGCCTAAATAGACCTGCTCCTATAATTGTGCCAAACACTGCTGAAAGGAACTCTATGTTCTTGTTATTCAAATCAACAGCCACATTCAAAGAACTGAACATAAAGGTGAGTTAACTGAACGTGAGTTCTGACTTTGGCCAGAGTCAAAACTCTGGAGGTCTTGTTTTCATTTTTATCAGGGACAGAGCACAACAGATGCACCTCTTAGCTCCTGGGGTTTCCTAAACAACTGCATTAAGCCATGTGAGCCATCAGAGCTCTGCGTTTGCTGACATGGAATAACCTTCTCCATTCACACACACAGCTGTGGGACCAGCACAAAGCCTGAGCAGAGTTTATAGCACTCTTTAATCTTCGAGTCACTGCTGGCTCTATCACACCAGGAGTTTGGTTGAAGCTGTTCTTCCCATTCCACCCCCACTCCTGGCCTGGTATGCCCTGGGGACAAAGCAGGAATGCACCCTGAACCCATCCATGCACCAACCAACTGCTGAGGAGAGACCTCAGGATTCAGAGAGTTTGTCACCTTGTTTGTCTCTATTAAACAGCTCCTGAAACCTCCCACCAACACGAGGAAACCCAAGCAGTTAACTAACATAACAATGGTTTTCAGTATCCAGCTTACTCTGCACTGCTAAAATTATGCACTGTTAAGTAGATTGAGGCAATAAGTATCAATGTTTCTAATAATATCTGCATTCTTACTGAACACAAATTTCCTACTCAGTGCCTTTTCCAGAATCATTCTTTGTTTCTTACACATGTAGGGGAATTATTTTCACCCCTTCTGGCTCTTCATTGCTAACCTGTCTGAAGTGAGTTCTCAGAAAGGCTCACCAAAGACCCTGCTATTTCCCTCGCTATCCACATCCAAACCCTGGAATCTAATGCATTTAAGGCTGCTGCTCTGTCAGAGTTAATAGTCATAATTGCCTAATTATCGGCTCTAGTATGATGGTAAAACCTTTTAACATTTCACTTTTCCCCAAGGAGTGTGTATTGCAGTTTCTGGAATGCTGCCTTACCCTTCTTTTGGGAATACTTAGGCAAAGAATTCATTCTGCTCTCAGCTAAATGAACCTTCTGCTCTCCCTCTGTAGCCATACTGTCTCTTTGCCTGGCTGTTTTACATGAAGTGTATACATCTATATTGAGATATACAGTAAATTCTGTTTGCCAAATTCCCACCTCAGTTACAGGGAAGCAAATCACATGGGGAGTAATTTTGTTGAGCTAATCAGAATTAGTTTAGCTGTGCAATGTCATAATACTTTAAATTCCCTCTGATTTAGTCCCTGTACATGCTGAGGTTGCTCAGGTTTAAATCAGAGGAGTCCTGTGATGGCTCTAAACTACCAGAACATAACTTCTGTTCTAAGTGACCAAGAGGGGTCACTCTGTAGGTGAACTGAACACACTTCTAAGACATCCAGGCAAGATTCTCCATCTCCTTATTCCTATGAAATCACCTCCACCAAATCAAAGTGAGAGACATTGGGTATAAACCATGTTGCTAAGAACAACATCCCAAGTAGATGTTGAAATAGTTGTGAAAAAATAATTACCTTTCTTTATGGCACGCTACAAACTTGATACAAAGAGATTCAAGTTAAGGTCATTGTTCTAATAACAAACCTAAAATCAGAAGTACATCCAATCAGGATTGACTTTTGTGAACCATGCCTTCCCTCTTTGGTACTTTATTTTACATTGTTGTGTTCATATCCCTTCAGTTCTACAGTCTAAACTCTTGCAAGTTTGGGTCTTTTAGGTCAACCTATTTATAAACCCTGTTTTTCTTCCTGCCTACTTGGTAAAACAACTTTTGTTTGTGTTTACATCTTCCTTTAAAATTAGAGGTTTTATTCTCCTCCTCCCCATATTTTGTTTGAAATGTAGGGATAAGTTTACAGTAAAATCCACAAAAGGCAGCTTTAAATGGCAGAGGGAATGGTACAGCTAGAGCAGCACAGAGCCCTGCACAAGTAAACTATTTGTTTTGCTGCTCATCTCAAGAGCAAGCTGTCCAAAGCTGTTGTGCCTGAGTTAACTCCCTTCCAGAGCAGCTCAGGCACTGTGAGGTTTGGGCACACAGATCCACTGATCAGCAGATTTTTCCTTCCATTAACTAATTAATTGCTAACTTTACTAATAAAGCAGTCCTTGGCTCTTATTGGCCAAGTTTCAAGTCATGTCCCCAGCACTGCAGAACTGTGTTCTGTCCCTCCATCCTACTGAAAGCCTCCCCTCTGCCACCTGCCCAGGAAGACGTGTGAGCTGATTCCCTGGGACCGGGATATCTGCACTGCACATTTGAGAGCAGCCTTACCCCCCACACCCCTGAGAAACTGCCTGTCCCATAAAAGGCCTCCATAAACAAGAAAGTGTAGCAGGGGATCACACATGGATCACTTCTATTAGGCTAACAGAGAAACGACCTTGTGGGAGGACATCCTTGGAAAAGGAGCTAAATCTGCTGATGACACAGAGCTGAGAAGCAGTAAATACAGAGGAACAGAGCAAACAAAGTCATAATGATTTGGATAGAATTAGGCTTATGGGATGCTAAGTAGTTTATGCAGTTCCATGTAAAGAAGTAAAAGGTAATGAGGCTAGGGACCAAAAATAATCACAGAGACCCAAGTCTAAATTAAAGCACAACACAGAATACAGACCAGGAAAAGGAAGTGGGAATAAGACAGTTTAAAGTGTTTTCCACGATCATGCACAGTATTTGGCCGCAATAAAAATGCAAACAAAAGTTCAGAACAAGAAACTGGATAAGGTAGAGGGGAAAGAATAAAAAGGGAATTAAATTCTTCCAAGGGAAGGCATTCTGGCATCCCATGACAGAATACTGAGGCCACATGTCAAATACTGTGTGCAGTTCTGATCACCACATTACACTGCAGAAGGGACATCAACAGGATGACATAAAGCACAAACTGGACATCAACATGTCTTATGATTTGGGAGGACAGGTTAGTCACTCTGAAGAATGACTGGTCAGCTTCAGCATTGGCAGGGTTTCATAAATGATTTACAAATCATCGTAGTGCTACATCTCATCCTAAGAGAAAGGCCATGTGTTGATGACAGTCTGATAGCAAATTCATGCAAAACATTAAATTAGATATTAGAAAATACAAGCAGTAATTCAGCTAGACACTGCAATACTTCTCCAAGGCACACTGCAGCAGTTCTGTTTATTTGAGTCCTCAAAAGCAGGCTTTACTGAGTCAGTCTGATTCTGCTGACTTTTAACAGGCAGACATCCCGCTAACTTAGCAGGAGTTCTGTATGAAAAATACTTAGTATTGTACTCATCATTCATTAGATTTTTAAGGAGCTGAAAAAAGTGTAGAGATAGAGTTCATACTGACACCAAGGAAAACTGTGTAGCTACAATTCCTGCTGGAATTGTTAGAAATGGTGTTGTAAGAGGCATAACTCCGAGTCAATGATATAAGTACATGCTCTAATTTCACAGTAGTAGTAGGCTTATGAGACAGTCAGTGGAACCAGTCATTTATTTGAGATAAGCTCTTGTTTAGGCCCTATGAAAACTTTGGGTAAATGCATAAGAGATTTGCAACTATTCAAGCAGTTTTTATGAGTTTGCAGTCTGCAGACTTCTCATGTATCCCACAACATGTACAGGCTCACCTACAAAAGGACAGAATATAAATACCTCCAAGTTCCTACATGCAACTAATTCCAATGTTTAAGCTGAAAAGGTGCCAAAATGTGTGTGACATCTTGACTAGGTCTGAACAGCCAAGTTTTCTGACTGGGTCTGAAAAGACTGATTTTAAAGCATTCAAAATATTAAAACTAACACCTAGCAAGGATCAGCCACGGAAATCAAGGAGTATTTAAATATTTAACATTTCAAGAAAAAAAGTCACCATTATAAAAAAGAAACCACTTAAATACCTTTGAAAAATGTACCCAATTTCTCTTACTTCATATCACTAGATGTCTTTTCACCTCTGGACACTACACACTAAAATACTTCAGAAAATCTGAAAACACACCTTGATGGTGAGATGTTATATATCTCATTACAATGTATTATATAAAACATTCTGCCCTTTATTATTAATTCTAATTAACTACACTGGAAGTTGCTGAAGTAACTTAGATCACACCTTCAGTAGACGTGAATTAATTTATTTTCAGGGTTGTTAACTAGTTCCTGCTCAGTCAGGGCATACCAAAATCTTCTGTCAATAATGCCTGGATTGAAAAGCCAGCACCATCTGACAGATCTGGCACAAGGACCAGAAGAAATTTGATGAGAACAGCAGAACAGAGACATCATAAAGATGCAGGGGAAAATAAACCCATCAAAGCTCCTAAACTCAACGAGACAAAAAGAACCCCCCCAAACAACAACCCCCAAAGAAAAAACGAAGAGGCTGAACTGGAACTGAAACATGTGCAGGACACACAGAGGAACAGAGAATCAAATAAAAGGGATGCTCATGAAAGGGAACAGAACTTTCTGGAGAGATGAAGGGGAGCCTGGGGGAAGCCTCCAGAAAAAGAACTGCATGAAAGTGTTCCAAAACAGGAGGAAAGGGGGAGGAAGAAAGCAGCGAGTAATGGGGAAACAGAGAGTACACAACAGCATAAAGATGAGAAACAAAGGCCAAAGATGAGAAATGTAAAGAAAGCATTTCCTTCCTGTAACAGTATCACAACTAAGCTGTCTGATGTCAGCCACGTGAACTCAGTGTTTTTATGGAAGGGGGACCAGAGTCCCTCATCAGACAGACCCACTGAGGTTTCTGTCTGGTTCAGAATTACTGAAAGAGGCTAAAAGGAAAAAAAACCCAAACACCTTTGGCATTCTGGAAAATTTAAAAACCTAAATAGCTATTTAGACCTGGAGCTCATGAATTTAGTAGAGTTGATGAGGATTTAAATATTTTCTCTCCTAAATTTAAATCAGAGTAACAATGTATTCAGTACATATATTAAAATGAGATAATATGCAGATAATAAACTTTTCTTCAGTTTACTTTCCTTCTAGATCTTCTGAAGCCAAAATGCTTTTGTAATATATGTCCACTCCCGGGAGAGAAATGCACCAAAACCAACAGCACAGAGGAGGACTCTGTGTCAGCTGTAAATTTGTCATCTGTATTTGATGTGTTCATTAGAGCTGTTCGTTACATCACTCTCAATCTCCATGGTTCCAGACATTTTGAGTCATTTCTAAGTGACAGAACAAATTTTTACTGCGTGTCATCCTCCACACATTTCCTTCTGAAACTCTAGATTTCAAAGTTTAATTTTTTAGGATCTGCAAGACAGATACTGTGACAGGAAAAAGGTACTTTGAACACACTGTTAGGTCCCCTTTAAAATGAATGGTCAGCGTCCCAGAAGACAGCAGAGTACACGTGATGGTGGATGTTCTGTTTATTATAGGAAAAAAATCCTCCTCCTCTGAGACTTCACAAGCTGGAAATTCAGTTTCTCTGCTGTCTGTTACACTTGGGTACTTCTGCTTAAATTATCCATCCCAGAGATTCCTTCTTGTCTTAACTTCAAGCTTGTCACATTAAGACATGATGGAACACTAATGCCAGCAGCTTTTAGCTAACAGATACAAATGGCATTGACTGCTATCTCCTCAACTTCCTTTTCTATTGGCCTAATGTAAACATTTTCAGTTAAAACATCGAGGAAGTCAGACATAAAATACATTTCTCATGTTTATACACAGGCCATTTTCATTCCACATATTAAAAGCTGCAATCTCACAATATTAATATCTACATAAAATAGGTCACTGAATTTCATGAAGAAAATGTTGCACTGAGGGTTTGTGCAACTCACTCTACTCTTGTCCCTGAATTAGGAGGAGGAATCATTACAAGATAAAAATTTGTGTCAGTGTAAGTGGAATGGAATAATTAAAAGCATACCATAAACTTTTATAGTATTTTTTTCCCTAAAAAAAATAGTATCATGGTAGAATTTCTTTAGCCCATGTCTTTCAAGTAGACTAGCACTCCTATGTGAATTCAGTTTTACCCAACTGGCCCACTCTTTACTTTGTGCTGATACTACAGGACTTATCTAGTACCTCTTTTTGATACAGGACTATTCCATTTCTCTCCAAACCACTTTCTGTTTCCCCATTGCCCTGGTTCTGAATGGTAAAGAATGGAACAGAAACTGTGTAGTGCAAATGAGAAATAAACACAGGCTCAAATGCCAGTTCTAAGAACAGGGTTATGCATTAACAACTTCTGTTTTCAAAGTTGCTGTAAAATACATTATGTTGTACATTAGAAGAGATACTTAGCTAAAAGTACCACTACATTGGCAGTAATTTCCCATCTGAAGAGATGAAAAATTTTAGAAATACTCAGTCAGGCAAAAGTTTAATTCAGATTTTACTGCTAAAACTGCCAGCCAGCATAAAGTACTTAAAGCTACTATTTATATTTTTAACTATTCTTCTTTTATGAGTAAGTGGGTAAAATAGTTGCCCAAAATAAATTGCACAGAATAAAACACTTCAGTGTGACTGGTATGACTGGCTTTTTACTTTGAAAAGAGCTGGCACTCCAGCACTGGCTCAGAAAGCACCACTCTTTATTCTGATGCTGGTCCCTTTTTGGCCCTAATTAAACAAGACAGTGCTGTAAAGTGCCTCTCTCCTTTGTGCACACACATTCACTGATGTTTGTACGGGTAACAGCAGCTTATGGCTCAGCAGCAAGATATTCCAGATTGGAACATGCATACAATTCCAGATATCAAAGTTAGCTGTAGTTTGACTTTGGGAGATTCTAAAAGCAGCTGTGCTTTGTTGCACTTCCTTAGATCCCAACAGTGATTTAGTTCTGAGGATTATATATTTGTCTCTTATGTGTCAAAAGTCCTCTCCCCAGTGACATTACAACTCTGGTTTTGTATTTAATGTAAAAGCATGATAGCTCCACATTGATGATTGTCAGCAGTTGCTATTTATCATCTGTCAAAAGTTTTCCTCGTGGGAAGACAGGAAATCAAATGGATTATGGCTGGTTTTTTAGTTGCTTAAAGGAATCTTACATGACACAGGCTAAGAAAGCTGCTCCTGACAGCCACGTTAGCATTCCCAGCCATGTGCCCCATGTGCAGAGCAGAGCTGTCAGCTCCTGACAGAGCAGCACAGTTCAAAATGCTGTGTCAGTTCACTCCTCTGACCTCCTGGCTGCAAGACCACCTGACACTGTGGTGCCTATTCCTAAACCTACTCACAGCATTCTCTAGGACAAAATACAAACCCCAAAAAGAGTAGGAAAAAGAAAGACTTTGAATGAGCAAGACAGACAAAATATCTAAAAGTAGATGTAAAAATGCCCAATAATTACATCTCTCCAACATCTTTTGGTCAAGGTTTTTAGAACTGAGAGGAATATACTTTCCAGAGAGAGAAAGAAGAATGAAAGATGGCACCTGCAACAGGACTTGTCTGTGCCCCAAAGCTGCTTCCCTGCACTTGTACAATAACTAGAATGTACCCTTTCTTGAAAAAATGAGGCACTTTATCTTATTAAAGGTGCTTTCTCTAATATATCTGGAGAAGAAATTAAGGAGAAGATACTCATTTAGACTTAGGTACCTCCCTACTTCCATCAACAAAAACACACAAAAAATAGATGCAGCTATGAATTTTACATCAAACTTACAAAAATCTTTCTGGTTACCTCTAGAAAAGGTAAGCTACAAAAACTGAGGAGACTTAGAAATTTATAAACTTTTTGCTTCTTTAATACATTACAAGAGGTCAGTTTATACACAGAACTGTCTCTGTTATTTATCCAGAATGCCTGGAATAGAAGGTATTCAAGAGCTGGAGTTAAAGTTCCTGGAGGCACAACAGGTGACCCTGAACAGCTTGTAAAGCCATGAAATGGAGGAGTTCACTGCATTAGGAACAGATTCTGCATTCAGCCTGTGTTCTAGGACAGCCATGGACCTGGTACTGCTGTAATGCTGTGAAAAGGTTATTTTAATGCCATTTCATTTGGAATCCAAACTACAAAGGTGGTTTGCTGGTCCAGCATTCTCCATTATCTCCTTAACCTATTTCAGGTTTGATATCTTTGTGTCTTTAATAAACCTACTGAAAGGCATTCAGTGTTTCACAGATAATTATGCCCCACCTTTAATTTTGGTATATTATAAGACATAGATTAAGGAAAATTCAGGGAAGCAATAGGGATTTAAATGAATAAAACAGAATAAAAGATTTTAAATTCAGTCTTTCTAGTTTCACCTTACATTGCCAGATAGAGAAAGCAGCTTTATTTCAACCTTAATGGTCGTGTGGAGATTACTGGTCAAAGTGCAGAGAATACAAAGCTCCTGTTATAGAAGTACTTCTGAAAAACCTGAAGCTTAGATCTGGGCTTCCACCTCCTTTGAAGCCCATTATGAAAACCTGTTCTATGACAAATGTCCAGATAATGATATACTGTAACAATGCCTTGGTTTTTCAAGATCCACCCTACAGACTTGTGCTGCACTGTACCACCACTGGAATCACACCTTTTAAAATATTTTATGTCCTTCTAGAGTTGTTAAACACGACAAAAGTCAGAATATCTCTAATGAATCTCAGTTTGAAAAACATATTGTATCCTGTAAGTAACCACAGAGGTACAGTACCAGTATCAGGTTGGTGAGCAACAAAACCCCAGTCATTAAGCCCATTATAAACAAAAGGATGTATATCAGCAATGAAAATTGAAGTAATAATTTGGAATCATAATTACATAAAAAAAAAACACCACCACCAAAAGCCAAAAAAACCCAAAACACACAGGTAGGATGGGTCAAAACTAGTTAGGATGTAACACCAGGTCTAAGCCAGTTTCAGTGTTGGCTTCCTTTACATTTAACTCCCACAGTGAGGAGAGGAAAATGGATTTTTATACCAGATAAAAGGAAACTGCTCAGGAAAGGCAGCCCTTTCTTCCCCAGCTTTAGCATAGATGTTCTGCATTATTTAAGCATACATTAATTTTACTTCCCTGTGAAGCCTTGGTAAGTGTATTCTCTTTCTGTGCAGACACATTTTGAGGATTCAGTGGTAATACATGAGGTATATAAACACCATGGCTATGAGTAACAAAGAAATGTAAGAAAATGGTGTTGACTTCATGCTTTGCCTGAATTTACTGAATGAGTTGGAGAAATCTGGTTTCCCTGTTAGATAATCCAATACTTGTAAAGGAAGAATGAGAACAGATGTATCTAATCTATCTGGGTGCCAGTGACAGAAGAGTATTTTAAGGGTGAAAATAGGGCCAGGCCAGGACTTTCTAGGTTTTTCTAATTATGTCCCTTGTAGGGATCAAATTCAGATACCAGAACCAACTTTCCAGTTGTCTAGGCTGCATTTTCCCAGTTTCCCCCCTCACCGTGGCAGAGGTACCTGCACATGTGTGCACAGCTGTTTACAATGCAGGCTCACATACACAGATTGCAAACTGCACTGGAGCTGTGCACTGAGCCATGAAACATCACTGCACATCAGGTCACATTCAGCACACGATGGGTGAGAGCAGTGATCACCATTTTACCATCAAGCAGCCGTTGCCTCCCTGTGCTCAATACTCATCTGTGGGGCTCACTCGGCTCACGTGGCTCTCAAACAGTGCCCTTTGTCAGCAAAGCTGCAGGGGAGAGAGGGCTGGGCCATCCCCACTGGGGGCTTTCTGCACAGCACCAGAACTGTGCTGAGCACTGCACAGGGGGCAGTGCCTGGGGGTGTCGGGCTGTGGGAATCAGTCCATTAAGAGAGCTACCCCTCGGCAATTTTGTTTTCCAAGCTCTGGTTTTCATACTGAACAGCTCCTTTTAATGAGCACTAATGTCCACTCTGATCAATATCTGCAGCACAAAGTGTTGCTGTCACTTCCTCTGCTCCCACCTAAACTAAAAGAGAATTTCCAGTGCTTTTTTAGAGCAGTACAGGAATACCATCTAACCACTTCTTGACAATGAAATATGGAGAAGGAGAATGAACATGAACACTCATGGATCTTTCTCCTTGTGATGGCCCTTCTTAATTTCCTGACAGCCTGTGACTGATACTGTCAATACCCATGACACAAGCCACTTCTCCCCATTTGTCAAACTAGAGCAGAGCAGCTTCCAATTTCTGTTGTTATCTCTAAGTCTTGCTCAGCACAATGGATGTTGAAAGCATTTTTACACCAACAGACAAAGAATGGGGAAGAAAGTTTACCCTTAGGCCTTGCCTTCCTTGTATGTTGGCATTTTTGTAGGAATCCATGCACAATCATATCCCTTGCTAAGAAATAGCTGATACTTCTTTTCTAGTTCCCGTAGGATTTTTTTGGCTTTCCTCAGAGAGAGGTGTTGAGAGCAGAGGGATGTGATTCCCTGTCATCAAAAATTAGCTGCCACATGCAGTAGGGGAAGGAGGACCATCATATTCAGAAACTTGGACAATGAAGTAATGAATCCCCCCTCTTTCAGCACCACCCTGCCAATTGTGACACCTTCACTGATCACAGCATTGCACACTTTTGATCCTGTACCAGTTCTCAGGTGTTGATCCTACTGAAGAAAAACGGGCATCTGAAGAGCTGCTTAAGGTCAGCTCAGCACCAGGTGAATGAGGGAAGAGAAATACTTCATATGACAACTAAGAACCTAAACCTTCTATTGAATTCCATTTGTTGACAAAGCTATGCCATGATCCTGCTGTTTCCCACACGGTTCATCCATTTCCAAGCAGTGGCTTCTTCCCCAGGAAGTCTCTGACACTCATAACATTATCCCAAACATAACCCAAATCAGCACAACCAGAGAGAAAGAAGCTTGGTCTTACCCTGAAAATCTGCCTTAGTTTTATCTAGGCCCCTCTTTAGCTAATTTATCTTCACCTAATACACTCCCACTTATTTTAAGTCTTCCAATCCATTCAAATAAAGGGTTAAAAGAGAGGACAGAGATGGAGGGTCCTTGTTTCCCTCAGTTCCAGCAGCAAGGACATGACTTACAACAAAAGGAGGGAGTATGAAAGCAAACAACATTCCTCTTGCAGGCTTTCTTACATTTTGGGCAATTCAGAAATTTATATCCCAGTTACATTTGCGGGAAGGGATGAAAAAAAAAACCTGCGATAGCGTTGTCTGAATTCAAACCTACTCTACATGTTTCTAAATTTAAATTTAAAGCATGTCAAAAGGTGGCAACTTTTATACTTTTGCTTGTGAAAAGAAAGGAGAAAGGGAAAGTTTAGCAGATATCACAGCAGTTTCAGAGATCAACAGCATACTCCTGTGCCAAATAAAGCATGTAACCCTCTTTAGTTACTGGACAGCTTTAACACATACAAGCTCTCTTTCCCAGCAATAATGACATTGTCACTCTCCTAGCCATCAGTGAAGGCCAGCAAATTTACATGTTAATACTGAACAGTAAATTCATTCACTGGCAAAAGTAAACTTAATTCCAAGAATTTTCATGTGCCCTGTCTGCAAAGAATTTAAATTAATGCAGTTTGCATAAATAAATATGAATGTCAAGGATTCCAGGGAAGGTCTGGAATAGTTTTATGTTTTGCAGTGTGTTCACACTCGCTGCTGCTACATTGGGACTGCAGACTGGTTTTCACTGATTTAATTGCAGTGCCCCTGCAGGCTGTGGTGCAGGTCATGGCGAGGCAGCTGTGCCCCTGCAGGCCCAGGGAGCAGGAGGAGAGCGGGAGGAGTCCCACCTGGAGGAGGAGGAGGCAGCACAAACAAGTGATGAACTGACCAAAGCTTAACCATCAGTATTTGAACAGTCCCACCAAAGCCAGGGAAACCATTTATCCTCTGGATTATTAAACACACATACTAGCATTTGCAACACTCCCTACTCCAATGTGCTCACTTGGCTCATCTCTACTGAAAACTTCATGTGTACCAAACTATTCTGACCGCAGAATATTTATACATAGAATTAATTCCTTGTCTGGATTATTTAGAACGAAGCTAAATAATTCTTAAAATGTTTTAAACATATAGTCAACCAAAAAATAAGCATTTGTGCACAGCACCCCTCAAAACTGCATTACACAGAAAACAGGAAAACCACAATTTAAGGGCCTGAGAAGGTGGCTGGGTCTCCTCGATGCATTCCAAGTACTGAGTCTCCCAAAGCTGTTTTCATTAATTATGGCTGATCATTTAAATCACAATATTCTTACTGATCCTGTGACTTAGCAGATATTTCTAGCTGTAACAGTCCCGAGTGAATTTAGATTTGCTTTTTCTGATTCAATTTGAATAGAGATAACTTTGATAGAAAGTAGGTTACTATTTTCAAAACCGTATTTTTATGGTTATAATTTATTAGAAGCAGTAGGGAATTCAAATTTATGGATCAGTTATATCAAGTATTTAACTAAACCCACGAGACTACTGAACAGTATACTGCTAATCCCAAGATAAATATTTTAATCCACTTTTCAGCAGAGTCTTAAAATAACGCTTCTTTCAATATGTATAATTTTATCATTTATTTTTCTCTGAATAGAGTTCCACGGGTGAATTAGTAAAAAAGCACAGCTTAGAAAGAAAATCAATAGTTCTCAACTGAAGACCACTTACAAAATACAATCAGGTAGTAATTGATTTGTAGCAAAAATTGCTGCTTAATTCCAGCCACATGTAACCGAACTGAACGAATGCAGGAGAGATTATAATTTGTCTGTGTACTAATGCTCCCAAGTGGATCACCTCTGCAATGATCACACAACTCCAATAAATTAAATAAAATCTGAAACGAGCTCAGAGCTTGCCAAATGCACCTTTTGCTAATGGCAGAAAGCTGCTTTTTGGCTGGGATTTAGTACTGCTGTTTATTGGAGAGCCATTCCACAGCACACAGGGAGTGAAGGGGGAGAACGAGGATATAAATTGGGTTCTGCCTGTGTGTGTAGAATCAGACAATGATTTAGAGCTACCTCCCAAACAAAGGAGCCCTACATTGCATAAACTGATGTTAGCCATTCATCCAGAGGAGAAATCCTCTGTGGTAATTCCAGAGGGAACCAGTTTGCAGTAAACCAGTATCTGAAATTTAAAAAAAAAACCCACACACAAAAAACCAAACCAAAGAAAATAATGTTTTCCTTGCAGTTGTTTCCTGTGACGTTCCCAACCAAAGCACAGCACCTGGCAAAGGGATTTCTATCAGAATGAGTTGGGTGACCCTGCCTTGGCAGGGGGTTTGGACCAGATGAGCTCCAGAGGTCCCTTCCACCCCTAATGATTCGGTGAAACTTAAGGTCACTGGGTTTTTAAACTGTTTCATTTACCCAAGATACTGCAGTATAAAACACACTCCAAGACCCATCCATTAAGAGCAGTATTACATCAAGTTATAATCTTTTGCCCTTACACCTGCACATCTTTAATTTACATTCTGTGGCTCAGAAGATGCAGTGCATCATTAAGGTCACTTGATGCTTTAACTCAGGTTTCTGTTTACAGTGAACTACAAACTGCAGTGGCAAACACCACTCCTGTAAATCCTGAAGGAACCAATCCTTCTGCAGGGTTCAGCACAGACTGCTCTTCCTAATATATAACAGCAGCAAACACTGGGTGTTAGCAACTCATTGTTTCTGAAGTGAAACACTCAAAGACAGGAGACACCAGAAGTAATTTGGATTCAGATATTTTGTTTATAAGCACTGTAGTCCTGCTTTTAATTATCTAAGCATATACTGTGTTTCTAAGAATTCCTGCCCCCATGTTTACCATAAGTTAATTTATTTTAAAAAGTGTGTATTGGTATTTTTTTTTTCATCCTTATTTCTCCATGTTAGGATTCTAGGCTAGCTAGACCTCACTAATTTATTTTTTTCATCAACTTTTAGTTCTTTCCATCACTCTAGAACCTAACTTCTTCCCATTTTCACCCAGTGTCTTGGCAAAGTGAGAGTTGGTACTGCCATTTTATAGTTCGTAACACAAGGCAACCTGTTTTACAGTAAAATAGTAAGATTTGTTTGATATCATGAAATAGAAAGCTATGTTTGATATCATGAACCATTCTGCCAGATAGTGTTCAAAAACGTGGAAATTAATAGATTCTTCCAGAAAAGGCTGCAGTTTAAAAAAAAAATCTAAGAATATTTCCTCTGTAACTACTTCAGAAGCAATTATTTTACTGAAATAATTGTCAGTAATTGTTAAAAGACATCATGAGAGCCACCGAGAGAATTCCAAGTTAAATTACGAAAAAAGGGTATCAACATGAAAATATTTAGTAACCTCAACTCTAGCTATTACCAGAAGAAAAAGGGCATAGAGACATATGGAAAAAGGCATAATGAGGGTAATAAAGGTTCAGTTTGCAAATCAGATCTCCCTGGAAGTAGTTCAGATTTAAATGCCAGCCCCCAGATATTTGTTTATATTTTCCAAAATTAGGACTAGAGTTATGGTAAATTAAAAATGTTGGTCATTTCCACACAGAGGAAAAAAAAATAAATATATATATATGAAGAAGGTCCAACATTTTTCTCTTTCAAAGCTATAATACTACCAAGCTCCCTGGAAGGAATGACAGTTCTTCTTTTGAGAGGCAGTTTGTATTTTTACTCGTCCATAAGACCTGTGTAAGCCATGGGACCCTCGCAGCAAGTGTAACACTCCAAGTTATGAAACCAAAAATGGCACTCACTTCAATACCAAGAGTCTGTGCAAGGTTTCACTACGAGTTTCACACAAATTCAAAGATAATGAAGTTACTTATAAGAAAGAATGCAACCTCTTTGAACAGCCTGTATATTCACACTCACAGCCTCCCAAAGGACAGAAAATATTGAGTTTTGTGAATGGAAATAGGCAAGGACTCAAAAGCAGTTATCTTTTCTCACCGTGATAAAGGTATTCTGTATTTCTAGACAAGGGAAGGTGAAAAACATTTCTACATAATTTTATTTCAGGAACATCTCAGCGTAGCTGCAATTAAGGATTTTACAAGGGGCTCCCTGCATCAGTTCAATCAAGTCTTCCTGTGCTAAAGTCCATCATCCTCTGAGATGAAGGACTGAAAAGGACATAGCAGTTTTTCAGTCCCACACAAATATGCTTTCCCAACCAGCAGTAGAGAGGGTAGGAGGGAAGTGAAGGGAAGGGACAAGATGGCAGTGTTAAAAGAACAACTACCAAATTCAGTCCATTTTCTGGAAACACAGCCTTTTACTGCAAAAAGCACTGTTTCCAGCGTGTATGATCTGCAGTGTGCTGCCCAGCGAGCACTTCGTGTGCATGGGAGAAAACTGACTGGTGAGAAGCTGGTCTGAGGAACTCACCAGAGTCAGTGCATTTGCTCCACTTGGTTCAGTGAGCTGCTTTCTGAAGGCAAAAAGCATCTCCTCGCACAATCCCAGGCAGGGGTGATTTTTATACTATCAGAGGGAGGGGTGACCTCTCCAGAAACGGCCTCTCCTGAGTCTTAAAGCAGGCTGACCTCGAGGTCAGCTGGACCAGAGCTGCTGCAGGACATCCTGGGAAGCTGTAACCCATCCACCCACTGCTGCTTGAAGTCCAAGCTGAGTTTTCTGAATTGCAAATGGGTTCCTCTGTAAAGAATGTTTCACATATGTATCCAGTCAGGGTGGTAATGCTGTTATTATAGCACTGTCTGCAATAACTCAGCTGTCACATTCACTTCAGGCTGAAGCTCAGTCTACATGGGCTCAGCTGGTCAGCAATTTTATTTCATATACATTTATTTCATATATGTTTAAAATTTATGCAGACTGTTAGGAGTCATGAGGTGGCCAGTAAAAAGGGAAAAAAAATATCTTTATTTATTTATTTAAGGAGAAAAAAGGTGTTTGAAAATTTTAAAGAGGGTGTTATCACTTTTTGCACCATTGGAATATTACATTAGAAGAATAATTTTGTGGCATTACATACTTCATGTCCAAAGCTCTTTTCATGACGCATGTGTGTTACCCTTTCTGTTGAGCTCGTTCCTCCCTTAACACAGTATTAGCAAAGCCTGGATTCTAGTCTATCCACAGCAGACAGACAAACTGTGCTCTCTGGACACCCTAATAAATACACTGACAGTAGTTTGAGACCAAGCAAAAAACGAACAAAAAAAACCAAACCAACAAACCCAAACAAACAAACAAACCCACAAAAAATTACCACAGCAAACATAAGGCTAGAACTTCACTGCATTAGAGACAAGACAGGACAATAATTTTACTTAAATAGCATTTCAGTCATCGAATCTCATGCAGCTAGAATTAGCCTTAAAACTGAACATACTGTGCCTCATCACCAGGAGAAGTTCTTGGATGAAAATGATGGAACATCAGAGAATGTAATACATTATAAATAATATATTTAAATTTTTAAATACTTAAATTATTTAAAGTATTAAATAATGAAGGGAAAATTAATAGCTAAGTCTTATAAAATAAAGGTTAGGAAATAGTCACTGACTGCCCTATGTGATAATAACAAATATGGCTGTCCCAAAAGGAAATGACTCAAAGACAAAAACACAGCAAAATAAAGCACCAAACCACAACCTACAGGGAACTTGGGTTAAATGAAAAAGATTTCAAAGACATAACACAAGATGGGGGACTTCCTGTTCAGACCAAAGCATCTGAAGGAAAAGCTCCAATGCTGATGCCAGTGACAGACAGCCCATCACATCTGGTGCTTTCCCCACCGTGCTGTTAAACGTGTGCTCTTTCCAACACAAGCAGCCCTGCACAGCTTTGCCATGGTCACCTTTAAATTGTTTCAAATTGTCCTCTAATATTCAGTGCAGGAATTGGGTGGCTCTGTTCATTACCTGTAAGTCACACATACCAACATCTGGGTTTTAGGTTGCTTTACAATTGTGCTGCTTGGCTTTTGTCATTCTGAGGGCTTTTCCTAGGCTTGCTCTTTGAACAGAACCGACCCACCAAAAACTACCTGTGCTCTGCACCAATTCACAGACAGTGCCAGAAAGATTGTCAGAGGCCTCAAGGATGATAAACTACATAAACAGGATAAATGAACTTAAAAAAGGGGGGGGGGGAAGGAAAGAAAAGGAAAAAATCCACCTGTGACCTTTTCACATTCTTGTTTCCACACAGCCAAAGAGAAAAACAACTATCCAGCATCTACAGTAACTGGCACTGTAATAGGGAGTAGGAAACACGTAGTTCAAAAGATAATAACTTTTATTTATTTTTTTAAAGTCAAGAGCTCTCCAGTCCTTAGATTAAACCTGGCCTGAGTGTGCAGATTGATGAATGTTTGAGTTGTTTTGAAAGCCAGTTAGTTGGAAAAGAAGAAAAACCTGTATCCATCAAGAGAGATACACACAGTTGGGATGGGAGAATTCTGTCTAAATGGCAACTCACACAGCTTCAGGAAATACACAACCATACTGATTATTATAATGAGTGGTATAATAAATGGAGATTACAAACCTTTCCTGGCTACTCCAAATAATTTTTTTGTATAGATCTAAAAACTGAACGTTGCTTAAGTCTGTTTAACTCCTTTAGAAATTGCCAAGAAGATCATCAACACACAATTTTTCCATCAGTAAAAAAAGATACTGACAGTGAATTGGGAAGTCCACCAGAGATTCCAAACCTCTGACTGTAGATTAAAGTAGTTAGACCCCCACTTTGGCACTATCTAAGCCAAAGGAGAGTAATGAGTGTTGAAAAAAAAATTAAACAAATCAATAGCAGTATTGAACATATATTAAAATATTATTGAATTTCTGTCTTTGGATTAAGCTTTTATGAAGGTTGACATAATGCAGTTGGACAAGTAGGCCCTTGGCCAATCGTCCATTGGAGGCTTCCTACTGACTGCACTCAGCTTCTGAACAGATACACAGCAGAAATAACAGTATTCAAATACAGGCCTGAAAATTCACCATAATTTTTTGTTCCAGCCTCCTCATATACACCTTCCATTAATATTTCCAGGAAGCTATATAAATGCATATATATTTATATCTATAATAAATATACATCTACACTTCATATAGTCCCTTTATGAGTATTTGTTAACAGGCACACAAGCATAACCAACCAATTTTCTGAGGTTTTCTTCTTACACTGCTAGAGAAGAAAAACAACACTCTGTGTTCTTGGTTGACATATCAAACACTTCAAAAGCACAATCTGAGTGCACAATAATCAAGACTCTACTTGCTGCAAACAATTCATAAACTCTGCCTAACGTTTAATGTTCATAAAACTGTTCTAAAACTATAGCAGATAGCAAACAAATTCACAACCCTAGTTAGGAAAAAAACCCTCTTCCTAATGAGTAGTAAAAATTCCTGAAACATAATGGCAAATGCTTTTGGGTTTGGAGTACCAAACTCTAAAATAGATCATGAATTAAATGAATTTCAAAGTATCTTTCATGCTAAATATATGTAAATGAGCAGATTATTCAGGCAATATTTAAATAGGATTATAGAAAGAAAGGCATAATCCTTTCAATGTACTATTTTTTTAATGTCTGTGTGTCTTCCCTTTTCCAATTGGAGTGAACTATTTTTAGGTAGCTTCACAGTAAATATTAACCACTATCTTCCTTTACCAAATGATCACAACCCTGCACTGATTTGCCTGTACAATAAGTAGGTTTTTGTATATTCTACACATCATGGTCTATTATTGTTGACTGTAAGTTCTCCAATAATTGACAGGCTATTTGAAATGCAGCCTATGTCTGAAACTTTTCATAGTCTTTATAACCGATTGCTTTTGACTTTGTCTTCCCACTCCTTTCTGTTCCTATGGACATAGTTTTAAAGTGCTAAAATCCACTGGACAATGTCACTTTAAAACAGTCTATTGTGCCTCATCTCGCTAGCAATTTTCCTTAATTCCTTTGGTAACCAAGGAAAAAGGTTCCTGTGCAGATGCAGCTGTGGCCAGAGAAGAGGGGAGTGAGAACAGGTGAGAGAACAGCTCTGCAGGCAGCGAGGCCAGTGCAGGAGGGGCAGCAGGTGCTCCAGGCTCCAGAGCTGAGGTCCCCCTGCAGCCCCCGGGGAAGGCCATGGTGGGGCAGCTGAGCCCATGATTGTGTCAGTCCTTCCCTGGGGGAGTGTGGATGTGAAGCAGGAACCTGCTCCACAAATTATCCCTTCTCAAAGCTGCAACTTGGTACCTGCAGTCCGACAGAAACACAGACCTAAAAGATGGGATACGAGACTATTTCCATCAGAAACTACTAATCTCTGATAACTACCTGTCAGCTTAGAGGTTTGTCTTCAGTGCCCTTGAACTAAATTATTGTGCTTATTCTGAATTGCATTTATTTTGTTTTTGTTAAGAGTAATTTCTCAAAAGATGAAAAAGTATTGATGAGTAAACAATTATTCATCGGACTAAGGAGAATGCCACAATTATTTGCTTTAGATGTCTCTGTTCTACAAGCACTGCAGGAAAACAGAAACGTGAATTGGGCATACACTTGCTTAACAGACTGCTGCAAAAGAACACTTGAATCAGATGCAGTTCAGCTACCATTGAGAAAGTCCTGATGCAATGTTTTTATTGACCTAAAGTTTACAAATACCATTTCACAAAAAGCATGTCTGGGATACACTGGTAGAGAAATGAAACATGGTTCAGGTCAGGGGGATACAAAATCAGCAGGATCATTGTGTATAATCCCTCTTCACTCACCCATGTCATTGATTTCATTATACTGTGGTTTTCTACATAAGGAGTATTTGGGGTTTGTATGGTCCAAGTCACCTGAATTCTACCGAATGTGACCACAGACACTCTGGGGAGTGGCTGGGTGGCTGCACTGAACCGATCATTTTTGATGTTTTAAACACATCACCATATCAGCTGGGCCCTGCAAATGCAATCTGGCAGAAGAAATTGTGTTTCCACAAGAATTCGGTGTTTTAAGCTGAGCACACTAGAGTAATCTGTCTGGCCATTTAAAACCACTGTTAGCTGTAGATTCTTTCTAAGGCCTACTGGTTTCAAGACATGACTTTCCTCCTGACAGCTGTATGAACCACATAGTTAGGGAAATATTTGAATTGTAAATATTGAAAATCAGCTGCTGCTCATGCATTGCAACTCTTCATATATTTTAATATGCATATTAACACCATGAAGGCTCCATATTCGTAAAGCTGATCTTGACAGATAATAATAATTGTTGAATATAATTGATAATACTTCTTATTGAAAGTGACCAACCATTTAACAGTTTCTCTCTCTTTCACTTGCTTTAATTCTGGAGAAACATGCTGATATTGAACATTCAGTATGGTAAGTTCAAGATTAATAATTCAATTATCATTAAGCACAGATTGAAACAATAGTGTTGCCTTGCCTTGCACTGTCAAGAGCTTTAGTGAATCATTTAATAATGTCGGTGTTCTTCCTACACATGAATTGTCTGGGTTGACAATACCATGCAATGGTTTCAGAACTAACATTTTGCCACAGTTACAAAGGAGCTGTGAACCAGAGGTGTTTTAAAGTTATTTCAGTGGGGTTTTTTTCCAATTCATAACTGCAGACACTTCCTCAGTGTTTAAAAGATGGGCCAAACTCACAGCACAGGGACAGAAGTTGCTTCTGTGATTCAGGACAAAGACAATGACTCGCTCTGAACACCAACTCCTGGCAAAGGAAGGGTGATGGACAAGTGACATGAGTTTTAGCTCACCTGCCTGCTGGGCCTTGGCCATGGGGTAATATTCAAACAGGCACCTTTTGCCTCACAGTAAAATGAATTAAATTATCTTCCTGTTATCTTTGATTAGACCTGCATAAGGCAGCTGACAGGAGCCATCTCTTAATTTCCTTATGGTCAGATTTCAATAAGGATCTCCTTTTCATTTCAGAAGGGGCAATTGCAGACTGAAGGATTATCTGAGTTTCCCGAGGAGTTTCCTCAGATAAAGACAGAAAGTTGAAATTGCTTATCTTTCACTCCCCCGTGAAGCCTGGCTCTCAGACATGTGGCCTTAACAGAGCTTAGGTGGACTTTTCTCTTTGGCTTTTGATCTTGCCAGTCTCTTCTTTACGAGCATAAATGATCAGACAGCATGCACAAACATTGCCAGTTGCATATCTTTTGAAAATATGGAAGTCAAAAACCTGGGCTCCTGCCTCTTGCTTTTGATGTGAATCTATTCTTTATTTTTTCCTCAGACTCATAAATGTGAAAGTATCTCTTGAGCTGTACATAGGATGTCTCACATACATTCACCATTTTCATAGCAAATGCCTTGGAAAATTTTATTTTCGATTAAGGGATTTAAAAAATAACTAATCACTGCTTCTCCCTTTAATCTGTTTGGATAAATTATTTTGGAATAGATGCACAATCAGAGACCAATTTTCCAAACACTACTGAATATACGTGAGTTTAAATTAATGACTCAGAAATGTAACCTCTAAACCCTACCTTGTACTTATTCATAAAGCCCATCTTGACAGAAAATAATAATTAAGGACATAATTGATATTAAACACAAAGGTGACCAAGTATTTAATAACATCTCCTTAATTCCCTATAAACAGGATATGTATCACAGATCACAAACGTTCAGTTATAAGCTCAAATTTTATAACTCAACTACCATTAAATGTAATTTATGTCAAGACAATGTTTCAGGTGAATGGCAATTAAATATTACCTAATTCTGCATCATGAGGACAAGATGCATTGACTCTATTATAGAAAATAGAAAAAGATATATTAGTAAAGCAGCAGAACTCTCCTTTTCTTTGCACAGTTTTTTTTTTCACCCCTCTTGTCCCTTGTTATAGCCTTGTGTTCAAATCAAACTGCAGAGCGAGACATGTGGTGAGCACAGAGCATATACAGATTACCTGAGGGCACAGGGATCAAACCCAGGAAAACTGATGATGAAAACAACCTAAGGTGAGCAAAAAACTCTGGTGAAGTAACCAGGATTGTACCTCGATTCCCACCCCATTTCCTGTCACCCTCACGGAGCTCTGAAAGACCCACCCCATGTCCCTGCAGTGCCCAGACCTGGAGAGAAGTTTCTGCTTCCTCTTCACATGTTTTGGTGGTCCTGCAGACAGACAAGTCCTTACATTCCTAAAAGCGTGAAGGACTGCATTTTTTAAAGATAATATAATGGTTTCAAGAAAATGACCTAATCTCAGTTGAGTGGCACTGAGGGGGTATTGTGAGGCTAAATTCTTCCTCTGTGAGGCTATATATTCATCCATGAGACTGAAAGGTTTCTTTCACCTTTGAGCAGAGCCAACATCTGCCACCTGTGTCCCGTTTCACATTTCAGAAGAGGGGAAAAATGGGCCCTTCCTTACAGTGTTTCAGAGCAGTATACACAATCCTTCCCCCACTGCTATATAATGTTTATTCCTTGTAAAACTTACACTTGAAGAAAACAACAAACCAAACCAACCAACCAAACAAACAAAACAAACCACAAAGCTGTATTTATGTTCAAGTTGTCAGATTTTGTAGTTTGAGGAAAGGAGGTAGCTAAATGCATCTCATCATGGAACTCCTACAGATGGAAAAGAGGGAGAAGACAAAGCACCAGAGCACACCCTCAGCAAAGATGACTCAGTAAGGAAGTAGAGACAATCTGTCATCACTGATCCCATGTAAGTAACAATCACACTGTTAAGTGCAGAACAGAAGGACTCCACAACTTATAGGAACTAATAGGAATAAACAAACCTTACAGTACATTTATGACAGCACTGTTGGACCTTCTTTCCTCTTCCCTCCCCACAGAAAGGGGCTGAACTCCAGAACTGCAACCCTTTCATGGGCACTACCTCTGAGCTACCACATCCACTGCTCCTAGGAACTACACCATGGTGCTGGGAATTTAAGACCAACAAATTTACTCAGAGATTTCCTGGCACTGACAGCAGGACCCAAGCACCAGTGCAGTGAGAGCTCACTGCTCAGTAACACGCTGGGCTGTGACATTCTGCATCAGGTTTCATTTCCAAATGATCTCAGGCTGGAGCCACGTGCAAAACAGATTAGAGCAATCTTGTTCCAGGCCAGAAAAAACGTGGCTAAATGTGGCAACATTTGTAGTGCAAAGATTTTATTCTTCTCACCAGGCTCTGGTAAAAGAGTGAACTCCTGGCCAAGACTGTGGGCTGTGCATCTGATGAGGCTTAAGATGAAGTAATTACTTATCCTACAAAAGCTCTGATTCCTCAAGATGATCTGCTCCATGTGTGTCCCATTGCAGGAGTCTGGCAGGCACATGTACACATGTTTTCCTAGCAGCACCAGCGCTCAGCATTGCTCTGCTTCTACTTTCTGGTGCTGATGTTCCCACAGGAGAGGACATGAAAGCCTGGCCAGCCATGCCCAATTATCCTGGCAGTGTTAACCCTATACTACCAAAAACTCCAAAGCCTGAACAGAAACCAGACTAGAAAAACTCCATTAACAGCAGCTGTAAAAGTAGTAAATAACTGTTTTGTGGGGAGAAAAAAAACCAAAACACAAACCAACTGTTTTAGATGAACGTATCTCCTTTTTGGAACTCAACCCAGATGCCCAGTGGTGCCAGGACTCAGGATGCAAAGCTGCTGGAGTGTTCCCTGCCGTTGCTGAAGAGCTCTCATTGACTGGTATGTAACTGCAGCAGAGTCCCTGCCACTCAGCTGCACTGACATCTGGAGGGGGAAAGTCCCAGCCTGGCAATGGAGCACACACGGTGTGAAAGAGTTCAAGAGAATGGATGCTGAAGTAATTTAGCTTTCAAATATAGCACCCAGAACAGCCAAAGAAAGCCTGAAATGTTTATTTTCTTGTTCATGTAGTAGAACAAAACTGAGGAGTTGTCAAAATATTCTGGTTTAGCAGTGAATGTGGATGAGGAGATCAAGCACCTTGGGACAGAGCAGTTTCAAGTGCTACACCGAGTGACACCCTTCAGCCAGGAGCCAGACAAGAAGCAAGTGTGGAAAAAGTCTCCAAGTCTGATATTGAAGAAAAACTGCATGGTAAGAGGAAACAGCTGATGTTCAGCACAGTGTGTGGTACTAACCACACGCTCTACACTCTGTTTGGCCTTTGCAGTCAATATAAAAAATAATTTCCTCACTGACTTTTTTGGGTCACTTTGTGCTTTATGTAAGAATTTACTGAAGTGGCAGGGATTGTTCATATTTTGTTTGTTTTATTTTCACAGACCTCTCCATAAAGCAGAGGTTAGTATTCCATTCTGATCTGGTGAAAGATGCAGTCCATCTTAAACCTGGCAAGCTAAAAGAAATAGTCTATTAAAAAGCAGTTTTCCAGCCCCAGCAGGTGTTATAATTGTAGCACTCCACTACTGCTGCAATGTCAGAGAGTGAGGAACTGGCCAAATAGTCACAAAGATGAAGTTTCCAAGAAGTGTCCACATTAGTAGAGTTTTATTTTGCTCAGAACATAGTCCTTTTATTTCACTAGGTATTTATGTATTTCAGTATCACAGCACCCAGCTTAAACTCAACGAGGGTAGCTTGTTTTCCTGACCTCCACATGGCCCAAATGCAGCCTTTTAATCTGCTGACCAACTGAAGCTGGAAATAGCAGAACAGAAGGTCAGAAGTTCCTTGCAGTGCAGGATCCCCAGCAAGGATAAATCACACCTTTCCTCTGCTGCACAGCTCCACTGAGGGTTCCTGGGGAGGCCTGCAAGCTCAGAGGAGGCTGCTGTTGGCAGAGCAATCTGCCATCTCAATCAACCAATTTGACCAAATCTAGTCATAAAAACCCAAGAGATTCAGAGGAACGAGGCTGGGAGCCCTCTCCCACTTTGTTTTTGCTGCAGTCCGTCGAGAAGCCAAATAATCACTCATCTCTGCAGTTTTTAAAGCAAACAATCTCATTAAAAGGCTTCATCTCAAAACCTGTGGGATTCCCATACAAGTTGTGTGGGACTGCACAATGCAAACCCCCTCTTTCCTGGTTGCAGTACCTCTGCCTGGAAGGTCAAGGGAAGACAATTCTTGAGGTCACTCCCAAATGCAATGTCCTGCAAGGGGGGATGTACAGCTATCAGCTGAGCCTTTCTGCTGACCCAGAAACTACAAATGTCTTTATTTCTATTCTTTTCAGATAAAGAAATGTTCCATCTCTCTCAAGCTTTTTAGAGGGGGAAAAAAAGCAACCAATATCTGTTTTTCTTTTGTGTTCTCTGTCCTTTGTAATCTACTTTGACTCACTGACAATACATGACTTTCTGTACTCTCAATCTGTCTTCTGATCACAAAAAAAAAAAAAAAGAAAAGAAAAAAACACCACCCTAAAACCTTCTGTCCATCCCTTGTGATTACAAACCATCTCCTTTATTTAGTGGTCTGGTGAGAGGAGGAGAAGGCAGAACAGCAAACGTTTTTCTTTCATTGGCCTCTGCCCCAGCAATATCACCATATCACTTCTTGTACTCCCAGTTCTCTTTTGTGCTGTGTCTTCACTGAGCAGAATTGTCAGATGTGCCTGGTGGGCAGCCAGGCACGAATGTTCCCTTCATGTGCATTTTAAAACAGCTGTTGAGTACCTATTCTTTATTTGGTCACAAGCACTTCCATGACTGATATGTCTTCACTTCTGATTCTGTTCTGTGTGCTTTGATTCCTAAATCTGATGAAACCACATGTTGCCTGTGTGAGGGTGAGCTGCTTTGTTTTTTGAAAGGGCTAAACATAACAAACTTTATAAATTGCATGCTCTTTAAGTGTGGGGCTTAAATGTTCATGCTGTGACAATGGCTGTGTTAGCTGTGGATTAGAGTAGTGTGCTTTACTTGTGTGTACCCTGAAAAATACTCAGACCCTGCAATCACTGTGGAACAAACAGCAGAGCTGATGAAGGGCTTTTGTCCAGGTTCTTCAGTGGCAGCCACGCTGATCTGCTGTGACTGCCCCCAGAGCAGTGACTGCACTGCAAGACTTTGCCTGGTTGGGATAAGGAGCTTTGAGTCACTCAGAACATGGGAGAAGGCACAACTGCTCTCTTTGTCATCCCAGTGGGATTTCAGGCATGTCCCTGTGGAATGTGAGTAGGTGACTGTACCTTGGTGTACAACACCTGAAACTCTGCTCTGTGCTGTTTATCTTCCAAGAAAGATTCAAGATTCTTGCTACCCTCAAGTACTCAAGTACATAAGAAGCCAGGAAGGTAATCACAAGGTTTCTTCCTAAAACACTGGTGAAAATTCTCTTCTGTTTTTGCAGCACTCACAATTCAGGTTTTGCAGCTTTTTTCTACAGGAATAAACCCCAGCAAATGAATAAAACCCCATTACATTCCATACATCTCAGGTGCTGGATTTTTTTTCCTAAAGCCACAGAAGTCGCAGTAAACCAAGCAGTGATTCACTTTCTAAACACAGGCTGGTATTTCTGTCTTTATATTGTGCTCATAATTGCAATGTCAAGAAGAATCCTCTGTTGTTTCTAAGGGAAAAACAAGAAGGTTTTAATCTCATTTGTGACCTGCCACTCGTCAGCTCAAGGTTTTGGTGTTTTTTTGGCCACTCTGAAATAAGTTCTACCTTAATAACGTATTAAGAACTGCCACTTACAAAGCTCTCCCTTTGGAAGAAAGGATTATCTTGGGCATAGTGTCTTCCAACTGCTCCACAAACCTGCCATGTGACTGATCAGCCACTGACTTCCAAAGCTGAACTGTACTAGATCAAAGTCAGGTTCATTATCTGTGAAATGGGTATAACGGCATTCCTTATTCTACCAGATTAATATCTGAGGTGATAAATGCCACCCAGCCACCAGTGGTAAATCATTCCAGGCACCCATTGCACGGGCAGCTGTTCTTTAACGTGCTGCTGTGTGGTGTGGCAGCAGCCACAAAACGCTGAGGCCACAGCTCTGAGCTCCCCCCGTGCTCTGTGCAAGCTCAGAGATGGGAATGTGGAGTGTGCTCTTCCTGTGGAACTGCAGCCCAGGCCGTGGTAACACAACCCTCTGTTCAGCTCATCTCAGCCATGAACGTGCCCTGATGGTATTGCTGTCACTTCTGGGCACTGCTGCTCTCTGAGCACCAAACCCAGGGGAATCCTGTGGGACACTTCCCCTGTGCCACATCTCATTTACATCACGAGCATTCTTCCCAAGCAATGCCAGAGAGGAAGGATGCAACTCTCGCTGTCTTTCTTTGGAAACAAAATTAAATCATCAGTCTTTAATTTAGTCAGTGATAATCTCTGCTAAAACATTCCCTCATGGCTTCCACTAAACATACCACTAAAATCTCCCTTCTATCTGGGCTACCAAGAGCTCTCTCTACACGAGAACGTTTGTCCAACTTTGAACTGGGTTGCTACTGGCTGCAGGAAAGCAGCTTTCTGCTCCAAAAAGAGTTTTTATGTGACACTGCAGGGCATAAAAGCACGAACTGATCACACTGTGTCATCCTTTAGGAACCCAAAACTGTAAGTCAAATGCAGCTGCAGCCACAGCAGGACAAAACAAGAGCAGTTTCCTGGGCTGTGTTTCAGGAGGTCTCTGAGTGGCACCCAAAGACAGCACAGGCAGCCACACAACCCCTGTCAGTGGGGCAGCTCCTGCTCTTTTCACTAGAGAAATACGTGGTACCAGTCTGGAAGAGGAAGATGTTCTTGAATGACAGCACAAAAAACTAACTTTCCAAATGTGATGCCAACAGGGATAGAGTGTAAATTACTGGGAATTTGAAGGGCCAGACTGGAGCTCAAGCAAAGTTAAAATCAATGAGACAGAGTTCACAGAGGTAAGCAAAGATGGAAGACAGAAGCAGACATCTGTACAGCTACCAGCAGGGTGGGAGTGATCCCTGCCCATGCTTACCAAAATGCCAGTCCACCTCTTGGTTGAAAACATCAGTTCCAATTCTCTATCACTTAATCCTATCAGTACAATTTAGCTCTATGTGGAAGAGAAACAGTAATCCTACTACAGCACAAAAACCCCTGGTTCCAAGTTCAAATTATCTCAGAAAAAAAAAAAATCCTTTTCACACAACGTTGAGGCAGATATGTAAAAAATGAAAATAACCTCAGTTGCTATTTTGATACATCCAAGTTGCATTTGTAGAAACAAGCCCGATTTGAAGCCATGTGTTCAGGAGTCCCTTGGGCAGCCTGACCTGGAAGTGGTGGAAGACATTCAATCACCACAACCAACTCAATTAAAAACCAAACCCACTGTGTCCATGGTGTACAGAAAAGATGGGAAAGATGACAGTGGAGTACTACAGAATATTTACAAACTCTGGTCTTTGGACTGGTCAGTCAACAAGTTATTTCTTCCCTGGCACTGTGACACTGGCTCATTAACATGCATCCAGACACCAATTTACTGTCCAGAAGAGCTGAATGAACTGAATCTCTCCCTTTCAGTGAAGTCTCTCCACTTCACAGCAAAAGAACTTTGCACTGGTAAACACAGACACCCTCCTGACAATACAGAAGATTTTAGATAGTGTGCAGGAGCACAGTACAGGTCTGCCTTCTCCTGCTCCAAGTCCTTGAGCTCTGCTCCAGAGCGCAGCAGGTAAGAGATAATCTGGAGTCTAAAAACACAACCATAAATCCTCCAGGACAGAGCTGGCTCAAGGCTTCTCTGCACAGAACTACGACTGAGGCTGGAAACGGTGGCCTAGGGAAGGAAGGGATGGAAAGGGGAGAGGGGTCTCTTCCCTGTTCTTATTAGAGAAGTGGGTGCAGTGGAGAGCAGGGTGGGAAGGAAGGGCAGCCCCCCTGCCCTTGCTGAGCCCTGTCTCTCTTGCAGCACTCATTAGCCCTGTCTCTCTTGCAGCACTCACTGCCCCGCTCTGGCTCAGGCAGAGTGGGGATGAACTGCAGCTCTTGGGCCATGAGGGACCTGCTGTCCCAGGCAGGCACTTGACTTGCCTTCAGCAGTCCTGTCCCAGGAAATGCTTTCTGTAATTAGCTTGTCTGTCCATCCCCAAGAGGAGTGGTTTGCTCCCAAGTGACGTCTCATATTACTTTGCCAAATTCCAAGGAAATAGAGAAGGCAAAATAGGAACCTCCAGCCTCATGCTGTGGTAAAGAATTACTCTACTATAAATACATATATCTATGTAAAGGAAAACACTTAGATTCTATGGAGCCACTGTACATACAGGAATTTTACCATCAATGTTTCTCTTGTTCACTGTCATGTGCTAGGCAGACAGAGTATTTTTCCACTTGATTGCACAGTGTCACCAAAGCCTCACCTTTTTCCCCAACCCCTGACCAGCATAGATGCTGCTCCTGAACTAAAACAAAACACTCAGTGTTACAGGCAAGGGGTCTCTGATGGAGATGAGTCCATGATGCAACATGGACTGACCACAGTGCCCCTCCCTGCACAGAGCGAGCTGCCAAGGCCACTGGGCATGGCTGCAAAACTCATCACACAGAAGAGGAGTCTGAAGCAAAGGTTACAGATGTCAGCCCACAAATAATGGGAGTCCTGGTCATATGCCAGCCCCTGACTGCTTAGTGTTTCTCAGACACCAAGTTGATGTGAGCTCTTTCTTGTTCCAGTTCCTTAATGTGGAAAAAACAAGGGTAACACAGGTGCCAAATATAAAAAAAGTACAATAAAAGAACTGCTCTACCTTCCAACTTAACACATTAGTTTGCAGTTCTTTCACTGTTCTATATTATTCCACACTTGATCAGAAAAGCAGTTTGTTTTCCAGTGGATCAGGCAGAATTATTATTTCCATTCTAATTCTCCCCCACCTCCCCTCCCGCAATATTAAGGTGAAAATCCGCATTATTGAGTTTTTAAGACGTACAGACAAACAAACCAAAACCCAAAGCCATTAAGCTCTTGAATTTAATTACACATCATGAGCTCATTATCCACCATGCAGAAAAAGTATAAATCTGTAAATACTTGTATTTATTTTTAAGGCATGTTCTTTTAGCACTGGAAAGCCCAGACACGAGCACACCGTGTACATCATCATCAGTCAAACCATCAGTTTGCACAAACCTCTACCATGGATCTTCTCATTCATTTTCTTCCTCAGCTATCACAGTTTTCCTTTTTCTTTCCCTGTGTCCTGTCTAGAGGTAAAACCAGGTCCTTAATCACTTTCATTGCCATTTTGGGCCACTTTGTTCACTGTCTCTTTCTCATTCCCACCAAATGTTTCAGTCTTAGACAGGCAATATATATGAGTGGCTGTGCACTACCTTAGCATAAAGAGGTCTGGGATCAGTAGAAATGTATTTCTAGGCTCTGGTACACTATTCACTGTCTAGTAATTTCTAATAATTAGTAGGGGGTTGATTTTTATTAAATCAGTTTACATGGAAATGGTATATCCTGTCCTGTAATTCCCCATCTATTTAAATTCTAATTTCTAAGTCAATTCTGGATAAAATTATTCTTAGCAACCACCTGAACACGGTTGTTCCCTGTACAAAAGGAGTCACAAAAGCTGTGTTACAACTGTCTGACAAGTTTAGAAGTGCAAACTCTATTTTCAAGATTATAAATAATAATAAATAAAAAATCTGAACAAGCAAACAAAACAAAAACAACCAAACCAAACAAACATAAAACCAAAACACTTGGACAGCAAATGAAGAAAGCAGGTTTCTACATCTGCAATATCTATTTTTCCAAAAAAGACTGCATCAGGTATTATAAAAATTTAAATACTTTGAGGTCAAAGGCACATCAGTTTGCAGAGAACACATTTTTGCCTCAAACTTTTATCACTCTCTTTTATGCCATGATGGCTGATGTATCCGGGTAGTCACCTCTAATCAATAAAGAAAACAATAGTACTGAGTGTTATTGAATTTCAACATGAGGAAATAAAAGAACAAGGTGATTCACAAGTACTAACTACAGGTAAATTGAGGCAAAGAGCTTGTATCAGAGAGCTCCCTCAGTTTCCCTTTAGAACCAGAGCTGCTGAGACCACACCTCTCTTTTTGGCAGTCACTGGTTCAATTCCCAGATTAGACAGATGTTTGTGTACCAGCTATTATTTACTCAGGTTGGTATTTGCCTTAGCTTTGCTACAGCCAGATTTGTGCTTAAGCTGTTCCTGATATGATGCAGCAGGCAGCAATTTGCAACAGCCCTTATTTCCACCGTGTTTCAAAGATTTCCAGATTATTAATGTGGAGGTGTTTTCAGCCTTCATCCCAGTGTTATCATCCATACCTGGCTTCCTCATCACAGAATGTGTTGTGTTCCCCCAGCCCTGCTGTTGTGGTCATCTCCAGCACAGTCTCACTACAGTCCTTTGGTCCTGTAACTCAGTTTGATTCATTACAGAGCGTTCTAGGTCTAAGGGGTTTCATTTTCTCTACATGGAATGCCATCATTTTTTCTCATTTTATTTTTAGTGATTAACCCGAGTGTATACAATTTAAAGCAATACCTATTTCATCCCCTAACTTCTACTCATAAGCATAAAGAACTCCCTTTAGCTTATGGCTGTTCATATACCTGGTTTTATTAATAATTAAAAAAAAAAAAAAAGAGCAAAAAAAGGATTAAAAACCCCCCAGAGTAAACCATCAGAAACAGGGTTCTTTTGCATTACAATTTTAGGATAATGCAAAAGCAAAGTATATTTCAGAATATTTCACTGGTTTTGGCTTTTTACAAGAGGACATTATTCCACTGTTCTGTGCAGGGTTTAAATTGATGCATCTGACATGGAGCATTCTTTGGGCAGCACACATGATTAAAATAACTCTTGCTTAATCTTTAATTTATTCTCACTTCGCTGCTGAAATCCCCATTATATTATGTTAAAGATATTGTTCCAGTAATTAGTTCTGTAATTACTTGGTAGCAAGAGTCTACAATGACAGTAAGTAGATCACTAATGTACACAAGGATAAACATTGCCTATTGTTTTCCGTTAATATTATACCATACATTGCAGCACAGCCACTTTTTTCAGTAAGTGTTTATTTTAACATACGAGACAGAAATCCCCTTTTGGGAAGACACAAAACCAGTGTGGCAACGTTGGTTCTTTCTCAGGGTTTGAAGAACTTCAAGCAATTTCTCCGAGCCTGTCTTGTCAGAGATGTATTATATTGGCTGTCTGCACTGAAGGAAGGTACTTGAAAACTAAGAAGTACTTAAGAGATTTATGAAAGAGTTAGGGAAGAAAGGCCTCTGCACCATGAATATTGATTTTAGTTTTAAATAAAGCACTGAGATGATGCAAGATTATAAAAAGGCACTTTTAATAATGAGGAAGTGACTCTGTCAGTCCATTGTCTGCACAAACTTAATAAATGTCATTTAGGGTTAAGCAATAGGTGTTCAGCAAAGTTATTGAGAATCCCAGCTTGGGGCTGGCAATAATCAGCTCTGTTTGACCCTGCAACTGATATCCTCAGTAAACAGCTGCTTTCAGCAAAGTTCTGAAAGCAAGTTCTTTAGAGTGCACTAGTCCCTAAACTTCTTCCATACTCTGTGTGAGATTTTAATAATGAAATGCACGTCACTCCTCCCATTTATATCAGACATGATCTCCTCCTCTATTCAGTCCTTCAGTGTCCCTGGTGCAGCAACAGCAATTTCTTACGTGGGCCATCTATTCCACTTCAAACAGCATTTTAACTGCTGCTGGTGCAACTGAGGGAGCAGAAACAACTAACTCATCTCCATGGCACTGGAGTAAGTGTGCCCCAAAGGCTGCCTGGGGAGCCATCTGCTACTTCTGCACGGACAGACAACAGGAATCTGTGCTAAACGGACAGTAGTGACTCGCACTCTCACTCCCACGCTTTCCAAGAGTAGGGAGGAAAGAAAAGGAGGGATGCACCTCATTAAACAGTTCATTATGACAGAATCAGAATGCTGTTGAGATTGCCATGGTAAAGAGGACTTCCAGGCTCAGATCCAGAAGTCTGGGGCTGTCTGTGCACTGCTGAGGGGTCCTCCCTCCCATCCAATACACCTCTGCCCTCCAAGCCTCATCCACTGCACATTCCAGCTCTTGCTGGGACTCGATATATCAAATAAGCACGTGCTAGCTCTGCCCTTCTGTTCACACTGAGGCCCATTTTCCTGCCTAGTTTTGTATAACTCCTCTGGTACTCAGTTCCATACATCAGTGGGACACACATCTGCAGAAGTCAAGACACTAAAATTATTTTAAGGGGCCATGACTCCTACATGATGTGATTATTTTGCATTAGCGTAATGCAAAATATCAGGCAATAAAATTATTTATTAAACTGATTATATATTCTTGTGCAACCTTTAAGTTTAGTTGCCTTCACTGCCTTCACTTACAGTGCGCTTTTTACTGTGCATCTACAATGTGGAAGTACAGCAACAATACTTTCTCATCTCCCAGAGAATCAGGCAGTACACCCACGGTTCAGTGTTTTACAATCCATCCTTGAAAATCATAAAACACGTGGAGAGGTGTATGACAATGCATCAGAATTTGAACACTTCATTTCTCAGGAAGAAGGAAAATGTGGCGATAATGCTTTAGGATAAAAAATATAAAGGAATTGGGTATGTCTCTCTCACATGTCAATGGTCTAATCCTCAACACATGACACTTCCCAGCACAAAATATTTTGCTGTGTCTCACTTCAGTGCCAGTACTTGAAACATGGAAAATGGGGTTCATCTCAGTATGAGTGCCTGAAAACCATGCATTCCTTGTGCAAAATGCCTGGGGAAAGAATCCAGGGAATGAGCTAATATTGTATACCATCATCCAAAAATATTTACATTCTTGGCAAACTGCATCAGAACTGAACACTCACACGTTGCTGCATCTCCCTGGAAGGCAGAACTGCTTCCCTGCTGGGTGCTGCCTCAGCCCAGCTCAGACACTGCTGCGTGGATGGGTATGGTCTATACAGGGCTGGAGCAGTTCAGCTCCTCAGCCCTGGCCTGAAGTGTGGGCACAGGAAGCCTTTCCCTAGCACAGGATAGAGTAGGTAGGGCAGATATTTCCATTCAAGATGCATCTGACTTGCAGTCTGAAGCCAAAAACTTCCAGGGGCTTCCTCATGAAAAGAGTCCATGGTTTCTCAAAACAGAAGTTATGGTTCTGATTCAGCTAATCATGGCATTCCCTCCCTCTTCCCCCTCCCTTGATATTCCACATTTTCACTATGACAGAGTTATGCATACTGCTACATAGCAATAATATCTAGTTTATGCTTTTTCCATTATAATTCCCACAGAATCAAGCTTTGTAACCCTTCATTAGGCATTATTTTAGGCCTTTAAAGAATCAGCATTATACAATAATCAGCAAACTACAAAAACCAGCATATATACACACAGGTGATAATAAAGTCCTCTGAGCACTTCTGAATCACAAATCATAATCTCCTATAGAAAACAAACAGCACATCCACTCCTGAAAGCATATTCTCCATTGAGCTGGTCCTTAGAAACACCACTGCAAAGGGACTCAGTACACTGCATTTTGTAGTATTGGGCACGATGTTCAATGATCTAAATGTAGATATTCTAAATATCTGTCTAGGCAAATATATAAATAGATGTATTAGTATTAGACTTTAATAAAGACTCATGAATAAAGCAGTCACATACAAAATTCGAGCAAGATTATTTAACAACCAGTACCAGCATTAAAACAAACATACACATGTTTCTGCTAAGGGTCACAGGAACCTGAATCTGTTGTATTGGCTATTTTGCCAAGCAGATGAAAAAACCAAATGGCCAGAAGACCAATTTTAGCTGATATTGTCTTTGATAAAAAGATAGACAGGCCATGACTCAAAAGCCATGAAGTCACTGCTCTCTGCAGATGCCAGAACAGAATCCAGAGAGCAGGGTAAAGCTCTGAGATGCAACTGAGCCAACACGAGCAAGAAAGCACAGAACGTAAGGGGAAAAGTGTGAGTCAAACAACTTTGTTCTTTCAGAGCTTCCCTTTAAGAAGATCTGCACTTGTTTTGTAAAACCAAACCAGAACCTGGAATTCCTGTGGACAGCGACTGAGAGACATCTGGAGACATCGAGTACCATGGAAAATGGGAGAGGAAGTTAATGCTGTCCCAGGTAATCACATTGAACAGAATCAACCTGACAACACACAGGCTTTCATTATTATGGTTTCTGCACATACCCAGACAGTTTTGTTAGATAAGAGAAGAAATCGCATCTGAAATAAAATAAAAAACCCAACCACTTTTTTCTTAACCTACAGCCAACTATGGTGAAACAGAGGGCACAACCAGAAGCATCCCAGATATGAGTGGACTGCAAAAACAGCCAAGAGTGCCGAGGGAAAGTGGAAAACTTTGGTATGTATTTGCTATAGCTTTTGAAGAAAGTGTTTTTAAGTAACTAGGTTTCAGCATAAGCAGTAGCAGTGTTTAGTATGAGATTAAATCAGATAAAATTATACACAAATACAGATAGTGGATTATAAAGGGTTTTTTTCCTTCCACTCAGTCCCATGTTGATGAGAGAAATCCCTTCAGTTTAAAAGATAACTATGAGACAAATTCTAATGTTTACATTTCATAATTAAGTAGCTACAATTAGTTACCTACATGCTTATCAGGTTACTAATAAGTTTAGCTACAGCAAGCTGTTTAGTCAGTTAAAACAGTGCTGCAGGATTATCACTTCTTGATCCTTTGATTACTGCCATATCCTTCCTAGGATGCCATTAGGCATAAGGATAACCACGAAGCTGCTGGCAATATGCTTTATTAAGAATTGATCTTTCAATACATTTCACCATTCCCCTGGCTGAGCTCCCAGAGCCTGAGTGTCACACACCTTCACACCATTCTCTGGAACCGAACCCTGCCGATAGCAGAGTGGCACAGCACAGGCAAAAAGCACTAATGCAATGTCAGAAATCACAATAGTAACTTAAAAAAAGAAGCCTTGGTACGAAGGTTAGAAAAACATGCAGTTCAAGGCAGAGACTGGGAAATTCATGGAAAATCTGGAAACAAGCAAAATGGCCACTAGAAAATATAACTCTCCAGTCCTACTCAAATAGCAAAATGGGATTTTAAATAATGAGTGCAATACTCTTGTATTTAAACCCATTTGTTCCACCTAAAGAGCAGGCCTAAGAAATGGCAACAGGAGGACAAGTGCTTTGAAAAGGTAATTATGAGTCAAGCTGTTATTTCACGAAATGAAGTTAGGAAGGTTGAGTAGCTGCTCTAGCTTTGATCTTGTACTAAATTGAAAAAGATTCTCTGGAAGAAAAAGATATATTCTACTTATCTCGACCATCTGATGAAAGTTGCCATACAATGAATAACATTTCAGGCACTGTTTACATTTATGGTATTTGATTACATTAAAAAGAAGTGGTTTTTTTGAACGGAATGCCTTCTTGTGGGGACTTAAGAGACAATCATGGTTTGACATGAAACCACATGCAAGATTTTGTTTCCTATTTAATGTACCAGTTTCAAAATTTCCAAGCCAGTTTGTATTTTAGCAGGGCTGAAAAATATAGCATGCTTGGATATTATTATGTGCTAATACTGCTACTACCTCCATTCTCTGTGCCTTGAGAATTCATATTTGGGTTTGGGTTTTTTTAACCCATCTCAATAGTTTCAGTCTAAAATAACTTTATTAAAATCTGAAGTTGTTCTGATTATTCTAATACAACCAAACGACATTTAATTTAAGAGAAATTACTTTGAATGGGCAATCTAGAAATGCAAGAAATTGAACAGATTTTCTCTATGAAGCATTTGGGATGTAGTTAAATTGTTTATGTTTGTTCAGAAGGGTAGTGCAAATTTAGATCCTACAGGCAGAGCCAAACTAGCAATGCAAGGCAGTACAGTCAGTTAATCTTGTGGTGTTCAGTTTGTTGGGTCTGTACTGTGAAATTGCTCCTGAAGCTTTCATGTGGAAAATGAGAATGTTCTTTAATGGCTGATGGGGGAATAAAGAAGTAAATACAAAGAAACTCCTACAAGCTCTTAATATTAACTGCACTAAATAAGTGTAACTAACTGCACTAAGTTATTGATTTATCAGGGCTTGTCCAAATAGTATTCTCTTTGTTCATTTGGGGGGAAAGGATGAAAAAGAGTGTTAGACAAGCCAGCTACTAAAAGTTACTGGAAAATGCTGATGTTTATGCTTCCAGCTGTTTCAGTAAACTACCAAAGGAACAATTAATAATGACCTCAAATAGTCTAAAGCCACAAAAGTTTATCATATCTCAAGTAAGATATATTTTCCTGAAAGGCTGTACCACTTTCAGTGAGGTCCATCCTATTTAGAAAACGGGAAGTACAGTAAACAAGCACAGAACAAGATGTTACGGGAAATCTACTTTGTTGCTATAAACAGATCAAGGTATCTGATCATTTTGTTAGTGCCACACACTGCACAGACGGAGGAACTGAGCTAACTGCATCAGTTTATTTACAACTGAACTATTTGAATTATGTGCACTTAGGACAGAACAACTTGGAGGCTTCTAGTTCAGCCACACTGGGGTATTTTCCACCCTGCTAAAACTCAGAGCTCCAGAGGCTCCTCTCCCAGGGAGAGCTGACGAAGCTGCAGCCACGCGCTGGTCCCATCTGAGCTGCAAAATCACTTCTACTTGGTGATTAAACTTGCCAACCATTTTAAAGGCAGAACTGCAGAGGTGCATGGAAGTTTTAGGGCTTTTAAGTGCAAGTCCCAACAGTGAGTTTTGGCAAATTTGAATTCTGATTACCTTTCCTGTCCCAAATTGACAGAAAAGCAGGTTATGTGCACATACTGTAAAATCCACTGAAAGCATCTTGTTTTCTAACTTGATAAAAGTGGTGAACCTACTGAATGTTACCTGCCAGGTAAGGGAACATTTGCTCCATTTAGAGGAATTAAGAAAGGAGATGGATGATAAAAATCCACTGAACAGGCGGCTCTGTCTACACTACCATATGTGTATATAAACCATACCTCTGTGCAAGAATTACCAAATACAAAACTTCCTGTATCTACAATGAATTTTAACTATTTCACATATGCACTCCAGTGCTTAACATAAACACTGGTATTCCAACAGTTTTCCCTTACAGCAATTTTAGAATGGCAGCTCCTAACATGTCTTCAGTTTAGTGCAGGAGCTTTCCAATAAAGAAGAGGGAGAAAAAAAATACACTGTTGGAAGTAGATGGAAACCTAATTTCAATTTTCTGAACACACCCCCAAGAATTGTTTGGCAAGTCAATTCAAAGCTTGTTTGGAAGGGATAAAACATATCAGAATAAGTCTGTTCAATTCTTGTCCATCTGTTTTGGTTAATAGTATGTGTTCTATTATTTTGTGTCTGTGTATTGAAGGTAAGATTAAGCATACATTTGAAACCTCTCTGTGCAAATTGATATTATACCCCATGCTCAGTCCAGGCTGAATTTTGAGTCAGTGAACTGTTGACTACACACTACTGATCTAATTTAGAACAAATTTTTATAGCCTTACAAATTACAGTTACAGGAACTTGAAAGAAAACAAAATTTACATTATGTCCATGCCTACACCAGTGAAACCACTGTACATCTTCTCTACCTGCTCATATATTCACTCAGTGCCAGACACAAGAATTGTCTTATTGAGGAAAGGCTATTTAATTTAAATGCACTCCTTAAACATAGGTTTAAGTGATCAACAGCATTACCCTGTTGTCTCCACTGGTTTGCAATCAGACAAATGAGTGAGGTTACATTTACAGAGATTCCCTCCAAGCCTGAAACACCTCATATGGAGCCAAGGTTGCTGAGAGTAAAAAATCATGTTTTCTGAAATAAATACAACCCTGGTCACGTTGTGGTCAAGTTTTCAGACCTTGTAACCTGCAGTAAGCACACATCTGGATTATAAATGGATCAGCCTTTGTGAGGATCCTCCTCTCTGGTTTTGTTCTAAAGGCACACAGGGCATGGCAGGTACACTCTTAGGTAAGCACAGTCACATCCACAAGGAAGAACAGCTTCCCAAGGCTCCTCACTGCTCCAGCTGCCTGGCAAACTACCTTTTCACACACAAAATAGAGTCCAGCTGGAGCAAGAAATTACAGTTATTTACTGTAATGCAGTCTGACTTTCTGCATCAGATAATGAAGGCATTTACTGCAAAGTTAGAGAAGTTTATAACAGTTGTTTGAAGTATTTTCTTGTATTACTGCAGGTTTAATTACCAAGAAACTTAATACTACCCAAAATACAGATTTGAAACTTACTTCAGCAACCAATGTGAGATTCAAATTCCAATTCTGACAGCAGAACTTACTGGTTATAATCCTTTTTTCCTCTGATTGACAAGCAACAAGGGGAAAAAACCCACGTATTTTTGAACCTTTTGAACAGCTGAGTGAGAAAGGCTCTGCCAGAAGAAGCAGGGAGACACAGGTGGTATCCCCCGCTGCAAAACTTAAATAAGTTTTAAACTAGATCCTGAAACATTTTAGACTGTTAAGGAAGAAGGAAAGAAAAACATTCCAGCAGAGCTGCAGTAATAAAAACCCGTTATCTTGTGCTGGCAAAAAGAGCTGGCATTGTGGTGTCTCTCTGGAGGGGTGTGAGTGCTGAGCAGCTCGGGGACACAGCAGCCCCCAGAGCAGCGCGGTGCCCCTGCCCCAGCTCTGGCTGCTCCAGGAGGACTGGCAGAGCCCAGACCCCTCCCAGCACCTCTGGGCACCCTTTGCCTTTCTGAGTTCTGTGTTTGCCAGGAGGGGTGACATTTTCTAGTATATCATCTGTTCCACAGAACTAGCCTGTCACTGTGAGCTGCTGCAGGAAGGCTCCATTCATGGACAGAAGATGTACTTTTAAGTCTAAACAAAAACAAAATGAACACCTTCATTTCTAAGTGTTTGCTTGAAAGACATTTTAGAGCAATAAAGCCAGGAGACAGGTTTAATAGAATATTCAAGGCAAAAACGTCTTTCTAAATTCGTTTCATTTCAACAACTCTGGGATAAATTAATTTATTATGTGATTAAATTAGAACCTGACAATAAACCTATTCCTGCAGAGTGTTACACTCACTTGGGAGGAACAGAACTGCAAGCAAATAAAAACCTAATAATTTGTATCTAACATACTTTTATAAAAAGTAGTTGATATGATGCTACAGGTAATAAGGGCCAAAGCACCATTGGAAGAAAGGCTTTTGTACTTTACCATTCTCCTCTAACCACGTGAAATGTGTTCTTCTTTAGAACTGGGATAAGTCTTAAACAAAGCAAGACTTCAGTACCCTTCAAAGCACATGTTTAACTTATCTTCCTTTTAAGAAGTTTAAACTTCACTTTGAAATATTTACTGAGACGAGTGTGACTCGTATGATGCTAGAATAGGAGTAAAATGTCTGTCCAGTTCAGGCACCTTGATTCCGTAACTTTACTTGCTTATCATATTTCAAGGGGACAGAAGTTGTTGAGCAGCAACCTCAATGTTTATATACAGCTGACCAGTAACTAGCTACTGTCAAACCCTGACAATGTAAGTTACCAAAAATACATTAACTCATAAGATAAAAAGCATGAGACACTTTTAATTGATTCTAAACAACCACAAAATTTCCCCAGCAAAACAGGTAGATTTTTGTTGTGTTTGCTAAGACAGACTATCACACAATCAGCTTATTTGCTAGAAGGTATTTTCACACATATAGTAGTCAAAATAGCACCAAAAAACCAGAAGTTTTCTCAGTAAGATACATTGCATGAAAAAGAAAAAATAGCTCTGTGTTCACATTTAGCATCTTGCCTTCTGCAGAAATATGGAAGTCTTTTTGTTGGCAATAAAATGATGACGTGGCTACTAAAGCAGCAAAGTATTAAGCTGGCCCTTTTCAAAGGAAAACACATATTTCCATATTTAAGACTGAGGGGACAAACCAAGACCAAACAGCAAAAGGAATAAAAACCTGTCTTCAGCAAGGACAAACTGAATTAAACACAAAATAGCACTGGCTTCCTACAGACAGCAAATTCCCAGCAGGTTAAAAAGTCAGCCCTCCAGAACAGTCACCCTACAGGCACATGAAAGGCACCAGAAAAGCAAACCATGCCAGAAATATTCACCAATTTGCTGACTTGTATCCAAATCACAGAATTAGTTTCACATATATATTCATGCATTCTTTTGTCAGTCTTTAGCCCTTCTATTCTATAAATGTATGCAGATATAAAAATAGACTGCTGTACCTGCTCGTGGACGCAGTAGGAGAGCCTGACAGCACCTTTGGCTACGTCACATCCAGGGTCCTTTCAAAAAAAACCTGGATTTTAAATCTAATTATCTAATTTCCATCTTTGTTTGCCACTTAAAGGAAAACCACCACAACAGCTAACCATCCTGGAAAAGCCAACAGGAGACAGCTGTACCCCTTAACAAGCCGTGCTGCCCACAAGTCTCTCAGCCCACACCGATTCCCTGATTTCTGTTGGTTCCCTCATCAGATCAAATCCATTACCAGTCGTGCCTGCTTAACCCTCTTAACACACCTCTTAACGACATAATTCCTGACATAAAGCCTGCCAGGTGAAGCTATTAGGGCTGTTCCTTGCCCTTCTGGGCAGCTCTTGCATCCCTCAGTCCCCTCTCCCATCAGTTCCACTGCCACTTGGAGCCACTCCTTTATCTTCCCAGTGGCAACACGGAGTGAAAAAGCAGCACTTCCATGTCTACCTGGTGTGAAGCAACTCTAGTGTTTGCACCCTGGATCAGCAACTCCTCCTCCTCTCTGAACCAGGGCAAACCAGCCTGCAGAACCAGCAGGGGCTGCAGAGCTTCATTTGCAGCAATACCCTGTGCTCTGCCATCTGACTGTACCAGCACGCTTGCTCACTGCCACTGTGCTGCTTTTAAACTTCACTTCAGCCAGAAGCACAAGTGTCTGACCACACAAGGGCCAGTGATGGCAGCTGGTGCTACAATAGCTGGCATTAAAGCGTGGAAGCCAAAATAAAGTTGGTTTATCACAAAGTTCCCCAACTCGACTGACAGCAATTAAAGTGCATTTCTCACAATCAGCCAGCTGTACCTGACCTATACCAAGAGACTAATAGGGCTTACCTGCCCTAAATCGTTTCATAATTTTACTTTTTGCTTCAAATTGGGGTAGTGAAGGGAGGTTAATTAGGTGGCCAGACATCCTCTGAGTCTCACTGTATCTGTGTTACTGGTGGCCTATTAGCAAGAGCCACCACTGCTGCTGTGTCTGCTCCCCTTTCTGATGCACAACAAAAGAATATTTTCAGTTTTCCTGTTGTCACATACCAGACTGAGATGTGACTATAAAATGTACCTTTCTCCAAGAGGAGCTGGGAATTGAGAGGTACCATGCCTTCCACACCACACAAACTCAACTCAAATACAGGGTACTCACTGTCAGTCAGACTGAGGCTTAAAAAAAGCAGGAGAAGAAAATGGAGTACTGTAATTAAGATATATTTCTCAAAGGATAGAATGCTTATTCCAGAGGACTCTTAAATGCCAACAGTCTTCAAACATGGGTGAGAGACTGTGGGGTTTTTTTAGACCCTGATTACCAATTTTCTTTTACATATAGGAGTGAAAAGCCCTTAGGTTGCATACAAAGTCAGCCTGTACAGAAAAGCAGTACCAACAGTTTTTGAGGCTCAAGTGAGGCCTATTTGAAAGTTTGATGCTCTCACAAAGAGCAGGCTGTTACCTTTACAAATTGATATTTTGTTTATTTTGATTATATCATGCAGTGTATAGTCCTTTGGCAGATGTGCCTTGGTCAGTTTTCAAGTTATTTCTACTGAAGTTTTATCTGTATCCTTACACTAAAGATTGTTTCCTTTTAGAGAGATGACTCTCAGAAGAAAGGAAAAAAGCCACCCTAAATTGCTTTTGCTCTCAATAATAAAACCTGTGCCTTTTTGTGTGTGTTTCCTCTCTTGAACCAGAGTTAACTGCTGTTTGCTGCCTGTAAGCAGGTATGGCTATAATCCTTTGACAAGGATTTGGTGAAGTGACAGCTCGAACTGTGGATTATTTCTTCAGGGTCCATTACTTCATGGCGAAATTTGCTTTTCATACATGTGCAATTAAACATTTCCCACTGTTCCAGAACCTTTCTCTTACTCTCCAAAATTAATGTACCATCATTGCTGTCTTATACTGCAAAGTGCATTTGAGACAAGAACTATCCTTAACTTCCCCTGCAGTTCAGGGTCCATTCACTGCCCCTGGCACCACTCAGTTCTGTTGTATTTAATGCTTTAGCAGAAGGATACATAACTTTGCACTAATCTTTATTAAACATAATTTGCTTTTTGACAGCAGTATTTCAAATTGCTTGGGACAACAAATGGACCTGCAACATCAACACTGTTAAAAATCTTACTATCTCATCTTGATTTCTTTCTATTTCTATAGGATTAAAATACAAAAACCAGAGACTAAAGAAGCAAGGTTATCACAGCATTTCCCCAGTACTGTGCACAGTAAATGAGGCTGGATTCAGCTTCACAGATCTGCTAATAATAATGGGAGTTGTAAGCCTAACTCAAAGCTTAAGAAAGAACTGACCTTCTTTTGATTTTACAATTCCAAACATTCTCATTTTCCAGCTCATCTAAAATAATCTTCTCGTGTTTCATGATACCCCAAATGATGCTAAATTTATTGCTAAAGTTTCCAGCACTGCAAAGTGCTTATTCAGAACTCTGTGTGCAGGTATCATAGATTAATTTACACTAGAGTAAAAGCTTCTAAATAATTCTTTAGATTCTGAAGTTACACATCCTTTGGGACACCATATGGTGCACCCTCCCTCTGTCTCTAAGGACAGGCTGGAGTGCAGTAACTGTGCCTGAACAACCCAAAACACTGCTGAAAAGCTCAGCCCCACAGCTCTGGGTGGGAATGCCCTGCACTTCAGTGGTGCCCAGGTTTTGCTGATGATCAATCCTGCAGAATGGGAAGCTGAGGAAGGCCATTTTTTTCACTGTGTTGCTGGATTGCACATAATCCTTCTTTTCTCTCAGATTGAGCACTAATGCTGATCCATTTGAAATAACACAAAAGCCATGACTTTTAAACCCATAAAATTAAATCTTGAGACATCTTTTCCTGCTTTTCTTACAATGTACATCCTTTCCTGACATGCAACACCAGACCAATGGTCCTATCCTGCAGCCTATAAGCTCCTTTGCTGTATCTTATTTAAATGAGAGTACAACAAAGTCAAAGTCATGACCTAAGCATTTCCTGGTGGCCTCAACTATGAGTTTCATGCATAGAATCAAGTAATTATATGCTTCCCACTTTTCTTTAATTAGGAAGTATACAAGTGCTTCTACATTACTGCTCCAAAAGCCATGGCATGTGGATAAAACAAAGCAGGAAGACATTTTGATTCCAGTTAGAATTGTGAAGGTCACTGCACAGTCAGGCTCATGGAACCAGAGATTTTAACTTCCTGATTTTTTACCTTATTCTTACTGTATCTTTTCTTTTTAATTATTTACCAGACCAACTTCAGGACACACTGGAATTACTGCACTGCAATCCTATCTGCACACGGCATGCTTAATATTGTTACTCCTCAAAAATTCTTTGTACATCAGGTCTGAAAGAATCCTATTTATGTCAAGAGGAATTTACTTTCTATTTAAGACATATTAGATAACAACTATTTACATAACAAACAAGGTATTCATCCAGTGCTGATATATTGGTGTTTGGGGTGTTTTTAAAAATATTTTATGGTTTAAAGGATTAAAAAACATTCTGCAGACAAGAATCAGAGTCATACAGGAGACCCTGGAAACCAGATGAGGTCATGACTTTGCAGCTGGCTAAGCTATTCATCTGGAAGCTCAGTCCAGCTGCAATTGCAATTGTTTCCATATTTATGTAGGACTGGCCATGGAGTGCAACAAAGAGTTCTCGCTACTGGAAGAAAAACTACAAATTTCGATTCTCTTTTTAAAAAAAAACCATATGGAATTTCCACAGACAGAGTCAGAAACTCTTGCTCTGCAGACATCTGCTGTAGAGTATGCTGTGCATGTGCTACATACAAAACATTATGTTAAGGTGAATTCGTATTTAGAAATTAGAATCACAAAACGTTAGACAAAGCAAAAAATAAGTATTGGTGGTTTTAAATTGGCCCATTTTTAGACAGTATCTGTTTCTGGGGGTACAGATAAAGGCACTGACATGAGAATGAACGTTGACTTGTTGTTCTTACAAGTCATCACAATTTCCAAAAAGATTATATTTAATTTTGGAAGAATGTTTACATTTAGAGAAAGGAAGAATTCTTTTTTATTAGGCTGGTGCCAAGTACATTGCAAAAAGCTTTTATACAGTTTTATCTGTATAAATACATGTATTGCCATGTAAACTGTATGGTCCTCATCATTTATTAAAAACTGGGATTTTTTTCTCTCTCTCTAGCCAAGAAGTTCCTTGGCACATAATGATTTAAAATGGAACAAATTTCAGCTGGACAGAACATGCAGGCATTTTCAGACACTCCTCAAACCCACTTCATATAGCTTTTAAAAACATAATAATGAAGAGAGATGTCCACACTAAAACAGGGTTTGGTGGTGAAAGAAAGGTTTGAAAATGTCATAAACAGCTACTCTGTTCCCGTTACCCTTGAAAGTGGGAGTCAGAGATGCAATACGAGAAAGTAGTAAATGCAGTGAGTTACACCAAAATTAGGTTGCAAATGCAGTGAAAGGTTCATTCTTTATCTTAATCTGCTCTTAAATTTCAAGCAAAGTCACTGGCAAATGTCTACTTACTTCTATACAGGCACAGGAATTGCTGTGATCTCATAACAACCATAATGGTTATTCTGGTAACTCACACTCATTTACTAACACAAACTACATATTTCCTTTGGAGAAACGTGTAGATTTCTGTGATACAAACACAAATCCAAGTTCAATAGAGCTGTCCCACTACAAAATCAAAAATCCATTACATTCAGCTGCAAACAAAACCCTACACATAATGGCTATGGAACACACAATACTGTGTGTGCTGCAGAAAACCTTCAAGACATTAATTGGAAGGACTTTCAAAATACACTGATTGACATTATAGTTTGAATATTCCTGTCTGTAGAATGCTGACTATTCCAGTAGGCCTTCTGGTCCTTTTAAAAAATATTCTTATCCATAAGTACATGATGATTGAAAATCATACATCTAATAGCGATGTCTCATTAGAAGAATGGTCCTGGTTAGGAAACTGGGAATGGTTTCCTCCTGGTGCCTGAGGCTTTGGTTTGTAACCTTGTGGGCTCACATGTTTCCCTCATTTAGAGACAGGACATTTTCACATCTCAGCAAGCTGTCCCTGGGCTGATTCCTCCTCTCCCTGTGCTGGGTGGGTGTAAGTGCAGATGAAATGGTACCTCCAGTGCAAGAGGAAAGGAGCACTCTAAAGGAAGCTTACATTTGTTTTCTTGCAATGGCAGCTGTGTGAGCCTGCTCCAAGGTCTGAAGTGTCAGAGAAGCCCTGGGAGAGATGGATTCACAGGCAGAGGGCAGGTGAAGAGTCAAAGGTGCATAATCAATTAGCTCATCACATGTTACACAATTTATCACCACCACATATGTGCTTGTCCCTGTGTAATGCCCTTGCTCACATGCACTGTGGCCCACTGCTGCTATCACCAAAATCAGTTTTAAATTGCACATATCAAGCTTCATATTTCTCATTGAAAAATTGTTTAAAAAGGTTTCAAGAGGAACAACAGTAATTAGCTTGTTCACTTTGCCTTCATCAAACAGTAAGGCTCAGATATCAAACCTAAATAACCACTATGGCAGAAGCAGGAGTTTTATAATAAACAAAATTCACCCCCCTATACTACACTGAAATTAAAGAAAGGCAAGAAATGACAATGTTTCCTGGCCACAGATCCATTTCCCACTGTTTTTCCCATTTCTGTATGAACTGTATTTTAGGGATGTCCCAAAGTGCTGCTTGCCCTTCTTGGACTAACCTTAGATTGTTACATCCTCTGCTGTAACAAACAATGATTTCCTGCATTAGTGTGGCAATCTGTTCTGCAACTGCTGAGCAATCAGTCTGTACTTTTGAAGAGAAGTTTGTTGGTGTTAAAGCCAAAAGACGATGTGTGCTCAGTTAAAATGTTCAGTGGGGAAGACGGTTCCCCAGAGGAGGAGATCAAAGGGATGGAACATAAGCCAGAATTTTGATCAAACCTTAGAAGTGTTTGATATTCTAAATAAACAAATATTGACTCCTTGATTAGTTAATCCTTCGTGATGCAAGCCTGGAGAGCTCTTTGCTCGTGCCAGCTGCGTAAAAGCTGCCCCTTCCAGTCCTTGCCTGATATTCTGTATGACCCCCATTATCTTCAAGTGGAATCTTGGGACCAAGATTGATGAAATTCTTGTCTGTTTTTCTTTCTTACTTTTCTTTACACAAACCTAGAAGCCTACATAAAGTGACTGGAGTGGAGCTACAGCTGGATCAGGCCAGAAGAAGCAAAGATTTCAGCTGGCTGCAGCTGTCATCACTGCAGACTGGGAATAGGGGGAGTTGTTGGAAACCAGACTGTTTTTCACTGTTGTATCAAAACTGAATACTGCTGATACAAGCCTCCCAAAGTGTATCTGAGGTTATTTTATTGCTCTTATTACATTCATTTCCCCAAAGCAAAATGTTGATATAACTCATTTAGGAGTTCTCATTTATTCAGAAAGTCTCTTCCAAAGTATTCAGCAGGTGCCACTGCAAGAATGGTGGAAATTGTAATATATTGTAATATTGGCTGAATTTTTCCCTTCAAATATAAGGAGGGAACTAATATTACAGTAGAAAAGACAAAGTATCATAGCATGATGAATGTTGTCCTGTCTAACATCCTCTGCTGGCCAGGAATGTATTTACTTTTTCAATAAATACAATTACAGAACAGTTTCCTTTCTATGAAGCTGTCCCTCAACTCTCCCTTATCATGCAAGAGACACTGGGAGATGTCAGAGGGCCGCATTCCTTCAGTGAGTATGGTTATAAGATATTTTTCTATCCACTCATTAGCTTCCTGAGATTTTTTTTTCCTCCCTTAACAGTGACTGTCTGGGGTTTTCTCTTACTTTCTGGGCAATTAGTGAGAGAATTCTGGCAGTGGCATTGTCTCTTTCTTCCCTTCAGTCTTTATTAGACAAAGAGCAGGTTTCTTTTGTTCTGTGACCAGAGTGGCTGAGTGAATAAAGCCTTTCATGGAGCGTGTTCTTGTCTTTCCGTGTTTCAGAGCTCAGGGAAGCAGCAGCTTAGCAGGCCTGCAGCTCAGAGGCTCCTCCTGATCCCTGGCGAGGGGCCTTCGTTTGCTTGTCTGGAGCAAAAAGGGCCACAGGACAAGCAAGTGGAGGGCAGAGGCTGTAACTCCTGCTGAGTCAGCAGGTCACAGCCCTACTGCTGCTGGACCTGATGTCAGCCTGGAATGCCTCAGGGAAAGGGAAGTTCTGTTCACCCCTTCCTGCTCACATTTCACACAAACCTAAACCAGTAATTGTGTCTTGCGTGAGCATGAGCACCTCTTCTTCACAGTGCACAACAGCAGATTTATCCCAACCCTGGGTGAAGGCAAAGAACTCTCTCCAAAACGAACACCACGGAAGGGCAAGAACTTTACATACAAAGGAGCTTTGGCATCTGCAGGCTCTTCCATAACACAGTGTTGCTGAATAGTGACTTGTGTGTCTGTTAGGTAAATATCCTGCTGTCATCCTGATGGCACACCATAAACCCAGGAACCAACAGTTACGTTTATTTTGAGGAAATACTGTTCTCTACGTGGCACTGCAAGGCTTGCTTGTTTCCCTTTCATCAGAAGACCACTGACAATGGGAAAAATACAGAGAAATTTCTGTAATCCAAGTTTGGTCAGTTAATACCAAGCCTTTGAAGCTGAGGGATAACTTAAGTTTTCCCTACTTAACTAAGCCAGAATGTGTTATTTACTCGATGGAAAACCAAAATATAATACTTCAACTCACAAGCAGTTTCCTCACAATCAAGGAAAAAAACAGGGCTTTTGAAACTCCTGCGAATCGAAAAAGTACTGTCTGCTGGCCTGACATGTGAAGGATACCAGAAAATTAGAACTTATGTCATTTTGGCATCATGGCTGAAATTTGGCTTCAACTCCTTTTTCCTTGCCCCTGTTCTCCAGGCAGGAAATGGGGACAACACCTTGTTTTGTCTGTCTCACCCTGGTAACGACCTTTTCAAAACCACATCCACAACACCTAAACTGAGCTCCTACTCTCTGCATTACCTACGTGATAAAACAAGTAATAAAAATGAGATCCCATCCTGGTTGACATCTAATCTCAGAAAACTAAAACTTTCACAACAATGCACCTAGGAAGCATGAGAAATGCACTACAAAATTTTACTTCCAAAAAGCCTTGTGTTTCTAATACAGAAAAGCAATTTTTCTTAACTTTCTTTTTCACACTGACAGTTATTTTTAGCCTAATGCTGGAAGCCCTAAGATTCCCTTTTCTTTCAGTGAATTTTAAAGTAGGCTCATTATTTGACTGAATAAAGTCAAAGTGATTGTTCACATCAGGAGAATTACTTGCACAGGTTTTAATCCACTGTTCCAGGACCTTAATTTACCCTGCCATTTCCCAACTGTTTTCATACAACCTGAGCAAAGAATCACAGAATGGGACAAAAATCTTACAAGTCATCTTCTATTACTTCCCAGTAATTACTGTGTGGCTTGTGCTTTGTCTCTCCACATTTCTTTCAAAGACTTCAAAGCAGAAAAAAAAATATTGTCCCTGTTAAAATTGGAAGGTGGAAAGCAGCAAGAAGTTTCCTGCATTCCTTGTTATTTTCCAGCTAGAGACCCTAGAAAGGAATTGAAGAGTTTAATTATAATTCTTCACCCAATATCAACATGAACTTTCACTCTTTAAAATAACCAGCTCACAGTAGAGTTTTGCTACACTTGAGCTTTGCAGAAGTACAGCATATTCACAGGTTTATTAACCAAGGAGTCTGACTGGTCTTGGGGAACAGAGGCTTCAATAAAGTGTTCTGGGACAGCGTATTTTGGTTGCAATTTGAGGGCAGCAGGAAGAATTAATTAGACATTTTTTCATGTGTGTCTGTGGTGTGAAAAGCTCTCCTGGGTTTCACCTGTCCCTCGCCTGGGTCACTGAATAAACTGAACTCAGCAGTGTGACATTGTCCTATGTCCCTTCCCTCACCATGACAGAACTACAGGCTGCTCCCTCTTTTAAGGCAAATAACATTTTTTCTGTAACTTTCACAAGAAACTGCAACGCTCTCATAACTCAAACAAAACTACCTGAAAGTGATAGTTATGTACTTTACAAGTGACAACCATTTAGAACCTGTCAGTCAGGAAGAAAATTATTGCTCTTTGTGCATAAAATTGCAATTAAATTGTGCTGCTTGTGTTTCAGCTAAAAAAACAAGCATCTCTAGACCACAACTTAAAGCATCAGAGAACAGACAGATTTCCAGGGATTAATTCAGTTTTCAGGTACATCACTGCAAATTCAGAGCAAGTCTGTTGAACTGAAAAGCTTTCACATGAACATACAGTAACAATGAAGCCAAAGTTTTGCCCCTTCCTGCTTATTTCTGTCACTGTTTCTTCCATATTTGCTTACTGCTTCTCATGAAACAAAATCAAAACCCTGTCCAGATGTAATCTGGGGGGCTTTTGCCATAGATATTTCACTATCATCTGATATGCAGAAACAGACAGGCTAACGGAATGGGCTTCATGACATACTTTTCCTAACTACACATCCGTTTTATATGCACTCCAAAACCACAAATTAAATAAAATGTGCTTAAATTATAGAAAAGGTGCCTAAATTTATGGCTGAAGAGTGTCAAAGATGTTTTTTCACAGACTGAGCAATTAGAAAAATTACACTTCATAGCACTGAAACCTCATACATTAACACCAAATGATAAAGTACAAATAAGGGACAAGGTTTTCATTCTTATAACATTTGAAGAAAGTTGAACTTTCGAAGTGGACTGAGAGACATGCTTTGCTGATGGGAGATGACACACTGCACCAACAAACAGCAGTCTAGAAAACAGGGTAAAATGTGTCTGTGTACTTTTGCTGCTCTCATATGTTGAAAATAATGGTACATTGGTGGTGTCACTCAGGACAGATTAGTAAGACATTATGTGCAGCACCCAAACATAGACTAACAAAGCAATTGCTCTCATCTGAAAATTAAAAGTTATAGTACAGGCCATGCACTGAAATATTGCTGAAGGGAAATAGAAATAGAGAGAAAAAGAAAAACACGCATAAAAAGAACATATTTGTGAAGAAGACTATTACCTACATAGTTATCCAACCTATTGATATAAACTGAATAAAAAGCATGGGACACGAGTAAAAAGAACTGGGCAATGGCAGAGTGGACAGTGAGGAGAATCTCTGATACAAAGAGTACTTTGTGTAGCATGTAAAGGTACAACAGCCTAAGTCCAAAAAGCTCTTTGGGTGTGTGCTTGAAGTGTGTCTTCAATAAAAAGTTCTGAAAAATTCTGTATTTCTGTAACCCAGCTGTTAGCAATGTTCTTTGTGGCTTTCTTGCCTACATGAGCAGCTCCAGTACACCAAAAAGAACCTTATGTAAACAAGCAATTGATGAAATATATCACAAGCTCTTTCTTCAATTCACCCAAACTACATTAAATTATTAGCTATACTTAGTAAATTATTTATATTGAAATGGTGTATTATTTACTCCATACATGTATTAAAATACAGCTTTTTCTCTTATATTACCTGCCATCAGGGTCAACAGGGTTTCAAGCAACTATTAGAAAAACAAGGAGAGCATTCACTAGCAAAACAGCCAATTAATATCCTAAGAATTCCAGAGGGAGTTTAAAGCTTGATCATTATAAATTTGGAATGGCATGTTCAGTTTAGGCAGATTAATTAAGATATCCAGGTACGTGTTGCTATCATATTGAATCTACATATTTTTATACAGAGGTTGCATTAGTTTGATAAAATGATGCATTAATCCCAAGAGGTTCTAATCAGGTGTGAATAAATGCCACAATGAACTTTCCAGGGAAGCTGAACAGGACACTGTCAGTCAGTGTTGATGTAAATATTGTCTCTTACTGGCAAACACACAAAGCCCCAATTCTTGTTTCAGAAAGCCATAGGATAATTACCATAATAACAGCAAGGACCAATCAAATTTTTCTGTTGTATAAACTACTTTTTTTTTTTGTAGTTTGGCAAGAAGAGTTACTTCTTCAAGCTAGAGTGCAACATCAGGCTATAGATATCATTACAGCTGATGGACATGTATCTGGTCAGTCACTTAAGAGTTTAGTATTTGCCTTGGAAAATTATTCATTTTACAGAAAATCTCCACCACCACCACCCCCAAAACAAGGTAATCTTAGATATATCCTTTTAGTGAAGCTCTTTTTAAAGCATTCTGTTTTAAGAAGTAAGAGAAAACAATTTCTTTCAGGTACATCAGTTATCTGCAAAGTAGAAACCTACATTCTGCTTACATATTGAACTCCACCTAATTCTAATCCAAACTTCCATAGCTCCACCTAGACATGAAAAGACTACATGAGCTCTTTGAGCTCCATCAGCAAAAGAAACCCCCATGAAATGCCATGAAAAGCAGCTGCAATAGCTGGCACCTTGCATTGTAAATGATCCCCTCTCTGGGGCTATTTAGGAATTTCAGTATCTGCCACTCTATGAGAAAACATCCATCCAGTATAATATAGACATTCAGGCAGTATATATTTTACATTTGGGATGACTTCTGTGTTCATGAAAATAAAGGACTGACAACACTTTTTTAGAGCAAAGTGTAACACAGACAGGCACTGCACAAACTTCCCCACAGAACTTTGCCAATGAGCAAGTCTTGACTTGCAACCCTTGTGCTATTCCAGCTCTTGCCTTTCTTGACCAGAGAGTGCCAGGAGTGAGGAGCAGAGCCAGACTCTGTGATGTGAGCAAGTACCCCCTGGGCACAGGGCTGTGCTGTCAGCATGGTAAACAACACCTGTGGGATAGCAGTGCTTCGAGCTGGGGAAGTCAGTAAATCCTCAGCTGGCAAGCCAGCTCTTTTACTGTCTTCTTCCTTTTATTTCTTTAAATCCTCTGAAAGTTCCCATCCAAAAGGAAGTTAAAGGTGCTCGTTAACAGCACAGTGCAAATGCTTGTTTGTGCTCTGCTGCTGACTCCAGCTGGTGCTCCATTTGAGCTCCCCTGAGGCACGAACATCAACTGAAAGCTGGTATTACTGGACAAGACTGCATGAAGCAAAGTGTGTCAGCACACAGACTTCATCAGAGCACACACATTCCAGCCAGGCCTGCCATTTCAAAGGGGCTTTGCTCGGCTGCTTCCACTCTGATGGTTCTTTGAGAGGCTCCTCCTCCAGAGCCACCTAGAAACAGTGCAGGAACAGGAGCATCTTTAAAATGACAGGCCTGAGGAACCAGAGGGCTCTAAATCAAATGTTTATATTTCTAAGACTGAATTTAGCAGCAAGGGGCTTTCTCATCTAGTTTCCTTCCATGGAACTCCCTCCACTCCAAAAGTCAAGGACAAGAATATGCAAGCCTCTTCAGGCAGCATTAACATAAGTCTTCAGGTTGCAGATGACATGACAGAAGGGAAACTCTGAATTCAAACTATTGTTTTAGTACTTCACGTTGGAGCAAAATCTTGAAGTACCACTTATTTCAGATACCTTAAATAACAGAAGCTCCATTTCCTTCCCTACAGACTTTAAAATCCCCAGACATTCTGTTATATCCAAAGTGGTATCCAGTTACCCAATCTGTCAATTCACATGGATGTTTAAATTCTAAGTTGGTTTTTGGGGTTTGGTTTTTCTTCTAATATCTAGAAATTATATGGCAAAGAATTAACTCATGAATTTTCTGGTACAATGTCATCAGCTTCAATCATGTTTTTTAAGGTGATTAGGAAAAAAATAGGAACATGATCCAAAATTAAATGGAAGGAGTTTCCCAAAGGACTTCAAGGGACCTTTGAACAAACCAAGGTAAAAAGAAAGGTATAAAAATTGACTAAACAGTTTAATGTGATTCTTCTGTCCCCTACTGCTGAATCAGTGCCTGAAGTGGAATGTGGACCTGGAATGAAAATATACAAATAAATATATCCCCATCAGAAAATGTTTTTGATTACAACTGAAACACTTTGGGGGAATAGAACTGACCTGACAAAAGTTTCAGAAGAAAATAAAAAAGCTCTAAGATGAACAGCCTTTCACAATTCTTAACATGGGAAACCAATTCTCTTTTAGCATTTATTTCATAAAGCAATCTCTGGAAACTAATTATTACAATTTAAAAAAAATAAATCATATTACTGTTGTGTCTCTATCTGTACTGTCCCAAATTTTACAGAAGAAATGTCATGTTTGTGTTCCCTGAATGGGTGAGAGAATGCCCAGCCTGAACCACAGGCTTTGCTTCATGGCCCAGAGCGGGGACCTGGACAGTCCATGTGGGAAATAAGGATGCCTTTAACACTGGGGGCTCTTGGACTTCCAACCAGCCATAACACAATATCACACCACTGGGCTGGAGGAAATGACCCTTTTGAGATTCAAACTTCATGCTAGCTCTATTTTGTACAATTTATTAGATGAAAACGGCTTTTGTATTGTATGGTTAGCAACTTCAGTGACAGATTTAATTTCCAGTTATCTCTGCTACAACAGTAAATAAATCTCTCAAGTGACAGTGTTCCTGGATGTTTATATATTGTCCTAAAATGAAACATATTGCACCATAACTGTTTATTGGCCATTCAACTTTAATTGACCAATTTTTAAGCAGTTATCACTTGGTTATTTTCTTTAGAGCAGATAACATTCCTGACAGTCAAAGTCCTTTTCCTCCCCTGTTGTCAAGGAGTAAAACTATGTGTTTGTGAAACTTCATAAAACATTTCCTCTGTCTCTTGAAACACGAAATTGATGCAAAAATAAAAGAACAATACCCTGTGACTGGGCAGCCTATTTCCTCTCTGAATCATCAAGGAGTTTACAGCAAATTAAGAGTGGGTATCCTGAAAAGGAAGTGTTTTTTCCCTTATTTTAATATCCTACAATAAAATGAAAAGCCAGGTAACTTTTGCAAACCTGCAGCATCATTTGGGAGTGCCTAAAATCCAAATACAAAAGGACTACTTATTAACATGACAACTAAGTGAGAAATAGAAACCAAGAATTAAGCTCAACTTGGTATTTTCGATTCAGCCTGATTTTTACTTTTCTTTATGACTGCCAAAACATTTCTAAGAAGATATCTTTCATGGAATTCTGCAGTCCTACCAAATGTCACTTTCTAGTTGAAATCTGTGTCACAAAGCAGAGGAAAAATGTATGCTTGATATTAAAAGAAAAAAAAGTAACAGAAATAGATCTCATTTTTAGTCCACTGCCAAAACCCATCTGACAAACGCTTGGCCTTTGGCCAATCACAGTTGAGGTTGACATGAAGATCTGTCAAACTGGGTTAACATTCCTGTATGATTTCGATCCTTTACTGTGGGAGCTTGGCAAGGAGTGGGCACAACTGCTAGCAGAGGTGGTAACACTTTGGAGACGAGCAGTGAGCTGCTGGGGAATGCTTTGTGGAAATGAACTGGATGGGAGACAATTACTGTGTCAGCAGAGCCATCCCTACCAAAGCAACCAGCAAGCAACTATTCAGTAAATGCTGAGTACAGATCTCCCAAGACATACATGCCCATATCTATTCTTAGTAGTGCTGACATTAAGTAGCAAAGACGAATAATTTGAAGTTAAATACACATTTTTCAGCCTTAACTAGACCCTGTTTGTTATGTCGTGCCTTACAACTTCAGCAACACGAAGCAACAGACCGTAACAATGGCCATATTTTCTCCAGTGATGCCTGATCCTGGAGCATGGCACTCTGTGCTACATCCCATGACAGCAGAACAGGTTAAACAGGCTCTCTGGATCTCTGAGCCCATGCCCAGCCACTGAAGCCCATGCATCATCAAGACTTTCCGGATATTTTGGATGTCAGTACCCTTCTTACAGGGCTGACCACATCCTGGTCATGCCTAGCCACCCTTTCAGTGTGCTGTAACTGTTACTTGGAGCTTTCTTCCTTTTCCCAGCTCCTTCTCCTCTCTCCCTTCTCCTGCACTTCTTTCCTTTGCATTTCCTAATCCAAGGAGCATAAGGTCTTACCAACCTACACAACCACATCTGTTGTTGTTAATTAGAGGGCACTGAGCAATCAAATCTTCCCAAGTTCACAGCATGAGAGAACAGAATGCTTGGGAGGGCTGTTCCTCAGCTTGGGCACTCCTGTTTGTCCAGAAAGGACCTGTTTACTTACTCTTGCACAGCCGATTGTATGCTCTTTATCCCTTGTTTCTCGATATTAAGAATAATTATGACACTGCTGTTGCAGTCAGCAGCAAGGTGCCTTTTCTTCAAGACAAGTAACATGAAGGTCTCAATTCAGATAGGGTTTTTTTGTTTCTTTTTTTGTTTGTTTGCTTCTTTTTTTTTGTTGGCTTTTTCTGATAGAATTTGAAATGCATGTCAAATGTTTTATTTTACTATCATAAAACTAACAGGTTTATAATGCTGTTGTTTTACCCTATTTTGTTAATTTTCATGCCTATCAAATGCAAAAGAACACATTTGAAAGACATCAATTGGAGAAGAAGGATGCTGTGAGTGGCTGTACATTGACCTCCTCCACACACCACCAGTCCCACCGAAGGTGGCTGGACTGGTGACACTGGGACAGAACGGGGCACAAAACTGCAGCTGAAGGAGCTCTGCAGCTCAGGGGAGGCATGGTTTGAATTGGGAGCTCCCAGCACAAACAGCTGAACATTTCTGCATCTGGAAACTGGTCGTAGTTATAAATGATATGACTCTGGGAAACTTTTGTTGCGGTTCTTTAATCTTTTAGTTTTGAACTGAAACTTGTTTCATTAAAGTGGAGGATGACTGTTCAAGGGCTGCCTTTACAATTTTTGTTACTAGTTCAGACGGAGATCTGGTTTATGTCCACGATTTCAGCAATGAAGGTTTATTGTATTTACTAAACCATATGTTTTTCTACAGCCTGCTTGGAATTTATGATGGCATTGTTTTGGTTTAAGTTGACAACTACAGTATGTTTCAGGTTAGCTGATTTCCACTGAAAACCGTAGCCTCTAATGAAATGAAATTTTGAAAATTTTCAGGCAATTACATTTTTCAGCACTGGTGACAGAGTTCTGTTGCAAGGATTTGATTGGGGATTTTTGGTTGTTTTGTTTTGGTTTGCTGGGTCTGTTGTTTCGATGGGTTTCTTTGGTTTTGTCAGGTTTTTTTATTATTTTATTTTTTCTCCACAGATAAATAAAATTCTTTGAAAGGTCTTATTATTAACTTTTCAGCAAATTCATTATTTTGCAAAGGCTCTAGAAATCAAGAGTTCTGTATCTGAAAATGCCCATTCCATTAACAGAAACAGCATATTCAACCCAATTTACAAACACATGCCAAGCACCCTTTATTTGCCTGAATATTTTAAAATTGGAAATGTGTCCCATCACTATTTCTGAAAAACACTAACTTCACAAGATTAGCAGATTTCTCAGATCTGCATGGATATTACAGACCCTGAGTTGAAGTGAGGAGCAATCTGAGTGTGCACCTTTGAGAGGTTCTTCACTTCCCTCACTGCATGCACCTCACACTATGCACGGGCACAGCTGCTCTCTAAACCACAAACAGTATGCAATAGTTGTGTTGGAAAATACAAATGTATTAAATATGCAATTATGATCCTTCAAATCATACATATTTCAACTACAACGACGAGCACAACAAACGCACGTTTCCCACTACAAAATCCTTCAGCACTTTCAGAATAAAGGGGAAAGCTGGTATTAAAAGCCAGTGTATAAAGCCTATCCTACCTCATGTCTTTTTACTTTCAAGACTGTCGTGTTTGTTAGTAACTAAATATATTATTTACTAAATAAAAGATATTCTCCAATGTATCCTTTTTAATTGGCCATATGACACACCAATCTCGTTAACAGGCAGGGAACAGAGTGTGTGTAAGGTCTCTTGATAAGCACAACACTTATTTTCCTCCTACTCTGGCAAGCCAGGCTTTCTCTCTCGTGTAAAAAGCCTAATCTGGCAGAAGCTGCCATAAAAGGCTTCATCATTCGAAGTACTTCGTTTATCTAGAAGTTCTAGCTTCAACTCAGACCCTTCATGGATAAAGAAAAGTTTAACACAAAACAAATCTAGGCTGAGGAGGTAAGAGGTAAATAAACAATCTCTGAGAAGTCCAGATCTTTTGTTTCTCCACAGTGATATAACTGATTAAGAACAAAGGGGGACAGCCCATCTCAAATATTCAAAAGTCATTCTCTAGAAAAGAAGCAGCAGACTGAATGCACATAGGTTAACACAAGAGAAAGACCCAGGGGAAGAGTTTTTAAAGAAACAGCTAGAAAGGAAGTGTTGTTATAGGAAATGTATTTTCTAAGTTGCCCTCTTGCTTACATTAGGTTGTATCACTTCTATTAAGACTAAACAGTTCTGTGATTCAGAAAATTCTCAGTCACTTTAAAAAAACTATTTCCAAGTTCTCAAAGCTTTTACTGAATTGACCAGTGGAGTCATTATGATCAATACACCTATGAATATCTGAGGCAAAAGGTCTAAATCCTGGGAGCCTCCACGTGTGAGCAAAGGCCATTTCACCTCCTGGCACTGGGGTGTGAGTTAATACAGACAAGTGCTAGAGGAGACAAGCATCCCTAAAGCTGCAATCAATGGAACTGTGTCCATCTTCACCCAGTTTCAAAGGATTAGGGCTTTACAATAAACACAAACTTTTTTTCTGTATAACCCACTCCTAATGACTGAAGGTCCCACATTAAAATCCCACTTTCCCCACTGTGTATCTATGGTGCATCATTGATTTCTCAGACATGCCACACTACCTTGTGGTGGAAGAAACCAAAGGTTCTTTGGCCTGTGACCAGAACTTGACATGATAGGATTCAGAAGACTTTTAAGAGCCACATAAAATGCCCTGGAAATAATTTTGGAAGATGAAGGCATACCAAATCTGGTTATGATTATTTTCCCACTGTAATGTTCTGTGTCCATGGCAGGTATGTTACATGGAGGAGGCACAGATAGAAAATTAATTTTCATTGCTTTTCCTATGGAAAACATACCTATCTCAGTATCCAGAAAAATACTGATAAAATGGTAAAACTGTGTTTTAAATAAATTCTTCAGCAAAAATGTACGTAATATATTTTAGCTGATCATTTGTGCTGTTCATTTAAATGATGGGATATTATGAAATACACATGGATGTGCTGCACTGAGCCCGCTCAATTCTTTACAAACATTTAAAACTTTATTAGCTGATAGAGTAGGAGAGATTTCTTTTGATTTTCCTTTCTGCTATTTTCATATGTTGAACATATGGTATATCTCTCTCAAGCCCAGCTGACACTGGAAATCAATAAAGCCTACTTGCACTTAGGCTGAGGCATCATTTGTGAATGGCTTTAACTGCACTTTTATTAATTCAAATGCTATGATCAGCTTCTCATCAATAAAGAACAAGTCATGAGATTCATAAAATCTGTGTGTCACAATCTATTGTTGGGTAGAGTTGTACAATATTTAATTTTCTTTCTTTCTTCCAGGGTTGTGTATTCTGTTACATTCTAAGAAACCAATTCAGAAAGCGAATTGGAACTTTTTTTAAACCTGGTTTTGACCTTTTGTTAGAATGATTTCAGTGCAGAGTGTTACATACAACAATTTATACTTATGCAATCCCCAGAAGTGTCAATTGGTTTAATGTACCAACAAGTTACCCAATTTGAAAGGGGATTTTCCTTTCTAACTATGAAGTTACATCAGTGTAAAAGTGAGTCTGAGCTCCACAGCTTTCCAACTTCAGCAAGATGTCATTTTTGCAAGGTGCCTCCTCTAAGTTTACTTTCCCTCCCTTCAATTTTGATCTCCTAATCCAAGCTTCAGCAGAAAACACAGTTATCAGATAATTATTTTATAATTATACAAAGTTACTTAAAGGTTAGAGATAAAAAAAAATAGTACAACATTTCTCACAGGGGATGTAAACACTTATTTTGCATTTCAGTGTACGTGTCTGCAGCTTGACCCACACTTCTCACCAAATTCCTCTCTGCAACAACCACCTCTATGAAACTGAACATGTCAGATTATTGTATTTACTGCAACAAGACCCTTCTTTTCCAAATAAATGGTTTATGTTGGTCAGGTCTGAAGATCTAGCATTCACTTTATTATCTGCTGCAGCTGGGAAGATTATACAACTGCTTCACATTTTAGCTCTATTTTAAATTTTCCAGACCAAAGTCAAGTTCTAGAAACTGTTCAGTGACTCTACAGCCTCTTGGGCAGGACTTCATGGTGATTCAGAACATTGGCTAGGTTCTGACTCAGAACAGGATAATATGGCTAAGACTTTAATTGTTAATAAGATGCAATGTTCCTTAAAAATATTAAATTTTTTAGACAACTTTCTGCTGAAACTACGTTGTATGCTATCAGTCAATTAATTAATGAAGTGAAATTTTATTTCATGTTTTATAATCTTCACCAATCCTCACACATGCATTTAAAAAAAAATAAAAAAAATTTCACAACACTGTCACTTTGCACCAAAAACCTCTTGGAGGGTATAACAATGAATTGCACATATCCAGAACATGAAGGTGAATAAAATGCCAAATTCAGTCAACTGGCAAGCACTATTAAAGGAAGTTAGACAACTTACACATTTTTCTGCAATCCCTGATTGTAGAAATGGCTGGGACTCCTCGATAATTCCTCCTCTCAGTTTTTAGAATGCCATTGCACTGGATAGAACTTAATCACTGAAAAAGAAAATTTCACATACACTGTTTTAAAACTTGAGGTTTCACTCCACTCCATTTCACTTTAAAGTAATACAGTTTGGGCTTCTAAGAACTGCCAGGCATTCTGTACCTGGAATTTTCATCTTCCACTATCCCTGTAATCAACAGTGCCAGGCACTTCACAGCAGCACTGACATTTTATACAAAGCAAAACATTCTTCTCCACACTCTTTTAGGGTACAGAGGGTTCACAACAACAATGCAGAAAAATCTCTTCCTCTTTGAATTTTGTTTTACCAGCTTTCTAAATAAAACTTCATGACCTATTACATCATCTTGGATATGAATTTATCTCTGGACCAACATCAATAAATAGGAAATATGATTTCTCCAGATATCCTAAAAATGGGAAAGTCCAAACCCCTCCTTTTCTGCAGAGTTGATAACCAAGGACAAATGCAGAACCTGTAAGAGGAAGCCAGCCCTTCCTCCAGAGCTTTGATGAGACTCTGCCATTCCCCTCAGCCTGGGACAGCTCTCCTGGCACGAGATATTCCAGCAAATACTCCAGCAGAACCAGCCTGTGCTTCATCAGAAGTATCACACCTGACACTGCTTCACAGTAAAGATTTCTTGAGGGGCTGTTGTCCTTTTCAAATAGACTGTATTATTTACTATTAGAAATAAAGCATTGCATTCACAAAGGGTCCTGCAAATCAAGTCCTGGGTTGCACTCAGACTGGATGAATAAACTGCACGTGACCTGAGGCAGGACATTTCAGCCCAGTGCTGTCTCCAGCTGTTTGTGGCCACGGACCTACGAGGGCCCAGAGCCTCCTCAGACTCTGCCCTGGTCCAAAGGTGATTCAGAGGCATTGTCCCTTTATCTGTTTAATCAATACCACCCGTGAAGAACGCCTGGCAGTGGCACAGCAGCTACATTATCATCACTCGTGTCTTCTACAGAACCTGGGACTTTGGCTAAGACACCTGCCTACAGTTTGGTCACAAATGGACAGAAAATGATAATATATAATTCAGGAAACTTCTCCTTGCTCCATTTCAAGATTAAGCCTTTGATAATACTTTGTCTATTATTTGGTTTTGACTCCAGATTCAGAGATGGTCACCTCTGACACAACTTTTGCTTCCAATTCAGAGCAATGTAAGGTCAGAACTTGAATGAGAAAAAGAACTGAAGATGAGGAATGTTCCTAAATCCTGAATCCAGAACAACTCAGAGGACAAGGACTAAGGATTTGGGGTAGGTTTCAGAGAGCAGTAAACCCTTTAATACAGGGACTATATAGTTCATATAATGCACAGGGAAGAGCTGACATACAGGCACAAACACCATTGATTTCCATCTCTCCTACAACATTTTAAATACGCTGACAGTAGGAAAGAGGTGCATGAAACACATTTTGTTTGTAGGTCAGATCCTTTAGCCTAGAGTAACTCCTATTTCATAAGTTCTTTTGCACTGCTGGCTAGTTAATCACGGGGGATATTCTACTCCTCAATATTTTACTATAACTACACATACACACACACAACCAAAAAAGAACCTGGAAATAAAAGTCATTTAACCTCCAGAGAAAGGCTTTATTGTAATATGTCAAATAAAGGGGGAATCTATTATTAAGAATATATCAAACTACACTCAAATGATCACAATTAGACAATCCATGTGTTTTTCTAAAAGCAAAATAACTTCAAATAAACAGGAGCTTTTACTATCTGATATAAAATTATCACTCTACCACATCTTTATTTCCAGCCTTAGAAAAAGGAAAGAAAAATCAAAACTAAATTCTTGAATAACTAGAAATCCAACCAAATATTCCATATCTGGAAGAAGGTGTAATGAGAGTTATATAGAATGTGTGATTTATTTTCAGAAACCAACATAGACCACAATAAAATTATGTTTAAACCTGAGTTCAACAAAGGATCTCACTGCAGGTTCACCTTTATTAAGCAATATGACAAAAATCACACCTTTCACCATAATAAAAAAAAAAATCCTGCTTAATATCATTCAGTCATTCTGTCCATATTCATCAAAACCACAGAATGTAATTTTCTTTTATCTGTAACATGAGTAGCATGGTAAGATCACAAGCTGAATAGATCCTGAAATGTTATTCCAGTAGGCTGTAGGAAGTTTATAAGTTCAGCATTGCCATTAAACAAAGTCCAGGGGTCTGGTTTTTTTCAGGACTGCTCAGCATACCATGCTGTTGTGTTACAACTGCAGCAGATTGCTGATTCTGAAAAGTCTGTATTTTTGAAGGCATTTCTGGCCCTGAGGAAGTGACCCTTTGTCACCTTCCACTCATCAACTGCTCTCTCTCTTATGACATCCCAAAAGATAGAGCTGGTGTGGATTCCACAGCCTCCACCTGAGGCCAGTGGGGCACAATAACCTCTGTTTGAGAGAGCAGCTCAAATTTTGGGTATCCATCCTTCTCAGACCAAGGGAATCCCTAAGAAGTAAATGCAAATCATCATTAAAGCATGCCCACACGGGAGAATGTGAAGTGTAGTCACTGGGATTAACACAGTGGTCCTGATAGAAATACTTCAAATTAGTGAAGAAGGTGTAGAACAGCTCTGAAAATATCAGCCAGTGTGAGAGGCAGAGAAGATGAGGAGGGTCAGTCTAGTGTCAAGTGGTCTAACTTGGGAACTCCAGTGATAACATTCAGGGTACTTACATGAACCAAGAGTTCCTCTGACAACCCTTTAATAAATTAGAACAGAAATACAAACTGTTTTCATTTTGTTAGTCTGATTCTACTTCAGATCTTGAGCAGGCATTTATCTGGCATGCACCTGCAACCTAACAAAACCAAAATAATTTTAAAAACCTTCTTTTAGGAAACTCTTAATAGAGACCCTTTTACCTCAGGACAAAACAAACAACAACAAAAAAATAATGCAACATGGGCAGCTTCAAATTTCTTCAAGTCGATTTGGAACTGCCATATAACGTCATAAAATTCAGCAAAACGGCTGATCCAAGAACATACAAGAATTTTATGGGAACATACTTCAAGAGAAAAAGCATTTAACAACTGGGTGTACATGTTCAGGTTCCAGAGAATGGATTATTTTGGATTATTTTAATCAAAACTAACATGGACATTCTTGGCCTGTTTCTCCTCTTGCATCACTTTTACACTGACATAACTCAGTTCAGTGGAGTAACTTCTGATTTACACTACACTGTGTGAGAGGGATCAGACCCCCAGACTTTAATGTGCCTCCCATCACAATATAAATGAGCAATCTTCATTGTGAATCAGAAACCTTTAAAACAGATAGGCAGCTTGGTACAAGAATAGCATCGTGATGTCTTTGGAGTATGGGAAGGGTTTGATATTTTTATTCTTGAAAAAAAAAAGGGGAAAAGAAAAAGAAAACAAACTAAAATGGCAACAACAAACCCCAAACTTCTGCAATGTACTACATAGTTGTAATAACCTTTCTGGATTATTTCTTGGTATGCAATTTTAATATCCTTCTCTCTTTGACAAGGTCAGGTCTGCTTTCTCTTTTAGGCAGCTCAGAAGATTCAAGTTATAGCTAATTGCTTTGATTATTTGTTCTGTAACCTCTAATTCCCCATGACCTTTTCCAAGCCCATTTTCAATTTAATGAACCAAACCAGTAAAGCTTATACTGGACTTTTGATGAGAGCTGCCAGAATGTCTTGACAAATTAAGTGTTCCACATACCAGGCTGCCTTCAGACCAAATGAAACCACAGAGTTAATTTTGTTATTCTTCCTTTAAGGTGTATCATTTGTCTGTATAGAACTATCGATTTTCACAAAACAAACAAACAAACCCTGTTTATTTTTCTATACTACCCATACAGGCAGGATGGGTATATTAAATGTGTATGTGTTTGTCTGAACCCAAAACTGTAACTTTAATCTTTTTCTTATCCACTTCTGTATTTGATTAAGCTGCACTGACTTACACAAGTCCACTAGAGTGAATACTGTACTTGAGATGGAAACATCCCTACAGAGCACAAACAATTCTGAGAGAAAAACCATGGATCAACAAACCCTGAATTTTTCTCTTAAACTAAGGCATCAGTACCTATAAATGGCACAACTCCGCTTTTTAACAAATCAAAAACTGAAGCTCCCTTGCCACAGCCTGCTCCAGTTCTGATGGGATGAGGTGCTGACTTGTTTCAGGAAAGCTGTTTTCTCTTTGGCTTTGAAAGAGGTACATTTGCACATGTTTTTATAAAATTGTCTCTCTGAATAAATCCCATCAACTAAATTGTCTAAAATAATGAGTGGCTGGGATACACAGAATGGTAGGAGGAAAAGAAGGCAAGGGAAAAAAGTACTACAAGAAGCTAACAATGCATTCTGGTTGGGACTGGATATGTTACTTTAGTGCCTCTGCACCATTCCCCCAGCTCTTGCTTTCCCCTCTCTCAGTACACAGACACGCCTGCCAGTTGCTATCCAGTTCACATCTGATTTAGGTTTGTGCTGTCAACAGGGCAGAGGTTTTTTTTGTTTTCACTGCATCCAACTGTAAGCATGCACTTCTGTCAAATCTGAGTATTTTACTACAAAATACTACGACCACGTGGCCATTCCAAGCTCCTGTGCTTACCAGAAGTGAACACTAGCAAGGGCACCTTGTCTCCATGAACTTCCCACTGTGGTGCCACCCTTTACAAACTGCAGGTACCATCCAGCGAGTTCCTGAACAGACTTGCGAGTTTCGGCTCAGCACTGGGGTTTATTTTGTTTTCAGTCTTTTTCAGATTGTTACTATTAAATTAGATTTTTAAAGATTATATTGCTTTAGAGCAACTTTACAGCTAAACTCATAGTGAATAAAGTTCAAATTAAAAACTGAAACTTTGTGCTTTCGTGAATATGAGTCAGATATATTATGTATTTGAAGTCAACCCTAGACACTGATTTTTTTTTTAAATTTTCTATTTCTTAAGTGAGATATCGAAACTGTATTTAATTGTGTGGCACATTGTTAATCAAGATAAGGAAGTATCAGTGCATGTCCAGAGTAGTTAACGTCAGATTATAATTGGAATGAAAGGCAACTTGATATCTGAGACTGTACAATATCAAAGGACAGAAAGGTAGAAAAACCTCCCAAAGGTGACCTCTGGCCCACTAAAAGGAAAGTGCCAGAGATACCCTTCTCCTTACACAGAAAGAAAGACACAAGTTTATTCCTGAGAAAGGTGGCAAGAGATGAAGTGTTCAAACTCCTGGCAATGAATTAACATTGTAAGAAATGCATTAAACTGCAGCTGTGACAGAAAACTTCTTTCACTGCCATTCTTCAGTATGTGATTTCACTCACCAGTGAATCCTGAAAGTGGTGGTTACCCTTTTTTAGGTGCTTACACAAAGGATGTGTGAAGGCAAGGGCTCCAAAGCAGATCAGCCCAGGGCTATTCTCAGGACACAGCCCTGTCCCCCAGGCAGGGAGAAGCCAAGGGAATATGCACTGCCACCTTTCTACTCCTGATGCTGCCCAGCCAGCACCACACACAGGTACTAAAGAGCCCATACCATGTGCTGAGGGTTCACTGGCTCACTGGTGAGGCTGCCAGCACAGTGCTTTTACCCTGAAGGGGCTGAGAATATTTGACATCAACAGCTTGATCTACTGGGATTGTGACAGCAGGTCGGTATCTCTTTAGCTCAGCGTGTCAAACTGAAGAAAACAGGGAAAGCAACATGGGACAAATGTTCTGACCTTCCAGACTGTGCTGCAGTGATGAGATACCCCGAGTGTGATCATTTTCCCTGCTAACACTTGCCAGCAGCAATACCTTCTGCTGTGCTTAGACCAGCCTTGTTTACGTGCATGTTCTGCTACACACTGGCAGGGAAAGTTGTTAATATTAATGTTTAGAAATGTAGCAATCACTTAGTCAATGGAAATAACTTTCTTTTCAGATCAGATAAACTTCCAGATAAATGTCAACTTAAAAGATTTTTTTTAAGTCAAAAGTAATTTTGTAAAGACCTTGGGGTACAAAAATTGCCTAGGAGAAAATAACTCCAGTGCATTGTTCACACACGGAGGTACCAACACAGTTTCCTCACCAACACTCAGTACACTGTGTGACAGTGCATATCTTCAAGGGTCAGACAGGAGCTGCACATTTTTAAGAGATTCTCCTCTCCTTGTATTGCCAGCTCTGGAACACGCCTGCACAGTGAAATAGTGGATGTGAGCAACACACAGGTGCCTTCCACCCGTCCCCACCCCGCCTATCCACACAGTCTACAATAAGAAAAGGGATTTTACCAAGCTCAGTGTCGGAAAGAATTTTACAGAGGATTAGCATACAAAGATATTATAATATGCATAGTAGTAATTATTAACTGTGAGTATGTAGTTAAAATAGAGTAACACTAAGCTATTCTAAATACTCGTATGTATGCATGGCAGAAGAGCCTTGGTGCCTCAGCTGTACCAGGGCACAGGAAATCTGGAAAAAACAAATAAATTTAGGAATTGTGCGAAAGAGTAGTGGTTTTCTTGTACTTCCTGATTAAAGATGTTATTTTCAAAATTCAAAAATTCAAAATTCTATTCTGTAGCTAGAGCACCATAAATAATGTGATAAGTTCAGAAATCTGATTCTGTTAATGGAAGAAGTGTGTGTGATGTTTACATCTCCTTTGGAGAATGATATTGAAGTAGCAGGACTGCTGAATATTAATAAAAACATGGTGCTCAGTTTTCTGAATCTACATACTGAGGTGGTTCTACTGCTTTAATTTCAGTGTGAAATAAGTTGTTAGCCATAAGCCTAAAGCCAAACAGCCAGCAGTACCAACAGAGTCTGCAAGCAACAGGAATTTATATTTGAGTTTTTTTCCTGCCTAAATTATTCATGAAAACAGAACAGTCAATACATCATTTGTGGTTTTCTAGCATTAAAGCTGTCACAGTTTGTCCCCGATCAGAAAACACCACAATGTAACTTAAGCCACGAGTCCCATGTCCCCACTAGCAGCCAGTGCTAACAGCCCTCAGAACGAAAATCCTTCACCTGCAGCATCACGTGCTCTCTGGAAGCACTGAAGGAAGGATTTCCTTTGGGAATGCACACCTGAAGGCCAGGGTTAGCAGGATCTTTCTCAAATAAGAATCAGGGCATTAGATCTTGTATTTCCAACTAACAATCGAACCTCTTCTAACGCAGAAGAACTTTTTCCCACTTGCTGACAGTGAAACAATGCATTTTCATAATTTTACTGTCACAGGGAATATTTCTACGTCCTGATAACGTGAAATACAATTTTTCTTCCCTAAGAGGAGAGAGCTATTTTTGCTATTTACCAGGGGTTTAGGTTGACATATTTTATTTACATGTTGTTTCTCTCCATCTGAGGTTTCATCCTGATGGTCCTTTGAGGAAGTTAAGTACCCCAAAGCACTACCTCTTTCAGTGTTTTGTTGAATTTGAATTAAGTTTCCCTGTAGTAAGTTACAAAATTGTTCAAAATTGACTCTAGGCATCCTAAGAACCCTAAAGCTTCTAAGGGAGTTGTTTAAAACTAAAAACTGAATATTTCCTGAAGGAAAACTACATGTCAGATTTATATTATAATGTGTTATTGTGTTTCTGTTCTAATTGGGTTTGAAGCCAAAATGCTGTTGTTTTGCAAATGCTCCTGTTATTATTATTTCCACACAGAAACCCAAACAATGAAAGAGCATAACAAAAACCAGCACCAGAACAAGAGTGATTCTGGCAACTTTTCCCTCCATTACCCATATTATTTAATTATACAGTTTTATGTTACAGAGGAGTAAGAATTTTTAATATTTATGTTGAAGCACAGTGACAGGTTACATTTTATACAAATGAAGTCAAATTACCTTGAGTGTCTAAGAGGAAAAGAGTTTGTTTTGAAAACTTGAGCTTAGCTTCAAGAATTAGATGAGGAGTATGAAAAAGCAAATAATATCTGCTAATACAGGATAAATTATTATCAGAACAGTGAAAACTGTCCCCACACTGAAGGGCATCTGAGCTGATATCAACAATTGAGAGTTAATGACCCGGATTCTCAAGGTGGTCCAACCTTCTAGACTGAGAGAGCTCTTATGGCACCAGGACTGGATGTACACGCAGCTGGGAAACAGGACGGGATGAGGAGCTGCAGCTGGACACTCCTGACCTTCTTCTAGGGGGGGAGTCCTGCTGAGGGATGTGTCCCACCAGAGCCAGCTCCTTCCCTCCTGCTGAGGGATGTGTCCCACCAGAGCCAGCTCCTTCCCTCACATGGCATGTGATCTGATCTCTGGGTGTCCCCCTAAGCCTGAGGAGGTGCCAGCAGAGGCACTGGGAGCCTGTGCCGTGCTCCCTTACTCCGAATACAGCACAACACTCACACCTCCAACGCGCCAACAAGCAGAAAAATCACTGCACTCAGAATTCCAATGGTGAAACTATTCAGATTCTTGAAACAAACCTTTCAATTGTAGTTTACTGAACAGATTAGAATTCTGTTCTCCCAGTGTCTACATGTTCCTGCACTACAGGAAACAGATGGCCTTTAACATAAACCAACCTTTGGAAAGAAAAAGGAAGGGAGTTCAAACACAAGTCAAGTCAGTGCGTATCTCAGGTTGCCTGTTTCTACAGAAATCCTTTAAAAGCTAACATCTCAACCCAGGCTGCACAGAAGGAATACCTACCCCAAATTCACTTGCATTTTAATTCTCAGCAGGAAAATAACAGAAGGTCAAGGAGCAGTTTTACCAAAGTTGTCATGTACTTCAAGTGTACGGAAGAGGCTACATTAGAGGAGACCAATTTTGGTGTACAGCCACGCACACCAGTTACTTCACTGCACAGTCAGACAATCCAGGGAGGAGGTAACTGAGAACATTTGTAATCTAGGTTACATCTTACAGGAACAGCGTTTCAAATCACTACATGGTGGCCAGCATAGATCCTGAACATGCTTAGTCCACGGGCTACCAGTATTTTCACACAGTTAATATAATTCAGGATGCTTTCATTTTCATTTTAACATCAGACACACTTCATTAGGCACAGAAAAAAGTTTGTAAGATTTTTTCATATTACATAAACTATAAACAGCAGTGGGCAGATTGTATGAGGTGATGGTACCAGTATAAAAGGCCTACAAGCAAGCCAACATGCTTCATGCATTCATCAATTATCAGTGGGTTATAGAGTTCATTGATAATTACATCTGTTATCAACTGATAACCTCTGTTAGAAACAGAAGATGGGTTTAAAAAAACATATATATGTATATATGTGAGATAAAATACCTTTGTCTAATCTGATGCCTTCCATAAAATGCTTGTTACTTCACTGAATTACCCCAAAATTTTCTTTCTTTTTCAGTACACATGCTGTTAGAATCAATCATGATTTCTAAGGATGTTTCCTTTAATTGGAGTACTGAAGTACTTTTCCCACTCAGAAGCTAAGAACAATAGGAAGAAGGAAGTTTACATGCTGGAGATTTCAAGCAAGGATCAAAACATTGTTCCTCACTGTGACTCATACCCAGGAATTCAGAGCTGATTCCTGTTAGGCTGCACATCTGACTCATGTCCTCTCACAAGGTATGCTGCAGAAGATATTCTGATGTAACACAATAATTCTCAAATATACCAAAGAGACTTATAAAACTGAGCCATTTCAGTCTCCTGGAAATGACTACTGAGAACTGCTTCAGTCATTATTTGCAAATATTTACTCTCCAAGGCACAAGGCCATAATTCCCAAGGTTTTAGCAATGCCAGTACTGGGTAACCACATTTCCCAAACATTTTGGACCTATTCATATTATGTGGCACAAAGACAAGACAAACCACTACTGCTACCTGTATGTACATAGATACATATAGGCATTTAACATATTTTAATTAACTTAAAAATCACTTTGAACTCCTAAGAAGGACCAAATTACTTATTTTTTTTACCCGATTTTTGTTGTTGTTTTTTGTTGTTGTTTGTTTGTTTGTTTGGGGGTTTTGGTGGTTTTGTTGTTGTTTGGGTTTTTGTTTGTTTGTTTTTAATCCTCACTAGCACAGACTCAAAACTTATTCTGGAAGGCAGAATAGAAAGCAAACTGCTCATTAAGCAGAGAAGGGAGAACCTCCCATTCCAGCCTGCCCATGAACACCTTTGACATATGAGAGAGAGCACTTCACAGACGTGTCTCATGTCTCTCTCTTGAAGACTGCATCTATCAACTCTTCTCGTGCTTTCTTGCCTCTCTGTGTATGTGCCCTTGGCCAGGACAGGCTGTCCTGGCATTTCAGTCAAATCCACACTTGGGAACCCCTTCTTTCCTTTTCCACATCTCCTTCATTGCTTCCTGTATCCAGTAAGCAGGTAAGTCAGGCAGCCCTGGTCTCATGAGCTGCCTGTCTGATATAAAAACTGTTTCTCAGTGGAACTCAAAACGAGAAATGGACTCTAAGTCCTACAGAGTGCTCAGCATTCCACTGTGACGTGTGCTGTAAACTGGAAGTGAAGAAGATCCTCTGCCCTAAAGAGCATCCAGCCTTCTAGCACACATAGGCAGCAAAGACATTGGAAGGAAGAAAGTCTAATGCCAATACAAGAGGGAGAGTAGCATGAGGCAAACTAAAACCTTGGATGGGTGTTCTGTCCCTGACAAAAGTCTGAATTATACTTTCTAGCTACACTTCAGAGTCCTCCAAAAAATCTCCACTTCTCTATAAAGTGAGTATTTGCTCTCAGGACCTACCACAAGAAGCAAAGCATGGAACAAACTACAGAAAGGGCAGTGACCACACAGAGAGCAGCAGATCCACATCTTTGTAAAAAACTACAGAAATAGCCCTACTGCTTTTCATTTAGCTGTGCTCAGAAAGTTCCTCTGGGAAACAGATCTCATCCTTCATAGCTTTAACCCCTTATGTAAGTTCCCCAGTAACAGTCCCTTTGTAACCAAGGTTCAGTTCTGTAAATGACAATCCAGCATCCTTTCTTTGCTGTTAATGGCAGTTTTGCCGGAGAGCACATCCCAGACTAAGCGAAAACATTTCCTCCATAACGCAACAGTTAGTGAACACAGTCAAACAAAACTGTCTTGTAGGAAGTTTGCCCACTTTCAACAAGATGACACGAGGCTGTTCTTTTCATAACCACAATGTAATCTGAGAAAATAACTATTTTTTTTTTTTCTTAAGGAATTTAACCTTTGGTTCCTAACAGTCAATGAGGCAAGACATAAATTTCAAATCAAGTCATACCAGAAATAAAGGGATTTACATTAACACTTGAACTGTCCTTATGGAATGACCGACCACGTTAACTGCTGAGGGGAGGCTCCAGCCTGGCCGTTCCCCCCGCCCTGGGACCCTTCCCGGAGATGGCTCCCATGGCCTGAGGGAGCCCCGCTCATCCCTGCACCCCCACTCGTGCTCACCCCACGTTTCCTCACCAGTTCAGCCCAGGTTTCCCACGGCGGTCTCGGATGTCTCGTTCCACAGGGCCATTTCTTCGTGGTGCAGCGAGGCAGACACGGCTCCAGCTGAGGGCTCTGAGGGGGGCCCTCACGAAGGGACCCCCAGGCCGTTATCCCCTCACGAAGGGACCCCCAGGCCGTTATCCCCTCACGGTCCGTTATCCCCTCACGAAGGGACCCCCGGGCCGTTATCCCCTCACGGTCCGTTATCCCCTCACAAAGGGACCCCCGGGCTGTTATCCCCTCACGAAGGGACCCCCGGCCGTTATCCCCTCACGGTCCATCCGCGCCCAGCCTCGCCCTGGCTCCCGCTGTGTCCCCCATGCCCACCCTCCTGCTCGCACCACCTGCTCCACGTCCTCTCCCGTGCAAAGGTGGGTCCTTCTCAGCCTCCTGTGTCTGTGGCTCCCACCCTGAGCTCGCTCTGCACCCCCAGCTGCAAACCCATCTGCTCGGGCAGAGACCGCCCCAGAGTGACCACGCCGGTGCAAACACGGCTTCCCCACAAAAGATGCCCTACAGAAGGTCTGTCCTGATCAGAGGACAATTGCTGTCACCTCTCCCTCATCCAGGTAAATGGACATCTGGGCCACGAAGTTCTTGGTGCGTTGTGGTGGTTTGTGTTCAGAGGTCAAGCCAGCTGATTAAAAGGGCAACCAGCAAGTCCATGGAACGTGGTTACAGGGTGGCCCAATGGTCCCCATGTGCACCTCATCAGATCTAATGCACTGAAGTGAACTGTAATTCACTGTTAACGTAAAACAGCTGAGAGGATGGAGCTCTGCACACAAAGTGCAGTCAGGTAGGTAATTTCAGGCATGCTTTGTGTCCTCACAAGGCACAGCAGAGTTAAGAGCAAGCCTGCACACTACTGACAAAGTGAAAGGCTCCAGATGAGCCTGGAGAGACAAAGGCTTCATATCTAAGTGCAGTGCAATTGTTGCTGGCAAAAAAAATGTCAAGGATGTGCATATATTAGACATCCACAGGTTTGCTAGAATACTATTCAAATCATTTCAAATCTGTTTGAGGCCTCATCCCACTCCCCAGTCTTCATACTACTGAAGAAACCCAAATATTTCTGCATAGAGAATATGCAGGAATAGAGTGATCTGCTTAAAACTCCTCTGTGTGTTACACAATGGCAACTTTATTGCCAGCTACTTGTGAAACCTTATGTTCCTGAAGATAGTTTTCTTCAGATTAGGAGAAACAAAACAAAAACAAACAAAGTCCCAAACCAAACCAACAAACGAAAAAAATCAAACCAGTAGGCAACTCCTGAAAAACAAATTGGAAGGGAAGTACAGGCATTTCAAAGTTAAACCCAGCCCCTACCCTTTGGACAGCACAGATGTTTACTTCAGCTAATATCTGAATAATGTTATATGTTTCAGACTAGGTCTCTATAATTTAAGCTCTTCCTGTTTCTCACCTGTTAAGCCTTACTTTGCAGGTCCAACACAAGCAGAACAATGTCAAAGACAATAAAGAATAGTTCAAAAATCAAATGCCATCACATAGGCCAATTTTATGTAAGGTTGATAAGCTCAACCACCTAGAAACTTTAACCAATCTACCCAAATAGTCACAACTTAGTTCTTAACTGTACTACTTACTAAAACTGCATTTCATTTGACCACACTGCGAGACCCCAGGTCATGGAGTGGGACTGTGCTGTGCATGAGGACAAACCCAGTCACTTTGCAGGGACTGCAAACCAAAACATCAGACTGCAAAGAACAGAGGGATGTAAGCACAGGCAGGTGCACAGCAAACCAGGCAAGTAAGAAATGCAGCATGCCCAGAACATCCCCAGCCTGACATTTCTTCTCATTTCTTTCAGAGTCATTATAACAAGGGAGAGTTTTGAGGACTCAAATTTAATGAGGTCATCTTTTAAACGTTTACAGCGACTTTCAAGTGTGGGGTCAACATCGAAGAAAGCACAAAAGTGCTTGTTTGAAAATGTAATAAGTGGGCAATGAAGGTATAATGGAAGGCAGGAGCTGACAATTCAACAGAAGGGGAGGACAGACTACAATGCACTCATAACACACAAAAGAGATATGGGCTTTGTTGCAGCATTCACTCGGACATGATGAACTTGTCAAGGACACAAAAAACCCACTATTATGTCAATTGAGACATAAGATGTTAACAGCTTTAACAAGAGTCCTAAATGTTTCACTATCAATCCAAACAATCATCTGAGAGATGTTACTCAAAAAGGAACTCCAAGAGTAGGATGAAACTTAGCTAGGAAGAGGTCGTAGGTGATTATGATGAATCTGGGCCTCCAGGAGATGGAAGGTGGCAAAAAATGAAAGCTGAGAGGAGAAGGCCTCAGGCAGGAGAAAAATGTCTGAGAAACTGTTCTGGTTTAGTCATGTAGCTGAAATAGAGTTTGTATACAAGATTACTGTACTTTTTCACTTAATAGTTTAAATATACGTATTACTTAAGAGCTGGCCTGCACACTTATGCTAAAGCAGAAGTTGGAGATTTCCAAGCAGCTTTCCCCATTGCTTGGAATTTGTTCTAAAATCAGGGGACCGAAAGATGAGGCAAAAGATGATGTATGAAAAACATATCCATGAGCCTGCAACTATACTTGTTAATCATTACAATAATGTGTAAAAATAGAAGATGACAACATGTAACGTTGATGCATTTACTTGACAGACAGGTAGATAATTAATTTTTAAGAAGTGTTCACTCTCAAGCCATGAGAAAATATTTCAATTTACAATATGCCAAAAAAACACTGGTGTTACCAAAGCACTACCCACGACTGTATGAGGGAGGAAGAGATCCCTCCCTGCAGCCCTCCTGAAGTGCTTTGATCCACTGTGCTTCAACTGACCATCTTCACTAACCTTTCACCTAAGAGGGGGATCTTTTACACCCTCGATTTATGTTTATGAGAGGAAAATCCAGGTAGAAGCTGGCAGGGAATTGAGCCTGAGGAGTGTGAGTTGCCAGGGTGGGCAGCTGAAGTGGTACTGTCTGAACCCTCTGCTGCTTGAACCTGACCAAAAGGAGGGCCAGCTGCATTGCTCCAGCAGCAACAGAGAACAAACCTGGCAGACCACTGGATCATACTGCAGCTTCTCTGTAATGTTCCCTGCTCTCATCTTTTAGGTACAGTGCTTTAATTGTTAGGTGTCCCTGAAGACATTAGGTTGCAAAATAGCTAAATCCACAGTTACCCAGGATGTCCCCAGGAAGGATGTGCTTTGCATGACATGTTCTGATTGTGAGCTCTATATTCACGATTTTCTTCCTTTGTTACTGATAAGCAAATTGCCAACAGACTGTAAGAATACTTTATTAATAATTCTAATGACATACAGGATAGTCACATGATCATATAATGAACATATGATTGCATTCACAGAGCATTAGCTGCTCCAGTCCATGCCGAAGGTTAAAGTGCTAAGACACAGATAGTAGGCAAAAATAGCATTTCAACTCATTAACTGTACTCTGGGAGAAACAGAGACAACTTGCACAAACTGTGTTGCTGGTTGAATCATGCATGGCAGTGAATCCAACCTCTCTTGCTTCCTATTCCATTTCAGGAATTCAAAACATTAATTTAGATTACATTACTGTCCCAGACTTTTCTAAGGCTCTTATTTGACCCTCTTTGAAGGCTGCCCCACCTATTCTTTAGAATCTCAATTTCTTCGCTTGCTTTGAAGGTTTGATTTAAAAGCAAGGAAAATCTATTTCATGGTTTGGCTACTGAAGGTTTGATCAGCCCCACAAGTTTACACACATCCCATAGTTGAGTGCTCTGCACTCATATGTGCACAAGAGTAGTGCAACACAGAGCCAACACCTACACAGAATTAACACCACAAAGATATTGAGAGTGTTTATATGTTAATAGAAAATACCACAGTGTTCCAAATAAAAATAAATGCATAATCAGTTTGTGATTTACTTGCAAGAGCCTGCTTTTTACAGTCAAAAGTAAACCCATAAATTTCTTGCTCTTTCTGGGACAACGTACAATTTAATATCTTTTATTTCTTTTTCCCCCCTTAATATTAAAGAAAAATTACCCCTGAAATGTCACTTGATTGATTGTAATGGCCAGCTGCTACAATCTCAATGGAAGCATAAGAACTGCTGCCTAAGGTGCACTGAAGAGTGCCAAGCCTCACAGCAACTCAGCTCATCCTGAAAAGCACCAGTCTGGAGTGAAAACTGCAATCTAAAATTCTCCCAGAGACCCATTATTTGCAAACCATTGACACAAACAGCTCCAGTCCCCCCATCAGTGGATACCTGGGGAGCCTTTCATCCACAGAGCATTGCACGCTCGGTAACTTTACGTACTAGAAGTCCTCATGAAATTTGGGCTACAGAGGTGTTCTTACACATCTGAAATCGTTTTCTCCTACCACCCAAAGAGATCATTAATATACTACAGTGTGCACTCAGTCCATCTTGATTTAGGCTATTTTCATTGTACAAAACAAGCCTGTTATTGGATAAATATAAGAAAAAATAAAATATCCAAGACAATCTCCTGAAGTTTCTAGGTAGCCTTAAAGAATAACATAAATTACTGGAATTAAGGGGGAACATAACTTTGACTTCCCGAAAACTTAATCCCTAAGGATTTTTGAGTTAGAAATCCTTCTGAAAAGGGATTTATGTGTAGACACTAGAACATTATTATTTCTGTACAATGGAGCCTGCTACACCATGGTCCTTCATGTCTTAACCTTCTGCAAAAATGCAAGTTATTAAGGACAGGTTGAACCTAATCTGATTAATTGATTATAACCAACATTAAACAGGAGTAGCTGATGCTTCTATCAGCAGTGATTCTAGTAAATATTTAGAGTACAGCATTTTCTTGCCTTTTTACCCAGTTTTAAATGAAATCTGTGTCTGCCTCTCTAGCTTGTAGAATTAACACTAATGATAAAAATAGTTATTGATATATCATTGATTTAAAATTACACAGAAATTCAGGATGGAGGCATAGAACATGTTGCATAAGTTCGAGACTAAAAGTGCACTCTTCACAGTTCCACTCTGAGAAATTTTTACTTCAATCTCTTTCCTGAGCATCCCCAACGTGACATCTATTACATCACTTGAGATGATTTTCTTTTCAATTTTATGGGGCTTTCTGCTCTTTTCTGCTTTATTTTTGGGAAGAAGAGTTTAGCTCTCAAAAGATCATTTCAGTTTTTATTTTTAACCTAGTTTTCCTTTTCGAAGAACAGAATGTGCCTGAATGGCACAACGCTCCCCTTTTGCTCAGATCCTGCTCCATTAGAAATTCAAGCATCGCCTTCCCCACCGTACCCCAGAGCTCAGCTCAGCTCTGCGGATGGGCCAGGCAACACTCACACCTCGTGCTGGGAGGATTTTGCATATCCTACACACAGCTTAAGCAATCCACCCACCCTTTATGATGTTTGACTATTCTCACTGCATCTACAAGTTTTCCCTCGTATTTCCCCGAACCTCTCTGTGCGTGTGTGTGTGTGTGTGTGTGTGTGTGTGTGTGTGTGTTATCGCTCACGCTTTCTCCTCTGATGTCTTTCTAAGAGCAGAAAGGCTGCAGAAAGGGAACACAAGAGCATATTCACTGCTTTTTCTAAAGAGAACCTGGCTCTTCTTCTCTACAATTAGAAAGTTCTCATATCAGCAGCCAAGGCTGTTCCGAACAAATGTGAGAATGAGCAGGAAAGGTGGGAATAAACCAAGCAGGATGGCAAATAACAAACACTAAGAGAAACATAAAACTCCCGCAGAGCCAAAGCAGTGCAGCCCAATCCAGCCAACCAGTGCATGTGTGGCATCACACTCACGCTCTGGGGCAGTTGCAGCTGCAGCTGGAGCACAATACCTACTAAAATCCAACTGTGAGCAAGTATTACCAGGCTCATTGCATCAATCCCATGGCAAACGTGACACTGAGACACGAAGTTGTTGCTAATTATCCACCAGCCATTAATATATCTCCTCCTGCTGAGTCCTATCTCCTAACATTCCATCTGTGATGCCTTCCTACCTTATTTCCAATTCAGCTACTGAAAATTTCATATTTAAAATATATTTCTTGGTCAAAGCAAAATGCAGCTCTGAGAAGGCTTCAATCTACAGAATCGTGGAACACAATAGGAAGAATTTTCATTGCAATCCTTAGCAAATACCTTCATCTAAAAACTATCAAAAGATTTCAGATGACAGCGTGAAGCTTTGCAGTTGCTTTTTCTCTGTCTTTTTTTTGTGTGACTGAATAAGAGGGATCTTGTAAAATTAGCGACAAAATTAACTTTTACGGGGCAAAACCATTTTTTTTTGTACCATAGAAAGAAATAATTTCATACTATTATGTTTGATTTTTTCCTCTAAGGATTAAGTAAAAATAGACATTAAAAAAAAGGGATTTTTTGTATTATATATAAAAGACAATATTAAAAATGGGTAAGTTTACTGTAGCTTAAAGCCTTTGTTGCTACTTAATGGACTTTGCACAATATATTTAATATTTTTGCTGTGCTGGGAAAACAGAATAAATATTAATCTTTTCCACCAATTAATTTGCTCAACAGTCAGCTTCTACTAAATGGGCTTTTGCACAGGCTTACAACACCATGGCTAATGAAATGGCACCCTTGGTAACCTGTACAGAGAAAATACATGAGTGATGATAGAAGTTTTCTTTGAGGTTTTCTTGGAGTGAAAGTAAAAAATACCTGTGATATCCCATCTTCATGGTACGGAGGGACTACAAAGGTTTCTGATCTGTAAGGCTAAGATGGACCTGAGGCCAAGCTAATAACTAGCAGGGAGATTAAATCACTGTTCAGATGCAAATGAAAAGAACTTCATTTGAGTTTTCAGAACTCCAAACATGCCACAGCTGATGTCTGATACATGAAGAATAATCTGAACAGAAGGCATCTGAGGAAGACATATCCAGTCCTTAAAAAAAGCTGACACACATCCCATGCAGGAATCCCCAACAAAAGTCTGCAGCACCATCGTAGCATGGACTAAAAATGATATTGTTCATACTTACATTGTGTAGCGTATTATGATGGAATGGGGTGTTTTATGCAACAGTTCAATTTAGCTGATGCCAACACTTTCCATATTTGAAACCACTGGCAGAGGTCATTCAGCTTCCCAAATCTCCTGCAGTCAGTCAGCTCGTTTCACGGGACACTCTCCTCATCTTTCTCTCTCCAAAGTTCTTAACACTACTTTTCCACCTCTCTTGTCTTAGATATTATATATTTCAAAGGACTCTTCTTAAAGCATCTATAATTTTGCCTTTTTAACATTAAAGATTGTGGAATGCGTTATAAATACATTTAATAGCACTAATCCATGTGTTTCATTTCCTCCTGAGCTTGTACGTCTCGTTTTTCTGGATTATGAAGAGTCTCTTTACAGCAGGCTCAGAACATCCAGACATGGCAATAATGCTGACAATGCCCAAACAAGCAGACATCAAAAAACATTTTTATATTTGGGACTATACCTTGAAAGGATCAAGCTTGTCAGAAAAATACATCCCATTGACAAGAGCAGTGATCAATCAATTCTAAACCAGGTAATTTTCCCAGCTGGAGAAGGAAGGAGTGTGAATATCATTTAGGTACAATATGCTAGATCTGCTATAAAAGATCAGCACTTACAAATATTATAGAAAAGACCATATTGAGCATTATCAGTAAGGCTATCTGGATAGTATGAGCATCACTTTTACAGACTTTTTGTGACTCTCCATCAGTAAAGTCTACCCTCACAACCCACAGGCAGGGGAAGCTCTATTTTACAGATGCATAAAAATATTATAGGGGTGGAGGAGGCCTTGCTGGAGCCAGCCAATACACCCAGATTTGCAGAGTCCTTGCCTCGTCCTGATTACCAGACTGGTAGGAATCATTCTGCTGTAGAGCTCTCATCAGAGGAGCACAGAATCAAACAAAGAACAGTGTAAATACATCTGATTTCAACATTTCAGTGGAAATACTTGCTATCTTTCCTGAGGTACAGATATAAAAGACCAAAACTCAGGTTGTTAATGAGATTAAAAGCTAAATCTCACATTATACATTTTTGATAGACTTTGGTGAAATACTGAGGTGGTGTGTTCTACACTCAGGTATGTTAACTGGCATTCTTCCATTGTGATGTCTAGTCTGTGCTTTGACTAAAAGACAAAAAAAGACACAGTATGAAAATTTGGAGTGCTATTCAGAATGGAAGGACACTAAACACTCTCCAGACTTTTTTGTAAGCCCCTTCAAAAATTAATTTCATCTCCACTCCACTTCACTTCATCTCTCATTTCTGCACTACAAATACTTCTTTAGAAAAGTTTATTCATGTTTAGCCAAGAGAGGAAAACAGAAAACAAGACCAAAATATTTCTATTTTGTCAGAATAAGGAAGTCAATGCCACTGCTCAAACAATCTGGAAGCTGGAAGCACAAGAATTAATGAATGCACTTACAGTACATTAGCAGATCTACAGCTGCAGAGAGACTGTTCAGACAAAGAGGGCTAATCACAATATCTCATGCATCTAAGAGCAGATTCCTTTCAAAAACATTATCGTGTTTTTTTATATCAACAGACACTAATTCTGTGACAACCTTGCTTTTACAGGGTTTGACAAACAAAGAGGTAAAGATCAGGTCTTTGTGAAGGATTTTGATAGAATGTTTCATATTTGTTTATGATACCCCTGGTACCCTCACATTTGATTATAAAAACTTGCACATATAGAAACGTGAAAAGGGTTGCTGAGAGAATGAGGTGGCAGGATTTTTTGTAGCTTTTTTTTTTTTTTTTGGTAGCTTTTTGCTACCTATCCTAAGTTATTAAAGGAATAACAACTTGGATAAAACCCGCAAAGCAAGCAAACAAATGAACCATCGGGGACTATGGGATGAGAGATTTCACTGCCTGGGTCCAAAGTGGGACAGGTCAATTCTGGGAAGTTCCCTGAGTGCTGCTCACCAGCTGCACAGTGAGCTGGGTGTGCCATGGGCACCCTGGTGCCCCACACCCCTGCACCCTCACCCTTCCTCTGGGAGGCAGCCTGGGCTCTCCTGGCACACCCAGTGAGAGCCCCAGGACAGCACTGACCCCCCAGAGCACTCCTGCTTCAGAATGTGGAAGCAGCCAAAGAAATCACTCTACACTTGCTTTAGCACAGCCAAACAGAGTCTGTTCCTTGACACAACTGCTGTGCTTAATGTACATATTGCATCACAGGACTGCAGTATCCCAACCCCACTGGAACAGATCATCTCTCAAGTAAAAGCAATGCACTAAATTTGGCCTTTTAATACTTTGGTCTGTAATATCCTAGCCAGGGAAAAATGATCTGCTGGAAAGGTGGGTTTATAGGATGTGTTGTGCCTTATATAATTTTTAAATAATCTTTGAAACTAAACTATCCAACTAAAAGATGGATAATTACTTGTATCTAATTCAGTAGTACACATACAACATATATGTGAAATAGAAATTGTCAGCCTGTAGTTTCGATGAGGGGCTAATTATGCACAGATTCACTAAAAACCCTACCTCTTTCACAGGCAGAACCAACCCCTGTATGTACAGCCCACTGAAAAGAAGGCAGCATGCTGTATGCTGGCCTGCATTCCCTGCCCTCCCAATGCTTTGTGGCACTTGTGGTCTTTTGTCTGTTTGTTTGTTTGTTTTCTTAATTATCGAGGCCAAATTTTTCAATTACACTCTCCAGCTTCCTTCTTCCTGAGCACGAACAGTGTGCACACACAAACCTGAACCGAGGATGAAGCCTTTTCAAAATTTTGCCCTCTGGTATTCAGCACTTAAATACTAAAACTTCACTTTGTCACTAAATACAAGAAAACACTAAAGGACATGACTTCAAACATTAGAAATTAGATACTCACCATTTTCTTTTCCTCAATAGTTCCAATTACCTCATTAATATTTGTTTTCATGCTACAGAGAATATACTCTGGAACATCTGTTTGTTGAGCTGGGTATCACTGAATCACAATTGGCTACTAATAGCTGCAACAAAGAAAATTATGGGAAGATTGTTTCTAAAGCACAAATGTTTGCAGTTGCTGTTTTCCAGCAGCGAATATGCTTTTGGAAAAAAGAAATAAACATTAAGAAGGGAAGCACTGTGGTCTCCCCGCTGTCAGGATCACATATTCCGTGAATGGGAGCATCATTTGGTTACCATGTAGCTAAACAACTGCTTAAGTGATCGATAAAGACCATTATCTTAAATCATAGCATGAATTCCCAATATCATACATAAAATCAATAAAACATACAAAGAAAAGGGCTAAAAATTTCCACTAAAACATAGCCTGCTGCTTTGGAAAATAATATTTAGTAGGTTGGGTTTTTTGTTTTACTAATTATGAGCTCAGTGGCAGTTTATTCTGCAGTAAATCTGCTGGTGTGAGATTAAACCTGTTATTGAACAGAGTTTTGAATCTACTGCAAGGCACTCATCACTGCTGGAGAGTGAACATTGCTGTTATCTCATTTAAAAGTTGGCCAGCAAAGCAGCCCATTTGTTTAAAATGCAATTAAGCTGGTGTCTTGAAGAGAAATTAGCAAGGAGTACTTCATTCTAGAGGCATAAGAGGTCTGTCCATAGACACATTAATCCTGTGATTTGGGACATCCCTACGATTTGGGACTGTGTTCCAAAAGGATGTGCAGTGCACACAAGCACAACAAAGGAAATACATTCACTGAGATGGGTCAGCTCTTTCTCATGAGCTCCAAGATCTTCGCTAGCTCGTGAATGTTACAAGTGTCTGCTACATGGAAAAACAATATTCTTTTATATTGCTGCCAAACTGAAATTATTGGATGCTTAGCAGTTTACAGATCACTAGATTAGGTTAAAGAGGAAGTTCGAGCCTGTTTTCAGAAACCTGCATAGGATTATTTCAGTCTTATGGCAAATATTCCACTGCTACTTGATCGCTAAGGTGATGATCAATACTGTATGTTAAAAAGCTAATGAATTATCTCAGGTAGCAAAAAAAATGTAGAAATAAAAAAATTAAACTCAAAAAAGTTCCATTTAACTGCAGTTCTTCAGGAAGCAAACTGGGACATGCAGACTCAGTATACTCCTTTGAAATAAGCAATATTTTGGAGGTCTATGAAGTGGAATAGGGAAGGACACATTCTTCTGTGGTATACCTTGACCAAAGTCAAATGTCAAGTTCAGTCTTTACAGAAGCCAGCAGAGGTACAGCAAAGCAGCTTTCTTCCCTTCTGATCTGTGTAACATGAGAGGACAGTCCCACTCTGAAGAAGAAGAAAACAAAGGCAGGTGCATTTTCAGATGCTCTGGGTCTAAAGGTACACACAGTTCTTGCTCAGAAACAACACCGAGGTATCCAGCTCTGGGCTCACACTACAGGGTCTGTCCTAAAGGTTAATGAGGGACCAGGACCCCAGTCTGGCTGAATGTTTATTTTTATGTTGCTTTGGTTTCACAGTCTCCTACCAAAACTTCATGTAGTATTTTCAGTCAGTAACAGCAGTGGGATGCTGGTAGCAGAACCCAGTTCCCATTTTTTACATTGCCAGTTCAAAACAAACTCAGTGATCTATCCATTTCTGATACCCCTCCACGACCTGTCTTTGGGAAAAGTTAGGAAGATGCTGGGTGAACAGTATTTTTCATTGTCAACATTCACTCTCTCATGGTCATCGAGCTAAAACATGAGCACAGAAATCTCTGAAGCACAGCAGCCCCTTACAACATGTGCAAACTGTCCTGAGCAGTGCTCTTCTAGTAAGTGCTGACTGGCAAATACCCAACAACAACAAAGCAGCAGTGTGCTCCTGGGGTTTAAGCAATCTTTCCACAAAATCAGATGTCTGACAGAAATGAATATCTAAACACAGACTTGAGCTGTCTTGTGATTTTGTCCTGCTGCCTCTGGGCTAAATGAGACTGAGGAGCAAGCTCTGAGTGAGGAGTAGCAACACTCTTGGAAAGGACTCCACTGTACTTCTACTTCTGACCATCATTACAAGCTAACACTGGGCTGCAAGCTGACGGGATTTTTAAAATTCCAGATTTTCTTGTACTTAGAAGAGCTCCTGTCAGGATACTTCAAAGATTTCAAAAGGTAGGAGAGACTATGGACAAGGCTCTACCCTTTCTGTGCAGCCTGCATGGACGCCAGTCAGCACAGGCAGATCTATGGTCTTAAACACCAGACTTAAATTCTACTAACAAGCAAAAATTAGTCTGTAGTGGCAGTGAGAAAAGATGTGGAATCAAAGCCTAGCCTCAGAAAACAACTGTTTTTTCTCTGCCAAGGGCGCTTTCAGCCCCAGCTGCATTTAGTTCAAAGACAAAAGAGTCCACAGCTGGGGCTCAAATCGAAAATGATACTTTCAAATGACACTGGAGGCTCTAGGTCCCCAAGGCTTTTTTTCATTTAAATGAATAAATAAATAAATAAAACCAGAAAAGAAAAATATTTTACTTTTTTTCCCTGCCACTTTTTCCTTGGACATACTGATTCAGCTAGGCTGGAACAGCAAACAAATTCCAGCAACATCCACACTGACTGGAACCTTCATTAGTTAATCAGATCATTCCCATTTTTGTATTCCAAATTACAATGCTTCTACTGATTTCTTTAACCTTTCATTTTGGACACAATTAATGTAATCACACTTCCAACAATTTGGAGATGATTTCTTGCAAGCAAACTGCTACGTACAGCAATGTGACTCCTATTTCTGGCTTGATTCTCAAACAGCCAACAGGAATGGGAGTTTGAAGTTAAGTTAATTTCTTTTTAATTATCTTTTCTTTCTTTCTAATTATCCTTTGATCACAGATAAGAGGAACAAATTACAAGAGTTTTTTCATTATCTACAAAAGCTGATGATGTTTGCACGTCTTGTAAAACATACTGGTGATGCTTATTGTTTCTGCAAGACGCCTTAACAACACTTTGGAAGGAAAGAAAGGATGCTACTCTGATACAAAGTAACTTTTAAAACAGCACACAACTACCAAGATCATGAAGTCAACTCTATCTGTGAAATGACTGATTGATTTTTTGATTAGAGACAAGTCAGACAAAAATCATCTTCAGTCAACACTGATTTCCTAGATGCTCCATACAAACAAGCATCCCCCAATTCCAAGCCTAGAACAGAGTGAGTCCCCTCCTCAGTAGAACAGCACATCTCTACGGTATTTCTTTTAGCTTTAGTCCAGCCTCTCTAACGTGCCAAGCAATTTGGCACCTCCTTCTGCCTTCGGGAGACCATTTCACAATCTAATAGATCTCATTGTCAGGAAATTTTTCTGCACTGCCAAGTTGCTCCCAAGAGTGCCACTTTTATTTAAGGGAGGGGAACTGATTCTGGCAATAGTGTAGCTGCTCCTCTGGTATTTTCAGCTAGTGGGTGCAAGTAGCCAAACACCATCTGGTACCCAGCTGGTACAGTATATTTAGAGGCACCTAAAATCTTTCCAACCCTCCCTGGCTCATCTTTGCTTTTGGAATCAGCTTCTTAATCATTTTTAATCATTGTATTGTTTTGCTATCTGGAAAATTCCTTTGTATGTATACAATTATTGGAAGGAAGAATTTAATTATAGTTCGGAGACTATTATTATGAACAAAGCAGCGAGGCAGGTTTTTTTTCCCTCCACTTCAGTTTAATTATCTTTAACAAGTTTTAATTGTGTATCTTTTTTCAGTTTACAGCATGCAAAGTGTCTCATGAGATGAACAAATCTATGAAAGTGGGGCAAGGTTAGTGGCTGCATTTGTACATAAACATGAGCAACAGTAGATCTTTTATGATATGTGCAATAAAACCACGAGAAAGGGAATCTATATGGAAGCTTGAGCAGCTCAAATACTTCTAAGTATGCAGAAAGCACGTTTCAAAGACATGCTTTTGAACAAGACTGTACACAATAAATTATTTTGCAATAATTACACTTAGGTTAGTGATATCTTTTAAACGTACAAGGTGGTTAATGACTTGCTCTGTTACAGGTCCAAATGCAGTCCCTCCCAGAGCACAACCCCTATTTAAAATTTTTCTCCAGACTCACTAGAGTGAGAAATGTGTTTAGTCTGTGGCACAATCCCGCAACGTAAAAATGCTACCTATTCTTCCTGACCTGATTCCAAATCCCCCCGAAGTCAGTGGCAGTCTTTGCAGTGACATTAGACCCCAATGCATGGCTAAATATTTTACAGTATCGTAATAAAAACTGCAGTAGGAGACAGGGCAGAGCAGGGATCTGATGCAAACCTTCAGTGAACTCACTGGAGAGATGTATCCTGTAAAAGTAAAGTGTGCTCTGTGCATTTGCTGTTTAAGTCCCTGTGAGTTTTGCCTCAGAATCAGATAGAGGATACAGGACATCTCGGTCGGCTTCAGCAGTGCAGGCAGAAAGGTAAAACCTTTCCTAGCAAAAACCAATGACTTGTCTGTTTCAGAGAATACAGGAAAGCAAATGTGGTCTCCATCATCTTCAAGATGTGAAATGCATATGCAAAATCCAGATCAGTCACTACTGAGAAAAAAGCTTATTTCCCCATCTGAAATCATTTAACACAAAAAATGGAACCACACAAGGAAAACAAGATCTCATCTTTCTCAGCCCACAGATCCTTCTCTGAAGAAAGTTGCAATGACTAGGAGCAAACAAGTACAATTCTCCACAAAGCTATCTCTACGAACAACACTTAAAGCAAATATTTTGATCCCATCTGTCAGATTAGCACAGAGTCAGCTCAAGTCCTTCTTCTCAAAGTGTCTATGCTGCCATACACACAAAGTGCACAGTCCCAACAGCTGATCCAGGACCTACAGCACCCACAGGAACCGAGACCCCACAACCTGCCCAGCTCAGTTTTGAGGGTCTGAAGAGCTCAGGTTCTTTCAGTCCAAGGTGAGTCAAAGGAAATGCTATGAGCAAATCTGAACGTGTGTTTTGCTTGCCAGGGAACTGGGTCATGTGTACATGAACAGATTTTTTGCAGTCAAACAGACATTTTGCAGTGAAAGCCACTGCCTGCAAATCCAGCACTCAGATTCAGAGCTTGGTTTATCTTACTCCTTTTATGTACCAAAATGCAAAAACATTTGAAAAGGTGAAGAAACTTGAAAAGTTAAACACTCCCTTAAAATTAGAAAAAACCCTATCACAGTTATTTCCAAGGCCTTCATTCTCCTCATTCCTGGGTTGTGTGTGGGTTCTCAAGAGGGGGAATGGCACACTTGAGGTGCAGTCTGGGGGGATGATCTATGAGATGATGAGCACCCACAATCTAGAGGAAATATGCAGTGCATTAACAGCTAAATGCCTCAAAATTCTCTACATCCATGAATTCAGTGAAATGATTATCAAAGTCTAGTTCCAATGAATACTAATGGTGGGGATGAAAAAGGCATTCTTTAACACAAAGATAGTAATGTTTTTGCATGTTTCCTCCAAAGCATGGTGATACCACACCTTCCCAGGTGAATTGTAGGCGCACTTCCAAATCTGCTTCCCCTGACACTGATCCCGAGATCGTGTCAGCTGCAGCTTTCAGTCAGCAGCACCCTGAGACAGAAGCCTCTGGGAAACATTTCTGCCTGAACTCTTAAATGTTAACAAATTTACATGCAAGTCCAAACCAAATCTTGTAATAGGAACTATTAGGCGGTCTTAACTGTGGGCAACCATATTAGGTCTGTCTAGAATAAACATGAAAGAAAAGGAAAAAGATAAACAAAATTAAGAGGAGAATAAAGAGCAAAGCAAATGGAAGCACTAACTGCACTCTGGCACTCAGTGAAAAACTGTGAAATTGCTACAGCATTCATCTCAATGAGGGGAGAGAGAGAACTCATCTCCATCAGAGCAGCACTGCAAATCTTACTGCAACAACAAGGCTTGCTGGCAGCTGCCAATTTTACTGCTATCACGAGCCAGTGCTCCTCTCACCTCAAGTACCCTGTGCTTAAGAACATCAGTCATATTAGTAAATGCAGTGGAGTTGCCTCTCACTGTCCCAGGCAGCAAACAAGCAGAGCAGTGATGGGACGTGTGACAGGACTCAGCTCTCATTCACCCCTGCCACAAAGCACAGCCCCTCCTGCCAGGCACCCCAGGGAGGGAAGGGAGCACAGGGTTCACTCTCTTGGTGCAGGGAACACACCCAGGCAGCAGATGCTGCTGCTGGGGTGGGGTGAGTGGGAGTGCATCCAGTCAGGGCTCCAAGGGGCAGGAGATACAGCAGGGATGGGAGACAGGGAGCTTGGGAAATGAAATATTTTAAATGCTAACGAGGAAGAGGAGGATTCTTGCCTTTTTTCTTAGCCTTGTATTACAAAACTGACAGCCCTTTTATCTTAGAGCTGGTCCCAAAGTAGAATCCTAGATGTCAACACCACTGAATTTGGGAAAAATTAAATTATAACCCTGAATTTATGGCCTCCCTTTCTCTGCCCTCCACTGGAGGCCTCTGTCCTGCAGGCAGCTCCCACAGCTGCTCCTGCAGTGGCTCTCCACAGCACACACCTCCCTGCACCAGGCAGGCCAGGCTAAACTTAGGATACCCCCAGCAGGGAACAAAGCTCATGTGTGATACTCATTTTTCAATGCTTAAAAGAACACAGAGGTGCTTAATGAAGACACAACTAGGAGACATCTAAAATTTGTGTATTATTTCACATTGCCCACAATCCACATGCACATTAAAGTTTTAATACTTTTTATAGTGCCAAAATCAGATTTTTTTTGGCCTTTTGTGTCTCTCTGTGCCTCCTACTGTAGGACATTTATATTTCAGTTCAGATGGGAACTTTTTTCTCATGAAATTATATAGAATTGAAAATTTTTAGCCACTTGTAATTAAAAAATCTGATTAAAAGCAAAATAATAACTTTTATCACTGTTAAACCTTAGAATCCTAAGGTTTTTTCCTGCCCTGGTTAAGTAATAATCTTTAACAAGAAAGCTTTTCCCTTTGCAAGACCTTTCCAGTTACCGTATTTGTACCTGTATATTGTCTGCTATACTAGAAGAAATCTAAAGAATTTGATAGATGCAAACAATACTTCTGAGAGAGTTATGGAAATTCTCTACTGATGGTCCTGCAGATATTTTATCTGCAGTAGAAGAGACTTATTCTAAATGACAGTGCATGTTGCCCTGGCTGCCTGCAGCATGTGCTTTACTAATGGTTTGTTTCCTGACCCATTTCTATTAAGCACAGAGACTAGCTGAGGATTTATTCTCTTTCTCTTCTCTCTTTATTTTTGCAGCCTCGAATCTGTGACTCAACAGGAATGTTTACTGTGTCTTTCATTGTGTTCAAAAAGGAAAGAGAGGCCACCGCTTGAAATAATAGCCAGTCCTTTAGCCTATAACGCTGTATTAGACTGTCTATTAAAAGCTTCATATCAAAGAATTTATCCTTTGGAAGCAAAAATTTATGATAGATCATTCATTTCAACCATATCAATGTCTCAGTCAGTCAATCAAATCAATCAATAAAATTCCTCGTGCCTGTTTCAAAGCAGACAGTAGGAAAGGAGTGGGAAGGAGAGCAGACTGTGGGGACTGGATCTGCATGTTTCTAACAGATTTTTTTCAGCTGGTACCAATGGTTTTGGTTTTGCAAGAAAAAAACAAATACAAAAATAAAAGTCTTGGTGCTGTTCAGTAAGATCCCAAGGAATACAGGCCACAACTGTGCTGACTGGGAGGAGAACACAGCAGAACAGTGGAGCAAATGAACTCCCACGGAAATACTTGGGCATTAGTGGAGAGAGACATTTTCTGTTTGTTCATCGTAAAGATTATTTGGGTTTGGAGCAGAAAGGGTTGTTCTACAGAAAAAGACCCTAATGAATATGATTCATCATTTAATGAATGCCTAATCCTCAGCCTTTAATGCTCCCCACCATCATCTACAGCCTAGACAGATGTTATTTGTGATGCCAAGCAGGGACACTGTGGATCTGCTTACAGGAGAGCAGCTCATGGAGCCTTCAGAGAGGCAGCCCAAGGGCCCAGGATCAGAGCTGCTCTGCTGCTCCTTGAGAAGCCATTCCTTTATGCTGAAATGGCAGACTCAGTATTTAACCTGGGGTTCCAGGTGACACTTAGGCACAGATACTGAACGTTCTAATTGGTACCATTACTTCATCTTTGGAAGTGTTTGAGAAGCTAATTCTGGAATTTTCTTTACTAATTAAGCACTAAATATACACGCATTACATAACTAATTTCACTGCCCAATATCTTCTTTTTGGTAATGAAAAAAACTGATACTACATTTATGAGGAGACTTTAGCACCATCAAAAATAAGGTGTGATTTAGTCAACTACAAGTGGAGAGGTTGAGCATTTCAGTTTCTTACTTCCAGAGAGCCCAGTAGAGAAACTATGTATTTATATCACAAATATTTTCAAGATGGGCTTATCTCTGGTTTTCTCCTCCATTCTCTGAGGGTGAGATTTAGAATGAATATCAATGGAAGGATGGATCAATGGAACTCAGGTTCCCACTTTGCCAGCATCATGGCATCCCTTAAAACAGGGCAGGGAGCTGAGTCTGGAAATCAGCCCCTGCATGCCCAGCACAGTGCTGTTAACAGCTGAACTCCATGGCTCTGTGGGCATCTCCTGGCATTCTAGGAACACTGGTAATTTCACATTGGAAATGATACAACAATTTACTCTGATATGACACTTACATCTTTTCTAGGGACACTTTATCTGCATTGTCCTTCTGTACTGGCATTCCAGGCACAGTCAGCAATCCATACAAAATGCTACTTCCTGAGCCTGACTGACAGGCATTATACAGCCCCTCAGAGAGGGGAAGACCCACACATTCAGTGAATATTCTGAACAACAATGTTTTCCAAAGCAACCAACACTGTTTTGCTTTTATCTGAAACAGATCTATATTGAAAGGCCAAAGTGAACCCACAGTGTGAAAACAGGTAGCTCACTCACAAATCCTGGAATACAGAGCCCTTGGAATACACACACACGACCAAACAGTAACAGTCTGACATTTGTTTTCATGCACAACATTGATTAATCTGGTATAAACCAGATGCATAAACTTTAGAAACTTAATGCACATCACCTGAAATTCTGCCTATATTTGAAAATTTAGAGCTACTCTGCACTTGCAGTTTTTATTGATCTAGTAGATTCTGAGTCAGATGATGCGGAGAATTTTCCATCTACACTCACACCCTTGGCCCAGAAAAATGGATTTAGGATGTACTCATTTCACAGTCAGCATCTAACTGCTGAGTTTCTATTTGATCGTTCTTTCACTGTAGCAAATAATTGTGCTCTATTTTTCCTAAAATGTATGCAAGAAAGATTCAGTCTTTTGTTTAATCATCGTAACTCTAAAAATTGTTGGTAACTTGACAGCTAAGCATAAAAAACAGATTGAGAACCCAGAAAATATCAGAGACAGCCTAGAAACAGTGTTACAAACCTCACAGAGACACTGAAACGAGATGACAGCAAATATGGAAAAGTGAGTATGGTCCATCTCAAGGAATGAAACCATTAACTCTGGATCATGAAGTGATGACTCAACTCACCATTTGCAGTAATAAATATGTGGGTGACATGCAGGTTGCAGCTAGTTCCTTCTCACAAATATGAAGGAGGGAAGGGAACAAAAGAAAATAACCAAAACAACCCTTTTTATACTCTGAAACATTATGTTTCAGACAATTCCTGGGAGATGGAGAATAAAACCCCTTTCATGCCACACTTGAAGGAGGCACTTCAGGACTGCAGCTTCACAATGAGCTGAACAGCTCAATCCTGAGGACCTTCAGGTAAGCTGTTACTAATAAAAGCCCTTGTCCATCTGGGACAAAGCAGGGTCCTGCAGTGCTGCTTGTCACAGGTGAGGTTACTACAGTTTTCAAATGATACAGGAAAGGCAGGCAGGGAGAAAGCCAATCCTCTGGGAATTTTGTGTTCTACAAGCTTTGAACTAATCGAGCCTGGGAAGAATAGGTAAGAGGCTGCAGCTCTCTCAGCAACATCTGGGAGCAAGGGCCAAGCCAGCCCACACCCTCAGGACACAGGGAATTACAGCCACTGCAGTGAGCTGAGGGTGGAAGAGGCAATGACATGACCGATTTAAGCAAAACTGAGATGTCTGAATATTTTTGGATATAACCCCTAAAAGTAAAGAGAGTAGTAGTATTTTTAAGATTCAGAGATGACATGCAAAGACCTGCAACTGAGTCAAATCTCCCATCTGTCCAAATCAGTCTCAATTTCTAGAAATCAATATGTAGAGATGAAAAACATTGGTATCATACAATCACAGAATCAGAGAATCAGCTGGGCTGGAAAAGCCCTCTGAGATCATCAAGTGCAACCCTTGATCCAAGCCCTCCGTGGTTCCCAGCCCATGGCACTGATGCCACATCCAGCCTGTCCTCAAACACCTGGGATGGGACTCCACCCCTCCCTGGGCAGCCCATCCCAGTGGCTGAGCACTCTCTCTGGAAAGAATTTCTTCCTGATATCCAACCTAAACCTCCCCTGGCACAGCTTGAGACCGAGCTCAGGGAAAAAAAAAAAAAAAAAAGAGGTAGAAAAATGAGAATAAAGATTTACTGAGGGCAGGTTCCTAGTTGGCAATACCCCATTCTAAGAGTTCTACTGCAAAGGCAGGCTCAGAGCTTGTTCCTCTCCAGGTTCCAAGTTTCAGCTGTCACCAAGCACAGGATTAACCATCATAAACTTGAGAATGGCACTGAAGACAGTGCTGGGAAGAGAGCCTTTCTACACTGCACCCCCTGGTGCCCCAAGCTGGTTAAATGCCAGACTGATATGCAACCAAAGGCTATTTATTTAGCACAGCTATGTTTCTTTTCTTATGGGTGACTATCCCATCTGGGACCTGTCCCATAAGAATGAGAAATCTTGTCATTCTTTCTTTCAATGCTGAACTAACAATCTTAATATATTAATACACTAAAACATCTTTACCTGATATTTAATGTTACCTGATGGCTTTGAAAGCCTATTTTAATTAAGAAGCAGCTGATGCTTTGAACATCTCAGTTCATTGGTTTCCCACGGGTTAAATAGTGAACAGCAGGAGTGGAAGGTACAAATGACACTGTCAGTAAATCCTCAGCTTCAGCACCAGATAGACAAAAGCAACCACTACAAAATGAAGCAGAAGGAAAGAGGGCTTAATGATTCCAGATCCCAGTGGGCCTGCCTCCAAAGCAAGGTAAATTAGGCAGGAGACAGAGACACACGAACCCATAAGTAACAGAAATGCCCCTCTGAAATCAGTGGCAAAACTCCTGGTGGCAGCCAACCAGATCTTATAGGAAGAGAACTGAAGAAGTGAAAAACAGAAACAAAAGAACTTGCACCAGGATGGGAGAACCCAACTGGAGATGGAAATGCCAGTATTTCTTTGTTATGTACTGGTTTTAAGACTAAATTATTGCAGAAAGTAAAAACATCAAAAAGGCAGCAAATTTTTCCCAAATGGTTACTTTTTTCCCCTGTGAATATGAAAGTAAACTTCACAATTTCCTGGCAGAATTTCTCATTTTAGAAAAACACAAATTACTACTTGGATTAAAGCATTATTATTTCACAGTATAGTTTCACTCCTTCTTTGGCAGCCATCAATAGAGAACTGGAAATCTTATTGATTCATTCTGCATCTATCTGTTCATTTACTATTCTTTTGCTCTAACTTTTAATCATCAGCAGGAAAGTCTCATCTCTCCCTAGCAAACAAGGCAGCATTTTCATCTTCAAAGCCCCAGAGAACCTAAATAATTTTTTATAAAATTGAGAAGTAGAGGGAGATTCTCTCTGGACTGACTCTTTCTCCTGTTTTTGCACCTGCATTATCCTCCTGGATTATCCTGCTGTCAGCTGCTCCTGCACAGAAAGCACTGATATATGCACACCACTGACTCAAGTCTTTTGCTTTTTCAAGCCATGCTCACCCACTTCAGAGCTGATGCTGCACCATCAGCAGTATTTTAGCAGAGATTTCAAAAGGCATTTCATTATCCAGGTTTCTGCAACAAGGACACCCTGAATGCTGTGGCAAGGGGGGCAGGATAGGAAGAACAGATAAACAGCTGAGTGGTGGAGAGTGGGCAGTGACAAAGGGTCCCACTGTTGATGGCAGAGAAGTCTGCAGCTGAATGGAGAATGGCAGTGCTCAGGGTCCTCCTGGGGCACCACCTTCCTTTTAACATGAGCCAGGAACAGTTGGCATCTTTAAACTCTGCTTACCTGGATGTCAGGTCAAACTGATGGAATATTTCATCTGTTCCAATTGTTGAGGACTTCAGTGAAGTGTCCCTTTAAGGTGCACTTGAAAGTCTCTTTCAGAACACCAAGAAGAGCTTTCTGTAAGTAGCTCATTATTTGAAAACAATGAGAAGACAGCTGGTGTTTGCAGAGGTCAAAGACATTAGTGAAAATACCTAAAATTTTAGCCAAAACTCTAGGTGCTGCAGCAAGGAGAAAGTGTAAAAAAAAAGGAATAACATGCTGAAAAATGAGTCCTGTGGGGCACAAACAGAAGATCTGACATTTTCTGACAGTTTAGATAAATCCATTGTAATGAGAAAAGAAAGATTCCGTATGAAATCAATTCTGTTTGCAATACTTCCCCTTGGATGTTCTGAGGAACCGTTTCACACCTCAGAGATGACATCCTTTTCTTTAGGGCCTAATCCAAAAACTGTTTAAATCAGTGGGCTGAAAAAGACTCAGCTCAACTAGGAATGATAGCATCTGCCACAAGATTTGTTTCACATCCTTACAGTTTCAAAAGCATCACACACATCTCCAGGAAGTGCAGATATTTGCCCCCCAATCTTTGTTTAGCTTTTCCACTGTTTGAAACCCTTCCCACATTTTTTTCTATGGTGGCAAAAAATGATCCATCCCATCACAGGACACCATGAAAGAGGAAGAACAAATTCTGTGTTTGCAATGTGCAGTCTGCATTAGTACAGATACACTGTAATTCCTTTTAGGTTAATTAAAACATTTGATCTAGAATGTGTAAATAAAATAGAAGATACAATGGAAACACATATAAACATGCCACATTAAAGGGTTTCCTTGAAAACTAATTGACTGGAGAAAAGGGAATCATAATTCACATGGAAAGAGATAAAAAAGAGTACAAAGTAATAATGAAAATACTCAAGCCAAGACTTTTACACAAACAAATATACTGTGGTGGAAGAGAATGTGAAGTTTTTACATTTCAAGTTTTCTATACCATTTTACTTTGTATATTTAAACAATGAGGAAACAGGAAACTTCCTCCACAGAACAATCTGGATGACAGTTTGCTCCACTGAGAAGCAGGAAGAAGTAAGGACAGAAATATTGCCCTTAGTGACAGTTTTACACACAGTTTTGTTGCGAGATTAAAGTCAAACAAATCAGAGATACATCTGTGAAAGAACTTACTGAAAGGATCCCTGGAAGATTAACAAAGAATTCACATACTATCAGTGACAAATGGAGGAAGCTAAATTGTTCCTGGTTTTGAGACTTAAATAAAATTCAAAAAACCCCTGTCACAAACTCAGTGCCAAAGCACAGTGCTGAAGGTGGGGCTGATTAAACGTGGAATCCTTGGCCAGAGCAGTATGTCAGATGTCCCACAGCTTCAGACAACAGAAACTTGAACAAACTCTGAGGGAACTGCTGTAGGAAATAGGCTGGAGGACGGCCAAAATGACCAACAAATCTTTACTACTACCAATCCAAGGAAGGAAGGAAAAGCAAGATAAAGGAGAACAAACAGCGCTCTCCCTTCCTCCTCTCCCCTGAACACCCAGCAGTATCTGCAGTGCTGCCATCACCACGTCTTTGCTCATCCCACCCCGTTCCTGTGCTCCCTGTGTGCTCCAGTGACCTCCACACACAACAGCCAAGCTCTCATTTCCTCCAGCTGAGTGGAGATCAGGCCTAGGGGGAGAAGCTGAGGAACAAATCTCATCTCTGCCGTCCTGATCAGGCACGTCCTCGTTCGCTTCACGCCCAGCAGTCCCCACATCCACTTGCTTTGGAACAGCTGCCACGGCACAGGGAGGGCAGTGCATGGCCTGGGCTGGCTTTTCTACATCCCCCTGCCTTCCCTGATTACTTGTTAAAGTTCTTTATGTTCTTCATAAGGAGATAAGTGGCATGAGTACAACTTCCTTTTTAGAAAACTACTGTAAGAAGCAAGTCTGCCTACCACCTTGTCTGATAGTTTGTGACTAAAGTTCTTTCCCAGAAAACTGGAAACCCAGGTTCAGTTCTTTCTTCTGCTTCAGCCTATTCAGGATCACACCTTCTATCTCCCAAGTGACACACATTATGCCATAGGCTGCCAGATAACAAGGCATCAGCAACATCTTTTGATAAAGCTGCATCACTGTACTGAGAGAAGAAACTGAGACTATTTGGGCTGCAGATGAAGAATGGAAAGAGCGAGATTTAACATTCAAACAGGTTATACAAGTGGTTATATTCAAGGGGTGAATGAGAATCCCAATTTCCAGTCCTTATATTTAGGATTACTTGTTTATTTGATTCAATAACCATTTAACCACCGAGATGATAGAGGAGAATTTGGAGAGGGACCTGTCCTATTTTGTACTATTCTTAGTGTGCTTGTTTTCTGCCTTTCCTAAGTCACTCACCAGTTTTCCAGCATCTGTAGAATTCAGCTTTTGTTGTGCTGACTGAAGTGAAGCATTAGATGAAAAGAGGGGTAGAATGTTTACTGTCTAAGGGTAACCCCAGAATGCACGTTCTTGGGAGGCAGTGAAGACACACACAATGCCCAATTCAAGCAAGAAGAACTTCAAAAATCGACTTTCTCTCCAATTTTTACCTCTGCACTCAGGGAAATGCAGATACCTTACTGGAAACAAATAAGCATATTCCATTTCCCTTTCTGTTTTCTCTTCCCCTGGTATGAATCATGAAAGCAATTAGCTAAATCAGTGAAATAACTGTTCAGTAACAGTTTGAGGGAAGAATCCATATTTTGTAATATTTCTTACATACCCCTCTCTATTACTTGCCTGGTTGACAAAATTCCTCAAGGAAGCTCCTTAGGACTATACCAGTTTAAAACACTTCAACTTCTTTTTTTCCTGCTCCATGTTCAAACACAAGATTTGCTTTTTTTGCTTGAAGTGGTTTACATTTCATGTGCATTCATTGTTCTGTAAGTGTATGAAAGTTTCTTAATAACTAATGGCTTACAACGAGCTAAAATGCCCCAATGTAGATAGAGTCTACTCATGAAAATTTGATGTCAATTTTTTTCATATTTCCTGCAATCTGTACATATTTTGTCTAATTATATTTGGAAGTACATCTGCTTGGACACCTGCAGAATTACTGCAAGCTGTCATTTTCATTCTCGAAACATTATTTAAATTTTAAATTTGGCATCTGTCAAAAACAAGCAAAAAATACCACTGGCTATTATAATGCAGCAGCTGAAATTTGCCGAATTTTGCCGAATCACACGGAATGACAGACAGTGCCTTCCCACTGAACCTTCATGGCAGCACTGTGGAGCAGCAGAAACATCACTGTGAAGTATTTCTAGTAAGGTATATTTTATTCTGATTAAGTCCCTACAAAACTGATTGGATGAGATAACGTGAAGGCTCTGACAATGTGTGTTTTCCCCTCAAAGGACTGTGGAAAACTTGCACACTGGTCCCAGTAACACGAGCCTCAGTAACAGGCCCTGTCTGACAGACCAGGACACAGAGAGCTGTCAACCTCAGAGCAGCCTGGAGATGATTGTTAAGGGGATTTGGTATTTCATGTATTTTGCCTAATAGGGGAGCCTGTGCTCAGCATTTCCTGAAGCAAAAGAAGACAGATGAAATCTCTGGGCACTTCATTGCTGCTGTCTCTCAAAGATTTCCTGTCAAAATGGGCCTATAAGGGAAGAAAGGTTTTCAATAACATTTTTTTTTTTAACCTGGCAGGATTTCCAGTCCTGCTATGAAAGAGTTTGAAGGCGCTGTCTTTGTGAGAACACTGCTGCCAAACTACCATATCTAGTTGTGTTTAAAAATAAAAAAGCAATCTGACTCACATTACCATAGTGTGTGCTACAAACCCCGCTTTGATTGACGTCCCATCCATATTTTATACGGCGCTCTTTTCCTTCTGTCAAATGGAGCAAGTGACCTTGATGTTCCTGTGCTTTGCAACTTAAACAGGGAAAGCATATTTGTTGTCAGCTTCTTTAGGGATACAATTTTCAACAGAGTACACTGGGAAAAGGAACACAACTCCCATCATTAATAAGAGGAGTGTTCATGTAACACCTTGTTCACCTCATTGAGACTTCACCCTTTTTTGTCAGCCCTCTTAGCAGGCTGCCATGGAAATTTTATCTGCATGGAATTAAAAGGAACAAAGAAAATTATAATTCTTTTTAGTACCAATTATAAATAAATAAATAAATAAATAAATAAATAATGTTGTGCTCGTCTGAAAATCTGTAATTCCCCAGGGAATTTACCCTTGGGTGCAATCAAGAAAAACAAGTCTTTTCCCCTACCTCATCATTAAAAACGAGCAAGCAGAACTCCCACTTTCAGAACTACTTAGGATTCTGGAGACTGTTTTGAGAAAAAGAAGAGGATGTCCAAAATCATCCAATGATGCAGAACCTGCAGCTCAAGTATGAGGAATACTTTTGTCTGTCTGAGCAGGTGGTGGCAGGGATGGAATAGGGAATGTGGCTGTTCCTCTGTGCAACAGCCCCTGCCTCTCCGGGCTTTGTGTTTGCAGTGGTTTTCCTGCTAGGAAGAGGCTACTTAACCTGCTCTCTTGTGAGCTTTTCTCCCAGAAGTGGAGCAGGAAATTCAGGTTTTGTAGGTCTGAGGTGTTAAATTAACTTGATTTATTACAGACTAGATGGAGGATTTTACTTTGTGGCCTGAGAACCCCCTGCTGCTTGAGAAAACTCAAGTGATGCACATTAACTATGTCTAAACAGACTGTGGAGGATAATTGAATTTGCTGCAGAATGGTTTGCTCCAACGGGGGTCTTGAATAAGGAAAATTAGAGGATATGAGGCTTGCTGGCTGCTATTGGTGAAGACAAAACTTATCTGATTGGAAAATAGGTAAAAATTTTCTGTATCAGAACAAAAGAGGAAGCATCTGTCAAACGGGAATGATGGATCCTTCTTCCAGGAAATGGGATCAGCAGTTATTACTGAGAAACAGGCACAGAGGAGAGAGAATGCAGCACTAAAAGCAAGGACTGAGACCAAGAAAATGCAGTGAAACTGGGAAGGACAGTCTTTTGAAGCAGGTGGCTCTCAGCAGTTTAAAGAAGACTTTCAGGGTGACAGGGGTGTTTCTGCATGGTCAGACAGCCTGCCCAGCAGGGGTGCAGCGGTGACTGACTGAAAGATGGGCAGCACTCAAGATATGCAGCACCAAATGCACCAACAAACCCATCAGCAAACAGGAGGGAGGTGCAGGTTACACAGCACAGGCCTTCAGATCAAGATGTAGAATCGGCTTTTCCTTAACAAACTGCCAGAAATCCACACAGTGACACACAGTGAAAGTAAAGAATGAGTGCTCTGGGCCTAGACAGGCTTCTCTCACTGTGACTTGGCATAAGCGTGGAGTTAAAAGTCATTTAGGCCAGAAAAGATTAATCCCATTTGTGATATCCTGGTCCAGCTCTGAGTGATGAAACGCTGAACAGTGTTTGAGGAGCTACAGAAGTAGCTGTGAGGACATGTCACAAGGCAGGTTTTCTTTGGTTGGTTTTTTCCCTTGCAGAACACGATTCAAAGTAAAGCAGAATATTCAAGGGGAAAAAAAAAAAAAAAAGATAATTCCCCTGTCCCTCTTCTACCCAGTCCAAATTATAACGTATCAAAATTAATGGACAAAAAATGTCTTTAAAGTCACAGTTAAGGCTTTGATACATGAACTTTCTAGCACATGCCCTACAAGAAGGTTTGAATTAACAAATAAAAACAAACTTCTCTCTTCATGGTCAAATGCAACTTGACCTTTATGTTTAAAAACAAACAAACAAACAAAAACAACAACAAAACCCACAAAAAAAATCCACACACTCAAACAAAACCTAATAAAACCCACCTCGTATATTTTTTTTATACACAATTTTATGTGGAAGCACAGGGTCTACTGTGACTCGCTTTTAAAAGCACCATTAGACTATTTACAAAACCCAGATGATGCACTATAATTCATGCCTAAAATCACCTTCTCCAGGAAAGACAGACACAAGCCTTTTGAGGATTCCCTGCTCACATCTATCATGACTAGAAACTTGTGAATCACAACAATAAATTCCACCATCCCAGAAAATGACATTACCCTGTGCTGCTCTCACAAGTTAATACTTTCCTGATGACCAGGATTCCTCTTTCAGCAGCAGTTCCTCACTTGCTCTATTTTCAGTGCAGTCCCACAAACAGCTCTCCCTCGTCCACATCACCATGCAGTTTAGAGCAGCTGACTAGAAACCAACCTTGTAATTAAAAATTGCCATGCCTACACCTTCAGAGATCCACAGCACTTGCTAGTGCAGGAAATGGGGAAACAGGGAAATACAAGACGGGCTGTTACCAACAGCCTGTGCCTCGTGTCATCTGAAGGGCCAAGTCCATTGCTCTCCTCAAGTATGTGCACTGCTGAAAGTTCTCAGGCAGAGAGGGATAAAATTTGTGTCCATTTAGACACTGCAGTAAGATATCCAGGAGCACACATCCCAGCAAACACAGGAGCACTGGCCAGGAGCTGACCTCACCACAGGGCTGGGGAAGCATTTCTGTCAGGTGTTGTTACTCTGTGATGGGGCCTCATTTAGCAAGCAGGGCACCGGGCAGTATCAGCCAAATACCACTCCTGGTAAGCATTTAGGGATTGCAGGAACACCTTACCATCCACACTTTCTAAAAAGGACTCTGATATTTTAAAGTTTAGAAAGTCCACAGCTCAAAAAATCTACTCTCTAAATGCAGGAAAAGATGCAAAAGGAGAATGTAAATCACAAGGGAACAGCAATGCTCAAATATGCAGAAATCCGTTCTGCATGCAATGATTGCAACTTCAGTCCTTCTTCTAGAGAACAATATGCTAAACTACACAAACATAACACTTTGCCTTTTGCATTTCTGTAGACTTTTAAGCACTTTGATGGTCTTGCTATGTTGTTTTTATATAATTTCCAAGTAGTATTCTTTTTCTGTCTTTGTTTTCCTTTCTTCTTTATTTTTGCACTAATGGCTCTGAGAATCCATTTGGTGAATTTTTAGTGCTAAAAACACTGAGGCTGCTTTTAGAATAAAGTCAAACTCCAAACAAATAAAGCCAAATGAAGCATTGGCAGCTTTTTTAGCAGAAGTTAAAAGAGCTTTAAAAAAATTAAAAATGAAAGAAGCAACCAACCACTTCCTCTTAAACAGCAAAAGTGGAACTTCAGCAGATAGATGGGTCCAAATACTTAACACACTCATTTTCCCCTCCACCTTCTGTCTCCATCACATTTTTTTTTTCTCCCATTTGAATCTATGTTTGACTGCCAAGTAAAGCCCAGGTAGTAAATCACTTTGTTATTAACTGCCCTTCTAGAAAGACTTATACAATCTGTTTTCAGTTTTTACATAAAATATTTTTTAAGTATTTACATAAAATATTTACTATGTATAGTAAATATCAGGGACTAGAATAAACAACTAGATAAATATTTATTAGTCTTGATTATTATATTATAAGCACTCTCATCAAGTCCTACTGGAACCATCTCCCCCCACTCACAACTTTCCAGTGTGGCCAGTTAACAAAAAGTACTGGGGATCCCAGGGCTCGCTCTTTAGCCTGTAAAACCACCTATTCCATGTAATATTCTCAGAGCACTGTACTCAGCTGATTAAAGTCATGTTTGCTGTGATGCAAACATCACAGCATCACCAAAGTGTCAACATCGACAAACATTAATTTTGGAATTATTTTAACACAGTCTGACTACACTAACAGTTCATCAGGGTATTTGAACTCAAACATCCTTGTTAATTTGTGCATATGCACTACAAATCAGCAAAGTCAGACACTGCAGAATCCGCCTCCCTTTTCCACCACAGGCAGAAACCACACAGGATTTCTGCTGTGAAGGTAAATCATTACACAGTTACACCCACATTCCAACATCTGAGCCTACTACAGAACCTAACAAAAGTTTCACCAAGCTTCTCAAGCCCAAAATGAACCACATCCCACAGGTCCAGATCCATCCTGCGCTGGGGAACCCTGACCAGGACACAGGGTCTGCTGCTGTGGACCAGGATACAGGACCAGGGGGAAGGGTCTTGGCCTATTTTCCCAGTCCCTGATGTAGCTATTTAGATACTTAGGTTCTCTAAATGTTGTGTGAATAGGCTGCTGCTCAAAGAAATAGGAAAAGAACCACAATTAGGACGTCTGCTCTGGGAAAGACTGAAATATGAGCTCATCTTCCCACAGGCACCAGAGATTAGGGGGGACAGGAGGGACGTTATACATGTCCTAATTTCAGGGAAATCTTCCCAGAGTCCTCCTTATAAATCCTCCCAGAATCCCATCACTAGACACAGAGCTACAGCACACCAGGTTTCATTAGTTCCACTGCTTGCAAACTCTGTGTTTATTTTAATAAAACATGAATACCTGCAAACAGAAGCCTGCCTGCCAGGTGGGGTTTTTTGTTTGGTTGTTTTACTTGAAGAGCTTTCGATAAAGCCATAATATTAAGCAGTAATTTTGCCTGTGTTTTAAATCACACTATCAACAGTGAAATTACTGATGAGAGAGGGAGCTGAAATGACTGCTGATGCAGAAGGAGTTGAGCCTGCCATCCCCACCCAAGCCTGGCTCAGGTTGCTGCCACCCTAATGAAATTCTGCAGGTTATTCTAGATTCCTGCATTCAGTGCTGCAAAAGTGAATCTTCTGGTTAATGCTATAAGGCAACCCTGAATAAATACAAATAGTTTAATCTTCCTCTGCAGCCATATCCTCCCACACTGGTAAGTGTAATTAGAAATATGCTACATTGCATGTCTTGAATAGTGAATGCAGCTGATTGTTAATCATTATATTTACATAGTTTATATGAAAAATATTTAAATTCACGAATGCTCCAACTTTTCTTTGCCATAACACTAATACCTGAACAGCACCTGAATGTATAATAGCATATTTGTACCTGATTGATTCTTCTGCAATGTCTCTGTAGGAAAACTGTTTGGACAACGAACTTCTGGGTGCAGAGAGCATTTGGAACTAAAAAAAACCCACAAAAACCAAAAGGAGTATTTCTTGGATAAAACTGACAAATGTTTGAAGGGAGAGAGGGGAAATACACACGTTCCAAGCTGACATGAAAATGTGTTCATAAACATGTGGTAAACTGCAGTATATTAGAAGAAAATTTGAGGAAGGGCCTTTTATAAAATCCTTTTTTTGGCAAAATTGATTATGAATAACCTTTCATCTGCTTTTAACATCCATAAAATAATGATTTCCACAAAAACACAGTGATAAAAAGGTTTATATATGAAGCGTGGAATTTCATTTTGCCAACAATAACTGTCTTGTATTTGTTTTACAGAGAAGAGACAAAACAAAAATGTATCACATATTTTGAGAAAATAAAAAATTAAGAACAGTCTTTCAACAAATAACTCTTTAGAAATTTGACTAGGAAGCAATGTGTGCTCACCAGCAACACCTCTGATAGGATTTTTGAAATGAGAGAATAAATATATAAAGTATTAATAAAACATTTTTTAAAACCTGAAGTCAGAGAAAGAGCAACCAGTATTCCATAAAATTAGTTTTATAAACCAGACTGTTCCAAAAACCCCTCAGCTTATTTTGCAGGTGCCCAGCCCAGGCTCCCAAGGACTCCATGCTCAGCCAGATGAGGAGCCAGAGTTCCCAACGCCATTTGATTTGTTCATTCAAATTTGAACGTTCTAAATGTTCTTACATATACACTTAACACTTCAAATATGTGCCTGAATGAGAGCAACACTGTCCATGTGGGACACAACTTCACCAAACAGTCTCCAGAAACGCTTCATTCAGGTGTGCTGCAACCTCACGGCAAAAATCCTGAAATAACCTCAATGCCTCTGTTAAGGCAGGCACAGCGATTTACACCTCTCCCTAGATCCTAATCTGTGTTCATCCCATGTTCCAAAAAGGATTATTCATAGGTCTGTGATGTACTTCAGACACGTTTACTCTCTAAACACACTAAATGTGGTGTTTCATGGCAAAGACAGACGTGAAGATTTATTTCCCGGTAAGAAGCAGAATAGTGGGCATGTTTGGGGAGTGATTAGATTATTAATAAAGTATTTAAAACCCAGGAGTGCTACGAGTGAACTGACCCCCTGAATGGTTTAAAAGCTCATTTTAAACAGTTTTCAACAGTTTCACTACTTACACAGTGAGATCACTAGAACTAAAACAGCAGATCAGAAACAATTTCAACGTATAGACATGAGCTGTAAGAGTTCCTAGAAAGAGCACGTGACAATCCAGTGGCTCATGCAAAATCAATTACTTTTTAGTTCAGGATCCTCAGCCACTGAAACAGGATATTATCTTGTGTCCTGAATAATATCTTGTTCCAGTTTCTAAGGAAACCAGCACCAAAAACTAAGTTTACAATCTGCATCCTCCAGAAATTGCCTACAACATCAGTCTCCAGGGTGTTATTACCAAGTGCTATCTGCATTTAAATTCCTACAACCCTTAAGCAACTGGATTGTTTGTTTCTATGCACAGTTATGATCTGCCAGGTATCCAGGTGTTAATCCTCACCAGCCAGGGGAACTGTGTCACATCTTCCTGGGGCAAGCCAAGGAAAACCCCAGATTCTTCTGGACAGACAATTGCTGCCTTTGTCAGGAAAGCCCAACAAATATTCTGATGAGTCACTGATGCTTTTATAGTTGAAAACTCTCCTGACAAACTACTCTGCTGACCAGAGATGACAAGGCCCTGACATCAAGTTTCTGTCTTCAGAATATACAGAATTGTTATAAAATCTGTTCACAGAGAATGCCACAAGAAAGATTCAGGGGTTGTATTTGCCCATTGAAATCAACATCAACTTGGTTTTTAGCAGAAAACCGCCTTCCTTTCTGCTGTGTTTTAAGGATTTTTAATTTTAATTCTATAGCTATTTTTTCCACCAAAAAAAACTTCCATGAATTTCTACAAGCTCTAAACTTATTCTGTATTTAGTGATAGCACTTAGTGAACAGGATAAAAAGAGGCTTTTCTAAACAAATCACTTTTATGACTAAGCAATCACACTTAGCCTGAGAAACAGAGATTGTGAATATAAGAAGCATTACATTTACAGTCATTTACACTTGTTCTTGGAAATTTTGCTGAGTTTCCTGAAATCATTTTAAAAAGGAAAAAAAAAGATGTTATTATGGTAGTTTTAAGTCAAGTGATCAATAAATAATAATAAAAAAATAACATTTTGAAACCACTAAAAATATTAAAAGAACATTGAAAAAATTAAAGTAATGCTTCAAGGTGATAAATGCACATTCCCCATTGCTTGGCTGCAATACATCTTCAGTTAATTACATAATGCCTACTGTGATGCACTTCTTTGACATTAAATCTTCTTTATACTGTAAATAATTAGCGTAGGATTACTCGCAAGATGGATTAGTGTTTGCTGACTGTTGAGTTCATTGGGCAGTGCTGTTGGTTTTGTGCCCTTCCTGCACTGGTCTGACAATAGAGATGTCCCTGGGACAGCCTCACACTGCACTAAATCCTTCCCTGACTCCACCGAGCGTCTCTCACCCCCCAGTCGAAGGCTGTGTGAGGTTTGAGTGCTCTGCACTCTGAAAGCAGAGCAGGTGCTGACTCATTTGCCCACCAAGAGAGAAGCAAGGGCAGGAGCAGAGACACCCTTTGCCCACCTTGGGCACACCTGCCAAGGCTGCCCCCGGCCCTGAGCCCAGCACACAGCCAGGCTGCTCTGCCCCTGCCCCTGCCCCCAGCCACAATCCCAGCTGCAAACACAGCTTCTGCACCACCACACACAGCACTGCTCCAGGGGAGGCACTCCACGGACACGGGAACGGGAGGAAAAACAACGGGAAGGTCACGGATAGAGATGGGAACGAGGACTCAGGGTTTCAAAAAGAAGGCTGTCTTAAACAGATGTGAAAGGAAACCCCTGAGTAATCAGCCTTACTTCTGTGTCACAGCTGAGCCATCTATAGGAAATATTGGATCACTGGTATTCAAACAAATAAAAAGGAAGGAAAGTTTAATGTAAAAAGGAAGAACAGGAAATCTATGCTGCAGAATGAGAAGGGGTGGTTTTCTTATTTCTCATTCCATTTTACTTGATGCCATTTTAAAAGATGCCTTTTATTTTGGCATCTGGTGTGGGCTAAGGCCTGGTCCTGTGACAGGGATATCACTGAAATGGAAAACACTCTTTGGCTCCACATTCCTGCAAAGTCTCCTTGTGGGACTCCTCACCAGTGCCCGGCTATTCCATGTACTCATGCCAGAGCAAAATCCAGGCTCAGAAACAGAAACCAGAATTGTTACAAAGGTTTCTCAGATACTCCCTAAGAAGGAGATAATCATTCCTGAGGATTGATGATAATCATTCCTGAGGACTGATGCCATCCTCACAAGGAATGAGCTCCTGCCAAAGACGGAATTCAATCACAGGGCCGGTGTCGAAGGCTGCATCCTGTTAAGAACATCAACAAGCGGAAAATGTTTCAGACAGATTTTGCTTCCATTTTTCCACTGTCTAATTGGGCTGGAGCAGTGAGATAACTCCCAGCCCATTGTTCTGGCAAGGCACAAGTGTAAAGAGAGAGGGGAATTGTTAACAAGCTGATATTAGTCCAGCAAACACGACTTGATCCTTTATTTCCATCCCTTGGATGGATGTCCCAAACCCTGGGGCAGAAATGTGCCCTTCCTCTTGCCCCAGAGATGAACTCTGCTCTGTGGTACCAGCCCTGTGCTGCAAGGAACGGCACAGGAGCTCCACTGCTGTGGTATTATCTGGGATCTATTATGTTTTACATTTCTCAAAAATCTTTAAGCTAGATCTTTGACATTCAGCTGCCTGTAAAGACACACACCACCCGATGAGAGGCTTTGATGTGCATTTTGAGGATTAAATAATCTAGATGGAAGGCAATGTGTTTCCAGCCAAGAAGAAAACTATGGAGGAAATTTTGCCTCCTGCTGTTCAGCACTGCTGGCAGTCAATACCTTTTAGCCTACCCTCTAAATTTGATTTCATACATATTTACAGACTATTTTTCCTCTTACTACTAATTCTTTTGAGACCAAATTAAGAACAAAGATAGCAGGAACAGGCTTCATCAAATAAAAATGTAAATATGCTGCATCTCATTTTTGGATGAAGAGAGTTTATTTAAATATTTTCTCCAATGGAATATCTTTGCAGTATCATTATTGCTTGCAACTGGAAAAGTAATAGCCTTACAAGTCAGAGTAACCCACTGAGGCTTAAGCAAATTTATGAATTTAAATAATGTCGTTTACTTAAAAAAAATCCTAAAATTTTCTGCATTTGTAGACAAGAAGAGAATAGTAATAATAAAACAATTAGATCCTAAAGAAGAGAAATCTCCCTTCCTATATTCAGTGTACATTGTCATACAACTCAATAATTTTAACTACAAAAGAAACAATGAAGAAATCACAAACTAACATTTTCACATATTTTGAAAGCAATTGGAACATCTGAAGTTAAAACTGAAAATTATGGGGCTTCTACAAAGTGAGATTATTCCGTAACATATTTCCAATTTTCATTTTCTTAAAGGAGGTTTAAAACACTTTTTTTTTTTTTAAATTAGTAGCCCACCCTTTCTGTGTCTGATTTCACAGGTAAGTAGGCACACATGGTAGATACAGGTAGATATGCTGTCTTGATGAAGCCAATGAAGTTACAGCAGTGACTTTGTGGAGTAAAAATCTTACCAAAAATGTTTGATCTCTTCTATTTTCCATTTAAATTCAATGAGAAAAAATATTATGCCCTGTCTGACAGAATGCTCTGATATTTTTCCCCTCAGTTATTACTTCAACCCACAGCCAAAGTATCCTAAAAGGATTCTAAAAAGTCATTATCAATAATTGTTGCTGTAAACAACAGAAGGCTTTATGTTTCATCAGCAGCCTCATTTTTCAAAAGAGCTAAGACTTGTTTTTGTCCATAATGACAGACTTCAGACAAGTTCAGTACCAAAAGGAACATACAAAGTAAGAGAAGAGGAACTAGATGTATTTTTTACATGTTCATCTGGCATGGCATCCAGCAGAAGTAATTTAGACCTCTAGATTTTCTTAATTTTAAGGTTCTTCCATCCCATCCTACCCAAAACCCTCCCAGAAGCTTCCCCATGGGTTCTGCAGGACCACAGCAGCTCAGGAGCTTGTGCTTCACAGTTAAACATCTTAGAGCATCAGCTGCTTGCCCACACACCCCACCAGGCTCTTGTTCCATCTGCTGTGCTCACAGAGACGTGGTCAGAGCCAGCCTGACAAGGCTTTAACACCCTGTGAGTGCTGTGAAAGTGTCCCCAGGCCAAGCTCTGCTCTGGATCAGACACCTCGGGATGAGAGGTGTTTGTTATATAGCATACAGATACCCTTTGTTGACGTCTCCTGATATTTCTATATAGGACAAGATAAAATCTACTTGAAAGAAGAGCAAATATGTTAACTGTTTCTCTCAAGAAAACTCATGCAGAGAGGAAGGAGAGATTAATCTCTTTGTAAGCGCTGGCAACGTTTCAGAAATGCATCTACAAAGAACTGTGACAAGTGTAGCAGTGACATCCTGTACAACAGTGAGGAGACTGAACAGAACCCAAAGAGTCCAACGTCCCCACCAAGCCTGAGTGCATCAGCCGGGGTGTGACGTTCACACACAGCCCCAGGCAGGTGGGACTGTTCACCCTCTGCAGGCCTTTCCTCTGAGGCTGCAGCAGAGTCCAAATATTCCTAGTATGATAACAATAATATGCTACATCCAGAAAAGGAAAAAATATTATGTTCTAATAATGGAAAAGAAAAAAAAAAAAAAAAAGAAGTGAACAGAAAGATTTGAGATTGAGCTTTAAAAGAAAGTATTTATCGTGAAATGTTTTTCTTTAGAGGCCTGATTCTGATTTCTGCAGATAAAATATATTCAGGCCACTAAGTGTTTTCTTAGAATGATATCATGTAAGTTTTGAGAACTGAAAAAAACATGAACTTTTCCTCATCTGCAAGATTATATTCAAGAGAGATGTTTAGCACATTCTCCTGCAAGGACAGTATACATCAGAATTATACAAATGAATGTTTTCACAATCTCAGAGGCTTCTCCACTGTAATTAAAAGGTGAATTTTTCACTTTTATTTTGTTATTCTTGTCTCCTGGGTCTGATTTATAACTTTTGTTATACAATTATATTCATTTATTTCTTTGTACCATGTTGTATGTTATTTCAAAAGTAACATCTAGGGTGTCCTTGCTTTAAAATGTAGATTTAGCCTCTCTGGATGAAACTTGGTAGAACATCTGTGTTTGAAAGTATGAAAAATTACACATTTTCTGAGTGAACCAGGCTGAGTGCTCACATTATACTGTCTCTAAGAGAAAATTAAAGTGCTGCTGATAGCTGAGGGACTGGATGGCTCAAGGGAATCGTGGTGTGACATAGTCTTTCATCTGATGAAAACCAGCATGAATTTAGCCCCTGCTGATAATGACCAAAAGTCATTATCATTTGTTCAGTAATTTATTTAAAATGAGTTAGGGGTCTGGCTCACGTCTTGGTGGCAAAGAGGCCAAATTAGAACCGAGCAAATAATGAAGAAATGTCTCTGGAAAAATTATTCTCTTTAAATTAGTATGCTTAAACTTGTTTCTGTTTATTACCTTCTTAATATTTTAACAAACGAGTCTAGGAGGACGGATGTTTGTGAATTTAACAGATGTATCTGCAAACTCTCATGGAAAGCAAATCCTGAATTTATGAAGACAAGTATTTGCACTGGAAATAAAAGATCTATTTTTCAGGATTCTGCTTATTCAACTAAATAAATTAAAATATTTAGTGTTTCATCTCTGTGCCTGGTCAAAACTAACAAACAACTTCTGTATCGTGAATCAGATGCTAACAAATGAAGTGCTTTGAAGAAAGCTACAGAATCAGTTATTTACAGAAAAAATAACAAAGAAAACCATCCCCCAAGTTACATGGAGTTAAGCAAAAGTAACCAACCAAAACCTGCAAAGCCAGCAAGCTCTCAGCAGAGCTCTGAGGAAGGAGGGCTCTGTCACATTTAACACGTGCCTGTACAGCTCCTGAGCTCCTCCCTCACACACAGGTTCCTCTGACTGGACAGGAGCTCGAGGACTGCACTGCCTGCAGAACATTTATCCTCATGGTGGGAGACTGTGGAAGCAAGATTTGAATGTGTATCAGGATCTGATAAGCAGGGGTGTGGATAAGAGATTCACAAATCACTGGGGTCGACAGAGGCATCTGAACATGGCCCTGTGCAGCCCTGCTGCTCAAAGCTGCTTGCTCAGGGCTATGCCCATCCAAGAGTTGAACACTTCCAGGGATGGAGTCTCTGTTATCCCTGCAACCTGCTACAGTGCTTGATCCACCTCACAGTAAGGAAGGCTTTTCTCACTGTGGAGTTCCCTGTGTCAGCCTGTGCCCACTGCTGACTGTGTTTTCACCAGGCCCTGCTGACAAGAGCTTGGTTTCGCTGTCTCCACTGACTCCCATCAGATATTTGGACACACCCATAAGACCCCCCAGCCTTCCCTTCTCCAGGCTCAGTAACCCCAGCTCTCTCAGGCTCTCCTCACGTGGCACACATTCCAGACTGGGAATCATCTTCCCAGCCCTTTGCTGAGCTCTCCCCACTGTGCCCACATCTCTTGTGTCTTGAGGGGGCAGAACTGGACCCAGCTCTCCAGACACCCCACCGAGACTGAGCAGAGGGAAGGATCCTGCCATCGTGCCCAGTGCAGCCCAGGGGGTTGTTAACCTTTGCCACAAGAGCATGCTGATGGCTGATGATCAGCTTGCTGTCCAGCAGGACCCCCAAGCCCTTGCTACAAAGCTCCCTGCCAGCTGGTCACATCCTGTACTGGATCATGGATCAATCCCTTCCTAGTTGCAGGACCTTACATTCAGCTTCTTTGGGTTTTGTGAGGTTTCTATGGGTCCATCCCTCCAGGCTGTCAAGGGCCCTCCAAATGCCAGCACAACCTCCTCCCAATTTCATATTGTCTGCAACACAATTCTGGATTCTCCTCAACAGATCTTCCAATTTCCAAACCAATGTGATCAAACCATGGTGAAACTGCAGGAAATGGAGAGCCAGCCTCTGACAGCTGCAGGACTTTTACTGCAAGCAGGAAACAGGGAGGACTTTGTGGTATAACTACAGTACTGAGCCGATGGCCTTCCACGTGCAAACACATGAAACACACTCAAATTCCACTCCTTTTTGACAGCATGGACTGCCCTCAAAGGCACACAAGAGAAAGTGGCAAAGACAATAAACAGCAGTGCTTTGTTCTCCCTCTTGGCTGAGGTTCCTGCTTCCCTGGGAGCAGCAGGACTCTGAGAAACACCAAATACACAAAACTATGGCAAAACCGTAGGCAAAGGGGAGCACTCCTGGCAATTGTATTTCTGTGTAAGCAGCCATATGGCACAAGTCACCAGGAAAGTCTCCTCGCTGAGAAACACCATATTTAACTGGAATAAACAGTATTACCCCTGATTTACATCAGCAAGTCTGAGAGGAGAAAAACATCTGGAAGAGCTCACTTTGAGAGGAGCCATAAGCTTATTTCTGTTGTTGATAAACAGAATGTCAGCAACAACAATCTGCAGTTTCCACTGTTCACCACGTTCCTCTTCATGCCACAGGGAAAAATGATGCTTAAGGCAGAACTATTACACCTCAACTGGCCTTAAGCTAAAATGACATCATAAATAAACAGTGTGAGAAATAGTAATAATGGCAGCAATGAAAATAGATATAAAAACCAAAACCAAAGTAAAATTGTCGCAAAGTAATGTATCTTCAAACTTATGAAACTAGCTAGGACATTTAAAGATCCATTTAGAATAATAAAGAGAAAAATGGCAAGTGAAAATCTATTATAATGCTTGAAACTGTCCTTTTGACCTTTATTTAAATTAGCAAAAGTTGCATGTTCATACCCGATGGCAAAATATAGCCCTTTTCTAGCAAAACACGGAAGTTTAGTATTAATACAGAGCATGTAATATTAAAAGAGTCATCTATTATAAAATCTAAGTCATGACTATACTGCCAAGTATTGAGCTTAGCAAAGAAATACTAATTCTGGCTAAATCGGTCCAAAACCCACTAAAACTATTCAATGAAAATTTGGGTGAGTTGTTCATTTGCAGACTAGCAGCTACAATAAAGGGGACAGTGTCTTCACTTGTTGAAAGTAATATCCATGTAAGTTCTGAACACAAGCATCCTCTAACAATAAACCAAATGAGCTCTTCATATAAAATATGTCTTCCTTCCCTGAAAATCTGTATAGCAAATACAGCCCGAGGGAACTTTTAACAAAATGTTACGAAACTGAGAGCTGACATTAATAGGCAGCACTGATATATCCTCAGTGCCAATGAGCTCAATTCTCCTGCCACCACCGAATGGAAACACCAATTGGCTCCAATTTGCTTCGATTGGGTCTGCTCTGATCAGTGAGAGAGGAACAGGCCTGGTCCTGCTGAGACATCATCCTGACAGACAGACCCAGCAGAGGGGATTGGCTGCAGGTGAAATAGGTGACCCCCTAACATCCCTCAGGCTCTGGCTGCGATCCATGGGGATGGAGAGGGCGCGGTACCCGCGGGCCACGCGCTCCTCAGAGCCAACCAGCCCCATCAGCGAGGCAAAGCACAGCCCCTCTGCCTTCCCACTGCACACACCAACCTCCACCCTCCCTCTGGGCACATCCATCCTGGCCCTTTACTCGAGAAGGACTCCAATGTCTCCCCAGTCCTTCATCATCATCGTGCCCTTCACACATCTTTCTTTTCTGCCTGCCTAAATGCGCTTCATTTTCTCTCACATCTTTGCCTCTTTCTTCCTTCCTCAGTCCCATGAGACCTCCTTTGCTCCCTGCACAGCAGGGGGACTGGGATGGGAGAGTTCTCCCAGCACATCTGCCCAAAGCAGCCCAGAGTTCAGGCTCTGCCAAAAGAACCTGTCCACTCTCTTAGTTCCCCTTTTCTGCAGCGTGACTGCATGGAAGGGAAGGAGGAGGCACTGCAGTCCTTGGGAAAGCTTGCAAGGGCAAAGCAATCTGTCCCTTTACTGTGCTGTCCTGAGCAAGAACAGAGACATGCACCGAGAGAAGGGGCAAGAAGGAATTTACACTGCACTAGATATACGTGATTAATTTTACACTGAATCAAACTTAATGTTACAATCGATTTTTTCCTTCATCTCAGGATTGAAAGCCTATTATAACACTACTTATCAATAGAGAATGTTAATTCACACTTTGAATTGTGTCTAAAATGGGGATTTAATTTAGATTTACTGGGACAGCAATTGCATGTTAATTAAATAGCAATTGATTATTAAAATATTTTTACTGAGATTTAACAGCTCTACTATATAAGAAAATTTGCTAAATTACTGTCCAAATTGTATTTTTAGATGCACTGCAGTGAATTCAGTGAGGTTGCACTGATGAAAATTAAAACAAAATAGTCATTTCCTCTTGAGGTAGTGTTTATTTAACATACTAACTGAGAGGAAATCAAGTGCTTAGCTACAGATATTTAGGACAGTTAAATTGTTAAGGAATATTATTATGCCATACGTTTCGAAGCTGTAAAACGGGATAGCAAATGTTCAGTAGCATTTATGAATTGACAGAACAGTCTTTAGTTCAGTAAGATATCAGGCACTGTTGATACCTCAGTACCCCAGTCTGGCACCAGAATATGAGGTATAAATGAAGGGGATGTATTACAATCCATGCCAGGAGAGCTGTACTAAGTTAACAACAATGTGGGTCTGACTTAGCAAGCAGGGACTGAACTGGGCTCAGTGAGCACCAGCAGAGCCTGGGTGGGTAAGAACTGGTGCTGAGTGGTGTCCAGACCCACACACCCAGTCACGGGCTGTGCTGAACTCCCTTCCCTGCATGCCCAAGGCTGGGCACACGAGGGGCACGAGCACAGCCTGGGCTGGCTCTGCCTCTGCAGCTCAGGCAGTTCAGAGGGGGATGCCACCATCTGCTTGCACAACATTCACTACCAATTGACATAATCGATGCAGATCTTTCCCAAATTAGAAGGGCAAGATGAAGTACCACAGCTGAATTAGTAGTGCCCTGTCAGAGTCTAATCCTGTAAGGGTAGATGTTTTCTCTGTATTTTTCCATCACTGTTAAAGAGGTTGGTACTTTCAAGGAGAAGAAAAACAAACTTCTTAAAGTCTTGACCATCCACACAGTGAGAGCATGGCTGTGAATTTTTTTATCACTTTTATATGGTCTCAGATTCTCACCAAGTTCTTCCCCCTTAAGTTAGTTCTTTTTTTCAGTAACATAAGGTACTGATTTTTCTGGTGTGCAGGGGTAGAATTCCCCTTTCTCATGATGACTCCTTGGACTTTTTTTTTTTAATGTCATTCTAACCATTCACATTCAGCTTTCAATCCCTGATTTCAATGTTTTATCACCCCTGTTTTATATGCTGCCTTTCAGCACTTCCAATTCTTCCTGGTCTGTAGAGCACCAGCAGAAGTTTCAGCAATATTGCTCATTACCATTTCTGCTTTCATGAACCTGAAATATAATCCTTGGACCCATCCCAAGCCTTGTGATATCAGATAAATCACCATTTTCTTTGGTGCAAGGACTTCTATTTCTTATTTTGTATGAAAAATGAAGGTCTTTGGCAGTTAGATCTGCTAATTTTTTTCTCCCCTGCACACTCACATAAACAAAAGCTCATGGACCACAGAGGCAGAGTAATTCCCTGGGTGCCATCTCCCCTTCCCCAGCTCATCTAGTGCAAACCCCCATTTTGGGGGGGTGGGAAAGCTCAATCCCACTGTCACAGCCAAGCCAAAGCTGCATTTTAAATCGATATCCTTTCTTTCATCAAACACTGTATCTGTGTCAGACAGACACACCTTCATCCTTCTGCTTTCATGGCAAAGTGCCCTGTCCAGGGATCTCTAAACCTTCCTGTCAGCATCAACCTCTGCCTAAATTTCTATTCACAGCTGAGCTGACTGACAAAACATCCCCTGGTGACCCCCCAGAGCCTGAGGACTCACTGCAGGTCCCACCAAACCCTGCACCAGGCAGGCCCAGGCTCTGGAAATGGTGGGGGGTTTGTTCACAGTTTCCTGATGAACCAGCTCCAGCTCATATTCCTCCTCTTTTTAATGCCATTCCAAAGCAGGTCCTGCCTGAAATACAACCTTCTCCCTTCTCTTTCAATCCTCCAACTGAACCTACAAACAAAACTCTCCTGCTGTGTAAGTCCATGATCTTAGAATAAGATGTCATTTTGGTTTTGTATTTTGTTAACGTTCCTAAAGAAAAGTTGCAAAATTTAGCCATTTAATTTCTTAAAGTGAAATATTCCAGAACCACATTAAGCAAAAGCATACACTTCCCTGCTTCTTCTGAACTTGTGTATTATAAACCAGATAAAAAAGATTCAATTACTTACTCTCCATAAAAGTTCTTAATTTATGCTGAGGGCCAGGGGACAGCTTGAGTGCAGCTGTGCAGTGTTTTGCTGTGATTTCCATCACTACTCCTACCTGCCAGGCACAGGCTCCTTGGTCCTCCTAGGAAACACAAACATTCAAAACACAAACTAAATACAAGCTGATGTTACTTTTATCCCTATTTCCCGTTCCTCTGCATTCACACTTGTGTGACTGATTTGTGTGTGAAATGGTTTCCAAGTTTGCAAGCAAAAAGCAGTTAAGAAACAAAATATTTATACTCTTCTAACTTGTGCTTCCTGCCTAGCTAGATCCAATACAGATGCAAAGTCACTGGTCTGCAAGAGCCTTCCACAGATCTATAATAAAATAATTAAATTAGTGAGTTGTGTTTAGATCAGAGATTCTTGGCTGCCAGCTCCTAAGAACTTAGGGAATTCAGAACCACAGAAGGATCATTTGGAGTCCATTTGGCAGAAACGTCAGAAACTTGCTGCTCCTGGGAACATCCTTTTCCAATAACATTTATAGCTCTAGATGGAAGTGAAAAGCACCATATGTTAAGAGTTTCCTGCAAAGCTTCCTGGTAAGAGAGGAAATAAATTCAACTTGTCACATCTGCTCGTGGGCCAGTCAAGGAGGATTTTATCACAGCTTTAAGTGGTTTACAAAACTGTCCTGTTATCGACCGAAGGGAGCTTTACTTCTCAGGGCTTTTTTTCAACATGCATGTTTACATGATCCCGATCTTTAAATGATTCATTTGTCAGTGGAATTCACTAACATGTATGATTATTTATCTCTAAGCAGCAAAGACTGCTCTGTTATTCAGCACCAGTTCCATTGGAAGCCAACTGGCATCGTTCAGCTGAATCAAACCAAGCACTTCTGCCCTGCGTTTTCTTAACCCCAGCTCTGTGGACCGTATCGAATGTTCCACTATAAAATACATTTAATTAGACAGAAGTCAAGTTCCTAATCCCTTCAGCAATCCCAGGTCCTAAGCACTATAAGCACAATGCAAACAGCTGGCTTCCAATTCCCAGGGAGTCCAGGATCCCAAGGAAGAGATTACCAACCAACACATATTGTCCCTGCAGTTGCTCAGCAAATCGCTGCTCCCCTTTCTGGAAAGCAGCAGTTTTTTATGTGAAGTGCAAGAGCAGCACAAAGCAAGGCCAGGGCAGTGTAGGCAGGAATTTGTGCAGACTGCCAGCCCTATAAAATCAGGCACAGCCAAACTCCACTGGCGCTTTGGGGCGTCTTGGCCTCTGCTCGGTGCAGTCAGCGGGAATTCTGCCACTGACCAAACAAAGAGCAGGATTGGGCCCAAACCACGCAGCTGTTTGCCAAAACAACCGAGTGACAGGAAATTTCTCCCCGAAAGGTAGAAGTGTTTCGACATTCCAGATGCCTGCCCTAATTCACACAGCCTGGGCCAGCCACTGCTCCCGCCTCTGGCACGGAGCACTCTGATCCTAATGGGAATCTGCTGCTGCCAGGGCAGGGCAGGGCAGGGCAGGCACCTCCCTTGGAGCCCATGCACTCCACTCCATCAGCAAAGAGCGAGCACAAAGGAGAGTGGAAGTAACACATCACATTACATCCAATATTCATGCAATTATTGAAGAACACTGTATGTATTACATTTGCAAACTGTCCATAATAATTTAATTTTCTCTCCTCAATTTATAATATGTTAATTAGGCATGAAATTAAATGCTTTTTAACATACAACTGATTATGCTATAATGTACCCAACAAAGATTGATTACTGAATAATAAATCATCATTTGCATAAATATTTATATAATTTATTTTTTAAAATTCCATACTGCATAAACAGATAACATGGCAAAATGACAAGCACTATGACAGAAATGGTACTTTGCTTTTTAGAGATCTTTTTTCTTGAGATTTGTCACGACTTCACTATAAATTAGGGAAACAAACTGCATCCAATACAGAGCACTGCAGTCCTCCTTTAAATGTTATCAGAACTTCATAATAACATCGTGTGTTATTCTCAACGTGCCCCAAAAACCAGAAAACTTGCCAGAAGAATTTACACTTCAATTACAATGCAATGTTTAATAGCTTTACCCAATATGGAATTTTCCTTAAAAACTGATGTCACATTTGGGATCCATCCTTGCACTTGCTCATGTCAGTGGCAAAACCTCTTCTTTCTGGCCTTGTGTCTGTCACTGTCACATCTGACACTCACAAAGCTGGACTGCAATTATTCAGGTCTAGGTTTCTCTGTGACAAAATTACAGCTGTACTCATTTCTTTACCAGGGAGTTAACCGTGGAGAGTTTGTGTTTCCAGGATATCAAGGACAACTTTCAATGAGCAAAAATCTAAAAGAAACTCCATTAACAGAGGCACCAACGACTTGTTCAGCAGATTTCCCAGCAATGCTGGCCCCAGTCTCCCTGCCTGATGTTTTTTATGGACTACTTGTCCTTGAGGAGCTTTCCACCAGAAACAGCTCGGATTCCTCCTCCCTCCTCCACACAGAGCCCGCTCCAAAGTTGACTGAAGTAAATGGAAAGACTCCCAAGACCTCACAAGCTTTGGATCAGGTTCACATTTTGCACAGTATTCTCCTAAAGCAAAGATCATTTACAGGCCAGTCCCAGTCTGTACTCTGTTCTGCCCATGTTGAGTGGGAAGGGAGACTCCAGCCTGATTTCAGTGGGACAGAAAAGACAAACTGCATGTAAGTGGATAAATGCCTGCACCTTAGCTAGCTTTGTTTATGCTTCTTATTGGCCTATTTAGAAATCTCAGAAGTATTAAAAAAAACCTTATTCAAAAAATGCAATCAAAACAATGGAGTTCGTTTTTCTGGACATGCTGACTCGCTGCTTACAAGCCAGAAGCAAGAAAGGGTTTGGGATAAATCACACTGGCTGGAACACAGAAGTCTCTTGTAAAAACAAAAATGAAAACTATTAAGAGAAAGCTGCAACAAGTTTTTTCCCATACCTGCTTAAAAGTCAGCAGCCAGGCAGCAGGAAGTCCCAAGGAGACATATTCTACCCAGGGAACAAGACTGAAATAGAGCCCAGCTTTGGTTCAGTGCTGCAAGCTGCTGTGCCCCTCTGGAGAAACACTCAGCTCTACACACAAAGCAGTGGGAGTTCCAGTGACTCAGACTGTTACAGCACCAGAGTTCTGGATATTAATGTGCATTATGTTTAAAAAGTCTGTTTTCTTGCCCAGAAATCCTGTGATGAATTTGCTCTTGGGTAAGTTTTCAGGAAGCACTCATCATTAGTGGAAGGGCATGGTATAATATCAGCTTTTTTGAAAAGTTTTGAGATGATACTTCTCCTGGCTACTGCACCCATCCATCTGAGCAAGGAGTGGCAGTCCCTGCACAGCTGAGAGCTCTGGGAAGAGGGGAGCCTGATGGCTTCCCAAGGGCTCCTCCTGGGCTCCTCCCAGGACCTGCACAGAAAATGCCATAAAACTGAGCCTTCCAGGGAGCTTCTGCAGAGCCATATTTTTCTTCCTTTCTTCTACTCCTTTTCGCTCCTCTTTCTCATTCACTTTCTCCTTTTTGTTTTCAAGGTTCCACGTAAGAGGATTTTGTTTTAAGAAGTGATGTTCCCTTTGTAAGTATTCCATCACAAGTGGAGAGCACCAGACCACCCACATCTGCAAAACCACACTCCATCCCTCATTACTGTCCTTCTGTGCTTGGCACCAGCTTCAAACTCCATTTCTCACAAGGCACAGAACTCTGCAAGCTGCAATCCCTCAGGTTCAGACTGGTAATGCTGCTCAATACCCTGAATTCTTAGAGCTTTCTTCCCTGATCTCAAAATGCTCAGAGGCATCAACACTTTTTCTGCACACACAAAACCTGGGACACCAGCACATGGAATGACTTGGAGTGCAGAGCCAGGCAGTACCAGAGCTCCACACAGGTCACACAGCTGACCATCCACTGCATCTTCTGATATTCCCCATGGAACCAGATCAGTCTTTCCTGCCTTCCTTCCCAAATTTTTCTAACCACCTCGTTCTTTCTGGCTCGCCTTAAAATCGCTGCATATCTTCCTTTTTAAGGATTTTTTGCACCTGTCCTCACTGCACTCCCCCCTCCACCCCGCCATGTGATGCAGCAGCCCCTGGGTGGGCCCAAGAGGGGCAGTGCCTTCCCTCTGTGCCCTGCTCTGCACCCCCTCCGGGCTGGCATTCCTTACACACGGGGAAAGGGATAGGGGATGTTACGGGAGCTGCACCGAAATGCTTTATTATTAAATACTGTAAATTAATCATGGGTGAGAGTTAATTATTCATTCAAACAAACCATGAAAAATAGGGACTGCAGCAATTTCCTCTCTCCAGTATCAGATTGCTACTAAATGTATGGCACAATAAAACACTCAAATTAAAACTTCCTGATGTGACATCAAATTACTAAATACCCGAACTGCTGAAAAATTAGAAGTATAACCCTTGCACAACATCTTTATTATATTCATGTCCTACTTAAAACTGTATCTTATTTGGAAGAAAAGAATATTCATGATCTCTCTTCTACAGATTGAAAAGGAAGTTTCTTGATTTGCCTGAAACTTTTGAACAGCGACATAAGCAAACCTTAAGGAAGGCACATCATGTGCAAGCAGTTGGTGGTGCATGGTGAAATTAAATAATTACATAGCAGAATGTAACCCCTTGAAGCAAGTCTTTCCCACCTGAGCAACTTCATTTTTATTATTCCTAATTATTTAGAGTGCCTTCACCGAGAGTGACAAAGAGCAAAAGTTCACTGCCTCAAAGAACTTAAAAATAAAAATCTTCTCACATCCTCCTTGTGACAAGGCCAGTGCTGGTGGAACTGGTCCTTGCAATAAGCAACACACAAGATATGAAGAATTTGTGGGGAAAAAACCTGGAAGAATAAAGGAAAACCAAAACACGTAAGAAAGAAGCCTCTAAAAGAGATGAAGATTACGATACAAAATTCAGCCAAATCAAAACATGGTACATGCCCTGTTGGTTCTCCAGTGCTCTATTTTTATGCTCCCACACCTCTCAGGCTCAGGTAGGGTAGCCCTCTCCTACCCCTTCCTAAAAACCACCAAAGCCATTAAAAAAAAAAAAATCCCAGAAAGAAAAAATCAGGATAGAAAAAACAAAAACAAAACAACAACAACAAAAAAAACCCCACACAAATCCCCATTTTGTTTTTATGACTTTATTGTAATTTTGCCATACACACTCTGCTGCATAAGTTTACCTCCTGTATAATTCCTAAACCCCTCACAAAATGCAAACATAAGACTTTTGACTGAACTTAACGATTCTATTTTGAACTGCCTGGCTTCTGGCAGAGATACCATTATAGTCTATATTCCTGAAGACCCAGAGCAACGATCAAAGCACTCTGCAAGTGCAGTGATCAATGAGGAGCTGTTTGTGTGTCAATCCTCCCAGAGCAGGCAGAGTGCCCAGCTCAGCAAACAGCAGGACAGGACGCTGCCAGCTGAGGCACCGGCGCTGTGGGCACGGTCTCTCCAAGGTAATCATATTTTGGCAGTGTTATTTCTTTTCTTACTTTAAAAAGGGATCTGTCTTCCGTGAACCCATTTGTTAGACTGCAATTTACAGGTTTAACCTTTCATTAGTCTCTATCCACTTTCATTAAAGCCACTAATTTGACAGGTGAATGACTTCTTTTTGAGAGGTTTGTCCTTTCCTCTCCAAAGGGATGTTTTCCCCTCTCCTATCAGCGTGGCCCAGGTGCTGGGTGTCATCAGTGCCTTCTCTGCTGGCAGCAAGGGGTGAACAGGAGAGTGCCTGGCCAAGGTTTGCAGAGGTGTGAGGAGATTACACACACAGACAGATTTTAATACTGGCCACCTTCTTACCATATTCACCCACCCTCTGTTTCTCTCTCCTCCTCTTCCCCTCCAGTACAAGCCCAGTCACCCCTCTCTTCATGCTGGTGAGATATTCCTACCAGCACCTCTGAATCTTTTCCCCTTGTGTACCCTTCTATACTTTCTCCTGCTTTGATTCTCCTTTGCTTTCTTCTGTTTCATCTTTTCTCTGCTCAGGTCTCCTATTATTTGTTTCATCTTTTGTTGCTCTTTTTCCACTATACAGTTGCTCTTTTTCTGTGCTGCTAACTTACTTTTTTTTTTTTCCCAATCTTGAAATTATTCTTGGAAAACTCTTTCTTCTAATCTCATTATTTCTCTCCCCCACCACCAACAGCTTTTCCAATCTTTCTCTAAAGCACAGCAAAGCAAACAAATTAGAGAATCTTGTTAATTTAATCTAGCACCTCCTCAGCACTGTTCTTGATCATCCTGCTCCCTCTTGCTTTTCTCCAAGCAAGGACAGACAACCTGTGATGGTCAAGGGCAAAGAGAGAGGAAAAGATCAGGAACAAGCTCTTGTGAAGCTCTCACGATTCTTGCTGGAGCCATTTGCTAATTTTGGTATCTATTATTCATTTGGTTGTTGCTGCCATAATAAGAGCCTTCTCCTTTAAGCCTCCAAATGAGCCAGATCCAGCTTTTCACTGTTCCCCATCATTTTATGGCTCTTCAGGTTTTTTATAGCAATAATCCGGATATATATTCTGCACACAGCTATTTGTAAGCTTCCCTCTCCCCACCCCTCTTGGTTTTGTAACCATTACTTAACTTTTTAACCGTCAAACTTGTGACTATCTGAGAAACACTACCCAGCATCTCTGCACTGAAGACCTGGGGGACAAAAGGAAGCAAGATGCTCCTGGAAGAGAGAGCTGGAAGGGGTGGGAGCCCCGAGCTCCTCACACAGCTGAGGCAGAAGCAATTGGGAAAGGAATGGAATGCAAACTGCCAGGACAAAAGGAAATGAGAACATCATGAAGAGTACCAGGCCAGGCAATCACAAGGAGTGGAGTGAAAAAGATGGGAGAGGTGGGAGGTAAGACATTTTAGCTCCGATCCACACAGCAAATTTCCTCAGATTACTCATAATACATGAAATTACACATAATTCTCCTCAAAGTTGTTGATAGTAAAGCTACTTCTACCTCAACAATGTGGTTTGCTCTTTACAGACAACAATGTGAAGCGAAAGTTTTCATCTATGACTCACAAAAACATTGTATAATGTATATAGGTACACTATAGGTACATAACAACCTTACTGAAAAATTCCATAAGCTCTTCCTAAGAACATGCACTCAGATCTGTAGGTAGAGGCAATGCATTTTTTTTCTCTAGTTAGAGATATATATATAGATGTTCTTTCAACTGCAAGTGTGAAGTCTTAGACAAAGCAGCGGAGAAAATCCAAAGTGAAGGTAAGAACAGAGGGGAGAATTGTCCTTGCAAAGCCTTGCTCTGAGCACCAAACTTCTTTAAAAAAGACATTTTGACATTTGTAGCAGACATTAACACAACTGGATGAGAAGCATCAGGGAGATCCTGAAATGTAAGCAGGATGAGAGACATGACAAAGACCATTTGTTGATATTTACTTGATAATTTCTGGATAAATTTTTTCTCAGTATGAACGGTATAGGCACTTTGAATCTTAACGATGTGTTTCTCCACCTGGGAAAATTAAGTTTCCCAAAACAGACATGCCCTAATGAGAGCAGTCCCAGGCTGTGGTGATACCAGAACAGCAGCCTACAACAAAACACTACTCAGACTCACGGGAAGAACAGCAGGAAGATGCTTCACTCAATATTTAACAACCCCTTCTCTCACTAGATTTTGTAGATCAGTTTTTCAGCAATCTGATTTGGAGAATTCAGCTACAGGCTGATCAGGTTCATTTCCTACATCCATAAACAACCTGAGAAATGCAATATGGTGCTCTCTGCACTTCAGTAAAGCCAAGACTGCAGCCTTGAGCATACAACCCTAAATGACTGAAATAAGAACAGTGAGAACAATCTGCAACTAAATTAGTAAAGGAGCTTTATGATTCATGCTGCCATTGCTTCTTTTCTAAGGAGAATAAGGTTTTATTTTATTTTTAAACGATCAATTAAGGAGAAGTTGACTGGTGACAAGAACTCTTCTAATTACTAAGTTTTCACAGTGTTAAATACTTTAACTTAAATCAACCAGCATTTAGCAAACTACTGCTCCCCCCTTTTCCCCCTCCATATACACACTTTTTTCTTTCTAAAAGCCCTCCACTGAATTAGCTGTTAGGTGCTAATTGCAAATGATTAAGCACTCACCAGTCTTACACTTCTTGCTTTAATATTAATGTGATGTATTAGCATGGAACATGGCTTGTATTAATATTATAAATGGAAGCCTGCATGGATCACTGCCTACTGTTTTGCATTACAAGGAGCATGCAGATAAAGAAAAAAGTCCAATTTAGACCAGAAAAAGCCTAGTACACCATATATTTCTGTTGGCAACAAAGAAGTAAAAATACTAAAGAAAATAAAGTTAAATGCTATCTATTTATATAAACAGCATATCATTTTTTCCATAACCAGCAGCAGCATACATATAAAAAGATAAATTTTTCTCATCTATCCCTGAAATAACTCGAATAGATGAAGCTAAATTCAAATAACTCCATTAAGCAGACCACACCACAGAGAAATATCTTTTCTGCCTTGCTCTACAGAGTTAACAAAGTTTTTTTCCTGTGTATATCAGGTTCAAGGATTATACTCCACTCCAACATCTTACTTGTGCTTTCTCGTTCATAGGATGCCAAAGAGTACTTGGTGTGGTTTTAAAGTATGTATATATGTAATTATTTATCCTTTCCCCATTTCTTTACCCCCCTTAGGCACATAAAACACAGGACTGTGAGTACACACAGCTTAACCAGCCTTGGATTCGTTACACAAAATAAGCTGAAATCGAATCAAATCTGTTAGAAATGAAAAACATTGCTTTCATTCTTCGTGTTTACATGATAGGCAAATGAAAGCTCTCTGCACACACACTGTGCTGGTTCTAAAGACAAAACACCTTCTACAAATCCCTGCATTTTCTCGGGAGCCTACAGAGTCTCCTCCAAGCTGAAATTTTCAATGCTAGTTATCAGAGAAGTATGGAAAATATGACATGCACTCTCTGAAAAAATGACAGGTTCCCTCATCTGGAAAACACAATACATCTTTTTTACCTTTTCTCTTGAAGTTGGTTAAGAGAAAAAGCTTGTGGAAGGAAGAGAAATTATTTATAGAGTATTCTTATAAATAAGTTGGAAGGATCAATACAAATGCAACTTTAGAAAGAGAAAGCCTGAGAGCAGAAATGTGAAACTAGCAGCAGAATCCTGGGATAGTTCTGCCACTACAGTAGCAGCAGGAATGCCCAGCAGCAACTGAGAAAGCAGTGCACAGGAAGGATGCTCCTCTTCCAGTGAACAAAAAAAGGTTTTATAATTCTTTAATAATTAATAGATTTAATAAGGGATGGTGAAGATGTGCTTCTAATTGGTCTAATGAATTTTTTGGTTTTATTTTGTTGCTTTTCTGTAATGACATAAAATAGAAAGCAACACTGGCACTCTGCAGCTTTGCCATTTAATGACCTGTGCTGCCATCATCCTGAAGCACCTTTAGCACAGGGAGACTGTTGGCCCAATATTTCTTATTCCCTACCGGCCATCTGAGAGAGAGACATGAGCTGACTGAATTTCCCATTGTCACAGAGGGTGCTGGGATGAGCTCAAGAGTTAACCCAGTTCACTTGAATCCTACTGACTCGCTCTTCTCTCACACAAGTTGACAGACACTTGTTCACCTGGAGGGATGGAAACACACTTATACACATATCAGACATCCAGAGCTTTCTGAGATGGAAAATTGTTCACCTCCCTCTGAAAAGAGGACTACAGTGTTGTTCAGCTTTAGCTTCCTCATTTGTCCAAAATGTAATATTAGTAGGACTAAATTTATAGAGATATATACTTTTTTTTTTTTTTTCGAAGGAGGAACCACAGGAAAAACAGTCATCAGGTTATTAAAAACACTACCAGATTACACAGGTTCTGATACAAGACTGGAATCAAGTTAATATTGCTCTCTAAACCTTTAATTGCAGCTCTTAAATTATTGCATTTACAATCTTGATAATGCTTGATATTTTCAATGTATGGTTTTGGTTTGACTGTATATACATAGAACCATTATAGAAATTCAGTGTTTGTCCCTATTTATCAAATACTGTCAGAGAAGTTCCTCAGTCTTCTCTTCTTAGAATTGGAAATAAAACTATTGCTAAGAATATAATTTCCAATAGGAACTACTTCCTATCCTTGGAGTAAATACTGCCATTTCTGCCCTCGAATCAACAAGACTGAATAGTTGTTTCAAGTGAGCTCCATCTCTGATTATTATTATTCAACTCAGCTTTAATTTGTAGTGCAGGGCAGGAAAACGCAACAGCAGGTTCCATCTGCAGTGAGGGCTGTCCTCTGGGAATTGTGCACTTCTCACTAGCAGTGACTAAATCCTCTCTGAAGCCACTTATTCCTCAGTGCCTCATCTGAAAACAAGCAATGAGCATCACCCAGACACCGTCTCACCCGTGTGCCACAGCTCACCCCCACAAGATCCTGCCACAACTCCTTCATTTCTTTCATTTGCGTTATCTGCTGCTCCAAAGTGACTCGGGATAATTGGCGCTGGAATTCTGCTAACGTGAACTTTGGGACTGAATTTGTTTGGATTAATGACTGTTCCTGTTGCTCGTTGACTGCCCATGCAAGCATTCACTCTTCAGAAATACTGCTGAGGCCCTGAAAGTTCTCTGAAAATGAATGTTTGGAAAGAATTCAAAACAAAGGAAAAAATAACAATGAGCAGTAGACACAACTCCTGTGGTAGCAAGAGAACCAGAGGAAGCAGCAGGTTGGTATTTGGACACATTCACTACTTCCAGGATTGTGCTTTTACTTTGTATTAAATTTCAATTTCTGCTGAACTTCCCCAGGAGATTTCCATTTATTTTCCTTTTGCAAAGAACAGGTAAACTAGCCCCTAGAGGAGCTGGCTGCTAGAGGAGCTGGTACAGTGCATGGCTTCACCAACCAGGATCCCCACATCTCCATCTGGGAATACACCTCTGTGGTGTAAGATACCTGCCTGCATGTCTGAATGTACATCACAGCGTGGCAAAAAAATCCTGCTGCTGGTGTTCTGACCCTTGGGATGCCAGCCTCAGCAAACATATGCTCTAATTACACTCCTCTGCTTCTTACACAGCACTGACTCGATGGAAAGTCAGTGTTGTTCTTGTTACAACAGTTCACTTTCAGCAGTTCGAGGGGTTTTATCATTTCCTTTGCCATTATGTGTTAGTGCTGAACTGCATCTCCCCCCTCAGTTTGTGTCAGTACCTTTTCAGGGTGCTGAGCAATACTGACAGATCTAAGATCCCCCTTTCACAGGGCCAGCTGCCTCACCCAAGTGAGCAATAGCTGCTTTAGCTAATGCCTGACACAGAAACCTCAAGGAATTTTCACTGAAGATTGGAAATAGCTCCACCAATTCCTCATATAAATTACAATTCTTCAATTTTCAGTACACAAACAACATCTGCTGTGCCCACTACTCTGGATAGCAGAACAGTTGGAAAAGGGCTATTTGCCTTCACTGCTGATTGCACTGCCAGGGAATCACCACCTTTGCAGCCCGAGCCCTGCTGACTCCTCCAAACAGGTGGGAATGTGGGAACAGAGTCTCTGCAATGTTTGATGTCTACAAATAACAAGTGCATTGATCTCACGCTGATCTGAACCACCAAGTTCCAGCTCAGGAAAATATTACAAACCTTCTTTAGCTTTAATTCAATAAATTACCAAACTGAATCCACTGAATTACTCTGTTACCTAAAGTTAAGCAGAATAAAGCACTTAAGCATGCCCAAACTGCTCTGTCCTTTTGGAGCTCACACTCTTAGCTGAGTAAGCCTTAATGGAGTGTCAGGCTTTGGAATTGTGGAATGAGACTCTCGCTCATTTTACTTCTCTTGAGTCCTTAACAGCAAGCATCTTATTCAGTCCCCTCTCATTGTACCATCCCAGGTCTGCAAGCACTACAGCTTCACAGCTTCCAAGAGGCAAAGTGCTAGAAATGAGACAGGCTGATCATATGACATCAAAAATATCCAAGAATTCAGATAAGGAGGTGTTGGGGGGGGGGGGAGAAAAAAGGAGAGAGAGAAGAGGAATGAAAGCATGTGCTTAACAATTGCTGGACAAGAACGGCTCTCTCAAAGACAATGTACTGTACATATGTTATTTATATGCCACCATTTTAATGGCCCTTCAATGAAAAACATCTTGTTACCATAGCAACTGCCACACTGCATGCTGTCTGAGACTACTGCATCATCATACAAGACACGCACAGCGTTTCACACCAATAAGTCACGGGCATGTCTGGTATTTTACTAAGAACAACGTGCACATATTTTCTCTACTTTAACCCATTATCTTGCATACACACTTTTGATGTGAATTCCCCCTCAGGGAAAGGAAAACTGTGCTCTTGCTCTTTCTCTTATTGTTTTGGCAGATAGCAACATGTGCTCCTAATGGCACCTCACAACAGCACAAAAAACCCTTTTATTTTCAATTATTACCTCACCTCTCCAAGAGTCCACAAGCTATTTACAAGTTGAAGAATACATTTTTTAATTGTCTCAGTTTAAAAGTGCCTATTTAGCCTCTTCTGGCATTTCTGTAACACTGATTTTTCAGGATGCTTTGCAGGGAGTTATGCATGTTTGCAACAGAAGCTCCCTGCAAAGACTGTCCCTGTGAGGTGCAGGCAGAGGTCCATCTCCATCCTCCACTACATCTTTTATATAGGTCAGATTTTGTACATCTTGCTCCCACATTTCTATCAATCTCTTGTCAGTCATAACTACCTTAAAGATTTAAAGCTATAAAAATTGGACTGAAATTTTCCTTTGGGAATGGGCACAATAAAAACCTTTTTGTCCCGAGCCTAAGGAAATGTTGGTGTGTACACAGTGTCCACAGGCAGAAATTCAGAATAAATTATACAAGAGGTTCTCCCTGCTGCATCCAACAGCTCTGAACCCTGTGTACAACGTCCTTCCAGTGATCCAGCTGAAGAGAACACAGCTAAACACTCTGATGGTTCTGGTTTGGTGAGTGGAACCTCCAGACATTTCATTCACTTCAAACAAAGGGGCTCTATTCATTTTGAATGCATTACCACATAATAACTTCTTATTTTTTAAATCAAAGGATAACTGACTCTGGAGCCTACCTGTAGCAAATAAACTATCAGTATTGTTGACTACATTTATGACACAATTACAGTTCTTCAATTTTCAGAGCACAAACCACATCTCCTGTGCTCACTACTCTGCAGAGTAGGCCAGTTAGAAAAGCACTTTTTGCCTTCACTACCTAAAACCAAGCTGTTAAACTTCTATTATTTCAATATTGTTAACCACAGCAGCAGATAGCACAGCGAGCCATTGCCTGAAGATTTCTTGAAACAGGGAGGAAGAGCAGGAACCATCATAGCCAGGCTTAAGGCTCCCATCCTGCAACACACGGGGGACAAAGAACACAACCATTTTTCACTGCAAAACACCTCTCCCAAGAAAACAAGAACACCAAAATTCAAGCCAGCTTCTTGCCACGTTTCAATGTTTAAAGACCCAAAAGGTTCCTAATTTGTGGATAAACAAAAGTCTGGCAAGTCCAGGAAACGAGTAGGAAGGATCAGATGGGTGGCTGAGGAGAAATCCCAGCCCTGGAGGACCTTGGCTAGGTCAGCACTGCACAGTGAGAGAAACCCATCATCAGCCCAGTAACCACTGTCCTTCCCTCAGCCCAGGAAGGGCACCCCACAGACATCAACATGGGATCATCTGCAGAGAGACTTCTTTGAATATTCAAGGATATCCTGCATTGCCACTGACTGGGACTAAACTTGCCCAGCTTAAAACTTTTTAATTGACTGGAAAGTCTGGAAGCCCCGAGGCCACGTACACACACTGCACAACAGACTGTGTCTGCTCTCCCACCAACAATCAGGAGCAGCACTGCAGCATTTTCCTCTTACTCATGAAACTGGAACTGAAAAAACAATGAATTTCTCACACTGTACGGAAATGAGCTCAGCCCCAAGACAGATACTGTGAGCTTTAAATCCTCACACCAGAAGTTATTTCAGACCTGACAAAACACACTTCTTTATAATATTAAGCATAGGCTCTAATGGCAGAAGTCAGCATATCTGCACATTCTAGACCACACTGCTGTGCAAAAATGGGGAGGAGGTGGAAGTGGAGTGTTGTTGGTTTATTTTTTTTTGGTCCAGATTGGAAGGAATCTCTTGTTACTTGCACTAGAAAGTGTTATGGCCTGTTGTTCAATCAAACGATAGAGGGCACGAAATCAGAGCTTAATACAACAAAGCTGATGTGCCCATATAACCTACTTTAATTACCAAGTTTCAGACACAGAAAAAAGCCATGTAAAATTTTCTTTGTAACTCCAGATTTTTCCAGTTTTGAAAAAAAAAACCAGGATGAAAAAGCATTCAAGATTATAAAATGATTCAAACCTTCCCATGGGCACAGAAGTCAAGAAGAATAAAACCAAAATCTTTAACATTTAAAAATATGTAGCTATTACATTAGTAGAATTTTAAGTTTTTAAGTTTTAAAATTCATTGATCTCCCTAGGTTTGGTTGACTGTTTCAAGCTTTTGTTTAATTTAAGTATTTCTGATTTTACTCTGTGTTCCTCAAATTCTCAAATATTGTCATACTTGAGTCCCCTTCGTAGCTTTTTTCTTGAATCTCCTACTTCTCATTCTACTGAACCACTGGGACAACTTTAAATGGTTATTGTACATCTGATAGCACAAGCACCACTTATCTCTTTCTTTGCTGTTTACTATTTTTAAATTCTACACTTTGGACCAAAAAAATCCAACAAATCCAAGCCAGTTCTGCTTGCTCATAAATCATTATCTGCACTGTTATTGATACTAAGAGTAAGGGACCAGACCCTGCTACAGCAGACACAGAATTTGTGGCAGAGTTGGAAGAAAGTGAAACAACTGGATGTCACTTTGGATTTGGTTTCTTTATATTTTCAAATTGTTCTGCATTGTGCAGAAGCAATATGGTTTAAAAATAATAAGAAAGGACAAGTAAGAGACCACTGTTTCCTGTATTTGGGTCAATTTAATACATAGAGTTCTTTCTACCTATAACTCACCAGTGGCATATGGGAGAAATAAAGGGAATGTGGGAAAGAGATGGGAAAAGGAAATGTACTTTGGTTATTTTAGAAGGTTCTTAATAGCTGCTAGCAAACTGTCTGGAAAAGAAAGTGAACCCATTCCAAACCTTCCTGTGTTCTAAAGCCAGCATGGTGGGTTTTTTGGGCACTGGAGAGAACCACTCCCTCGTTTAGGCATCCAAGAGCCATCCTAGCAAGACCTAATTGGGAATTCTGCTGCCCACCCTCAGCTACACGTGTCTGAGGTGTTCTCCATATCTCACTGCATCCAGAAGAGAAAGTTTAGTTATGATTTCAAAATTTGCTGAAGCAGTTCTAACTAAAATATGCTCTCAGGATTAATTTGTGTTTGACATCTGTCATTACCTGGGTTTTAATCCTGCCTTTCCAGGCATCACTCATTATCACCTGAAATTCAGGACCACGAGCAAAAAAGACTGTCTGAAGACACGGTTACAAGAGAATGATTTTCCTAGCAAAGACAGACATGTGAAAGCTTTCAGATCTTCTTTTCCAACTCTTGTGAGCTTTTAATGATTTGGATAGCGTGGGTAGTGGAAACAGATGCTATCGTCTCTACATTTTTGGCAGAGGATAAAGCAGCAAAGGCTAACATATTCATGCTGTTTGCAAACTGATGTATACCACAGATCATCTTTCCAAAATACATTTGGGAGGACAGAAAATTTTCAGCTCTTGATGATATAAAATTATACCATTAATGTCTAAATATATCATTATTTTTTAAAAGAAAATACCCCCTCCCGTAATACATAATGTTTCCTGTTCTCAAACGGATAAAGAATACATATCTGGGTAGCCAGTTAAATTCTTTCCTCTCCCACCAAAGAAAATCATGCTTGCCAAGTGCTTGAGGATCCTCAGATGGAAGACACTTTGTGTGAGTGAATTCCACCATTTACTGCCACCACTCAGCACACCCAGCAGGCTTCCTGCAGGCTGAGGACTATATTAGGAGCCAGTGCAAGCAGATGTGACTGCACTGACATCAGCAGAGCTGCTCTTACTTACATCAGGCCTCACACAGTCTAAGCACTGCTGCCTATGGTTTATGCACTGTCTGTTCTTACCAGAGAGGCCTTTGCAATGCAACAATAATTGTCCAGATCTGATCCAAAGCTCAGGACACACAACCTGCTCAGGAAAGACAACTAAGACAAAGCAAATACCCATCTTTGCTTCACCCTAAGCTTTGGCCCAAAGCAGTTTGGTTTGGAGTCCGAAAGGAATTTAACCTTTAAACTTAATGACTACTTAACATTGACAGTAAAATGTGGGATATCTGGGAGGTCCATGGGCAGCTAGAAGAGAAACCTCAACTCAAGATTCACTGCCTGACCTCTGATGTGCCACTGGAGAGTGCTCTGGAAAGTCAGGCTGACACCACTGACAGCACCCAGGGACTGTGAGCAGTAACTCTCCCTGCTGCTCTGTGGGAACATGGGGCAAACAGGAGCCCACGAGAAAGGGAGTGCTGTTACCTTCTGGCTTCTGTTGGCCACATCCAGTGACAATTCCAAACAAGACTTTTTAGCATTTCCTCTACAGTGTGGGGAAAATATTGCAGTATGGTTTGTATTGTTACTTTTGAGAGTTACATAAATTTGATTTTTCTGATTTCTTTGTTTTTTACCAAAGTAATGACATAAGCTTTCATACAGCTTATGAGAACAGCATTTCATGTTTTTTGCACTCCAGGCAGTTTATAGCCAGACTTGCCTCATACCAGACTGATACTTAAAACAGGTGGTGTTAGGAAAAAATAAAGTGGGCAAAAATCAAGCCTCAGTTGTATATATTTTTAGTTTAAAACTATCAGAAATCTCCCCTGATTCTTTTAAACTTTAATGCTATTCCCATATATACTATAGGAATAAGAATTTTTAGGATAACCTATCATAATCTGTGATCCTACTCAGCTACACTAAGTATTCTGATTCAGTTCCAATGAATTTTACCAATAATTAAAGAAGTTGTGTTACATACAATTTGAATAAAAACATCAACAAATTGTTGGCTTTTTTTTTTTTTTAATTACTTACAGTGAATTGCCAGGAAGAGACAATTACATATTATTATAATGAGGTGTTTAATCCAGAGCAGTCACCTCTCAGAATAAGCATGAAGGCCACATAGAGCATTTCCTTGTTTGCCTTCTAATGTGTAACAGTGCTTGGGCAGTCTGGAATCAGGGTGGTCACTCTGCAAGTCCCAGTGACAGCAGTTCCTTGACAAGCAGTGACTACAGCCTGTGTTTTGCTCCCTGGAAAAAGCTGTTTTGGGAAGAGAATTGCTCAGGGAAGGTACAGCTGCGATGGAGAAGATGGGGAATATACGACAATCCCTTTTTGGTAGGACTGCTGTGTACCATACCTAATCTTCTTATTCCATCTGTATGCTTGGGAAAATCAGCCCTACCAGTAAACCTTTCACCTTTCACATTTTCTATTCACAGACTGTCAAGACAGATGGCAGTAAATGCCATCTTTATTGAATTATGAGCCACAGTATTTTACCAGAAATAAGCAAGTATTAATCAAAGTACAAAGGTTTGAAAAAGGAAGAGCTGGGAGAGCTTCGGGAAGAAAACAGCTTGCCAGGTGTGCTGTCATATCTCTCTCAAAAATTAAAATCAAGAAACATTAAAAGAGTTAGAAAACTTGCCAGATACCAAGCAGGGTTGTATGAAGTATTTTTTGACTCCCTATCAATTTTCAGAATATTCTGTTCTTTGTTCTGTGCCATGTCCATGTGCCTGACATGACTCTTCCTGGATAAAAGCACAATTTTTATATTTTAATTTCTTTTGTTTTAATTTTACTGAGTTCACCAAACCCTTTAAATTACACATGGTTCTTTTTGGATCTCTTATTAGTTTGGGGTTTTTTAATGTCTTGTTTTGTTTTGGTTTGGAGGTTTGGATTTTGGGGGGTTTTTGCTGCCTCTTGTGGTCTTGCTGGCTTTTTGTCATCATAACTTCACGCTCTGCAATCTGTCTTGGCCAAAGGACAACATCAACACTGTTCTCTCTCAGAGCAGTCACACTCTTTACACTGCAGGTTGTGGGGACACCACTAAACCTGCACTCGTGCTCAGTGTGGCTGCAGAGACAGCCTGGGACTTGTCCCCCACCCAGGAGGACTTGTGATTATTTAGCAAATAATCTGGCAAGCCCAAAGCAAATATTGGAGCTGGAATCCCTCAGTACACTGCAGCTGTGGAAATTTGAAGCAATTACTCTGAACAATTATAATTTCTCTTTTTTTTATTTTAATCGCAAAAAGACCACTTTTGGTAGAAGAGCGTTCCCATCCAACCAGGAACAGGCTGAAGGGACAGCACAGCCCTTCTGGCCCCCTCACTGCTCCCACACACAGCCCCAGCCACCCCACGAGCAGCTGCTGGAGCCACAGATGAAAATAAAGGCCTGGCTACAGGCTCGTGGGAAGGACGAGCACAGCCTGGCAGTACCCAGGGTGAACTTCTCTCACATTAACTTTGGTTTGTGAGTGTGATTTAAATACCAACCAGCAGGTAATCTGTTCATGCACTTGCATGCTGAACACCTAGAATTGAAGGCATCAGTTAAATCATACCAGACTTCGAGGAAGAAACTCAGACTTAAAAATTCTGTTTGGTTCAAGCTGGAGCCAAAAAGCTGTAAACATCTAGTGCAGATGAAAGAGTTTTCTCTAGTGAAATCCCACTAGGTGTTTTTCCAATAGCAATTCTCATTTAACAAGTGCACTCTGCCACGCAGGTGGGATCTGTTACAAGCAACAGCACACTGGAACACAAGCCTTGCGTAATTAATATTTATTACTCACGAATATTCATCTTATTTATATCTCCACAGCCAGCCCCACGCTCCACTAAGCAATGTAGCAGGAAAGCAGTAAAAGTTTTCACTAGCTATATACACCTTCTACTGTCTAAAAATATCTCCAAACACCTAAATACATACATTTATGATGATTTTAAATTAAACAGAACAAAGTAGCAATGATTTATCACTTGTCATAAAGCAAACAAGACTTCCTTTCCCTAATAACATTTTTGGTGACATTTGTCTGGGATGTTGGCATTAAAAGAAACCGTGATTTGACTCTGTAAGGCACTTAACTACTTCAATCAGGAAGCACAGTACTTGTGCAAATGCTTTGCTGAAGGAAGGCACAGCTGGTATCATGAATTCTGAACCCCAATATTCCCATTTTGTCTCCAAAACCACAGTAGCTCTCCGAAAAGACAAAATCTTAGGTATGTCCCACTCCAGTGGATGATAAATATTTTTGTTTTCTTTCTCACGTATACATAAACAAATGTATATAAATATATAAATACATGCTGAAAAATACATATTTAAGAACTGACACTGCCACAAAACACATAGCATTTTTTCTCTCACTTGCTCATCTATTTTTATTCCAAGATAGTTTTTTGAAGATATAGAAAAAGTTCTACAAATTAAAACTATTAAATTTTATTTACTAATACTCCTTTTATAGTTTACTCGGGACTGTAAATACAATTTAGGCTTTAGAAAAAAACCCTCACAGAATTTCTGTATGTTTCTATGTCAGATGGAAAGTTCTACCAGCTTACTACCAGTTTTAAATTGTGAAAAATTTATATTAACTATCTGTATTTCTGTGATTATTCTTGGTTGACTTTTGCCAGGCCTGGGTTAAATACAGAAGAAATGAAAATTTGCATTATATTTAAGTCATGCTCCTGCAGTTTTAAAGACAAATATTTCTTTCAGAAATTAGATAACACCATTCTATTAGCAAGATCTGCAAAGCTGTGAAATGATACAGCACTACACATGTAAATCTGCTCCATAAGGTTTTAGAATCTGTCATCATCCTTGTGGGGTTTTTTCCAGGACATTTTTATCTGTTGCAGGACAACAGGTCAAGTAGCAAAAACGAAGGAGTTACTCCACTGCAAATTTCACAGTTATTTGCCATCTGTGGTTATTTGCATTCAAGGTTAGGAGCAAGGAAGATTAGGATCTAGTCCATGGACAGTTTACAGAATAACTTACTTGGGAAATCTCACGTCATGGCTGCAGCAATGAAAAGGGTGGGGAAAAAAATCCAACAGTAAGAACTTGAACAAAATAGTCTGAAGTGTCTATTTTTCCCTTTCTCCTCCTATTTCAATCCCAGGTTGTTTATTACGAAACAGGGAGCAGCCGAAATTTGATGCACAGTGATGTAAATCCAGCTTTAATGATGCACTGGAAAGTGTTTCAGTGTTCCCACAATCAATGCCTTTCTGGATATGAGAGAACTGATAAGATTCTCAAACAAAGCCTGACATCCCTTACACTTCCCCACGCCAAGCAGGGGCTGATTGCTGAGGACAACACCGGCAGCACTCTGGTGAACTCCAGACCCCACCTGTCATTAGTGGTCAGAAACTAAATTAGATCTCCCAACGTATTTTTTCTGTCTGTATTCTAAACAATCTTCCTGCTATTTGACCCATGTAATTCCAGAAAATAAGCTGAGCACCGGCGAGTTTGACAAAGCTGCGCTAAACCAGCCCGCTCTACAGCGCTGTTCCTGATGTATTCCTGGATTAAAGTAGCTGGTAATTTACAGCCAAAGATGTAAAATAAACAACTCGTGAGGCATTCAAGTTGGAAGCACAACTCCTTCTGCAAAACTATGAATAACTTATTCACCAGCATCAACAGTAATTTCATCTAGATTGCAGTCTTTACATTGTAGGCACTGAAGGGATATTAAATACAACAATATTAACTTCTGCCTTTGTCATCAAGCAATACCTTTTACTCTTTGAAATTGAAAACAACAGTACAAAAATAAAAGTAAAGAAAGAAAAACATGACCAAAATTAACTCTGAAAATCCAGAGGATATGGGTAAGTGTTTGTGAGTCTATTGAAATACTTAAATGAAAACCACTGTAAGCCTTAAAAATACAGGTAGATTGTAGCCCTACTTATAAAGGAAAAATGACATTTCTGATGCAAAATGTTAAACCATGCTGAGTGAAATATATTACACACTTGTTCCAGGTTGGAGATCCATAAAGACTGTTTACTCTTTACTTTGTTTAGATACTTTTGAGAACTCAAATTAAAAGAGGGAAAATAGAGAAAGAGACAAACATCAGCTATTCAGTATTTTACTATCAGCTGCTTGGTTTCATCTCGTGTTAGTGCATATATGCCTTGGTGCTTACAAAGAGTTCAAGGAACACTGGGTGTTATCAGATTGATAACCAACTCATATCCCCAGCAGGTGGCTCATAAATACTTAAACATATGCAAATTACTGGGAGAAGATAGTCTTTATTTGTGATTTTTAGGTCATACTAATGTGATTTTCTCTTTCAAACAGAACTAAATGGATGTGTCAGAAGGGGTAAAATTCTTAATGGAAGAGAACACAAATAGTTTCTAACCTGCTGGTAGGGTTAGAAATGTCACAGGTTGTTGTCATTACCATGGAACAGAGAGTTCTTCATCATTTCAAATGCCTGTTCACATCCACAGGCAGTCACATAAGTGACCATTACCACAGGTAGCAAAGGGACAAACAGCCAAGATTCAGCTCATTCATTTTTGCCTCTCCTGGGCACTTCTACTGGTTTTAAGTTTGCAGTTGCACATTGACTGCAAGGTGGGAGTGGCTCACTCTTCACTGAGAAATACTCTACGTGCAACCAAAGGCATCATGTCTTGGAAAGCTACTTCCTCCAATTTAAAAAAACCTCTGCATTCTTTCTCATACTTGGAGGCAGTATCTGCCTGGCACACCACTGATGTGGGCCCAGTTCTGTAAGAGACTGAAGGCAGAATCAAAAGATTTGGAAAAAAAAAATGATGATGTTTCTCTACACTATTATTTTTTAAAAGGACAAAAAAAATAGAATAAATTGAATGAACTTGAAATTTAACAAGTGAAACAGTGACATAATCAGCTAATTTATAACACTGACAGATCATAGCAGAAGATTAATCATGAGTCATGACATGATCGAGGCAACTGACCTGATGTATCATTCAAAATATTTTTAAGGAAACCCACCACACTCAGTAAATCACACCTATTAAAACACAATTCCTAGCAAAATCACATTTGAAGCTATCCCGTACAATTTTGGTCAATTTTTGCATTCCATTTGTTCCCTATGCCTCACACATGCATAAACACGCAGGTAGAGTTGGAACAGGTAACTGCAGTAACCTTTGCAGTGCCCCAGTAAGGCTGCAGGCAATCCCCCTCTGCACACCTGCTCACAAAATTACAGAGCAGGGGGTCCGTGGTGTGCAGCTCACACCTATGGCTGGTGCTGCCTAAGGACAGACAAAAACCCCTCTAAGCAGACACCTGGGCTCCTCTGGGCAGCAGCAGCAGGCCTTCCCTCAGTCTGATGTCAGTAAGTGAGCTTTCAGCAGTGGCTGCAGTGCAAGGCTGTAATTACGGCTCAGGAGTGAAAAGGCACCGAAGCTCAGGTTCTGCAAAGACTCAGAGTTGTGCTTCCTGTGCTGTAGGAAAACCCATTCATCTCCATAAAAACACTGCTCCCTGTGCACACAGATATATGCACAGGTCCTTGCCGGTCTGGGGTGCAGGCTGGAATTACATTTCAGCCATTTAACTGTGCACATTTGCCAATTTTGATCAAATTTTATCAGTCCAGTAAAAATGAAAAATTTTTATCACTCCTGGCTTAGGCTAATTCTATGAACCCCTGACTGTTCTTGGCCCAGCAATAATTCTAGCCCAGGATGACAGTTTTCATCCCACTCAAAAGACAGATCAATAGGGTAATGCTCACACTGGCACAGATGGCCAGAGGAAGGCCTAGTGCAGTGTACATGCTCTGATATGATCAGCTGTGACCAAGAGCTCACACTGGAGCTGCCATGAAGAGTGTGAAGTGATGGATCCCGAATAACCAACTTTGAGACCTGCTCTGAACAGCAGGGGAGGAGGCTGCATCAAGGGACACACGAGTTCAAGACATACAGGACTCATCATTCCTAACCCAGTTTGATGAAGGACAGTGGTCCAGTAATGGGGCAAAGTTCATCTTTCAAGAAAAGCAGCAGGTTTTTAGGATAGGAGGTTATCAGGGAAGCAAACTGGCAACAGTTCTATTTTGTATGTGTCAGAACCCTGTTGCTGTTGTGACACCAGGAGAAGCAGTAACATTCAGGAGCCTGATTTAACAGTGACATCAGCTGCTTCCTGTCCCCATCAGGGGCTATTGCAAACCCATCTCTTCAGATTTCCTCCTGCATTCTGAACGAGCTTTCCACCCCAAATAGCCTGTTCTTCCTTTTCCTCTGGCAGGTGATGCAGTGCTAAGTGCCTGGGAGGCTCCCACGCATGGACAGCAAGGGGGGAATCTTCAGCATCCAAACTTTTACTGGGAGAAGTAAGCAACTGCAGTATGTTCCTTGTGACCCTGTAACTCAAGGCACTTCCACAGACTCACATTTGGAATAAAATCACACCCTTCTGCCAACCACACTGATTCCCTCTGCTGAGCTTCTCCTGAGGCCTTTCCTTACATACCTGCTGTACATCTGCATCAGCACCACGGCAGCCCTAACCCTCCCAGGAAGGCAAGGCACTCCATCCTTCGGGGAGGATGTGGGGTATCATGCCAAGCTTTTAGGAGCTTCTTTTACGTGTCTGAAGAGGAGTGCCCAGCGGCCTGGATTCCTCTAGGCCACTACTATGCACTGGGGAGGAAATGGGAAGAAATTACGGGAAAGCTTTCTCCTAAGGAAACTTGGGAGCAAAGCAGCAGACTCCTGCCTTGGGTGCAGATGTGTCTGAGCACGCCCTGCCCAGGGGTGACAGTGGAGGCTCACCCCCCTAGGGGAGTCTGCTACTGACAGAGCTCCAACACAACGTCACTGCCAATCCAGTACCTCACTCAAGCTGAGCACACAGGCAGACTGATAAACACCAGATCCTTAACTGCTTCTGCAGAGGCACTGAACTTTGCACAGATATGCAAGTGTTGAACTGGAAATTGCCCAGCAGTGGTACTTAGGTTGCAGCTGGGCCACTGATCACATCCAATGGTCCAGAGCCATGTAAAGCAATTTAGGGGACAGGTATTGCACCACTACACTGTACTAAAGCGTGTGATGAGTGTGATGTGAATTTAGTCTTCACACAAAGAAACCAATGAAAGTTATATTTTAATGTTAAAAGTTATATTTTAATGTTAAAATCTTAGCAGACCCTTATCTGTAGTAACTAGTAAATTGTCTTCACACACACATTCCCCTTTACAATTTCTCTCTCCTTTTTTTTCCTTCTAAAATTATATGATTGCACCCAAGCTACAAGGAATAGAGCTGAAGTTCTGCTAAAACATTCTAATGGCTCGTAAGATGCTGTCCTTTTCTGGTTTACCTATCACCACTTAAAGAGTTATTTTATGCTGGTCATGTAGAACACATCTCCACTGCACATTTCCTTCTCTTCTGTTCCCAGCTAATAACTTGGAGTAGGGATTTAAGTTAAATGGTTCTACACCTTGACCTCCATCTTGATGTGAACCATAGGTGGCAGAGACTGTATTAGAGTTGTCTCGGGGGTGTTATGCAAAAGAATTTAGTGCTTATATAGTAAAGAAAATTGTGCTTTAGCGCTAGCCTGCTGAGCATGCATTATAATTCCCTAACTATTTCCAGCAAGGTGTTTTATGGGAATCAGTGTTTTCAGATGCCATATATTTGGTACAAGGTGGCCTTAAATTTTTCATGCAGGGTTCATTAGCTAGGTATACATGTTAAATTTAATTTTTTTCTTGTACTTCACACACAAGTGAGCCAAGCAGCTGACAGAAAATCTAAATCTTAGACTCGGAAACTAAGTTCTTCTCTTTTTTAAAATAAATTGTCTAAACAGTGTGATTAAATAGAGATGTGCTGGGAAAAATATATAATAGGGAAAATATTGCCTGTTATAAACATACAGACTGCCCCAATCCAGTAAAATCTGCTAAAGCCATTTCTGTTTTACTTGAGATCACTCTTCCTACATTGCTCCAGACCATCATACAGCAAGCAAAGACCTCACTTTAACACAAGGCACTGTGGGGCTGCAGTTACTCTTTATGAAATAAAGAGAAGCCCTTTTTGAGAGCTGGAACTTCTCTTCAGAGACAGAACTCGTCGTGTCCAATGTCACCTCATCATAATTTCTCCCAGTCACACACAGAGGAACAAAGGCAGCCCTTTCCTTCCAGTTATTTCCCTTCAGTCTGTCACTGTCACATGAGAGGGATGTTCTCTGGATCTGTCTGTGTGTATATATATATATATATATATGTGTGTATAAACACACACAAGCACCTGTCAGGGGGTCTGTGTGCACACAGATACACACACACAAACACACCCCTATACATGCACACACACCCCAGGCCAAGCAAACCCAGGAGCAAGAACAGCAATCCAAAATCCTCAGGGATTGGGAACTGTAGCAGGAGGGTTTCAAACTTGCCAAGATACTTTTCCTGAACATAGTTTTGAGTCTCTTTGTGTGAGACATGGATGATATGTTTGTTCAGCCTAAGCACTGCATTTTCATTGTGCCTTTGATACAACGACTCCCAGCACGCATTTCCCTGGCAGTCTGACACAATGCAGTAGGTTTATGGACCCTGCACAGGGACAGTCACCACCAGACAGTCACCACCATCCTTGGCCAGTCCATACCACAAAAAGAGTTTGGTTCAGATGTTGTTAATTCTTCTCGTGTTCACATAATTCATATTTCCAAGGACCTTTATTTCTACCTACCTAATCTTCTCTCATCATTGATGTTATTTTCCACCTCTCAGCTATCATTGTTTCCCCAGCCTTTCCCTGCTTTGTCCTCTGTATCCCAGCAAGATATTCCTTCAACTCCTCTTTCCAAACATGACTGCTCGTCCAGAACATTTGGGTATTTTATATCTAACTCAGCCATTTCCCGGCACACACATTTCAGAACTACTCTGAGTCATTTTTAACCTTTGTTCAGCTTTTACTGCCAGGACATAAGTCTCAATATGTATCAGATATTTTATGTGCCATTAAAACACCATACTATCGTATTAACTTTCTTTATCCTGGTGTACCAGTTTTTCCAACTCCATTCCACATGAGCAGTAGTTTTTGCTGCCTTCTCACTGACTCTACAAGTAAGAATTTCCCCCACTGTCCCAGAATAACTGCATCCTGGGCTTTGGCTTAAGTATGCACTTCAACATTGTATTATCACATGACACTGCAATGTACCTGCCATTACAAGAGAGGGGGAAAAATCAAAGCTCAACAGTTGGCAGTAAAAAAACCCCAAATGAATCTCCAAAACCATCATGGGGGGGATCCCTGAATCCTAGTTAAGATGATTTCAAATTCTCCTTTAATGCCTCCAACCGAGAAGACATCCCCTTCTGGGAGGGACAGAGAAGAGAGGCACTTATGTGGATATCTGCCACAGGCTCAGGACAAAGCTGAGTATCACAACCACCAGTTTGAGAAACACAAAACACCAATCACAATTGAGATATAAAAAAGTCACTTTTAACTGTTTCATTAAAATAATTGCAAATACTGTGCACAACAATTTACCATAGTTAGGTGAGACCCTGCAAAGGTCTGTCCTTAGTAAAGTTAATGAAACTTACAACTGCTCAGTGCTCTTGGTGGATGGTCAAATGATATCATTTGTGACAACACTAAATAGAATAAATAAAAGAAAATGAGGCACATGATGTATTACCACAAAATGTAGGGAGATGAAAGCCTACAGCAACAACACTTAATACACTTCATTTGATTCCCACCCCTCAGCGTCAGTGCCAGTGGCTCAAAAGAGAATGCAAAGGTAAATGAATACCAAAATATGATATAAAGCACTTGAAAAAGAATCACACAGAAATAAATCAAAATTCCAGTGTTATTTTAGGCCAAGGTTGTTTATTCAGAATATAGGACTTTTATAATACTATGCTGCTAGTATCAAAAAATCACAGTGCAAATGCAGTCATAAAAAATCCAAATCAATAAAATAAACCCATCCACAGCCAAGCCTGTCTACATACAGATCAGGGGTTTGATTATTTCATATTTTAGTCACCTAAAATTTCAATAGTGGCTCATGATGCTGACTGCCTCGTTCTTTGCCTCAGTGTTCACAAACAAGGGGCCCTCTGCCTGGTTAATTGTTCTGCAGAGAGCGGAGGTAGCCCAGGATGGGCTCAGGAGCTGAGTGCCCCTGCTCACTGCTCAGAGGGCTGCAGGCAGGGGGGCTCTGCCAGCCAGAGAGGTTTCCTCACCCCTGCCAGGTCCTGCCTGGCGTGGGGGTCTCTCCTGTCCCCACCCCCTGTGCCAGACACAGCTCTGACAGGCTCTCAGCTGTCCCCTGTGCACAGGGCTGGCCCTGGGGGGAGAACCTCGGGGTGCTCCTTCCACGGGGTGGGTGTGTGACCAGGACCCACAGAACACCACCAAGAGACCTGCAGGAAATGCAGGACCTGAGAGATCAGCATCACCAACCAGAGACAGCAGCTCTTGGGGTCACCCAGACACAAACACAGAGCCCCCTGTGCAGGGGCCGCTCCACCCTCCCCGTGCAAGGGACACCAGCTCACACCGTGCCCCAGAAAAGCTCCTGCACATTGGCTCCACAGCCATGGGGGAGCTTTGCTCCAGCTCTTCTGCCACTTTTTATGAGCCACTGTTGGGACACAGTGGCCTAATTAAATGCATAAAAGCTTCAGCAAAACCACCAGGTCTGAGAGAAATCTAAGGGGAAGCACAAACAACCTGACACCTTCTGCAAGTTTGTCCTGTGTGAAAGAGGAGAAAGTGAAAATGAGCCTTTGTATGCCAGGCTGGAACCAGGTCAGAGTGCCCAGCCTGTCCTCAGACAGTCTGTACGTTCAGAGTCATAGGAACTTTAGTGTTCTTGGGCTATTAATGCTGCACAAATGTATCAGCATTCATTATCACACTAAGTCTGCAATGTTGATTGGTTTTGCTTCCAATAATCAGAGTTCTTTCTCAAGGTTAACTAGTCTATGACTGCAGCTTGAATGTTTGATTTCCTTTCTTCTTAATTGCATGTGGAAGAAACACACTGGAATGATTTTTGACCACCTACTGCTATATCTCATAAGATTTATATCCAGTTCTTTTATTAACAGCCTAAAAAGCAGCAGCAAAGAAAAGCTTTGATGATAATAAAAAACCCCTAAACCTTATTTCATACCTGTAACATCATTCCCAGAAAGATATTTTCCTAGTGTTTGCTCCACAAATGCTTTTTATATTACCGAAACTTAAACTGTAATACTGTTGGAAGTAGGGATGAAACATTAACAAATTTAGGCTACTAGAGCTGTATGAAGTTAAGATTATACATTTCAAAGGTTTAAATAGGTGTTTGCCTAAGACCAGCAATCTCTATGGAAAACAAGTTCGAGAAAGAAAACACCAGTTGGATTTTCATTCTATTATCATTGAAATGGTATGGAGCTTTTTTGGTTAATGACTGAATAAATCAGAATTTCAGCTTTACATTCACAGCATTTCTCCAACTTATTCGATGTTTGATGCAAAACTGAACAACAGCTGAAGAAATAACTCACTTTACAATAAAATGCAGTCTGCAAGATTGAATTGATCAGGCAGCTGGACTAGATGATCATGCTACATCCCTTCCAACTACAATATTCTAATTAGCTGAATTCCTTCCCAGGAAAAAGAAACCCTAAAATAAATGTGATTAATTTATCATTACAGCTATAATAAGAAGAATCTGAAGATACTCAGTATTCTTACAGAGGTGGGAAAGATGATAAGGATGATCCAGGGAATTATAAACTCGCGATCCTCATTTAAGTACTCAAGAAAATTGTTGAGAAAGTGATTACAGATGTCATTATGAAGTACCTGAGGCACAAACCAGCATAACTTTCTGTAAGTGCAACTTTTGTCTAATATATTAGAATCCTTTGGAAAAGTTAGAGTGGGTAATGGAAGAAATTTCAATATACTGTAACTTAAGCAGTTTATGATGAAACAACCCTCAGCTTTATTGTGGTGAAATACGGGTAAAATCTAGGAAATAAAGAATAACAGAATGAATCTTCCAGCTTTTGCAGGAAAGCTCTTGAGTATCATTTGGGGCTGACTGCACATTTCCCCTCTTTCCCTTCCCCTCCTGCCCTGGGGCAGGCAGTCAGCACTCTATGGCTGAGCCATGAGGTTTATCTTAGGTCTTTAGAACCCAGACAGCTTCCCACAATCCTTCTCGAACAGAAATGCAAAGTCTTTCCCTTCTCACTATCAATTTGAAGCAAACCTTAATGCAGTGGCTCTCCCACCAGCAATAGCCCTAACAGGTTTTTAAAGAATTGGGCAGAAAAACGGCCTATGAAAACACCACACCAGCACCACACAGAGAGATAAACACAAGTTTGAAGCTCATGGCTGGTGAGAGAATCTCCTCTAGTGCTCATCACAACCCAGGATTATTTCCTACCTGAATAAAAACGTTGAAAATAAAATGCCTGATGTTTATGATTCAGTAGTCCTGCTGTTAACTGACCTGGCAATTAAAAGTTGCATCCCAGAAAAATGATCTATATATACACACCTGTCTAATGTAATTATGGAGTTGGTTGGAGCCAGAGAACATAGAGAAACCCCCCCTGAGGAGGTCAATACAACCTGCAGGCTGGAGCCCTCCAGGGCTGAATGGCAGCCCCTCCATGGCTTTTGTGGTTATTCCCACAGCATGAGCCGTGTTCAGATGTGGCAGTGTTTGCACCCACCCAGCACAGCTCTGAATGTCAGCACAGACCAGCTCAGGGCATGGCCCAGCCAGCTCATCTCTCTGCTCAACGTGCCACTTCAAGGCTGGAAGGCTGTAAAAGCCATCAACTCTATTGCCTCAAAACTCCACGTCCATGAGAAGTCCAGAATACACTTTAATGTCTTTCTAACTGTTTTAATAAAATCCATAAGTAACTAAACGAGGATCATAAATGTTACGATGTTTTATATAAAATGTGACCTGATCAATACATGTAAATGACTTGTCCCTTTTACTCTCGGTGAAAGCATCTGAGGTCCAGGAAAGTATCAGTAACATAATGGCCTCAGTAGAGTTTGCAACAGAAAATTCTGAAGGAGGAGAGTTATTTTATCGTTATAACCATTAACATGATTTACAAGCCCCAGTAAAATGGGCAAACTCTGATCTCCTTTCATCTAGTGCATGAAGAGTCAGAAGGACACTCCAAAGCACCACACTGGCCACAGCAGAGCCACAAACACTGAGATTGTTCCTCAGTGCTCTTCCTGCACCTTCCTCCAAGGGCTGGAGCTCCTGGTGTGCCCCTGCTGTCACCAGCACTACAGGAGGTGGAGGCTGCCCATGGATTTCATGCTCTCCTAAACCTCATCAGCATTCCAAATCATTCCCCTACATGAAAGCAAGCGGTGAGGAGGGGAAGGAGTGGCAAAGCACCAAAGCTCACTGAACACCCCCTGAGTTTCCCCCCAGGAGCTGGAGGTTGGAGCTGAGCACACACAGGAGTCCCTGCTCAGAGCCACGCAAATGATCTGAAGTTAAACTGATAACAGCTGCAAGAATGACAAATCCTAAACAAACCACAGGCTGAGCCAACAACTCACAAATTTATCTGTCTCAAAATATTTCTGTCAACTCAGAAATTTTTGCACACAGGCTGATATGATAACCACCCTGTTCACTGATCACACCACTGTCACCCAGACCCTGTCAGGAGCAGTTGGCTGTCCAGATCCACATTCTTTACCCAGACCCTGTCAGGAGCAGCTGGCTGTCCAGATCCACATTCTTTACCCAGACCCTGTCAGGAGCAGCTGGCTGTCCAGATCCAACATTCCCAATCCAAGTCACATGGCACCTGCCCATCCTTAGCATGGAAGAAAGAACTCTGGTTTCAATCCACAGCAAATGCCTGCTGAGAACAGAGTAACTTGATGGCTTAAACCAATGTTTTTTGTTTTCTTTTGGTTTTTGTTTGTTTGTTTTTGTTTGCTTTTTTTAAGTAATTCTCTGAAACATTCAAGGGGGGGGGGGGGATGACAAAAACAGCAGCAGAAAATTCATTATGAAAGCCATTTGCATACACAAATTAAAGGTAGGGGCCCTCCAAATCCAACAGAAAAAAACCCAAGCCTGCAAGTGTTCTTATGAGTGGGAGAGCAGGGTAAAACACAAGGAAAAGGAAGGGAGTGAAAAATGAACAGTAAAGAAAATATTCATTAATTCTACTCGCAGTTTTGGAAGGGAGGAAGGGAGCAGACCATTTTAAAATCAAGAGATCATAAGAAACTATTATTGACCCCAAGGGATGGAGAAGAAAGCAGATCAGGAAATGTTTACAGAGATAAGAGAGGTATGTAAAATGGCTGGTCTGTGGCCCAGGAGAGGTTTCAATTACCCTCCAATCGGCACAACAGTGGGATTACAAAGAAAGCATTCATTTTCCTGGAGCTGGGACAGAGTCAACAGGTTTGAAAATACATTCTGGAGTTAGTTTAAGGAATTAAACCAAATAAAATGGGCAAATATCTACAGTTTAATGCTGAGAACAAAGTTTCAAATGCGTGTGGCTAAAAATCCCTCAAACCAAAGAGCACATAAGTAGTAACATTTTAACAGATGAAAATGCAGGAAAAACTTGTGCAGATTAAATAATTTAATACAATTCATATGTCAAGTTTTCTTTCAAGATCAGTGAAAGTGTGTGCACTTCAGTTACAAGTTTATAACTTGCACTGGCTTTCATTTGTACTCATCCCCAGAAGTATTTTGCTTAAACGAGAAACAACACATGGCCTTGAAAACTTTATGAACCTTATGAAACCCTATGTAGTCTTCAGCAACATTAAAATTTGGCTGCCAATCTTTCAATGCTAAAATAAATGAAGGTACTGCTGCTCTAAGGTCTCAGTGCTTGAGAGATTTCAGTGTGTAACATCACACAGTTCCTATGTTTCCAAGAGGTTCCTGAGAGCATCAATCTCCACAGTATCACAAATAACACCTTACATCTCAGCTGGAGGCCATGATATAAAATGAATTAGCTACCCTCATGCCAGAAGAATCAGGAGCACTCCTGCAGTGCAGGACCCAAGCTGAGGGGTGCTCATTTCCAGCTAAGATTCACAACTCTGTCCACACTTTGCAGGTTCTTCAAACCCCAGTTCAGCAGCTCCATGAGGTTCAAATCACGGTCTCTTTCTTCCTTACATCCATACCCTTTTGTCCATTCTTCCTTCAATCTTCTGCCCTCCTCTTACATCCTTTTTCTTTGTACCATTTCCACCCTGGATGATCAGACTTGTACAAACTTTCTAAAACTAGAGTTATACTACATTTCAACACAAATAAAGCCCTTGATAAATTTGCTGAAAATGACTGGTGGTCCCATTGGGCATGTTCTCCCTAACTATCAGCCTCAGCTACACCTTTCCCTTCTACACCTTACTGCTTTCAGTAGTATTTTGAATGTTCACATTTGAAATTTAAGTTCAGATTGAGTAGATACTGACTTCTGTCTCTTATTCCCTGCTTAGAGAAATTCTACATATTTCTCTCTTCTAAACTTTTGACATGAGACAATCTTGTTGTGTGTTTGGCTGTTTACTGAGTGAGCTGGCAAAGACTCTGGAATCCATCAAGGGGAAAAGACAAGCAGAAATGACCAAAAAAACCCCAAACCAAAACAGTATTTTCATTGGCTGATGCATTGATACTTCATTTCTGGGAAGGTTCTTCACCTCATAAATTGATCAAAGGCCATTCATTAGCTGAGGCACTAAGTTTAATTCTAAGTTCAAATGGACACCTGGCTACTGCAGTGAGAGAACAACAACATCTTCAGGACTTTGTACCAGAGTTATGTATTTTTTAATTCTGAGCTGGGAAATCAAAGAATCCAGTATAAGAAGTAAAGAAAAACATCCACTTGTAAGTGATAAAAAAAAGAAGGGCAGTTCTGCATTGATATGAGACAACCTAAGTGGTTTAATTTTTAAGTAATTCCCCTTACAAAGTTCAAGGTCAATTCCCTACTTGCTTTTGTACAGTGAAGTGATAAATTGTGTTCTCATGTGTTGCAGTGATACATTTGCAGTTACTGGAAATCTTGTCATTTACAGCAACCAGGACTCAACCTCCCTTTGCCCGAAATCCTGGAAAGTGTCCTTAAATGGGGCTGTCAGGGCTCTTCACCTGGCAGCTCTGGGGCCACATCTTTGTGCCTAGGCCATGGAGTGATGGACAATCAGTGGGACTGATTTACACCATAATTTTGACATTTGCATTGGTCAAGATATACCCTTCACAGAACACAAAGAGGAAAAAGTTGCCCATAAAAAGATGAAACATCTAATTAGGATCCAAGTGACAACAGAAAGCCCAACAAAATATTCATGAGCTTAAATAAAAAAGATGAATAGACAGAATTTAACAAGGCTGTGTGGATGAGTGGATCAGACAGGTCACCCCATGGAGGGAACATCAGCCCGGGCTGCAGGGAGGGCTTGGCCTTGTCCCAGCTCATCACTGAAGGGGCCCGGGCTGCCCTGCCCCTCCTGGGCAGCTCCCCCCAGGGCAGGGGCACCCTGGGTGTGACAGGTACTGATGGGGCACCCCTGGGTGTGACAGGCACTGCTGGGCAGGGCACACCTGAGCAGGGACACCCCTGGGTGTGACAGGCACTGCTGAGCAGGGCACACCTGAGCAGGGCACCCCTGGGTGTGACAGGCACTGCTGGGGCACTCCCAGGTGTGACAGGCACTGCTGAGCAGGGGGCACAGGGGCAGTGCAGCCAGAGGGGCTGCAGTGACACCAGGATGTCACTGATCCTTTCTCATTCTGCAGGAGGAACACAGAGTGCAAATAAAGGCACAGTGAGAGCTGCCCCAGTGCAGCCAGTCCTTCCTCACACACACCAGATTTACTGTGCAGGGAGCAAGGACTGATGGCAAGGGAGTGCAAATCCTTTTTAACACTATGGTATAAAGAAAATAAAAGTGAAGCATGTACTGTGCTTGTGTTTTCTATGAAGAGGTCAGGAGTTTGCTTTTGAAGGAGAAAGATTTTTTTTTTTTTAAGTCTGTAGTGGTAATAGTACTATTAAAATGGTTAGAAAGGCTTAAAAACCATGTCCAGACAAATATCCAAATGTGCTAAGGAAGTGGGGAGAGAAACTAAGGAATTAGCAAGCACATTCACAAGTTCATTTAGTTTAGAAGAGACCCCTGGGGACTGGAAAGTGGCTAACACAAAGTTATTTTAAAAGTGCCTGGAGACATAGCAGGAAACCATAGACCAGTTAGCTTGATATAAAGTGGGGAGAAACTCCTAGAATATCAAATGGGAAAAACACTTGAAGAAGCACAGCTTGATTAAGGACTGACAGTGTGAGAGTGGAGAGAGCTCAGGGTTCATGGCTGGCTGACTTGCTGGGATTCTCTGAGCAGATTTCTGCCCCAGCAGCCAGGAATGCAGAAGGCACCAAGAGGAACCTTCCTCTCTATTAAAGAAAGCACGTGCTCCATTTCAGAGGAGGATGAACTCCTCCCTGGATGGCACACCTGGCCTCTGAGCCAAAAATCCTGATCACATCCACACCACCACACTCCCTGAATATTCCCATCCTTTGGGGAAAGCTGGTCCTTCCATCAACACATTTCTCCCACAGAAATTATCTGAACTAAATCTAATGAACAATTTAGTGTTACTTTTCATCAGCTGTGTCTGGCAATATCAGTAGCAGTGCTGCTTATCAGAAATCCTTATTAATGTTGTAAAATACTTTGCCAGAAGAAATAAAAAGAGAAAAATTAAGAATTGGGTCCTGTTTTTAAATCCTCAAAACAGAAACAGCTTGAAGTTTGATTTCTTTATACTTTACATGAAAGTAAGCACATTCTCTTGATATGCCACAGTCTGTAGATAATGAACAGGCAGAAAAGACAGCACTGAAAGTCTGCTTTGATTCATGGGCAAGACAGCACAATAAAGGCAACGAATATGAAGCCATCTACCACTCAGTAAGCATTTCAAATCAGTTTCATGATTATAAATAATTGTTACCATATTTGTAAAACTGAACACTAAACTCCTCTTTTTTGTTAAAGACATAATTGCCCAATTCATGTGAGCAGAAGTTATTCTCCTTCCTCTCTCCCTTTTAAGTAGCTGCTACTTTGCTAAGTTTTATTACATGAAATAAGAGACCCGAGATGCTGATCAGCACAGTTAACTGAACTGGAATGTTACCCAAAAATGAAATGTTGCTGCAAAGGAAACATTTGGCAAATGCAAAAGTCAGATTGTGGTCATGCAGAAGCATTTTACCATTAGAAATGTCTCGTTCTATTCTTCTGCCTGCCCTTGAGGAGCCAAAATTAACTTGGATTTCTGGCTATAGGCTGCGAGCTCCCAGCCTGGGCTGACTGCTTACACGTTTCAGAGGATGGAGCTGGTTGACAGGACGTGCCATTTTCAAACAGGAACGGCCTGGCTGTAACAGCAGACCCAACACACGAGTTCACATGCCAGGAGTGTATCTGCAGTAGCAGCAGGAAGGCTGTAAACTATCAACTAAAATTGTTTACCTAGTGATTCATTTGGTGCTATGACTCTCACAATCAACAACTCCCACTTCTTTTTTTTGGGGGGGGGGAGTTCTGGAAAGGTGGGATAAGCTTGACATAGCAGAATGATCCACTGAAAAATCCACTGTTTTGCTGACAACTGATGAGATCCTTGAATAAAAGGGAGCAACCATAACAGAAACTCAACCAGCAAAGAGTCATAAACAGACACTGGGTTTGAGATCAGAATTTGAAACAACAGCAAGAGTTGCAAACAGCTGATTTAAAAGATCAGTTAGGAAGAATCCTGTGAGTTATTTTTTTTGTCCTGCCTTGAAAAAAAGAATGATTATAGAGAGTGGATGGGCTGCCAAAAATTACATGCAGCTAAACCCAATCAAATACCCATGTGATGTGTAACTGAGAGCTAAAGGGGCGAGTTGGAATGAGAAACTCTGTATGAGAGTTCATCTGCCTTACTTTGGAGCTCACCAACACTACTTATGCTAAAAAAAGCAATTCAAAAATGGCAGCACAGTCTGTGATGGCTATTATCAACATAAATCGGTTGTCAAGATAATGTCTGTCAGACAAGTCCCTTAAGTGATGATTTTCATGATGGACTAAAGTCACCTGTTTGTCTTCTGTTCCTTTAATAATAGAATCATTGAGGTTGGAGAAGACCTCTAAAATCATTGAGTCCAACTGTAAATCTAACCCTACCAAGCCCCCCACTGACCCATGTCCTTAAGTGCCACATTTACATGTCTGTTGGTGAAAAAACCCCACTAATGGAGTTTGGCTGTACCTGCCCCAGATCTCTGGATGCCACTGATTCTAAGATGTTACTGAAAAGAAATGAGAAGTAATTCCCCCTCAGCCCCATCTCCTTAGAGCACCCAGCCCAGCCCAGCCATTCCCAAAGAGTTTGCTCACTTTCCATTCCCATGGCACTGATACTTTCTCAGGTTTCAGCTCCATCCAACGCTGTGCCCAGCAGAGAGAGCACTGCCTCTGTCTGTCCTTGCCTCCCACATCCAGAGATGGAGCCAAAGCCTTGGTTCCCACAGCACTGCCTGCTGGCAGGTGCTCACAAGCCAGTTCCCAGTTCTCATCACTGTCTGCAGGCTGACAGTCACAAACCAGCCAGCCACCTCTTGTCACTGCCTGAGGAAAACCAGAGCAGGAGACAGCTCCTCATTTCTCCTTGCTCGAGCAGGTGAGTTCTCAGAAGCTAGAGGCAGACTCCCAGCTCTGCCCTGTACCTTCCTGAGATGATCCACATACCTCAGCCTGAAAACCTGTAATTGCAATTGCTCCAAGCCCTGGCTAAATTGCTACTTTGAAGGTTTCTTCCCCAATTATATTCCCACAGCTCAATGCCAAAATTACACAATATTATCTGAAATGTCATCTAAGATTTTGGAGGCTTATCAGAGCTGGCTTAACTGGTTAGTATGAGACCTTTTTAATGAGATGATTAGCTACGTAAAACAATGACAAACCTTGAACCCTTGTACTTGGCTGATAATATATATATATATAAAACATTAGTAAGAGTTTTAGTCCTGGTAAAATGGTAAGTGGATAAAACTGGCAGCTGCTCTAATGAGATAACCACCTTTCTGAGACTTGTGAGGAACATTTAAATATGGACTATGAAAATACCTCTTTTGTTCCCTCACTTCTTCACACTTTGCAAATCTCTGCTTTCTTCCAAGTGCCCCTGACAGCAGATGGCTCTTCCTGCACAGAGATCTTCTGCTTAGAAATTCCACCCCAAACCAGGGAGAACAGCCAGAGAGTCTTTCCACATAGAGCAAAAGGTACCCATCTTTTCACAGCTATATGACAAACAATCCCAGGGTTGATGGGTCAGGTTGTTTTTCAACTGCTATGTTGTAAATAAAGTAGTAAATCAAACGATATTCAAACAATGTAAAACACTGCATTTTTTAGACTGGCACGTCTCATAAACACCTTGTCCAATTCATCTCTCTCACCATCCTCTCTTAGAAAAATAAATACAAGTCCTCTTGAGGAAGAGGAGAGCACATGAGAAATGTCTTGGCTGCACAGTGAACCTGAAAATGAAACTCAGATTTATGGTAAAAAAAGGGTAATTACTAGCTTAAACATGGAAACAATTGTCTCCTATAATATATCGTGACGAATCAGCAGAGCAGTCCCAGGGGACAGTGGGAGGAATGAAAATGCTGCTTCTGTCAAGGGGTCACCCATCATCAGGAGACAGATTGTTTGGGGGAGACCAAACAACTCCAGAGCAGCTGCTACAAGGAGCTGGCCAGGCTGGGAGGGGACAGGACAGAGCTGGCTCAGAAAGGAGCAGCCCCAGAGATCAGCAAGGAAAGTGTTCCACCACACAGCACTGCCAGGGCTGGAGCCACAGCCCCTGCCCTGCCCTGGCACCACAGCCCAGCTGGCACACCTGCAGTGCCTGCCCACCCTGGGTCAGAGAGCAGACTGGTACAGGATACCAGTCCTGGACCGGCTGCCTTTGGGCTAAGCTGGAAATTCATTACTTGCAACCATTAAATCTCTGGGAGTCTGCAGGAGCTACTGTCCATATGGATTAACCTGAGGAACCAAATGCCAGCCCCACAAAGCACCTTCCATGGCAACCAGGATAACACCAGTGAGTTACAACAATGGGCACTCATATAAAAACACACAGGGAAGGGGGGAATAAAAGGGATGCAGCTTAGCTGTTTTATTAACAGGTAAGCTTGCTTGCTGGTGCATCTTCTTCCTTCCTCAACCCCAAGTGCACAGTAACTCAGACCTCTGGAACAAGGACCAGAACAAACCCAGGCATCACTGCCTCATGACACAGCTACAGCTCCACTGATCCACTCCCCTTATTTTTATAAGTATTTAACATACACAAGAAAATCATCCCTGACTGCAACCAGCAGCTTTACCAGCCTCAGCCCAGCTACCTGCCTCCAGCCTTTCTTCTCATTCTTAACCCCTTCCTTTCTTCACCACTGGCTCTCTTTGCCCTCTGTTAATGAGCCAGCCTCGCTCAACTGACAGAGATCTGTATCACACCACTTGCTGCTCTGCATTACTGCTGATGCAAACAGTTCTGTGGGCAGAGGGACAGCTAAAGTGCGTGCTGGCATGGCTTGTCACACTGCCATCAGAAAAAAAAGACTATGTGCACTGCTGCCCTTTTTCAAGAGCACACACAAGGCTGTAACATGCTCCTCCTATTTTCTGTCCATGCTGCTCCTTTGTTTACACTTTTTTCTGTTTGTATTTTCTTGTCCTCAAGGAAAGAGAATTAGACATTAACAAAGATAGCAAAAAAAGCTCCTGTTCTTCTCCATTAAATGTATTTTTCCTCAAACCCAAAACACTTAACATAATTTAGCAAACGGTCTGCTGTTGGAGGAAAAGGTGAAAAAAAAGGTGCTTTCAGTTTTATTTCCCACTCACCTGCCAAGCAGTAGCGATGTGGTTACCCGTGGCAGGCTGAGAATACAAACACCATAAAGTTTTTTGGAGAGAAACAGCATCATCCCCCTGTTGTATCTGAGGAGAACACAGAAGAAACTCTTCAGAGTTGAAGCTCAAATCCACTACTAACATTAGGAACAGGTGCTCTGAATTAAACCCACCTGTCTTAATTAAGTCCCTGGTTCTAGGCTGTCTAGCACCTGTGCCTGAAACAGGTGTTTAAATACTTTTAGTATTTTTTTATTATTATTATATATTTTTTTTCCTCTGTACTTTTTTAAAGAGGTGGAAAGATGTTTAATAATGGCTAGCTACCAAGGAACTAAGCAGATAAAGATTTCTGAGAGAGAGCCCTTCCATCCTGTTTTAATGTCCCCTGTGTTACCTTTTTGGCTTTGACTGCTGAGGCTCATTTGGCCCATGCAAATTAACACAGAGACTTCTCCAGAAAACTCTCAACTGGTGCAGGAATACAGATGTTTAGCTGATGACTTTACTTCAGGAACTCCTTGAAGGAAATTATGTGCCAGACTGGAGTTGGGAGCAGTGTGCTATTGGAAACATCAGCTCTGACAGACGCCTGAGATCCAGCAGAGGACTGGACTCTTCCCTGTGAATCTCAGTATCAGAACTTCATTGCTCTTACCCAGGGCCAGGTGAGGGCAGTTTGGCCATGGTCACTGCTACACCAGCAGGTGACTCCTCTGCCCCCCTGCATTTTCCCTGCACTGTCAATCAGAGCAGCTGAACTGCAAGAAGGAAACGCCTTCAGCATCATCTTTCCAGCAGTCCAGAAACTGTCAAGTCAAACAGGAGAAGAGTTAAGAGGGAAATGAAGTGTTCTGAGGAAGGACAGGGAGGGGACTGAGCAATTCTCTGAATTCTTTTCCTGAAGTACCCAGTTACTGATAGAGTCTTGGAGCACAAAGCAGCAAAATTCAGAGGTGCTGTCTGTGAACTGAAGGGATCCTTTGAAGGCATTTCCCTCTGGTACCCAGAGTAGAGGATAAATTGAAACAGATGCAAAAGAAATCCTTTTTTGCTCCACCTCCACTATGTCATTATGATATTACTGAAACAAGATTTTATGTGAATATATTTGAAAAGTTTCTGTTACACTTCTAAAAATTGGATTTTATATAACAGATTTTTCTTTACGGTATTACACTCCTTCTCCTTTACTCATTTCTTTTTTCCTTTGTCTATACTATTTTGTCTCTGTTTTCACTCTGCCTCTTCTTTCTGTGTTTCATTGCTATTATATTGTGAATATAATGATTTATTTTAATTACAGCCCCAGCATCTGGAGTTGAGTGATCATGGGATGTTCTCAGTTTCCACCTCCTATAAACAAAACTGATTTCCTATGGTTTTGTACCTTGTCTAATCCTACCCAGAAAACCCTGCAATAATCCCAGATGTTTCTTTAAACCTGAAAACATGACTGGGGAAGAGGCAGTGGGATTGAGATTTTAGTTTTAATATGCAAATACTAACTGGTGAGCTAGCTATTATCCAGACCAGTTCTGTCTATCTATTGATTCCTGTTGCTGCCATGAAGGTTAGCTTCCCTTTATGAAGAATACTTGATAAACTCAGGAGTACACTCTGACTGTCAGAAAAACAAAACAAAAGCCTGCACAAAGCTGAGAGTTCCTCATCCTGTGGAAAGCACAGTGTAAGACAAGTTTTACTTGTTCCACTGCACAGATTTTCAATGATGAATTAATTACATCTCACAGAAATGATAGCAGAATTCGCAAGGGAAATCAAGTAGTCCTTAATTTTTTTCCTTCCCCCACTGATTATAGCACATTCCAGTGCTGTAGCAATTCTTACGGTGAGTTTGTAGCATTTTCCAAGCCAGAACAGCCCTCAGTCCTGTCTCTGTCTAAGCAGAAAAAGCAGGGGTTTGTTTGGGACTGAAAATTACTGTGAAAGGGAAGGAAAAACTCCAGAAGATAGTTCGGAACAAAGAACACAGGGATGCAGTAAGAGTAATAATAATCTTCTTTCATTTCTAACACCTTTCACCTTGAAACTTTCTAAAGCTCTATGAAAATTACATGTACAGCAGCAGCTTTGCTGGCTGCTGAACAGGAGTGCCCCTGAAAATGAACACAGCTGCACTCCTCCCTGGGGGCCCACGGATACTCTGGGGTCCACAGAGGGTTTTACCAGTAAGGTCCAACTTGCCAGCTCTCCAGGGCGGGACCCATTTCCCACTGGGGCATTCCCATCCCACCACGCCATCACATGTGGTGAAAACACAACAAGTACAAAAAAACTTGATTAATAATAAATTAACACCTAGCTGAAGTTTATTTCTATGTAATATTAGAGCAAATCAAGGTATTTCTTTAGAGAAAATACAATCCTGTTATTCAGTCCTTTGTCAAAAACCAAAAGGGCTAATTTATGGAATAAATTATTTTGTACAAGGTCTACAATAATACTGACATTCCTTTCGTGCAGATCTACTAATATTTTATTTATATTCTTGTACTGCCTTCAAACCTCAGCCAAGAATCAGGTTCCCATTATGCCCTCTCAGCAAATAAAGAGACAATCCCTGCTAGGAATATGTATCAGCTAATTAATATTTTTAGGGACTTTCTCCCTGATTTTCAGGGTGCCTTTGTAGAAGTAGAGTCTTCCAAAGACACCAACCTGGATTTTCTCTAAAGCCACCTAACTCACTCTGAAATTCAATTGTCTTCACAGCAAGCAATTCATCATTGACTCTTTCAAACTTACATCCAAGGACACTTCTCCTTTCCTGGTACTTTAAACATGCACAGCCCATGCAGTCAACACACAAGAAGCGTTGCACTACCAGCCAAATGCAGAGCAAAAAATAAAAAAATTATATGAAGAAGGAGTAACAAGATCCCTCACCTACTACTCTGTCATCCCTGCCACAGAATTTGGGACCTTTATCAAATTTCATCAGCAGAGAGTAGTGCAGGATATAAAATAAAAATAATCATGAGCTAAACTAGTAAGGGTCAAAAGATAAATCTTCCATCGTTTTTTTTGGGTCATACTTGGATGGAGATTCATTACATGAAAGAACCTCAATCCAGGAAAGGAATCTCAATCCAGGGAAATCCTTCTGCTTTCCAAAACGCTTTTAATACTCACCTCTCCCACAGCACTGTACAGGATCATTTTTCAGGTTATAAATTTGAAAGGAGAGAGGAGAGGGTATTTTCACAGTTCTTTCATTTGCCATAAACTTTTTGGGGTGTTTATAGATCTTGTAGCAGAAACCACAGTTTTCCCATTGGAATGTGACCTACCACTTCTTAAAGCAGAAGGGAGTATGGCAGTGAAAATGTCCCCATTTCCCTTTCTTTCCAGCAGTGGTTTTTCACAGCTTTCCTCATAATTGCACATAAATTCCGTGTTCCCTTCAAAGCAAAGCTGTCCAACAGACCACAATAACAGCTCGTGCCTCTTCTTTTCTTTCCCCTGCTGTGCTCTTCTTGGACCAACATTCTCCTCCCAGTGTGATGACTACACAATGCATCTTTCTTGGATTTTCACAGAATCACAGGATTAGCCAGGCTGAAAAGACCTCTGAGATCATCAGGTCCGCCCTATGAACTAACACCACCTTGTCAACTCGCCCATGGCACTGAGTGCCACGCCCAGTCTTTCCTCACTGGTTTATTTTAGGTGAAGCAGCAGGCAGGGAGCAACTCCACTCATTCTCTCCTGGCTTAGGTTTGGAGGTCCTTCCCCAGTCTGTCACCAAGGCTAAGCAGCTGTGCCAGCTCCAGCTTAGAATTTCCCCAGATCTCCTCCTCCAGTGAAGAGGCACATCTGCTTCCATATCACACCCCTGCAGCTCCACTGAGATGTTCCTCAGGGCATCATCTGCTGTGGGCCAGCATACCCACCATGTCCTCCCCAGCACCACGAGGGGAGGGAGCCTGTCCACCCCCAGCATCCTGCACCACATCGCTGCAATAACCAGGCACACTGACAGCGACAGCTGAGGAACTCACCTCATTTACCTGCACCCATGAACACCACTTAGACTTCCTCAGTGCCACTTAGGGATTGAAGTCTGTGAGTCTGGAATCCAGGGTCACTTTGGAAACAGCAGCATAGCCTGAAAATACCACAGGAGAGGTTCTAGTGCAGGAAAATCAATGACAGTTACCACACACTCGTGCTCCCAGGGAAGGAACCCTCCACCTCCTACTGCATGGAATCAGCTGGTAGATATGCAGCAAGGCTCTGCTCACAGGGTAGCCAGCCAATATCAATATCAGTTAGAGCTGAAAAGGCAGCTCAGAACAAAGAATTCGTTTGATGACTTCCACACATTTTGCAAATGTCACCGCTCTCTTAAATTTATATTTTTTCATTATTTCCCAGAATACACGCTTTCTTGCCAGCTAACTAATGTTGGAATTGTTAGTTAATTAATTGTGGTTTGTCACAGAGATCATCTGAGAAATCGTTTCTTTTAATTTTGGTTTGCATATTATAAACAACTTTCATAGAATGCAAGTTTTAAATAAGTTTATTGGGAGAACAGGAGCTTTCAAGATGAAAATGAACACTTTGTGAACATCTGTACACACATATTTTGAGTAATTGGGGAAAAAGCTCAGAGAACTGGATGATATGACTAAAACCAACACCCTACGATGCTGTGGAACGTTTTAGGGAAACTGTGATTGCATTTAATAGTATGAATTCCAACCATACTTTGATGAACAAAAATTAAACTGTCAAGGGAAGGAAACACCTGCAAAATAGTGTTCCTCAGTTGTTTACTATTTACAAGGTCTTCCACAGCCTCTGAAGTCAGGCAGGGAATCCTAGAGATCACCGGGATTCTGGGATTGGAGGCAACTGCAGAGCAGCCCCTTGTCTAGGCCAGTTCCTGGTGTCGATCCTTTGCTGTGTGACAGCACATTCCCAGCAATTCACACAACACTGAGCACTGCTCTGAATCCTGCTCAAAGCACAGAAGCACCTTCAGGCAGGGCTGCAGAGGAGCTCAAGCCTCAGCTGCACTCCTGGAGCCCTCGTTCTGCAGAGCAGGTGCACGGCTGTCCCCTCTGCCTGCCCCACACCGGGACCCCAGGTGGGGTTCGGGACATGAGGACACTTCCCAGAGCACTCACTACTGCAGAGGGATAAAAATGACAGAAAGGGAACACAGTGTGTAAGACTTGCACCAACTGCAAAGCAAAAGTCAAACACAGCAGCCACCTGTGACAGAACACAAACACTTCAGAAATGTAAAGTCTCACAACCACAATCCCCCTCACTAAGTATTTGACTTGCTCCAAGATTTAAATAAAAATATCAATACTACATGTTTTCTATTCTGTTTGTATTTGAGAATACCCAGCAGCATTCTGAGTTTTAGAAAAACTGCGGTTTTTGGACAATTTTAATTTTGAATAGAAAGATCCTACATCACTCAGCAAAGATTTCTCCTGCACTGTCGATGAAGTTTTTCAGAAAAGACAACTACCATTTATAAAAAATAGACTCCAGTATACGTGTGCTTCTCAACTCCTCAAATACTAAAGCATTCTGCAATTTATTTCCCCACTTCCATCCACTGAGTTTCGGAGCAGCCATGGTGCGATCGGATGTTTTTTCAAGAATAGCTGATGAATACCTGAAAACTCTCCCACTGTGGGACATTCTGTTTTCTCAGAAATGAAAAAAGCAGCCAGAATGACACATTTTCTATTTCTAAAAATAAACGGAAAGGCCAGAGAAATCAATGAAAAAAAAAAATCACTGCTAAGACAGCACAAAACACAGAATACCAATTACATTTTGGCAATGTGACTGATGAGAGAGCTAATTACCGATTCTGATAAACTTTTAGCAAATAATAATCTTATGGATAATGCTTCCTTCCTTCCCAGCACTGACATTTTTCATAAGGAAAAAGCACAGCAGACAACACATGATAAAGGCCTCCCTACCTCAGTGAGCTTTGGTTCTTTGCTGTTACCCTCTGAGCACTCCCCCAGGTGCATTATTGCTGAAAGAATGGGGGTGTCTGGGAAAGAATGGGGGTGTCTGTCTTTTCTCTGCACTGCCTTCCATGAGAAGGTAATTTAATTTATGGAGCCTCCTCTGCAAGGATTTCATACATTTCCCTGCTCTCCTATCTGGAACTCTCCTGGAAGGCAGCAAAGGGGTCTCTCAGTAACTCCCACTGTTTTTGTCACAGAGTTCACCTCCACACCCAAGACTTCCCTCCCAGTTTGATAATCAGTAAATACTAGAGAATGCAGAGGAGGTTAATTCCACCAACACATGCTGTTCCAGAGAGATTAGAATAAGGGTAAGTTGGGTTTTTCGCTTGTCCAGGTGCTCTACCCTGATCCATGACCTCAGGTATGGAGGAGTAGTTCCACCAGTTGGAAGACTGTTCACATACCCACACTGGTCTCTTGTCACCATCTCCACAGGTGCTGCAACACTGGGGGGCAAGAATTTTCTGATCTGTAAAAAATACCTGTTATCACGTCCCCTCCAAATGGTTCAAAGTAATTAAATTAATTCTTTTGAATAATTCCTCTCTCATCACTGACCCACAGGGAACTCCCTGGCCTGGGAATGCTGTGAATTGGGGAAGGAGGGGGGGCCAAGCCAGAAGTGAATTGAAATCTAGGGGCAAGTAGGAGCTCTGCAAACCTCAGCTGCCAGAGGTTTCTAAATGCCATGAACACTCAGTCTGCCCCAAGCTGCAGAAAGCACACGTAGCACTGCTTTGCATCCTCTGTCTGCATGGCCTGGCTGTCTCTCTCAGAGCTTCTCTCTGCACCTTTGTCACTCTACAGCACTCTGGGATCCCTGTCCAGGGCAGGAACATCCAAGGGGTTTGCTCCTGCACACCAAAACACAGCTTCTTGGATGTCTAAAGGATGCCCCGTTCCTCTTTTCCTTCTGTCTGTCTGCAAAGCTGGGATCTCACTGGGCTGGCAGTGACGATCATGAGCAGATATTACAGACGTGTTTTATTGTCACACAGATTCCAAACAAAGAACTTCTGTAGAAATCTTGCCCTGCACAGTAAACAAACAGCTGTTTATCACTGGTCTAATTACCAAGCTAATGAGATACTAATTTCTATATTCATAAAGTATGCATGAGCAAGCATAAGCATATACAAAGCAGAGCACAGTGACAAATACAATAAATAAAATAAGAAGGTATTGGTAAATAAACATTAATGATCTTTAAACCTAAGAATCTTGTGATGTTTTATGGAAACCTTGCAGGAGCAAGACATGAATGAGTCTGGTAAGTCTAGGTGTTTCTATATTAACAGCATCAAACAAGTATAAACGACTTCATTTAGAGAGGAAAAACAGCAAATGTACAAACATAAACCAGGGAATAACTGTGCTGGCAGCAGCACTGAAAAAGGTTTGGAAATAACACAGCAATAAAATAAGTCAAATTAATAATATGCAGGTGCTGCAAGGAAAGGAACACTTTCTGGGAGGTCACCCATAAGCTCAAGCAGTAATTCTGTTTTCCTCCAATGATGTCATGGCTGAAGTGCTTCATTAGGAAGGAGCCAGAGGAATTAGTGAGAATCCAAAGTAGCATAACCAAAATGCTGAGAGCTTTGGAAATTGTTAAGCTTAGCAGAAAAGCAGAAAAAAAAAGTTGAATTCTTCCATTTAGAGCAAAAATCAGAAGAGTAAACCATAAACTCTTCAGTTATATAAAATATTGCAACGAGGAGTATAAACACTGATTTTCTCCATTCTTCCTTGAGGAATTATGAATGCTCACTGGCAGCAGTGGACACTTGATGTATCAGGAAACCCTTCTCAATGGTCAAGCCCTGGACACTTAAGTACTAGAACAGCTCATGTATGACAGCTCTGACACCCCTGCAGCTGGCAGGTTTTAAGAAGCAGTATGACAACAATCTCCCAAGAGATTCTTCCTTTAGAGCAGGAGGATGAGGTTGAATAAATGACACCTGCATTTTCTTTCCAGTCCTTTACTTCTGTCCTCAGCCATTCTTTGCTGATTTCTGTGTGCATGAGAAGTGAAGGGAAGCAGTTCCTTAAATCTGCCTTCTAAAAAAGTGGGATATGCCAGCTTTCTCAACCATGCATCCCTGTGTCCCACCTCTCAGGAAGGTGGATAGTAGATATTAGGAATATTGTCTCTGAGGTAAAATCTAGTACTTGCAAATAAACATGCTTGCATGAGCCATGTCCCTGAGAGAGCAGGTTCAGAGGTTCTCTCTTGCTGATTGGGGCAGGGTATCAGCAGGAGACACCTATGGATGATCAGTGGATTGGAGAGCATGAAAGATGAACAGGGTGACATCAAATGCTGTGAGAGCCCAGGGTTATGTCAACTCTGAGAACGCTCAGCCTGACCTAAACATGATAAACAACAGGTTTCAAAAATAGTTGTTCTTTCCCCTTTCTATTCTTCTCCCCCAACATTTGTTCTAAAAGCAATATATGACAAACTGCCAATGCACACCATCACAAATGCTGGCCTGTCAGTGTAAGCCTGACAACAGCTGCCTACCATGTGCCTAAAGCCAGTCTGGAGTTCTACAAGAGTTCTAAACTGAGCCTGCTTTCATCTTTGTCCTTGTCTTTTTAAGGGAGGATTGGTAGCCATGGGTTCTGATTGTGTGGAGATGGTGAACGCCCACCCAAGTTATTTAACTAAAAATGAGAAAATTATTTAAATGAAAATGAGATTTAAGTCATGTTGAATACAATGGCTTTGACCCGATTTTCTCTGGGAAATCCAGAGCTCTGCATCATTCTTCTCATCCATTATCCAGGCTTAGCCTCCTTCTCTACAACAAAGGAAATTCAATTCCCTCCTCTACTCCCAGGGGGTGGGAAAGATAGAATAAGTCTATGCCTCTCATATCATGCTGAGGTGTTAATGAAATATCAGTAGAAAAGTTCATCACCTCAATAATCTACCTCTGTTTTGTTTGGGGTTTTTACCATTTTTTGGTTTAGCTGCTAAACTGACAAAACACACTCTGCTCCCAGAGCTGTAAAATGCTCACAGACCTGTAAACTGCAGGTCATGGATTAGCCACCTACTTACAAGTAGCTGGATTTTTTTCAGAAGTTATCTTATAGGAGCTAATAATGGGGTGTAGGTAGTTTCTTCATAACTCCAGATGAAAGTACCTCTGCTTTATAAATCTTTTTCTCCCTGACAAATTATCTCCTTATTAAACAGGCATTGCATCTTGGAGAAATTCTGGAAATCAGTCCCATTTATTTCTCTAACTATCATCATCATGACAGTCATGGCACTATTTAAAGTAACTGTTAGATAGTGATTTTTCCCCCTAAAAACTTAGAATCTCTTCTGCAGTACATATTTTGACTCACACGAAAGTACTTAGATGCGAAGTCCTTATACCATACAACAGTTTACAAATATAATGTATTTTGTGCATCAGACAAGTCCCCCTAATTCCTTAAAATCATGTCAAACTTCTAATTTTTATTTCATTAGGAGTTTACTTATGTAAAAATTTAATAGAGAAGTTTCTACACTTTACACCTACATTTATGCAACATTTAGTCAAGTAAGTAACAACTGAATAAACACCAATAAGCTATTCCAAATATTTTCATTTCCTTTCAACCATTAGGATATTTTTATCTTAAGAGGGAAAAAAAATCACATGGAAACACTTTAGATCCTATCACACTGTTAGACAGAAAGACTTTATATTTTTTTAAGTCCAGTTCTGGTTTCAATGTCATGGTGTTCATTCTCTATTTTTTTGATGCATGGAAATCTTGTTTTCAGCTGTGCTACAGCTATTTGTGACACAATTTACTAGAAAATATTTACTTGCATTAGATGAAAGATACACTGATCTCCACAGGTTGTTGCAGTGGAGACCCAATCCCTTGGGTCTCAGGAATTTCTGAATTTTTCTTTTCCTGTTTCAGAATGCCTCTAATTCAAGGCTTTTATCAAAAAACAGTAAATTTATATTTTTCCACAGCTGATGTTTATTCCTTTCATTCTTTACACTGTCTCCTAGTGACCAAAAACTACTCTTCTTGCCCCAGTACCTTCCAAACATTAATTTCATTTAATATTCTCCAACTTAACTGAAGTTCTAGACTTGAACATCACCTATCACAGTATTTCACTTTCTCTTCTCTTTCATTTATTTGTTTCTCAGTCCTAAACAAAATATTGAAATGTTTACAGGGAACGTATAATTTTAGATTGAAATCCCCCCCAGACTATTTATAACATCACTAGCTTTCAAATCATTCATCTCCATCATCATCTGGCTCCCAAGATGACAAAGAAATTTTCAAGCAGTCAAATTTTCCAGCTATTTCTATGTCTCTCATACTTTCCCAAGTTAATTTTCATAGTTTTACTTCTGGCTGGAAATTTCCTGGGGAGCAGGCACCATCTCCCTACTCAGCAGCTCTAGCTGGTTTTTATTCGAGCTATTTGCTCTTCAGTCTCAAAGCTCCTGCCTCTCTTAGCCCTGGAAGGATCCTGCCCAGCCTGAGTTCTCCTAGCTGGGAGATTGTTTTCTGCTGGTGGATTGCTTTCTGCTGCTTTCCAGAAGGCAGGCCAAGCACCAGCCCAGCATCCCTTCCACTCCACCTGCTCTAGCCCTGCCTTCAGCCCACTGCCCTCTGCTGCCTTCCCTTAGGTGGAGCTACCGGAGTTCTCCCTGCTGAAAACCCAGACCACCTAAAGAACCAGCCAGAACCTGAACAGAGTCTCGTGGTGCTGTAAATCACCGCACGCAGCAGTGTGTGATGCTGGCAGTGCCCAGGGCTCCATTTCCCGAGGCTCCCAGCAGGGTGGACTGTTCTGGCAGCACTGGCAGGGGCAGTGCCTTGGGTGGCTCTGGGCCCCCTTGGGCAGAGTTTGGCTGTCCCATTCCAGCCCCTTTTCCAGCTTCCCTGCTCGCCACTCCCACCCCACTGCTGTGAGCCCGCAGGTTTTGGTGAGGAGCAGCAGAGACTGTGGTGCTGTGCTGATGGGCTGAGAGGGGTCTGCACTGCAGCACAGGAGATGGAAATATGGAGGTGGCCCTTCCCTGACCTCACAGAATCAACAAATGAGAATGTTAAAGTGTGGATCAATATGCAATCTGCCACAAGTGTCTGGTGGCTTCTGCAGACCTTGGCAAGGAAGAAAGAATTTCCCATCCTCGCTTTAGGGAAAGTGTTGATATAAAAACAATTGTCAAAACTTCATCACCCAACCACCTGATATTGATCCCTCCACGTCAGCCAGTGCTCTGGATTCTCCAGAAAGTCAACACACCGTTTCTACCAATTGATCCTGTGCAGCAGGAAACTAAACCATGTGCCTGTCTGAAAACACAGCTTTTCCAAAAGGCAAAGGAATGAAAATCCAACTCCCTGTAAGGAAAGAGATTGTCCCTCTTAGGAAATTTTGCCTAGAGACTCTGCTCAGGTTGTCTCTCCATGGGCCTGAGTGGAGCCTCAACAAAGGGCCAGTGGCTCCCAGGATGCAGAGCTCGTGCAGCTCCAGCCCTGCCTGCAATCCTCTCCAATGCGGGGATCTCACTGCTCAGTTCTTTTAACACACCTGCTGGTCACTCCTGCTCTTATCCAGCCAAAAATTGCCCCGTCCTCACCGAAAATGACATAAAATTAATTCACAGGTCATGTTCTGATTTTAAGTCTGAGACCTCCATACAAGACATAAAGAAAAAAAAAAAAAAAAAAAAAGAGCGATGCAGCTCAACCCTCCAAATCCTCTGTCATGGAAACACAAAATAGCAAAACACAGCCTGCGAGAATTCTCGCTCTCAACCTCTCCTGACAAAAGAAGCTAAGCTTGATGGCCCTGTTGTACAGAAACATACTTAACAGGTCTTGAAGTGAGGCCTAATTCCAAGAGCTCAGTATAGCAATTTTCAAATTGTATGTATTTTCTGGTCTTTTGGCACACAGGAGGGTCCATATACCTACTGGTTTTTCAGCTGTGACATTAAATATCCTCTTTTCTCTCTGCTTGCAGCCTTTTGTTCATCTCTTAAATATAGCACTAGACTGTTCATAGCCTTCTGCATGTGGAATAGACTTCTCTGCTACTCCCTCCCTGTGTGGTAATCTTGTTTCACTAATATTACAATAATTTAAAGTCATACTGGTAAATCTTCTATTAAGTATTTTGATACTGAGAACAGACAACACCATGCTACTAAAGAGTCCCTCTAAAAGACTTAGAATCTCTTCCAGATGGGACAATAACTATTAGTTATTGTTGATTTAATAATTTCTTCCCTAAGTTGTATGCCCAGGTTTAGTGCCAATCAATCAAGAGACAGATAAAAGCCTGTTTAATTTCCTAAATTCTGTGAGAAGCATTCACAAAATGCAAAGAATAGTATCTGCAAATTAAAAGCAAACCAGATGAGAAGGTGTAATAATATGAACAGATTAGCTGAGGGCTTGTGTTGGTAAAATGCTTAAAAATTCTTTGTGAAGTAAGAGGAGAGTTAGATTGTCAGGCAACATTATTTGGTTGTGACAGAATGAAGAGCCTGAAGCTGCTGGAAATCTGCAGCATTGCAGGCTTTCCTCCCTCCACCAGGCAAAGTTTGGAAGCTCATCTACAGGATGAGTTTCTGCAGGGGAGGAAGAGGCTTTGAGGAAAGAGATACATAAAATGTATGCCTGCCTGGAAAATGAAAGGGAAATAAATAAATAAATTAAAACAAACAAACAAACAAACTTTAGGAGTACTGTTTTCCTCTCTTGATTCATCGTAGGAGTTTGCTGGACTCAGCAAGAACCCCTGAAATCCCAGGCTGCCAGCCCTGTGCCACAGGCAGGGGCTCCTCCTGGCCATGCCACAGGTGCTGTGGCCACAATCTCTGAGGGTCCAATTACCCCAGTGATGAGCACAAAGGGCTCCCAGAGAAGCCAGGGGAGCTCCAGGTGCTCACTGCTGAACTGCAAGGCAGCTCTCTTTGAGTCACACACCAATTGTGGACTGAGCTTCAGGAAGCTGCATCTGAACATCTGGGGAGTGGCTCTTTCATGGGATAAATCTTTTGGCTCATACATGAAGTTTAGGGGGAAGATGTTTCCCGAAGCTCTCCTTTTTCCCTTTTCTGCCTGTCTTGCCCAACACATCTTAGCGAGTCAGTCTTGTGGATGGAGTTATGTTAGAAATTTCTAGGTAGTAAGTTTACTCTGGTTGCTGTATCATAGTACACCTGACTGTCACTTAGGGAGTTTTTTCTGGTTGTATATTATTTCTACCCGTTGCCACATTTGTAAGTGAATTTCAAAAGACAGCTATAATTATTTATAGGAAGCGATGGTTTCCTTTTTTCTTTTTTTCCATTTAGCTTCCCAGAGACCTTGAGTGAGTTTGTAAAATTGCTTTTAGAGCAGGCTCTGGCAGTGCAGTGTTTAGTATGGGTTACCTGAACGTTATCTAAACAGTAATTGTAGGGGTCTGGCAAAAAGCCAGGCAAGGTAAGGCAGGCAAAGTCTGTCTGCAGGGCAGGAATGATGCAACGGCTAACACTGAGAAAGGCAAGGAAAATCTGGGGCCCCAGGTACAGTTCAGGAGTAACCCCAGGGGGAGACAGGCAAAAGGATGAGGATTAATATCAATATGTGCTGTGCTTGCTGGGAAGAGCCTCAGCAATGACACCAGGGCTTCTGAAACGGGGGAAGGGGCACATGGTTGCACATGAGACTCAGAAGAGCTATCATGGCCAGATATCACCTGGATCATTGTAAGGCAGTACCTGTAAGGACTGCACCCTGAGTAATCCACGAATACACAGGTGTGGAAAGCACTATGGAGTTTGTTATGCCAAAATTGCTGCATTACTATCAAAAATGCAATTTTGACAGTCCAAATTCCTCTCTGGCTATTACAACAAAAGCATCTGCTCAGTGTTGCTACTCAAGACAAGACTGCCAGCCCTTTAAGTGACTGGGATTTTTGGAATAAACAATCAGGATGATTATGCTTTCCACTGCTGCAGGGATTTTTATTTACTTCTACAGCTTATTAATATAGACAAGAAAAGAAAAAACAGATAAACATTTTTTGGTTGTACTAGATGGCAAAAGTATGTAATTACATCGCTCAGAATCTCATCAGCCCCCATCAGTCTAAGCTACTTTATGAACATATTTATAACTGCCGAGTACAGAGCAATTACAGGCAAACATTCTCCTTTCTGAATGTATTTGCACATTTAGCATGGTCTGATCTAATTAAAGTCACTTCCATTAAAGTCAACTGGAGAATTCCCACTCCAGGTTAAGGAAAAGACAACAGGAACAAGAACACACCAGTTCCTACAGCCAGAGCTTCAGTTTTAGCCAAGCAAGGCTATTCCTAGAAATGATCAAAAACATGACCTGAATACAAACCTCAGCTGAGAAAAGAAGTTATTTGGCTTTATTTGCGCAGCAGGAGTAAAAACCCATCCTATTTAGTGTGGGGCACAATGCAGGAAACTACTCTAAACAAACACCATTTGGGCACAAGAAATTAAAGGGGAATGAAACCAAAGAAAGAAGATCCTTGTTCCTTATTTACAAACAGCTGAGACTGATCTCAGTATTTTTCTGAAGTACTTTGTTTTCTGAGAGATACAGTGATGTATTTTATGGTTTCCCATGCTCTAAAAGCTCTATGAGTGCTAATATCTGGTAGACAATGGGAAGAAGTTAAAAGAAGAAAACAAGCTCAGAGTGCAGTTTGAAAAAGCTATTAAGATAGACTATTTGATTTTAAAGGAGAAAAGACAAAAGATCTGAAGCACTTAACAGTGAAAAGTTAAAACAACAGGCAAGTTTAACAGGCTTAATTCATAATTCCATATTAAATTCATATTGATTTTTTTCTCACCAATACTCCCTTTATCTCCACAACCTTTGGCTGTCAAAAGCCTGGGGAGACTGCCAAAGCCCACTTCATTAACACATCCAGAGGGAGCTGGGGAGGCTCACAAATGGAACTGGGTTATGTTGATCTCGGCACAAAACACCCAGTTAAGAATTCCAGCTTGAGCCATCTGGGCAACAAAATTTATTCTGGAGATTTGTCAAAATGCCTTTGCTCACGTGGCTGAGAACACTTAGCAAAAGTTTTTAATAGCTGAGAAGAAACTACACACCGTGTCCTTGGCTTCAAAGGCCCTTCACTCACCTATACTGAAGGAGAAGCTTTTTCTAACGTGCTGGATTTGTTTTCTTTAAAGGAAAATCCATGGAATGTGTCCTTTGTCCAAATGTCAAGTACCGATGCAGATTTTTTTCCTTCTATTTTAAGCTGGATTCTTCAATGATAAACTTAATTCTAGGTGTAATTAGAGTGTAGTAGTTAGTGTCAAAGCATGTCCTTTGTTTTAAATAACTAGATTGATGACTGTTTTAATGAAGCTGATTTGATCTTTAGTTTTCAAAATTAAGGAGGCAGGGAGTAAATACATATTATGTCAAACCCAACCTCTGGGCTGAGCAGAGAGACTGAAAAAGAGAAACAGTTTGGGACCACATGAGGATGACGAGGTCATTGTATTTAAGGAATTCAAAGCTGTAAAGACTTTTGTGACAATACAACGTTACTCCTCAGGACACATCACTATCTTCCATTTCCTCTCCCTGCACAGCACTAATAAAACACTCACCACACGAAGCACACAGGCAGAACGTGAAGGGTACAGTTGGCTGCCTGGCACACCACAACAGGCAGGGTCTGATTCCTCCAGAAAGGAAAGGGGGCCCAGCTACTCATACAAATAGACAGTTGTGAGCATGAGGGAGCCACTGCAGCCTTGGAACCACCCCCATGGACTGAGCAAGAACCACCCCAGCAGTGACACAGTGAACCTGTCCAAGGGCACCCCTGCATCTCCCAGGAATCAGGCAGGAAAAGAGACTTGGCACAGGAGCTCCAAGCTCCAAAATGGGCACGGGATAGCACTTCTTACAACAAGCAGAAGAATTCCTCCTTCTCTTCCTGCTTGTCCCATTTATTTCACATTTGAGGAGATTTCTGAGTTTGGGGTATTCTGCCTTTCCTTCTTTTGCCTAAGTATTAGGTACATTCCTACCTTCTCGACAGGCATTATGTGCACAAGTGTGTAAGTCAGGCAGTGAGCAGCATGATTTGCATTCTTACACAACCAGACTTACACTGAAACACTTCAAACAAATAAAGCTAAAGAAATATAAAGACATACAAGTAAAACTGGGAAGCTGCCTCCCTGTTCTCTGCAGACATACACACACACCTCTACACACCTACAGTTTCATGATAACTGAGTCCTTAATTCTCAGTAATTACCCCAGCCTAATTATTTCAGTGGCACACTACCATCAGCTGTTCCACAAGGTCTGAGCAGCAGTGAGTTCCTGCAAATATCCACCAGAACAGAGTGTAACTCACCCTTACAGCGGGGAAACATCCCGCTCTGACATTGTCAAAAATTACAGAAGACAATTTTTCTCCACAAGAAAGGATATCTCATGCTTAAGAGTGGATTGATAAAAGAAATCAGGTTATGTTCCTTACTGTTTCACAGCCCTTCATTATGGCCTGAGGCAAGAGGTTTAACCTCAGTGTATCCACTTGCTATGACTAAAATGAGTATAATAACATTTTTTGCCTTTATTTTTTTGTCTGCCTTGCCTTTGGGTATTCTCCATCAAGGCATGTTTTTTCACTTTGACTTCAGTCCTGCTGAAGTGCACACATTCCAGCAGAATTACCCCTGTACTTACTGTGGCACACACTGAAGGTGACCTGCTGCACCAGGGAAAGCATCTACCACAAGAGATCTTCAAAAGCACTGGGATACATATAAATAAATAATGCCTGCTTATCAATGCCATTCATGGGTATCACATATTTTTAGGAAGAATTTTTTTACAATATTTATGCCAGTGGTAGTTGTGTATTACAAGGAGGAGTCTGGAATTACAGTTGAGAGCTGTGATACTTAAAAGTGCTCTGAAGCTCAGTGGTTCCACACTGTAGCAGAGGTACATGAGCTCTCAGTGTGCAGGAGCAAGGCTCTAAGAGCTGTAAGCACTAAATATCTCAGAAAGTGACCAAAATCATCAATTCAACATGTTTAAAATGTTTTGCACAAACAACTACACCTTGCAAAGCAAAACCTAAAAGATTTACATCTGGTGTAATGTCAGCATTGTGTGAAATTGCCTTTTCATAGAGAAAGCCCACTACTCCTATAATGTAAGACTTAAGTAATTACTGTTAGTGAAATCCTGTTACTTCACTTTATTGATATGACTAAAATAATGTGTGAAAATGATACACTGTAGGAATCATTCAGCTCCTGCAGCAGGGGAAAAAAAAAAAAGTGTTTACATGAAGGCCATTTTCTCCAGACTAACAAAACATGAATTTGTAGCATGTCTCCAGCCTCCAGGTAAATCCTGACCCAGAACATGCATTACTTTATTTTTTCTCTTCTTCTCTTATGACCTGTTTATCTTGTAAGCAAACCACACTGTCATTATGAACAATATTATTCAGTAGCACCTGCTCCCAGCACAGGTCTCCTATTGACAGGGACTCTGTCCTGGCCATCACTGCTCTGGTAACAGATTCCTTGGCTGCTGGGTCGAGCACTCTGCTCACTCAAGCATTTCTCCCCCATCCTCCCCCTACCTCAGACCAAACATCTTCCATTTCCAGTGCTCCATAAAACAAATCTGGTGTCAATCTGAGGACACCTGGAATGAACTGAGCAGTGGATTCTTTGACCTTTTTAACACGTGGGGGTCAAAAATCACCATCAGCAGTTGGAGAAAAAAATGTGAAGGATCAAAGTCTTCCACTCCCACTACTGTTCTTGTTTTCCTTTGTTGATATGTGCACTGCTGACAGAAACCAGCAATTTTTAGCTCAGAAGTGCAAATATTTGATAGGAAACTGAGGCCAGATGTATAAACCTAAAACAAACAGCAAATATTTCTGTGATTCTTTTAACAGCACTGGAAAAGGTCCTTTTTAACAAACAAAATCTTTCTCCTGGTGGGTTTGTAAATCAAATGTTGTAGCTTTTATTAGTTGATAGACTGTTGATACTAAATAACAGCTGACTTGGAGCCCAAGAGCAACTGCATAAGACTCCTTTCATTGTTGAGCTGAGATATGCAAAAAGTAAACACCATAAATCATGAAAACTTTGCTTTGTACAAGTATTTCATGCTAGTAATATACAATATTTTGGTAGAAAAGGCAATCTTTAAAAAAAAAAAACACACAACCTTCTTCTTTTTTTAATCAGTTTCCCTGCAAATCTATATCTAACAGAAAATTATTCATTCACTTTCCCTGAAACACAATTTTTCTCTTTTGTTTTCCAACTATTATTTTTCTTTGCTGACCTTTAGGTGGCCCAAATTTTAGAGGAATGTAATGAAAAAGCCTGGAAGCATCCTAACAGTTACAAATTGTTTATATTACAAACTGACTCTATCCCAAATCAAATGTCAATATGCATTTGGTCTCTTAGAAAAGCCACAACATTCTTTCTGAAGTACATTCAGACAAGTATTGAAGAAAGAAAAGAGTGAGACAGAATCAAAAGAACACGGATTCAGTTTACAGTTGTACCTAATTTGTCTTGTAAAGTCAGACACCAAATTCTCTCAGCTGTTCCCATTTTTTTGCTACTCAAAACAAAACTGAATGAATATGAGGTGTGAAATTGCCACTGAGGAAGAAGCTGATAAAATTTTAGGCACCCCTCAGAGTGTCAGCAAAGCCCTTTCTGACACAATTCTGACGTAAAGCCCCTTCTTTCCTCAGACCATCTTCTTCTGCACCACTGCCACGTGCAGTGTCACACTCCCCACACGTGCTCGTGCCCTGGCTCTCTTACTGATGTTCAAACAAGCCTTTGTCCATGTCCCTTCCCCTCCTGGCATGGAAACCATCACGATGCCATCTCCCCAGTGACCTCAGAAAGGCCAGAGACCGAGCTCCCTTTGCACACTGCATACCCAGTACCTGCAACATCAGCCCATGGGCGTCACACAGAGCCAGCTCCAAAAATCTGCGGCTTTAAGTCAAGCATCAAAACATAGCACGTGTTGAAAATCACCGGATGATTTATCAACTAACCAAAATATCTGAACAAGTCCCTACAGAATTATAAGGCAGAAGCAATTTCCACACCAGCTTAATCAATCCCCACTACAATTTCCATGATTTGATGTTTTCAGAGAATTTTGATCCAGTCTTAATTCCCACAGCTTTACCATCTGCACAGCATTTTTGTGAAAGGTAATTTTATCCCCTCTACCAACCTGTTAAATATTGTCATGGGAGGATTTATCAGTTTCCATGACTCCAGACAGTATTTTATTCTCCCTCTGTTGTCAGCTGGCAGACCCAAGTTCCTAATTTTGTCAATTGAAAGCACTGAAACCATTCATTAATAAAATACTCTAATCTACCTGTTCTGTGACTCAAGAGCAACACTTGCCTTTCAGCCCACAGCTGACAATGTGTTTCACAGAAACAGAGGGAGAAAAAGAAAGTTCTCCTGTGTGATGCAAAGACCTGCAAGTTTGGAACTCTAGGTACAGCTCCCACCCTTCCTGGTGAGAAAATCCATCGCAAGTAGGATGATATCAGAAGTGTAATTGCTACAATTTGTTGGAGAGATGTAATACTCCATTAAGCTCTAAGCTTTTAAAGAGCACCAAACTCATTTTACTCTTAAAATTCTACACACACTACTGATGATCTTTAATTGTTACAGCGCAGTGATTAATAAAAGTAGCAATGAGCTCAGCAGTCTAAGCTCACACAAACTGCATCTGCTTTAGGGCAGGCTGAAGTGCTCGAGACTGGGTTCTTTCCAAATGTATTTATCAGAAAGCTGTTTATCTTCTGCAGTAGACCTTGATTCATAGCCATGGCATTCGTCTCAATGAATGCAGCACAAGGCCTTTAATACTCCCTGGCTGGGAGCTAATGCCTTCAGCTTTCCATTAGGTAATTTGAAAGACCTATTCATTTTTTTCACAGTCAGCTAACTAATTCTTTAACACTTCATTTCAATACCACTAACACTTACTAAGGGATTGACTTCACTAAGTGAACAATCTCAGCTGTCTCAACATTTCATCGCTGCCTGACATATATGGCTGTGTCTAAATCAATGAACCACACTCAGGTAGGTCTATCCCCTTGAGCATTTTTTTTTCATCTAGTCCCAGTGCTCCTCTTCACTGCTCAGTGTGAAACTTCCAAGATCTACGGAGAGTAAGATACGCTTGCATTTTCCCCACCTTTCTGTACTGTTCTTTTATCCAAATGAAAGGCCATCAGCTCTCCATTTCAGCAGCAAGGACTGCATTGCAAAAGGCTTCCTCTCTGATGTACCTCATGGCAAAGGTGGCAAAGAAAACACTAAGTTTCTTCCTTTGCTGCAAAGCCAGTCACATATCATGACGACAGGCAGAGTGTAGGAAAGGTGAATTGGGTTCTTTTTTTACCCCCCAGCTTGTCAGAATTTATTCTCTTTCAGCAAAATTCTATCAGATACACCAAGGATGAATATCAGGGATAAACTCAGCAGCATAAGGAAGTTCCTAGTAAAACATGCAAATGCCCATTAGAAGTAAAACATCACTAAATTTAAGCTGATCTTTCAGTGCCTTCACTTAAGAACACAAAAGGGCCCTACCAAGGTGCAGAACATCCTTTGCCAGCCTGTGTGACGTGGTGTCTCTGCAGCTTCTGGAGTTGCTGACCCTTCACTGCCAACTTGTCAGAGTCTCAAATCACCACAGGGTATTGCAAGAAGTTACCTGATTTGAACCCTCTAATCAATTTTGCAGTTGAATAATGTCAGGATTTTAGCTTTTTTCATACTAAATAGCTCATTAGTATTGTGCAGGTTGTATGTCACCTTATTTTTGACATACCCAGGTTTGCATTACACTGGTTAAAACAAAAAACAAACCACAGGGGAAAAAAACCACCCACCAACAGCATCCTGGGAGGAAAATAACCAGATGAGAAAATCTGATTCAGGAAGCATTTCTGTATTAGCTTTGGTGATGTAAAACATCAAACGGGTTCTGTCTTTGCAGAGGAATGCTCGCTGAGGGAGAGAAGCTGATGTTTGCCTGTAGGAATGCCTGTGGGCCCCCCAGGGCAGCTCGAAACTCCTTGGAGAGTTTCAGTTCTGCAAAAAGCAGAAGGGATGGAGACTCAAATAATCAGCTGGGTTTGTATGCTGAGGACCAACAGCCACCTTTCTCCCCAGGTCTGAGTGAATTCCTTTGCCAGCAGAACACAGGTGTCAACCTAAATCTGACATTCACAAATGTTATAGCAGATACTTTGATGTTTTACTGCCCTAAGAAATTATGCCTTTACACAACTCAAAGCTGGCTTCTCCACATTTAGAGTTACAACACACCACTGTGATAACTAAATAATTCTCAAACTTTTGTATTATAACTGAAAGCCCATTTAGGTACCTAAAGGCATCCCAGCTTTCAAAGATAACTACAACTAAACATGACCAGAAGCAAGTAGGGAAAATACAGAAAAATAAATAAGTTACGTAAACATTTTCTGAGTACAGAGTACTACTGCCCTGAAGAGTGGGAATATGGATATATTATCTTGGAATCTCATCATTATGATAGATTTTTACAGTGAAAAGCATTGAAGTCTCGTATAAATCAGAACCAATTCCCTTTCTTCATGACTGCAAAGCCCCTTGTTACTTTTACTGTCAGAAAAGAGAATCACTTCATAGGAAATGGTAGAACCAGCTACACATGTTCAGTGCTGGAACACAGAAATCCCATTATAAGATTACTACTGAGCTCTTTTAACTCAGACAAAGCGCTCTTGTTAGCAAATGATAGTTTGTATTTGGCCACAATTTGTAAAAGCAGATAATATTTTCCATTTGTATCACAACTTTCATCACTGGATATGAAAGTCAGCCAGTGCTTATTGGCTGCTTGTGTGCAACACGATTCTTGGGACTGTCTGCTTTTTTGGATACAGAGATGGAAGCAAAAAATGAACTTCTATTCACCAAATATCCTCAATGCCTGTGGAAGAACAGGGTAGGAAAGCTGGTCTTCCTGTACTGCAGCTCCTGTGCCTTCACTAGCAGAACACATTTCCTAACTTTAAGCACCCTTGTTACCATTTCTTAGATGAAAAGGACAGAGAGGAAAAAGAAATAAAAGAGTTAAAAAGAATGGTCATATATTAGTCAAACTATTAAGTAAGCCCATTTTGAATTAATGTTGATCTAATTATCTCTCTCACACTTTTCCAGAGTATATTTTAAGAAAAAAAAAAAAAGAAAATCATCACTATGATAGTCTTGTGAAGCTGGACCCCCTTCAACAAAATACACCTATCTGGAGGATGAAGAGGTAGAAGTCACCCACATTATTTTGCAGAACTCCTACATAAATAAAATGGATTTAGAAGAGAATATGCAACATCAAAAATCCATCCTCCAGCCTCAAATACCTCCGTTCCAGTAATTTTTAAGACTTTCATAAATTCTAGAAAACAAAGCTGAATCTCAATTAAGGGCTGCTGAAGGGAGAGCAGTATCCTATAACACTGACATCTGGACTGCTGCTAGTGCATGTAATGTATATCTGTCACTGCCAGCTTATCAGGTTATACATCATTCCCAATCATTACTCATGTCTTTCTCAGCAAGCACAGGAATCTGCAAAACCAACACAGACATGGAAGTACCTCTGACAGGACAAAGTGACTTACATGTAACTATCTTAGAAGGTAATCATAAGCCATTAATAAAATGCAGATCATAAATGTCAGCACAAATAATCAAGTGCATGTCAACAAGCAGGGCAGAGACATGACTGACCCGGACTATCAACTGATGGCAAATGACAGCTTTGGAAATATCTCCAGCTAGGGGTACACACATTTAATCTCCATGTGCTAAAGATCCAATGGGACAAAATCCATCATCATTTCATAAGGGAAAGGGGGGAAAATCTGTTCCTGTTTCCAAAGCCTTGTGAAAGAACTGCAGAACGTCCGAGAAGAAGGCAGGGTGCCCCAACACAAACTCATTCAAGATGTAGCCAGCAGATAAACCCCACACGTGACACCGGCTGGTTCAGCACAGGCAGCCCTGCACGCCCCTCATTTGATCCTGACAGAGATGGATCACTCCTGTTACTGCTCCAGACTGCAAGGAAAAGCCCCAGGAACGTGTTAAGGCCACTTTAAGAGCCCACTGGAGACCCAAGTGTGGAAGGAGCATGCCTAAGCCCAGTTCCACACACAGGCCAGCCACCGTCAGGAATAATGACGTGTTTTAGGGAAAAAAAGAGAAGATATTACATGACCATTTTTTTCTGTCACAGATTTTTTTGGAGGAATTCTACTTGAACTGATTGGGTGTTTTAGGACTGGCAAATACATTTAACCATTTGGTTGAATCCTCAACCATAAACTGTTTTACTGAATAGTAACTTAGTCAAAGAAGCAGGAATTCATAAAATATATGAAAGAGCCTTATAAAAGACTGCTGTGAAGGGCTGTTGTTTGCAAACACTTAACTAGCACAGCTATTAATTCCTTCTAAAAGATAGCAGGTTGTTTTCCTGTAAAATCACAGTGAAATTACTGTTGAGAAGTGCCCATCACACAGGCGTTCCATGTATGTTGGGAACATGACAGATACCAATAACTTTAGGGTAATATTAGAAGATACATATAAAAAGCAGTAAATTACTTCTTTTCCTAAGAAACAGTATTCCTAAACACAGTCATTTAATTATTAACATCTCCTGCTAGCATCTGAATACTCGAAGACAAATTTTAGAAGTTACATATGTTTGTTCAATCTACTTGGGGTTATAGTTCTGCTTAAAGATTTCCCTTCTAAAGCATATGCATTTAAAAAAAGAACAAAAAGATTTTATGAGAAGAATGAGACCTCCCAGACTCTGTTCTCTCAGTGTCACTATCAGGTCATGTCCAGCACTAATTTGGTTCCTCAGTTCTGCATGACATGAGTCTTATTATCATATTAGAATCAAGATGAAAAAATAAGATAATGTAGGGACCACTGAAAATTCTGAAAAATCAAAATTCTTTCAGTGTAAATAGTGTTTTATTTAAGTGTTCCGAATGGGTTAAAAAAATAGCATATGGCTAATTGACTGGCTGGATAAACAACTGCCCTTTCCTTTGAAAGCCTTCTAGCAAATATTCAGCTGGTGCTATCAGCAGCAGGAATTCATGGATCTCTGCTCACAGCACCAAAGAGGATGCAGGAAACAAATGATAACACTTGCCTGGACGCAGGGGAAGGGCCATTCTCGTAAATGTATCCCAGAATATCACGTGCATTAAAAGACAGTTCAGTACATTTTCACAGAGCCCAGAGCAGGAGCAGAGATGTGGGATTGGGGCCAGGGTGAGGAACACTTGGGATGGCCCCTTAGGGCACAGCACACCCAGCTGGGGGTTCCTGCAGGAGCCCCTCCTCAGGGGCAGGGCAGGAGTGCCCGGGACAGCCCCAAAATCACACCCTCACCTGCACTGCCGGGCGTTTGTCACCACCAGATAAACATTCAGGGCGCTGATAACAAAGCACCCACCCCTCTGACTGCTGTGAACACCGGTGGAATGTGAGGAACATCACAGCAGTGTGAAAAATGGTAACACAACTGCAGGCTATAAATCAAATGGTGCATCCTCTCATCCAAGAGTGCGAGACTCAGAACTTCCATGCAAATATTCTTGATGGCTATGGTGTAATAAGGTGCCTGTAATACAGTGATTAACTTGCTGTAGGGTTAGCATGCGACAGAAAATTCAATATTTCCATCTCAAGGCCAGTGCAAGTTGATGATCAGCACTTCAGCTGTGTCTCTTCATCTCTAACTGTTGAATAATTCCTAATGCTAATTCAGATTTTCACACTTGCACACAAAACAAAATCAACACATAAGGAATTTAACACTGCAGCATAAGCCAAAAACTTTCTCTCAAACTGAGTAAAAGCACATTTGAGTGATGAGGTTTTAAATTAGAATCATGGTGCTTGACTTCTCACATTTCCAAAAGGATTTCACCTGTGAACACCAAACAGGATTTTTAGCCTTGCAGGATATATAACAAACATTTACTGAGGAAGTTCATCTTTCAAATTCTTATCTACAAAGCAAGTTTGTTATGACTGTGGGAGCTTGTATTTACAAGGAAAAAATATAGTTCACTTTCAAAAAATCCTTTCAATTCAAAAATAAATAATGTGAACACTAAGTGTCTGTATGGTCTGGAGATGCTCTATGCCTTTAGTATTTGGGTGACATTTCCTGTGTATTTGCTTACTCTAAAGTATATTTGAATGTTGGAGGTTCTACAGTGTTCTCTTAAAATGCCACTACTCTGAAAAGTGACTTCAAAAGACAGGATCGTTTGATGGTGGTTGTTTCTTAGTGATTTTGGCATCAAATGTGTCCCAGTTCAAAGTTAAAAAGATTACTTGCTTTCTGATTGTCAGATCTGCAAATTGATGCTACTTCCAAAAGGTCAAGAGGCTCCCACTGCTAAAATTTCTATAGGATTTCAATGTTCTGTGTTTTGTTGCAATTGTATTAATTGAGATGCCAGTGTTGCTCAAGAAATCAGCAGCCTATCAATATTATTTCTTGATGATGCAACATAAGGAACAACATCCTCTCTACGCTTTAAAAATATTTTTTTAAAAAGAGGTTCTATCTGTATTCCTGAGCAGGCAGATGCAATTGTTTGCACTGCAATCTGCGGAGTAAAAAACAACTTTGAAGTAACTGAGTGATGCAGTTACTAATTTTAGGGATCTTTCTGGAATTGCTTTTAGGCAAATACAGCACAATATTGAGACAAAGGTTCTTTTGCTGTTGATTTATGGATTAGACAGAGGGAATATACTTATTACAAAACATTTTTACCATCCTTCAACAGAAACTTTTTAGATACAGTCAAATTCTGCTTATACAAAGGAAACAAAAGGTTGATTCATTTTTTTCACCCTGAGACTCTGATTATTGAAAACTGAGAGAAAATTAATCAAGACTGTGGGTTGGGCAGCAGATCACTGGGGCAGCACACTGCCCTGTCTGCACAGAACAGGAAAAACAGTGCCAACTGAATTTACACTGCAAATGACTCTAGATCTGTCCTTGATAACTACACCTTATCTATCATTAATGATCTGCTTGCAATTTGAACAGAGCTAAAGTCCTCCATTTACATATGTAGTAAACATCTCTTCCCTTAGCAAACATCTGACTCAGTCTGTCCCAGACTGCACCAGACTCCTCAGTGTACACAAGACTCAATTTTCTCTTCCAAAGAAGGTTATTCTTTAGAGTCTATCTTTTTGGTACAAAAAACCAACCTGTGTTCCTTCAAGAGCTCAAGTATCTCAATCTCTTCTGTTGTCTCAGTGTAATTTTAAATTTTTATTATCTGGACATTTACAATCAGAAACAGCACCCCAATTTCTGCTCAGAACTCACATTACTAACACAGTGCTTGGCAGGGTTCTGTGTCTAGAAGTCACAAGCACACATTCAAGCTACAGTACTGTTTAGGGACCAATTTTTCTCTCTTGACACCTGTAGTGTCCTGCTAACTTTGGTCAAATTTCCACAACGAGGGTGAAAGTAATTCCTTGACTCTTCCTTGTTAACAGCTAACAGTGAACAGTTCCCCTCCCTTGTCTGCTTTTAAAATTTTGGTGTCTAGAGGCTACCAGACTTCTCATGTACATCAATTCCAGGTCGAGTGGGCAATTTTTATTTTTTCTGCCTAATTCTGAGGGATTTACACTCCTTCTCCTGAATGCCAGATATCCAAGGACATCAGGAATTCTACATAAGCAAGAAGTTGGTACAAGGCCGGTGTAGTCAGGTGCAGTTTACCCTCCTCTACAAAATACAAAGAATTGCTGAGATAAATCAAGGTAGTTTATCAATAATTTAAATACAGAAGTGCTTATAAACAGTTGAATTAGAGAAAAAAAACCTTTCAGGCCAAAAAATGGAGCTAAGCTTAACCTGTATCTGTATTCCTCTCATCTGAGCATTGATTATCATTGTCATGTACTTGAAATTAAAATGCTAAAGACAAATCTTAGCATGCAAAGCTTTTTCCAGAAGATAAACCCAAAAGGAGGGAGAAGAACTGACTCAACAGGTGAGTTACATCCATTGCTGCTGGGGCAGTTCCAGGCTGCACAGCAGTCCTTGGGACAAGAAGAAGAGTGGATGGAAAGAATATGTAGTTTCTCAGTCAGACAGTATTTCCTGTAGAGCTGGTCTTATCCTATCCATTAAAACTCATACCCATGAAACTCAGATTATGGGAACCAGGATTATATTAAATCCCTTCTTACCTTCTGAACATGGGTTCAGTTTCTCTCTTAGTGTTCTGTAATATTGCTGCTGACTTCAGTGGCACTACACCCGCTCACTTTGGCTTAGGCTGCCTAAACAGTATTAAACCCTGTTGGTTTTAATACATTATTAGTCTAGAGGTTTCCTCATATTCCCTTTTCATCTGTTAATTGAGGTAATTTTTGTTATCTGTTTTTCTCCTAGCTAATGACTCAGCACTTCTTTCATTCCCTGCCCATTAACATTTTATTGGTTTGAATGTTGACACAGAACATGTTTATAATTGTTCAATAAATACCATACCATATAGAAAAAAACAGAACAAGTAACTTCTGGGAAAGTAAAAGACTATGAGTCCTTTATGGAATCTCATTTAGAATGGATCCCAGCATCCTACTGTATCCTGCTACAATATCAAAGGCATTATGCTTAAATTAAAGAAGCAGAAATAAGGGAAACCATCCAGACAAATGAAAATACTTGCTCAGGGGAATAGCTTTATTCTAATCCTGAAATTGTATATATATGAAAATCTTCATTATCAAATAAAATCCTAGATGTTGTGACAAGGCTTCTTCTAGTAATCCACAACTGAAATGATTTCTGGTAGTCCTCTGGGTTAAAAAAAACCCACCCCTTGGCCAATTTATACCCTAGGAGTATGATCCAGAAAGAAAAAATACTTTGAGGATGTGAAAATTCACACTGCTTTAGTAGCTGTACTTTTAGCTTTGTTTTCCATGTCACCAGCTCTGAGAGACTAAGATTCATTACCCTCTGTTCCTTTATTAACTGTGCTATCAAAGGCTTATGATCCCTGCATGACTTCAAGATCTCACTTCAACATCAACAAGGTTCAAGATCGATTCCACTTTTGTCAATATTATTCAAAGACTCTGGATGTGCATCTCATCTTTTATTTAAGGCATCTGTGTACTTAGTCATGCCATGGTAAGTGCAGGGTTGATGGGAGCGGGTACAGTTTATAACTTAGCTGAACTGAATCTACTGGAGCTACAACTGAACACGGTCAGCTCACATTCCAACAGTCCACCCACATGGTTTGTTCTTGTCAGCTCCAAACAATATGCCAACAAGTACATTTTCATTAGAAAACTCTCTTTGTTCTATGAATAATTATAGGATGTGATCCTAAAAGACCTTAAGAATTTAAGTTAACAATCTTTAATGATCAGCAAATCCAGTTAGTTCATGGTCTTCTGCATTTATCAGCTGGTTACAAATAAATAAAAAATATCTACCAAACTGTATTAATCAGCAGTATCAAATCCTTATGGTGTTGACTGTATGCATATGAAATTTGTTTCATATACAAAATAAAAATCAGTCAAGATGATTTTGACTAAATATGCCACTCATACTAGATCTTAGTTGTCTGATTAGAGACCCTCAGAGTGAATTTTTCAGCATATGCTCACATTCTCCATTGCTCCATCTTCCCCAGCATTCACTTCAAACTGTCACACTGCCTTTCAGCAAAGGGTCAATTTTGCCCCAAAATAAAAGCATCAAGTATGTCAAAAGAACAATAAAAAAAGTAGAAAAAAATCAGTTTAAAAATTCAAGTAGCACTGTCTTGTAGTGTTTGCTCTGTTCTAGCAACTCACAACGAGAACAATGTGCTCTGAAACGGTAACAAAGAGAGAGATTAAATAATGCAGCTGCTTGGACAGCAATGAGCCCCTAGAATCTTCCTAGCAGGCTGTTGTTACCTGAGCAGATTTTGTTCTCCATCAGCCTGGTCCTGGTTTGTCTCCTCCTGGGATAACTGAAGGTGGGAGGTGGAGAGCTGAACATCCCCACGGGAGCCCCTTGGCAGCCATGCCCTCGCTGCCCACTCCCACAGCAGCCTGTGCCCGTCCCTGCACCTGGCACAGTACACACAGCACTCAGGACTGTCCCCTCCTGGCAGCTGGACCCTGGCACAGCACACCCAGCACTCAGGACTGTCCCCTCCTGGCAGCTGGACCCTGGCACAGCACACCCAGCACTCAGGACTGTCCCCTCCTGGCAGCTGGACCCTGGCACAGCACACACAGCACACCCAGCACACAGGACTGTCCCCTCCTGGCACCTGGACCCTGTCACCTGGCACAGCACACCCAGCACACACAGCACTCAGGACTGTCCCCTCCTGGCAGCTGGACCCTGGCACAGCACACCCAGCACACACAGCACTCAGGACTGTCCCCCCTGCTGGCAGCTGGCCTGGCCCCTGCTCTCTGCCCCTGTGCTGAGGGATAAGCCATTGTCAAACCACTGATGGCATTTCAAAGGTTAACACAGCACTGCAAGTATTCCCTCTTACTTTCTCTCATCTCTCTAGAGAAGACACCACTAGTTCTTTGAAACAGTAAATAAACCTTAAACCTTTCCGTGTTCAAAGGAAACGCTGGCTTGTCTCAGAGAGAATTCCTTTTGACACAGCCTCCAAAAGCTGCTCCCTGGCAAGTTCATCCTGCTCCTCAGGCAAGACCTGGCTATTCCCTGCTGTGACAGAGCAAGCCCTTCTTCCCCTTCTCCCTCAGTGGAAAGTACATCTTCTTTCTAGCCAGGGTAACCTTTGACTCTGTCTAGAGCATAACAATATTCGCTCTTTTGAGAGCTTCCTGGAGGACTTCTTCCTTTAAAGCACAGAATTGCCCTAATTGGACCTCCAAGAATGACTGTCGTCTTTTTTTCACATGGCTTTAAAAACCCACTGTCCTCCCCATCTCTCTGTTCTGTGGTGTTGGATTTCGTTAGGTTTTAGATTAAAATAAATTAAAGGCAACTGCACGAGGTTAAAGGCACTTTAGGGTTTAAAGCACTGTTATTGCAGTAGCTCGCTCTCCACTGTGACACTACCATGCATCCATCACACTGTCAGTTCCCTTTTCAGTGCACAATTGACAGAGAACAAGATGGAAACAGTCCATCAATCTGGTGTCACAGCTGTAATAAAAGTCTGTAGAAAACCTGTAAAAATGCTTACACTCAGCTCCAGCATCAGTGTGCTGGCTGGTGGAAAGTATTCCACAGACCTGCAAAGAGCCCCATGGAAGAACTGCCCGTGGAGGCATTTGCAGGAACTGAGTGCTTGCTGATACCTCCCCATCACAACAGACAAACACTTGTGCAGCTCCCTCACTTATGCACACATAACTCTGTTGTGCTTTCATCTGTAGGGCTGCATCTGTCACACTCTAATATACAAAGGGACAAAGTCACCCAAGCCACTAAACACTCCTCTAACAAGTAATTCGTAGCAATTAAACACACAGCTCTTCTCAATCAACAGACAATTTTGCACGTGGTTTTCATATACATTGTGTATTTACCACACTTGGAAAATTTGAGACAACACACCTGAGTGTGGATTTCTTGTACAAAAATACTGGAAGCCACCGTAAAGGGATCACAAGCTTCCAGAATAAAGAACACCTAACACAGAACTCCTTACTTGCAGTTCTCAGCATCCAAATTCATTCCATGGAAAACACCTTCTACATGCTCTGCTCACAGACAAGAGGAGTGTACAAGAAACACGAGACACAAGCCCTGCTATCCACTGCTGTTCACATTTCTGGGAACAAATGCTAGCACAAGAGTAAATGAAGGAAACAGGTAAGTGAAGAGACAAAGTCACCCAGAGGATGTATGTTTAGAGGCTAGAGAAGCATAAGAAGCCAAATACATTAACAGTATAAGGATGACTGAGGAGAGCAGCTCCTAGGAAAAGTACATGGAATAAAATTCTACTTCAGAATACGGTAAATTTCTAGAAATACATATGCAGGTTATACTGATTTTTTTTAATTAAATCTGATATAGGAATTATTTGAATTAAAGGAACCCCCTCTTTTTTAAAGAGGATCAGGAAATGCCCCCATCATCCTATTCCCTCACAAGGAGAAAGCAGTTGGTGTATTAAACTGCTGCTTTGCCAAGGGGTAAACTAATCACAGAATACCTTTACAAACATTCTAACAGATTACTTTTACTAATAAAATAGAGACATTCTTTAAATTGTTTGTTTCTTATTTGTTTTTTTAAGGGACTGGCTCTTCTTTAGTATCATAATCTACCACAAAAAAGTGGTTACAAAGCAGCTAAATTCCAGTTTTGTCCAACTTTCCTCATAGCCTCTTTGTCAAAAAATTACTGGAGGAATGGTTTTATTTATCAAATCATAATCAGATGTTTGCAGGGTGACCCAGAATATGAGCAATGGCAGATGTGTCTCAGACTTTGTGTCACAAGATAATGATTTGAGTTAACAAAAATTCTTTTGGTGAGGTCACAGATACTTCTATCATCAAATAAGAGATCAGCAATCTGGGTAATGAGGAGCAGCAGGAAAAGCAAGTGAGAGAAAAGAATGAAAAATAAGATTTCTGCTTTTTTTGATTCATTGAGACTAAGCCTCTAACTGTTTTAAGAAATAAGATTTTTCTTCTCAGTTTAAATAGCAGTTCCATTTCATCATCTATGTGGACACAGAAAAACGTTCTATAAAACCAAAAACAGGGAACTGCTAAAATCTGGGATTTAGGATAATTCTTACCACATTGGAAATTGCTCTCTTTCTGATAAAAATTAAGGCTTTTCTGAAGTAGGTTAACCAAGAAAGACAAGGGGGAAGGGGAGGAGTCTTTTATCATCCCAGTAAACACAGTGGCTATGATGTCAAAAGACCCACAAAGCAAAGCAAACCTCTGCAACACCAACAGAGCTCACACCTCCACTATGGGGTGACTCCCAGAGCTGGGACCTGGCCCTGCAGCTCTGGGCTGGACCTGGCCCTGCAGCCCTGGGCTGGACCTGGCCCTGCTGCCCTGGGCTGGACCTGGCACTGCAGCCCTGGGCTGGACCTGGCACTGCAGCCCTGGGGCTGGACCTGGCCCTGCAGCTCTGGGCTGGACCTGGCACTGCAGCTCTGGGCTGGACCTGGCACTGCCGCCCTGTGCTCTTGGAAGTCCTCGTGCCTCTGGCCACTGTGACTGCCCAGCCCCTCCAGCACAGAGATCCCACCCATCCAAGTTCCCAGGATCAGAACTGACTCCAACATGTTGCAGCAGCTTCAGCAAACCCGTCCTGAGAAAATCACCACCAAAAAGTTCCTGCTTTTCTACACCTCTCAGAACCAAACCCCACCCAGACACATGTGCCTCTCACAGGTTCTGCACTCTAATAGTTCTTCCCAGATAACAAACATCTGGCTACTCCATCTCTGAACCAGTGGCATCATCTCGACCATCACAAGAACTATCAGCCATGGAAGTTAGTGGTGACTGTCCTTATGGGAAGTAATTTTTCACTGAATCAAACATAGAGGAAAATTATCAACAATTAGTGGATATTGCACATTGGGTACACACATTGTGCGTTATTTGGTGATTTTAATGGTTAAGTCTCACCCAAACAGGATTTTGCAATTAGTCTTTTATGTATTTGATGCATTCTCAGCACAGTGTTAGGCAGGACAGCCTTAGGTAAAGAATGTTCAGATGTTTGTCTTAGATTAAGTAGGAGGGTGTTAATTGGCAAAATAGTCCCTAATTTTCATACTAAATTTGAGTACATGCAACATATTTTCAAGGAAGTGGCAACTAAGTTCTACATGCTGTGTTTTCTTTGCTGGTCTTGAAATGAGTGACATAAGTTCTTGCTAATATACAGATGGTCATTTATTTCCATGCCAAAATAATGGTAGGTTTTTTTCCTAGCTTTGAACATCTTCCCAAATTTATCTATTGTTGTGTTACTCTTAGCTTTCTTAATTAGGGGAGAGAGTGTAATGTGAAGGCTCAGTTGGGATACATTTCCCAAACTACCCCACAGAGCCTCAGTCTTCCTGACTCTTGGGAAATCTGAAAGTCCTGATGTTATTTTGGCAGCTCCTGTTTTCTGAGTTTCCTTCTTTTTCTTTGCAGCAGACAATGCCTTCCTCCAGGTCTCCCACACAGACAGTAAATGGGATGCTGACATCCTGAATGGCTGCTAAATTCTAGTCCAGGGACACCCTCTTGTTTCCACATGTTTTCAATGGCTCCTGTGCCAGTCCTTACCTCAGAACCAATCATTAAATAGAACTGTCAGGAATCTTCTCTGCCCATTATGTTGGAAGATTTAAATGCCCTAATATACTTGATGATAGGCTTTTCCTATTTCTAGATTTTCTATTTCAGTTGTTTTTTTAAAATGGAGTTTATTATTTCTTCCCATATTCCCCTTTGGAGCATTAACTGGTACCTGCCTGAAAACCTCCCCTGACTGAGAGCCCCAGGCTGCTGTGAAAAGCACGCTGTGAGGACACGCTGTTTGGTTATTCATGGAGATCTGCCTTCTGCAGATTGTTCAGTCCTCACCTCTCACAAACAGCTCCATAAACTTCAGCTGTATTAGAAAGCTCACTCTCCACTGCAGTAGATGCTTTAATGCAAATTACCAAGATATTCTGCAACACCGATAAAAAATATTTAGGCAAGAGAAGGGTAACATCTTTCCACTCAGCTTATAAAACATTGCAAGGTCTACTCAGAAGCGCAAGAGACTGCTTGTAAAGCCTTGACATCAACACATTTCAATCACACATTCCTGCTCACGTCACAATCTTAAATGAAGGAATCTTTGCAAAGCCAGTCCACTCTGAATTACTTTAGAGGTACCAAAACCATTCATTATCTGTGTCAGTTTGTTGTTGCTGCTTATTATTTTATTTAGATTTATTTAAGCTGCTCATCCATAGCTCTGTTCCATTTTTCTGCTATTCATTTCCCTTAATCAGAACACTCAGTAAACAGTGTTGCTATAGCAATACTGCAACTTTTCGTACCACCAAATTCTTGTCTACTGCAGTCTGTGCAAAATACTTTAAAATATTACTCTCAATAGCTAAAGTGGTCCATGGGTGCACCTAAAATAGTCCCCCCTCACTCCAAGAGCTGGTTGGCATGCTGGTGTCAACAAAGGGTACACATAGGATATACTTTAGGTTTACTGTTCACCTTGACATATGATGGATTAAATGGATGTGTAATAAGAGCATGAAAGGGGTTTCTCCACCTTCATGCACCACAGAGGATGTTTCTCATCCTCAGCTCTTCCAGGACCAACACATCTCAGTGTTAAAGGCTAGAAATAGGTCAGAGATTCTCCATGAAATATGTAGTGACCCAAATTTCCGTGCAAGTGGCACAGTGTGACAGTCCCTGTTAGTCCAGGCTAGCAGGCAATGCAGAAATAGCACTCTTTGGACCCAGGGTCACAGGGCACAATTTGTTTCCCACTTTTCCCTGTGCTTGACCCATATAAAGTCCTCTCAGTAAAGATTTAGTATTGGAATGAAATTCACTGATCCACAGTACTTCTCCAGTGTGATTTCCACTGCCATAAAACGAGGTGAGGAATTTTGCCCTGAGGGCTTTAGGAATGATGGGGCCTTTTGGCGTGGGCTGAGTTTGTGCCCGCAGTGAATACATGAAATAACGAGCTAACTCTTCCACTCTGAATATCACTTACAAGACCACAGAGTCTTCATTACTCTACTGGCTGGGGACTGAAAGTTCCGAAATTAGAAATCTACTCAAGGAAAAAAAAACGGGCGTGCTATAATTGAACTGGTTATGAAAAGAGCTGTGAAGAGACTGTACAAGTGAGGCAGCAAATGTACCACCCAACAGAACAGCAGCAGCGAGAGGAACAGGCTCTGCAAGCCATTTCTAGGCCAAGGAGGCACAGAGGGGGATAGCAGCCAAAATAATGAGAACAAGAGAGAATTAAAAGTGCTTTACCAAAAGATTAATTTCAAATGTCTGTAATAAAGTTACATAAATACTTCCGTTAATTTATTCTTAAAATAACGCAAATTAATCATACTTTTGTTTGAAATCAAATGCTCTCTTATAAAGTTTGTCAGTGTCTTTTCAATAAATTTGTCTCAAGGTAGAGATTCCTATTAGGGCTTTTTACCTGTGTCCATTCCTTCTAGTCAGAAAAGTTTTACTTCCCATTGCTCCCATCCAGTTCACTGACTCTCTGTGATTGGTCAGGGAAGAGCCAGTGAAGGATCTGGAATGACACCAACCTTTTTGTTCATTCTGTGTCTGCTCAAGAAATAATTTAAAAAAATTTAGTCTAAATAAAGAAAAAGTACAGCAACGTTCACATCAGGGGCTGCTGATGACAGTCACACATTTTTCATGTCCTGTTCATAATTCACAAGATAGAGGCCCCCTCACCAGCTGGTTTTACTGACATTGCATTTCTGGAAGTGTCCCCAACAGCTTGGGAACTGGAATTATCACTTATTAAAACAAAACAAAAAAGTGTATTAGTGTATTAACCTTGTTATCATTAATTACTGTGTTGGAAATCAAAATGTCACTTCTTCTCTTGGATTGATTTCCTAGAGATATCTAAGGCTGGGTGGTGTGTGTGTAACTCTGCCAAGCTCCTGGCTGAGCCCAGGGGAACGTGCAGAGCAGCTCAACGCTCCTGCTCCAGCCCAGCTGCTCTCCTGCACAACAGTTTGCTTTTGCCTTTGCATCACCTAATTGCTACTCTCTGTGGTTGGCTGAAAAGCCAAGAACACATTAATCAAGTCATTATTCTCTATGATAAAAATCTCAAACCAGGCTCTTTTCCAGGTTTTAGTTCTGTTACTAGTGGGTCTATACACAACACCTACTGCATGCACTGTGCTCAGCAGCAAGGACACTTGCTGCCTCATTTTAAAGCATTTCTGTGCCAACTTCACCTGCCAAACCAGGTGAGGGAGGGAGTCCCTGCCTGCTGATAACGGGCTGCTGCCCATGTGTGACGATTTCTCTCCTGCTGTGTGTATCCCAGAAACAGTGATGGAAACTTTACTGGTGGCACGCAGGATATACAGCAACACACACACACACCCCAGCACAATCTGGGACTTACCCAGCATTTCCCTTTGGGATTTTAGCACATCAGCCCAAATTTCATTAGTGCTGGCTCCCCCAGCACTGACTCCACTTACTAACTTCTCCTACGCTCTGGATGTATTTACAGTGCACAAGCAGGGCTGCATCTCAGCACCACAACTGGCATATGGAATGAATCTTCTGTGAGATGTGAGGCCAGCAATCAGCACAGAAAAATAAATGCATTCTGAAGCTCAACTGTAAAGCTCATACCACAGAGAACACATTAATAGTTGTTAAATCCATCAGTATGCATACAAATATCCCATTATGGTGGATCTGCAGGCTCATTAAATAGCTATCCTTCTTCCTATCACTTAAATCAATCCCTCTTTCCTTTTTCTGAAACAAAGTATTCCATACAGCTGGCACTCAGCCTAATTTTATGAAAATCTGACAAAATAACTTGATTTTCTCTGTGTACTGCATCCAACCAAGGCTTTGGGCTACATTTGGGATGCCAAGCCTCCCCCACCCCCATTCATTCATTAATCTGTTTTCCATAAACCTCACTGTATAAATAATGTAAGTTCATTATAAATATAACTAATAACAAATCCAGCTCCAAACTATGAATAAACTATGCTCTGGAGTTTTTCCAGTTTCCAAAGAATAAGAATTTTGTCTGACAAATGGCTGAAGAACCAACCATTTAGATCTGACACAGAAATTTAATATTGTAATAGGAAATTTCTAAAATCAATATAATAGACAGCCTCTGCTGGGTGCACATAAAACCCCTGAGTTAAACGACTGTGTCACTGAAGCATTCAGAGACAGGGGATGGTTGGAGGCCCAGCATGTGTTTGCTGGAGTACTCTGCTGAAATGAAGCTTTTATTAAGCCACATATCTTATGGAAACTTTCTTTATAGCACTTATTTTTTCTCTTTCCCAGCTCCATTTTCCAGAAGAACTTACCCTCAAATACCAGAGGCTGAGACAGACTGCCAGGTAGGGAAACACAGAAAGCCTCAACGTCCCTCTAGCAATATCAAATGAAGCTTTGTAGTCAGGAATATTTTCAAAATGTAATGAAAAAATGCATATTTGTCTGTTTATCTTTAAAATGCTTAATTTTGGGGGTGCCTAAGTTTCCTTGAAATGAAAAAAAAAGAAAAACGCAGATGATTTTGAGAGCTGCATTAGCAACTAACAAGCAGAAAGTCTGCAACTCTAGCTCAAATTTTTTTCCTTCATTCAGAATTTAATAATTACAGAACTTGCATATAGTTTATTCTGAACTACTACAGTTAATAAGAGATTCCACATAGTATTAGTATTGGTGGACATCAAACAAAAAACTGGCTGAGGATGGCATATTTCCCTTCTAACAGGAAAATTGTTGTGTGAAACTGTACATAGTTCAAACAACTTCAAAAATAATGTTTAATATTTAAAGAAAAGTACTAGTCAAGGGTTCCATAACTTCAGTAGATTTTATCATGTATTATTTACCTGTTGGAGACCCTGAAACATGCTGTATAACAAAAATGTAAAGATGGGTGCTGAAGTAGCCCTTCTAATTTTGTGAGAGTACCTGAAGGAGGGGTTTGATTTTATGCTACCTCGATAGAAAGTATGGGGAGGATTATGTTAGCAAAGAAAATATTTGATGGCATTATTACGTTTTTTATTCAATTAGATTTACTTATTTTCAGTCACACAACACTGAGTCAGGTACTTCTGAAGTGAAGCCTAAAGAACAGAGAGGAAAGAAAAGTTGGCCTTCCTCACTGCCCAGGAGTGAGGAAGGAATGGTGCTGCTCTCTGCCCTGCCTGGCCACTGCTCCTGCAGCCTGAAACACGAGCCCACCAACTCCACTGCACCAGGAGACAGCTCCAGGGGTTAAAAAATCAAAATATGTGGAATTAAAATGGATTTCAAACCTGCACATGTGACTCTCCGATGAGATGGCCCTATATTTTAGAAGGGAAAATAAAGCAGACTTTGCAAACCCACCTGACTTCACATCTACACTCAGTCTGAAGGGGAACCAGGAAGAGACGTTTCACTGGCAAGTAACGTTCAGTACTGCGTGAGTACAGAGCAGGAAGCACTGCCAAAGGAATGGATTTGCTCTCATTAAAATTATCCAGAAAATATCAAATAAAGACTAACTTTAAATACTTCGCCATTTGTTCGTGGTTGGCCTATAAGCAGCAAGATTTATTAAGCACTTATTCACTGAGTAAACTGCTGTGATTAATTTTTCAGCCATCAGTCTCTTTTGCTCGAAGAGGCATTTAAAGAGCATGTGCAGTGAACATTTTATGAGTCGCATTTCATATGGCCAGGAAGTCAGACAGAGGAAGATGACCTTGCCTGACACAATTTCTTTATGAGACCATCTTCTCATTGATCTCTGGCTCCACCAAGTAGAATTATGGTTTCAGTGCTGCCCTCGGAGCACGGGTCAAGTCATGTCACGCACACACATTCCTCCTTGTCAAACATCTCACCCATCCCACTGCAGAGCCAGTACTATCACTTCCAAATTTGATTTGCATGTTTGCAGCTAAGAGGTGCCTATGTCTGTACATGATAAGTAGCTGCACCTGCCTTCAATTTGCTCTAATACATCTAATTTCCTAAGTAAGGAGTTCAAATACCGTAAGATGGCAATCAGAGACTAGCAAGATTTCAGAAGCAAAGGTAAGGACTGAATTACTCTGAGCTTTCAACCTGTGTTTCCCTGTCCTTGTCCAATTTCTTGACTAAAACTGGGAAATAAAGACTCAGCTCTACTAAATATAGTTGTCATCTGTTCACTGGGAAGCTGCAGGGTAGAAAAATGTTTTATCAGGACATGATGCCTTATTCTGGTAACTCTGAGCTTTATCACCATTGTTTTAAAACTGACAGAGAATTTACTTTAACTTATAAATACAGGAGGATACAGTTAATACATATTTGTCTGAATCCCAGAAAATATGTCTGCTGCTTTGTTTTGAACCATTTTTTTGTTGTTGAGAAGTACTGTTTGTGGTTACAAATAAAAATAATAGAAATAAAGCTTTGATATCTTTTGTGTAATTCATGTTTAATACTCAATTCAGTCAATACTGCCTGGTTTGGCATCACACGTTTGAGTCCCAGTTGGAAGCAATTTCAACCCTCAGTATGAACAGACCTCACAGGATCAACACACCACAACACATTCCGTGCTTGCTCCATTCCATAAAGCTTGGTCTTCTAGGGGCAAAATTTCACATCCATTGCTTTCAATTGGAGTCTTAAATCCCACCACAAGTATGTGATTTCCCAACATGCAGAATAACTTTTTGTCCTAAATTGTGCTTGTAATTTGATATGAAAGATTATTCCAATGGAAACAGAAAGTTCAACAGAGCTTTCCAGTATGAATATACAGAAATCATTATCCTCTCGTTTGCTGTTGGACCTATGAATTGCTGTATAAATCACATGCTCTTCGCTGCAGAAGAAAATTTCCTCTGAAATAATCTAAGAGATAAAGAAAATGTGGAGAACAAAAGCCATAATGTAACTAACTAGCAACATGCAGAGTCCATAAATAGAGGGCCAAATATAATTTCCTATTATTTTATATTAATATATTATCCTATATTTTTACATCATAGCATTACCTTATACTACACTTTCCCAATTTTCATAATGTATTTATGTGGGCCTGAGCACTCTACCTATTTTTTGAATCCTCAGTTCTGCCACTCCATCACAAAAAAAGACAAAGGATAACAATATATTCTGATGCTACTGAAAAGTAAGGTAAGGGCTGTTACATCAGACCAGAAAAAAAAGATTTAGAGTAAAGAAACTAGACAATTTATCTGATTAGATATAATACCTAGTAAAAATGCACCAGTCCTAATATACAACTCTTCCAAAATATGTAGAGGAGTGCAGAGGAGAGAACATATAATAGCATTTTTTCAACAGAATATGAAAAGTGTTATTAGTTGTAATTACTTGATTAATTTTTCTTCGTTTGAATTAGATTTAGGTGGGTTTAGCAGTCCCCATGCAGAAAAGTGCCAGAGCATGTCTGAATGGCTGCAGGCACCGTGTGAATGAGCTGTCAGCTCATCAAGGCCATGCTCAGGCTGGCCATTTGCTCCCCTCAAGCTGGAACACAACCTGCAATGCCCCTCCCTTAGAACATCTCCTGTCTCATAACAGCACTTCCAAATGTCCAGCTGAAGCATCTCCAGAGGATGGTCCCCAGAGCAAGCTCAGTGCTGGTAAATGGACTCCTCTTTGGAGACACAAAGTGAATGCTTGAACAGCACTGTCTTTAAGGGGCCTCACGAGTCACCCAAGGCAAAAGACCAACGTGTTAAAGTCAGAGGAGCAGAATAAATTTACCACCTACTAAACTAATGATTTTATCATTAATATGATTCATTGATTTATTGCTGTTACAAGAGCTGACAATGGCTGAATACTTTGCTGAAAATATTTTTAATCTGACAAATTTATTAATTCCATCATCTCATATCCCCCATTACAGAAGGTCAGTACCTAAGATCTCCCTGCAATTTTAAAGGGAACAATACACTTTAGCACCAGGGCAAGCCAAAATAAGACTGGAGAGCCCATGGAGCTTTTAGTCTCCAGAAATTTGTCCTAACCTGAATACTTACAGAAATAATCCCACCCGGTTTGCTAAGCCCATAAAAAATTATTTGCTAGTTTCAATAGAATTATCATCACCAAAAATTGGCATTAGTATCTATCTTTTTGTCTTGGGAGAGACAGTGAACCAGTCAGAAACAAACAGCAAATTCTAGTCAGCAAAGTGCCTTTTAACCTTCTAAGCACGTGGACTGTGGTGTTACCAAGTCACTGGCAGTAATTTCACTGTCAATAAATAAAACATACATCACATACGATATGCGTGGACATTTTCAAGACAAATGAGTTCTTACTGAAAAAAAAATTATCCCCATGAGATACAAATTCAGCTCTTTTATATTCACAGTGAAAATCAACTCCTGATGTCTCAAGAAGAGGTATGAAGAAATTAGCACTGAATGCTTTCATTCAGGATCTGATCCCCAAAGGTTTTACCCAGGCAGGCTCCACTGCACTCCAGTGCAAAAAAGGAGCAAGATGCATTTCAGGAACTGGCCAAAACACTGGTGGTTCAAGCTTTTGTTTCTAATTAAAACTTAATAAAAATATATTGATACTCCTTTCTTAGCCATTTCTTTTGGCCCACTATTTTCTCAAATGTCAGCTGGTGAAAGGGACAAACTTTACACATTATCGGCTCTTTCAATAAATTAGAAAAACAAATATGAACATAGTATACCATATTCCTATATAATGAAAAATTGATTATAAGCAAAGAATTGCATACTGTGCTAGTGTTGTAAATTACTTCCTCTGTGGCTTTTACAACATTGCCTATGAACATAATTGAATGTCACCAGTTTATGTTTGCAAATACAACGGCAGTGACATTGCACCTGGGAGCGTGCACGCACACTCATCTGTTATGGAGAAGGATCTCAACATATGGCCTGTTGATTAGGGTCTGGCCCCAAAGCTATCACAAAACCCTCCAGCCAGTTTTCTGCCAGACTAACCCATCACAGTAATTCAGCTCTATCAAACAGGAGCTTCCCAACAACAACTGAGAAAGCGAACAGCATTTGAAAGAGCCAGCTCAGCTCTAAACACTAACCATTTCAGAAGGCAAAGGGCAGAGGCACACCTCCCACTGAGAGAAAACTAGATTGGCTGCTATCCCACATTGTTATTCATCTTACTAGGCCAGCCTGTTAAGGCACAGGCTTTATTTTTCCCCTTCAATTTTCCAGTAACACCCTTGTGCACCAGAACTGTAACAGCACAGGCACCTTTCTGAGTGTATGGTAGCACCTGTATGTTCAAAGCCAAGCTGATTCTTTAAACACAACTGGACCTCAGGCACGTGGCTCCCATCAGCTGTTTAGTGCAAGTGTTCTGTGGCTCCCAAATGCAATGCACATGCCATCACTGGCACAGCAGAACGGGCCTCTTTTCCTCCCTTCTGCATGGGGTTTTCTGAACAGGACAGTAATTACAACACAGACATTAAACTGTTGATGAAAATGAGCAACCATTCCTGGGAATTCAAACAGGATAAGATATTTAAATAAATACCTTTGGAAAGAACATTTCCACCACCAAACACGTGAGTTTCATGTGTTTGAAATGAAATACAGCTTTTGGCAATCACTAAAGCAAACTGCAGGGTTCCACACTTAAAAAATAAAAGTCTACTTGTACATTTTTGGGAGAAACAGCAATTAGACTAAAAACTAAGCACCTGTTGGCAATGCCAAAATCTATAACTTAGGGCAGTGTCTGTTGGTGTCTGTAATTTCATTTGAATTTGAAACATCTACTCAAAGTAAATTGCAGCATTTGGGCTGCTTCCTTTGTCATATGTTCCAGTAAAAGCTGGCTTAGTTTGATCTTGAAATGCTTTTAAATTGATAACTGTAAGTGAATGTGTGCAGTGGGCATGCTCATACAATTTTACTTTGTATAAAATAAAATAGTCAAACTTGGTACTGTAGGTGATAGCCTGCTGTTAGAACATATTGAAAAGAGAAAGACATTCTTCCTAATGAACCCTTGAAGTGAAATGTTCTGGAGGACACAAATATTCAAGTTACTGGCTGACCTTTCGAGTCACATAGGAGAGGATGTGCATAATGCATTATTCTGTCGGATATGCATTACTTATTATAAAATAATGGAGGCTTCAGTACTTTACATATGACCATTAGAAAGATCAGAACATAACCCAGCCCTCGTCATATAATTGAGTGCTGCAAAAATATCTCTAGTGATTAATAGAACAGACATTATGCAATGCTCCTGCGAGGTAATTTGGTCCTGACACAGAGTGATGGTTGTTACAGAACTCGTGCAGCTCGAGCCACATCAAGCTGTGTGGGGGCAGGGCTTGCTCCTTAACATCGGGGTGTACCTGACACTGTACACTGAGCCAACACAGCTGTAGGCACACATCTACACAGAAATGCACAGTTCTCCCTGCAGTGTGCGTGAGACAGAGCCTGCAGGGCCAGGAACAAACCCCCTCGTTCACACAGGGCCATCACCCAGCCGAGCCCTGGCCTGACACAGCGGGGGAACGGGCACGGGGTTTGCTTCCACCTCACTACGCCCCTGGGAAAGGACTGGAAGAACCCAACAGCTTATTCCCAGGGAGCAGCCCCAGTAATCAGAAGCAGGAAAAGAGAGCAGCCCTCTGCACCCGAGCACTTCACGGCGGGATCAGCAGCACTGTGTAGCAGATATTCCAGCAGTTGGATTAAACCCATAGTTCTAGAAACGTTACCTCTTGGGTATGCTTGGGGAATAGCATTTACAGATTGTGAAATGAAAAAAATTTGTACCTAAAGGGAAAAAATAGAAGAAGAAAGAAAAAAAAAACTGTGATTTTATTTCTCTTTTTTCTGGAACATTGGTTTGGAGACAAAACAGTCAAACAGCTGAGAGGCAGCTGACATGCTGTAGTTTCAGTGTCTTTCATTGTTCTATGAAAGCAACTCGCTCCTACATTTCTTGTGGAATTAGCCCATGCCTAGCTTTTTAACCATGTCTAATGGAGATCCTTCATATTGAAATTCTAAAACTGCCAGTCCAGGAAAAATCAAAAGATACTGAATAAACTTCACTCATTTTTTCCTGGCTGATGGGAAAGTGTACTTAAGCTTCAGCACACTTTAGCATTCTTTAGTCCATTCAGGGAACTTTCGGACATCCCTTCTCTTTCTCATTCTTCACTTTAAAATTTTATTCACTTTTCCCTTTCTCTTGGCATTGCAGTGTAGATAGAGTCTTTCAACTCCATCTTTTCATGGGTTGAAATCACCCAAAGAGGCAGCAACAGTTACGTATAGAAGTGCAAAGGAAAACGTGCAAAAACTGATTCAACAAAAATAGAAAAATTAAGATAAATACAATGAGGACACTTCTGTTTTTACAGGAGTCACCTATGGGAAACAGAACTAGCTTGAGGACATTTTGCATAGCTCTAGTTCTGTGTGCTGTACTATGGACACGGATTGATTATATCACATTTGGCCTTTTCTTCATTATCTACAATTCACAATTCTTGGTTACTGATTTTTTTGAGATTCATAAATAAAACAAAGATCAGAAACTTGCACCAATTTGCATATCAGTAAATTAAACTTTAAAGGTGCATTTTAAAGTACTGTTTTCTTGCATAACTAAGGCAGAAGATGCTTTGCTTAACATTTGCTTTTCAAGTCTGCAGTTGTTACCACATAAACAGCAGCTATAGTGTACTCCCCTCTTTCATTAGCTTATTCATAGCTTCCTGTGAAAAAGCTGGCACATCTCTGCATCTTAAAGTAAATATTTTATAGTACCAGAGTTGTGAATTCAGCTTCATTATTGATTACAAGGCATATTACACTTGAGTTCTGTATGCACAGAATAAAGCCAAAAATCTCACAGTTAGAGCATCAGAGAGAGTTTAAAACCAAGAGCTGATGTTCTACCGTGGTGACAGGGATGCAGGCACAAGAATGCACTGGGAACAGACATCAGTTTTACAAGGATTCTACTGTGCAACCTTTACTGATTGCTCCATTTGGGTAGGTACACCTGCTGTCTGCAGCTCACACCCTGCCGAACCAGACCACGAGGCAAACGTTTGGAGACCATAAGATATCTTTACATACATATTTACAGTTAAAGTAAGAGAATTCTGCAAATAAATAAGACAAGTACATTTCTTTGCAAAGAGGTCACATGAGCAGAACTTGGACTGCAGCTGTCATTGCTGTGTCAGTGCTCACCACCAATCCCTTCACGAGAGAGCTTAACCGGGATGGAATTTTGAGTCCTAACAGCAGCGGGGCTGAGGTTTTTTATTCTGTCCATGTGCACTTTCCTCGAGAGCACTGCTAAATAACACATGGAGAGAGGAGAAAGGAGCCACGAGACTGGGTCCTGTTCACAGGCTGAGACACCAGGCTTGAAAAGCAGGAGGGCAGAGGAGGAAGGGACGCTGGGGGGAAGGTAAATGACCAACAGAATGCAGATGCTTCAGCTAATGCTCAGCAAAGGCCACCTGAGATGCACAGCCAGATGAGTACAGAAGCTCCCAAACATCACCGAGTCATGAATCACCTTTAAATAAAGCCAGCATTTTTGTTACCATATCTTTGATTCTCATTTAGTGCTACAGTGTAGAACTTACACAGCTTCAGTGAAGGGTTTCCAGACTTCACTGTCAAATATGTGCCAGGGAGACTTAACATAACTAGAGCTTGCCAAAGCCCAAAATCTCTGTTTCTATTACAACAAAGCAAACAAACACCTAAACAAACAAAACAAAATTTTAAAAAAAAAAGACCAGAGATGCAGAAAGATAACCAAAGACAGCCAAATATCTCCTTAAGTTGGGTCACTCAACATTTTACTGGATCCAATTAGATAGCTAATCCCTACGCTGCTATTTTATCTCATTTTTATTTCTAGGCCAGAGAAAATCTCCCAGTAGAAAGTTCAGATAAACAAGGATATGTAAAAATTATAATTTATGGTTTTGATCAATTGGTACTAATAATAATAATGCCTTTTGTATCATCAAGAAAAATGTTTAACTATATGAGAAAGGTGTTGTGCTGAAGTACTTCCAGTAGATTGCATTATTTATCTAGGCTAAACTTAATGTTCCTGCTAACTCACATCTAGGTAATTGCTGAATATGAGTCAGTGTTGACTGTATTTAGGTGTCTACACATTTAAATCAGAGAAATAAAAAAAGTAACTATTTTAGCATTTTGGAAATGTACATATGCCAGTTCTAGACCCTGGAAACACTGTGTGTACAGGCAGTGTTTGTGTGTATAGATAGTGATTAGAAGGCTTCCTGGCCTAAAAGGATGGCAGCAGAAAGGAACACTGGTCCTGAGAGCTGGCAATGCAGCTGGAGCAGCACATGTGCAGCCTGCAGCACCTAACACCATGTCCTACATTTACAGCAGAAATTACTGAACAAAAGAGAAAGCTAAAATTTTAAGCGAATTTTAATAGAGAAATAAGTCACAGGGCAAACTCATTACTCAAGTAAGTCGGAAGTGAAAAAGAGCAGTTTAGCTCATTTGCAGCCTGGGCTGGCTCAGAAGCACTGCAGTGTCTTTACTGCTGCTGAGCAGATGGCTGAGCCTGCACCAGAGCTCTGGAACATCAGACTGAATGCCAGCCCAAGCCAACACACCAAATGCATTTATTTACTGATCTCCAGTCCCTGCCACAGCGTTGCCACAGTGCCCAGATTCGGTCCCCGCTGATGCAGTCACAGGCAGCTGTGAGTCACACCTGAGAAATTCCCTGCCACAGCAGCCCAGCTCCTCAGTGAGCATGGCACTGATATGACAACAACTGACCTTTGCTGAGCAGGTGTTGGGAGATTAACAGGAAATAGCAGTTCCTTACCTTCTCAGCAGAGAGCAAAGAAAGAGAGAACGCAAATTCCACTTGAAGTCTGCTTCTATTGCTTTATTTCTTCAGGCTTTCCTCAAAGTGGCAAACTCCACCGACAGTGTTCCATCCCACCTGCACAAATATTATCTCATCAGAACAAATATTGCAATATTACAAAGTTAGCTGAGCCACTGCTAGGAACATTAGGAAAACAGGCTTTTACCTATATATGTGAAGACAAATAATGATATTACGTCTCGAGACCAGAGCTGAGGCTTTGGGTTGCTCTGAGTTACTACACATTCATCTCTTTTTACCTGCAGGCTGCTCCAGTGTCCCAGCTCTCCAGTGCACCCCATTCATCTCCTTGCATGCACAGCTTTTATTTCAAAAGACCAAAATGGTCTTGATCTTATTCAATGCCACTGAATTATCACAGTCCCTCGGGTGTTCTGATCACTGAACACAACTTGCAGTGTGTGCATCTCACAGACCCTCCCGCCAGATCATCACATCAGGGGATAAAATGGCATTGCCCCACTGAGTTTAGTGGAGATGTAATGACATGTTACTAGAATTAGTGAAGAGCAGAAAGAGTGCTTTGCAAGTCTTGTAATAGTGGGCATGTTTTAAGTCAGAGGATATCTCCAGGTATTGGAAAGAATGAGAGGAAAGAGATTTTAAAAGGCGACACATTTAAAACTTTCAACAATCAGAAACTGGTATGGAGAAAGCTAAGACAAGATTTTTAAGAACTACCATAACTGTCAGTGCCCTGGAAAACTCATTTGCTCAGCCCTCTTCAGAGAATCCTTGATAACAGCTTAGAAGAGACTATGAGAGAAACACAGAGTTTGTGAAGCTCACGATGTACACAAATTTAGCTTTACTGTTTGCTCTCTTTGTAGAGTTCAGCAGCATTTACTGCTTATGAAACTAGTCTGATGAATTCAATTACTGAAGGAAGTCTGGTTTTAATTCTTAGAACTACTACTTCTTTCAATTTAAATTGATTAATAATAAAAGTTATGGCATTTCAGAGGAACAGCATATAAATTAATTATAAATTGAAGCCCTAGCCCATGGCAATAAGACACAAAGCTCCCCTTCATGTCAGCTCAGATGTAGCTTTCAAATATATTCTAAAGGTACTTCTTCTGGATAAATATTTTACTTTATAGATATAAATTACAGTTTATTGCCAGCTGTTTAAAATATCTGTGATTTGGTAAGATGAGTCTTGCTAACCCTCAGCTGTCTCCCATTTACTTGAATTGGAAAAACACTGGGTAAATTGCTGCCCATGGAGCACAAACATAAGCAACTGAAGTACCAGTAATTTGTTGGAGTTTTAGATCATCCTAATTTAGATATTTTTCAAAAGAGATGATGTAAAGTAGACTCCACTTAATCGCCACCCTGATAAACAGCTCTACTGGGAAGATAATACAGTGAGTCAAAGGGTAAATTAAAAGCCAAATGTAAAAGCCATTCTGCATCCATGACATACCCATGTGTTTGGAATGAAGCTGTCTGATGTGCTGATCATAGCAGTGTGCAGTGAACCACCGTGTATGGCACAGCTGTTACCTTAGGGCACCTCCTCACGCTCTGGAATTCACATTTACAAACTGCATCGGTGTAACTGAGGAAAAAACAGAAAAAGTTTCTTAACTCACTGTGCTCTTGGGCAACAATGTAGACACAGCATTCCCTGTGCTCATCTGGGGCATTGAAATACCTTTCTTTGCAGGTTTTATCATCTGAAAAGCTGCCATAAGTGGGGATGCAGTATACAGCCAGGCTATGGGCTGAGTCACAGGCCAAAGCAGCAGCAAGAAGGGAACCTCAAGAGAGGAGAACTGGCTGGGGCTAACACTGATTCCCACTGCACTATCAAAGGCAGCTGTAGACTCCTGGGTTCTGTCACCAGTAAACAAAAACTGCAAGCTCAAGAACTGAGAAATTCATAGATTTTCAGTATGTTACATACAGAGCCAAACGTTTTTTTTCCTCCATCTAAAAACCCATTTAATATTTCCTTTTGAAGGCTATTTATAACCACAAAGGCAATTTTGTCCCCTTTGAGTAGTTAAAACCTTAATCTCTGGCTTTCTGGTTCAGAAGATATTCTTCAGAGTGATTTTTAACTGTCCCCATCCCTTTCTATGACTCTTAACCGGGGCTGAGCCTTCCCTTTTTCCAGGGTGCAGTGATGTCCGGATTAGGAGGAACAGAAGGCAGTGGTGCAGGAGAGAAGCAAAGGAAGGAGAGCACGCAGGGAAAGGACAGGAGTGCAGCAGGTGGGAGTGTGGCTGTGACAGCCCTGCAGCCCCTGGGAGCGCAGGCAGCAGTGAAGGGAATCACCTGGAGGAGCAGACACAGCTGGCAGGAAGATGTCAGTGCAGGAGGAGAGAGCAGTGAGCCACTCTGCGGACAGGAGCGCCCTGGGAGCAACACAACACGGGTGGGACGGCCGATGACTCACAAATGTGCACGCAGCCCACAAATTAAAGCAACATCTGATTACCCCTATCAATCCAAAATGGTTTCCTTGGACACCAGGCCAGGAGAACATGGAAATTACCTCTTCATCACTGACAGGCATGGTTCGAGAGCAAATACCTTATACCCTCAGCCCAAGGGTATTAACCAGTCATTACCTCACATTTCCCTGTTTCCCTAATGGGCCCGTTCCATCTCCCTGGGCAGTAAGAGCTGCTTCACAGCACATCCACACAGGCCAGCTGTAGCACTGCACTCAACCAGGCAGCAGGGAATGAATAATGAGCCCATCTGCACCGGCCTTCCAAGCCTGGCCTAAAAGCATCAGCAAGCTCAAGGAGCAGTATTCTCAAGGTACCTCCATCTAACCAAATTGCCAAGTGGCACAGGATTACTGTCATTGTTAGGCTGTTTCTTGAACACTATATAAAATGAGATTTTTTTTTCTTTATTGTCCAGGCAATAAAAAAGTATTTCACTCTTTTTGTATAGGCAGACAGCTAATAATAGTATGTCTACTCAGAACAACACCATTATGAAAGGAATTTTTACCATTATCTTTACCATATTATGTCACAGGACATACCCAATTAGTAGCAAAACATTTGATAAACCCTACACTTCCCTTCAGATTAGAACAAAAAAGATACAGTAACTATTTGGTGGAAAATATTTAATATAGACATCCAAGGGTAAGAACATTCTGCGTTTTGCAATTGTAAAAAATAAAAGAAAACAAACAAAACCAAACAAACAAACAAATCATTTTTCTAATATCGCAACACCTTCCTCTTTTCTGTTCCTGAAAAAAGAAAATGCAGTTCTTTTTCATCCAGGAGTAACTGGACCTTTATACAAATCAAATAGTTGGGAGTGAAGTCTATCTTTTATTCTGAATCAAGACATGGGTCTGGCAGATTTCTGACCAATGGGAAACAATAACTACAACCATATTTTCTCTTGCCTTAGTTCCTGCCAGGATCAAAGCCAAGGCTGTCAATCCTCATTTATGTTTAGGTGTTTAAAATATTTCCAGTATAATTCTGGATTCTTTAAGCAGTTGTCACTAAGCAATACCTGTAAGTGTCCCACTGTACTAAACTATTTTTTCCCCATCAGATACTACTATGGCAATCCCCTTCATGTCTAATTCTTTGACAGCAATTCAGTTTTAGATGGCTTATAATAGGCTCTGCCTGAATTCTGCCAGGACTGAATTGTTATTGATTGGTATGAGGCAATGGTGTAGAAGGCTGCATTTCCACAGCTTGTATTTGGATGGGTCAGATCTTTTGACAGCTGATTTTGTTAGAAAACCTGGGGTCATTGTGGGCACTGATTATTACACACCCTTGCATTTTTTCCATCACTGCAAGCTCAGCTTCTTACTCTACAAAAAACAAGCAATTTTCTTTCTAAGGCCTATATAGAGGTTCTTTCAAGTAGGACATTAAAATCAGAACATTATAATTTGTAATTAAAAACTGTATACAATTTTCATGTACATACAATTGTAACAGTTGCACATACAATTATAATTTGCACACAACTTTGCTTCCTATTACTCTGAAACAGCACACATCAGGTGCAAGAAAAGGAACCATCCCCTGGTTTAATTTCTGGTCCTGTTACCCTGCCTGGGTGTCCTGGCCAGGACAGGGCTGATTTTTCAGCAGCCAGGATGGTTTCAGCAGGAAGGCTAAATCAGAGAGCACCACTCCTAACCCATGACACTGGGCTGATCCAGCCTCCAGTGGCACTGATGGAACTATCCTGCAGGAGAAAGAGGAGCCTGCCAATGTAATTCACGGGCTGTTTTCTCACAGAAGCTCCCAGGAGTCAAAAAGGGGCAGGTCAAAACTCCAAAAATCCCACCAGTCCTGCTCTGCAGGCAACAACTTATTGTATGTTTTGGCTTCCTTCTGTCATCCATATCACAACTGTTCTCATTTGCTCGAGGGACATATGGCTCTCACTAATCAAAGTAATGCCCAAAACCTCCACGGATTGCAAAGTCTTGGGTTTGCTGAAGAAAAGAGAGAGAAGGAAGAAAGAAAGGGGGGGGGAAGCCCATATCTCTCTCTACTCTGTGCCTAAAAGAATATGGTGTTCTATTTGAAATCAAAGTTGCCACAGAGAATTTTTAACACTACAGAGCTTCGATTCTGCTATTGTAATTCTTGTTGATGTAGAAAACACCAGTAATTATCACACAGAGTGTGTATATGTCAGCTGGGAGCTTTAATCAATGCGCTGTAGAAGAGTTTCCAGGCACAAACAGGTTGTAGGCATGAGATGCTGAGGGCCATTTACCTGAGCACTGCCTACCCCCTGCAGGAGCCTTCCTTATTCATAAGCCTGTTTTTCCCATCACTGCAGACTCAGTTTCTCACTCTGCAGATGTCCTTCTTAGTGTTGTTGTGTAAGAAAAACCCATTTATGTCCCATTTCGACACTTACAAATGCCAAAATACACCAAGTCAACAAAAATTTATGTATTTGACTTCAGAAGATGAAATGATGTAATTAGTAACATTACACTGATTTTATTACTGTTTCTTTGATTTAAATTGTTAGTGGTTTAAACATCTTAATTTCAGAGTGAAATATATAATTGTTTTTTGTTGCTTGTTTATCCATTTTTTGTATAATTAGGATGCAGTAATTGACTTTATATCTCTTTAGTTTAATTGAGTTAATAATGTCTGCTGAGAAGCATGATGTCACTCCCAGCTACTTGGCTGGAAAGCTGGGGAAGAGCTTTCCCTGGACATAAGAATTTCAAAGGGCAGCTTGTCTTCCAGAGCTGTAGCTCTGTAAAAGTTAGTTTTGTTGAAATGACACAGCTGCTTTCATGTTTTTGTCCTTTTTTTATTGCTCTTGTGATAGCTCATATTAAAAAACCTTTCTTGGCATGGCACGGTTTTCCCCGGTGCCGCTGTTATCATGAAACACCATCTACTGCAGCAGCAACAGCAAACAGGAGCAAGGACAGCCTGTGCTGAAGAAGAAAACTCCAGCTTTCAGTCAGTGTCTAGCAGCTGAATTGCCTCTCCTAACTCTGTCCATGCAGCCAGTGCAGCCCACCCATCTCCCCTGGGCAGTTCTTATCAACCCTCCAGCTTCCCATGACCCAGCCAGTCCGTGAGGGCTCCATCTGCACTTGGACCACGCCAGTGAGGACAGCTCACCTGGGGTCTGGGTCCCAGTGACAGAAATGCCTTTGGCCCCAGGCTGCAGATGAGGAGGACACATTTGCCAGCTGCTGTGTGACAGCTCAGTGTCCCTCCCAGCTGAACTCCAGCTTGGTATCACCACTGGTCAGCAGATCCAGGAAGGTGACTGTGCCCCTGGGCCACACAGTGTCTCAGACACAATGAATAGGATTGGACTGGTCTGGTGTCACTGATGTAAACTTATTATAAAAGATCAAATAAATTTCATATATTGGGATAAACAACCCTAAAGGGACTCAGAGAGCATCTACTTTAGAGGCAGTGCCACAAAAATTTCAGCTGAAAAACAAACACCATAAGTACAGTAACTATAAACACTGGACAGCCTAAAGGCTTAAATCCTGGCTACCTCAAGAAATTAAATCCCAGAAATAAAAATCACTGCTAATGATTCCTAAAATCAGTGGAGCTACTCACAAGGAATTTAGAGAACTTACTTTCCAAATCCACATCTGTTTATGGACATGTGTCCAGTACTGGCTCCTAAATGTTCAGTGCGTGTATTACATTTTCTATCTCCAAACTGGTGATAAATATTAACTGACTGATCTTTATATATCACATAAAGGGAAGGTTATGTAATTGCAATTTTTCAGCTGTAATAATGGAGATGTTAAAAATAACACAATAAGGAAGCAGAAATGCACTAACAACTAGTGTAGCCACAGAGGACTCTTCATAAAACTGCCTGTGACAAAAAGGAAAGCACTACATGGTAAAACTGCAATATTATAAGCCTGTCTGGGAAACACAGCACTAAAACTGTTAATTTGTGAATGGATCAATTCAGGAATGAAAAGTCACATCCTGCTACAAATGGAAAAATGAAGCTACGTGAGGTGAAGAGAAAGTTCAGTGCAATTTCTGTCATGTCAGGGCAGAACCACTCTCACAGCACCTCAGTCATCAGACAGTACATCCACCCTGCACCTACTGCCCACAGTACTCTGCTGCCTCTGACCTGGCAGCACGGGGCAGCCTGTGTGCCCAGGGCACTTACACACAGCACTGGGGAGATACTGCTGAGAGCTCAGAAGGATCCAGAGATGGGGTAGGGCACTTACACACAGCACTGGGGAGATACTGCTGAGAGCTCAGAAGGATCCAGAGATGGGGTAGGGCACTTACAGCACTGGGGAGATACTGCTGAGAGCTCAGAAGGATCCAGAGATGTGGGGAAGGCAGTTCTTGCAGGAGGTGACTGGCATTAGCCCTTTCTGACCCACCGTTTGGAGGTTCAGAACCAGTGCCCAAGCAGAAACAGGGGGCACAGGAGACCAGAGGGAAAAAAAAAAGGACAAACCCCAGTTTATAACAACATGCAAATGGGGGTACTCAGAGCAGAGTAGCCTTAATCTAGACCAATCTGTCTTAGAAAGGGTCAAGAACAGCTTGAAAGCAGTCTTAGAAACTCAGCATGCCTACAATCTGAGGTTGAGATTTACCCATTAAATGCAAGTGAATACTAAAGTCCTGTATTCTGACTCACTGCAATATTAATTCTGAAAGTATATGTACAATTTAACCTTCCAGTGCCACAGCCAGCAGCAAGACTTCCTAAATTAGCAAAAGTAATAAACAAGAGCCTCATTAAATCTTCCTCTCCCCTGATTTTTTTTATCCTTCTAATGAAGCTCTCTGTCCTGGAACTCCCCTCATTTCCCTAATTCTCTCTTCATCACTGATTTCTTCATCCTTTGATATGAGGGAGTCTCGTGTCATAAGTAACAACAGAGTTATGTTTTCTAGAAGGCAGAGCATGCAAAGGACAGGAAGGCATGTTGTTCTGAAAACTGGGGCCCAGCAAGGCAGATGGCTCATTAATGTCCCAGTCCTGCCCTCTCAGCAAGGAAAAAACACCCCCTCCCTCACACAGAGGGGTCAGCCTGCGGGACAGCTCCCTCTGCCAGCTCCAGCCTATCTGCTCTCTTCCAGCTGCTGCTGCACTGCTCTGCTCCACCTTTCTGCAGCAGCGAAGTGAAAGATTCTTTAAAGGATGTCGGGACAGCTCTTGATGCTCTCCTGGTAGCTTTGAGTCTGCAAAATCTGAAACTCTCGAGAGCCCCTTGAGAGCAGCAAAAAAACCCCCCTTGGTATCATGTTTCTTTGCAGACATCATTAACTCAATTAAACAAAAGAGAAATAAAGTCATTTACTGATTGCTAATTACACCCAAAAAAAGAGTTTAACACAAGCAGGCAGCAACAAAAAAACTAATATAATTCACTATGAAATTAAGATTTTTTAAAAAACACCCTCAGCTTCTATCAAAACAAGTAATAAAGTGTATTGCTAATTATAGCAGTTCATCTCCTAAAGTCAAATACATATGACTGTGATGACCTTATACATTTTGACAAATGAAACTCGAAAGAACAAACACAGCTCATCAGTTCAGTTTCCCCAACAAGGAAACAAGGTCAAGGCTACAGGCATATAGCTTTCCCTGCTTTTCTAACTTTAAAAGAAGGTGTCAAAAGCACATTGACAAAGTCTGACAACCACAGATGTTTCCAGGAAAGACTTTGCCAGTTTATTTTTCTCCTTATTGTCATCTGAAGAATGGCAATAAAGTTCTGTTCTGCCATGGCTTGCCCTGTCAGGACTGCACTGACTCTTTGCTAATGGAAAGTGCAGCTCCCTGTGCAGCTGCCCCTGAGGTCTCCTCCCACTGTGCCTCAGGAACATGGGAAGTACTTCCCCACTCTGATACCACCAGCTTTTTGCACTGGATTTTTTTCCTTAAATAATGAGCTTTACTTGCAATAATCGCTCTCCTGCCTCTGTGCTACAGAGTAGGCACTTCAAACCCATTTCAGTAATGATGAGGACATAATGGCAAATTGATCCATCCCTGCAAAGCTAAGGGCCACATTACCAGAGAAAGCACAGGGAATTCAGGGAGGAGAAAATATCAGACTTCTCCCATTTGAAGTTAACTCCTCCATCCCAAAATTGCTATTGGGCACTCCAGCGTACCCAGACCCTCCAGACTGTGATGCATTAGTGCTCTGTTTACTACCCCAAACACTGTGTGAATGACTATCGTGCATCCTGGCTTACAGTATCAAGTAACACCAATGTTTTTCCAGATTTTCTATATCTTTCAAGCATTCTGCTTTTCACACATTCACCTTTTAATGCATTTCAACTGAAGACAAATTCTTATTTGTTATACGGACTTCAGCAGTCATTGCAGTTCACTAAATGAAGCTTTAAGATGTCTCAAAAATTGATATTTTGCCAAGAGTCCTCTGTGATTCTGAGGCCTTTAAAAATAGAAGGAATCATTCTAGTTTGTAATGAGAAATTCTTCTGAAGCCCTAATGAGAAAGGAGAAGAAGTTATCAAGACATAAGACCTGTGTTTCTACCGATCCCTTATCTGTAGATCTGCTCTCAAGGGGCAATGCTCAGGATCTCCCGAGCTTCCCAGAAACTCGGAAGGTTTACAGCATTTTGCAGGAAAAGGCTGCTTCTTTCTCTGTTATTTTTAAACCAGCTGAGCTGACCAATAAAACCTGTCATGTCTAACTAAGTTACTGCAGGTCAAGATCCAGACATGCTGGTAGGACAGTGGGTGGGGAAAAGAGAAAGGAACTGGGAGTGAGCCTTTCTCTGAGGTCACACGGCCTGTGCGAGGACAGCGAGTCCCTGCTGAGCCCCCTTCCTAATTGATTGTTCTGCCCAGCAGGAACCTGCAGACTCTCCAGGAGCGAAAGGAACGGGAGCTGCACTTTGCAGCAATAATCAGTGCCATTAACAAGGCAATTCTGCCAAGAGGGATGAAGGCATCTGTTCCTTTGTAAAATACTTGGATGGATGAAATATGCACTGTGCCCGTTTAAGGATGTGCCCTGACTATTATGGATGTAATGTATCAAAGCAGCAAAATTACTGCCCGGTAAGGCCAGGCAGAACTCTTGAGCAATAAGAAAACTGATCTTATTTTACTCTGAGTTAAGGATAGTTGACTCTTTTTCTATTAGTGCAGCTTTTGATGTTATAGTGTAATTAAATTTGAACCCAATATGCCCAGCTTCTGCAACAAATGAAATCTATTTCTCTTTCTTCTCTTTGTGTTGAAAATATATCCTGGCTGACTGCAATCACTGTGGCAAGCTGTAAATGATGTATGAAATGAAAAATCCCTGCTCACTGCACAGAGAGGATGTAGACAGGGCTCAGCAATTGCTGCTGGGCTATGCTATTTGCTAAAATACTCAGTCACACAAGCTTGCCAGTGCTGACACTGGGCAGCAAGCTGCATATATCATTTTTCAATCTTATTCAGGACCAAATGACTAAGTGATAGCTGGTATGATAAATTCAGAAAAAAATTTACAAAGATCCTAACCCAACTTCAGTTGTTGGGCTTTGTTGTTTGTTTGTTTACTGGAATGACTGATGTTCAGCTGCCTCTGTCTCACCAGCACTCTGAATTTCAGACACTCGTACAGTGACACTGAGAACAGCTAGACAGCTGGAAAATTATTAAACAACAAACGGTTCCACCACTCTAGAAATATTTCTAGACACTGTTTAAAATATACTGAACCAGTACCATGATTATCACAGGGTTCACTGTAATCGGGAGGGCCTTTTAACATCTCTGACTAAAATCTCAGGCCAAGACTCTCTCCATCCCATGGTACAGAGACATAGAAATACATCTGCATTTCAGCATAAGTAAAAACCAATTTGCACTCCTGCCCAGGACTGTTGTACATCAGAGATATTTCTATTAACCTTTGGGATCGAGGCTATGATTTAACAATACCCAGACTTCTGCAGATGATGTAGTTCCTGCTATCCCCACACCCCCATTTGTTGTCATCCCACAGCTCACAGTTTCCCCTGTTTTACCAAGGCAACTGAAATGCAGCCATGCTGTGAACTGAATCAGGAATCTGACCTGACTTTATCAAACTCTACCTAAAAAAAGAAAAGGGAAAGGAGTATTTTTAGTAAGCCAGACAAGTTCTCCCTAAACAGAGGAAAGGTGAGACCTACACAAGATTAACTAGGGGCAAGGGTAGGGTCATTTGGTCATTAGAAGCATCCAGGGTGGATCCCAAAAATCCCCCAAACAACTGTTTGGAAGAGCCCTCACTTACAAACCTTAGTGCTGGGAAGGGGAAGAGAAAGGCAAGGCTGCAAAGAGGGGGACTGTGCTGGCAGGAAACCTGTGCCTTCTGTCTCCTGGGATGATTGTAAGCCTGACTGACAAAATGCAGATCATGTAGCACCTATGGGGTTCTCTTTAAAATTTTCATTCTTGAAGCCCTTCAAAGATCACACAACAAGATGAAATTTGAGATTTCTTTCTGCATGTGTGTTCTTCCTTCCCTCTCTTCCACTGAGATGGCTGCAAAGGTTAGAAACTTGTCTCACCTCCCCTGAAGGCAACCAGCAAAAGGGAACCTCAAAAAAGGCTTTAAAATTCACAGATTTTAAAATGCATTAATAGTTAAACTTTGGGTTTGTTCAGACATTTTTAACATACACATTTTCATGCATTATGGAAGTTTGGAAGTCTAGTTTTGCATACTTAATGTTTAACCTTCCAGGCACATTTTTGACTTCTTACCCCCTCTAAGTGGGTGTTAATTCAAACTAGTCAAGAGGGCACGAACTTGAACAGAAGATCTCCTTTCCAATGTTATTTTCTGCAGACCTTTCAAAGATAAGGTTAGATCTATGTGTCTGATCCAAATGTGGTGCAAGCAGTTAATGGCCCTCAGAGCACTAGTACAGCACCTTGAGGCCAGAGCTGGTGAACTGAGGAGCAGGGAAGTACAGATGTCTCTCCAGAAGCAGCACAGCAGCCCTACATCAGAGCTGGCCATCGTCACACGTGCAGCACGGACCAGTGGGGCTGGGGGAGGTCACTGCTTCAAACACACAGAATACAGCCCAGAGAAGACTACACTGCAAAGTGAACTCACAACAATTACACCCATACAGACATGAGCCCAAATGACAGAAAGCAAAGATGTTAGAAGCATCATTGTGTTAATCATCTCTTGATCAGGGAATGGACTCTGACTGCACAAGGTATTTTACTGAGGGTCCTTTTCCTCACATGTTTAAACAGTGACCAGGACAATGACTGCATGACCTGTAAATAAGGTTGCTGTGCATTACCAGTCTGAAGAGTCTCCCTGCACATTATTTACTCAGAGCATTGTTCTAACATCCACAGTCCCCAGTCATGGGGCAGGACCCCACTGAGAAAACGAAGTCTAATAAAACAGCAGTAACAGGCAACTTCAGCCCTCTGTACATAAATTAGATTACTTAACGCTGCTGCAGCCCGAAGAGGAGCAGAACTCCATCTGTGCACAGTTTTCTGTTTGTGTGTGACCAGGTGCTCAATGCCTGAGCCATCACTTGCTGCCTTCCTGCAGCAGGGAGGGCCAGCTGGGAGCTCCCACTGCCACTTCAGCGGTGCTTGCTGGGGACATCTCAAAACCAGGACGCAGCCTCTGTGCTTAACAATTTCAGACACATCCAACTGCATGTTCTGGGAGGGTAGGAAAGTTCAGAAGGGTTTGTAACACATGATTAAACTTACTAAAAAAAAAAAAAAAATGATGTAAAAAAAGAAATTTATTACCTATCTCAAGATCAGACTGCTAGTTATAGCACTGCATACAAAAGGTCACAAGTAAAACCCAATTTCAGACTAATCTTGCTTCAACTGAAGTTTTCTATTTACCAATGGAATATTTCTCTAATTGCTTACTCTTGTAACATGGGATTTCAAGATGTGTTTGACACACTGGAGGCAAAGGTTAACAAACACAGCCTGTCTCCTGAATGTCACTGCCAGGGATCAGCAATTTTACCTTACCTGACCCAAGAGTATTTGGTTTGAATTCTAGTCTGAGATTCAAATATAAAACTTCTTGCTGGCTCTGCTGTCTCGAGCATCATCTCCACTCTATTTTACCTATCAGTCAAAAGATATGTGGGCTCTCAAAAACCAGTTAGTGGCTTCTTCCTGATCCTTCTGGGTGTAAAAGAGTTATTCCTTCTATACACTTGACGACTGGATGTTCATCTTCAGTCTGATGTGCTGGTCATGTACAGGTTACTGATTCATCCAGGTTAAATATCCCAAGGTTGATGACACGTCCTGTTTGTTTCATGACTCACTTCACCAGCTTTCTCTGCTGTACACATGACATCCATAAAGGGTTTTTCTGAAGGGCAGACAGATGCATTCTGTGCCAACTCCCACGGTTCTGGTCCTCAAGTTCCTCTCAGGTTTCCTACCCACAGCACTTGTGCTGGTGCAGGGCTGCTCCAGTTCATCTGGGACACAGTCAGCTACGCTTCTGCACTCTCAGAAGCAGCCACATCCACAGATTTGGGTTGATTACTAGAGGAAATACAGATTAAGTGCAGTAACACATGGAGACAAAGTAATCTTCATGCAGATATGCTAAGGGAACTTCAGAATGAAATGGCTGAGCAGCATGCAGAAAAGGTTACCAACCTGCAATTGTCTACTACTGCAGGGACTTGGGGGCATTGTTCATTCGTGTCTATCCTTCAGAAAGGTATTGGGGTGATTATGGAAGCCAGGCACTAGTAAGGTTTAAAGAAAATGTGCTGAAACAACTGCAACAAGAATAAATTACACATGTAGGGACAAGCAAGCACAGCTCCTACAAAGGAAGATGTGTCACTGTCATCTGTTTAGCACTTTGGGGATTGTAAACAAAACTGAATGAGGAAGAAACAGCAAATATTTATATGGGCTTCTAAAGCTTTTGACAAAAGAAACTAGATCTTGAAGTCAAACAATGCCATAGTTTAAATACTGGCTTGAAGACGAGAAACTATAAACGAAGGAACAGTTTTCAATGTGTTAACCAGACGGAATTGAAACCTACCTATATTGTGTTTGTGGGTTTCTTAATTTTTCTTCTAAAGTCTTCAAATTAGCAGGATTATTCTAAAGCACCTGACTAAGAAGACCTCCCTCTTGACATGCTCATGCAAGTGAAATTCAGATAACTATCTTCAACCTAAGGTTTATAGTACTGATTTTTTGTACTGGCAGGGAGAGATCTCCTCTAGCTATGAAAGTCAACTTCCTCTTTTTGGAAGTATAGGAATGTTACCTCTTACAGGTAGGGGGGAACAGATGGGAAGTATAAGACCCAATGAACACTGGAGTCTCCAGGTTTATTCTAAGCCCTGAGTACTAGAGGAGAGATGGACGCCCGGGTCAAAGCAATGCTAGAAATATTACAGTTGGACTGAATTTTTTTTAGACTATTTTGCAATCTGACAGGTTTGTTGTTTTTTTTTTTTTCCCACATTGCCTTGGGTGTCTGTTTAAACATATACTGGACAAAGGGATATAATCTCTGATCATACACTAGGCCATTTATCATCATTGATCGCTTTGGTCCCTTCAGCCTTACCATCTATCAATTAATTTTCATAAACAATGAAAAATTTAAAAGAACTTAAACCTCTTAAAAGATTTTTTAAAAATCCAAGAAACCTGTGCCCAAAGAACAGAAATCCTAAGCTCTGGAGCCTTCTCCCCAGCAGAGCACACAGAAAGGTCCTCAGTGCACGGGAGGAGCAGGGAGAGCTGCACAGACACTGCAGGGGCAGGGAAGGGCAAACCACATCAAGCAGCACAACTGGGAGCTGAACCGAGGAGGGAACCGGCAGGGGGGCTCCAGTGCTGTCACCACTCGGGCAGCAGAGAGGGGAACATACATCTTATACCTTTTACAATAGGAACTATTGGATCAGCACTCCTGAAACGTTCACACCAGGGCTGTGGGGCAACCACCAGTGATGTGCACTGCTCCACAAGGCACTGGAACAGTCAGAGGACAGCCTGCTTCTCTCTTTATGCAACAGTACACTTCTTTTTAAAGCTGTCTCTTACTCTGCAAGACTACCCTCAAGACACAGTACAACCACATTCCCCAGCTGGGGAAAAGTATGGAAAACCTGGCAAGCTGTTTTCTGCATCGATATTTTAGCTTGTCACCTTTGTCAGCAATTGACAGTGACTTTTGAAAATAACCTCGCTGTTCATTACACCTCTGGTCTTAACAAAGACCACATACCACAGCTTCATGACCAAATTAACTTAAGGTCTATCCCCTTCCCTAAGGCCCCTTCCCTGGTGTTATTATTGCTGCTAATATTGTAAGTGTAGTGTGAAATGGCCAATTCACACGTACCATGTTTTACATGTTGCCTGAATCTGCTGGAATATGATTTTCATAAGAATGATGAGACTAATAAACATCTTCTGGCAGAGACTTGCAAAATCTGCACACAGTTTACTCATGCAGTAATGGGCCATAGAACTGCAGGAGAAAAGCAATGTACATAGGCATAAATTAAAACAAGAAATGTGAACTCCCTGGAACACTCCTCTTTTAGACATTTAGGAGAGGCACAGATAGTGTGGAAAAGCTACACACAGAGGTACGCAGTAGCACTCACAACAGTCAGGAAATCAGAACACAGTAGTTCCTAAAAGCAGATTTTATGGGAGAGCTTTCAGTGATCCAGTGTCAGCAGTTGCCACAACTGGATCCTCTGAGCCCTCCACAGGGGCTGTAGCAATGTTGGGACAGCAACTGTGCAGGCAGAAAAAGCCTTAAAATGTACTCTCTCCTCCAAACCTATTACATGGATTACTTAGCAGAACAGTAACATTGTTGAGGATTTTCTAAAGCTGAGAGAAGAAACTCCACTTTTATGCATGAAGAATTCCACCAGCAGATCAGCAAGGTCTTGGTAACTTCTGTGTAAAACACAAGCAAGAGTGGGGAAATGCCTCAAGTTCTTTATAAAGTGAAAACTCTGATCACCTCTCTCTGTTACTCAGACTGCCCACCTGCATTGTCAGAACAGCAGGGCAAGTTTTTCCTTACCAGGGAACCAAAGGAAAGCCTGAGACTGTAAAGTGATTGACATTCTGCATGTTGCTGCTGCCTCAAAGAGGCTGGGGGGCTTCAGCTCCTGGTCCTGCCAGCAGCATGCAGCAATACCTCCCGCACTGCTGGGCTCCTGTCCATGCACAGACACTGGTGGGGGTGGCTGAGGGAACCGCTGGAAAAAGCACAGTTTGGTCATGAAGTTAATGACAGCACAGTCGCAGAGGAGAACCAGTTGGTTTTGTTTGCTTTTCATTTCAGGACATTAATTCAGATCATGAAAGTAACACTCACAGGTTGAACTCTGAATCCAGCTCCACTGACATCCCACACCACGTCTCACACTAAGAACTGCTGCCTGGAGGAACTCTTCCACTGATTGTTTCCCAAAGTCCCTCCATGTGCCCATTGGGATGTGCACCACGGTCTCACACAGACTGTCACCTACCGACCAAAACTAGGTACTTCACTGTGCTTGTGCTGAGACCTGCTGTGTCTGCTTTTAATTTATTTATTTGCTCTTTCTCTTGTAATAAAATTGAGGGCCATGCCATGTGACAGCAGTGACAGAATGCATTCCTGACTGGTAGCAGCACAACCCTGAAACACGGGTTCTTTCATGTCCCTGTGAACTCCTGATCATGTCTTTTGTTTCTCTTTTACATAACAGCATTTTAAGAAGTTCAGTTATGACAACTGTGAAATATTTTATTTACGTCTGTGAAGTGCAGGGCTAGATTTTGTCTTTTGTAGGCTCTTTTCAATATTATTCTTGGACCAAAATTGCATTAAAACATGCTTTTCAAGTCCAATATATCCTCACTTAACTTCCCATTAATTCAAGGATTTGTCCTAATTCAAGATGGCAATTGAAAGAACTGCAACACCTTTGCAATCACTCCAACAATTTGGATCAACTTTTAGTAACTTTACTACTTTGACTACAAGGACGCTATTTCATTATTCTAACAACTTTTTCTATTTACTTTCTTTGCTGAGATGTTCTGGAACTTATATGATAAAATTATGATAAAATTATCTCAGATTGTAAACATTTTCCCAGTGAAAAGGCTTCACTTGCACTTTTCCAAAGTTTATCTTTTTATTGCATCCTAAAAAAACCAGCCAAACAAAAAAGCCCCCTATTAGAAACCAATATCAGTCAAAAAGTAGAACTGTTGGCCACAGTCCTCCAGAGAACCCAGTTTATATTCCATGGGACAGAACAGCTCTGTAGTTTATGAGTTTTGCAGGTTCAGAAATCATTTCCTCAGATGCTTCAGTATCCTACCCTACAAGAACAGAATTCTTTTGCAGGTACTGCACTACTTTTGATAGATAGTGCCATACAGGAGTTTTCCAATGACATAATTACGATCAAAAGTGCTAAGAAATAATAATAATAATAATAGGTTTTGAGATTTAGAAGGGACAATTACTTGATTCTGACAAAAAAATAGACCTGATCATTAACTGTAATATCAGCACAAGGAAGAAACAGACTGATAATAAAAAGGGAAAGGAAACAAACCCCATTTTTTTCAGCCTATTTTCCCTATGCTCTTTCTCCTCTCTATTAATATCTAATAATGATAGCCACCATATTAATCATATCCAGAGACTGCTCTGAACTTTAGGAAGAGTGGTTATTTCTGTTCTCATGCTCTGAGCTGCTCAGTTTCTTTTTCTTCCGACTCCAAAGTATTCCGAGTCTCACATTCCATTTTGTAACACAAGGAAGTTCTGTCCTATGTAATTTCCAAAAGAAAGGCATATATTATTTACATCTGTAGAAATGGTATCGTTTTCTTCAGTATTTTGGGTGCAAAGTTTCATGACTAAGTACACACTATGAAAAAGACCCCTACCAGTAAATCCCACAAGAAAGCAGAAGGCCTTTTCATGTTAACTCACTGCTAAGCATGTTTAGTCAAAAAAAAAAAAAAAAAGAGAGAAGAAGAAAAAGCCCACAGGAATGCTTTTTGTTGTGGCACTCCTTAGGAACAAAGGCAGTCCCTCAGGCAGCCCTGGGGACAGCGGTGAGCCCGTGCAGTGCCAGGAACGCCCGCTCTCGTGAGCCTGCCCAGCGCAGGGCACTGGCACTGCCCACCCACAGCAGCAGACGCTGAGCACTCAGCACAAGGCAAGATTAAGAGGTTCCTCCACATTGCAAAGTGTGCCAAAATCCAAAATGAGAAGTACAAGTGGATTTGTTCTCAAGTGCTTTTAAGTATACACTTTAATTGCTATTCCTGCTTTATCTGATCACCACCAGAATTACTGAATCTCAACACACTTGTTAACATCAAGAAGCCTTGTGGTAATGAACCTGGGCAATGTTTCATCTAAGTCAGGAAGCTTCTCAAAGGACAGTTTATTTGACTAATTTAACTACAGGACAGTTAAAGTATTTTCATCTTTCCAAATCTGCGTGTGTAAAATAAACAAAGTGAAAAGGCTCAGAGATGTGGGATGAACTGCTCAATAAGAGTGTCTGTTATTAATTTCTACAGAGGTACTCAAACAGTGTTACTTTGAATCCATACTCATAACTGTTAAAATAAAATTGGCTAGCTACTAATTGACCACTAAAGTCGAGTTGGCTGCAAACTACAGGCACAGGTGCCAAAAGCACAGGCAGTGGCCCTGAATAACCCAACACACTACTGCTCTGCTCAGGAACAGCCAGGCTGAACTGGATCCCTTGGGCTGCCCTAAGCTCTGTGACATCACTCAAGTTACTCCAGTGGCTCTGCAGGATCAAGCCCTTAATGCTCTAAAATGGTAATTTCACCTCACAAGACAAGGAATGCTGCCTCCTCAGAACTGTAGGGAAGGAGAACATTGGGTCTCCAGTAAGAATATAATATAGATAGGCCAATAATCACATGGTCTCAATTCCTTGGAAGTCATTGTGTCTAGAATTTCCCATGGGCTCAGAACCTTTCATGGTCTAGGTAAGAGCCAACAGGTAATGTAAGGCACAGGGACAAAGGGAAATTTAAAGTGTGTGAACGCGGGCACTGTTGAAAACAGGTGATATTATCTTCTTTTCATCTATGTAATCAAAACCTTTTCTATAGCTTGTTGTTTGACACTAATGGATACCGTGTAGGAGAAAGCCCACTCCATCTGTTGGAGAGTTTTGTTATTATTTGTCCCAGAGGTAAGAACTGAAAGCTACAGCATTTACTCATTACACCTGCAGTGACTGGAGCACAGGAAAGTGTGAAATAGAGATTTAAGAACAGACTCCTGAAAAACAGATATACTGGATCTAAAATACAATATGGCCTAATTCGAACACTATTGAGTAAAAGATTTTTCTTGCCATGAGACAAATAAACAGAACTATATACAGGCACAAACCCAGCCCATTTTGAAACATATGTCAAGTATTTTCTTAAGCTTCCAAACTCTGTAAATGTCAACATATGCCTGAGGAAAAGTAAAATTTACCATACATCATTTCTTGCATAGTAAATTTGTAAGCCACTACTTTTTATAAATTGAGATGCTTTTCTCAAACCACAATTGTTCAAGTTCTATGCCTGTATAGAGATGTAGGGAATACTACAACTCACTTCTGGAAAAGACCACCACAGGTCTTAAAAAGTTCTATTTACTGTAGCATGGTTTGACTTTGTCTTCTTTTGCAAAAGTATCAGTGAGTGGATTCTTGTGTCAAAGAAAATATTAATTATTTACAAACATTTGCCTAATAAAAAACCAGGTCACAGATTACACTGATGAACATTTGCTTTATGGCACGCTGTTTGTACGAGCAAAAAGCATGTTGAATGGGACTGAGAACATAATGGAAACACAATCACAAGGAAAAGCTGTAATGAATGTCTGAGTATCTGATCAAACCCATAAAGGCCATACAGCATCAGCTGCCAGCTGCTCCCTGGCAAATCACTTGATGTGAAGACAACAGCCTGAAGTAGCTTTACAAACCTGAGCTGTCATACCTGCACAGCACAAAAACACTACTCCAACTTGCTATGAATAATGCCTGCCAATTCACAACAAACAGAAAATGCACAGTCCCTAAAAAGGGACAGTATTCCACTCTTTAAATCCTCTCAGTATTACAAAAATAAGCCTACATCTTGTACAGTAACTACTAAAATCTTTCCCTATTTGTCTGCGTTGCCTCTCATGTCTATGTAATGCTTCCTTAACACGTAATTTTCACTTTCTCTTAAACGTTACTTTTGTTTTGAACACTATTTCTATGACAGTACATACTTCCCTGTGCTCACTGAGCCAGGTGAAGCATTAGCAGGAGGTTGATCCCCATCACCATGGGACTCACTCTAAACATTTGGTATTTAAACAGGAACGAGCCATTTCTCGTAACCCTTCGTGCCACACTGGTCCTGTGAAAGCATAAGGACAAAAGGCTGGTAGAGTGTTTGTCAGGGTACCCTCAGTGCCTCCTGCCTTCCCCAGGCACTGACTGCCCAGCACACACTGACTGCTGCACAGGCACAATGCTGAAGGACAGAAACACTGCAGTGTGTTTGGTCAAATATTAAGGCTCTTTTCACAAGGGATTGAACTGAACAAGTCAGTGAAATAAGAGATGCATCTGCTGAGGCCTTGCTAAGGTAAATGCAGATTCAGTGTTCCAATACTTGCCAAATATATAACCTGTATTTCCTTTTTTTTTTTTTTTTTTTTTTTAATCATAAAATCTCATAAAGAAAAGTTTAAATGTGAGGTTATAGTCTACTGATCCTGACACTGCTGAAGTTCTGGGTTCCTTGAGGTTACAGCACAGGCACTGTTCTCTGCCTCCAGAGAGCAGTTTGGTAGCTGAGTGAATCCTACAACAGGACACACTTGCCTTTGCAAGGCCCATCACGTGGATCAGCTCCAGGGTCTCTGAACTGTCCTCTTGGGGGTCACAGGTAGATGAGAGCCCAGCAGAGCAGGATGCAGGGACCAGCACTGCCCACAGGGCAAAGCCAAGTGGGTATGCACAAAGTCCTGCCCACATTTTCAGCATCACAGAAAAGTCTCATGCTCGTCACCTGAGGCACAGTTAACAGTTTCTGGGTCAGGGTCTAAATCACTCTCACCCCCTACCTTTGCCTGTCCCCAGCTGACTCTTGTCTGTACACCACCCACTATCTGCTTTTCACCTGTGCAGCTTCACACCCTCAGCCACTGCGCTCCCCTCCATCATTTACCATCACTGCTGGTGGAAACCTCGAGGTCTCACCTCTTCCTTCCAATCCCTGAACGTGGCAGCCCAGCACAAAGAACAGCCTCTCAGCATTCTGGGGTGAGCTTCACTGCCATAACCACGCCCTGTGACTCAAACACTGCTTCCTCAGTGACCTGCACACACAGCCCTGGCCTGGGCTGCTCCCTTTCACCACTGAGCCTGTGGACACTTTTATTCCTCCTTACACTTAATGTTTATCTGTGTCCATCTTGCTGGTAGGTCTTTTTACCTTTTCTGAATGAAAATGAATTACAACTGCATGAACCCCTTCCTGGAAGTGCTTACTCATATCAACAGCTGGGCTGTTTCAGCAACACATCTACTGTATGGAATTACAGCCTAAATATGGGAATGTTTTCATATCAATGAAATTTCAATAAACTAAACACTTCATTGACATTAAAAAACACAAACAAACAAAAACCCACAAAACCCCAGCCACCTAGCTGATAAAGGACAGTCACCTAAAATCATGCACCCAAACACTCCTCTAGTACCCTGCTATGTAGAGATACCAATATGTTAGAACAGCACAACCATATTCAGTTTTGATCCTGTAAACACTTACAAATCTGTTTATATTTTACATATAAAAACTTGAAAGAAAATATTCTTCTTATTAATGTCGCAAGCACATAGAGCCAGTAATGATTTTCATGAACATTTGATATTTGTTTGTTATTAAGAATCATATCAATATCTGCCTTGAATTCTGACTCACTATTTAGCAGAATTCCATTTTATTTCCCCATAGAACAGAAAGGCTGATGAGAAATTGCTTTAAAGACTATCTCCCTCAGTAACCAATTCCAGATAGCTTATATGACATTTCCCTGGGAAAGCAAAGGAAAAACTGAGAAAGAGAATAAACTCACTTGGGGCCTCCCCTTCAAGCTATGAGCAAATGAGTCCCTGTTTGTGGTTCTTCTGCAGGCTTGGAACATGGCAAAGTTGTGGGATTAGCTGAAATCAGACATTCCTGTCTCTGAAATGAAAACTTTACTTGGTATATTCAGAAGAAGACGCAAGCAGAAGTTATGAAAAATACCATTCTGTAATTTAAATCTGTCTATGTGTCTAACTATATGGTTCTGGCCATTTTCAAAGAATGTCAGCATGGGCATTTACCATGGGCACATCTGCATAAGATTATGCACAGACAGAACAACTTTCTTAACTAAGAAAATGCTATTATTGCCCTTTAGATGTATTTTTGCTCTATATTAAATGAATGTAGCAAAATATTTATGAAATCCCAATAAATACACACATTTTTTATATAGACCCCAAAAATTAATTTATTAATTAGTATAGTAACACAGGCTTGTGGAAGATAAAATATTGCTTTGGAAACTGTTTTCTGAAGGACAATCAGCAAATCACTACTTTTAAACCTCCAGAAAGCACTGTTAATACCATATACAACCAAATACTGAATGGCGTAAATGACACTACAGAGAATAAACAGGAGCAGAAAAAGCAGCATTTACCAATTAGTCAGTCTGCATAAAAGTGTACCCTGTGATATGGCAATTACAGAAGTACTTCTGGCATGTAAGGCATGCAAGAGGGATAAAACTAACTGAAAATGCAGCAGTAGAAAGTGTGAGAAAAACATTTGAATATGTACACCTACAGAGAGTAAAATACACAGCAGAAGTCTGCAATCAAACACGGCTTCCTTGGGACAGCATGCTCAGCAGACCAAAGAAGAAAACCAGCAACCAGTACGTGTAATCTGACTATATAATAAACATAATGACCAGTGGATTTGAGACTTGCTGTTATTAGCTTTAATTTGCTAGCCAGACTGACTGTTCTCTAACACATTCAGTATGTGACACTGCACTGGAAGTTTGCAATACTGCCAAGCCTTTTGAGGGACTTCTTGGAAGTTTCTTATAAAATCAGAAACAGGGAACTTGGGTTTTAATTAATACAGCATAGGTGTCATATCTCCCACAGATTCAGGCACTGGCAGGAAATTCAAGATGACATCTTGGTTGAGTTTTTTCAGTTCAAGCTCTATACTGAAAATACTTGGGTCACAGAAGTCTTTTTTTCTGGATAGCGGGGAATTGCCTTTAAAAAACTTAGTTTTAAAATCTTCCAAATATTTGCAGCTAAAAGAAAACCCGTTTTGGCCATGGCTTTCAGCAAGCCGAGCCATTTTGAATTCTGCAGGCTTGGTATGTCATTGCAGAGACACCTGAGGTTTGATTACGTTGTCTTGTTGCATCCCTCAGCAGTTCATTGACAGACTGCAGGCCCTTGATCCAGTTCTTGTGCTCCTTTCTGAGTTTCTGTTTGAAAGCTCCAGGGCCAAAGAACTGTGGATGCTGACAGCGTTTATCTTCATGTGAACAAGCCCTTCACTTGGACTGACTCTTGGACCTGCTTTGTGGCAGGCCCAGGGCAGGAGGAGCCCCTTGGTCAGTGCCACACAATGACATCACTCAGTTCTGCCAGGACTGGTTACATTGATCCTCAGGACACAAAGTCAGGCGTGGAGTGCTGAGGGTGAACCCCACATCTCAGCTGAACCACTAGTACAGGAAGCTGCTGTAGGTGAGGATTTTCAATTCTATTTAAAGCTTCCTCTCATTCTGGCTTGGAATGGTATCTACAGAAATCAACCCTCCAATATGTCTGTGTAGGCTATTTTAAATACTTCTGAAGTTGCAGTAGTTTACTGGCAATTAATTTTCAGATGCCTTCATGTGAAGCCTGTGGGGATCATCTAAACATCCAGACTGATCTCTAAGAGCCACCACCCTTAAAGAACTGTGATCACATCGGTTCTCTTGCCCTGTCCCATTTGAGATATATGAAATACAAGCAACAGATCAATACTTCAAAATTAATTTTAACATAGTCAGGGCATATAATCAAAACATTGCATTGGCCAGGCATAGGTAAGACTATTTTAGCCAGGCCCCAAATGTAAGTATATTGAAATTTTAAGACACAATTTACCCCAAGATGATGTCTCAGGGGTTGTTCTGAGACCTCCCAAAGATCTTTTTGTCACAACGTGCAGGTACAAAGAGCTCAGACTTCTCTATTCTTCCCTTAGATTTTGAGGTCATTCCATGAGTGTGGGATCCTCATGCAACTCCCTCTATTGATTAGGAGCAGGTCCTAGGGAGGCTTCTCTTCAAAGGCATTTTGAGTTTCCCTCCTGTGCCCGAGCTTTAAGCACAATCTCAGTCTCTAAGAGCATAAATGCTGACTGCAGCCCCTGCTCCATGGCCTCACCACGTGGCACTTCAGCTAAGCAATGTTAGCACACTGATGTTGGCATTTACACTCACACAGCAGGATAGGGAGCTGTGTCTGTTATTACAACCACCTACTTTTTAAAAACTAATCTAACCACAATTGATCTCACATTTCAAAAATTCTTTATTTCCCTGTTCTTCTAAATGCAATGTAGTCAATCAAATTATTTTTAGCCTCTTTTTTGATATTTTGTCTTTCCTTCTTTTAAAAATTGTAGTAGTTATCACTATCTATCCAAACTGTCCTTGCCCTTTACCACCCATGGTAAATGAAAAAAACTTACACAAGATAATCTGCCTCTTATTGGTCAAACTCCTTATAAATTTCCACCTCCTGTGTTCTGCAGTATTTTTAGTATTTTTTAGCTGACCATTGGCACAATATTATGCAAATTCCAAAAAGGCCCAAATTGTATTTGTTCCAAGGACAAAAACCTGTAGACAACTTTCAACATGCAGCACTACTTAGCTGGAAGTGCCTGTCTATGTTCATCCTGTGTGCATGGCAATCTGGGGTTTTCTTCTAAATTTTTCCGAAGCTAAACAACAATTTCAGGTCTTAAGATGTAAACATAAAAGTTCAAGAGAGACATGGGCCACAGTATTCTGCCAGAGTTCACTGTTACTGCAGAAGTATCTTTTCTTTTTTTTAATTATATTCATTTCAGAGAAAGTCAGCACAGCAAAACTGGTTCTCCACACTTGGACAACTTGGACAACTGAGTAAGGTTGGAAGTGCAACTGTAAGTTGTCCAGAAATTATTGAGAAGTCTCTTTTCCCTTCTTAGCTAAGTTCTAAACTGCTTAGCAGGTCTATTTACAGTCTTAGTAATACTCACTCCTTCTGCCAGAAGTTTGGGGCTCTATGTGTCTTCTTACTATGTCAATTTGACTAAGCAAACCATCCAATTAGGAATCATTCATCTAGGATACAACATCTGCTTTTGTTTATTTAGGAGATGTAAGATTCTCTTATATGGCTTCTCCAACTCCTCCCTACATAGGCTATGGCTACCCTCTAACTACACAAGTTAGGGCTGAACATCTGAACGCAGGCACTCTGAATATATTTGAATTCATCACAGAGAAAATGGCTTGGAATTGGGAATTCATTTGGGTAAATCACTGTTTTCTCTCTGACATGCACTTCTATTTGCATTAACAATTATTTCACAGTACCTGCTATAATCTGGGTTCTTATCTTCTGCTCTCCATATATTATGGCTTTATAAATGAAAAAAAGCACAGTTACAAATTTTGAAGGTTAAAACACGTAGCATCCACTGATGGGAATGGAATCCGTGTGTGTGTGTGCACATACAGGTGTGTGTGGATGTGCACGTGTGAGATGTATGTTCATGTGTGTGTGTGCGCACATGTACAGGTGTGTGTGGATGTGTGCATGTGTGAGATGTATGTTCATGTGTGTGTGTGTGCACATACAGGTGTGTGTGGATGTGTGCATGTGTGAGATGTATGTTCATGTGTGTGCACACAGGTGTGTGTGGATGTGTGCATGTGTGAGATGTGTGTGTGTGTGCACATACAGGTGTGTGTGGATGTGCAGGTGTGAGATGTGTGTGTGTGTGCACACACAGGTGTGTGTGGATGTGTGCATGTGTGAGATGTATGTTCATGTGTGTGCACATACAGGTGTGTGTGGATGTGTGCATGTGTGAGATGTATGTTCATGTGTGTGCACATACAGGTGTGTGTGGATGTGCACATGTGTGAGATGTATGTTCATGTGTGTGTGTGTGCACAGATACTGCCACGTGTAAATGCTGAGCTGGTGGGTCACCTGGCTCAGATCCTTTCTCCTTCATGCAGTGCAAGGACAGCAGTTGAAATACTGAGTGCTTTGCAAGTCCTGACAAATAACAGGAAAGCATGTTTTCTTCCTGCTTCATTAGAGACACTGGTAGTTAATGTTTATAGAATATCAATAATGCAGTTTGCAGTTCTGCATAATTAAAGACACCCTATGTTAATAAAATAACTTAAAAAGAGATGCAAAACACCAGACATAAATCCTCTGATGCCTTCGGCCTAATCTTAGACAAGTTTAATTACAACGATGGTGCTGTACTGTACCCTATGAAGATATTTTTTGTCACTTAAACCTATCAAAGTGTACACCCATTTATGACATTTGTGAAGAAGAGCAAACAATATAATGGCCCACAAGTGCATACTTACAGTTTATGGATTACTATAATACACATTTGCAGTAGAAGCCCATGAAAACAGAGGAAACTTTCTGACAGAAGAGCTACAATCCCTTATTTTAAGGGTCTCCTAATAAATGAAAGAAGCCAGTGTGCTGTTACTACAGAGAATAATTTAATGTGCCTTTCTGGATCAAGAATTTAATTATAGTTGGGCAAGTCAGTGTTATCTTGGGTTTTTTTGAGGGTGGAGGGAAAAAAGCAGAACAGAGATGGTTTCTGCCTTGACCCCTTTCTGCTTCTCTCAAAGTGAAGGAAAAAGAGCTCCACAAACAGTGCACCTGAAAGCCAGAACTTACTGGCTATGCTTTGTTCACACAAACCTCAGTCCACAGCTGCAATGAGTCACTGACAAATAATCCCACTTCTCCCAGAAAGTGGAAGGCACTTCCAGTGGGAGGTGTCCCTGCCCCTGTCAGGGGGTGGAATAGACGATCCTTAAGGTCCCTGCCAACCTAAACTGTTCTGTGACTCCAGGCAGAGTCCCAGATCCAAGTCACCCAGAGCAGTATGATGGTGACAATAAGCAAAGGTAAATTCCTGCCGATGAAGAAAATTCACTTAACTCTACTTGTGAACTTCTGAAGGGCCGTGAAGTTCTGTCTTACAACACCAACCTGCCCTCCTCATCTGCGTCCTATTGCAGGCACAGACACCCTGCTTTCCAAGGAGACACAGTCATGATGAAATGCAACATGCAGATTCATTACCCTTCTATACCACAGGCAGTGCTACCCAACTTTCCCTGCTGACCTCTCCACAGAACCAAGCTGAAGGGGCTGCAGCTTTGGCAGGGAGAAGCTGCAGTTTGGGCTGCTGCTCCTTGCAGCCTTAGCCCAAACTTGTGCATAGCTTCAAAAGCTACTTCTGTACCATCTCCAGCTCCACCCCACACCTCTGTCTGTTCACAAGAGTGAAGCTGCTCTGCTCTATCTTAGGTGAGTTCATCTGAAAATTCTCTTTGGTGCATGGAGACTTCAGGATGGTTGCAGAGTTTACAAAATACCTACCCTGGTCCAGGAAGGAAAGGGATGCACATCAATGAGTGTAAAGCTTTTACTTTCAGCTTCAATGAAAATTTAGTATAATGGGTTGTTTTCCTTCATACTGATCTGTCAGTGTTGCTGGAAAGTCAGTAAGATTTTTAGTGAGCTGCCACACAAGTAATAGAGAATGAATCTGCAGAACAGAAGTATCGTGTTAATTGGGATTTTTTTTCTTTGTTTACTAAGCTTTCCTTGGATGAATACAGTAAGCAGTTGTTTTATGCTAGTGCTTTCTATCTCCTATCAAACACAAATCATGGCAAAGTCCATTAGCATGGCAAGAAATTTCCAAGGATAACTCTAAGGCATCAGTTCCTGAAAAACACCCCACATCACACAAGCCTTCTGGACCACTGACATGAAAGACTTGTGAAAGAATCAAGTTCACAAACAGATGACAATGAGCAACAGAAAGTAGAAGTTTTTTGTTGGAAAAATGGACAATACCCAGAATATATACCCTCATTAAGATGCTTTTAAATTACATAGCTTAGTTGTATGATAGCCTTGAAGCAAAGCACATATGTTTACAATACAGCACTCGAGAATTTATTGGTAAATGCACTGCTACAATCAGAGGTTTCACTCTCCCTATGCTTCCACTGTTGAAGCAACTGAGAATAGTATTACTTCTGAGCTAAATGTCTCCAAAGGAAAAAATATTTGCCCAAGGAACGAGGTTGATGTTATAAAACAGACCAAGATTTATTTCATGTTTGAACTGAAACTGCAAAAAACACTGCTAATCCAGAGCCTGATAGTCTTTGTGAAATGTTCCTACCTCAATGTTAAATGTTTCTAATTTGCCAAATGAAAATAAATGCTATAATGACTTAAATTCTATATTTTCTATACAATCTCTACCCATCATTGATCTCAACATTTATTCACTGAAATAGAGAAACAATTTGATGCTTTAATGATGTGGACTGTAAAAGAACATTCAGATCGACTACTGAAGAAATATATATAGAGAGAGAGAGAAAGATATAAACTTTCTGATATTCAGAAAAACAGTGTTAAGAGCAGGGATCTTCAGCAAATCCCTTAACCCCACCCAGCCTTCCAGTCTGTAAAGTACTGGTTTTAACTCTTTCATTTCAGAGTTTGTCAAGTGCTGTAACACTGTAATAGATTCTAAGATATAGCATAAGTGATTAATGAAATTATAGTTATCTGGCATGGCAGAATTTATTTTAAATATTTTTTATCCCCCAAACATTTACATTACTTTATTGCTGGAAAGCAGTATTTATTATACTTCAGAGAGTGACCATAGGGGAGAAGTGAAAACTGCTGGAGTTGATTCAATGAAGCAAAACCTATCAAAGAATCTGAAAAGCACATTAAACAGTGGAGTCTGATCAAGCAAACTGCAAAACACTGGATGTTCCTTGTGGGTCAAAATAATCCAATGAAACTGCGTTTCAGCAACGTGACATTGGTTTAGAGATGGAATAATTCAGTCATGATAAGCACCACAGCATCTGACCAACTCTACCTGTCTCATACTTTGTTTTTCTCTGCACTTCTTTCATCCCTCTGCCCCTCCCTCTCAGCACTCCCTACATGCCATCCAAATACATGTTTCTTACACAAACGAGGTGTTTCTTCAGAAGAAAAACATGTGAAGTGCTTTCTGGGCACGGATGTCCAAGCACTTCTGTCAGTGTTCTGCTCAGCTCCCCTTACTGAGCCCAGCCTGTGTCACTGCCCATCCCCTGACGGGACATGGGTGACTGTGCTGTCCCACAGCGCCCACCTGGCCTCAGCTGCTCCCAGCTTTGTCTTAGGCTTCGAGAAAGGAAATGGCCAAACCAGCGAGAACACTCTCACTGTCTGACTAATACTGATGATATTTGTCAAGGTGTTTCTATGTTCACCTATGGGAAACATAACCATTCCTCAACACACACTGACTAAAAATTATTTGCTCACTTGAGGTTTCAATTGAGTGAAATGATATCATGTCATGGAAATGTAATATATTAAAAGAAGGCATTCTTCCCCTTAATTATATATATATCTATATCAAATTTTACCAGCACTAGAAGAAATTCCTGAAATTATAATATAATTTATCATATTATAATTTAGTGCTTCAGGATTTTATCTCTACTGTGCCTCTCAGTAGGCTTTTTCATAGTGAAGTTCATTCACATGAAACACAAAGTGCTCAGGAATGTATCTCTTCCTGACATCAGAAGTACCAGTAGCAGCGATGTTAAAAGTGAAATCAAGGAGAACTGCACTCTTGACAGGAAGGAGAAGTCAGCTTTGAATGTTTGAGCAGCCTTGTTTTCACTCAAAGCATATATGTAAACATAGGAAAGGATTAGGAAGGTATTTTTCTGTAAATTAAAATGAGAAAGACACAGTCTAAAGTGGCCTATTCCAGTCTGACACTAAGCTATCACATCAGCTTTTTCTATTGATTGAAGGAAAATTTCAGCTTTAGCTCAGCTGAACTGTGTACACTGCACTGAACAGGATATGGAGCATGGATGGAAATGCATACAACACCATGGAAAATCAGAGGGAATGTTTCTGTTTCTAGAGTGCTCTTTGCATGCCTCCCATAAAGTCTCATGCAACTAATACAAGAGTCTGTCCTAAGCCCATCAGGATAGAAATGCAGACTCAGAATTCTAACCAGGGTTTTCTCAAGGGTGAATCCCCCTTGTCATTTAAGCATTGCATTACCTGGAAGCTTAGCCCTGTGCTGATCTAAATTATCACTGTGGCATTGTTTGGAGTTCTGTCACAAATCTGAATGATTCTTTGGCAATTCTTGTTCTTTCCCACGCATGGCATGTCAGGCAGATGAAGGAAGGCTTGTACACTGGGAGAAGATTGTAATTAATTGTAAGATTAAAGCATTGTCACGAAGCAGATGAATGGTTCTCCTGAGTCCTCCCCAGGCTTCCAAAGAGCCGTGTCAAGCAGCAGCTTTTGGACCTTGGGTGCCTCTGCTCAGTGTCCCAGCAACCATGACCAGCAGCACATCCTGATTTCCAGCTCCCAGCCAGCAGGCTGGAAGAGCTACCGAGCAGGCTGCAAGCAGAATCACAACCTCCACCTTCTTTCCATGCACTGGGACAAGAAACAATACAGTATTTTTCATTTAAAGGTACAGTGCACTTAAACCCCACAAATTTGGTCATGGCCAGTATCCAGACACCTTGTATTACAGTAGGCTTGTTTAGCTACACTCTAGCTATTTCCAGAATGGTTTTTTGGGGATTTACACTCTCTTCCTAGATACATGCCCTCTTCTTTCACATACAGATTTTTTAATCACTTTTTTCCCTTTTTTAAATCCACCTGTTTTACGTGTTTTGTTACTGGATGCATAACTCAATGGATGGCAGGGGAAAGGAGGAGAACTTATTCCAAAGAAACTGGAATCATTACATCAACTGTGTGACAGGAGATGTTGATAAGAAGGAAGGAGTTTCTGCAGTTGGATGAAAAATAGCATAGATAGTTATTCCTTACTTGATATTTTTGTCAGAGGGGTTGGAAAGGTTGTATTAGCACCTTCCTTCAATATTTTGAGTACAAGAAGGATGATATTAAATTAATAGCAAACAAATTAATTAATCTATTCTTCTCTACCACAGAAAAGCTTAACAACATAAATGATGCCAATAGAACCTATATTTAATTCTCTTTTAATTATCTGCAAAAAGATCAGTGAAGCTCTTCGGTTGGCTGTTTCTGCTAAATCTATCAGCTGTGAAATAGTTAACAACAATGCTTTCGTTAGGCTCCCTCAGAGGCAGCACCCAGATGAAAGAGCTCATAGTATCGTTTTCTTGAAGCTCCTGTTTCAAGCTGCCTGCAGATGCAGACAGAAATCAAGGCAACTGCTTAGGTTCATGTGACATTTTGAAGGTTATCTTTGTAACCATAAGGAGTAGAAGCTTAATTACTCCTGCAATGAAAGCTCAGATTCTGAAGCACTATTATATGGCACATTCAAAATGAACTATAATTGTGTAGCAATTTAGGTGACTGCATAATCACATTATACCTTGGCCCCTTACAAGACTTAAATGGGTATCTAAGGTTATAGAAAATTATGTGTGTGCCCCTCCCCACACATTAAATAGCAGAGGACCACAAAGCTAAGTCGGTGTGTTTTGCAGTGCATCCATAAAAGTATGCAGAGTTAAACTTGCAAATCAGGACATCTCTGTATTTTAATGTGAAAGCTAAACTTTCTATGACTGCAGCATTTCCTCTGGTATTTAACAGAAACTACTTCTGAGACTCTTGGAAACCTGGCAAGGCTCAGGAGGACTCTTCAGCTGTTCATGACAATACTGTAATTGTGCAATTAATTAAAATCCTCTCCTCAAAATAAAACATCTCCAGCACGTTTCCTTGCTGCTGAGTTTCCAAAGTATAATAGAAGACTTTCCCCAGCCTGCTGAACCCTCAAACCCTCAAGGAACTTTTCTCCCCTCTTCCTGTGAAGAGCTTTAGGTGCCAAGAACAGCCTGATGTCAGTCAAGTGCTCAGGAATGCAGATCCCACTTCAGAACCTGTGCTTACATTCCCCACCAAGCTCCCCCAGGCTGGGACACACCCTGGGCAGTCACAAAACTGCCTGTTTCCCACAGCCCTCAGGTGACTGCGAGGGACCCTGCCATGGGAACTGAAGCACAATAAAGGGGGATAATCCAGCGATTCCATTCCCAAACATACCTCTCACCCAAGCTGAAATGCTAATGGAGGGGCACCCATTCAGAGGGTAAATTGCCTTCGATTCACCACTGGACAAAGGCAGCCATGTCTTTCCCATCAGCAAAGAGTACAGTTTATTCCAAACTGAAGCCTTCAACTTCCACTCTAGGAATACTTTCTTAAGACTTTTTTTCTCTCAGTATTGATTGTGATCTAATGTACAGGTATTGTGTTTATGAATTCATCAACATTTAGAAGTGAAAATTTTAACATTTTCTACACCAATGAAGAGGGACATAGAATGGAAATTGTCACACAGCCTCGCTCTGAGCAGCTCCTAGAGCCTGTGGCAGAAGAGGAAACACTACTGACTTCAAAAGCCATCATCTCATATTCCCTCAGCATCCACCTAAATGTTCCTTTAGGAATTATGCCTGATGTTAAAAAGCCACACTTCCTGAGCCTGCTAAACAGATTGACAGGATCAGACACAGACTTCTCATATGAGCCCCCAATCTTTCCTCTTTTCTTTAAATTAAGGTGATGTTTTCTCAAATTTTTTAAAATTGATGCCCATAGCCCATCACGTCTTCAAGGTCCTAAAAGAAGATGAAACAACTTTGTCTAAAGTTGAAATAGAAGAAAGTACGGGGCAAGGGATGCTTCTTTTAATCCTCATATGCACTGTTCTGCTGTGTACACATAAGTTTCAGTCCTAGATTTTTTTATGCAGCAGTCATAAAATTACCACATTGATTTACAATATTTTAGTTAAGTAGTAGCTTTCAGACTATTACCTAACCAAATTATAAACTACATTAAATTTTAAAACTATTATACTAAACTGGACAGTAATGTCCTTAAAATGGATATATTTTTAAAATCTAACTTTTCATTTAGTCATAAAAATAAATACATAAAGAGCGATGCAAACTTACTTGCTAAAACACTATGCAAGGTTCAATTCTCTTAAACTGTATAAACTGTTAAAGTGAATTGTTACACAGACTTAAAAAAAGTTACAGTTTGATATAAAATTAAACCGATGTTCAAATTTTTGCAAGGTGCCACCTCTTGGCTGGACTTTGATTCTTTCATTCTGCTCCAGTGTTAGCAGAACAATTATAACAGCACAAGAAAGCCATGGAACAGACTGAGAGGGAGAAGATCAAAGGAGCTCATATGTAAGATAAGATGGAAGGTGTCTAAGGTTTTGTGTGCTCTGATCATTCTCCAGTATTCATAAATTTTTTAACATTTTTTCAGCTCTTTTTGATTTTGTGTATTCAATTAATTTCAACAAAATGTGTTCTAAACACTTCCCAGGCATTAGGAGGGCAGGTGAGTCCTGAGCCTTCAGGGAGAGGAATATTTGCCCAGGCTGCTCAGTGTGCAGGTGTAGAACTGCCATTTCCTGGGGAAGCCACAATGCTGTTTTCTGATCTTCAGCTTTCTTACAGATGGAACAGGATGCAAGAATTAAATGTAGTGTACTAACCCTCTACGTTTCAGAGAGCATCTGAAACATTTCTGAGAGCATTTCTGTTGTGGTCAAAGGTGGGCCTTAAGAGATAAACACAGAGTAAAAATGAATGGCTGAGTATTTGACCAGCTCTGATATCAGTATTATTTAAAGTCCTTGCAGGTGCCACAGTTCTTTTGGGGGGTCTGCTCTGTGATTTTGTTCTCAGTGCAGTGAAAAATACCTCGGGATACTCTGCAATTCCCAGGTGATGCAGTGGTCACTGCAGTGGGTGGCAGTCTAATCCAAGAAAACAGGTTCTGCACCCCTGCTGAACGAAACCTGAGACATCACTGTTTAAAGAGCAAAACGATAAAGTATGATCTGATACACCAAGTAAATTCCTTGTATGCACTAACATCAGTGCAAAGAAAATTGAAACAGCAGGATGTGCTGGAGAAGGCTCGACTTTAATTACAATGAATGTAATACACGGGAATCCTAAATTACTACATTATTACAAACTTTAACACAACCTGCTAGCTCACTACATAGTCTTCACACTGATGACTTTTAAGCCTTCAAGGAAACAATAAAACCCATTTCCAGAAAATTGTGGCTAGAAAGCAGTTTTACAAAAAATTCTGGAAACCGGCTACTTACTTTAAGTGGAACATGAAATTATACAGGTTTAAGGGCTTGAATTATGGCCTAAGACACTCCTCTCAAATTACTTTAGAGGGAGATTCTCTGATGAGCATCTCCATAATACCAGTAGGTTTTAGTACCCTACCTAACAAGGTTCCATAAGAGAATATGGCAGTGCACTCAACAGCAGCACTTCAGATGGGTCAGGATGGCAGGAAGAAATTGGGATGGGGGAGGCTGCAGTACTAGTGCTGGAAAAATCCTTGTGAGACCTTTTGAAGGCAAGAGAGGTGGGTATCAATTAGCCTTTGATAGGAATGTATAGCACTGTTAGAGATCTAAGCACCAATTACTCAAAGAGAACAGACCCACAAAACCAATTACCTATGCAGGAGCGGGATGGAATTGATGGTGCTCCTGGAAAGTTCCCATCTTTTCCACCCAGCAATGCAGGCTTCTATCAGCACTAATGTCTGAACATTTGGAGAATATGATCTCTTCTGATACCCATCTGGAATAGGAGATGAAGGAAAGCTGCCTTTGGATGCAAGATGATCAGCTTATCTTAGGATATCCAGTAGCAGTTGTGGTCTTAGAAGGGAAATCAAGACCATTAAGCCCTGCTACTGAAATGGTTTTGTTCAGGCAGAAGCTCTGCTGATAACAGTGGCAATATCAGGGCTGGCCTTTCTCAGCAACCTGGAAATTGGAGGAACTGCTACCAGCATGTAACAGAGCCAAGGGCCAGTGAATAAAGCAAGCTCCTGCCAGTGCCTCTGTGTTTTGAAGGGAAATTCAAGGCAGTACAAACACAAGAAAAAAGACAAACTGCAACCTAGTGTGAAGTGTTGCACAGTCTCTCTCCTTGAACCCTCTCAGCTACCTCCCCTTTAAATCGGGGCTTTGCCTTTTGTATTTCAGGTTGAAGGCAAAAGCAGAGTTGAAGATCACAAGGAATGTCCTTTATAACGGCTACAGCAGCTTTCCCTACATAAACCAAGCATATTGTTCAACATCTGAAGGACCCCAAAGGATCAAAAGGCAGAAACCCGTATTACCTCTGACAATTCAGGAATGAAATAACTACAAGGTTTGCATGTAAACAGCTGCACTGGACCTCTCTTACAGCAGGGTAAAGTTTTTGAAAGGACTTCCTAAAACTAAACTTGCAATCAAGGTAAGAGCATTCAGGAATGCTTTCCAAGTAATGACTTTGAATTCCTTGCAAATTAAGAATGGAAATATTTACTATGTTTCCAATTTACACTTACATTTTTGCAAATAGTTACTTACAAGTTTCATTCTTGTAAATTCCATATTCCAAAAATCCATCTTGTGGATGTTTGGAGGAAACTAAACATGCCATCACCCAGAAATAAAGCCTGAGTGCTCCACCTGAGTTTGCTTTGTATAAATCCCGTTTTTTTCTGCATCAGGATGACTCTGGGTCTTTATTAGTTGAAAGGCTGGCAAACACCCAGGATTTGTGTGTTGTCCAGTGACACTGAACAACACAAACAGCTTTGTGTGCAGAAGTGACTCGGAAGGTGTGTCCCTCCTGGTGTGGAGGGAGGCACAGACACTCTCACAGGTGGTGGCTGCTGACAGCTCTGAGCGCTGGCAGTGTCCCCACGGGCTGTGTCCCCACGGGCAGTGTCCCCACGGGCTGTGTCCCCACGGGCTGGGCATCGCCACTCGCAGCAGCCAGCACAGCCCTGTGCTGCTCCCCTCAGCCAGCCCTAAACCACCCTTAAACCAGGGCTTCCCCAGCACGGGAGCCCTCACGATCCAGGGACGACTCCAGCTCTGATGGGAGCACCTCACCTGTCAGAGCAGGTGGTGATGTGTTTGAGAGTGAGGATCACCCTGTTCAGCTGCCCGTAAGTGCTCGGTGACAGAAGTGAAATGGGAGCATGAATTCATCCCTTCACCATGTGGATGTATGTGGCCATTACCGGGACTGTTCTGAAAAAAACGGAGGGTTTTTCTCAAACTTATTTTCCTCCTTCACCATGAAGCCTATTTAGTTTCTTTTAAAATTATAACTCCATCATTCCATGTGGTCAGATTAGACTAATTATTTTATCACTGCAAGCAATGCAGATTCTTTAAAAATAGTGATTTCTGGATTTATTTTTTGTAACAATACATCCAGGTTTACAACTGACAAATCTGATGTTTTTTATGGAATGAGGGCATTAGACAATTCCCTTGAAATAAAGAAAATTCCGCCAGCAGTAATCTTCCAGAGACTTTTTAATCATGTCATACTCCTGCCTCTCAGGTCCTAATGAAGAGGGGAAGGAAATTTGTCAAAAGCATCAGTTCAGATGAAGCTCCCATTTAAATGGGACCACACGAGGGATGGACTGGAGAAACATCATTAAAGCCTCCTTGAATCTCATCTCCTGCTACCCAATTAACTTAACTTTTGTCAAGGCCCTTCATTTCAGTTAAAAAAATAAATTGTCAGAATAAACATAAAATACATCTGCTCTATAGTACAATCTCACTGTACCATGACAAAGAAAAATGATGTTAGGTTACACTGATACTATTTTTACTACTATTATACTTTAAACTGTGCTCTGAACACGAGACATTCTGCTCTGAACGTGCAGAGCTGTGTTTTATCATGAACCCTGTTGAAAGATAAAATAACTCACAGTATTTGGATTTATAAGCACTAATATACAGACTGAAATCGGGGCAGAAAAATCATTTCCATTCAAATTATATTTCGTACAATGCCAAGTTCTGTTCTACAAGACACTACAATATGCAAAAAAGGATGTGTATCAACTATAAAAGGAAATCAGCATTGGAGGGGATGTAAGAAATATTTACTAATATTAAATTAGTTTGAATTTCAGAGTCCTAGATCTAAAAAATCTCATGTTCCATGCAGTTAAATTGTAAATCACAGAATCACAGAATAGTTGGTGCTGGATCTCTGGGGATCATCTAATCCAAACTCCAACCACAGTATCATTGCTACAGACTAAGGGATGCTGCTAGGATTAATCAATATAGTGTATTCTTTTCAAATAACACTATAAAAATATGCTACGAATTATTGTAAAATTAATTGGGAATAATTAATTTTATTGTTAAACTCAAGTGAAAAGAAACATTACAGACAGATCTTTTACGCCACGGTCACTAAAACTGTGATTACTGGATAGCCTATTTTCCCTACAGAAAAATTAAGCCCCCTTTAAAAATATAACTTTTTTAAGTTGGAGGTGCACTGAATTAATCTGCAGTGACACTGAGAAAAATATTTTTTTTCAGACATTCCTCAGGCAACATATGAACATATATTGTTATGTTCCCATTAAATTAATTCAGGCAAGGAGGAGCAGGTAGGCGATAACAAAGACCTCTGAAGGTGTCTTCCTCTGTCCACTGACCACAAAAGGTGACAAACTTTGGTTAAGTGCTCTTTTTTATGGCTAAGGGCAGGTGAACCTAACCCTGAGTGTCTGAATCAAATCCAGCAAGGATGGAAGTGGAGTTTGGAAAGGGAACTGCAAAAGTGAAGACACAACTTCAAAGCAGTTGGCATTCTCCTGAAACCTGTACAATGTTTCTGCTTCTTTCATTCTGCCCATCCACAAATCAAGAGTAATAATAAATTTTAAAACATTTTAATAAATATTTCCATGGCTGCATGGCTTTTATTATGTAAAATCAAAGACATTTCACCATTAGAAAAGTTCAGCTATATCATAATTGCCATGGCCAAAGATTTCTTTTCAACAAACAGGCCCTTGCCTTGTGTGAATCACTGGCATAATGTACTTGAAATCTGCAACAAGCATCCACACATGCTCTTGATTTAGATAAAAGAAACCCCCTGGCACAGTGTGGGTGAGTGCTGAGCAATATGGACCTCACGTGATGGCCCTGAATAGAAAGAGTGTTCCCGAGTCCACACACACAGAGCAGGTACAGAACTAGAGACAGGCTGGGGAGGAAACACTACACTGTAATCAGAGTTCACACAGCTTCAGACATCAAACCCCAACCTCCAAAACCCCCCAGTCTTCTCCAGTTCTCCAGATATCTGTCCTGACAATCCATACTCAATCAGAAATCTAAGCAGTGGCTGCAAGAACTTAGGATGTCGATACAGCTTTAGGATTTCATATATATTCTCATGCATATCAGTGAAAAGCACACCTGAACAAACCTCTTCTCTGTCGTTTACCCCTTTCTCATTCTCTAATTTCTAGACAAACTATTTTTACTTTATTTTGGATTAACCACTGCCAGGCAGTATCAGAAGATTTACACAGGTGCTTGGTCTAGGAGTCAGTAAAACTTCACAATTTCAGGTACAACCATAAAGACTCAGTCAGAATAAAGCAGACTAACCTTTGGAATTTTTAACTCAGATATGTCACATCTTCTCCAGAAATGTTTGTCTCGAATTCTGACAAGAAGGTCTGGTGCCATGCCTGACAGAGGAGAACCACCCTGAAACCTCAGCCTGACTGTTATAATTGGGCTAAGGATGTGACAGTCAGCAGGTGGGTTACATAATTCACCTCCTACTTGTCTCAGCTGTGGCACAAGACTAAAATCTGTTTGTTTCAGGGAAAATGGCAAGAATTCGCTTTGTCACCTACCATTAGGACACAGCTGAGTTTTGCCAGTTCATTCCACCACGATACCCTCTGTTCAGGAGGGGTGAACAGACAAGATAACTAACCAGAAGGAATGTAGAAAAAGCATTCATTATCTATCAGTGCCATGCCTCGGGCAGCTCAAGAAATCAAAGTGTCCATACGGAATGTTTCTGCATATGATACATCCATCTAATTAACAAAGGGAGAAAGCTCTTGTTTGTTACTTAAACCAGTTCTGTAACACAAAAATGAAATTACTGTTGTTAGGGAGTTTGCTCTGTTTGAAAGCAATTTTCAAAGGGAAGTTTCAGAGAAAAATCTGCCCTTCATTTCTTCCAGATGCAACCATTTGCTCTCCAGGCTGCTGCTGTCAGTTTTTCCTGCCTCTGCTTTCCAGCCACTCGGGGTCTCCTAATTCCTGCAAATGTGCCCTGAGAGTATTTCTTCCCACAAGTTAGGTTCTCCTAATGCTTTCTCAGAAATATCCAATGCACTAATACGTTTTGCAGACCCCAGACAGTGACATTTCCATTATCATACATCCCTGTTGTCCCTTCCTAATCATCATTCACGGTCCCTATTCGGAATTCACCTCATTGGTAGCTCACAGCTCCATCTCCTGTGTTTTGGCCACAAAGATTCTGTGAGCGCTGCAGATAAGAATTTCCTTTACTCACACTTTGATTATTTCTGCCTCTTGTCTGTGTCCAAAAGGTTCATCTGATTTGACCCTCTTTTGCTCTAGGTAATTTGGGATTTTGGTCTGTCCTTCTAAGGGCACTGGCTCTTATTTTGAAACTAATTTTTTCCGTGTCTGAGATTCTGTATTTTATAACACTTTTTTTTCTATCCTTTTTCTTCACTTTTCTTATACACATTTTTTTTTTCTTTCAGGACTTCCAATTCTCATTCTGTTCTTGAATTTAGTTTAAATACAGTTCTTTCAAAGCAGATCTCTGTAATTCTTTCTCAATTAGCTCATAATAAAAATAAAGAAAAAATAATTTAAAAAATATCAGGAAGTCCTAACTCTACAACTTCTAATCTCAGTCCAGCATGTTGACTGACTGTGGGTAAATGAGACAATGAGCAGAATCATCTGATTAAACTCTGAGCTCACATAGCTTCATTTACCACATGGGGCTAATACAACTGGCTGCCCAGCTGAGTTTTCTTTAAGAACCTTTCCACTGAAGGAGTGTGAAACAGCATATGTGAGGACTGAGGATTACATTCCCCCATGAAGCACGGACTGTGAAGATATTTAGGAACTAATCATCTCGTGCATACCTGTGGATAGAAACTTCTCTCCCAGATGCACATGCTGGTATATTGGAATGCTTCTTTTTAAGTGACCATATAAACAGATTTAAACTACACTCATTCTTTCTTACTTCTTTTTTTTCCTGGGCTGTAGAACATCTGACTTACAGATTTTTTTTGGCATACAAAGGACAACTAGAAACTCAACCATTCTTTGTAAATGTGGCCCACCTGTGTGGGGTTTGGTTTGTATTTGGTTATAATACTTATGATTTTAGTCTAACTGCTGATATAGTACATCTAATATTTTCCTGCTCAGCATTCCAGATTCTATTGATTATTCTGGGGAAGATAAAAGGTAAAGCCACATTTGGGCTCTCATGCCTTTCCTTTCAGCAATGCTTTGCGGACTAAAAGTCCAGTGAACTCTCTGTGCCACTTGTGAAGGCACAATCTGTTAAATACTCATCACTCCCCCTGTCAACCAGCACCCAAATTACCTGCTCTGTGTCATTTCCTCCTGCCTTATAAGCACTGACATATTCTAAGTCTTTTTAAACTTAGAAGTGATTGTCTAGGGAAAGGAGCAATTTCTGGTGTCATTTCAGCTACTTGCAAACTGAATCTTCAGAGGCTCCTCTGCCACCAGTGGTAAGATAAACAATGAGACCTTGCAAACATTTTTGTCAAGACAGTCTTGATGGTTAGTTCATGAATCCTTAGGATCCAAATGATTCTGATAAGCTTTTTCAACATTTATTACTATTTCAGGTCTCTGTTACAAGTGGGACATCCTAGTTTGTTATTCTGTCTTTTTCTCTCTCACATGAATAAATTACAGGGTTCTGCTTCTTATCACAGGAAACATTCCACTGATCATCTGGGGAACTCAAAATGTTTTTTTCAGTCTATAAATTATTCTTATAGAAACTCTCATAACTAGCAAGACAGTTGGTTTTGTTTGGGGTTTTGTGTGTGCCTTTTTTAACAGCATTTGTCTAAAACAATCACATGTGGTCTATCAGATTTTAGTTTTGTCATTGGAACTGTCAGTCTTTCATAAAACATAATTTTAAACACATATGCACACACACAATAAACCCTTTGCAGTGTCTTGGCCAATGAGTGTGAATGACAAATATACCTGGCTGCTCTCCTATGGTGTTTTCTTAGTGCTCATTGGGAGAAAAAGTGATTTCATGGTGGAAGGTTGGAAAATGACCTCTTGTAATGATGAAATTTGCATAAATAAATGCTGATTGCACAAAACGAGTAATGTGCAGTGAGCATCATCACAATAAGTTGTCTCCTACTGACACAGAGTCTAAGTTAGAAGCACACAATTATGCAAATCAAACTAATGCCAGTTTCTCATTACTGTCGTGGTGGAGGCAAACACACATCCTCCCCAGACAGCTTGAGCCGGGCCACGAGCCAAAATGTTTGCCTTTGCTGACAGAGCAACTGAGTCAACAAAAATAGGATATAATAATCATACATCAGAGGAATCCATAGCAGGGCAGACCTGAAACTTAATGGACCGTGAATGTGTTGTCTGCAGAGAGGCCTTTCTCTGGTATTGACCCACAGTGCTTCCACTTGTGCCAATTTTATAGAAATAGATTACAGAAGCAATTGCTTTTTGGAGCTGAAATGTCTGCAAAACAGTCTATTAGCTTTCCTTATAGCAGATGAGATGACATTTATAAATACTTAAATAATGTCACATATCCCACGTTTAAAAACTTCCCAGAATAATTCACAGGCTGCTTGTGGTTTCCTGATCTAATGTTTATGTGAAGTCTCATTATGACACCACTGGGATTTTCAAACAATGCCACTTTTCTTGTGCCATCTTAAAAACATTCAGACATTCTATTTTTCTTTTAAAAAAAAAAAAAAGAGCAGCAATTACCATTAATATGAGGGACTGAATACAAAAAGATGATATCTCCACTCAGAGTGATGCTAACCCTTGTGAGCACGCACGGCACCGGTACAGTGACTCACTGGAGAGGGCTACAATTCCAAGGAAAGCACAGCTATAAGTGAAAATGTGTAAACACCCAGATCCTCGGCCTTCCTTCACCTCTGAGTCCACAAACAGTTTGATGGGGTTAGTCTGAAAACGTAGGGGGGAGAGTCCAAGTTAAAAATTGGTGACAAACTTGTGAAAAAATGGAAACTTGGTTCGATGAGGGCCAATATTATGCATATCAGCAACAGAATTTTAGCATAGGAGGTGTGTATCTGTGTTCCCTGTCAATCATTTGCTAACTGGTGCCAATTTCAAAACATTGACAGAAAATTTCCAAGAGATTTTCTAAATATTTCATGAAGCCAGGTTACTAAGCAAGGAAAAGTAGTTCTGTGAAAAAATAAATATTAAAGAAAAACTATGTATACATCCTAATTTTAGGAAAACCTTCAAAAGCGGTCCCACAGTTTTCTGACCCCCAAGACCACCAAACAGCTCTAGGAGAGCAGGCTTTATGGGCTGTGCTTGCAGCCCTGGGCAGGTGTGCTCTGTGGGGCACCCAGCACCCCATCCCTGTCAGCACAGACCCACTGGCATTCTCTCCCAGCCATATGAATAATAGAATTGGCCACAGTTCTATGATCAGAAAGTGGCCCCAGGGTATTTCCTTATTCTGCTGGACAGCTTCATAGCAGAGATTTTATCGTGGCAATTTCCACCTGTTCTCAGAAGTTCTGAAGTCTCCCCACAGAATCTGTACTTCTCTTCTTTATTTTCATGCTGCCAATTTAAAACTGCCAAGTTTCACCCTGGCTTTAATACTAAAGTTTATCACAGAGCATGCATACTGCAGTTTGCTCTTGCCAGGGTATGGACATGTCAGCACTCCTGTCCACTGCCTCTTTCTCACTGCAACTTCTGCTCTCACTTTTCAAACCTGTTCTCCTCAATTCAAAGATGTTCAATGGCCAAGAGGATCTTAAAATAAAGATGCTCAGGCAAGGACTGGCTGGAGAGAAACAAAAAGGAAACTTGGCTCTACTTAACAGGCAGGTAGCATTTACGAGGCTTCTGGTGGATGGCATATCCTTTCTGTCCCCCCAAAATGCTTTCTGACATCTCGAGCTTATAACAGACATGTCCAGCTAAGTGAGCTTTACCTTGCTCGTGTCCTATCGATCAGTGAATCCATAACGAAAGACAGCAGTGTGATCCAATAAAAAGGAAGAGCCATTGAGATGGATGGCTGCAGCTAAAATGCAGTTTCATCGGGACACTTAGTGCAAAGAACTGCAGATTCATGTCAGGCAGGGCGTAAGTACCCCCTTCAAAGCTCACTGCTGCAAACACAGATGACCTGCCTTCACAATATATGTTTCTGTATTGATTTTCATAGTTTCAGAACAACAGGAAAATCCAAGTGAAAGTTTCTTTGCAGAATAGTAAAAATAATTTACGTTCTTCTTTTGACTCCATCTCTGTATTTTGCTTTACAGTTCACAGTACAAGTGCTTATTTTAAAAATTCATTCGTGACTCAGAAAGAAAGCCCAGAGTTGAAGAACTTTGGGAGTGCAGAGCAAGAAATGAGCCACAAAATGAAATGAAACAAAACAAAAATGCATTAGGATTTAGTGGTAAGTCATTACACCGCCAAGTTTGTATTTTAAACACAGACACACTGGTTGTTCTGGTAGCTTATAACACTATAAATCTAGCAGCAATATGAAGAGGAAAATACGTTGTGAGGATCCTCTTATTACAACAGGGTAACACTGGCTTCTTGTGTCTTTGTTCCTAGTAATCAGCAAGCTCCTGACACCCACCTAAAATAGCTTTGCTGGGTACAATAAACCCATGGGTTTAATATTCTTCATGTTTATGGCCGAGGGGCTTGCCTAAGTGACATAAATGCTTACACACTTCTCCTGCAGCGTTATGCTTCCAGCACCACACGTCCAGCTTGAACACATAGTTTTCCTGCTCTCCTTAAAAATGGAAATTGTAACAGAAGGGGCACAGCAGTTACTCACTGTGAAACGCCTACACGTGTCAAAAGGTCCTGTCTGCCTCTGCCTCTCCGCTGGGAAGGCACTGAAGATCCGTGTTGGACAGAGCCAATCAAGTAACGGGACTTGGGAATTAGATCTGAGCTGCCTGGTAAACACACTGTTATTCAGGATTATTATTTCAGGCTATCTCAAGAGTCAGGCAAATATAACCTAATTTGTTACAGTTGCTTTACAGTTTCAAACATTCCTTCATTCTCATGACACTTACTTTATTTGTATTTAATTGTACTTACGGGGTTTGGGGTGTTTGTTTTTGGTTTGGGTTTTTGTTTTGGTTTTTTTTGTTTGGTTGGGGTTTTTTTAATAAAAAGATAAGATAATCTGTGGATGTCACTAACCAGAAGAATAACATTTCTTATTGTGACAGCAATCCAGTCTCCCTTAAATGCTTTTAAGAAGCAGAATTACTCCAAGAGCTCAGACTATCTGTACAAGTTTGTGTTTCCTGTGCCTACCCCAGATGCCTGATTTGTTGCAGTAATGGAGCCAGTTATATTTTATAGCCAATAGACTGGCTGTCGTCTCTGAGCAGAAAGATGACTTTTCAGAACACAAAACATTTGAGGACAATTTCTCCTAGTAGTTCTCAAAGGACTGTTCAGTGTGTTGGTCTGCCAGCAGTTTTTGCTGTGTGGACCTTAAGAACAAACTAAAAGCTCCACGAGAGTGAAAGTGCAATTTCTTTTGATGCTGCTGAGGAACATTAATGAAAAATTGTGGTTTAAGGTACAGAAGTGTGGAACTTTTCTCAATTCTGCTTGCAGTGGCGCAGGACTGTATGTTAAACTCCTTGCAGTCTTCACGAGCTGACATTTTTACAGCTCGCCCTTTTCTGACTGCTTAAGCAGTCTCCAGCACTCAGAAACAGTCAAACCCATCACTCTTACTCCTGCTCAGCACAGAGATCTACACGATACCCTCAAAAGACGTTCACAGAAATTGAAACTCATAACCCTATCAAACTGGAAAAAGGAATCACAGATCCAGCTGAGACACTACTTATGGCCCACCACACTCTTCTTCCCACACATAGTAACCATTCAAAGAAAGAATTTACACATTTTGTACCAAACTAAATTCATAAGATAAATAAAAAGAAAGAATACAGTTATTAGCAGGAAAACGTCTCCACAAAATGGCGCCTCCCCAATGATCCCTGAGCCTTCACCCCCATGCAAGATTTGCAGAACACCTTCCAGAGCTAATCCAGGAACTCAATAACTAATGGATACTAAAAATTATGGACTCAATAAAGACATTAGTTTTATGGCCCATTACAGCCTTCTTACTGTACATCCTACTGATCTCTCTCCACGCACCGGTGCTAAATCACGGTTTCTGTCTCCACTCCACAGGAATTCTCTTCAGCTAACAGTCATCCATACAAAAACCCCTTTCTCTCAAGTTGTCAAATCAATTAACACAGTTAAGTTACACTAAAAACAATTGTTTCTGTCATTAGCTGGGAGTTTACTGCTTCTACAGCCATACTTCCTCAGCTACTTTAACTTAGACAAAAGGAATGCTGTACTGAAGGGAGAGTCTTCATATTTTTACTCCTCCTCTGCAATTTCTTCACTTTCCACTTATACCACAGAATTCAATTGTTCTGGATAAAAGCGACTTGAGAAGATGGGACAGTTCACAACAGTCCTGGCCTAGGAAAGACACGTGAAAAGCAGGCGGCTGGTCAGAGCAGAGAGCACCTGAGGCGGGAAGGGAAAGCCGGTTCCCTGAGGGCAGGGCAGCCCTGCGGCTCCCTCCCAGCTGAGGGGATGCTGAGGGCAGCACCACCAGCACCACCAGCACCACCAGCCCCAGCTCCCTCCCAGCTGAGGGGATGCTGAGGGCAGCACCACAGCCCAGCCCAGCCCAGCTCAGCCCCATCCAGCACCAGCAGCCCCAGCTCCCTCCCAGCTGAGGGGACACCGAGGGCAGTGCCACAGCCCAGCCCAGCCCAGCATCATCCAACACCACCCAACACCACAGCCCAGCCAACACTGCCCCCAGCTGAGCACACCATGGCCACAGACAAGGCCTGGCTGCCAGAGTGCCATGCTGAGAGCAATGCCATCCCTGCCACCCTGACAGCAATGCCATCCCTGCCACCCTGACAGCAATGCCTGCTCTGCCACCCTGACAGCAATGCCATCCCTGCCACCCTGACAGCAATGCCATCCCTGCCACCCTGACAGCAATGCCTTCTCTGCCACCCTGACAGCAATGCCTTCTCTGCCACCCTGACAGCAATGCCTTCTCTGCCACCCTGGCAGCAACGCCATCCCTGCCACCCTGACAGCAATGCCATCCCTGCCACCCTGACAGCAATGCCTGCTCTGCCACCCTGGCAGCAACGCCATCCCTGCCACCCTGACAGCAATGCCATCCCTGCCACCCTGACAGCAATGCCTGCTCTGCCACCCTGACAGCAATGCCTGCTCTGCAAAGGACAGACTGCCACGGATTTCCACTGCAGTTTAGTTTGCACAAACACTCAATCTGCATTTCCAGCTCCAATTCTCTCTCTCCAGTGCATCTCAGTCAAAAAACGTCTGGATAATGACATGAGCTCTCCAGTCTGTTGGCCATCAAGACAAGCTGGCCACGGTCACTCCAGTTAAAACTCAGAATCCTTTTTTAACAGCTGTATCACGAGAGGATTGGGCACAGTCTTTAAGGTGACATGTACTGACTTGGTCAAAACACAAAAATGTTTAAAAAGGGGGTAAGAGGGGATGGGGGGAGGGAGTGTAATTTTAGGATAGGAATTTCAGTTGTGCAAGGAAATAAGGTAATTTAAATTACTTTTTTAATTAAAAGGTGATTGGCTGAAAGTATCACCTCTGAAGGCACAGCCCTGAAGGTGATGAAATCATGGCCAAAGCATATCAGAGCATAATATATAAACAACATCTGTACCTAATCACATAGGCAGGACCAATACCTGATCTGTTACATTCAAATAAAGCCTTCAAAGGTCAAGATGTACGTTGCAAAAAATTGCTGGAAAACATCTAATAAACCCTGAAAGATCAAAGGTGGCAGAGATATAATTTCCATTGCTTTTCTTACCAGGTCCAAAAAAAAGAAAATATTTGACTGATATATATACTGGCTTCACTGTGGTTGCAGAACAACTAAGGAAATTGTTGGTGTTGCCTATTCCTAATTCTGTGAATAATTACACAAAAATTTCATTTTTAGCATTTGATTCATGACAGAGATACCAGTGACTTGTGAGTGCAGCACATGAACAGAGCTAAGAACAATCTTTTCAAGAACAGTGCCAAAGAGACTGTTTAATTTTGATATACCTACAAAAAAATAAAGTACTAAAGTAGCAAGATATGCACAAAAGCAAGCTATTGAAAACCTGTCGTTTTGGTGATCAAATATTGTTAATATTTTAACTCTCCCCTCCTAACATTTTCCTCCTGTAGGGAGGAAGCAGAGCCACCGAATAAAACATTTTGCATATTAAAGCTACTTAGGGACAGAGCATTTTATCCTCTGTTTGGTACTTTCTCAGACATCACATGCCCCCCCCAACATTTCCAAATGGAAATTCTGAACAGTTCTTTGAACTTGGAAGTTTGGGAAGTGCATTGCCTAACACCAGTTAGTAAATGATGCACAATACATTCAACATATTATTACTATGAGAATTACTATGGGCTTCAAGGCTACGAGTTGTGCTTAAAAGTATTTCTTTGCTGCTCTAAAATTCTGAAGAAGCATCCCAGCCTGTCTATCAACAGCTGCACCCAACGTGCTCTCATGGTCTTGCTGGGGCACTGCCTTCTTGACAGCAACGCTGAGAGGAGCAACACGAGAATGACCTTCTGTGAGATCATTTATTCTGCCCTTCCTCACCATCCTCACCTCTGGGATTCCTCTCAAATGATGCACCAAAGTAATGATCCTGTGTCTCCACATAGCCATGTTTTTAAGCAGGTTAGTTAAATTGTTTAAAGTAAAAAACTAATTTAAAAGGTAACAAAGAAAGCAGAGTAAGAACCATGAACGCCGCACATTTGCATGATGTACAGTGCCTCCTTATTAAAATAATTTCTTTGCTGGCCAAGCACTCCAAAGAGGTGGTACTATAATTGAGGTCATTCAAGCTGCTTGAATGAAAGAAACTTTACATGATACATAAAATCCAAACTGGGATATTGAGATGGGGGAATCAGCAAAAAGACAGAAACAGAAAAAACACTGTATTTTTTTTCTTCAAAATAAAAATTATTTGATTGTGAAGCTATAATTTTTTATTCCTCAAACTGTCCTGGTAGTAAAATTATAGACTAAAAGACAAATTAGCAGTGAAAGAATCTCTCAATCCTGTTCTGCCTCTTCTTCCCTCAGTTCTTTCACTCCTTCCTCTTTACCAGCTTTCACACAGACACCTGAGTTCTTCTTTCTGACTCACATGGTCATGTGTTAATCTCAGTTTTCATTACATTAACTTCTTTTTGCTGTTCCCATGGTCTGTTACTTTCTGCCTGGTTCCTATGAAATAATGAGGAGTCAGTAGGGGAAGAGGATAAGCAATCGAAACCAGAACTACAGTCATCAGCAGGAGCTCACTTCTTCCTCTCGCCTTCCCAACAACTGTTACCTCCTCATGTTCTGATTCCACTGGATGATCAAGACAACAAATGTCTGGTTAGAGCTCAGGCCACTGGAAAACCCTGGCTCCATTCATTTCAGTCCTTCATCAAGTCATACTCATTTCACCCACCTCCCTGCAGTCTCCCAGCCAGCACCTTGTGATGGAGGGAGAAAAGGAAAAAAGATCTCTGGCTCTGCCACACGGAACTGCCCCGGAGCAGCGACTGAAACCAAGAGCTTCCTCTCTTGCTGGCACCATCCAAATCTCTGGGTCACAGAGCCAGGACCTCCTAGGCTCTCTTTTATTCAGTCAGTCTTTCGATTGCTTTTGTTGTGTGTGTTTGTTGAGGTTTGTTTCATTTTTGTTTGTTGGGGTTTTTTACCTTACTGTACCAGCCTTACAAGTTACCTGTCCCTGCAACAGTGGGCAGTCTTACAGTCGGGTCAAGTCACAGGGATGTGAAAAGACCTGAATGGGACCTCAGATTCACACCCTGCATATATGCATTTACCAATGATACATTCTTTAAAAGGAAATAAGTGACCATCGACTTCTAAAAAGGAAAATACATCTTAAAAGAAAAGCATAGGCATTTATCTTAAAACCAGTATTCCAAACTGAGAAAACTGTGTGAAAATAGGTGTCTGATATATATTCACCATTAATCAGTTTTGTTATTGGTTACTTTCCATGAGTTCTTGTTCCCTCTGCATCCTATTAGGAGCTGTCAGACTCTGCAGCAACACAGAATCTGTGTACTTTCTTAGAAGACTCTAGCTAAGGGGATCTAAATGGTTTATTGCATTTCAGTTTGAGTGTTTTGTTTCTGTCTCTTCATTGGCATGATGAATTCCTTAATTCTTTTGTGGTTTTATTGGTATTTAACAATCTATATTTCTGGTTGTTGCTGTGTCAGATTAAAGGTGCTGAAATCCTTGCCTCAATGAAATCATTGCAAATTGCACCTGGGAAGAATGAAAACCTAAGCTGAGAAAATACGTCAAAAGGATAAGCAAAGATTGTAGGGAAAATAAACTCAAATTTGAGCTGCAGATTTCAATTCCACAACTAAACATTATGGTACAAGTACCAGGACTTGAGTACAGTTGTTCTTGATTTATAACAGTACAGGAAAGATCAAGATACCACCTCACAAAATTGTTTTGGGGAGATGCTTTTAGGATCTGAAAGTACTTCAAGATTTTACCTCATTAACATCCATTCTAAGCAGAAGATCTTGGCAGTACATCATAAATAGGAAATTACCTGTACTCACTCATGTGCCTGTTTTTCAAAACAGCCTGACAGCTGCAGAGAGAATGGTGATCTATTTGTCATACTGCATGTTAAGCTGGTCAGCTAAACATGTGAACCATAACACACTGATGCCTGTTAAAAAAGCATGTGCCTCAAATTAATCAGCTGACATCCAAAATATTGTATTTTATTGTATTAACACTTTATAAATAACAGCCGCTATTTCTAGTGAGTTCTTCCATGCAACTCGAAAATGTCATTAGCCATGTTTTGGCTGGGTTCTTTGTCTAATTTCTACCGCTAAGGTGGCAAAAAGGTTATTACAAGTAATAGCAAATTTAAAGTTTTATTAGCAGTAAACTGCAGAAGCTAATGGTGATGCCAACACTAGATAAAATCATTGTCACAGTTAATTTTGAACTCTTTATTTCAAACTTAATAATAGGAAACTCAATGGAGAGGATATTACACGGCCCATATCACTCATGAGTGCCGCAGGCCTGAGTAACTTGTTATTTTGCTCATGAGTGAAATAAAATGCAGATTATACTGCCTGCTCTCAGGGGCACTGCTTTAATCGAGGGTGCAGGCACGGTGCTGGAGGAGTACCAAGTAGGTTTCATTTCCTCAGATGTTAGAGGAAAGATCTTTGTGGTTCTAACTGTGGCTTGTCAAATCACCTCTCCACTATTGTTGCATTTTAAAAGTTCTTTCTGTTCCTTCTTAGATCTTAAAGAGTGACTAGGGGTGTTTTTCACTTTTGTCAGGGATTATGTGAAACTGCTCCTGTCACATGCTGTGCCTGTCCCCTCTGCCATTCATCTGCTTGGGAAGACAAGGGAGGATCTGTACCTTAGTCAGCCCTAACCATGTCTGGCAGCCACCATGAACTGCTTCTCTGCCCCGGGACAAACTCACAACCAGAAGGATATAACACAAGATATACTCCTCCTCCTTACCTTACATTTACTCAGAAAATAGGTGTTTCCATGAACTGATTGATAGCACATGGGAATTTCTATGCTTGTTCTAAAGTAGATTTCTTTTCCATTCACCTACTTATTGTTCTAATGCACTGGGTGCCATAAATCACAACGTCCCCTATCTTGATTTGGGAAAGCTATCTTCATGATTATCCCAAAGCTAACCTTGCCTTTTTATATACTGTACCACTAGCTAGCAATGTCTGGCTTCTAATCAAACTGCGTTTTCCCCATACTTGCTAAAGCTTGCAACTTCTTTTCTTGAGCCAAAAGTACACATGAAATACAAGCCAGTAAGTCACCTATCACTGAAATCAGCAGAAGGACTTATATGGCATTAGCAGACTTCAGATGAGGCCTTTAAATATAAAGGATAGTAAACTACCTTTTAATTTAGGAACGTGTAACAGAAGAAAGTGTCCTACACCTTTTAACCAACCACAGTCAGGACTATCACCGTGGCACCTCTAGACAATTTCTGATGGCATTCCTGCAAGATTACTGACGATTCATTGACCTGCATTATCAGGCTCCACACCCAGCACAGAATCGCCAGGAAGTTTTTTGCAGCATTACAATTTTGAAAGTGTTTGACAAACTGCAATCCTGACAACAGGCAGCTGCAAGCACAATGCACTGCCACGTCCAGACGCTCCAAGCAGCTCTCCTGTCAGTGGCACAGCTACATTAGCGAGCTGCTCCTCTCAGAGACAGCAGCTGCAGGGGTAGCATGCACTGCTCAGTGTGGACATTGTGAGGGACCACTTCTGATGTGCTGAGAGTGAAAAATGAGGGGCTGAGAGAGTGCATTTTTGTTTGTTTCAGAGTTTTTACTCAAACTGTTTCTCTAGTGCAACTGAAAGGAGAATGTGGAAATCAAATCCCACACTTTCAGAAAGATATACAATAGCAATACTGTAATAGCTACTTCCTACATCTCTGGGAGCCTATGTTAAGCCACTAAGTAATTAAGTGCAATCAATCCTTGATAGCTAAATTAGTCCTAAAATTACAATTCAGATTTCTCCCGAATTAACTACTATAAAATTATTTTTACTGAGGAGACTATTTAAAGCCCTGTTCTGAAGAGCCCATTAAGGTTTTGTACACCCAGCACACGGGCATTGACCCAGGACGACCCATCACCCTTCTAAATAAAACCTTCCCATTTCTGATGGCACAAAGGACCATCTTTGGCAGCCACACCAGCATGAACCTCACACAGCAGGAGTGTGTGCTCATAACCCATCCTTCCCAAAAAACACTCCTTCTGTCCCCACCAAGTGGAGGAGATGACAAAGAAGATCTCCTGTTCAAAATGCCTCTCCTGAAAGACAAGACACTGACACACCAGAAACCAAAATTTTTCCTTCTCTAAAAAGGGACGGAACAGAGTTTAAGAGGTTACCATAGTTTCATCTTCTTAAATTAAGAGAGAGAATTTAGTCAAGAAAAAATTGAATCCATTGTTAAGAGTTCATTTTACTTTTCTTTGGTGACATGTGCTTTTCTTTGGTGACAGGGACTTCGTGCTTTCAGTGCCTTGTTTCTCTTGGGACCTATTGTAGACTCCAAAAGATAAAAGAAACCTATTGTTCAGTAAACCACTGAACAACGTAAAATCGCACTGGAGCACAAGTTTCTTTGACAGGCTGACCTCAAGAAGAGATTTTAGTTATTTCTTTTCATTTTCTTTACTGTGGCTTTGGTGTTTTAGGCTAGGCTATTGATTTTGTGGCAACAGTGAAATCATAATTTTAATTTCAAAGATGACTGTCTTATTACATGTCTGTTTCTGAAGAGTTACATGAGAATTTAAGCCTTACTACCTTAAACTTTACATCTGCTTCCCACTTTCAGGTCTAATAAAGCCTTTCAATTTGCTTTTCCCTTTTTTCCTTTTTTTTTTGATCTCACCTAACCATGTGCTCAAGCAGAGGGCTGTAGATCATTTCCTCTTAGTTCTGAACTGATTCAAAGCACTTGCCACGTGCATCTCTTCAGCACCGAACACCCCGTGCCCAGCTCTTACCCCCAGGTTCAGAGTCCTGCTCATCAAAAAACACAGGAAATGCTGAACAGAATTTTCCAGCCATCTTTGATCTGAGTGCAGCCCAGAGGGTGGGTGAGGGGAGACAACACAAAACCCAGAACGTTGCCAAGGCAGGATTTAGAAATACAGCGAGGAAAAATTGTGTGGCCAATATCCAGGCACACCGATCCCTGTCACAGCACTAAGAGGAAGAGCAGAGAGGATTTTTGTCAGAATTCTTTAAAGCAGTTCTTATTGCAATTCATAAACTTCAAAATCCTAAACTGAATTCAGATAATAATTCCTGCTAAGCACAAAAAACTACATGGCTTTCACCAAACACTTCCACTTCTTCCTCAGAAGTATTCTCTTATTTTGCATGATTTTAGGATAATTACATGATTTTACAATAATTACATAGCACAAATTTTTACAATACTAAAGACTCTGTTTCTCCCAAGGACCATATGCTAACTAGAAAAATGTCAAAAACATGGAACATCAAAGGGAAGAAAAAGAAACCAGCAAAAACAGCCAAGCAACCAAAATCCCCAGTTCACCTGTAAAAGCACTGAAGGTCTTTTTCTGACAAAGGTATTTTCTCAAAGATTCAAGACCTGACTTTCCATAAAGGACTGGAATGATCAGCAACAACAGAAATGCTCACAAAGGTCTGAAAGTTGGGATTAAAAAAAGAAAGATGTGAAGAGGATGCCAACCTTACTAATGTCAACAACTGCCTTTAAATGTAAATAAAATTCAGATAAATAATTTTTTTTTTTAATTTTTATTATTATTTTTGCTGTATAAGATCTGTAAGCAAGGAATTAAGATCACTATAATGCTCAGAGTTGCAGCTGATTTTGGACTGGAAGCACTGAAATGTTTTTCTTATACTTTTCTGTTTAGAAGTAACAAAAAAGCAAAATAATTAAAATATTACTTTTATCAGAAGTTAATTTGTTGAAGCCATCTGTCTTATCATTTAATTGTAAATACAAATTATTCTCGGTGGACATTTATTAGATATTTTAACCCAGCAGAAGAGAGAAAAAGACAGAGAACTCTTTTTCTGTAGTTAAATAGAAATACTATAAAATAAATTTCACAAGCCACTGTTTCTTCAGTCACTGCCTAATTTACTGACTACAGTGAATATCTCATACCATTAAAAACAGGGGAATATGTTTAAGTTTATATCTGTATTTCAGTTAAGTTCAATGTGTATTATGATAACTTTTTTTGCCTGAGGTACTTCCACTGCATAGGAAAAGAAAATTTATTTTTATTTTTCACTCGAGTTTTTCTGTATCTTTTTGCATTAATATTAAACATAACTGCCCCAGTTTTCTCTCTACTATTTTCTAGTTGCCAGTTTCAGACCAATAACCCAGAATTTGGGCACCGCTAGAGGGTTATATGAGCATTCTACTGAATTTTAAGTCAACTTAGTCATATGAATCTTAATTACCATGTTAGGAAACATACCTCCCTAAGAAATCCTTTGTGGTAGAATCAGAAAGGAGAAGTCAAAAGAAAATTTTAGCAGTTTCCATTCACAGTCCAAGCAACCTTTTCAGTTTTTGACAGCAAGTACTTTACTGTTTACTGCCTTATGTCACTCAGTGTGTTTTGAGCAAAATAAATATAGCCCCCACAAACCAAAAATCAAAACAAAACCAGGAAAAAGATCACGCAACCAAAACCAACCATCCAACCAAAAAAGAACAAAGAACAAAAGGCTGGGAAAAGAAATAATCATTATCATGTCCATTTTTCAGTTGAGAAAGTGGAGCAGAAAATTTGGGGGATCTCAGTAACAATGCAAATGCACAGAAACAGATCTGAACCCCAAATCCCTGTGTACTGATGTATCTCAAATTTGTTCTCACATTTGAATCTGGCCCAGGCTTGTGTGCGTGGCCAAAACATCCTTGAATTACTGGGACAAATATCTAACTTTGCAATGAAACACAGGGGTTTGGTTTAATCCCTAATTTCAATGAACAGTTAAGTGGCCCCTGGATAAAACAAGATGTGCACCAGTTCTGGGAGCACGCAGCATTCACGCTCTGGGCAGAACTGTGTGGGATGGCTTAAGCAGCAGCTAACAAAAATGGCCAGGTTTGCTGTGTTCTCCCCACAAACTGCCTTTCACAGCCCATTCATTTGTTGCAGTAATCCCCAGTATTAGACACGTAAATTCTTTACAGTCAGTTAGAATACCCTCTGCATTACACAAGTTCATGATTTTGTTCTCTGCTAACCAAACAGTTTCTGGGTTTTCAGGATGCTGTGCCTTCACAGCACCAGCACTGCTGAATTTCAGCCTCTCTCAGACTTAAAAGTATCGATTTTATTCAGTCATCAGCCCCTGGGTAACATTTGTGGATTGGAATCCTAACAAGTAAGAAGCTGATGGTTGCTATCCAGTGTGGTCATTATCACACCCTTTGTCAAGAGTCTAGAAATCACTGATTCATGCTCTGATTTTCAGGCAGGATTGGTTCTACTCAGACATCAGTGATGTCCAATTCTGTGGCAGTTTCAATCACAGCTATCCACCCAATATCCAGAGGGAAAAAATAAAAAAAAATAAAAAGAAATCAGTTCTGCTACTAACACAGTCCTTAAGTGCTGCTCTCTGCAAGGTGTCCAGACCTAGATTCATCTTCAAGTGACTCTCATCTGTGCTCAAATACAGCAGTTGACCTCTTGGCAGTGAAATATCAGGGAGTCAGCATAAACGATGCTCAGACACTCACTCAGTGAAAACTCCAATCATCTGTCACACAGAGCACTCCCTGGGCACTGCTGCGAGTTCCCAACCAGCCGAGGTCAGGAGTCAGCTCCTCTCGGCCCATTTCAAAGGTGCCTTCAATTGCCTTCCACACGTGCCTTTGCTCCTCAGGCATCTGACACAGGTGCCATTCCTCTTTATCATGGCTCTCCTTCAAAAACAGATTGCTGTCTTTAAACTTCTAAGGGTAATGGTCCACCATCATTTAAATTATTGGGGTTTTTTTTACAGATCTGCCTGTTTTCACTTGTCCATTGCAATTTTTGAGTAACAACATTTAGTGGCTAATTATGATTGTCCCTCACTCTATGCTGTCAAAGCCACCCTCAGTTCTGAATCCGCAGACTCTTTCTATCTCCCATGCTGAGCTGCACAGCAAGTCTGGAAATACACTGCCTTAGGGTTTTGATAAACTATGTATTTCCAAGTCAGCAGCTCCTGCTGAGTCCATCTTTGTCTTTAGTTCCAACATATCTCTGCTAGAAGGCTCTGCCTCAGCCTGTCACTGAAATCAAAAACCAGGGAAAGTTCCTGTGCCAAAATTAACACCTGTTAACGACTCCAGTACAAGAGACCCATACAGACCATGAAGTACAGAGGCAGCTGCACCAATAATTTCTCTGGACAGAAGGGAGTGGGAGAGCAGAGCTGGGGAGCAGCCCCTGTCTCCTCAGCCCAGCCCTCCATGCTGGTGGTGCCTGTGACGGGACTGCCCCCAGCCAGTGCTCTCCCAGCACCACCCAGTGCCCTCCCAGCACCACCCAGTGCCCTCCCAGCAAAGCCCCCTCTGCAGCTGCACACACGTTCAGCCGGCAGTCAGCATCCAGGCACCGTGGCCAGCTTGCAGATGACACCACTACACTTGTTTATTAGGAAAGGGATACCCTAGTAAAATGTTTGGAACATTTGTGTTACGAGGAGAGGCTGGAAAGGGCAATAGCTGCCAATGCTATTACTTGTAAACACAGAAGCCTTTTTACGTTTCTTTCTCTCTAGTATAGCGACAACAGGATAGAAATTTTCAAAATCATCCACTGGAGAATCTTCAAGGTAAACAAGCAGTCACTTCTAATGATCTCTTATAATCTCTCAAAAGGGGAGGATGAAAACGTGCTCAAGTGTACTTCTACCCATTTTTTTCTAATGTCAGCTGCTCATGAACACCTCATAACCAATAATAGACAAAGCATCTGTAAAACAGTATGTAAAACAGCATAGATGGATAAAATATAACTGGTAAATATGAATTTTAAAGAATTCATTCCCAGCCTCTCTGACTTGCTCCTTGTGGGGATTTCTTTCCCCAAAGTTCTACGAACATTTAAAATACCTGTTGATAAGCCATTTCACTTAATGCTAACTGTTCTTGGAGTGTAGCCTTCCTGAATACATTTTATATATATCAGGCACAATTATTAGAAGAATCAAAGTCATCTGGTAAGCAGACTTTGAGCCTCACGATTTTGATTCCGAATCACAGGCCCTAATGTGAGCTTTCATTTTGCAAGCAGACTTAATAGCAAATCCTTCATCCTCTGCACTTGAAATCTCTCCTAGCTGACAGCAGTACCTGGTGCTCCCTTTTCAGTCAATTTATACCACTGTGTTAACTTTCCTTGGGTCTGCTCTCCCAGTCCTAAGGCTCACGGATCTGGTTCATGTCTTTAGGTTCTTCAAAGCACTGTTTAACCCACTGCAAACAAGTACATCCCAAACATGATTTCACGACTCTCTAAGAGCAGAAAGTGAACTGACTGAAAGGTATCATCTCCTGGACTAAATCAATCTTTCTGCTGGCTCTAAGCTTATTTATTAGTAATTATTGAATGGAGATGCTGAACTATATTCTGCAAAGTGTTATAGCCACCAGGTTTTGTGATGATCAGGGCAATTGTGTCAACATGGAAAAAGCTTGTGAAATGTGAAAGGGGTTTTTGTGTATGGAGAAACTCTGGATGAAATACCAAAAATCTACAGGCTGAAGAAGTAGTTCATAAAGCACAATAAACTTCTCTCTGAATAGCTGGGACTCACAGCAGGGTGGAACTGAACTGGAGGCCTCAGGTGATTATTTCTCCTAAAGGATTCTTAGTATACCCTGACTATAGGTTTGAAACAGAAATTTGTACTATTGTTTCATTCTCTTAGAAATGTTTTAATTAGATAAAAACACTATTTAAAAATAATGGAGAACAAACTCTCCTCATGACAGTGCTTGCCTATATTTCAAATGCAGGTATTATCAAGTTAATAATAAAATTTTATACCAAATATCAGAACATTTTCAATCTGCAAACCCTTACGTGGATCTGCATCACAGCAGCATTTCTGTGGGTCTATTTCAAGACTTTTTGCACAGCATAAACAATACTTGTATTGGCAGACTTCATTAATCAAGTCACAATGGTAAGGCATTTGTGGAATTCTACATTTCAAGATCCAAATGTTAACACAAACTATTACGTTGATTAGAAAAAAAAGTAAAGTTTTTGTACAGAAGCAGATGTTTCCCAAAGATAAAACTTTAACTAAATACAATTGTGTCATTTCCACCACATTTGAAGGTTAAGTGGAAACTGTTTTCAACATCCTTAGCAAGAACTGCTCCTCCACAATCTTCCTCTCCCTGTATGTGAATGTATTTCATATCAGAACCTCATATAAATTGTAAATCACGCCATTTCCGGCAGGGCTATGATGAACACACATTCAAATAAAAGCAATAAGTGGTGGAGCAATGCAGTCCCTGGAATTTAACACTCTGCGGTCAGGAGGTCACATATGTTAAGTTTCTTATTTATATCCCTATTAAAGCTCTGATCTGTGGGAAGCAGGATAGGAGCACTGTGACTCATTTTACAAATAAAGAATGTATTGTTGTTGTTCTGTACATGTTTTCTTTCTGGGCACTTAATGATAACAGTGTATGAACTGCAGGTGACTATAATAAGAGGAAAAAAGATCTTCATCAGGAGACATAAATATTTGTTCCTACTACTTTTCTGGTAACTGCTTCATTAAAAGCATCACAAAATACATATTTTATGAATGAGTCATACAAATTAATATTCCTCATAATTTTTTCTGACTTCTATGTACCTCTGGACATCAAGTTATATAAAGGCTGAGCAGATATTTTGACTGCATTTATGCTAAACAAGCAGCATATAGAGAAAGAAGAATAAGGACTTTATGTACATTGCATTCTTCAATTACAAATAGTGAGTCATTCTAAGGTAAAGATTAACTCAGGTAATTTGAAAACAATCTGGCAAGCCTTTACTCACCAGATGGGCCTTCTCCATGAAACCAGCACAATCTACATCGTGGCTTAGTCTTTGTCCCAACTATTTTGACCTGTGATAATCTCTTTCTGCTGTTCATCACATAGGCACATAAAAAAGTGGCATAGTGGCAGTTTTGTATCAGCAAGGTGTTAATCTCCACTCCAAGACATTTTCTTTGAGAAATAATAAAATGAACACATGTTCTTAGCAATCCAGAGGTTATCCAATAAAAACAAATTATAGCAGAGGACAAAAGAAGACAGAAAAATGATAAACTGTTGAGCATTTAGAAAAACAAAACAAAGCCAAACCCTAAATCAAACCAAAACAAAACGGACACTTTTTAATGAGTGGAAAGACTTGTTTGGGAATTTGGGGGTTGGGTGTTTTGTGGTTGGGTTTTTCTGAGGTAAACATTCTACCTCTGGCCTAGAACAGCACTGTTCCACGTGTCCAGATACAGAAATACCTACACAGACCTGTCCCAGCCAAAACTCTTTCCACTGCTGGATGGTTTTTTCTCAGCTTAGTCGCCACTGGCAGTGGATGCTGAGGAAGTGGCCTTTGTCCTTGCAGTTCCACACAACAGTTGTGAGTGTGCTTGGCACGAGAGGACAGCATTGCCTTGGTTATGGCTTCTCCTTTCGGGCATAAATATGTTCCCTATGAGCATATTCTTCTTTAGTTGCAATAAAAAGGGTGAATCTTATTGTTTGTTTGTTTTCTTTAGGAGAAACAGCTGCAAACTCATAATTATGCTTACTTCCCACACTGGCAACAAGCAAGCTACACATTTTTGTATATTTTTAACTACCTATAAGGAGGGGCTGAGCCACTTCCACCTTGTGGTTTACAAGCTTCACAGTATCTAAATCATATTTCTATTAAAAAGGGGGTCTATTTCATTTTTAATTATATTGAGAATAGCTAATAAATCAGTTTGGGATACATTAAATAAGTAAAAGTAGAGTATCAGTGGGAAGATACAGCACTATAATACTGTTAGCAGTTTAATTATTTTCATAAATTCAAACTTGAAACACAGCAAGCACAGTTGATTGTTGCCTTCTGGAAATCAGGAGCCAGTTAGTGAAGCCTCAATCAGCAAACAGGCTTTCAGAAAAAAAGAAGAAGGTGGAAGGAGGCGAGGCTGCAAGGAAGAAGAATGGTAGCAGAGAACCTGCAGAGTCAGAAATGCAGTAAAAACTTGAATACTCACTCTTCTCATACACCACATACCTCCTTACACCTTCTGTTTGTCTTGCCCACCTGAAACAGTGTTTTGGAACGGGGCCCATCTCTTGACACAGGGCCTAATAAAAGCTTGTGCTGTGCCTATTCCTTTAGCAATATCCAATAAACAAACATCAGTGTTAAAACAAGGTGCTGCCAGCCTTTTGACCTAAGCACTGATGCAAAATTCAGGCTCTAAGTTCTTGTTTCTCTCAAGAAGAGAAATAATGATGGAGTCCAGAATTTCTGCAGTGCAATCTACAGTAAATTGTATGTAAAACCTCATTTCCTTGAACACAACAAGAACTGAGCAGCAGGAGAGACCTTCCTTGCTCAGAGCTCCACTTTTCAGCAGGCAGTTTACGTAAAACTCTCCTAGCTTGCAGTAGAAGTGCTTCTTTGGTTGCACCTGGAGCTTTCTTATGCTCCTGGAGCATGCCTGCCCTTCCCCTCACACCCAGTGACACCCATCTGCAGCCCGAGTCCTTCCCCAAACTCTGTATTTAACTGCATTTAACTGTCCCTTGCAGCTCACCAAGAAACTGCTCCAGCAGAATAATGAATAGCATTATACATGAGCTGAATTTTTAGGGGTTGTTTCAATATTTCTGGCTATCTCTGAACACAGATGCATTTAACTGTTCCCTTATTCAGCTTGAATAGAAGGGGGCTGTTACATTTAGCAGCTGCCCCTATGCTTCTTCCTGTCCCTAACACAACCATAACAATGCGTCCCCACCATTTCATTCTTTGCTCAGCATTAGTATATTGCTTTGATATTTTCTGCTCTACAAAGGAGAGTACATTTAGAATACTCCTTTTATACTCATTTTCTTAAGTGGAGCAATCTTTCAGAAATGCCTCAGTTTTTTTCCGTGTGCCATTAGCATACACAGAGAAGCTGGGAGCGTTTTCAGAGGAGCCAGAAATGGCTTGGCAGTGAACAGATCATCTCTTACAACAGATATTTCCACAGTCTCTCTACCAAGTTATTGAAATTTGTTGGGAGGTAGATTGTCACCTTCCACGCCACAGCTGCTCAGAGAGTCTCTCCAAATCCCACCCCCTGGGCTTTCCCACTGCACCCAGAGCACCACGGCCCACCTGTGAGAGCTGCTCTCACCTGGCAGGTCAGCTCACCCCTCCTGGGGACAGAGCTTCTAAATTCAGAAACTCAGCCAATGGCAAAACAACAGGGCCTGGGGAGAGCCCATGATCTTGCAAACACAAACTAGCCTTGCTTAAAATCTTCAGCCTACACCTGGAAGCCAGCCAAAAATACTAGACATTCTTCACTTTCCCAGGGACTTCCAGAAAAGGCAAAATTAAGCTACATTATTTATGCTTTATGGGAAGATTTATTTAAGGTTTAAAAATCCATCTGGATAATAACACTGACTTCAATAGACTGATAGATGTCTCTTCTAATGTACAGGAATTATCTATTCTAATTCCAAGAATGATCACCTACAACACATGAAACATTTAATATTTCCATGGTTTTTAGTCTTTGTCTGTTACTTAATAAAAGTTTTCAAACCTTCAGTAAAATGTAACTGTTTTTCTTAAATGTGTTAACAGCCCACTGACGTCAGAAAAGTGCTTTCTGTTTGAGCTTTGAGAATGACATATGTGAAATGGCATCTTGTGTCTTCTGGCTTCTTGAATTGCTGATGGTTCTCAAGAGAATGGATCTGCAGTCAGACATCCCAGCAGGTTTTGGCAGCAGCAGTTCTAAGAAGTCTGTTACAAAAGGGAGTGTCCTTGCTGATGACATGGGCTAAGACAAAAATGACTGTTTTAACAATGATGTTGAGTCTCTGAGCTCTGTGTGCTCTGCATTTTCCACGGCCAGAAATGTCTCATGAGCTGGCAAATCAGGGAGTTAGCAAATTTAGAGACACATCTAGGATGTAGATAGAGCCTTTTGGCACCGAGTGCTAAAAGCAGCAGCTCTGAAGTCTGACTGAGAGCACGGAGCTGTGCAGGCTGGGGCTGTAAACACCCAACTAACACAGGGCTCACACACCAGCACACACCAGCCCTGCCCCAGCACACCAACCTGCCTCCTGGGTGCCCACAGTGAAGGAGGAACCTGAGATCTAAACAAACTCAGCAGTGCAGGTGTGTCTGAAAGATCAGGAAGCACACCTATGGAACTGTTTATAATACAGTAAAATAAGCATTATGGAGAGGGATGTTGAAATGCTCTATTTAAAATCTGAAAAATTTGAAAGAATTTCAGTATTATAAATCCCTTTCACCACTGTATATGTGGCACTATATCATGGAATGCATGATAATACCAAATAGAAAATAGAAAATATAGACAAAAACTGCAGTGGTAGACATTTAGAAATATTAAACTTAATCTCATTGTTTGGTTTCTTTTTTTTTAAGACAAAAAAGGCATGAAGCTACCAGAATTCAAAGTAAAAATATATACAGTAAGACAAAAAGAGATGTTTCTATCAGAACTGAAAACCAGACAGAGCTTGGTCAGAAGATGTATAATTTCTGCTGTCATAACAAAAAAGCTAATGGTGACAAGCAATCTATACCAGAAAAGAAACATGCTGAAATGCATGCTGTAAATATATGTCAAGAGGGATACAAACGATTCACAATTTTAAAAAGAGGACAAAATCTCTGCAAAACCGTCCAAATTGTTTCTGTGCTAGAAGTGACCCTTTCTACATCTGCTCTCAGATCTGACAGCTCCACTTGCCAGGATAATACATCCAGCATAAGGAAGGATTTTCAGAATCATAGTAATAATCTTTTCGCAACTATCAACACTCACAGAATTCCCTTTTTGACATCCACACAGACAAACATAAAGGAAATAGGACTTACGTGAAAGTAAAATGGCAATATCTAGTTATGACTGATTCCATGCTAAAACATGCTAAGACAAACTAAGAGAGCATTGTTAACTACTCAAAACCAAAGAAATATGAAGTTTGTTTGTAATCTGACAAGTCTTGACCCCAAGTCCACAATTCAGCCTCTGGGAAAGAAACACAAACATAACACTGTCTACATGCCCATTCCTAAGAGCTGAACCCAGGAGCTTTGAGATGTGTAACTCAGGAGATGCTTTAATTCTGTGTCCAAATCCCCATCCACGGTTTCTGCACAGATTTCATTCCACAATGGTACAATGCCTTGGCTTTCTCTGACAATATGCAGCACATCTTCCACGGATTTCCATACACCCATTGTCATAACACTTCTGTTGTTATCATGGTCTTAAGCATATTCTGAGACTTCAAACAAAATCCTAAACCCTGTGTTCTATTTACAGTACATCTGTCACTCCCAGCAAGTCTCAGAACTTGGCTCCAACAGCTCATTACTTACACACAAACAATGTGTGTAATGCTACTTACCTCTCTCAGGCAAGCAGTCAATGGAATCATTCATCAGCACAGAAATATATGTACTTATTGTCAAACAAGATAGACACAAAATTAAGAACATTTAACTACACTTGTTTTTAAAGTAGACATAATTTCTTCAAAATGGTACTAGCCCTTTCCTAAGACAAAATTCACTGTCAAGTGTTCATAAACCGTTTTTAAGATGTCATTAATTAAAAAAAATAAATAAATTAAAAAACCACCAAAATGCCATTAATTATCTGAAGTCTGAAATTTTTTCAGTCTTCACTATGACTTGTTCTGTAAATCCAGATGTACCCCAGATACACATAAAGCCAGCTCATTTTCAGTAAGACTCCTCTATAAGACCATGCCTTTTGTCTTGTGCTTCCCAGTGTTCCCAAGCTAGGACATACAGCAGGAAGAGGCAGAACTTTTCCCCCATTCCTTCACAGTGCAAAGGCTCAGGTGTCCAAGGGCTCCATGAACAAGAAGAAAAGCAGCAGGTATGTAAGTGAAGGCAGTGCCTGCCAGAATCAGAACTGAGCAACCAAAGGAACTCTCCATAGGCTCTAATCCATCAGGCAGATAATGTGTTATGTTCTGGCAGACTAAGCTGGAAAAGCCCACCAGAAGGATGATAACACAGCAAAGAGCTGGTGCCACCCATGTGGGGCAAGGCAGGCTTATTTTCATTATTCTGCTCAGACCAGACTTGCCACAGTGCCAGAGGGGGAAGCTGAGTGGTTACCAAGGCAGCCTCGGATACTCCAGTGCGTGCAATTCCCCTCTCTGTGCCAGAGGAGGCTTCTGAACAAAGACAAATCAGTCTATGCCCATGGACTATAGCCAGTACCAGGGGTCTTGACAGCAGATAGTCTGGAACTACTGAACAGCCATTTTCAGGCACATTAAGAGTTTTAAGGGATATTCTTTAAAAGAACTAAGAAGGTTCCAGAAAAGCTCAACGTTTTGCTGATTTAATATGAAATTGCCTTCCAAGAGCATTTAATATCATAAAACAAAAAACAAATGAACACGAGCCTCTTAAAAAGGCATTTAAGCTATTATGATGTAGTCCTTATAAATGCTTAAGAAGAGATCAGTCTCTTTCAAATTCAATTAATATACAAGCCTCTTCAAAATTAAGACTTTCAAAATCTCTAAGCTATGCTTGATTTACCATACCATGAATTCTTTCCAATTTCAGCCGATAATTTACCAATCTATTACAACATCTTAACCAGTAAAGAACTTCAAATCATGCATCTTAAATGCTATTTTCAAGGACTTACACAGTGTGGATGGTCCCCAAGCTGGTTTTGTAATAGTAAATCTACACAGATGAAGATCCAAGTGTTTGGTATCTACCACCATTCCGTTAGACCACAGGTGATTGGAAAGGGTGGCAGAAAAGACAGGAGAAGGAACAGCAGCTTAGAGACACAAAACTAATGCAGTTCTTCAGGTCAGTCTAAACTGCCCAAGCTACCATGAAGATGGGGTAAAGACTCCTTTTAGGGAGCCCTCAGCTGTCCCAGGAACAGCCTGGCCGGGAGGCCACGACCCTTCAGGATGAACGAGTGTCTGTGCAGGGGGGGTGCTGGAAGGGGCAGAACTGCGGGCAAGGGGAGAGGGGGAGCATTCTTTGTCACTGAATGGACCAGCAGCACTCAATAAAACATGTGAACTCTTTCAGAACTGCCATGGAAACAAGAACGTGGTGTTCCCCTCAGAGAAGCTGGAACAGAGCTCTGTGGCACAGCATCCAGTGTGTGTCCCATCCCAGAAACAAGAACTGGGATTCACCTCAGAGAAGCTGGAACAGAGCTCTGTGGCACAGCATCCAGCGTGTGTCCCATCCCATTTCGTAGGGATAGCTCCCTCTGTGTTTGCACAGCATACTCTCGTGCTAGTCTGGAAAATCCAAGCTCATCCCAGAACTATACAGAGACTGAATTTCTTTTTTAAAAATGAAAACCTTATTTATTCACTCTTTAAATGAAACTGAATTCTGAATCTTTCCTCTGTTTTGGGAGAGTTCACTGAAGATTTAGAGCCAGAAAACAGCATGGAAATTATTACACTGAAAGAAAATTGCACTAATCTGCCTTTCACAATAATTATAATTGAGGTGGTGTAAGAGTAACTAGCATCAGACTTTCCTATGCATTACAATATTCTGAGGGAATAAGTCACAAAATAGCAAGGATTTTTTGTGCAGAAAAAACTCTTTATACAAGAACAAAGAACACGAAATGCAAAGATACAACCCAGAAAGATTAAGATGCGAGAGCAAATTCAAAGCTAACAAAAGAAACATCAATGGGATAAAACCATATGAAAGTTAATTTTGTCACAGTAACGTACAGCTCACTGGAAAAGGCCACAGTGACTTGCACTACATGTTTCTCTGCAATGATGGAGCTCCCTGCAGGAAGGACAGATGTAGGTACCTTTTCCTTCTCCAACATATCCCTCAGTAAAGAAGCTGATCTATGTTAAGTCTCCTCTCCAGAAACAGATACAAACACAACAGGTATGGACAAGAGGAAGGCAGCATACACATATAGCAAGGTGATTATTAAACTACACTGAGAGTTTCACCTGATAGAACAGAGATGGACCTGGGCCACTGGCTGCTATCAGACAAAGAAACATTCACACCAGCACTTCAGTTGAACTTACAAGAAATATCTGAATTTTGGAAACGTTGTCTGCGAAAATATACCCAAAAATGATACTATATCCTGGAGAGACCTCGTAAGAATAAACCACATTAGAAAGCTAAAACAGTGACCACAGAGCAGAATCTGGACAACTTCAAATACCCAAGGATGTACTAACAAGGCACACCAAAAACTGAGAAACTGCTGTTGACAGTAAAATGTACACACAATTGAATCCAATCACCTTGAAGTGTGATACAGACATCAGACCAAAAAATTTAAAAGTAACTGAAATTTTAAAATCTATACTGATAATGAATGTTCAAATAAGGTAAAGTGCTTCCATTCAGAAACTAAGATAAAAGAGAACAAACTTGCACAGAGGTATTTGAGAGTGATTTACGGATCACACCCATTCACAGTGAGCTACTCCCCTGATGTGTTTGCAGAGCACACAGTAGAAGAGAGAGTATAGAAACTAAGATTTTTAGATCTAAGTTTAAAAACATGTTTATTGTTATTCAAAGCTAAGTTATTCATTACTTAGCCAACATATTAGTGCAGACAATATTCTCTCACTTCCTCTGGGTTTTCTTTAATCTTATCTGGATTTCTTTCTGTGTATTTCTGAGTAATCAAAAGTTACAGGCTAGATATCTCTTGAGTTAAAAACATCCCTAGTGTTCCTGCTGTTTCTCTTGTATATATTCTTTCTTTCAGTGAGTCTCTAAACCAAGGATTAAAGAAAGAAATCAAATAAGGTTATTTCAATCAGAATCAGCCATTTGATTTCTTCCAATGTATTAAGTAAACACTCCTCTTAAGATAGCAATTGATACAAGTTGGCATTAATAAGGATAGCTAATGAAGCAAAAGTCTAAAGCATTCAGCTCATCTTTCAATAAGGAAAACTATTCAAAAAATTTCTGCTGAATTATATGCCAAAACAAACCTAAATATACTCACAAGACATTCATAAATAGAACTGTTGAGGAATTTTCTGACTAAGCTGAAAATGAAAATTTGTTAGAATGTAAATTGATTTCAGAAAGTCACTGATTCAACAAACTGCCCAGTGAGGAGCATGGACAGCAGGGTATGGCAGCCCCAGCACCAGTGAGGAGCATGGACAGCAGGGTATGGCAGCCCCAGCACCAGTGAGGAGCATGGACAGCAGGGTATGGCAGCCCCAGCACCAGTGAGGAGCATGGACAGCAGCTTATGGCAGCCCCAGCACCAGTGAGGAGCATGGACAGCAGGGTATGGCAGCCCCAGCACCAGCACAGCTCCTCCTGCACCTGCAGCAGTGCAGAGAGCGGCCCCAGAGCCTCAGCTGAGCTCACTGCAGGCACAGCTTTCCCATTTCGTGTTTCCAGCTGGGCCTGAAACTCTGGCTGCACAGACCCAGAAATTCGTGGGGCAATTCCTTTGCAACAGGAACGCCTCTTTGAGCTGTGTTTGAAACCCTAAGGCACGTCTGTGAACCTGCCACGACTCTGCAGCCCCAGGTTTAAACCATCCAGCTCAGGATGGTGAGCAGTACAGCTCTGGTACCACAGCTGCCCATGTCACTGCCATCCTCCTGCATGCAATTCAGGCTGCTGCAAAACCACCAAGTAGTTAATTGCTCTAGTACTGATCTGACAGCTGACTGCTTCCTCCAGACTGGAGTTGTCTCTCTGGCTGATTAACTCAGGGTGGGTAAACCAAGAACGCACCACACTTCCCAGTAAAGGCAAAGCCTTGGTGTATAAACATGAGGCTTTTTTTCTTTTTTGACAGAATAAAAATACACATGGAAAAAACATGGAATTTACAGACAGGTGTGAGGGGAAATGAATGGTAGCTGCACTCTTTAGTGCAGAGAAAATATATATGGTGTGTCAACACATGGCCAAGTGTGAAGAACGCATGCCTGCATGTATAAAAGAATATATGTATTCACAGAACTAAGCAATTTGCAGCTAGAAGAGTGGATATTGTAGTATCTGTTAAATCCATAAGGAAATCCCCAGCTGCTGTTAAATTTGGTTAAATTTAAACTTCAAACTAGTCTGTAAAGATACCTCTGCCAACCCTACCAAGCCATTTACTGTAAAGAAGAATTTATAGCCTCATGACTATGTACTGTGGAACTAATGCTAATGCCTTAAGTACTTCCTGGTTTCCTAACAGACCAATTTACCTGTCTTGCTTAGAACTTGAAATTAGTCTTTATCTGTGAGACAAAAAACAGACACAGAAAAATTCCCCAAAAACTTTGCCAATTCATCTTTGGAAAAAGAATTTTGTTGCATAATATCAATCAGAATTTCCTAATTGGCCCATGCTACTTCTGCACATTTTCCAAAAATCATCTCTTTGAATCACTATGGCAATATAAAACTTGACATCTTGTTCAGATGGCAAAGTTGGGAGCACTATAATACTGTCAGGGATTTAAGATTATTTTACTTTTTTAGGCAGGTAAGGTTTGGGGGTTGGTTCTGTTTCATTGAGTTATTCTGTTTGTTTTTCTACTTTGTTATTTCCTGGGACCCTAAAAGACTGAGTGCTTGACAGAGACACTTGGTTCTGGGCACTTGCTTTCCCTCATTATCTCTGAAGAGGAAAAAAATACCTCTTTTGTTCCCCTTATTGCTTCACTACCTTATCCAAATATTCATTTCTCTTTTAAGAAGAAAAAGACAACTGAAATCATGCAGAAACTATGCCTTATATATTAAGAAAAACATTATCATTCAGGCAAAGTGCTAAGCACTCAGATAATAAAACAGAATAATTCTGTTTCTAGGGGTTTCCATTTCATGTTTTTTCATTTTCAGCTTAACTTGAGCAATTTAAGACAGGCTTTGTGTGACATAAAAGAAACATCTTCTGCACAAAACTTTGGGATTATATTACAAATAATTTATCTGCATTCAATCGTGGTGTTTTTATACAGCATCATTAGCAAAAAATGAAATAAATGGTGACACCTCAGAGGGTGAGAACCAGCAGAGCTCTTCTGACTCCAGTGGTGTTTCACCATTTCCACACTGGCTGACAGTTTGGACCTTAAACTTATATCACCAAATTAGAAAGAAATAAATTTCAAATTCTCTCTCCCTAAATACTAAAACCTCAAAAAAGAAGAAGTCTTCTATTCAAATAATTTTAAAAGAATGTGATAAATTATATATTTACCATTTTTATATCTCCATGTGAGATATATTACTGGCAGGGTATTTATGTCAAAGGTGAAAAATTTGCATTGTAATAAATGCAATGAGACTTTTCAGTTTGAGAAATACTTTTTTAAAAGCTTGCTTATTTGATTCATTTTTCCTTTTTTCTTGTCCATAATGAAGTGAAAATTCTACACTCCCACGAAACACCCACAATTGTTTTCTTTTCCCATCCATGTCCATATGGTATGACAAGCTTGGAGCCACAACATTTTCTCATGAGTGAGGGTAAAGGCTTGATCGTTATTTTGAGCATATGGTATAAATTTTTATTGTTCTATTTACAAATACTTTTCTACCATTTAATAAGTGATATAGAACATATATGCAGCCTCAGTCATACACAGAGCCAGCAGGCATTCTGTGTGTTCTGCTCTGCCAAACTGCACAGGTTTAACATTGCTGGAGTCACCCAGAGCAACTCCATTTGTGATTTGTTAACAATAAACTCTACCAGACAATCTTAACTCCTTACTGAATTTTAAACCAGGCAAAATAATAATTTTGATTTCCAGTTCCAAAATACTTCAGTACTTCAATATTCCAATCAAACAGTGTGTCTTCAGTGTGTGACAGAACTCCCCTTTTCTGAGCTCATCACAGGACCTGGCCCAAGGACAATGAGCCGTGGTGGGTAAAGACCTGAGAGGCCAAGGGCTACCAAACCAACAACCACAGCCCACAGTGCCCTGCAAAGTGACACGGGAGTAAAGCTGTCTGCTCACCTGTTATAAACCAGTGAGTCCCCATTGTTTTTCATTAAAAAGGTGTCCCAGGACTGTTTTTCATTAAAAAGGTGTCCCAGAACTTCTCTCCAAGCCTCCTCTGGTCACACCGACAGAATTCCAAAGAACTCTGAGGCAAATAAGCCAAATGGCAACACACCCACACCTTTGGTTTTGCACACCTGGTGTAAGGACTGTGCATTAGAATGCAAAGATACAAAGTCTCTGCCCCAGCAAACATCATCAGAGAAGGAAAAACACCTCTGTACGTAGAATGGATTAGTCAGGTACAACCAGCCAACACAATGCACTTTCTCCCCTCTCCCAAATTCTCATCGCTCTCCACAACAATGCAATGGCATCAAATCCACCTAAGTAACCTAGAAGGTTATTTCCCACCTCTAATTTTCTTTTTCTTTTTTTTAATATCTGTTAAATGCATGCCTTTGAGAAGTACATTTCCATACCTAAGGAAAAACAATTTCAGGAGGTATATTGTAGATAAGAGACAAAAATGTTGGCAACCATCTCTAATCAGAATGTGGAAAAAATGAGGAAGGTCTTTGAAACAATATTTGAAAACAAATAAACCCAAACCAGTTAATTTTTCCAAAGGCCCACAGCCATTTCAGGGTAGCTGCTGTCAAGAAGAGTCAGACAGGCTGTCACAGAGTAAATGTACCTTCTGGCTGTGAAGATTGCTAGTCCCTATGGAAGCCATGATTCCAAAAGTATTTATATTTGAGAAAAAAATCCTTTTTTCTTACTGTTTTTTATCTTTCATTAGAACAGCAATGTATCATCTCAACACAACTGCAAGTTCTTAGTAATAGCAATTTTTATTACTGAATTTCAGAAGCAAAAAACCCAGGTATCAAGGCAAGTCTTACAGGGTGAATTTCTCAAGAGCTTAGTTCACTGGTTTGATATCTGCAAGCCAGAGCTATTTAGGTTTACACTCAGTGTCTGACAAGTTGAAGATTTTATTGCATTGAGAAACTGGCAGAGCACATACTGAGAAAAATGAGCAAGAGGCAAGTGGAGAGTGTGTTGGCAGATCCTTAGTTCATTTAAGGTTGCAAGAACAGCACTCAGACATCTCAGTCAAGGATGCAGAATTTTTAATTTCCAGCTCAGGCTGGTATTAGGAGTGACCAAATGCAAAAGGTTCAAGAAAGTCACTTTTTTTTTTTTTTCAATATGTTTTCTTTTCTCGTCCTGTTTTGTTTTAAATCTTCATTCCTTGTTATAGTCCACTACAGTTATACACATAAATTCTAAATATACACAATAATCTTACTACTAGGTAAGTATATTAACATATACAGCTTTAGAGGTGGCACAGGAAAGGAGAGGTAATTGTTGTAAAATATTCTGTTACATTATAAACTATTATTACTAAAATATTACCTAAATGTTTTGATTTTTGTAGAGAGTTGTGCAGCATTCTTACAAGGACAAGTTCCCCCTTGAGTTGTGTGGGAATTTTTTTCTTATAAGTAGTCCAAAATATACCACAGAAATACTACTCCTCTTTGGTACAGAACTGCAGAACACAGAGCTCCCATCTTGGACAGAGCCTGGAAATGCAGAGCAGCGTGAAAATGAAAAGTAATGAGGGGGGAGAGGAAGGAAACATTCCAACCTTGTCAAGCTTCAAGAAATGTTAAGTTTGGGTCCAGTTCAAGTTTTGGGTGAAGATTTAACTCAATTTTTATTTTCTTCAAAATGCCTCATTACCCTCTGGGAGTATTCTCTTCCTAGAGAGCTCTTGGAAAACCATATTTTTTCACTGACAAAAGGATCAGCAAATGAAGCCTGATGCCAAAAGTTTGAAGTTAAACCAGTTACTGTGGCAAGTCTCATTCCCATGTTTGTTCCTCAAAAAGGATTTTTTCCTTTACAAGGATTTTAAGAGATTATGCAGAACTTGTATATTTAGTGATTCTTCATATTTCCAAATGAGAGTCTTGTCTATCATATTACATGCAACGAAGCAAAATTACTTCTCTATGCTTTACTTTCAAAGACTCTCACACACTGAAGTTGTTCCTCTAAAACATATTTTCTAAAGACTTTTACAGCTAGAAATGTGCTGCTGATCCAAAACATCAAGAAAAGGAACAGAGGAAGAGGGAGGATCTCTGAATAATTTAAAGCAGCCTCCTCATTCAAAAGTCATTCTCTTTTTAATCTCTCACACTTTGTAGCCAGAGACTTTATGCTGAACTCTGGCAGAAAGTCAGGAAACAATATAGCTGCAGCTTTAGAGCAGGATGAAAAGAAACAACAAAAGGACAGGAGACCACTACAAGCTGTACTTCTACACCAAGTTTGTTTTGCAGATACCTGCCTGCATCCTCAGGTAGAGTCCAATCTCTCTGCACCACATGCCCTCTCCTACACAGGGCATGCTATGTGTGCATGTGCACATGCATGAGGACACACAATCTGCTGTGCTAGAACACATGGCTTTGATTAACCATTCATATTGATGTTATTTTTTATAATGAGTTCTACTGGAACAAAAAACTTAAATGAAAACAAATTATCTGCATCATTAACAAAGACAACAATTAATAACCATTGAACCAGACCAAAATTCCCCTATCCAGAATCTATGAAAACTCCAACAAACTCCAATACTTTGGGATTTTTTCCATAATCACTATTCAGAAGTCCAGAAAGGCCTAGTTTAGAGGATCTCAGATTGGATCCAGTAAGGGAATAGAGGCCACCTGTCTTGATGGAATATCTCACAAAGATCCCTGGAAGAATCAGATCATCTGGAGAAGAAAAACTTTGCAGACACTGCCTACTTGGAAGCTGACTGCAGAAAACTCCTCCAGTATTAGCAGTGCATTAAATTATTGAATGTACCAATCCTTATGGGCAAAAGTATTCTCAAATCTTTACATACTATTTCCCATTTACAAAAGGCTTTTTCGTGCTCCCCTATTTCTGCCTCTTCTTCCAAAATATCTTTAAATTAAACACATATGAAGAAAAGCAACATCAAAAACACAAACTATTTTCTTTTGCTTTGAATTAGCACTTAGCTCATAGCAACATCCCATCAACATTAAGCTTCTGAGAGACCACCACCAAACATTTCATGAACCACAGTGTAAATGTCACTAACACCTTTAGTAATGTCATAGAATGCTGTTCCAGTACAGATGTGATCAGCTAATTATTTCCCAGGGAACCTGTGATTTTATTCTCAAAACTGATCCAAAAGTTGTCTAAGAATAGAGGCCACTTGTGTGGCCTCAACTCTATATTCCATTAGTGCTTTCAACTAACTTTGGTAAATGGCTAATTGGGAAGTTCTAAGCCCTTCTGTCATTGCTCAAGTGCCCGACTCCAAGGGAAAGCACTTGCACAGCCAGCCAAGCATCAGTGTGAATGAGAAAGAGAGGGCTGGAATTCAAACCTGTCCAAGGGGCACTCACACACACAGTTCCACACACAGTTGGGTCACAGGAAAGAAACCTCGAAATTCAGATACAAAGCAAATACAAATAACTATAGAAAGAATAAAAGATGATGGCCAGCACAGTCATTTCACAGGTCCCTCTGCTGTTGCTGAGCACACACCTGAATGTGAGCACTGCAGAGCAGTGCAGAATGTGAGCACTGAGGTACCACAGCACAGGGGCAGCCTTGCAACCCGGCAAGATTGCTTTTAGAAACAAAGGAACTCTGACCACTTGATAAAAACTATAATTCCAATGACACTTTCACAATACCCTACTGCTCTCCCAGCCACCTGTTTTCTTAGGCACATATGGACATTTTTAGCCTGAAAATTCATGAAAAGCAGATCTCTACAAAGCAATATAGAAAAGTGCATTACAGTCAGACAGCATGCTCTGCTGCAGTCATGGCAGGCTCTAATCCAGCCAGGAACAAATCTGACCACTCTCCAAGCACACTCCAGAGGAACTCCCACTGCCCACCAGCACAATCTCTGGATGAACACCCACACTCCCCAAAAAGCCCTTTGCAGCCCGGCTCTCTTCCTAATGCAGAAGGAGAGCAGAGCAGCACTGAATGCTCTCTAAGGGTCTGGCTAAATACCAGAAGCAGAAACAACCACAAGCTCCCAATTTTAATCTAAAATAATATCACCCTATCTTGATTTTTTAAAGTCATTATTTGTGTCTGCAAAATAAAAAATGCATAAGAGTAATCTAAGCAAGCCAAAGCCACAAAAGGAGTCCTTTTTTGGTGCAAGTTTGTATGAGAAGCAATCTTCAGTGATGACTCAACTATTGTATCGACTTCTAAAAATTGCTCTGTTCTAAGGTGGCATACTCAATAAAAAACAAAGAAATATTCGCATGACAAGAATAAAGGTTATAAAGCAAATTTTCACTCAATATATAATGGAAAACATTATATAGGACATAACAAAATGCTTCCATGAAGTTCTTAGTTCCTACATTTAAATCTAATACAAAGCTGAAATTCCTCATCAATCACTGTTGTCAGTAATTAGCAGCACAGTTTGGGAAGTACAACAATGCATGCATCAAATATCTGAAGTATCTTGATGTTGCCAATTTGTCTAATATTTTATACTAACTTGATGAGAATATATAACAACAAAAACTTCTTGACGTGCTTTAAACAGCAAACTAGCAAACCTCTGGCACTGAAGAGCACAACTAACCAAGCAATTCCACCGGCATGTGTAGTGTAAACAGTTACACACACGCTATTCCCATCACTGGGGAACAGTTTTAGTTTTGGAAAAAGTTTTCTTTTATGATAAATTTGATAAAAAGTTTAACATAATAAAGTTTTAACAACACAGCAACTTCAGGGACAGCAGAAGGTGGGCTGCAAATCATGAAGGACTATCAAGCAGGACACAACACTACAAAACAAATAAAAATAATAGGGGGATGTCACATGGTAGCCAGCAATGCCCAAAGAAGGACAGCTAGAACTGTGAGTGGCAGGTTTCAGATAACAAGTTACCTCCTAAGCTGGATGTGACAGGACATACCTTGGTCTGCAGGTAAGTCTGCCAGGATGAGGCCCATTCCTTGTTCCTTGGATGTGCTCATCCTTGTTGCACAAAACTCAGCTCTGCTGGATAGGTGACCACTGTGTTTCTGTTATTCTCTGAAAAACAAAAATAAACAAAAACCCTCTAGAAGCTGCAAGACTTTTGAGTATGCAGGTGCTTTTGTGGGCTCCTGAAATCTGACAGTGACCAACAGACTCAAAACGCTTCCCAGAGGTTTTGTGTCGAGCTTGCCATTCCCAAAGCTGTTCCAAAGGCCAGACTGGTGCACAGTCAGCCATTCAGTTAGGACAGAAAACTACAGCAGCTGCTACAGACTTTCACAGAGTTAGCCCAGTAAGACATACTCTACTACACAAGTTCTTAGGCTCTACAATCAATAACGAAATCAAATATAGCAGCTCCTTAACCATGCCACTTGACCAGACAACTCTGTCCTCTTCTTCTTAAAGTACAGAATTGGCTTTTCAGATCCCATCTGTTTTGTCAAAATCTAGCTGAAGTTTTTTATAAATAGAACAAAAACTTGTTAACTGTAAATGCATCCACTGACTTTCAAAAGATCTGTGTATCAAAAATTCAGCAACATCATTTATCAATTTAGTATTTCTATTTAAATGAGCACGATCTTGCATCTAAAAAATAAAATCAAGCTACACTCCAGTAACAGTAGAAAGATTGTCTTATTAAGCAAATGAATATCCATCTCACGTTGGTGGACTCTCTTCTTCACTCAGAATTTAGTTAAATAACAATATTAGTCACAAATTTAAGGGCTTACAAACTACAAACCTTTAAAAATGAGTCCCCCCAAACTACTGGAAGTATGCAGGATGAAAGGGAACTTAATTTACAAAGTGAAGTATTTTCTCTATAACATTCTTTCTCTCCACATATCACTTTTCAGTGTAGAGATGATATACGTGTTATAGAATGGATAAATTCTTAATTATTAATATTGTTATATATATTTGCAAGATGTATTAACATGCTCTTTGGGAATCCATGGTCTCCAGAAATACAAAATTAACCACAGTAAATAGAAGTGGCATGCAAACAAGAATTCATCTTGTCCCAAGAAAGAGATCCATGCACAACTCTCCAAATAACACAGATGCAAAGGAAATCTTTAGTTTTGTGCCCCCCTCTGGAAGCAGTATCCATCTACCCTTGTCAGACAGAAAAAGGAGGTCAGAATGTCCTGTGAGATCACTGTTCATGGTCTCTATGGAGATCACCCTCTTCCTTCCCAAGACAGGTCACTCTTTCCAAACATTCCACTCTACGTTACAGGACAACTGGTGAAATTTAACTGAGCTTAATCTTGATGTGTCTGTGAGAGTGGGATCCATCAGCAGGATGTCAACTCTGCCCCTCAGTTAATGCATCAGCTGGCCACTGGCAGGAAGGCTCTACAGGTTACTCAGAGAGGAAACGAGCAGTGAATTAACTGCACTTTGCAGTGGAACAGCTGTGTGTGATGCCAGGCAGGAGTCTGTGATCCAGGATGTCAAAGTCACACAGCAAACATCCAGAAGGATTACCTATTTACTATTACACCACTTTGAGTTGTATTATTATAATAGGCATTTCAATTTTTTCCAGCAAGTTTTATACTGAGCAGAATAATTTATGATTTGCTAAACAACAGTTTCCCAAGAAAGCATCTGATGATGATTTGAACACACGAAGCGTACAGAGATACCACTCCACTTAGTAACTTGTTTCATGGTACAGTAAGTGCCATTTACCATTTGTCTCACTTCAGCTCGCAGTCCATCATTCTAGCTAAACCTTTACAGTGTTCTGCTTTCTTCTGCACAGTCAGTCCCTTCTACATTTCTATTTTTTTTTAATTATAAACATTAGGCTTTCTACAGTACTCATCAAAGGCATTTGCTTCTCTGCTACTATAATCTTGGTAGTTCTCTTTCATGTCTTACCTTTATACATCTCTTAAATAAGTTACATCAAAACACTACAGAGTAGTCTGCTAATGCTGTTTTATGGAGATTAAAAAAACTTCTCCATTTCCAGCTTGTATTTTTACAGACCCCCAGTTTTCAGACCACCATTCTCCATTCTCTCCCCTTGTTCCTACCTATAAACAGCATCAGTTGAGATGAAACACATTTTGCTCTAGAGGATTATTCTAGGAACTTACACAAGAGATTCCAGGGGATTGTCCTCACCCTCCTGATTTGCCAGTTCCTTTTTGCCACCACATATCTCATCAGCAGTTACAGTGCTGAGGTACAGGCGTGTTTGGGCCTGTGATTTGCTGCACAGTGAATTTGTTTCACCCCTGTCAGGTGGCCGAAATAACATTTATGAAAACCTGTGCATACTCAGATGTGCTTACAAGTTAAATCTTAGGAAAATAATATGAAATTAAGCTTGGAAATAAAGTGGTAACCTCGAACCCTCATTTTTTACTCTTAATGACCAGGTGAGGAACACAAACACCTACTGGTTTTGTGGTTCTTGGGTACAGTCACATTAATACATTTTTTTAATTTGGGAGTATCTGGTATACATTGCTCATTCTGACAGTGTGTTTGTTTCACATTTGCTTCTGAGCACATAGTAATCACTTCTTTCTGTAAGTTCTGCATTTGTAAATAAAGCAGAAAAAGCAGTTTTGCTTGACTGAAAGAGAAATTTTCCTCAGTAAATTTCTTTAGGTACTTACAAGAAAAAACAACATTTCTGTTCACGCCCTGAGTTTCTGTTGTATGCATATCTTTTGTTTATTTAAACTACATATTTGAAACACAATATGTAATTAAATAACCTGTAATAATAACTTAATTGTGAAATTCCCTTCTGAAATAGTTAGGGGAAAACTAAAAGAAAAAAGGGGTATGTTAAGGCCACAGTAATTTTAAAAGTCACCTCATTTAAATAAAGAGAAAATAACTAAATATAGAAATTTAAGCCATTTATATTTATGCAAAATGTGTGCTTGTTAACACATAAGTTAGTACAAAATACATTATTCAATGGCTAGAAATAATGCCCACCTCCCCTGCAATGTCACCAGACATGTCAATCACTCTGTGTATGGGTCAGTCTGCCACCCCTGCCTTTTCCTGCCCCTCGCCTTGCCTGAGCCCCACTGCCCGTGTGACATCAGTGGGATCTCTGAACATGCTCTTCCCTTCTCTTTGGCCCAGCGATTCTCCAATGGATCCGTGGGTTGTGGCCCAGCCCACTCAGCAGTGACACGACCAGTACAGCAAATGCAGGGGAGCAGCAGGAGCTCCAGCTCGGAACACGAGCCATCCCCCGTGGCAGTGTGGTCTCAGGCCAACAGGGCACTGCATTTGTCAGGAAGTAAATAATTATCTCTTTTTAAAGTGAACAGCAAAGCCATCTCCTGCATAACAAAAATGCAGGTGAGTTTCAAGAAGAAAGATTAATTTTCTTTAAAAGACTAATTTTCTTGAAACTCCTTGTGGACTCCAAATGAAAGAGGCTATAAAAAGAATTACGTTCCACCATGAAGAATTTCCTCCAAGCAATGCCCTGTAAGTAAGATATGAAGAAAGATTGCCTCACTTTACAAACTAAACAACATAATCCAGCTTCCAACAGCACTGTCCCTGTCTCCATGGTCACCACTGTGCAGTGTCACCCCACATGACAGCCAGCCTTAAGTGCCTACAAGACAAAATCAATCCTGACTTCTAGCCCAATGCATTTTTGAAACCACATGCTTTTCCTTATCCAAAACATCTCCTTCAGCTGCCTGTTTCCTCTAAACCCCACAAACAAGTACAAGCATCAAACTCCATTCTATCCATGAGTCTTGCAAGAAAAAAAAATCTACATGATTGCACCAAACAATCCCTTATGTATCTAGGACATGTAACTGGGACTGAAATGAAGAGTCCCTCACTGATCTGTATCACCAATTAATAACCAGTGTGTTCAGTCTCCCCCATCAAAATAGCTCACGGCTACTTTCGTATCAAGTCTCTAAGAAACAAAATAAAACAAAGGCCATAATGACAACTCAATACATATCACAGCCTAATTAACTCCTTTCTTCAAACAAAAAGTGGAAACAAACAAACAAAACTCAGTAATTCAGCAAGTATTCAAAGACCATGTTACCTAAAGAAAATACAGTCACAACACATTCATCGGTCCGTGTGACACATGCCCTTTCTGCAGTAAAAGCACAACTATCCCTCACTGACTTAGAACACCTGGCTGTCACAAAAGATACTGAAATTTGGAAAGAAAACTATGAAATATGTAAGAACTGCATAAAGATCACACTTTGAAATCAACCTTCTTAGACTGTGCTTGCCCCTAAACAGTAACTCCCCAAACAGCATCTGAAATGGATAAACAAACAAATCAGGGAACCAAAGCAGGGAATAAGGAAGTGTGTGTTGGGCAAATGTGGGATCTCAGCAGGTCTGTGAGGAAGTCAACAAATGCTCAAGTCAACTACAGAAATTCTACCATGGTGTGTTCTGGCTGTTCAGCAGCTGTTCAGCTGCTCCAGATTCCTCCAGCAAAACTTCACTTACTTTCTGTTTTAATGCTAATGCTGGAAGTGATAATTACCTCAGCAAATGGTGAACAATCTGATGCAAAGAGAGGCAAACTTGTGCTTTTCAGATCTTGCTGTGAAATCCCTAGCTTGGAAATCCAGCACGAAGCTGTGTGTGATGCAACCAAAACACGTTAAGCATAACCCTGTCACACTGTCAACATGCACAAACCGTCCCTCGCTCGAGTTCCCACGGCTGATTTTATTCACCCTTTTTGCAAGCAGCCTACACAACACCCTTGTTGCAGAGTATGAGTCTATGTCACTTACAGAGTAAGCAACACAAGGATCACAACAAGGTTTTGTCACTGTTAAAACAAACTTCTCTACCTGTATTGGCAGAGAAGTATAAAACACCTACTTGTTTGTAATAGGCAACTTTATTAACCCCAGTGGGTTAGCACCACAAGAAACCAGTAGAGAAAACTGCCATTGGAACAGACAGAAATAACTTTTCTTAGGATAACATCTTCAGATGCATCCTGTCCAGAAGAGCATTTTTCTTCATTAGTTACACTGAAAGAGCATTAGATGATGTATGTTCTACCAGATTTGCATTACAAAAACCATACAGTTCAGTTCAAATGCTCTTTTATGGCAATGGAAGTTAATTATTTTTTTGCAATTACTGTGCAGACATGTAAATATTCAGGAATAATCCTTCTGTAATACATGTGAATTGAAAAAATCTTACATATACTCACAAGTACTAGTAACTTAATACCTTAGGCTAAAAGAAGATATTTCAGCTCCCATTTTGTCACTAAGATGCAACTTTTTCATAAGGTTAAAAATCTTTGCTTCAAATAGTTAACACAAACCATGGAATACAGATCATGTTGCTATTACTGTTGGATGAAATCAGATATCCAGATTTCAGTTACAGAGCTGAGACATCCTCCTCCTAGACATAAAAAACACCTGACTCCCTTTCAAAACTTCTGAAAACTAAAATTCTTGGGAGAAAAACTCACCCCTACAACAGCGTGATATAACATAGCAAATGTTGTAAGAGATGTTTATTGAGCTGTTGGTTAGAAGAAAGTTGTGTGGATTTTTCATACACGTTTTACCAGAATAATATAGTTATTGAGGTCAAAATCATCAATATTCTGTGGTATGACCATTAGAAAACGGGCATTGGGGCCACCTTTCACATGCAATTTCCCCAGGAGCCAGCGTGTAAAGCCCAGAAATCCTTATTCAAAGCCAGAATGTGTAGGCTGCAATGCACAATTAGATCAATGTGCCTACAACAGTCTTACATCAAAGTTATTCCCAAATGGCTCACAAATCCTTGGGTAGTTTCAAGTGAAAAGTGGGATGCGAGTCTAAAGAACTATCACTGTAAGTAAAATGCAATTGCTGACACAACTTAAATGATGATTGTTGTCCTGAAATACATATAAACGTGAACTGAAAGAAAAGTTGCATCTCATTGCAGCATATTATTGAGATTTTTATCATCTGGAATCCATATGGGTCACAATGTCTTAATAAACAATAACACATTTTATTTTGATTTACTGAAAATTAACAGGGTAGTTGGGAAAATATTATTATTGTAAAAGCCTGTTTTGCATTTGTTTGGCAATATTAGAGCTATCTAAGTGGAAAACAAGAGAACCTCTTTCTTTTTTCCCCTCTGTTGTTGATATTAGAACAAAACAATGCAGCTGGTAACATTAATGATATCCTATATCCTCAACAAAGATGAAAGAGGTCGAGCCAAGCTGCAATGGCTGAAGCGAATGAAACAGCCACACTGGATTGATTAGCTCAGTATCCAGACACAGTAAACCCAGTTTTTTCCAACAATATTCCATGCTATAGTCCAACAGGTCTGCAAAGTCTCAAGGCTTTGCACAAGGCAGTTTCCCCAATACAGAGCCCTAAAGCACAGGACAGTGAGGGGCTGTTCCTGGCCTGGCCTGCCAGCCTTGCAGGGCCAGAGGGAGAGGGGAGAGCAGCCTGGACCACGAGCATCTATCACACTGGCAGCTCCCTTCTTATACAGCCCTGCTTTCAGAGATTTACAATTAAAACTCCATTATAATAATGCCTTCTTGGCAAAAATGTAGCAAGCAACTTCGTTCCAAAAGGGATTTATATTTTAATCAGAGAAAAATCAGTTCAGCTGTCTTTTTGAAGAGTCAGAGAGGCTGGCTAAGGAAGACAAACAAAACCAGATTTTTGGTGGTTTCTGTAGTTCTTTTGTTCTTCTTGAGGAATCAATACCATGTCAATGTAATAACCATCATGTAATAAGATCCATACCAAGAAATGAGGGCTTCATTTGACAACTGATCAACACTGCCTTTAAACATAGTTAACATTATTCCTCTGTAACTGTAATCCAGATCCCTGTCTTTCATCTCTTACATTTAATAAGCAAAAAAAAAAAAAAAAAAAAAAAATCATTATATCCTAGAACCTAGACTTTACTTCTCTTGGTTCTTTTAGAATGTTCATGACCTCACTGTTCTTCCTTTAAAATCACAAGATTCCTTAACACTGGGCCATTGCAGTACAGCTGACAACACAATCGACCAATTAACCTGAGGATAATTCAAGAAAAAACTGATATATAACATGCAGTGGTCCAAAAGAACAATGCCAGAATTTTTCTTACATTGTACAATACTGAAAATAACTTAACTCTGTTCTTGAGACACTTCCCCTTATCCTGCAAGAGAAATTCACAGCTAATTGGATTTAAGTGCTTCAGGTAAATATTACCTTGTACTCAAGACAAAAACAGGACAAGAAAAATCCAGAGGATGCAGTGTTCCTTTTGATGCTCTTTTACTATGATTTATCCTGTGTCTAGAAAAAAAACCAGTGGAGTGTAATCCACCCACACACCCATCTATTTAGAGACCTTCTTTGTGACTACGAAGAACATCATGAAGGCATCTGAGGAGCGCATTGACATTCAGCTCTTCAATTTGCAAATTGCAAACAGGCTCCACGACCTCTTCCAATGGCCAAACAGCCAGAAAATCCCCATTAAGCATTGACAGGGTAACCCCAAGAAAATGAAAGGTTTTCAATAGAAACTTTTCAACAGCTATGAATTTCCACCACTCTTTTTTTAAATACGTCTTTAATGTCCTCCTGTACTCCAGCAATTTAGCGAAGAATTAACTTCTCTTTTAGAGAATGTAACATCATGTTAGAAATAAAGGCACAGAGAGTTTTCCTCCATCACACAAGATAAACAAAAAGAATTGTTAAACAGAGGAAACCACGTTATTGACATTTTAAAAAAAACCACATAATACAGCTTTCCAGAAGAGAAAGCATCATAACTCTGTCCATCGCTGAGCACTTGAGAAAAAAGGCAGGAGAGAAGAGGGTGGTGTATTTTGTAATCCTCTAGAGCAACGTGGAGGGAAGAAAAAAAACAGGCAACAAAAACTCTTGTAGCCCAGTACTTAAGAAGAGCTCCACGTTACTTTATTTACAAAATAGCTAAATAGATTTGTAGCAAAAGTTGACAAATCACAAGTAAAACTTCCAAAAATAAATGTTCATTAAAAAGTTTTAAGCTAGAGGGGTTTCTTTAATCCTTTTGTCATTTGAGCAATATGTGATCAAAGGCATCTCATTTTCCCATTCCTCAAACATTAAGTAAATACGTGGGCTTAGAAAAGAAATTCATGTAATTCATAGAAGGACAGAAAGTAGTACTTGTTGCAGCAAATAATTAAGGCTAAAGTATTAGAGGTGGGAATGAGGGGCACAGAGCCTGGTTTTCTAAACAAAGACATGATTAACTTTTTTCAAAGACTGGAAAAAATTCCCCAAACCACTCCTCTCTATGCGTCCATATGTGCCAACTTCTCATCACATTCATTAATTTTATCGGCCGGCATGTTTCCCATCTACTTAAAAACAAGCAGGGAGAACAAATGCATGTCTCTGCTGCGCTCGGTGCAGTTCCCTCGCATCCCCCCGAGCAGCGGCAGCAGAGCACGCTGTTCCACAGGGAAGGGGCCTGTTCGTGCCCTCAGGGCCCGCACACCCTGCGCCCCCATGGCCCCATGGCCCAGCCTGCCCCACAGCCCCCAGCACACACCTGGGGGCCCCTGTTGGCTCAGACCGGGTGTTCAGCTGCAGGGGTGCCCTGCTGTCCGTGGAGCCCGTGGATCCTCGCCCGTGGGCTGGAACCCCACCCTGACCCTGGGCCTGCCCCAGTCGTGGGGCTGCGCCGGGCCCTGCTGAGCCAGCCCAGAGCCGGCTGTGCCCCACGGAGCGCTGCCCGCCTCGGCTCCAGGAACACCACACCGCCTGCACGGGCTGCTGGGCTCCGGCTGGAGAGTCCTGGCTGGAGCGCTGGGGCCGCTCCTGCTGCCAGCCCTGCTCCCCAGAGCCCTGGGGCGGCTCAGGATCCCCAGCAGGGCAGCAGCCTGGCCTCTGTGGCCCTGGGCACCGGCCCGAGCTGCAGCACTTGGCACGGGCAGGACGATCCCGAGTCCTTCTCCCCACACAAACAAGAGGCGATGAACGGCTTTCACTTGGGACTTTAGACTCCCTGACCAGAAAAGAAGTCAGGACAAGCTGAGGAAAAGCTGTCCTTGGAGCAGCACCAGCAGCCCCAGGGAGCTCTGCCCAGCTGTGGTACCTGCTGGAGAAAGCTCCTCCACGGGAAGATGAACGGGATTTACCTCAGCTTCTCCATGGCCAGCTGCCAAGTGCGCTGACTCTTCCCCCTGAACAGGAGAGCGAAGGCGAGACAAAAGCTGCGTGAAATAATGAGGCAGCAGAGCTAGCTGTGAGTCAGCCACGTCTGGGTATACTCGGCTCCCTTTCTCCTGGTAATTATTTCACAGGAGTCCTCATGTGCTCTTAACTAGGCTCCAATTCTACTTCTCTCACACCAGCAATGTACCTTATACTTTGACTATCACACATAATGTTTCAGAAAACCAGCACCACACACGAGACTGTAGGAGAGTCATTGGAACAAGATGAGATGCCAGGCTGGCAGGGCACAACAGAGCATACACCACTAGCAGGGTACTACATCTCTAAGTCAGTGATGTCCAAATGACAGATCAGATCCATAAGACCTGGAAGAAAAGGGAAGAGGTGTATCAGGGCACTGTTTAGTGAGTAACTCCACATGCACATCACAGGAGTTCCTGAGACTGTTCCCATTCTACATTCAGTGCAAAACTTCAACTATCAAAAACTTCCAACTGATGAAAATCCTATGGATTATGGGGAAAGAGACAACCCATCTACAATTACACTGAAGAAGTTACCGGGAGGAGAGCATCTGAAAGCAAACCCAATATAAGATTTTAAATTGAATTACTCTAAATATCATAGACATCTATTAGACTGAGGTGATTGCAAAAGAAAACCCAAGACATCACTAGAAAACTCAACTGAGACTTTAGCAGAAGCAATTTCAGCCCAACAAAAGAGCTGATCACCAAGACGAAGGTGATCGAAAATGGATCAAGGTTGGATTAGCAGAGAGGAGCTTGTGGCAAGAGTTGTGAACATCATGCTCAGTGAGTTTGGGTGTGTAACATAAGAGAGAAACAGCATATGACTGGGAAGAAAGAAGGGGTTTAGAAGGGAGTGCAGTACTTTATGACAGGGGATAATCCAAAATAAAGCAAGAAGATTGAGCGAGACTGAAGCAAGAGCGATCAGAAGGCAAGCCTGAATGCAATCTATGGCTGGAATAGAAACTACAAATGAAAGAATAAATTAAAAACAGAAAACATGAAAATTAACAGCAAAGTGAAAGAAAAAATGCTGTAGAAATATTTCACATCTGCCATCAACATCAAATACGCAGACTAGTTACAGCCAGAATATTAAAAAAAAAAAAAGAAAAAAGCATCATGTCAATTATAATTAAATGGCAATAAAGGTAACAATAGGCAAAGGGATAGTAAATCTGAAGAACAGTAAAAAGAGGGAAGATAAAATTTCTGTTTAATTAAAACGGATTCACAGTGACACTAAGTAACTTGGTCTTTAAACTTTACCAGCAGTGCAATAATAAACTGCAAGAGCACCAACAGATCTCTACTGGGCTTCAAGCCTTTACTCTTCCTGCTCATCATTACAAGCTGGGAGAGATCTTGAAACAGAGCATTATAGCTGAAATATTTAGCCATGTGTTTCCTAACCCCCCTTTTTCATTTAAGATCCCTCCTCCCCTGCCCTGCAGTGCAGCCAGGCTGTCTCGTCCACGCCTGTATCCCCCCGCTGCTGAGCCGACCTCGATGTTTGCTCGCTTCCAGCTTTTACAGATTTGTTCTTCGCTCTTATTTTCTCCCTGAGGCAACATTAGCATTGTTTCCATTTCCTAACCAGCTCGCTCCTGAATTCTCAACACCTCCCTCTCAGACAACCGCTCACATTGTTGCCTTCTGCAACACTGCAGCATTAACCTATTTTTCCTCCTTGGCAAAGGAAACAGTGGGTTCTCTGGAGTGTGCTGATTCAGAGGCTTGCTCTGGGAATGACTTCTGGAGGTCCCTAATTAGGTACCTTGGAGAAGTCACTGACATCATGGACCTGCAAGTCCCAGAGAAAACCAGACCATTCACATTTCAGCCCACAGGAAAACTTCACAAAATCCCAGATAAGCAGCCCAGAGGAAAAGGCACTGGATTTTTTTTTTGGTTTTTAGTTACTCCAGAGATATGTAGTTATGAACCAAACAAGTTTGGTTTAGCTGAAGAATAAGCTATGAGAATTCAGCTGAGCTGAGACTCACAATCTTCATAGTCCTCTATGAGTATTTTTTAAGCTATTGCAGAGAAACATTAGGAAATTGTGGTACACATTATGAATCAAAAGAGCAACAGAAAGATAAATATGACTCATCTTGTAAGGAGAAATGTTAAGCAGTATTTCTTCAATAAAACAAGTTCCTGCCATTGGATGGAAGCAAGAGGGTATATGAATACTCAAAGATTCAAGAGCAGCAACAAACTGGTACAGGGGGTTATAACAAAGAAGAAAATTTTAAAGTAAACAAGCTCCAGTACAGGCAGTCCTGTTGGAGAAATAGTGCAACAGCAGGTAATCTACTGAAGAAGTCTCCTCTCCCGAGACTAATGCAAATGGAAAACCGGACAGTGTCACACAGGATTTATTATGAAAAGCAGCCATGGCAGGTGAATGCTAAAGTTACTGCTCCAGATCATTTTTTCCCCAACATCACTGTGGAAGACACAGGCCATCCTTATGCCTGCTCACATAGCACTGTTTGTAGCCTTGCAGGTTGCTCCATTGCTCTCTGTAAGCAGAGCAGTCTTTTATGCTCCCAGACCCTTTGGGAGAGATCCTCCTCCATGCTACAGGAAGCTGGGAGGCCAAAGACAAAGCTTTGAAACTGTTCCTGGATAAACTGCATTTCATACCTGCTGCTAAGGCCTTTTGAACTTCTGATTAATCTTCTTTGAGCAGAACTGCAGTCAGTACTCGTACCTCAAGGGCAACAAACTCTGCTAATGCACTCTTTCAAGAGACCTATTGTGGCTTGAAATCTCAAATAGCAGACCTTCTCCCAGAGTAGTGAACATTACTTTTGGCCTTTCAGGCTTTAAGGGTGTGGTTTGGGGATCAATTTAAATGGATCTAAGTGTGGACCACAGCCAGCCAGACAATCCTGTAGCGGTGCCTACCAGGATGTGCAACGAGTGAGTGTAACTGAACATCTCTCGTTTGCTGGGAGAGCTTTTAGTCAGACCATCTCCCAGTCCAAGCCATGGCATGACAACACAGAGAATGGCATCAGAGAAGTGGCAGAAAAGTGCAGCTGGCAGTGAGGTCAGCACATGCAGCCCAGACTTGGATCTGCTTGGACTTGCCATCCAACAGCACCCTACACTGGGCATCTGGGTGGATTATTGATATGAGATGGAACAAAATATATTATAAACACTAAAATCTGTGCATCCTCATCCCCCAAGGATCCTGAATGATTTCAGAGAAGCTGTGAGCAAAACGGCAGTATTATGGTCTGCTGGTGCAGGGCTGGCTTTGCTTCTGCGCTTCATAGGTCAGTGTGCAAACCACTGGAACCTCTGTCCCGTGCCAGACCCCAGGGAATCCTGTGCCAGCCCCCAGGGAATCCCGTGCCAGCCCCCAGGGAATCCTGTGCCCTGTGCCAGCTCCCAGGGAATCCCGTGCCAGCCCCCAGGGAATCCTGTGCCAGCCCCCAGGGAATCCCTGCCCACACTCCACACATGACCAAACACAGCAACCACCACCCAACGGGTCAGCTGCTCACAGCCTGTTCTCTATGGATCTATTCATCTGGACATACCCTCCTCTTTTATTTCATATAACTTTTTTTTCTTAGATTACCATAAAACAGAGTCTCAGTACAGTAAAAATATTCAGTCTGTTTGCTAGTTTGGACTGAGACAAAGATAATGTGAAATTCTTTGAATCAGCTCTTCCTTAAACTTCTTGTCAAGTTTATAAGAAATGTTCACATTGTCTATTTTTAAAGGAATGAATAAATGAGAGTAGATATGTCTTCTTTATTCAGTAACTAGATCACAGTTATCTAACTATTAATTGATAGTGAAGTTTATCCATATTTTATACTATTTATTTAGTATATTATCAGAATTTTTCTTCTCCCTAATGCAGCCAAAGATGCAATGATTCCAGAAGTCTTTGCATATGGAGTTAATACACTGCCTGACGACTCATCAAATAGGAACAAGTAATAAAGCTCCAAGTGTTTAGTTAAATTTAATTTACAACTAAGCAAAACAGTGTTTATTGGAACAAAAAAGGTCATTAGTGTCTTACTAGGAAGCAATTAAAATAACAGATCAAAGCCATTCATCACATCACAAAACAGATGCTAAGCCTAACTGTACGAGATTTAGAAGCAGTTGTGCGTGTAACAGTAGAAGTCCACAAATTCTGTTGCACCTTCTGTGACCACAGAGAAGTTGCTCGAAAACAAGATTTATCACATACTAGATTTAACTGTGATTCTCCAAGTCCAGACATGTTCATCTTACTCATTTGGAGACTCAAAATGAAGGCATTAAAGGGAATGAGATTCAGTTTCTATATTTCTTATTTTTAACATTAAAATTATTCTAACCCAAGAAAATATTTATCATGCTCTTGATAAGCTGTTCAAACCTCAACACTGACTTCTACTTCAATAGTATAATGAAAACCTCAACTCTCAGTAGAAGAGGATTCAATTTAAAGTAAGTCCAAGGTTTTGTCAGTTTGAACAAGTAACCTGTCCTTTACATTCTCTCTTCAGTAGTGGACTGAACTGAAACACTCTGGGCCTCCTGAAGTTCAGGTACTCCAATTGTCTCTACAGATTTTAAATAAGTAGTGGAAAATAGTTGCACATAAAAAGGCAAGGAAATGTGGATATTAGAACTCTGTTTCTGTTAGTTTCTCTGTTTCACATAGGAGTTTCAATCCATTGTTGAAAATCCCTGCTAATTAACTGATATGTCACAAATTTAGGAAATCTGTCAATAAAAATCTTGAAATCTCTTTTTAGAAGAAGATAGACACTTTTATATGTACACCCATGTCAGACTGAAAAAACCCTTGTTTTTAAATATAACTCAACCACTGTCTTGCCACCAAATCTGTTCAGAAATCAGCGTCTACCCACTGTGAACCACGTCAGCAGCAGTGTGAGCAACCAGAACTGCAACCAGAACCGAGCTGCAGCTAAACCAGAACCGAGCTGCAGCTAAACCAGAACCGAGCTGCAGTTAAACCAGAACCGAGCTGCAGTTAAACCAGAACCGAGCTGCAGTTAAACCAGAACCGAGCTGCAGCTAAACCAGAACCGAGCTGCAGCTAAACCAGAACCGAGCTGCAGTTAAACAGCCCCGATTCACTGGGGCACCAGTAGAGCTGCCCAGAAGCAGCTGCTCAGTCTGGTTTGGTTTGGTTTTTTGGGAGGGGGGAAATGCCAGCCCAAATTCACCGGTTCAGCCCAGTCCAGCTAAGGTCAGCTACCCAACATTTACAAAGACATTTCTGAATGGCTCAGTGCTGTCAGGCCATCTCAGTGCCAGCTATGCCAGAAGGAGACCTGCATCATGCAAGCCTCCTAGGAGTTCTTTTCCAGCACTGTTTCCCTCTGGATTCTGTCATGATCCAGTGTATCCTAGACCCACTACCCTGAATAAGAGAGTTGACTGGCTAACAGGAAAAAGAGACCCCAGAGAAGCAGTGTTTACACTGGGGGAAAAGATTTTCTCTCAGTCACTGGGGGGATCAGCACACAGTCTGAAGCTACTTGCTGCCCTGCATTTATCATGTGAAGTATAAATATTGTACTGATCATAAAGTTAAGTGATAGCAACTGTCAATTCTACCCTTAGGGCAGCTCCTCTGTTTGTACCAACAAGCAGCTGAAGACCCTCCTAGTGAAGACTCCCTGCTGTTTTTCACAAATTCTTAAAAATGAATTGGGAATTTGTTGAAGGATGCCCTGAAGCGCATCAAGTGGGATTCTCTTTAACAAATAACAAAGGGAAACTCCATATGCTCTGCAAGCAGCTTTTAACCAACCCCAGGATTACTGCCTGATGAAGAGACAAGAGCAGAAATGTCCTAACTCTGAACAACACTACTATTTCACCTCAGTTCCCCCTGAGCAACCATCATCTCTATTCCAACCCTGCAGGAATGAGGTTAACCACCTGGGCTACACACACAGTACACCTCAGAGGAATGCAAGGACACCTGATCCAGTCATGGATATCTGTGGGAATTAGCCTGGGCACCCAAAGTACTCTAAACATGACAGTGTTCCATATAAGCTAATGTATTCTATTTCTTAGAAATTCAATTATTGACTATGCTAAGCTGAGTGCTGGCACAGACAGATTACTTATGGTATCCAGCCTGGCTTGTTTAAAATTAACTTGGGTATCTGGATACTAAATTGTGCTGTGTAGCAAGACGAACAGGTAATAGAGTTCAATGTTATCAATGTAATGAGATATTAAGCTTTTACATCACAGGTTCTCAAGAACCTAATTAATAACAGTCACAGTGTCTTAATTTCTTTTTGTAACAGTAGGAATTAATGTTACTCTGCATTAATGTAATCCATAGGCAGCAGATATCTTTACCAGTGTATCTTGTTACCTGTGAGAGGAGATGACACAGGAGAAGCAGAAGCACCTTGCAGTAGCCTAACCTGGGTAATGATTCACTGACATGAAAGCCAGTGGAGGAGGGAGGTGCTGGGGGGGATTTTCCTGCTGTTCCCACAGCCACATAACTGCTTTGGTGGAATCCAGCTTTGACAGCACACCCCAACATCTCACTGCCTGATAACTTTTCCCTAATGCTTCCAAGTCCTTTTCTCTACTCACATGAGCTTTCCATATGGGATTTGGCAGATTTTCATTAGCATCTTGTAACTGGCAGACTTAATAATGGTAACATGGCTTAAAAGAAAGGTTATCAGATTTCCTGCTTCTGAAGGATTTGGGTGTTTTCTGGATGCATTGGAAGCTTTTGAATTATTTTGTTGTATCTGTGGGAGTTCAGTCTTTTTGCTTATTGGCTGTCATCTTGCATTTCAGCCCACCGATTGACAGAGCAACTAGAATGTGCAAGCAGAAAATCAATAATGCAGGACCTCCAGACAGATCACTGCTGCTCTTGGAAGTAACTGGTTTACTGGTCGCAGTGCCAGTTGCTGATCAGAAAATATAAAACTAGCCAGTCATGAACAGAAACAATGTAAAGACAGATGCACTGTTTGTGTGCTTGAAAGGGTTTTTATATTAGTTCCCTGTGTTTAAATTCTCTTATATTTTCCCCTAAAAGCAGACTGGGGAAAAGGATGAATGAAAAAAAAGAGGAAGGGGAGGGAGAAGAAAATTCTTTTAAAAGCTGTGCAGATTTGTGTGCTCTTGATTTTCTATCACCATGCTAACCTTCGCCCCTCCTTAAGCTTTAGGGATTCTCTATGTAAATTTATTCTTTAACATACCACTGTACTTGTTCCTGAATGAGTGACACTCGTCCAGCATCCAGACTTACTGCTCCCCATACAGCACTTTACTGTCACACTCTACCTGGAGCTTCACCTACTCTGATCACAGTCCAAGGCCACGGTGGTGGTGTCACTGCAGCTGGAGGTCAGCTCTGACACACCCTGCCCTATTAGGACCTCCTGCTGAGTCACTGGTTATTACGGTAATGCAACTTTACAGTGGTAGAGAAACAGCAGAACCAACATGATGAGCAGTTTTTGTGGAGGGCAGACGGCTCCAAATGCACCTTCCTCAAGAACCGCTCTCGGATTTGTGTGTTCCTTCCTTCCTCTTCATTAACAAAAACACCAAACCTGTAGTGCTTCATTGGGAACAACTTTTTTTTTCTTAATAACTATCAAAACAAAATGGTAGATGCAGAAACATCTTTTTAATTTTCTGAAATAAACGTGTCTTTCTACAGATTGACAGTAAGATGACATCAGGGCAGAGACTTCTCAACTGTTCTATTTTATCCTTTTATAAGGTAAAATAGGCAGTGACCTTGGCATTAATAAAATGTTCTTAGAACACAAAGTACCACAGAGCTCAGCACCCATCCATTCATCCCTGACACAGGCACGGGTATCCCCTCAAGACTGTAATATAGTCATGCTGCTTGCAGTGAATAACGTTCATTTCCTTATCCTGTATTACTTTTTATTATAGTGCCAAATAATGCAACTGCTTAGCTGGTGTCACTGCTGGACTGAGCCAACAATCCATCTGTTAGAGCTAGTTAAGATCTAGCTCTGAAGTTTCAAGGGTCTGAGGTGTCTTAGCAGGAAGTGAGAGCCCAAGTATCTGTATTTGCATAAAAAAGCCCACCAGATCTCACTTTTGGAAGAGAAGAGGAGAAGACACTTTAAAGTTTCTATCTGAATTTCATATTTAAAGTAAGAAAATATTTTTTTTAATAATCTTTACCAGAACATGCAACTGGTCTCTCTTTGTGACATCCTAATTCTTCAGAGAATTTAAACTTGTTTGCATCAGGAGGGTTTAAAATGTAAATTTGGCTCAGTATTTAGATAAAAGAACAATTTACATATTTGAGTATGAAAAGCTTAAAAATAAAAGCTCAAACCACTCAAAAGAATAATCATTTTCAGGACACTACTACTCATCCACATTTGACTAAAACTACAGTCATACCAAAATACTGATCATTGCATCTACAGACCTTTATGAAAATTATATACAGGTTACTCATTCTAAAATTTTTCCTTATTATTCAACAATACATACCATCAGAGTTAAATACTATAAGTAAAAATTATCTTGAGACTGAAATTCACATGCTAGTGGAATATATTGTGGTTGAAATCACTTTTTAAATCTGAAGATCTGTGAAATCATTTCTATGATAACTGTTAAGAGTTAAGAATATTGCATTAAATGCCACAAAATCAATAATCAAGGAAAAATTAATCAACTTTAGTGGAAAAATACTTACAGGGAAAGTAAAAGCATGTGTAAAAATAAATAATTAGAGTTAAAAAGGGATCATTGATAGCAATTAATATAAATTAAGAGTCAGGAGGTTGCTGGAATGCCTGAGGCTAATGTCAATGAGAAATCAATGGCCAACACAATTAAGGACAATAAGGATTTTTCAAGGTACATTAGTAAAAAAAAGCGCTCTAACCACAGTATTAGTACAGTAACAGATTAATAAAGCAGAATGGCCATTAAGAACCGAACACCAGAGAGCTCACAAACTAGTTCCATTCTGAATTTGGGAGGATTCCAACTAGAGTCAATACTGTCAAGAAAATATACTACCATCCAGAAGTAATTTAAGGAAGTAATACCGAGTAGCTACCACACCAGGGCACGTTTTTCAGATCAGCACAAATAGAAAACTCTGATCCAGGAGTGGAAGAAAAGTGTATTTTGTTGCTGGTAGCCCCTGGAATCTGGGGAACTTCCTAGAGAAAATTATGAAAACTGATGGAATACTTGTGTCTTTAAAAGTTGAGGCATGATCTGAATGAGTGAGTGGATACAACCTCAGACACAGGCACGAGTAATGGTAGAGCTGCTTGTGTATCACTGTAAATAAAGATCTGGAAAATTTCTGTGGAAGATTCAAGATCTATTAATTGATAGAGCTTAAAATACAAATGCCACTGGAGAATCTTCATTGTATGTGTGCTCTGAGCTCCTACAGAGACCAAATTTTGGTTGTATTAGAATTATTTAGCATTTTTATCAGTCCCTGTAGGAAAACACAGACTCTTTACCTATCAAGCTGACATGCAAAGAGGATTTTGGCACAAGTTAGTAATGAAGAGAAGAGCTTATTGATACAGATCAGATCACTGTAGTGAATGGGGCACAAAGTATATTAATTTCAACATGGCCAAATGCAGGGTAATAAATCTAGGAACAAATAATTATAGGATATCTCTGCCTAATTCTGTTGAGCAGGCAGAGGTACAACACAAGCCACAGCTGGAAGCTGAGGTAAATTCTAATTTAAAATAAATTGCAGATTTCTACTGCCAGGTAAAAGGAAATAGGGTAGCAGTCTTCCACCAGTGGTGGTGTGTTCTCCATAGCTAGAACCAGTCAAATCACAGCTGGAGGCTTTAAGGCACAGAGTTTATTCACAATGAAAATGAACTTAGGGAGTATTTGTGCTGTGCTGTCAACTTACATATACTCCTCTTCCAAAGGCAAGGGGCTGCCCTGAGCAGGAAGACTCCTTGCTATTCCTGGGCATCCAGCCAATTCCAGGGGCTGGATGGGATAGAAATGGTGAGCAGCTCACAGCACCGGGCACCATTTCCACTGCAGTTTTATTTACAGCCTTGCCACATCCATCAGCAAAGTCCCAGAACATCTCCAGCCCAAGGAAGGAGGACAGAAGGATTGAATGTTAGCCCTGTCATTCTGAAAGCTTCTCTGCAAACAGCTGCAGTGTTGTCGCTCAAGAGCAAAGTCCTGCCCTCCACACGTGCTCTCTGCTGAAACAGGGGTCCCAGACAAAATGCCTTGGAAGACAAAGGAGGGCCCACAGTTTATGTGCAGTCCCCCAGTCACTGGGAGTGCAGACAGGTGGGACAGGATTGCTGCAGACACAGTACCCACACGGGAAAACCCACAACTGCCTTCACACTTACAGGGTTTCTTCAAAGTAGATTTGTTACTTGGTAAGGTCTCTTGCCATCTGAAATCCATATGGCCTAGAAGCTATTCAGCAGAAAACACCTAAATACCCAAACACACTGAATCATGACACTCACTAGCGAGGAGCAGCAAATGAGCAACCTTGTGTGGGGACAGGAGTACCAATTGACATCTACCTCACTGTAATGTTAAACTATATTCTGAGGTAAGTATAAGCTGGAAAGTTTATAAACTGATTAAGGAACACAACTTTGTTTTACAAGGAGATAATCCTCAGTAAAAGTCAGCCTTCGGGGTACAAACACTCTCCAGGGACACACATTTCAGACCCACTGCTCCCAGTGCACTCTGAAGACAATCAGACAGCAGGCCACGAAATCAAAATATTCTGTGTTTGATAAGAGTCATGTGATAAGCTTCTTAATTCTAATTTTCTGTTTCTAACATAATCATGACGCATGCCTAATGCAAAATTCCTGCTTTTCTTTTTCAAGAGCCACCATTTCAGTCGTTCACCATTCAAACTCTGTTTAGCACCTTGACATTCGACTGTGCCATGGGAATGGGCCAACCAAAATTAGAACATGGGAACAGACAAACCACAAGTACAAAATACTAAGAATCCTTATAACTGTAATCATTGTTGTAATTGTTTTGACAGATGTTAAAAATGTTTAAAAAAACCCAAAACAAAAACAACAACAAACCCCAAACAAACACTAAGAGTTGGAAGAGCAATAAAGGGATTAGGTTTCACAGCCATATTCCTAAGCTTTGCAGAGTATGTGGAAGAAAGGTAACAGAGGATATAAAGAAAATGAGAAAAAAGCCCATCCCCGATCTTCACTGAAAGAGAAAAGGCCAAAAAGCAACTATCCCACAATAGCTTATTTGTATGTGTCACTAAACTTTCATCTGGAATCCTTCTTGACCTCTCCAAAGAGTTTGACACTGGGACCATGAACTGCAACAGACTTTGTTCAGCTGAAGAGAGGTGCAATCAGCCAGCAAAAGGCTTTTCCAAGCACTTTCCTTTCTTAAACAGGCACAGAGGACTGTTCATAACTACTGTACCATCCTCACTGGCTATAGTAACAAAACATTTAATTCTCCACAGTTGTCAAACAATGTGTTTAAGACTCATGCAAGCAACGAGTGCTAAAAAGAGAAGTTTTTTCCAACAAAAGGGAAAGCTCCACTGTGAAGACCTTTGAAGGAAATGCTGCACCTCAGTGCTGGTGTCTTTGATCTGTGATTGGTACCTCTAACAGAGGTACACTTGACACTTTAAATATTGATGAGATATTTGCTGAGCTGCCATTAAAAGCCAAGGCTTCACTTTCTAGTGAAAGAAAAACACAAGCTTCAAAGACTCTGCAGGGGTCCTGATCTCAAGAGCCTTTAAAGAAGCTGAAAGTAAATCAAACCAAGGGAAGGGGGATCACCCCATCTTGGTCTGATATGCCATAACACCAGTTGTTCTACACAATGGTTTGGAAGTATTATAACATGTGAAGCCTCTTTTGTAGTTACCATTTTCCTTCCTAGGGAGCTGGAAAAGAAAATCATGCTCTTTTTATCAAGGCAATACACATTAACAGGTAGTATTTAAAGTACAAATACCTTTGTATGGTTTTGTTGTTGGATTGTGTGGGTAACTCTGATTTATGCTTTACTATTTCTGAGACAGATGAAAAAATACATCTGAATACTTCTGGCAGATTCAAGTCCAGCAACTGGACTAAGTTCTGTCCACAAGAGCCGGCAGAAGGTGAAGTTTCACAGTCATATGCATCAGAAGACTCCATGCAGATGAAGTAAAAGTGATTGTCAGGGGCCAATAAAGCATTCAGCTGAGTTTTCTGGCCTATTCCACTGTGATTTCATCCATCTGCCCATCCAAGCTTTATTATTACCAGTGTAACCATCAGGACAGGCATGCTACATACAGAGACACTATCAAGGATAATGAACAAAAATTACCAGCTACCTTTTTGTTACATTAATGCAGACAATGACCTTAAAAGGCAAAGAAAGCATACAGAGGAACTTTTGACCTTTGGTCTCAACTGTCCTACAAGTCTCTAAGTCTACTGATAAAGTTGGGTGTGAAATACTGCCCAAAAACTTGCTGCTGGACTAACTCATTGCTGGCCAGGGAAGCTGAAGGGCAGGGAAACACTCACAGGGGACTCTGTGGCCACTGTCCCTGTGTGCAAACTGAGCAAGGAGGAATCAGCACAACTTAGGTGAGACAGCAGAAGGCTAATCCAGCCTATTTCTCCAAAGAGGAAGGGCCATGTATGTTTTTCTTTAGAAACTGAATTTAATTTCAATATAAAAGACGAAGCTGCAATCAAAAAGTGCAGCTCTTTAATTTTTAATTAGTTTCAAAAAGGAAAAACAAATATTAACATTTCCAAAGGCAGTTGAGATATTGTGAAATACCTCTTCAAGCATTACAAAGTATATTTGGCCAGGAGACAGTGCCGTTTCCAACACAGAGGAAAAGGCAGTAGAAATGTCACATTACTTTCCAAAGTTTACATTCAAAACTGGTTTTTCTGCCTCAGTTTTAAAAGGGGGGAATCAGAGCACTGGCATCCAGTAAAGTTAGAGGCTCGACACTTCACGTTTTGCCATAACTTTAGGAAAAGACTTATGGAATAAACTCTGAAGATAAGACAGATCTGAGCAGTCACAGGTGTATTCCAAAGACTTCCATCCAGTACCCTGCCTGTCAGCCCAGACATGATGTCTGCTGTGCCAGCAGCAACCTGCCCCAGTGTTTATGCACAGCCCTGTATGTATCCTGCAGTCACGTAAAGACAAGAAACTATAAATAAAAACACTGGCTCCAACTTCAGCATGTGCTAGAGGATAGAAGTATGGAAATTACATCTCCTTTTGACTGACATTAAATTAGAAGTGAACTGAGCAAAAAAGCTTGAGTGCAATTAATAACTGACTTGAAGAAAAATGAAGATTAAAAATTATTTTAAATCATACCAAAGAAGAGAGAATAATATTATCTGCCTTTGATATCACAGCACTATGAGAGGTTACCTGAAAGAAGAGCCACTTTAGTTAATTTTCTCTGAAAAACAAGAGTAAAATATAATGTAGTGCAATTAAAACAATATATTATGAATCTTTGTACATTCAGAATGGAACTTATTATTCTGCTTTCATATCCATTTTATCCCTAAAACCCTTTTCTTTAAAGCAGTTGCAATGTACACGATGTGTGAGTGCATATTCACATTTAGAAATGGAAACAAAGGTATGTGTTACAGAGGAGATCTGCCAAGAACCATTGCAGATGTTTTCTTCCCAATGTAACCCAGCTGCATTTCACTCTGAGTCACCCCCAGAATGGCTGCTCACACCAAGAGCTTCAACAGAAGCATCTCAGGATTTCTGAAAGGCCCTTCATCCAATTTCCATTCCAACTGCACTAATAAAACCAAGAGCCTTGGTGCCAGATCCTTGCAGACAAGTGGGCAGAACTCACTTTCCTGTAGTAATCTCATCAGTTAATCTTATTTCTACAAAAGACCATGCATTCTGGTACAGCTTTGAAGGTTTTTTAAAAATCTCCCCCTCTACACTGGAAAACTGACTTAATTAACTCTGCTTAGTGGAGATTTAAACAGTGGGTCTCCTGAAATGGATATCAGCCATTAGGGGAACGTTAGACACTGTGTGCTCAGCAGTGCTCCAGTCTCAGAGCTGCCCAGCTGAATCAGGGGAATGCTCCCTTCCCTGTTATCTCTGTAGTAACATTCCATTATTATGGCCACATCATCAAAGAGGAGAACTGGCAAAGCACTATTGGTTTCAGGAGAGCTCTCCCAGCCTGCCCCAGCTCACACTCTGGCTTGCTTTCCACAAACGTGGTGTAAACCTGAAACCATGGCTAGAACTGCGTGGATCAGCTCTGGGTGGACATCACCCGAAGTACCGGAGCAACTGCAGGGCAAGCTCTGGAAAGAAATGCATACGAGGAGGCTTCCACTGAGGAACAGACAAAGCAGATCAGGATCTGTTGTTTTAAATACAGAGGGCATGGGTGGAATGGCTGAATGTTTTTTCAGATTGTTCAAAAATATTATCTTCAGACAAAGAGGCTGATGCTATTCAAAGTCATAGCCACCCGCAGCAACAAATTACAAAGCAAGTAGCAAGCACCACTGAAGTACATCATTCAAACAATAAATACCACTGAAACTACCTGAATACCTTTCAAATACAGAGAATAAGCATCAATTCTGTTGACAGAGAACAATTTAAATACAGACATTCAAAAGAAAGGCTGCAAACATTTTTTTTGAATAAAGGTGCACACAATGCAATTTCAGAAGATGTCTCCATTTCCATACTAATTTTGAGTGATCTGGGGGAACTCACACAGTTGCAATGCCATTTAGACTGTACAGAGCACTCAAACCCTCACTGAAATAAGTAATATTGTACAGCTTCCTCTGTAATCTCTTCTGGTACCTTTGCCCACATTAAGTAATACTCAATTTTGCAGGTATTTCTGGTGTCCTAAACTTATATACATCAACACATTAATGCACAATTTCCTGTCACTACTGCTGGGCCTTTAAAGTATAAATAAGCTGTGTGAGGTTGGTGGACACATTTCCACAGACTTCTAAAATGATTGATTTCTTGTTAAACATTCCACTCTCATATTTATCCCAGACTCTGCTATCCACTATTATTTACTGGATATACATGAGATTCATATTTTGATATCACAACATGATTGCTGTTTTGAAAAAGTGCCAGATACCACAAATACCAATGGCTATGAAAAAGTCATAAGGATAATTCTGGGACTCCAATCTCATATCAGAAAAACCCGAATCACATATTCCTGGGTAGGACGATTCTTACAGCCTTCTGCATCCCCTCTAGCACAGGTAAAACATCAGGGTGTATTTTATACGACTGTTAGCACATGCTAGAGCAGCATGGGAGGCAAAGGGCCCAAAGATGGATCAAATCAGTGACAGCCAGGAGAGCAGAGGCATGGCCAGAACCTCCCAAGGTCTGCTTTTAAAAAACATAAATATCAGACTGGGAACATTAAAATGTTCCGGGTTTCTCTCTTAATTTAAACTGTACTTGGGAAGCACAGGGAACACACACATATGTGCATAAATGCCTGTAAAGTAACAACCCCCCAAAGCCCAGAAGCCAGGACAAATTCTGTTCCTTTGTCATTCTACACACGGGCAGCAGAAGGATCTGTCATCAGTTCATGCCAGTAACCAGTTCAGGCCCAGAGTCAACGCTCCTGACAGGAAGAGTGGATGATGAAGGAGGCAAACACAGAAGAGCTACATAAGAGAAATTCACACGGTGCTGAGGAGGGGAAACAATGGAAATCTTACCTAATCTCATGAAAAACAAAAGTAAATAAATAGTAAACATGTATTAAACACATAAATATTTATAAAATATATAAAACCATTTTTCAGTACCCTGTCAAATTGAGGACAAAACTATTATGTGGGGAACACTGTGTGGTTATATGGTCTTATAAAGAGAGAGCTGTCTTAATGGTACATCATATTATATATTCCAAACTTATTAAATATAGTTGCCACTCAGTGGAAATATTTCAAGTACCTTTCCTCTTCCCTTATTTTTAGGCAACAAGTGCTTTGCCCTCTTCTAAGTAAGATATTTTTTTAAGATATTAATTTTTATGTGTATGTATAAAGTACCTGTGAAAGCAAGGACCTCATTAGCAAAACTGACTCCTCACAGAAACTGTGGTTTGACCTCAGCTGAAGCAGAAGTCACCCTTGGGCCCACTCCCATTTGGGCCCTCTTGAAGTGAGCTGAAGTCGTTTATTCCCTCCATAACATGCAAAATGTGTTACCAGGTCTGTGTCATTAAAGGTGCCAGGAAATTCAAAGTTCCCCTGGTGTACATTAGTGTCAGGGGTAGTGAAGAGCACCTGGAGACAGGAGACACCACCCTAAAGCTGCTGAGTACACGTGGGTTTAAAACCATGGCCCGTGTCTGTCTCTGCACAGAACTGCTCACACCAAAAAGCAAACAGCAGGCTGTGTAGTCAAGGACCTCATGGTTAGAGATACACCTGCAAAGAGCTTTCTTAACACCCCAGAATAAATTAACAGCTACAGCTACGAAAAAAGGTTCTGTCAGGAAAACACACTACTAGTGCTTGCTAGAATCCAGTAAAAGTATAATGGAAAGGATGTAAAGAGACATTTACACTGAATTTAAGCAGAGCATCATCTGTTGCTTTGGAGGACTAACCACAGAATGAAGTCCTGTGTGGACAGTGTGGGGACCACCCCTCTACTTACGACTCAGCTCCTTCAGGCATGGAAGCAGAAAAACAAGTGAAAAGTTACGAGCTTTTACGGCTGTATAATCTGTTCTCCTGCTCCACAACATGCTCCACAATTTACTGAATTGGCTCAAATAGGTCTGCACAGCACAAGGATGCACATTACTCTTGCAGAATAAGAATGGGGGAAATTCGTGATGGTACGAATAATGTGCCTGTGCAAGTACACTAACAGTCATATGCACTTATTTTGTATTGCAGGTGAGGAAAAATACAGTATTTCTTTCTGCAGCCTAAAGAGAGACTGACTTTCTAAATTCCTTTGGAAGAAGATGAATAGAAATAATTTGACATTATTTTTAAAAACTGACTGAAAAGACACTAAATCAAAGTATTCAGAAGCTCTGCATGCTGGTTTCCAAACACGGAGTAAGTATCTTTCTAATACTATGGCATAGGGTGTCATGTTGCAGCTACTTTATATAAATTTTACTGCTTGATTGAAACATTATAATTATCCATTCCTCCAACTTACGTGATATTTATAGGGTCCGACAGTTCTGCAGATTAATTTTTTACCTTTTTTTTATTAACTACAAAGGCTAATAATTAAAAATTGAAATAGAAGGCAATGAATGTCTACACAGATATCTAAATAATTAATTCATACATCTAATATTTTTTCTCTGCTAAATTTCCCTTCTTGGTGCTACTGCATTCTCTGTTACACAGACAGCTCCCCAGGCATTTAAACCACAGCTGACATGACTTCTACTTTTCATTTGGTCATGATTGTATAAATGCTGAGGAGAGTCCTTTCTCTCATGATCAAATTCTGTACTACACCACAAGGGAAAAAAGGGGAGGGAGGAGGTAGCGTCTCTACACGTTCCATTTGAACTTCCAGAGCAGCACACTGCAAAGGTGAGCTCCCTTTGGGACTACAGCTGTTTTGAAGGAATTAATACATGCAAGGAGCTGGCAGCACACAGAGGGGAAGGAGCCGACAGATATGATGTCAGCACAGGAGGAAGCATCTCTGCCCTCTCTCTCACAGAAGCTATTTCACACTTTCAGTAATAAACTTCTCATTTGATGCTTAAAAGGTTATTTTTTGTATGACAAATAAATGTCTCCTTTCCAGCCTGTTATGAATCAAATCATGTAACATAAACCAAGGCTGGAGATGACACAGATTATTAGGTCATTGACAGTGAGCTCCTTTCCAATGCCAGATTGCTCCCTGCCCTTTCACTTGCCTTGAAGAGTCTTCAGTAATGGAGCCTTTGCCTGGCTTTTGAAATCCCAGAGATGGAAGTCCCAGGAAGGAATTCTCAGCTGCCATGGTAACATTTTTATAGGTGCTAAACCCCATTTGGATTGGTCCACATAGAAAAGGAGCTGTTGTAGATTGGAACTGTCCCTAAGTCCATCCATGCTCCCTGCCCAGCACAGCACAGTCCCAGCCTTGTGCAGGGTCCCCAGCAGATCTGGAATTCAGGGAAGCAATAACCAAACCAGAGAGAACCTCGAGGAGAGACAGAGAGGCAGCAGATGTGGTCCTGTCACCTCCTAAAAAGCGGAGAGGGAGGTGCTGCTCTGTCACATCCTTCAGATAAGAGATCCATCATCAAACTCCAGGCCTGTGCTCCTCATGGCTGGCAGGGGCTGGGGCTGGCTCTACCAACGTGTCCTCATCTCTCAGAGCAGCCACGTCTTAACAGAAATACAGGTCAGTTCTGCAGGCAAGGAGCACTAAGGCACAAACACAGATGGTTTGGAAATACACCTAACAAAGGGTTTGTTATTATTTTGCTCAGGTATACTAGGCTCTGTGTTTTGAACCTTGGCTGTTTATTCCTTGCCTTAAATAAATATACTTCTGCCTTGAAAAGAGCAGACGAAGTCAACTTGTTTAAATGTTTCTCATTTCCATGCAGCATATACAGTATGATAAGCAGTTAAAACTGAAAGTAATATTTGGTATGTCAACAACATCTCTTTCACTGCCAAATACTTCAAAGTCCAACACAATAAGAAAATTTAAATGGGTTCCAAGATGTAAATATCTTGGGACAAGGTCAAACAAGGTGGCAAATATTTGCGTGTACTACACATTTCCCCCTGATGAAAAACAAACAGGTGTGGATATTTAGTTTTTTGTCAATGCAGTAGTAAAGGGCAAATGTGGAAATCCATCCTATGCACAAATATTTCTAGCATTAAAAAAATCAATGTTTCTTTAACCACTATTCTAAGGTTCCTTTACGATTTCAGTACCTACTGACGTGCTGACCCACGTAATCTGATGTCTTGTCCACCTCCAAAAGAGGAGGCAGGTCACTTTAGGTCAGTGTTTGAATCAAATACCTCCAGAAGAGTACAAGAGTTTCAGAAGAGATACTGTGATTCCATTCACACTAGAGATCTTCACTTCAAATCAGGTTCCATATGCACAGTAAGCTAACCACACCTGAGCTAAGCCTTCCTAAATTAATTAATCTTACTCAAGACACACAACATGACAAAAACTTCATAAAACTCTTATTAAAAATAAATTTTATAATCAAAAGCTGCAAAATTAGATTATTCAATTATTAGAGGAACTAATCCACCAGAAGAAAAAAATCATTATTTTATGAGCTGCCAAATTCTTTGAACTATAGCTGCTGTGTGTCCTCCTTTAAGTTAACCAACTCAAATGAAAACTATTAGAACATTCAACATCAAGGTTTCATGCTAGATCAAACTCAAGCTAGAGTTAATACTCAGTAAATGGAGTCTGTTCTTCTAGGACAACAGGTTTTCAGTATGTTCTGCTGAGCCTTTCCATCTGCACCAAAGCAGCCACGAAGGAGCCTGCTGATCAAGCTCTCAACGAGTGTCAGTGAGGACAACCCAAAGCACAGGGGCAGCTTCTGGAGCTCTTTCCTAGTGCCTCAGAAAACCCCAGAAAGCCCTGCTGAGCCCAGATCTACCTGCTGGGGTGCACGTCCTCCCCGTCCTGGGAGGGGCAGGCAGTGACAGCCACCTGGGGCTGGTGATACCTGCAGCAGCAGAGACAGGAGGCACATGGAAGCACCGACTGCTGCAGTGCCCCCCATCAAAACAGCACCCCCAAAACCATCACTTTTTAGCAGACAGCAATGCCACTGGCAGCAACAGAAACTGTGCCTGGGCAGGGACACAGCACAGAGTGGGTTAGCAAGCTCAGCCGGTCTGGCCATACCCCATAGCTCAAGCTAAACACAAAATCACATTTACTAATTGCCAAAGGAAGAAGAGGAGAATCCTCAGTGTGGATGGTCCAACAGAGGCAACTGTGTTTCATTTTCAAACGCAGCATAAGATCACACATACTGAGAGAAACAATTCTGATTTACTGCAGCCAACTCACCAACCACATTTAGACTGTGCCCCCATAGCAAGCAGCAGAACCAGACACAGCCAAACTACATGTGCCATGCTTAATCATTGAGCAAAAATGGGTAATTCATTCCTCAACAGAGACTGTGAGAAACACCGACAAGATGCCCAAGATACATTTATGGTATGCAGTTTTCCTTTAGCATGGAAAAGAGTTGTGTTTCATCCCTGTGTTACAGCATCAGCCGGATTCTGAACTGCTGCTGGATGATCACAACACCATGTTCTTCCTGCTGCTGCATAATGCTAAATACAGACCAACAGTGCCTTTAGAATCCCATTTATAAGTCCGTATATTCCACACCTATTCCAATTTTTAAGTCCATTTATAGCTGACTTCCCTGCATCTACAGGAGGGTGAACAAAACTGTCCTGATACCACCCTGACAGGAGAAAGCTTTTGGGGTTTTTTCAGACAGACTGTTTACAAATACCATCCTGAGATAAGTGAAGTTGCAAATACTTCTGTCTGAAACTATGTAATGGCAGTTTCATTGAAAATAGTATTTTTTTAGATTCACTATTAATATTTCTAGTTGGAAGAGTCCTCCTCTGCAGAGGACAGAGAACTTTAATTTCAGTCAATACATGTGTAGTATTTGAAATCAATATCTACAGAAGATATATTAACCTTCATTTGAAAAATGCCAGTAAATAGAGCCAATTATCAAATTAATTTTTCTTTTATATTCATGAAACAGCAATATAAATTGTCAATATAAGCAATCCATTAAGTGAATGACTAGTAGCTGGAAAGATTTAATCTTTAGCACATGAGAAATCTATAAAAGCTGCAAAGTCAACAATATATACTGTCCACAGAAATTCATTAGTTTTAGGGAGACAGCTATTCCACAAACTAGGCAACCTCCAGACAAGCATCCCAGTTTACTTTATTAATTTAAGTTGAGCTTGAGATGTTTATGATGTCCCTAAAGTGTGTTCTAAAATGGGAGATAAAGTAACAAGCTACAAAAAATAATAACCCCTAGTTTTGAAATGGAAATGTATGGTGCTTAAGTTTTTGTGGGGGTGGGGGACATCCCCTAATTTTGGATTATTAGTCTTGCTTTTCTGAGTGTTTTGTTACAGAAATTTTAGGCTGATGACAGTAGTGCTGGTGACAGGAGCAGAGAGAGAACCCAAGGCAGGGGCTGCAGCTGTTGTTACTCACCCTCTCAACAACAGAGTCCTAAATCTACTCGCCAGTGTAGAAGCCTCTCTACAGTAGGACTTGCCTCATTTCTCCAGTTTAGTGGAGCACATCACAAATAATTTATACCAACACTGAAGAGAGAGAAGGGAATGAGATTTTTCTTCTAGTTCCTGTAAGTAAAGAGCTGTCAAGTGCTACTGATATCACTACACCAAACAAGTGAGCAGCACTTACTCGGCATCACAAAACGCGCTTCTCAGGAAGACAATTCTATATGCTCACAGCTTTAAATACTTTTAGAGCTCTCTTCACCATAAAAGAGCTGCAACACTACTTACTGGAGAAGCCTTTCAAGTGACTGAAGGCTGAAGTGTGGGCTCTTACATCATAATGAGTTATTCTGTACCAGCAGTAACAGCAAATGTCAGTCATCCGTGAGCACGAGGACAAAGGGTGGGTAAGACAAACTCTCCTCTTCTGCATAGTGCTAAACCCAATTCATTCTGGGAAAACAGCCAGCACTTGCAATTGCTCCTACCTGCAGTAAGGACTCCAATTTCTGAGTTGCTGAGCAAGCAGAGTTGCCTTTGAGTCACAGAGCACAAAGGATGCTTAGCACCCTGGAAATTATAAAGACCTAGCCTGAGTTTAACAAGTGCAGAGTACCTGCAGTTCCTATTGGTTCTACTGGGGACACCCTTAAGAAACCATAAAATCATAAGTAGAAAAGTAAGAAAGGACATATCCTGTCCCTCCTCAGGTGCACCTAAATATGCAGCACGCACTCACACTTCAGTCATGGCCTGACTTTCACAGGAGATGCTACAGCCCAATTCTGCAATACTCTATTAAAATCTCCAAATCACAGATATTCCATATTGAAATCTGGGATCAGTGACACGATTATGTCTTTTGAATTCATCATTATGATTATACCAATGTCCTGTAAAGAATATTTTATTTTAATTTACTTTAAGCAATCCTTTCCAGAAGACTCCTTTGCGAACCACACAGAGAACACTCTGATTACTAGAAATGGTCACAGGAAATAAGTGGCAAATCTCCTGAGTAAGTGAATGCCTGACAGCAGTTTCTAAATAAATAGTCTTGTCTTCACACCTGGATCTAAGCACTACCACAGGTGAATCAGAGTTCAGAGTAAACTTATTCATGAATAGACAGGAAAAGGGGTGACAGCCAATCACTACTCGTCACCTCGGGGCTTTGACTGAACAGAACAAGGCTCAGATTACACAGTTCCATATACAATGGCTTTACAAATACTATACATTTTGTGATGTCCCACAGGTTTTTGAATGCAAGAAGGGGGAAAAACATGACCCAAAAAAAAGTCACTTCTCAGAAGCATCTAAAATTCCTATGCTGAAAGTGTATGACAAATGCCTTGAAAGGAAAATGGGATATGATCTCCTTACTCTCTCACTGCCGAGGTAACTGAACATATCATGTGAAAAGAGGCACTGTGATAGTGATTATTAACTCTGTATTTTAAAACCTGCAAAAAATGGCACAACAGCCTTGTTTATGTCAAAGACAAATGTTTGAGCCAGTTCATATTTTCTGGCCCACTCTGACACGCATACATGGATACAGTTCATAGCAAAGGCTGTATTAGGCCTATGGGTATTAGAGATTCCTTCTTGCTGCTTATAACCATCCTTGACGTAGCCAGAATTCTCTCTTTGTAAAAACACTGCACAGATAGAACAGACCTGTTTTATACACAACTGATCAGCAAAGCGGCTCTTTGGCATTAACCCCAAGGAGCATCCTGCTCATTTTGTGAGCCATAACTGAATAAATACTGAAAATGCCAAAACACCATGAAGTGAAACATACCCTCGAAGCACAATGGCCTGTCTATGTATAAATTGCACACATGCATCAAATGAAAGGTTTTGTAGGAGTTAAGGCTCAAATCGGTCAGGGGACACAGGGCTGCAAGAGCAGGTCCTACTCAACCCTCATTCTGGCTCCAGCACCATCTCTGCCCCCAGTCCTTCTCCAGATACTGATTTTTGTACACTCCTGGAGGAATTTAAAAATTCCTACATTCACTGTAGGAAGAGAATCACCTTATAAGCCAAAGCTCTGTAATATTTGAACTGATGTGATCCTGGGAATAACTGGGGTAAGTCTGAAAGAAAAGCTACAATCAGAACTTCGTTCAGTGCTCCATATACCAGTTCCTTACCATTACTGATACCAGGTGCTTTACAATTCAACAGCTACAGCAAATAATCTGTATGTGACCACTCACTGACTTATAATGTTTTAAGATAATACACTCATAAATGCATCACATTATCTTCTTGCAAATGTTTTGGGCATGGCTTTTTTTGCCTAATAGTATGATTTAATATTAGTCATTACATGAGGGACCCTCATACATTAGGTGTACTGTGTCCTGCTGTGAACATACAGCTGAGCCCTGGCAACTAACCATCTGCATCGCTTTGAAAATGGGAAATAATGTGTAGTGTCGCCAATTATTTTCCAGATAGCTTCTCAAAACCTGACCATACTGCAAACCAACATGTTTTACCTTGCAGTTGCTAGCAGAACACACATAGCTCCTGCTGCTTATCTGGCATGAAACAATTTGTGGAGATGAGGTATCCTGGGATTATTCACACACTGTAACTTTTCTCTGTAAATGCACTTGCTTGCTAACTGCTATCAGATCTCTACTTTGATAAATTTTACTCCATGATTTAATTTGAAATAAATTGCCCTTTTTAAACAATTAATCACTTTCTAAATGCAGTTCAGAGATGCTCCCCTCTCAAATCCAAAATGTCTGCAGTGGAGGACCAAGCACACGCCTAAAAAAGGCCTTCCCTTATGAACAGAGCTGAAATAACAGTCATTTCTACCCACAGAAATGCAAGTATCAGGATCCAGCTCTCTCATCCCTTGATAATGAGGTCACAAGTTGGCCTTTAACACCTGCATTTATTTTCAGTACCTGGAATGACTCCTTTCCCAGACTGACAGACTGCAGACTCACAAGGCAAAAGTTGGCAGTGAAAACTTCAGTAACTTTTGCCAAACCAGTCTTTCATCTACTACACAATACTCCTGCCTTCTTCTAAATTGTTCTGCAGAGTCTTCCAGGCAACAGTGACTCCTTCCCGTTGCTTCATTGAATCAATGCTGCCATAAAAATTATATAGATTACAGCCACATTGACTGCAGTGATGAAAAGATTCATCTCTTTACTCAACCTCGATAATGAGTCTAAACAAGGTTTTATAGCAATAAAAGCAATAAAATTTTTAACTACTAAAAAAAAAAAGTTTGTTTTTATTCCATGCACAATGTATTTCTATAAATGCCAAATAACCAGAAGTTTACAAAAGATCTCCCACTCAAGGAGAAGAAGAAGGGCTGTAGCATCACTCTTTGCTAGTGACTCTACTTAATGCAATGTACAGCATAGCATCAAGGCCAAGGCCTGCCAAAATTTAAATGCTAAACAGAGATAGCACATCTATGTGAATCAAACTGTAACACAGAAGTTGTGATTCATTCAGTGTCTTTTTGAAGGCTGGATGAAGGTTTTTCTCCATGGGCAGCCCAATAACCAGCATCTGGAGTCTGATTTGGGTTCTCCCTGACTCATTGAACCATTGACTTAGGAATTAATTTAGTATTTTAAACCACTTTAAACAAATCTTTACATTTTACACAGTCAGTTTTGAGTGTGGTGTTGCTGCAAATCATTCAGGACTGCTGTATAGCTTCAGCTTTACTCCATGAGAGAGAAACCACTTAGAACAGGATGGCTTTTTCCATTTCAGTCTGGTACATTCTCAGCCATTTATGAAGACCTTTCAGACCTGCACTATCAGTATTTTGACAGTGTTGTCATATCTGATGTCCCCTTCCTTGACTTTGACAAGCACTGTGCAAAGGAGTACAGGATTAGAAAAAAATTAAAAATAAAACCCAGAGACACATAATCCATTCATTTGTTTTACTATTTAAATAGAAGTGATTTTCCTAACTGCATCCAAGAAGAAAAGCAGACCTCCAAACAAACGCATATTAGGTTGCAGTTCTCCAGGAAACAATTTGCTATGCTGCTGCAGAAACAGGCCAAGTACATTGCTTCTGACTGTTAAGCCTCCTAGTCACTGACCATCACATTTCTAAAATGCTGACTTCTGAGGTGAGAGCTCATAACCTTGTTGACTGCATTTAGACCTGTGCTTACACTTTTCTGAATCCATCACCTTATTTACATTGGCCACTGGCTTTTCAGTTGTCTCCACGATTTGCTTCCTCAGCTATGAGGGGCAGCTAACAAGAATATCAAATGCTGAGTTATCTCTATTTCACAAACCATTCAGGGAAAAAAAAAAAAAAGGCACTATATATACCTTGTAGTTAAGAAAGCTGTGGCAGAGGTTAAGGACAAACTTTTCAGAGTGTACTCTGCTAGTTCTGGGATTGCCAGAGACAAGAGCAAGCAGTTCTGCCCATTCACATGAGTAATGCCTGGGGTTGGAAGCAGAATTCTCTTCCAACCTCTCAGAACCTTGCACTGGGTTCACAGAAACAGAGCTGCAAAATGAGGTTATAAACACCGCACATTTTACTGTTTCTCACAGACTTAACAAGGTTGCTCCAATGCAAGTCCAGAACGCAATGGCATCCACAGAAATGCCACAGCAGACTGTAAAATTACACAACTAATCTGGTTTGGTTCCTCAGCAAAGCTGCTGGACGCAGGCAGTGTGGGACACACGGCTACGCTGCCTCCTCACGCCACCCGGCAGGAGAGGTGGCAACACCGGGCACAACCCTGAGCTGCTTCCACTCCAGCCAAGATCCAGCACATCCTTTTGCCAGGCTGCACCTTTTGGAGCTGGTGATCTCAGCTTCCCTCTGACTCTTTAACTTCACAGGGGCACAGAGCTGAGAACTGTAACTCCACCCTCTGCTTTTTGCACTTCAGGCAAAAGCCACGTTACAATAAAAGTGCAACCCTTGTTCTCCCCTCCTTCTGTCTCTGCTCCACCTCAACAGGTAACTGAACATAAAAGTCAAGAGACAGTTACAAATTTCCTCCTTTGCTTTGCAAAGCTCAAAATCCTTCAGAAATTCCCTAATTTCATTTTTCTCCCCTATTTTAGCCATATGCTGTTTGCATGCTGGATGGGTTTTCCCCAAGCTCCCACACCACTACGCAAACTGCAGCGTTATTTGTTAATTTATCACTGTGCTAAAATATAATAAGTGAACCATAGATAGATAAAATGAATTATAGGTACACCTCCCATACGTTTTGTACATCATGCTAGGCAAAAGCTGTGTTGTGTTAACTGTCAAGCTGAGAAATAGCTGACATTTATTATTTTAATTGTTTACTTTGCTGAAATAAGCTTCTATGAGAAGCTATGACTTTTATTAAATCTTCACTACAGCATTATTTTCACAGATTGGGAGGCAAAAGCTAATTTTCAAAACTGCTTTGCCCTACAAGGTCACTGCCAACAGCTTGAATGCACATGTCAAGGAGACATCTGTTTCAGAGATACCACTCTATGTTAAATGTGCACTATTTAAAAAATTTAAGATACTTTTCATTAAAAAATGCTTATTCAGTAATTATGTAGTTTTTAACTGGTGGTTAGTAGTAAAGATTTTTATCCCCTGTGGATTGTTTTAATATTTCATAACAGCCACCCTGACTTGGACTTCAGCATTTGCTTTAGAAATCCCAGTAGAGCATAACCATGGATGAATTCAGACAGACAAGCTGTCACTGATCTAAATCATTATAGAATTACACAGGAAGTTTATACATTTTCTTTACCCAAATCTTTTAAGGTCATTGATGAGACCAGAAAATTTCTCATTTCTCTTTCCTATGAAAAGAACAATCTTGTTTTCAGCTAATCCAATTTTTTTCCCTTTCAAACCAATGCAAGTGTACTTGGCAAAAGAGATAAATCCCTGATACGCTGCCCCAGTGTTTCTCTGGATGCAGTTCTCAAGTTAGCAGTTTGCCAGACTGTAATGTCACTGATTTCAAAAGAGCTTCATGTGTAAAGAACATACAATGCTCTGGACAGACAGACCTTTTCTTCTGACTCTTTGTCTACCTGAAGACTGCAAACCAGGATACTGTTCAAGACAGTAATTATTTTATTTATTTTTGCATCAGTGTTTGAAGATCAACACAGCAATTGATTTCTATGAATTATATTTCACTTTATTTTGTCAAGGTCTAGCCTTACAATGAATAAAACTTGTGCTCTCAGGATTGATCTGCTTCTTCATATAAATGGAGAGGTTCCCACTGACTTCAGGCTCTCAGTGCTAGAAGTATCAAGCCCAAATGTTTATGACTACATAGTGTAACTGCAGGTAGATAATAGCTTGCTCTGCCTCCACCCTCGAGTGATTAAAAGTTCTATTGTCAAGACTAAAATAGGCCTGATATTGTTTTATTTGTTGGAATATATATATTATGATTTGAATTTTAGGAGGTTGAAAGCTTCTCTACAGCTCTGCTCATCTACACAGATTTTTGTTTGTTTCGGAAGAAAGGAGATTTTTTTTTTCCCTGGTCAGAAGTGTAGTAGTGAAGTTGTTAAATCTAACTTTGGTCTTAAGGATCCAAATGCAGCACAGGTTATGGAGAGAAAAAAATAATTATTAGACCAATACTGGAAAAATGGACAGGTTTGGAGCTAAAAGCCTTTCATAGGGGCAAATACGTAAAAGAAAGAAATATGGGTTCGCTTGAACACAGGTTCCCTTACAGACATGTGCAAAGCATTGTCTCCTTCATGCTTTCCTTCCCGGGCAGGGAATTCTCCTAATCCTGTGTGCTCAGGGTTCTATCAGGGGCCCAGTGGGACTGCTCAGCAGCCGTCAGTAGGGACTGGGACATCTCCTAGGGCTGGGTTTACGTTGCTCTGCTTAGACCTGTCTGTCTTTACACATTCCATAAGCATTTCCTAAGCGCTCTCAGTGAGGAGATGCTTGGGTTCACCACGCAGGTTTCCCTGAGCAGGCAGGCATTACCCAGGGCAGCAGGCATTACCCTCTGCCGTTGCTGGGGAGCTCTGGGTCCAGCAGCCAGCCCTGGGTGCCAACTGCCCTGGACCTGAGCAGGATTTGGCAGCAGGCATTACCCTCTCCTGTTGCTGGGGAGCTCTGGGTCCAGCAGCCAGCCCTGAGTGCCAACTGCCCTGGACCTGAGCAGGATGGTAGCAGGCATTACCCTTTCCCACTGCTGGGGAGCTCTGGGCCCAGCAGCCAGCCCCGGGTGCCAACTGCCCTGGACCTGCCCGGTGTGTGCAGCGTGCCCTGCTGACAGTGCTGCTGTTCCTGCAGCACTCAGCCCTGCTGCCCTGCCTCAGGCCTCACCCTGCTGCAGCAGAATCCAGCACCCCTGCTGCTGTGCCTTCATCCTTCATTTGGTAACTGCCTGATGCCACCTGTCTACCTCGCATCACACAGCAAGGGGGAGCAGATCACCTCCAGCACACAGAAACTGGAACCGCAGCACCCTCCCGCCGTGTTTGTCACCCCACCGACACAGGAGGAGACACTTTCTGGTGGAACTGAAGGAGCACAAAAATGCTTCTATCACAGCTAAAATGGAACTTTGAATGCAAATGTCCCCAGACAGGCAGAGAGATCAGGTTTGCAGCATATCAGGAGCAGTCAAACAGCTGAGTTACAGACACCCTGTGGACAACCGAGCCATGGGATTTCCTTCCTGACAAAACAGCTCTGTAATTCCTCATGATAACCTTATTTATCAAATGCTGCATGGCAGCAATGCAAAGCAGGACCTTCAGAAGTAGGAGCAACACTAAAGACTTGCTGAATCCCAGCAAACCATCTGTACCTCATCTCCATAAAACTGAGATGCACCAAAGGAAGGTTAAGGCAGCCCTGTGAAATGGCCCAGCTCAAAGAGTTCAAAGGAACAGTAGTGCAATTCACTTGTCTAATCAGTTCATATAGTCTACATTCTACTACTTTCCACAAATATCAGATATTAGAATTTAAATTATTGTAAACTCATGATTTTTTTTACAAGAATAAGTCAGAAATCTTTTATATTAGCAATGTCAACCGATATTTTATTTAAACTTCTGTCTTGCATTAAAATATTATGCCAACTTACATGGAAACAACATGTGTTGCTGCCTATATTCATATATAGTGTTCAACAAATAATAATGAAAATTATAAAGATAAAATGAAAATTTCAGTGACTTTTATTAACTATAGATCTAAATTTCGAATCTGATGGGGTTTAAAACAAGTAAGAGAAATAAAAGGAGTTTATAAGGCAGAGACACAGTTACTTCAGCCTTTTATCTTCAGACAGTGAAAAACAACATATATATATTTATTACCTATTAACATTTGCCAACAACAAAGCAAGATTATATTAAGAATTTTTATAAGGTATATAAAGATATTTATTGAAGCTGTGTCATTTTGTATCTTTTAGAAGTTCATTTTCAGTTCCTGGCAGTTTATGAAAATTCAAGATATACAAGACTGCTTAGTGATAACCCCAAATTCTGGGAAACAAATATTAAAAACCAGCACTAAGGGAAAAGATAAGTCTAATAGTAAGCAATTCTGACATTTTGGTTTAACTGACTCTTTTTAATATAATATATATAATGCTTACATGATAATATTCCAACTGAATTCAGGGAAACGAGCAGCACTTGAATAGTTAATCTCATGCATTTTTGAAGAAAAAATATTTACTGCTTTTGTTTTCCTCAGTTCTATCATCAATAATGCAACTCTGCTTTGTTTACATATTCCTTACAAGTCACCTGGGCTTTATTCTCCTTCCCATCTCCTCTCCACCCTGCATTCTAAGCTCATTTGTTTTGGAGAAAACACCAACACATAATACTAGGATCTTTTATGGCTGAGAACTATTAGGATGAAATGTAACAGATATTAAACATAGGACAGTTGTTAAAAATGTGCTAACACAAGTGAAATCCAAAAAACCCCCAGTGTGTGAGAAGCATATAAAATTTCTCTACGCATGTCCTTCAAAAAAGTTTAATACGTAGTCAGGTCACATTATTGCACATCAAATTCTCTAGGTCTCTAGCTGCCAGTAGCAATTATCTGTAAGAGAACATATTTTCCCTCGTGACTAGCTATCGGGAATTTTTGACTATACCTAAGCATAGCCTTGAGCAAAACTCCTACAGGGCATATTTGGAATAGAGTATTTCATTTGGATGAAATATTGAGGTTTCTGGGCAATATGTCTATCTATATATTTATACATCTGTTTCAACATATTGATCTGTTTATCTGTTTACTTTAATTACACGAAATAGTTGTATTAAAATGTAAATAGTTCTGAATCTCTCTCTGTATTTCTGTGCAGAGTTTTAAGCAGTACAGTTTTCTGTTTCCTGAGGCTGCTGCCTGTCATGGCACATCCCCACCAACGGCTGCCACCAGTCACCCCGGCCCCCAGGGCTCCTGGGGGGGCACCCCAGGGCCTGGCTGCACCCCTTGCCCCTACAACCATCCCTCACCCTTACCACCACCCCTCGCCCCTACAACCATGCCTCACCCCTACCACCACCCCTTGCCCCTACAACCATCCCTCACCCTTACCACCACCCCTCATCCCTACCACCATCCCTCACCCCTACAACCATCCCTCACCCTTACCACCACCCCTCACCCCTACAACCACCCCTTACCCTTACCACCACCCCTCAGCCCTACCACCATCCCTCATCCCTACCACCACCCCTCACCCCTACACCATCATCCCTCACCCCTACACCATCATCCCTCACCCCTACAACCATCATCCCTCACCCCTACAACCATCCCTCACGTCTACCATCATCCCTCACGTCTACCATCATCCCTCAACCTCTACCATCATCCCTCACCCCTACAACCACCCCTCACCCCTACAACCATCCCTCACCCCTACAACCATCCCTCACGTCTACCATCATCCCTCAACCTCTACCATCATCCCTCACCCCTACAACCACCCCTCACCCCTACAACCATCCCTCACCCCTACAAGCCAGTGTGTTTGGGGTGACTGATGATCGGGTGGGGAAAGGGGGGAGTCTTTAAGGAAAAGCAGCAAATTCCATCAATGCAGAGGGAATATAAAGCCATATAACTGATTATCTTCAAAAATGCAAGAGGCAGTCCAGCTTGGCAGAGGATTTTATACAGTGCCTGCTGCTTTACAAACCTCCACGTTTGCTCCACGGGGTTTGAAAGAAGTTTGCAGTTTCACTGTGCTACAAGTGGCCAAGAAACAAGAACTGTGCAGGGGGATGATCATAATCCATCCCCCAGAATTCAGGAACCACTGAACTCCACTAATAGGAAGTACAATGTAAATGTGTAGTAAAGCTATTAATGGATGAGATTAATTTAATTTCTGTCCTGTGAACACAGGTGCAACCACTTACTTTCAAATGCAATTATGTTGGTTTCATTTCGATCTGGACTGCATCTCAACAGTACAGAAATTATAAGAATGATTATTTGGTCTCATGCTACACTCTGAAGTCTACAATAGTCTTTCATTGATTTATAGGCAGCCAGTTCAAACCCTTTACATTTATACATTATGCATGTGTATTTATGGCATAACTACACTGAAATGTACTGCAATATAGTGGTAAAAATTAACAGATTATTATTGAAACACAGAGAGAGAGAAAACTCTACCAGGAGGTGAGGGATTTTAAAAAAATTCCAGCAGCAATAGACAATCACTAATTTTCATCAGCACAGTAGCTTGGATAAATACAACAGCAAGCACAGCAAAGACTCTGAAAGCTTTTACATGCACTTCTACAACTGCAAAAGAAAACAACATTACAGCTTTGACAAATATCCTGTGAGTCTTTACAGACCTGGTAGAACAAGAGTTGATACTTTCTAGTTTTAAGATGATCACAAAACATATGAAAAAGCAAAATAGCATCCATTCTCATCTTTCCTCTTAATAATACATTCACAGTCTTAAATGGTATTCTTCCTTCCTGAGTTTTTCCAAATCTATCCTATTTATCTGATTGGATTTCTGTCCCATCTTTCTATGTATTAAAGCTAATTAGTACCCGCTGATGAGAAACAGTCCGCTGATGGAAAAAAGCAGTGGGATAAGCTCTACGTTAACAAATGTAGTTCATTTAATATCATTTGTACTGCTGCATTATTAATAATACATAATTACCCTGTGCAGGCTGCAAAGGGGAAGAATAAAATCATTCATTAATTTCTTGGCCTTTACAAAAGTAGTGGTATATTTGCCGGGGGGGGGAAGTATTGGACTTACAGAATCTCATTCATCAGTTTTGCACATCACACTAAAATATTACCTTTTTTTGTGTTGAAAGTACTGCTTTATTTAAACAAGTTCCTTACCCCACCCTGAGATAGGATGTGCCAAACCACCACTGGAACCCTGGGTTGTTATTCTGAAAGCAACTGAGCAAAGCAGCAGGACAGCAGACTCTCTGAAAGCTGAGATTTCCAGACAGCTATCAAGGGTTGTTTTCAATGCATACAAATTCCAGCCCAAAACTCACACAGAATTTCCCATTACCTACACCTGGTTATATTTGTTGTACAATCTATTACTTATATAATAATTTAATATTTTTTCATATACATGTGTAAGTTACTCCAGACTTTGAGCACTGCAGGAAGCAAATACAAACCTGCTTTAATTTTATCCATACTCTTCAGTCCAAATCAGCACAATAACACTTTACACCACTGCAGAACAGTGTAAGAGCCTGCTAAATTGCAGGCTCAAAGTACCTTTTAGCATGCAGAATAAATTCATCCAACTGTGAGTCCAAATCTCTTGTTCTCACCCCGGTGATGGTGCCAGTGTCGCTGTGCATGTTTTGCCTGAAGAACCAGTACTTTGGGGGTTTGACCCTTGCAGCACTGTCATCAGACACTCCCAGCTTTCTGCCTAACGACCCTTTTAGAACTGCCCTGTTCTTTGAAACGAGAGAGGGCATGTGTGTGAAAACCCCCCACTGTGTCCCTTTATTTCTGCTGCAGGCAGGAGTCTGCCTGCAGTGCAGTGAGCAATGCCCAGTGCAGAGAGCAATGCCCAGTGCAGGGAGCAATGCCCAGTGCAGTGAGCAATGCCCAGTGCAGGGAGCAATGCCCAGTGCAGTGAGCAATGCCCAGTGCAGGGAGCAATGCCCAGTGCAGAGAGCAATGCCCAGTGCAGAGAGCAATGCCCAGTGCAGAGAGCAATGTCCAGTGCAGTGAGCAATGCCCAGTGCAGAGAGCAATGCCCAGTGCAGGGAGCAATGCCCAGTGCAGTGAGTAATGCCCAGTGCAGAGAGCAATGCCCAGTGCAGTGAGTAATGCCCAGTGCAGAGAGCAATGCCCAGTGCAGAGAGCAATGCCCAGAGCAGTGAACAATGTCCAGTGCAGGGAGCAATGCCCAGAGCAGTGAACAATGTCCAGTGCAGGGAGCAATGCCCAGTGCAGTGAGCAATGCCCAGTGCAGGGAGCAATGCCCAGTGCAGGGAGCAATGCCCTGCCTGCACTGATTCCAGCAGGGTCTCCTGCCTGCCAGTGCAGTGAGCAATGCCCAGTGCAGAGAGCAATGCCCAGTGCAGGGAGCAATGCCCAGTGCAGGGAGCAATGCCCAGTGCAGTGACCAATGCCCAGTGCAGGGAGCAATGCCCAGTGCAGGGAGCAATGCCCAGTGCAGAGAGCAATGCCCAGTGCAGGGAGCAATGCCCAGTGCAGGGAGCAATGCCCAGTGCAGGGAGCAATGCCCAGTGCAGAGAGCAATGCCCAGTGCAGGGAGCAATGCCCAGTGCAGGGAGCAGTGCCCAGTGCAGAGAGCAATGCCCAGTGCAGTGAGCAATGTCCAGTGCAGAGAGCAATGCCCAGTGCAGGGAGCAATGCCCAGAAATTTTGGGGAGTATTCCTAGGCCTTTCCACCTACTTTCTACAGTAGGTTGTTGTTTAAAGATAATTCAGCTGGGTCAAAGTACTCTTCTGAGAACAGCTAATTCCTGTTCAGAAGGGGTACAAGACTGGGTGTGCTGCCAGAGTGGTTAGGTGGGAAGGGCAAGCTCTGGGTTTAGGCACAAGCAGGACCTACCAGCTCTCCTACGTTCACCTCAGGAACATCAATGAAAACACACAAAGTGACCAGTTGAGCAAAACACAGTGATATGCTAGCACTGAAACAGGTAATGTTTTCCCATATAAATGTAAGAGGTTGGAGGACCTTGGAATAAAGACAGAGGTAAAAAAGTGTGAGAAAAGAAAAACTTTTTTTTTTTTAATCAAATAAACGCTGTGAATGTGAAGGGCAAGAATATTACCTATAAAACTCCATAAAATCAAGAAATAGAAAAGTAAAATAAATGCATGAGACAGAAATTTGAGAATTTCTGGGAATTCCAGGTGTAAGAAAGGCTGAGTAACAGGTTGAGTCCTTAAGATACAGCTGAGCTCATCTTGTATACAGAGGAAAAATGCTTGTTTTATATGCATTCAATTAACATACCTGCATGCTAAAGCATGTGGGAAAGGGCCCAGCTCAGTTCAAGCTTAGCAGCAGGCAAGAGAGTGCAGTGAACAGCTGCTTGTGCCCTCAGCTCACCACACTAAAGAACTGGGAGCACTGAGTCTGCACTCCTGCAGTGGAGGGGATCATTTGCATTTAAGTTCTTTAATGTTACAGATTATTTAATGGAATACTCAGAAACTCCCTGCCAAGCACAACATTACAGTGAAAGTGCTTTTTAAGGCAATGACCCAACAGTGGACACAAGGTCACCTGGAACAGTTTGTGTCAATTGGTAGAAGCCTGAGGAAAAGCCCACTAATGACAGAGGGGGCCGTGTGGGGGTCCCGCTTTACAGGAGCAGTCAGGAAGTGTCCTCAGGTCAGCAGTGACACAGCAGCAAAGGCCGTGCTGGGCACATCCATCTGCACCCAGCAGAACCTACACAACTGCAAGTATCTGCCTAGAGACAAAGTCAACAGCCTTCTGTCTGGCAGTGCTGAGGAGTGAAAAATCAACCCACCTTCTGGAGGCAAAGCAGACCCTGAAACCACCTGCATCCTTTGCAAGTCTCCTCCATCCCCTCCCCTGTAAAGAACAAATCCAAATATCTCACTTAACCTAGCAGTGATATCCAGCAACACAACTGTGCAAGCAGACAGAAAATCCTTTTACAGGACATAAAGATATACTTCTAAAAGATGAAATGCAGAGTAATAAAGACTAACTCAAAGTTTGGAGCATAAAATATATTCCAAAAGATCGGAAGAGTTTGACCTCAAATTCTTTAACTGACTTCTCAAGCTACTTATTTTAGTTCTGCAAGACGTCAGCAAGCCTAAAGGTTTTGGGTGAATAATAAGTATTTTAAAGAAAATAATCTTAATTCACATATGATCAAACACCATTTCTCAGATTGTTAAGATTACTGTGTATTTTGTACTGTTCACTTATTTTTTCTAAGATTTATAGTATTAAGACATGTTCCCCCTTTTTTTTCCCCGCACAAAGCTACGGTGATATATGTGTGTCTATAGCTTCACTTTAAATTAATGAAACAATATGGTCTTAAATCTCCAAATTAAGAATACTCTATATGCAAAGCCTACAAGTTCTCAATTATTTGAACATTATTATCTCACCTATATAACAAAGGAAAAAGTTACATTTTCTTAAATAATGCAGGGAACAGTGATGCGTGTTTCAGCCTTAATTTTGAGAAGTCACAGAATGTCATTGAATCCCAAGTATTTTCTCAAAATTTATTAAATTGAATACACTATGTATGTTCAATATAAATAATACATATTTAAATATACAAAAATAATATACTTCTATATAAATAATGCAATTCTAAAGGACCAGAACAGACTCCTAATCCATTTTAAGTCACACAACAAACTGAACTCAAGGTTAACAGCAACTTCATCCTACACAGTGTTTGCTGCCAACATGTCCTAGTTTTCCTGTATTCACAGGATGCCACACTGAAGATATATCACAATATAAAATAGATGGCAGCAAATGAAAAAAGCTAGAAAACAAGACAGCACCGTAAAATGAAGGAAAACCCACAGACAACAACAGACACGAACCTGACAATCGGTCCATGTGCCCTCAGTACACCTGTCCTGTCACTATGTGAGCAACATCTTTTGCATCCTCTTCCTTCAGGTGAGGCTGAACACTGGCCTACATCCCACCCGAGTTTTCGGTTTTCTAAAGCCAGAGGGAAGAAAAGCAATGCAAGCCCTAAAATGGCACTGATGTGATTCAGTCCCCTGACACACCCTGCAAAGCACCCAACACTTTTGTACATTTGGTCATGTTTTTTAATTTGTGCATTAGCCAACTGAGATATTGGCATTTTACTGTCCTTGAAGTGAAAACATTTTTTTAGACGAGATTTTTCAAAGCTGTCACATGTCTGAAACATAAATGAGCCTTGATGAATCCATTTTCCCTTCCTTCCCACCACGTCCAGGGCAGTGCTCTGTGCTCCACCTGCCTGCAGCAGCGCTGTGCTCCTGCCCCTGCGACAGCCACTGCCCTCCTGGCATCAGCTCCAGACCAGGGGCTTGTCATTCTAGCCTCTTCAATTACAGCAACAGACAAACTACTACACAGAGATATTTTAAATGTAGGAAATTTCTTTTTATAAAGGAGGAGGGGAAAAAAAATCACTAAAGTTTGCATACAATGAAAGTATTTCAACAAGTGAAGCGTAACAATGCAATATTAAGTCTAATATTAGTGACATTTCAGAGATCTTGTTAAAAACTAGTGAGCAGGCTTTATTTGAACTTTGTTGCCCTGATATTAGAATTCTTTTTTACAATTAATTTATTTCCATGTAGTTCTCATTATGTTTTTATTGCATTCACGGAATAGCGCAGCATTTCTCTAACTAATTTAACATCTGTAAATTCCCACGGCTGCTAATGAAAGACTGTGCAGACTACAGATAAATTTCTAATTCATATTTCAAAGGTTGTGAGTTCAAATCCTATTAAGGCTGTACTTATTAATGTTTCTATTAAGTCCTTTCCATCTCTGAAGTTATAGTTTGAAGTAGTATTTTCATTTTGTATGAGGAAGGAAAACACACCTGCTCCAAAATGACACACAAAGAGGGGGCAAGGAAGGAGAAGGAAACTTCCTAAGAGGACAGTTCAGATGCAATGTCTGTGCAGGAGATTGAAGGAGATGCCATTCTTGCAGTTAAAGGCAAAACCCGATGAACTACACATCTTGAATCCTCCAAGAAATAGCGAAAACCCATAATTTTATTGCATTCCAGCCAACTGTATTGGCTGATGCCCTGCCTTCCATGCCTGTCTAACTTTTCTTTACAACATTTATCATTTAATCTCCCACCACCTCAGCTTATTCATCTGTTAAATGGATGCAATACTTACTGACCTCCTAGTTAAGTAATCCTTAATCCTTTGGACATCCACAACTGTTTCCATTAGAATTTTAAAGCTAATAAATTAAATGCATCTTCAATGGGATTTTGTCAGATTTAATTCATTGGTTATGAGTGTCTTAATGGAACAGCTATAGATGTTCAAAGGATTAATTATAGCTAAAAAACAACCACTTAGAAAACTATTTAGCTATATCAAAAAAGAATATATCATTGGAAATAACCCTGCCCAAAGAGACCTAAAGCTAAGCACCCTCTAATATTGCCCTTGACTGACATAACCTTAAATTCAGCAGCATTCTGGAACAATGCCCTAATTTATGCTGCTACAGATCTACATCTGTTATGAGAAATAATTATGCAAAAGGTTTGAGGCATTTTTTAAAAAATATTGTTTGGTGTATTAGATAACATCTGACAAGCTGTATTTCATGCAGCCATTAAAGAAAATAATTTTAGGGGTACACAAACACACAGTACTTGATTGGCAACCAGTACACAAGATTCCCTTCTCATTTCTTGAGTGGTAATTACTTTTTTCAAAAACACATCACTTTCTCAGAGTAACATCCTAATCTCCCCCTGTATTTTCAATTTACAAGTATTCACTGTACTCTCACACTGGCCTCCAAGTCATAAGACTAAAAAAGTTTAGCTTACTTAGGTTTGCTTCTCATCTCTTCTTATTGAACCTATACCATACATTTTCAACTACTGCACAACATTATACTGAAATTTAAAAGAATTAATTTGTATACACAAATCCATATCTATAATTTGCCTGGGTTCAAAAATCCCACCAAAAAATCCCCAAGCAACACACAGGAATTTTTTCAGCCAATCTGAATCATCATTTGAATCTGTTTGAGAAAAAGTGAATATATATGCATCAGAAAAACCTGTCTGATCATTTAAAAATGAAGCTTGTTCTTTCATTTGGCTCTCTCCAAATCAGTGTAAAACTGCTCAGACACATTAGGCTCCAGTTCTGAGACAGAAATACCTATTTTTCCCACATATACTGTGATATCATGAGTCACCAGAACTGCCAAGGTGTGCAGTCTCTGGTGGACAGGCCTGTGAGCAGTGCACCAGAGCTGACAGCACATTTACATCCTGAGTCCCAGCACCCACCCTGCAAGGGCAGAACTTTCTGCCCAGCTCACTGCATCAGTCTGAGCCCTGCTTTACACTGGGCCTCACGTCTGGGCCACATTTATACCCTCAGCCCAAGGACAGATGCAGACTCCAGCCTTCCTGAAAATTTGCTTTCAAAAAGACTGACTGACAAGTTCCTCTTTGTTCTTTTCTGGGAAAAAAAAGGTTTAGATTACCTATCTATCTATCTGAGGGTCATGCTCTTGGTATTTTCAGAGCTCTACAGCTCTAGAGACATAAGGGAGACAGAGCTGACTTCTTAGCGTTGATCACGAACTGCATCACAAGAAGGAAGAAGACTGAGACCGTGATGTCAAGATTTATACCCAGGGGGGCTGTCTTCAAAAGCAGGCTGTGGATAAATAACAATCCAGATAGCAGGCTCTTCAGACAGAGCTTTAGAACCAGGGTGCACGGGCTGAGGAGCCCCATCAACAGTATTTCTGCAACAACAACCTGCCAAGAAAACCAGGGAGGCTCTGAAAAATGAGTGAATGGGGAATGGGAGAAAGAGTTTATTTCTCCATATGGTACCAACATTCAGATGGCTCTGAGTAACAGGCAGCATATAGTAATGTACTTGAGAGGAAATCATTTTAAAATATGTTGGCTCCAAATTCTTATGATTCATAGTAGCTTATACAATCCTTCGGGCCAAACACCACAGTCCCTCCTCAGCTCTCATTCAAGAAGAATCTGCTCAAAATCAATAGGAGTTTGCTTACATAGGGAAAAAGTGAAAACTAAGGGTAAAACAGGGCTATGATTCATGGTCCACATGAAAATTATTTTGGTTGTTCACACATGCAGACTATACATCATCAGAAAAAGATGCTGTACCACTGCTGACCTAGTTTTCAAAATCTATATGCGTTTATTAATGGATGTGAATGCAAACTTCAGCACACAGGCAAAGCCAAAACGCATCACCTGGCTGCTCTGTTCTGGTCGGTGTTCAGAACCTGCCAGCCCCCATTCCTGCACCTGCCTTCATCTTCACACAGCTATGGAGGAGCACCTTAAGAGAAGGCTGCATGTGATTAGCATGGGAAACATTCCAGTTTTCTTATGGTGCCTCTGCATAAAAATAACAGTCCTATCAACTTTTTTATTTTACCTTCTAATAACAGGGTCTGAGATTTATTTTGGAAGATCTGAGTGCCTCAGAATAATTCATCCCTCACAAAAAACATTACCATGACAAATATTTAGCTATTGTGCACGTCATGTTTAATTCATTATACTAAGTAAAAATATTATTAGTACAGACTCTTATGAAAATAAGCAGGATTGGTTTAATATTTGTAAATAATTTGCACAGAAATCTCCCAAACAAACATAAAATGGACAAAGGCATTTCAAAAAATATGTCAATCAATCAAAAAATTATTATTATTATTTATTTTTCTTTTTTAAAAAGGAGGCAGAAAACTCTGCTTAGCATCAAAGACATTGATGCAACTTGTAGGTTTTCCCACATTTAATCATCTTTGTTGAGAAGGGCGAGCCAATGGCCCTGCAGATTTCAGTCAGTTCCACAGCACTTCTCTTATCAAAAGTTCTACTTCTTTAATTCAACTGGACTTACTATTCTCACTGTTACTAGGTTCTTGTTTTAGACTATGAAACACACATACTATATAATACAGTAAACCAAAACTGCCCAAATTTTAGTACGTGTGCTACCCATTTTCCTCTTCAGCTATACCCTTTTATTTTGTTCTCATGCTCTGCCCTCAATCACTTCCTGCTCAGTCACCCCACTGCAAACCCCTCCCCACCCAGCCACTTGGATCCTTTTCATTCCCTTGTGCTCTCAGTTTCTCCTACCAGCAGGTCTTTTTTCCAAACTGTTTCATGATACTTAAGGCTTTCCTTCCCCCTCTCTTCTACCACCTTGTCTCTTCTCCCTTTTTATTCCTAACAGCCTGTACATCTCCATCACTCACATTTAACATGGCACATTTAGGAATTTACCTCTCTTCCCCTCCGGATCTTTCAGCCATAATACCTGTTCTCTCCCCTGCTGCAAAATTCCTGCACAGTGTTTTGTGAAGACAAAGCAAGATTTCTCATCAGCTTCTCCAGTGACACATGAGTGCATCTCTCCCTCTTCCTGAGCAGCAGAACAGCCTGGCTGTGCATAACGGGGTGTCTATTTTAGCAGATTGCAAGGATGGTGGCTGTTCAAATGCATCAATGTGCATGTCTGTGCACACTGGGGGGTCACACACAGGTGCCAGTTCCTCCTACATTGTATGAATGACTGCAGCCAGAACTTCCTCATTATTATCTTCTACTTCCCAGTCATATCATAAAAATATTTTGCCTTAAGCAAATTAAAGCAGATACAAAAGCTTAACAGGAAACAGGAAATGTCTCCACTTGATTATCTTCGAATCTGTTGAAGAGTGTGAACCAAACCAGAAGCCGGAGACAGTACAAGTGATGGGACGGGCACATCTGGAAACCTCAAACACAGCAGAACTGCTGAGTCTCCCAGGGTGACATCCAGAGGAAAGAGGGACCTGCTACTGCCCTGAGGAGCAGAGGAGGAGCTGCCTGCTGACTCGGGGCTGCCCAGAGGAGCACGGGGACAGGAATCCATGGAATGATGCAGACTGGGTAAAACAGAGAAAGGAAACGGATATCCAGCTGAGGCAAGGACGAGCATGCAAACATTGAAACCCCCTGAACCTGCAGGAATCTCTACACTGAAGAGGTCCCTGGGTCTCTTTAGATGAACAAAATGTGTTTTAAATGTTTAATTCTTTCCTAGAACCAGAAACTGAGATATGAGCAAACACATAGAACCTAATTCGACAGTTCCAAATGCACACCCACGAAAAGAAGTTTGTTCCATGAAGTGAACTGCAATGAGACAGCAATCTCATGTCATTTTCTAGATTCCCAAAGCTCATATAGAAACTTCAAGCAACACTGCAATCACCTCACTTTTACAAGTGAAATATCAACTGCTTATATATCTGTTTTTCAGAAGGTTATCTTTTCATGTCATTTCTTCCCAGTGCAGTACCATGTCTGAGGATACCATGCCTGCTGCTAAACTCTCTCCTTCAAAGTTTGCTGTGGCCTCTTTATTCCTCTTGTACCCCTGCTGTTTTCCAGCACAGACTGAGAACTCAAAGGTCACACTGATCTCTGTGTGTCAAGCCAACTGCATTTCATCTGACTTACCAATCAGAGAGGCACCACAATGCTATTGCCCCTCTTAAAGAAGTCACTGGATGGTTCTCTGCACACAAGAGGCAGCGTTTCCCATTCATTGAAAAGCAAAAACATGCAGAAATATCCTTAAAAAAAGAAATCATACCTAAAGCCAGTAATACATTGACCACTAGCCATGCCTAGCGATGAACAGTCAGCCCCTTGCTCGCCAACAACAAGTTTATGTCCCCATCTGTCTTGATTTGAAAAACTGTAAAACGCTCCCTTTTTGAGCACATCAAGAGTTGGAGACCACAAGTCCACATTAGGCAAACAGATTAAAAGAACAAGAACAGTTTTACCCTTAAGATATACTCAAGTATGCTGATTTTAAACTAATGCCCCCAAATACAGAAAAATTGTTTCATCTCTCACATCTCATTTGGAAACACACTTCTCTCTTCTCTGTTTCTCTGTCTCCCCTCTTTCATAGAACAAAAAGAAGTACTGGTGCTCACTGCTGACAATCTTCAAGAGGAGTGTGAGAACCACAATTAAATGCAAATACAGGACATTGGCAGAGTAATATCAGGGACAGCAATAATCTATTAACCATCTCACAATCACCGGCTTATCAGTTCTACAAACTGGAACTTCAGGCTAAGCTTTCTATATTGAAATAACAGGTCTTCATTTCGAAAAGAAAAAATATATACCTATAAAAGTATATGTAAACCTCTCTTTCACAAGATATATATACACATATTAGAGTGTTAATGTTTGGTGACAGTTTTCTCCATTACTGCAGCTATGTGCTGGTTATATTCAATTTAGTCCTGTCACATTATTTCAGTTCCACAGACATATAATTGCTATTACATTTTCATCAATACCTCATTTACTTTGAAAATGTAACAGTCTCTGTCCACCTCTAGATAGGAAATTATTTTTTGTATCGCATCCACCACTGCTGCAATAATGAAGTATGTCCAGAATTGCTGTTATATATATTTCTTTTCTGAAATGCCATCTTTACACAGTGCCCTGTGACAATCAGATATGAAGAAAGAACAACTTTTCAGAAGTCACATTTCTCAATCAACACGAGTTTACAATTTCAGCAGTGCCATCAGTCAGATGGACATAGAAGTGTTTGTGTATTCCATAAGGTTCCAGAATTACTGTCAGCCAGGAGTAATGTGTTACATCCATGCAAGAAAAATACTGTATTTATACACTGACTCCACTGAGAATCATGTAATGAAGAGACTGGCAACTAACACCTGCATGCTCAGGAGGTGGAAAATCAGGCAGAAAAGTGTCTTGTTGTCACTTCCAGAAGTAAGGAGACACCTAAGTTCACCGGCCAGTTTTGACAGTTTTGCCAGAGCTGAACTAACAGTTCAGTCCACTCAGCTTTCCTCAAGGCACGAGCAGCGTGCCCAGTTCCTGCAGATGCAGAGGAGCCAGAGCAGTGAGTGCAGCAGGATGGCCACTGCCCATCACACTCAGTGATGTCCCTGCCACGGCCACTGGAAGTGACAGTGGCTCAAGGCCAGACAGCTGGTACATGTAAAAGATGGAAACATCACATCCACTACTCCCACTGGGTGAATGAATCTTACCATCTTGATGTGTTTACCCACTGTGTGCATTTTGTAAGTTACTGCTCCCAAGAGATGAGTGGTTATGAACATTCTGAAATGCAAGACTTAATATAACTGGTGATTAATAACTAGCTCAAGATGAGAGGCATTACTATTTTGTCAGAGGTCTTGGCCCCTTCCTGAAGCTTCTGTTGTTTACTCTGGGCCTTTGCAGGGATTGCCAGTCTATGACTGCAAAGAGTAGGCAGAAAGTGTCAAGATTTCTGGAGACAGCAATCCAAACTCTGCATTACAGGATCAAACTTCTAAATCATTCCTACCTGCCCAGGACTTTGATCATGGTGCATTACCCCCTGACTGGTCTCTAGGACAACCAGCATCTCTCCTCTTTGCACACATTTAGACTACACAGAGTACATTGGCAGGACTATATTGTAACATACAATCACTTCAAAATTAGCATTAACAAAACCTTTTTCAAGAAATTATTAATGGAACTAGTACAGCAGAAGAACTTTGTCTATAAAATTCTACAACTGGTGCAGATCACTTGTAAATTCTGTGTTTTGCTCATCAGAGCTGTAATAGCTGAATGGTGAATATTCCTTTATTTCATACTCAGAAGGTATTGAAAAAAATTATTTTCTCCTGAAATCCATGATTGGATTGTCTGCAGGAAAAAAATACAGTGCTTCCGATACAGTTCTTTGCAGTTGCCTTCAGAAAACTAAATGTTGACTTTTTTCCTTTATTAATGGAATTGAAGGAAGCTTTTTTTTTCCTTCATCTTGTGCTTACCTAACTTATTGCCATTAACCTTGCAGATAATAAGTCTTCCATCTTCTTCTCTAATGACAGAAATGAAATAAACTCATCCCACTTCAGCGCTCCTTTGAAACTCTGCCTTGTGATGTGCCATCAAAGCAGTCCTGAACAGGTTTTAAATGAACTGAAATTGTGCCACGCTACCTCTTCCCACCTGTTGAATCCCATGACCTACAAGTTTAAAAGCCACCTGCATCCTTATCTGCCAGCTCAAACTACTCCACATGATTCCTGCAGCTGTATTCAGGACGCTATAGGGGGATGCAGAATCACAGCAAATAATCCCAGGGCAGTAGCAATACTACATGAAATTCAAAAATGAGAACACTAAAAGTCAGGAGAAGCCAACTGCTACCTGGACAGCCAGAACTACCCTTCCTCAATACACTCCACATGCAACAGTTACAGTCCTGACCTGGTAGTGTTTCATTTTATTAAAATATCACTGTTTCTAAATTAAGCCAGAAGGATCCCAGATCTATAATTTTTCTCCCACTCAAAGGCATCCTGCTGTTCTGGAAAACATCCCAATCTCCAAGGAAGATTATGAGAAATATCAATCCATTAATACTGTTCCTCAGGAGTTAATTTCATCTCTATGTAAGTCTATAAAAGGGTTCTTACATGGAGGGCAATAGAGTTGAACTAAAGCTGTGCAAAATGTACAGAGAGCCACATGAAACTATATAAAACTCACCAGGTCTAAGGAGTGCACTAATAATTTGAACCAGCAGGGCTTTGCTCTAAACTTTATTGAGGCACAGAACCTTTCATTAAAATCAGAAATGTAATTTTGGGCCCTGTCTGGCCTGGTACACATTTCTGGATGCTAATGATTTCACTTTTTCCTCACCTTCTGCCCCTCGCAGCTGAATGCTGTGGCTGTTGCACAAAGCCACAGGTGTAAGTGTCGTGGTTAGACTTCTGGCAGGCCAATTGGCTCTGAGTGAGCCACATGAAGCCTGCTGCAGCCTGTGCTTGCATCACTCCTATTCCCCAAAAGGAAAAACTCTGAAAGAAACTCTAAAAGAAACTCTTTCAAACCACCTCTACACCAGCTCACTGCCTCTGTGTGTCACCAGAGAAGGAAGTGAGTCATTGTTAACTCTTTACCTGGCTTTCCTAAAAAGAAACACCTAGAATAAGGATCCAACTCTGCAATATAAAGCAGCCCTTAGATGACCGTGCCCTGCCTCATTTAGTGCTCCAGTCTACAATAAACCCACCTGCAGAGAGCTAGCAATGCTTGCACCCAGGGACTCCTGAAGTGTTGAACTAAATACTCCCCACTCTCCTGATCAGACGTGCAGTAGGAGCAGTTTAACAGCCAAAAAGTGTTTAGAGGTGTGCAAGCTCCAGATTCTCATACACTGATGGAAAAAAATTGGATACACCGTTTATTTGGGGAAACTAGAGATTCATCAGCCTTCAACTTACATTAAGCCTCGTTTTCATAGCACTTACAGGAATAGATGTAGAAAATAACAGCAGTAGCAGAAGCAACTGCTTATATATAAAAAATAAATAAAAGTAGAGATTTCTCCTTAAGAAGGGAAGAACTTTCACAGAAACAGTAACCAGACCAGATAAAGTGTGAAAGTCAGGGGGTGAGCTTGGCATACTCTCAACACTGTAATTTTTAAGTTGTTGTAGCTGAAATTGCAAGACTAGTTTTATTAAAATGTAAGTTGAACTAAAAATTTTTATAATAATTGAGCCTTTTAGACAAAACAGGATCAAGGATCTGAAAGTGCCAGTATTGATTTTAGTGATTACAAAATAAGGTATTATTGAATTTGATAAGGGCAATCAGAGGAAAAATATGCAAGACCTGAAAGAAAAAAAGAGCCATTAAAATCAAGTAAGAACTGGATGACCTTAATAACTTACGCAGCAAGAGAGGGGTAAAATTGGATAATAAGATGTTATTAAACTAAAAGCTTGAAAAATACTAATTAAAAATCACCATAACCACCAGATGACCCATGGTAAAGTCAAGCAAACATGCTGTGCTGCAAAGCTCTGGTGTGATGTACTTCCAATAGTCATGTATAAGAGTAAGGGTTCCTTTGAAAAAATTTAAAAAGGGGGGAATTTGCTGGCAAATACAAATAATGACCTTTATTGATCACACCCTAGTATAAGATATATAGTATTCTGTCTTGACTCCTGAATATTTGGAAGTAGCTGACATCAGAATTTCCTCTGCTTATTTTAAGGGTAGAACATTCAGCATCTGTTTAAGAGCAAAAAACTGTACTAGTAAACAGTTTGTGACCAAAAAAACCCAACCATACTGTACTGTGAAAATGACCCTGAGATCCACCAATGAGGAATGCATAATTATGGAGAGTAATTAAATTCTCATCTTTGTTAGCATTTGGAAACTACTTTTCCCCACAGAAATCCAAAACACTGAACTAACTTAATTTTTAGTCACCATCAGTGCTTTTTCCTTTTTTTTTTTTTTCTTCTTTTAATGAAGTATTTCTTTAACCTGAGCAACTGCTCATGGTCACCTTCTGAAACCAGATTTTGTTCTGTTGTACAGTCAACACCCCCCTGAGGCATCAAAATAGCAATGCTGAGGACTGGGCATGAGCAGCACATGTGCTAATCATCATTTCTTTCCCTTCACCATCCAGATGCAGATTCTTGCTGTAAATCACTGAAAACCAGATTCCATGATGTGTTCTTTCCTTCTACCCACAGTGTCATTTCAAGCATCAGCTCACAGAAACATTTTGCAGAGGAGGGGGGAAAAAAATCAACTTTTCCCAGTGCTTTTTTTCCAGCTGATTGCTACTCCTTGGCACCAATTATAAGTAACTGCTTCACAGCTGAACCAAAGCAGCACAGTCAGCAAAATCGCAGCTCCTCCATTCACAAGCAATCAGAGAGACTCGATGCAAAGGAGCAGAGGTGAGACAGACACCAGCCTAATAGGCCAAGGAGGAATATGCCCCTCGTTCTCCTCAGTCCAGGCAGAGGTTGGTCAGAATGCAGATTTCTGGTGAACAGAAATCCTGTCTGACAAAGAACTGCAGACTCAGTAGGCAGAACAAAACGGCTGGGACAGGGGGACCTGCAGAGCCTGCCACACTAAAGCCACTGTCAGAGCATACCCTGAACCCCTGCCCAGCTGCAGTGAGGCATCTCTGGTCACAGTGACAGAGGGAACAGAAAACCAAGACCATATTCAGTGCCTCTTCCAATGACAGGAGACAGCAAAAAGCTGTCTGTACGAGCAACCTTCTGGGAATTCACAGTGTGCCTCCATGTCATGCTTCACACAGATTCCTGGCTCTGCTTCTTGATCCTGCTTCCTACCTGCTGAGCCCTGATTGCTCTTTCATTGTCCTAATTCTGCCCTCCTTGTGCTACAGCTTGTCCCTGGCTGGTCTGCTTGACCAACTCCAGCACTGCCCACTGGCCACTGCCTTGCTGCTTGCAGTCCTTGGCAGTCTGTCTCAGACCTAAACAATTCCCTCAACCCTGAACTGATGTGTTACTTAATTACTGTGGGTCCTTAATCATGACCCCAGGGCTGATTTGCTCCTGTGCATCAGCCTGGTCTACCTCAGAAGCACAATCATCCCATCCAGGTGATGCAGGACTTGGTTCTGCAGGTCAGAATTTCCTTGAACTCTACCAGAAGTCAGCACCACAGGGGTCTCTTCACATCTCTACTGTTTCCAAGCTTTAGCAGAGAAGACAGCTGTGTTAGATTTAACTCTTCTGTACAGTGTCAGTCCCACGTGGTCGGGGTCACTAACAGGGACACAGAAGGTGAACCAAGAAATGTGATTCAAACAGATGTGCAGATCACAGAAAGCAGCTCAGATCACTCTGATACCACACCCTGTTGGCAAGAGCTATGGCTTCAGCAGTAATTTTGGATACACTTTTTGCTTGGATCACTACAGAAGGGCCTGTCCTTCCCATTAAGTAATTCCCTGGCTGATCCAGCAACAGCAGTCCTGGGTGCTGGAGTGGACTGTATTAACCCAGCTCTCTGTATTCAGAATGAAGCTCTAGATGATCTGACAGTGAAAACCAGGAGCCAGCACACCCAGACAGTTCAGCACAAGCATGAAAGCTGCTCAGGGCAGCAGGCTTGTGTGGGCAGCAAAGTCAGAAGCTCGAATGAGAAACCCTCTCCTGCTCCCACAGGAGCACAGGTCTCCTCCCAGCTGGCTTTGTGGCAGCAGTAGGGCAGAGGCTTTTGGAAACATCTTTCAACCCTCTGAGGAAGGGACAGTTATCAGACAGTGCTGCCCCACGAAGCTGCGAGGCTAAAGGGGAGAAGGTGCTGACAGAACAGAGTAAAAAATCATGGCCAGATGTGGGTGGAGTAGCCACTACTAGGAAAGAATCAGCACACCATACAAACTAAGAAACTTTGAAACCATTTGTGAAAAAATGCTAGGGCACAAAATGTGTTTTATGAGCAAGAAATCAATCCAGTGCCGGCCAACTCAAACTGTTAGCTGGATGAGTGGCGTGTCCTTGAGTGACCAAGGATTGCAAGATCCTTTCTGGCATTAGGGCCAGACAGTTCTGCAATCCTTCATCACTTAGTTAATAATAACTGTTATTTGTGGGTGCATGTACAGGTCAGAAGTCTGATAGCTGGTGCAAGACTCTGTCTTCCTCACTCTCCACTGGCACACTGCCCTTGCTGACCCACCTGGCTCGCTCTGCTGCACACAGTGCTAGCTGGGAACTGCTACAGCTCCCCCTCCCATCCTAACAAGAAACCCCTTCCTCATATCCCCATTTTACACTCCAGCAGACATAAAAACCCCTGCCCTACTCCTCAATTTGCATGTACCTAATTTTCTCACATTCCTGCCCCAAAATTCAGTGGGAAGCTCACATAAAGTCTGTCCCAGAGTCCTGCCCACTGCCCAGCCCCACAAACAGTTCAGGGCTGACCACACAGAGAGCCTGCTGCAAACAAGCCATCATCCACCTTGGAACAGTGGGGAAAAGCAGGGCTGAAGCACTTGTCCCACATCATGCAGGAAATCCTGGCAAAGACTCAGAGTACTCTGGGAATCTCACTTCCTTGGGAGGGCAGTAATTTGTAGAGGACACTCCCGTACCCTCTCTAAAGCAGCTGTATTAAATTATTGTCATGTTTTCTTGCTCTAGAATTAATCATAAGAATTGCATTTAGAATTCTTTTTAAACATTCATATCATTTGACAATGAAAGTTTCCATAAATGAAGAAATCAGAAGCACTACTGAAAGTGATACTCTCTTCTACAGGTCCTCATTTCTCAAAAACATGCAAAAGTACACAACAGCCAAACTAACAAACAGTATTTCATCACTTTTCTTTCACTTTCAATAATTCATAGCCCTAATATTTACCCTATTACCTGTGCAGTGTAAATATTAATGACATGCCACTACAAACTTCGTTGTTAATCTAGTCAGAAAGTACTCAAAGAACTCTTGCCCTTGGCCTAAAGACAAAAGATTGTGACTGTGATTAATAACAAAAGTGACAAAACCTTGGAACTGCAATCAAGGAACATACTATTCTAGAGAAATACTTCACGAGTTCCTAAAAGCATTTCACGAAGGTTTGAGATGTGTTTATAAAGCATCAGAAAACCCACCCTGAAATTACTGTATTGCATGGAAACTCCTGCAATCTCCTTATTGTATTGCAATGTTCCAAAATATCTCTGTCTCACATTTAACAGTTTTCCATTTCACATGTTTAATGTTACAATCCACTAGTAAAAATGAAGGTTACTTCCCCTTTGCTGTGACTGATAAATTTCACCATACTTTTAGAGGGAAAAAAAATTAAATCTTATTTAAAGGTGGAGAATGGAAGGCAATGTGCCACCAAACTACCCACCTATACATAAATAAATTGAACAGGGCTCTTTCATCAGTTTTCCCCAAAGGAAAACTCACCTATTATTAGATAGATCACCTATTATATCTATTATTTCATTGACTTAATCTACTCAAAACCTAGAAACTTCTGATTAAACAAATCTGTTAGCACATTCAAAAGGTTCTTTCCTTTTCCTAATGCTACTGCTAATAATGCTTTCTCCAACCCTACTGTACTGCACAAAACTCTGTTCAGTGCTGTTCAGCCACTTGAGGAGCCAAGGTTAACTTTTCCACAGTGCTGACTCAAAACCAGTTAATGGAAGGAGGAATCTGCAACTGGGTGTTCTTCACAGAATCATAAGAGTCTGGTAAAAGGTTTCACCACGTACAGGCAAGGACAATCTGGAGTCCTGCACTCTGAGCTAATACAGACATCTAGTTAATACAGACACCTTTCCTACCCCCAGTTTTCTCAACTTTCTCAACAAAATGGGCACTTATCTTTTTTTCTACCCTCTCCCTCATGAAGCTATAAATCTTTGAATGCATTTCTGACATTTTGACAATTATTGACACTATTAACTGGAGGCTGCCTGAGGTGGGCAGAATCCTAGCACCTCTCTCATCCACAACCATCAGGAAGAACTCAAAAACCAAATCAGATATTTAGTAGCAGGTGAGTGAAGCGGAGCGTTTTGGCAACCTTCACCCATCTTTGTTCTTCAGTTCTGTTCAGCCCTTCTCTCCTTTGTTTGGCTTGCTGATCAAAGTCCAAAATGTGAGGGCTCCAATATGCCTAGTTTAGCATGCAAATGCAAAGATCAAAAGCAGCCTCCTTTTTATGAGCACACACGCACTGTCTTAGTCAACAGCCATATACATCCCACTTCTGGTTTTGCCACTGGGAATACAAGATCTAAATTAAATTCAGAGGATGAGAGAGAGAAAATTAGTGGTGGTGTCATTTCCACCCTTTCCAGCACAGTGTGCCACAAGTTGTGGTATAAGCACTAAATTATATACTACAAAATTTCAAGGAACCACAGTCAATCAACATGAGATTCTAATGTTTGTTTGTTTGTTTCTGTACTTTGGCCTTTATTTAATTACTACTCTGGTATAAAACAATTTCCATGGATTACTCAAGCATACAGAGGCAGGCATATCTGGACCCAGCAGTCAGGTAGAGAAAGAGTTGTGCTCCAAACATGTACAGAGGAAGCTCCCTTTGAGCAGAGAGAGAGAACCAGTGTCATTCTCTAATATCATTTAGCACACAGATTTAAAACCCTACAGTTCAGACATGACCATGAGGAACTACTTTGCCACAAGGATAAGACTCTTTACTTTCCTGTAATTTATAAACCTTCCATAACAGTGGTCCCTTCTGGTTCAGGGAAGATATCCATCAAAGTCTGTGCAGAGTTGTCTTCAGGATCAGTGCTTTATAGCTTTTCTAACAACGTCAGTTCAACTCCGATCCTTTTTTTCACAAGGACTTCCTTGGTTTGTTTTATGCCTTAAACTACTCTATCATTTAGTGAATTCCTGAATGAGTAAATAAAGGATCAGAACAGCAGGGGAGGAATGTGGACAGTTTCTACTGAACCTCCCTTGGCCATTTAATTATTTATAATCTCCTTGATTACATGTGAGAAGGGTCAAATCACTTTTGTAACACATGATTTTTTATGTCATTTTTCAGCTGGCAAGGTAAATGATTATGGCTTTTTCCCTCTAGCTCCAGATGGGCTCCAGTTGTTAATGTCTGTTATGTTAATAGAGTATGCAATATTAAGGAATATAATATATTTATAACAAGTTATAACAGAGCTATGACCCAAACAAATCAGATATAAAATTTTAATGAATTGGTCCCTGAGTCTATTAATTTAGTTATAGGATAGAAAGCTAGCAAATATATTTCCTCTCTTTCAGGCACTACAACTGGAGAAAAACATTTACCAGGGTCAAATGCTGTTGTACATTACTAAAAGAAAAGAGTGTGTCTGAAGGTGACATACAGTTTAGTTTCAGGAAGATTTCCTAGTAGAATCACCAATTAGGACAAAAAAGTTGAACTATTTTTTCCGTAAGATGTTCCTCTGTGTCATAAAACGTTGAAAAATACACATATATAAAAAAGAAGATATTAAAAACCTGGCAATGCTCCTTGTTGGATTTACCCTTATTTGTAGTGGAGCAATGCTGCATGCACAACCACAGTGTTTTCAGTTCCTTCTGGAAACCAAAGAATATCATTTTGCATATGTGCACATATGCACATATAAATACTTAGTGGATTACTGATCCCAAGGAATATTCCCTTGGGATATAGTCTTCACAAATTCCTACAGACTAGCTTAAAAAAAACTGCTTAGAAAGTCTATCATGTTTTTTTCTAGAAAAGTATTTTCAAATTCTGCAGAATTCTTCTACTTCATTTTAATAAAGGTCTTCTGCAAAACACCCAAGGAAATGAATACTGACTAACAAACACATTATACAGATCATCATATTGTAAACCCTAACCTATTTTCTGAATCAATCAATTCAGGGAAGTTTTGTTTGAGTTTTCCTAAGAGTTTCCTTGCTAACTTATGTCCAAGAACGTGTAATAGTTGCACAAATTCAGTTACCTAATAAATATCAGTCCAACTATGTGACTTGTGGTTACGTAAGTCTTCAATCCAGATGTTTCATTTTGCTCTGTTCTCTCTAGCTCCTTCACTTTTATATTCAAATTTCCCATTTCAGCTTTACCTGACTCAATTACCCTTCAGGATAATCTGTCCATACTCATCTACATCCCCACTTCATTAACAGCACTGCCATAGCACTGGACTCTCAGAAATGTTCTGCTGGGAAGTGTTGGAGGTTATTTAACTACACTGCATTAACCATCGTTCCCCTGAAAACAATATTCCTGTGAACCCCTATTCCTACACAAATAACCATAGGAGATTTAATTCTCTCCTTTCCCTGGCCCCTGGTCACAAACATCGGTGCTGCATTACTGAAAGTGGGGCTCCCTGAATCCAACTGATCCTGATCTCCCCCAGAAATGCCAGTCCAGCTACAGCAAGTGGCGTCAGGACCACGTTCCAGGCGGGTCTGAGGGACTCATCTGCAACACAGCGATGCTGCCCACGTGGCAGTGCCTGCAGGAGCGGCTCTCCTGGCTGCCAGGGCACAGCGTGGCACCCACCACCCAGGCCTCATGCCAACCCTGCACCAGCAAAGAGCAGAGGCTGTGCAGGGAGAAGCTTACACGGAGAGTTGTGGCTCAGCTGCCTTCTTGTTTCGGGTTTTTGTCACAGAAACCACTGCATCATGCAGACAACACCAGCAGAATGGCACATCCAGACCAGCATGGCTTTTACCTTTTCTTCAGGATATTCTAGAAACACAGTCCATTATAATTTACAGCCTAACATATTTGTTGTCCTTTGTGATTCTTGGCAGTCTCCAAGATTTATTTTTTTTATGATTCAATTGCCCTGTAAACTATTAAAAGCTCCAATAAAAACAAATATTAATGTACTAATAATGTATACTCCTCAACGCTACAGAATAACTTATTTTTACTACAGTTCTGCTTTGTATAGGCTGTAATAAAAACAGCATCTTGGCATTTTATATTCACATTCTTTCAATTATTTTCATACCCTTAATTAAGTTCTAAGTTTACAAGTTTAAATGTTGTTTACTTTTCTGCTTGCCAACAAGCAGATACAATATCAAATCTGAGAGTCAAGCTAGGTCATCCTCTACTTCCTGAGCAACAGTCAGCAGAAGTTGAATCTCTCAACTCTTTGCTTTTCCAGCATTTCCCAATTGGGGCACACCATGCTAGAGATTTTCCTGTTTGGAGAAAACTAGAAAGGCAGGGGGAAATTCCTAGCACCTACTTTTTACTTGGTCAAAAAGATATTAAATAGGTCCTGTCCTTCAAAAGGTTTGGAAGCCTCTGACTGCTTTCTGTGAAATAACTGCTTCTTGATGACTCTGTGCTCTCTTTCCCATTTCTCTTCCAGTATTTCCCCAAGGATTGATCCCCAGTGCAATCCAGTTAAAATCTTCTAAGAAATGCTTAGAAACAACCTCCCAGTCACACAACATGGCCAATGTTATTCAGGGTGGGGGGAAAGCAATTCTTATTTGCACCTTATAGTGACGATTTATGATTTTTTTTTCCACCACAGTATTTCAAAAAATAGGAGAACAAGGTGGATTTCCAGCAGAACAATGAGTCAAGCTTTTTGTCTGGATGCACTCCCTCTAACCAATACCTTGGTGAAAGTAATTCAGGATGCCAGGATCCAGACAGCTACAAAGAGATGGAAAGGGAAGGGAGGATCAGAAACTAAGGAAGATGGTAGGGCTCTGGTTCATGTTTCAGAAACTGCCACATAACACACAAGAGGTGTCCTCGGGAGCTGATGGCAGCAGCCACACCCTGGCAGCACAACATGCTCAGTAAAGAGAGCATCACCCTCTCCTTAGCCCACAGGACGAGGTCAGAGCACCACCCTGCCCAGAGCTGTTTCCACTGACAGGCAGCACCCCCAAAATACTCGAGAGGAATGGGGAAAACACGTTCCTCATGACAAAGCCAGAGCACTCTGGCTCCCACTGGGGCTAAATTGATAACATTCCACATCCCGTGCTATGCAGAGGAAATTTTCAAGTATCTTCTAAAATCAATTTCTCTTTAGAAAATAGCTTGGAATTCAAAACACTGCCTATATTTCACAAACAGTTTACTGAACATGCAAATATTTGTTATCAGATTACACAGCTTACATTCTTCACCACTCTGAGGCAAGACATTTAGCAAGGAAAAAATTAATTTTGTGAATGACGAAACAACAAAAACAACAAGATGCATTAAAAATCTCATTAAAAATGTTACAGTGCGATGAAGTAGCAGAAAGGGAAAGCATCTGGATGACAATTGTATCAACTGCCTTCTATCCATTAATCTGAGGGCCTTTGAAATCTACTATAAAGTTCATTCCTGGACAGTAAGTGTTGTAACAGTCATTTTGCTGAAAGGTAAACTGGGATACAGAGATCTTTTTTCAAGTCTCTAAAAAAAATAAATAAAAAAAATTAAAAAGGGAAAAAATATGTCAAGAAAAAAAAAACAGAATGAAATTAGCAATTTCTGTTCTCTTAACTATCTCACCACACTCTCCCTCAGCTTTATCCAAACAAAACAAGAGAGTATTTGAAATTGTCCTCACCAAGTTACAAAATGAGACATGCAGAGCTACTCCTGCCATCCCTCACTCTCCCTTCCCAGTCCTACAGGTACTGGCCCTGCCACCATATAAAGGCTGCACGATCTGCATTGGTCTCACCAACCAGAAAACCTATTAAACAGAGTCCACTCTTGTTGCTCAAAAAAAAAGATCAGTTGGGAATAAACAAGCCCACAGACTACATGTTTCATTAGCAACTTTTTTTCCAGACTCTACAGGACAGAGTACAATGCTACAGAATACTCATCTTAAAAAAGTTATTTTGTGGAAAAATGGTAAATAAATTCTATATTAAAGCAGCAGAAGCAAGCATTTGGAAGCTGTATGGCACCTGTTTCAAATAGCCATCATTTGCAACTATACAACAGATTTTTTATTTTACCTTAAAAGCTGAAGTAACCCAGATCTGTATTAATTGTATACTGTTGAATTTTGGAGTAAAGCATTACAGTTAGAACTTTTAGTTCAGATATGCAGAAGATGGTATTGCTCATTTTCAAATACAATTTTCCACGTATCAGAAAGCTATTTAGAGATAAAATAGTGCTGGGTAGAAATTCAGGCTAGAAGGAAGTCACAGAAACCTTGCTTGTGCACAGTCCTGCCCACTGCCTGTACACAGTGTGGCTTTTTTATTTAGAGATCATCAGGAAGTGTTTCATGAGCATCACAGCTCTGTTAAAAAGTTGATTTTTTTCTTGAAGCAAACATGCTTTCTCCTTCTGAGCCTGTTGCTTTGTTCATTTTTTACAGACTTGAAGAGGGTACTGTATAACTAAATACAAAGCAATAGGTCTCATTTATCTTTGTTTACACTGATGATGCCACTTTTTAAAAAACAGTTGACTTGGACTTTTAATCCCCCTTTCATTACCTCATCTGGCTCCTCTAGGTTACCCCAGCCATTCATCACCCTGAATTACATGCAAAAATAGTCCTGAAGTCGTCTGATTTTCTATCTTCTCACACTTGCACAAAGCATGGAGGGTATTCTTGTAACTGTTCAGGGGGCAGGAGGGGAGGGCTCAGTTCCAGTTCTATTTAAATCTTTCCTTCACCTATGAAGGAAGCCTCAGATGTTGTAAGGTATTTACTTGTTTGCAAGTGGCTTGTGTACATGTGTTAGAAAATGAACAGGGAGCTGATCTAAAGCCACAGATGCTGTACTTCCAGCTGAAACCTCTCTGTGGCCTTACCCCTGCAAAGGGTGAGCTCACAGTCTGCCCCTTGCTGGTCACTGAGTCCTCCAAACCTACAGTCTATCTTTACTAAAGATGGCTTTTTAAAATCCCTCGTGCCAGAATCTCTCTGGTATAAAGGTAGAATATTTCAGGCAGCACCATGACTGACACTGAGGAAACACTGACCATGGCACACCGTGGATTCTGGTCAGGCCAGCTGACACAAGTACCTGTCTGCGAAATTCAGCAGTGTCAAACAAAAATAAAAATATCTTTTCCACCAGAGTTAATAAGCTATGCATATTTCTTCTGTCAGCAAGCTGTATTTTTCCTTTTAAACATTTATAACATTCAAAAATATATCTAAAACGTAAGTCAGAATAAATGACGGGCCAAGGAAATAGTGACAATAGGCAATATGGTTACTTGGAGCTCGTCACGGATGATGACTGTCTGAATGCAATATTTTACAATTTAACTGTTCTGTAATTGTTGCAGATTTTTCACACTTCCAACAGCATACATTTTTAATGTGTTTAGTGGTTCTGTAGGAATCAGAAAAATGTAATTGAAGGTTATGGGATAAGTTAATTTGCATCAAAGTAACTACAGATTTCCGTAGCTTTTGCACTGTCAGGTTTTTTTCTTCCAACAAGGCTATTCCAAATTTGTGATAACGTTAGTGAAAACAAAACCACACAAGTAGGAAGGAATAAAGGGCAGACCAAGCTATCTCTTGCTGAGTCCATGCAGCCTCTACAGATGCACTTACCAGCCACACCAGTGATCGTAACGGCGCCCACATTTGCTGAATTCTACTTCTCTTCCCAAAATTTGAAACAAAAATATATTAAATGTGTTGTTGAGTTTTCAGAGAGATGTAACAGTTACATTAATACTGACCATATTTACGGGAGAAAGAAAGCCCACCAAAAAAGTTATTTTTATTTGTTGCTCCTAAGGAAACTTGGAGTCAAGATCAAAGGGCACTTTGATTTGTTTGAAAGTTGTAAATGATCCATTTCCAGATTTTATAAAGTTAGTGTGCAATCTGTGAGTACTTGTGCCATAATGGAGAAGGAAGGCTCTTCAGTTTCACATGTCAATGCTGTAAACATGTAAATCTGGAAAATATTTTCCAAGCAGGCAGCCATGTGTAAAATTTACAGAACCTGTCATGAAAGAACTGCAGCTGCAGAAGTGCAAACTTCTCGCTGCATCTTGAAGAATCCAGATGGGGGGACGTGAGAGAGATTTTTTTTTTTCCATCGTGGAGGGTTCCAGCTGGATTGAGTTGTTGGTGCCATCAACTTTTAAAGCAACACTTCACCAAATAATGAAACACTGATTATCCAATCGCAAACAACAGAACAGAGGAATCTCTTTCAAAATAAAATAGAAAAGAAATCTGAAGTTAATTACAGCAGTATGTGAAAGACTGTGGGCTAATTTATGACCATTTTGCAACATGTCCAGATGTCACTGTGCTGAGACCACCAAAGTTAAATTACATGAAACCAAAACCAAAAAAAAAAAAATTAAGAAAAAATACCAGTTCAGAATTAAACAGCAACTCAAGACATGCTCTTGAAAAGCAAAAGGTACAAAACTGATATTTGAACTATATGTGTTTATATTGAGTATATGGTAATATATGTACACACAAACCCACGCAGTCTTAAAATCACATTTCCCTTACAGTCCTTCTGTGGGATTTCAGGTGCAACAAAACTTTGAGCACCTCTTCCCCAAGTCATTTCATCCTGAAGTGGGAGATAAAGCCATGTTCCCCCCTTGCTGTGTCTCAGCTGCTGGACACCCCCCTCTGGTCCCCCTCCACCACCCCCAGCACGTCTGGAGGGACCGGCACGCTCGGGTGCTGAAGCACACACAAAGGAGAACCCTTCTGGCAGCGGCAGACAGCGGTGATGAGCACACCCCACCCATTTCTGGTCATCTTTTCTGGCTCATCTTCTTTGAAGATGCCAGGAAACAGAGATCAATCTGCAGCAAACCCCTCTGTCAATGCTTATCACTGTACAGCACTACCCACCACAGCTCAGTGAAGCAGGAAGAGCTACAAATTCAGAGTTAATTTCCAGTTGAGATATCACAGCCACATGGCTGATCTACATAAGTGAGAAGTTGGTTGAAAAAACACCAATCAGTCTTAAATAAAAATCATTATTAAACCACATACCTAAAAAGATATTTGTCAAATTTAAATCCATGACTTCCCTATAATGATTCAGGAAAGGTTTGATCTTTTAAGTTGGTCCCTTGACAGTGAAGCCAATTCTGGGACATCATTTGTGCCAACCATCTTTTAAAATCTCTACAGAATTATGCAGTATTTGCTTTCTACTTTTAGTTATATTAAAAACTTCTTAGGATATATTTAAAAATTACATGTATAGACTTCCAGATGGCACAGAAAACAATGACAATTTGATGAATATAGAAATCAGTGCAACTATTTCTAACACCACTAATATGTAATATTTGTGATATGTAATATTCTGGTATTATAATATACAGTATTTCAAAATGAAATCCGCATTTAAATGCCAATATCCTCTCCTTCTGGCTTCTCACTTTATGACACTAACATAGGATCTCATTCACCAAGCCAATTGAAATTTTAATAAAAGAAAGCTGGAGTTTCTAATAAACTCCCGCAGAGAGTGGATAATACCAAACATCTTTAGCAGCATGGTGTTTTTTATTATTATTTTAGCTGTATATTAATATGCTAGTATTTGTAAACTCTCTAGTGTCACCAGATTTATTTCAAAAGGCTTCTCTGCATTCTTCTGTGAAAAGGGTGCGTGACAATGAAATAATAATTTCAGTGGGTCTTTACTACATAAACGTTTACATAAACTTACCTTAAAAAGGACACTTTCCATATTTGCCATTTGGGAAGACAGTATACTGAATTTTCTCGTTGAGGGCAAAATTTTAACAGCAAGACTGGCAGTGTTCACTGTGAGAAGATTTATTACTGATTTAAACAGATACACACTGTGTCCTGCCTGGGTGCTGCATGCACCTCCAGGAGAAATGTGCACAGAACACGGTGTCCAAACTCTGGCCAGAACCCACGAGTGCTCCCAGCCAGCAGCGTGCCAGGTACCAAAGAACACTGCTTGGAATGCCTTTTCATCCCCAGCAGCACCCACAGCCCTCCAAAGCCCTTCCACCCCCAGGAGCACTGAAGGCAGCAGAGCCCAGCCCCGAGCTCTGCTTCCCACCCTGGCCACAAAGAGCTCTTTGCTCTGGCACCGAGACCCCCGTTCTGCTCCATCTCCTGCCCTGTCCCACAGATCCCAGAACGAGAACTCCACTGCCAGGGGCTGCAAGAGACCCCAAACCCCTGAAATCCATCCCAAACAGCTCTTTGTCCTCAGCCAACACAGGGTAAGACATCTAAGAATCAGGTTGTCTCCTCTTTGGAGCACAACAATCCATCTACACTGCTCAATTTGAGCAGGTTGCCTCCAGTATTTGTGTGGCAAATCAATTAGCAGCATGTTTAACAATGTATACAGAAATCCTTGTACTAATTTTCATAGATATTAAATGTAGCTTTCAAATGCTGAAAACACGCATATGCAACTTTCTTATCACATTTCAGGATAACAGCTATGATTGCCAATGACAAAAAAAATTAGTTATTTGATTCCTAAACTGCCTGTACACTACCATTAATTCATTATCCCTTTCATCTTACTAGTTACGTTCTCAGACTCTACAGCGCACAAACATTAATTTGAACAGTCACCTGCCCTTAAAGTGCCAAAGTTTGTATTAGCTTTGGCAACTTTAAAAAAACCTGCATTCATTGGCTTGCAAATGAAATGTATTCATAAGAAAAAAAATTCCTCCCATAAGCTGAAGCAGCTCATCATTAACATTCAAGGAATGTGAACACAGGCTTCATAGAAAACCATTAAAATATACGGCAGCTTTCAGCCTATTTTAAGAATTTCAGAGAAATTTTGCATTCTCTTTCCCATGATGCCATGGTGATGTCAGGCTGCATTTCAAATAAAATGACAATGAAATCATTTCAATTCCATGCAATGTGCAAAAAAAAAGTAATTTTTTCTCTTGGCAAACTGAAGTCTAAAGTAATTAAGCACTGCTGTGTGGGTGGCAGTTTCTTCCTCTGAAGTCAGCCTGAGATAATTACCACGTTAAAGTCAAAACATCATGTGCTGTGCTGATAGATAGATGGATGGAGAGATTGGGCACCTATTAAATGATCCATTTTGTTATGCTCCCTGGGAAATATGCCATTGATGCCAATTAAAAATATATATTCCAAGTGAGTATTTCTAAGTGACAAAACCTCTATTCATTAAATTGAATTTATTATTTACTGATCACGAAGTACTTCAAGACATAAAAAATCTGGACAGATAAAAACTAGGAGGAGAATTATGTACTTTATATCTAAAGTTTACAAAACCCTCATTACCAAATTACCACATTCACATAATGTGCTCTACACCCTTTTTAACTAAGATACCAAGCTATTTCCCTGGTATCATAAAATCCCTAACTAAGGTGGAAATATAGCAGATAAAACAAACATCACCTAAGACCTCTAAATTCACAGATGTTCTATTGCATACAAAAGAAAAAAAGGCCTCTTTCAGTGTTAATAATAAAATATCTCTCAGTATATGTTCATAATTAAATGTCTCCAAGCCTACATCTTTGGTGTCAGAGAAGTAAATGGACCAAAACTAAGGCACAGCAGCAATGATTAATCGGTGCTATTTGTTGAGATGCCTCCCAGCAAGGCTTAGCATGATAAACACCAGGAGAACTCCACGTGTAACCAGTACTACACATGTATTACCAGCACTGCCTCCTGCCACTCCAACAGGGAAATGTTTCCACTCAGGGTGCGAAGGAAATTCTTCCACTGGAATTTAAAGGGAGCACTCATTTCTTTGCTCTGGGTTTGGATTTCCTGTGCAGTGCCTTCAGAGCACACCCCCTGCATCAACGCCGATCAGCCCGCACCGGGACACGTTTGGGCCCTGCTTTAACAACAAAGGGCTAAAGGCAAGCTTTGGCTATCAGGAGCACTACAGAAAGAGCCCAATTTCCATTCTACCTGCTCTGCAGGTTATGTTTGATCTCATTTAAATGCATTGAGTAAGATTTGCTCCTCACTGCTGCTACGATAAAGGTCACAGAACTAAAACTATGTCTTAAGGATAGGAATTTCTGAGACTAAGAATGTTTTTTTCATATTGACCAAACATAAATGAATGTCATATGAAAACACACGTGCATTGAGAGTACAATGCTAATGAGTTCTCTCAGCGAGAAATCAAAACAATCAATATTTCATCTTTAATATCAGATTCAGATCTTGCTTGAAGCACCTTGCTCAAGGTACCCAGATTCCAGAGAGGCCAGCATTTGTGTTATCCCAGTATTTGTGTTACTGTCTACAGCAAACTCTGACAGACCATCTTAAGACCTTTCTGTTTAACAGATTTAAGCTAAAATCCTAGGCTGAGTGAAGCTTTAAAATTATCCTGAGAAAAGTTTAAGAATCTGTAAGGGCTCAGTCTCACAGCAACTGCAATCCAAATATATGATTTGCACCAGCAGAATTTATTCCGAGTTTGTATTGTATTTTCAGCAGCAGCATAATTCAGTTTGTAACAGGGGTATAAAAATACGGAGCTTTCAGCATACTCACATCCATATACCTTCACTAGCTCTTAGGAGATATTAACCACAATGGCACAGAGCTATGAGAACTAAAACATCTACACGTTAAAAATAAAAATAAAGAAAAGGGTTCTGTAATCCAGTATAAGGGAGGAACACCACACCTAGCCTCAGACTTACCAAAATTTCTTATTCCTCATAAACACAACGGTCTTGACATCAGACCTCTGGAAAATAATCCTGTCATGTACTTTAAATGCAAGCACAGATGCAGTCTCATTGTCTGTCTCTTTATTTCTTCAATAAGCACAGCTATTCATCAAGGACATGCTATATTCCTATGTGGTTTTAGAACAAATGTAATATGTATTTGCTAAGTCATCATCTTAACTGATACAAGGAGCTTTACAGTGCCTGCAAAACTTTTTGCTACAGCGTTCCGCCAGTGAAATTTCTTTTTTTAAATGCAGGAGCATTTTCAATTTACAGAGAAGGACAGCAAGGCTCAAAGAAATAGGATAATTTGTCAACTGTCGCAAACGAAAAGCCAGTACATGAAGTAGGCAGACAGCAGGTGTCCTAAATCCCGACCTCCATGACCTCTCCCAACCTTAGGTCATGGTTCTGATGCCCCTCAGCAGTCACAGCAGCCAAGTGAACATCACAGCAGATCCAAGGATTCCTTTGTGAGTGTTGCAGAGCCCACAAGGTGTAACTTCCCCAGCTGCCACAGGAGCAGTTCTGCTCTGTTCTCTCTTACAGTGCAAGACCTTTTTGCAGAGCACAACTTCACAAAGCAGAGCATCCTCCAAAAACCCGAGGCTAATTTCAATCATGAGAGTGGAAATGCAGGACAAGTGACGGGTTACCAGGTACTGACCTGCCCCTAGCACATTATTAACCATTTCAGTGTTGAACAACAGATGAGAAAAGTGAGGCAACAGATGCTGCCTCTCTGGGCTGAAGACTGAAGGAATTCTCCTGCACACTGAAGCAGAAGACCAAGAGCATAACGTGCACAGCAAGAAAACCTGAGAACTTGGGCTGAACGCACTTTTACAGTAACCAACACTGTACATTAGTACTGCTATTTATAATAGCAACACTACAGGTGCTCATCAGAGTGTTACTTTGTTGTGTTACTTGCAATTATGTTTTGTTGTAACCATAAATCTGTCAAAATGAAGAAAGCAATTAGGAATTTCCACATGAACAGGCAGGGTTTCTCCTTCCCACACAAATGGCACAAGTGAACACCTTAACCCCTGTGCCTGGGGGGGATTAGGCACCGAAACCTCCTCCTGCCTAGTGCTGCCAAGTTCTGTGCTGCTCCATGCGTACACTTTTATGCCAATTATCAAATGAACTGATTTTCAGCTACAAATACTCTGCATATTAAGTGGGAACTTTAGTTCACAGACTAAGAGAGGTACTAAAACCAAAAAACCAAAAGGGAGGAGCATACACATATTACACATGAAAATGTGAGGACAGGAGGCAGGCGGAAGGAGAATGCCTTGGGGGAAGCTGAGGCACAGCCAAAGGGGTCTCACCATCACTGCTCCTCTCTCAAAGCCCCTGTGTGTCCTTGGTGTCAGCAGCTGGTTCTTCTCCCCCTGCAGCTTTCAGGGAGCAGCAAGAGGAGGAGCAGTGAGGTGGCACCTGGCTCAGCACACCACGAGCTCCCCACAGCAGGCTGCAGGCTCACACAATGGCCAGCTCCTGCTTTCTTCGCCACAGAGACAAAATGCAATTTTTCTGGCAACCCAGTTGCAGGAAACAGAAAAGTAACTATTTTGCTACTGACCAGAAGAATACTTATGAAAACATGTGTACATTCTTAAAACCTGGCAGCCTGGAAGGGGGGAAGGCGAGGTGCTTCAAAGCAGTGAGAGAACAGGGACAGAGGAATAAACAGCAAAATGTTGCTCTGCACCCATTTTCCATATATTTTTGAAGATTGCAGTTATCAAATAGAAATACACAGCCAGGTGGAATGGATAGTTTTATCCAGTTTTAGAAAGGTCCTTGTCCCTTCAGTCAGTCAAATTTTTCATTTACAAATGTTCTAAGAGCTAAAAATAACTGGACTCCATACATTTCTATTTATTAAAATTAGCAGTGTTAAAAAATCTCAATTAAAAAAGCATTTCACTTTGTTGACTATAATTTAGTTTGTCCCTTGTCACAAATAGGGTAAGTGCTCAGAAATGTTTAGAAGTGTTGTATCTTTTATATAGTACAAGGCACAATGTATTCTTGAAGACAGAGTGACATCTAAAGGGATTCTGAAATACTCAAATCTTGCACAGTGAATCCAAACTGACAAAGTCAAGGGCATGTCATATTTCTGAAAACTGATGAGTTTTCAGGTTTGCTGTGGTTGATTGTCCCAAGTAACCATGAAAAGAGGATCAAATTCCAATTTTAATGACATGCCTCAGGGTGCCCTCAGGACAACTGCCATTTTTATCTTAGATTCTGCAGGTCCTCAGTGAACAAGAGGGAAATCAGCTTTGAATGGATTCCTTGCACTGTTGTCAAAAGTAATCCAACTGCTCTAAATATCTATATCCTAAAATATTTTCTTATAGCAGTTATTATTAATGTGACATATTAAGAGAGCAAAGTATTTAAATGGCATTTTTAGCTGCCAATTCTCCAAGTAGATCTCATGTTCCCTAACCAACAGGTATTGTAACTGGAGTCTTTCATAACTGGAACTTCTCCCTCTGATACACACACACACAAAGAAAAATCAAAATACAGTATCTATGTCTCATTTTGGGAGCCAGGGTGGTATTTGTATGCATACAAATACTTCTACCATATGTTAGAAATATTCTTTAAATTGTATAATTTCATATATATTCCTGAACATAAAAGCCAATTTAGGAAAAAAAAAATCCAGCATCAAGTTTATAATATCAAAGACAAGAGTGCAGCAGAAATGTGCAGCCTGCATGTGGTACTGATGAGTTAGGTACCTTTACAATGGGCCTTTATTTCATTCTCCTGGTAAGTATCTTCCTGAACTCACTAACAGGGGAAAAAAAGTCCTACATTAAAAACATATTTTCCCCTCTTGAGCTGAAATCATAGCAAATGCTATGATTTCTTTCTAGGAACTTGCCCCAATGAAATACCTAAATGTGGCTCAGCAGCAAAGTTAACTCTTTCTGTCTAAAAGGAGTTTACCTCAGCTTTGAAGTCATGTATTTACTAGAGGATAAAAACCCCCAAGTATTTCATCAGCAAAAAAATGAGCACAGCAAACCTGTCGTAAGACAAGAACATGGACAACAGCTCAGGAACCTTTCCAGAGAATATTTACTGTACATCAGTCATAGGAAAGTGGGGGCTTCTGCCTTAAGATAATATTTACTCATACAACTGATTTAGGGGTTTTTGTTTTGTTTTTGTTGGTTTTTTCAAAGAAACTCGGGCATACTCACTTTACTAAAACTAGAGTATTTCCTTTTCAAGTCAGAAGTAGCTGGCAGAGCTAATGTAAAACAAAAAGAGGGACCTGAGGTGCTCAGACAATAAATAATGACAGATCCTTTTAGCGAGTCTTAATCAAGGAGATTAAAGCAACATGTAACTCTAGATGCATGTTAATAAAACAAGCGGTGAAGAATAATAAATGGAACATCCAGAAAGATATTTATCTCTCTGCTTCTGTTAGTCTTTGTGAATGAACACTGTCTTTTTTCTTCCTCCCCCAGCACTTTCTAATGTATCGTAACTATCCTAATTTTTTGATGATTTTCAAAAGAAGAGTTCACATAAAGAGGAACATTTGAGCTCTTATTTAAAATACTTTTTTAATCCAGTACTTTTTTTTTTGCAGGATATTTGAAATGGGCTGTGATTTGTTCTGGTTTTGGCATCCAATTCAGATCCTGACCAACCTCCCAGGGTGATCCAGGTTCTCACCCCCTCTGCTAGAATTCTGATAAGAATTCCCAGACAGACAGACGGGGCTGTGAAGTCTCAAAGAGAGAACAGAATTAGAATGGTCTTTATGAGCCCCTGGATCAGTGTCCAGAGCTGCAAAGAAATTCATTTGCACTGTATCTACAATGCAGTTTGAACTTTTCCTTCGTTTGCCAAAGCACATCAAGTTTGATTTAACAATTCTCTTTGTGGCTTTGCTTTTCTGTCTACAGCTTCATCTATTTACAAAAGGACAGATGCATGAAAACTTCTGATGAAGTATTAAAAAAATAGCCATTACTATACATGCTTGTGTACAGTTGGGAACCATCACCTTAAATTTGGCAGATTTATTTTATATCTTACTATTTTTTCTTTGGTTGTTCTTACTCTTTGGAAATTTGAAGGAATTAAGTTGCTATGGAGTAGATTCAGTGGGGTTCTGAATTTGATTTTTATGAGGATATCTGCAGAAAAGTATTCACTACTACTTCCTTGTGGTTACCAAATTCTGAACTGTACAAAAATAAGCCATGGGACTTTTTTTTTTTTTCCCCCCAAACATTCTTTAAACAGAGGTGGATTTTGTTCATTTAAGAAAACATATATGTATACATATACATATTTGTATCAGTGCTTTCTAAAGGGTAAAGCAGCAGAGAAAATAATATATTCAGTTCATAGTAGAATGAGTCACAGATGCAAAATCTCTAATATTCAGCTATCACTGCTACAGCTTATGTACCTACTGCTTTCAGCAGAAGAAATAGAGCAAGCTCAAATAACAAAACAACTGATCAGGCAACAAAGGAATATAGAAAATGAGACAATAGGTAAAATTAATTAAGTTAATGTACCTGAGTACATCTCTTGTGTGCATGGGAGCAGAACAGACAAACTTCATTAGTTCATGAATGTCCAGTTATCTCCTCTGAGCACTCATTCTGCTGCCACAATACCCTCCTTTGCCCAATTTTTCTAGATAAATATTCACATTATAAATTACCTAGAGCCAGGAGAAGCTATTCAGTTCCTCTCAGCGCCACATCCCTGAATGAGGACGTGCAGATATAGTGGGCAACAAGGACTGGCACGCAAACCCATCCCAGTTCAGAAATATCTGATGACATGGGACAGAGACAGACCCTCTCTGCTGACCTCCCTCGATTTCTGCTGCACGCCTGTTGTGTTCCTGGAGCAGAAAGAGAGAAGCAGCAGAGCCAGAGGGCACTGCCACAGCCCATCCCTGCTCCAGGCAGCCCCAGAATGAATTCCTCAGCATGTTCCTACCCTGCCCTTCCTGACGGCCACCCCTTCATTCGGAGCAGGAGCAGGACACAGCACAACGCTCAGCTCCTGGCAGAGCCACGGACCTTCTTCTGATTATCCAACATGTTCTTCTCTTGTCTCGATGCATAATGAAACAAACAGATGTACCAGAAAGGACTGGGAGAAACCCACACCACAAGTGGCAAAGGAAGGTCAGCCTGGAAAGTCTCCAAACCAGAGACATCCCAGTTAGACAAAGAAGAGCCTAACACAGGTCAGAGAGGTGCCAAGTTCCCCCTGATTCTGTATGGAGCTCAGTTAAGTATACACATCCTACATCAAATACAAACACCAATGTAAATTTAAAATCAAGCTACAGGCCCTCAGAGACACTCCAACAATTGATTTGTAAGTAATGGGTTAAATGGGTATATTAGAAAAATCAAAATTTACCAGTACCACTTTCTTGGAATTATCTTAAATCTGAAGTATAAGATAGATGTTTCTAACTTTCCAATTATATAAAAGAAGCAGTGATTAAGTCATGACAGTAATAAGAGATTTTTTGCCAGTATTTCATGTGTTCTTTTTCTAGTAGGCTTAGTAACTCCGGTGTTTATAGATCAAGAGGAAAGTTAACCAAAACAAGCTATTCAAATCTCTCTCATCCTAAAGCTTGTTTTAAATTACACATGTGTTTCGATTCAAATGCTCACCCATTGAAAACTGAGATCTCAACACGTTATCTACCATTTTATCCAACCCAAGGAAACCATATGAACACAGGTCTTTGAGAACAGGTCAGCAGAGGAAATACACCAGAAAGGACCTACTAGATTATTCAGTGCTTATCACACCACCATACAGATGAGTGCACATGATGGAAAGGAATTTTTCATTTCCAGTTTAATTGCAGGCCATTCATACCTGCTGCTGTTTGAACACTGCCCTTCAGCTTCTTTAACTTCTTTCTTTTGTCATAAAACCTGTTCTCTGCTACCCTAAGCATTCCAGAAGACTTCTCTCATCCATCCTACACTGAATTTAGCATTCCTGAATAGGGCTGATCAAGAATGTACTGGAGTTTAAATACTTACCTTTCCTGCTAGAAATGCAACACCTGATGACTACTACGACCAGAGTTTACAATGCTGGTATCCCCCAGCCACCCCTGCAACTGATTCACATATCTGTCATTTTCTTTTCTTTTTTCCTTCTTCTGTTATCTCTTATTTTGAAGCCCTTCAATACTAAAGCAAACCATTTGCTTTTCTTTCAGAAGTCAACTCAGATCTTCAGAATTACAGTATCCTTCGGCCAAAATTCCTCATATTAAGTACCTGCTAGTAAGTAGAGCCTTTCTGTATTAATAAAAGTTACTTCTATTCACTTCTCACATCTACTTGCATGCATTATACCAGGGGGGTTTGTCTCTTCTGAAAAATATATCAATAGGAACACTCCAAAGCTCACCCCCAACCCTCCAAACTCTTTCACAGTATTAAGAATTGAGAAAATTGCTTTATGTAAAAAGTCTGGAGTATTCAGTGTTGTTGAGAAAAGCAGACCATAGATAAAAGTTGGTCTGACATAAAAAAGAAGCATGGTCAAGACACAGTGAGCTTTGTGAACAGCAAGCCCCAGTGTCCTCTGAATGGAGAATGGTCCTTCCTGAGGTTAGAAGGCATCTTTGTTCACTGTGGGTGATCCAGGATTAATCTCAAGCAAAGCAGTAATGATTACAAATTACAGACCAATTTCTATCTTGCCTGCTGTGACAAAGATTACTGAAAAATTGGTTCACTCACCAAAGATGAGCTGTCCAACATTGTGCACACTAAAATTATACAGAACCACCATCCAGATTTCTGGGCCTCGATGGAATTCAAATGGCCTTAGAAACATGACCAGTAGTTTGCCTTGAGGAATTTTATTTTTTTTTTAGTTTTAGTCTTCCTCAATTTTTAGCACTATACTGTAGCAATGAAACTGGTCAGTTAATGTGCTCAAATTATGGGCCTAGTCCTCAAAGGGTAATTCCATTCAGCTTTTCTCAATGCTCAGGTGGGTTTGGGGAAAAAAACCAAAGAATCTTCCATTTCATGTTAAAATTCCTTTCAGAGTGTAACTCACAGCAATTAGGTCTATTAATAGAACCCCAAAATGGAACCAATACTTGTTTCTGCAGGATGTATCACTGCATCAGAAGAGATGACAGGTACTCCTTCGAGGAGAGGACAGGTACAGAAGGGTTGAAAGGATGCTTTAATGGAATATGTGATAACCTGAACAAGACACAAAACACACCTCCTAGGGAACAGGTCTTCCTAGCCTGAAATAAGGTTCTGTCTCCTCCAAATGCTCAGGTCTTTATTCTAAATGGTTTATAAACTGTTATCTTCAGATGCTCAAAATGTGTTTTACAAGCTCAGGGGCTTTTGAGTAACAGAAAAATAAGAGCAAAATTCTCCCAAAGAAAAGAATGGAGAAGCCTCCCAGCAAGCCGGAGAGGAGGGAAGGCAGATGGTACAAACCAGAACAAGGACTAAAACAAGACTGCTAACCCCAGCACCAGCTGAATCTGAATCCAGGGCAGATGTTAAACAGCAGATCATGGCACGACTGCTCGGCCAGGGCCTTAACGGCGACTGAAACGGTGAGCTCGTCCTGGCATGGGGGGGTGGGACGGGGGTTAACCCATCCTTGCCAAAAAAAGCATCTTTCAATTGAGAATTTTGAAGCATTTTAAGGAGGGCAATAGAGCATTATTCTCTCTAGTTTATGAATAAGGAAAGTGAAGAATGGAAAGGCAGATTACTCAATGTCACACAATAAGATGTAAGGAGGGCAGAAACAGAGCCCAGGTCTCTTGATCACAAAATCTCCATTTCATTTAATGAAGCTGCCTCCCAGATGCAGACAGATATCACAGTGCCTTAGGGCAAATCTAGATTTTCATAACTAAGCAGAATGTGAATCAAAATGGATAAGGAATTGCATCCTAAGTAATACTCTTACTTAAGATATAAAAATGCAAAAGTATGCTTTAAAATGTCAGTTTGGAAAAAGACCTTTGTCCAACAATGAAGGAGACACGTTTTCCTTCCTGTCTCACCATCTACAAACTCAGAATATACCTTTAAGGTTTCCCCAGAGGAGCTATCAATTTGGGTACTTGAAATTTTATAAATTATGCGAGATGCAGGAAACTGGGAACATGGGAAATCTGGGGGTTAAGGGATAAACAAATGGGCACTTTCAACATTTCTGCAACTAGGAAGATCTTAAAGAATGGCACAGAGAGCTGGGCCAGTGAGTCCTAACCTCAGAATGGATGGGAGAAAGCTGGAAAAAAGCTGCAGGACAATTCCCAACCTGTGCTTCATGGGTAAGCCAGTACTCACAAAAGGCTTCAGTACTGTCCATCCTCAGGAGCTACTGAGGCAATGGGGAGCACAAGAGAGCAGCAGGCAAAGCATGGTGCTGTCCACACCACAGCACTTGTTCACAGCTGTCACCAGCAGACCTGCAAAGACTGGGGAACTGCTGCTCTAATTTCATTTGGCCACTTGAAGGAAAGAGAAATCCAGCTTTATTTAATGTTCTGCACTGCTCTCAGTGTATGAGGAGATGGGACTGCCATGCCAGTTCGTGTTCATCTGCACGTCACGTCTGTGTGAGCTCACATCTCTTTAGTGCAGCACGGTAACACTTTCAGCACTTTGCAGCTTCCCCAGGAAACCACTGCAAGTGGGACCTGTGCCCAATTGTTTTTATCCCAGTTAAGTAAATAAATGAAATATGCTAATTAGCACCCTATTAGTTCACAGCAGGGAGTAATCCAGGGTACTTTTACTGGAAATTATTCTGTCATCCAGGAAGCTGCTCTGTAACAGAATGCAAACCAGTCCAATTTTCTCTGTTTACCAAGTGGGGATGTCATCCAAATACCAGAGATGCCACTGAGCACAATCCATAGGACACGGTGATGGCACAGTGAAACCTCCTTTCAGTCTCCCGTGAGTCTGGCCTAGAGATATGCTGGCAAATCCCTCAAAGAGAGCCACAGGCTGCGTTTACACTGGGGGTTGTTTAGTCAAGCACACTTTTAAGCACATAATTTATTTTCCTCCCAACCACTGGCATTTCAAATATTGTTCCAGTATACTTTATGAACTTAGCACAAATCCATACTAATGTTGGCTTTTTTTTTTTTTAGATGCCAGCAATACTGAGGTTGGGACACAACAGAGATACATCCCCACAGAACAGAAAAATGTGGGATGCAAATTCCAAACATAATATTTTCTATCTGTAAGCAAACACACCCCCCATTTTTACATAATTTATATAAAACGTATAGTTTAAGTATACATAATTAAACACATTTTACCTCCTTACTAGCAAAGCAGAGCTGTACAGTCAGCCTGGCAACAAGATGACACTGGAAGTAATGCAGGCACTGAGAGAAAAAGCTGAATAAAAAAAGTAGCATGTTTTCCAATCCAGTCTTTCAGAAACACCCATTTTCAAAGAGCTTTGGGGCTTTGGGGGATTAGACACTATGACACATCTGTCAGGTTGCCAGTAAGCATGTCAAAATCTCCATCATGCTTTGAGTTATGCAATGAAGCTTACTTGTGTTATAGAGATACTGGTAGCACACCTTTCTTTTGTTGTCAAATTTATATGAAAAGTTACAGGGATTACCTGTGGATTTTCTGACTGCCATTTAAAGCAGAGAAAGACCTCAGTTTTTATTCTGCTGAACAGAAAGGCAGTTTGGAGAGAGTTCTTTATAAAACTTCAAGGTCTTCCTTCTGAAAAGGCCTACAATGAAGCATTACTATATTGCATAGATTTAACATCTCAAAATGCAGATATATCTTATATTAAAAGTTTCACTATTGATGACAGGCAATTGTGGTTATATTTAAGCAGTAGAATCTTTCAATTGACATGGGATGTAGTTGTATTTTGTACAAAATTAGTCTTCATTCATGAACTGCTGCTCATGTTCACTATAGATGCTGCCAGTTATTCAATACTGATATCCACTTACACCACAACTGCAGTATTTACATACATGAGTGATAGCCCCTATAACCGGTATTTTAAATTTCAGAAGGTCAATTTTAAAGTTGGGAAATTCAAATTAATAAAAGGAATGCAACAAGACCTTGAGTAACACACCACAGTCCTCTGGTGTTTCAAATCTACACTAATTACTCCTTCAAAAGGGAATTTTTTAAACAAGAAGAAAGAGAGGACCATATTATGGAGTGACTAATGAAATATGGCTCTCCTGCCTCCAGTTTAGCAGTGCCATTTAGGTCAGCCAAGGATCAGGTCTTGCTCGTGCTCTCAGGAAGGTTTTACTCTGTGCCTGCAATCCCTGACACAACACGGCTCTGACTCTCAGGGATCCTCTCCTTTAATATCTAAGAATATTGTGTGTTGTGTATCCAGGGCTGTTCAGAAACATGCCCAATGGGTTTGTTCAAGATGAGTTGATTTCATTTTTGTTTTTCCTTTACAACTGAGATGTTGGGGTCTTCACAGAAAACTAAACAGGAAACATCAGTGAGGCACAGCATGATGTGAATGGACTCAAAGGACTGTTTATAGATCTGTGGAGAACATAGAACACATAGATCTCTCCTCTGGGAGTGACCCTTTTTATCATTAGAATATATGCTTTCTCTCCTGCAGAATAGGACCCTGGGTTTGTTAAACACAGAACAAAAGCTCCCAGCCCTGGAACATGACGTGCAAGAAAGCTGAACGCAGACAAACGGAGCAGGTGAGATAACAGCAGCCCCCAGACCCAGCACTGCTCCTAACACAGCCACACCAGTACCCAGGGAGGCAGCCACAACACAGAACCTGCACTGGAAAACTCTCCTGTGGAGTACCCTGGAAATACCCTCACTCCACCTGAACTCAGAGCAGATCCGAGCCCATCTGCTCCTTCACTACCGGCAAACGTTTACCAAGGAAGGACTAAAACGCTACACGTGTCTCACTAGCAGCTGACATCACTGAGCCAGCGTCAGAGAACACCAGAACATCCCCAAAGAAGGCAGGAGGACTGAAATGCTGCACTGCTGGCAAGGAGATGCCACGGTCAGTTTAGCATTTATCTGCTCCAGTAACTGTGGATCACGTAGTTGAGTGTGTCTGCTACATACGTTTATTTAACCTGTTGAAAAGTCATGTGGAGAGGAGAATGAGCTCAATGCTTTTACACATTTACAGTTGCTGGGAAAAACATTTCCTTTAAATCCTTGACTGACTGACTTTGACTCTGGCCTTCTGAAAGGAAAATTCACAGCCTAGCACTGGGAATGAAAAAAAACCTGAGAGAAAAATCCCTATTGACACATTAAATTAGATATGTTTGCAGGGCTGCCAGAGATAGTAATTACTCTGCTGCAGCTTCTGTGGACGGATTACAGCAGAAAACACTGACTGCTACCAGGTAATTCCACCTGCTAATTACTTGGGAAGACTCAGGTACTAAACTGACCTGAATGTTTTCACAGGTCCTGGGACCCATTAAAGGAAAGAACTTTAAAAAGGCACACAGTGATGCTGACACGAACTCTGGAGCTGTTGAAAATCCATCAAAAATATTCTTGCAGTATAATGATTAGAGTTTCAGTCAGCCCCAATCTGTGCAGGCATTCACATTTCTCAGCAGTTACAGCAAAAAGAAGTGCTTTAATGGGGTAGTGATTTTTTTTCCCCCTACTATATACTTTTTTTTTTTTTTTCAAAATATGACCATAAAAAACACCCACAGAGCTAGTCCTGGTGTCTGCCAAGCAGTGAGGCACCGCCACTTTCATGTGAGGCGGGAGCTGGATGGTCTTGAAACGCTTCTATTTGGAAATGCACTGGCCGAACCGTGCGCCGGGGGAGCGGGATGAGGCGTGGGCAGGGGAGGGGGATCTGTATCTACCATCACCTCCCAACCAGCAGACTCGCCACATGGGGGACTGGAGCGTCCAGTGTCAGACAATAAATCAGGCTGAGGTGTCACAGTCAGGAGCACACAGCAAACAGACACACTGCTAAGTTCACATTTCTCATCAGCATTTCTTTTAGCATCTTCTACAGTACAAAGGTAAGTGGAAAAATCTGTCAGAGCTCTAATACACAGGCAAAGCCCAGATAATCCAGGACCCACAAAATCTGCATTTCACATCTAAAAATTCAAATCTTCCACCACTAAGACAACCTGCCATTTGCCATTCTGTAAGAATTTGGGTATGATCAAATACTGCTAGAGATGTAAGGAAAGCAGTGTTATTTCCTGTGATGAGAAAAAGGTGACTTAGAGGTTTTTAATATTATAGTTATTGCTTTTCAGAAAGTCTCCTCAGGAAACACTGGAAAATCCCTAATCTCCAAATAGACAAGCCTAAAATTACAGATTCATTAAATCAGTGTGTGGGAAAGAAGTTTCTTCACATAGTATCACTATGTTTAAAACAGAGAAAACTCAACCTCTTTTCATCTGCTGAGGATGAGAAAACTATAGCAAAAAGAGAATATATAAACAAAGCACACTGCTCCCTGGCACAGTCTTTGCTGTCAAAACTTGCTCCTGCCCAGGGTCTGTTTCCCAATGCTACTTACATTTAAATTATCACTGTCCCAAACTGTTACTCCAGGGCTGCATTAAACAAGTTAGGATTGACTTATTTAGTGAGCAACAATGCCACCAACTTTGAAACCAAAAACATCTGATAAAGGCTCTGCTACAGAATTTAATCCACTAGGCAGCTGCCTAACATGAGAAAATACTCTCTACAAAATGTCTTATGACACACTTCTGAACAAAAATATTCTCTTCACCATATCCAACCAAGAGTCCACTAATCTTTTTTTGACATTACAGCAGACATCAAATTTAGGACCGGTGCAGCAGAGGCATTAACTAAACGAGGTCCATGGTCTAAACCAGTTGAGAATTATGGCACATATACAGTTTAGGTCAATCTTCTAGTGAGTGTAACTAAACAAAATGAGCAGGGACTAAACACTTTCATAAACTTAAATACTTTGAACTACCCTAATCTATCTATTCCATCAGACTAATCTAATTTATTTGAGCCTGTAAACAACAAAAAATGTGAGCTGCTCACATTTTCCCACAAAGAATATCCTTCCATGTTGTCTGTAACCACCACAATTCTCCACATTCCACCAGATTTTGGCAAATGTTACCATTAGGAATGATTCTTTTCTCTTCCAGACTTTGCTTCTCTTTTGTAAAATGAGCAGCTATTATCAACATGCACGTTCCCCAGCTAGACAGGGAACCAGGTGTCCAAATCAGGACTCAGTGGAAGCTGATAATTCTGTATATCTGCAGATTCTCTGGTTTAGTGATCTGTGCTACCTCCTGAGCCACCACAATCCTGCAGAGGAGGCTCAGAGGCAGCACTGCCCTCTGGCTTGCACTGCTGCAGAGTGCAGACCATCCATGGCAGCTCTGGTAGCGCCACATCTGCAGAGTTTGGTGCCCCAGCAACGAGCTTAGATCTGTACACTGTTTGAAACAGGACAACAGTCTCGCCAAAAACAAAGGGCCTTGAAGCTAAACACGCACTTGAGAGCCTTGCTTAGTGGTTGCTTCTTCTCCCAGTTCTCTGGCTACCAGAGCAGCTTCCTGCAGAGGAAGTGTCACACTACAGATATGCTGGGAAAACAGGAGGATCTTCCTGATGCATCTGGGATTGCAGGACAGGCAAATTTGTTTCCCTGAGAGTTGTGCCAAGTTCCAGCAGTGATCTGTAAGAAGATTGTTTTCTTTCTGAGCTCTGTTGCTGAAATGTAAAAGGGACTAATACTTGCATAATGACATTTCACCAACTCATGGAATATTGCAAACGTTAATATCCATAAAGCATAACGAGCAGGAGACTGGGAAGACTTACTAATCCTACTCCAAGACCGCCCCCAGTGGCTCATTAGCAGCTGACTTCACAGTTAAATATGCAGTTTTCCACATGGGCCACCTCTTAGGGAAAACAGATGGTGAGAAAGAGCCTTCCTTCCCCTTACCACCATGCCCCCAAAGAAGTAACTTCTCCCATTGTACAGGTATTTTCCCACTATTAACATTTAACTTCACAAAAAGAAAAAAGTATTGGTGTGTCTTGGGCAAATAGACAGCTACACACAAGACAAACTAACACATTCAAAATAAGAGGGTTATTTTGATATTTTAAGAACTACATATGTATTCTTTTTTTTCTTCTCTTTACAGGAAGCTTGTAAGTGTTAGAGACTTATTTGGTCAGTGCTTCTACTGGACTGCAGCACATTACTATACAGCAGATGACAAATGAAATCATCTTTTATATTTATCATTGGTTTATATATTTGACTTTGCCATTTTTTTTTCTCACAGATGTACAGGAATGCAAGAGAATTCAAATGCATATTGCACTGTTCCAACAGTAAACTTCTGCCTCTTACACAGCTCGGATAAAACTGGGTCATATTTTACCGAGTCCATGGATAACTTCCTCTGTTCCACATCATGGCAGTGGTCCTAATGTCAGGGAGGGCAAAGAAAACCTCATGGTCCTTTCACTATGCAGAAATATTTATCTGTGAAGTAAAACCACATACAAATCACAGAGTCCTATTTCCACCTCACACAGGCATGTTGATTTAGATAAAGCCCCAGAGACAAAGCTCCCTTCTTCAACCTTGACACAAAATATTCCAAAAAGACATTACAAGAAGAGACTATCTATTTCTGAAAGGTAGAACTGTCTTTCACAAGTCAAACGTGTTCCACATCTGTTTCTCTGCTTGTGTTGTAGCCGATTTAAAGGTATTTTACTTGCAAAACCTCCTGCATAGTTTTCAGTAATTAGCTGCTGATACTTTGAACAGAAGAGGATACAAGGGGACCATCCCAGGTCTGACACTCCAGAAGCACTCTGCCCTGGCAGCACAGCCACATGCAAAAGCACAGACACCAACAAACTGGCTAATCTTCAATAACAGCTGATTTATATAAGCTACAATGCTTTCTACTGAGTTAAATGTATTTATAACACATTGCAACATATAAATATGCAGCAGGAGGGGACCCCATGCTCTGCACGTCTTTTGATCAGGCACTGTGTTTATTGTCACTCATATTGAAATTAGATGCCAAAGTAGAAGGGACTTCAATCACAGTAACCCTATCTCATGGTGGTTTCAGAGAGCACCCTCCAGCAAAATGCCTAATTAGCAGCATTTTCTGAAGATTTGGGGCACCCAACTTGAGACAATCTGTGCCTGATTTCCAGAAATGCTGAACATTTATAGCTCATGTTGAATCAGAAACAGCACAAGGTATCTCAGCCTGAAGGGCAGAGATGCATCAGAAGACCAGACATTACAAGACACAGGATGGGTGGTCACTTCAGTCTGAACACACACCCAGCAGCAACTGAAAATGTTACATGTTGCCTGATTCCATCAGCATAAAATTAAGCTTCTTGTTAACAGACAAGGAAAATTAAAAAGCCCTGTTCTCTATTTGAATTGCTGCTTTGAAGACTGGGACATCTGTTGCTGTGTATCTGTTGTAGAATTAAGCACGAGCAGCATCTCATGTACAGGCTCATTTATCTTGGTAAGTATTCTCTAAATTTTAAGTTGTGCTTAATTTCTATTTCTTTCCCTAAGAGTTTGTAAAAAATTGTGATTTTGCAGTTATGAGATACATCCAGGAACTACCTGAAAGTATTTCTTATAGCAAGAACAAAACTCAAGAAATTTAGGTAAGCTTACCAAATGCCTCAATAATGCTAGAATTAAAAGAATGGGAATATAATCCCCTATGCCTCCAGCACTTTGAAAGTAAAGGGAATATATATTCTTTCTTTCCTAATTTTTTTTTCTGATCAGGAAAAGAGCAAACTAGGTGTTAAGACAGCTAAAGTGGACTACAGAACAAAAATAGTCACACTTCATTTACTCCTATGATATACAGAATATCTTTACTACCAAAATTTCTACATTTAGAAAACTCAGAGAAGAAAGTTCTTGGTTTAGAGAGTGTGGCAACTTTTTCCTGGAGAGAGTGTAATTTTTGGTTTTTTAAATGTAATGAATGGTATTTTTGCTTTATAGCTTCTTTTACAGCTGCTGGTTATGTATCTGATGTGACCTATCATTGGTAGGAAGATATCAAACCGATTTTTATTACAGGCAACAAGCATCCAAATGCTGACCCAAACAGAAGTGATGCCATGGTTGCAAGGATTTCAATTCACGTTAGAATTTAAATGCTTTCAATTACTGAACTGCATTTTCACTTTTTGGCTACAGGGTGAAATAGGCATAATATTAAAATAGACCCACTGAGGGGGAAGCAGTCACCAAACCCTCTAATGGTGCTCTCCAACTGAGAACTGTTTGAACTGTTCCAGACATGTGCTTGTGGGAAAGTGAAACAAGCCTCAGAATTTAGAGAGCTGTTTCTAAAGCTTAGTTCATCTAGCACTGCTTTAAAGACAAACATTTCCAATCCATGCAAGGATGTGTATGCTGAAGTACAGAAGGGCTAGCTCTCAATTCCCTTGAGCATAAACTAGTCCAGTTAAAGATTTTGCACATGGACAATTTTAGCTCATTGTGACTTACAAGTTTCATTGCTACAGCAAGTAACTGGCAGTGTGTTTATACACTCCACAAATAATTAATATCCTGCGTGCCCATCACAATATCCTGTTATCAGGTAAACCCATTTACTCCCCGTGGAAGGGGCTCAGGAAGGATAAAAAGCACTGCATTCTTCAATAAATAAATTTTTTTTCTTTTTTTTTTTAAATTATCTGCCAGCACCCACAGGTGTAAACATACTCAAGAATTATGAAGAGGAAAGTAGTACATGCTGTAAATTGTGCAGCTAGCCCAGGAAGCTCAGTTCAGAGGCACTCCATGGCACCGGTGTGGCCACGGGGTGACTTCTTAACAGAAGAACGGCATTCCTGGGAAGGAGGGTCAGGATGAGGGGGATGACTTGTCCGTGCAATTCACAGTCCAAAGGCATCTGGCAGCTTTCCATTCCCTGTATTACACAGATACTTCATAAAGATGCCTACCCAATCACAAGGCATTTTCTTGTGAGTTGCCAAATGTTTGTTAGAGGTTGATTCTTGCTTGGAGAGCAAGAGTATAGAGGAGGCCCCCGTTCCACGGTGCTGCCTCAGCACAGCCAGAGATTCGGTCACACAGATGCTGAAGTAAAACTGTCACAGTCAGGGACAGAAAATAAGGATCTCCAACAGAGAAAACCAGATGTGATCACTGCAGAAATCTAAAGCAATCTGAGAGATTGCTTTAGTGTAGGGTCTCTCTGCTTGGCAACAGCAAAATCTCCCTATGGCTGCATCTTTCTTTGGAATAATTCTTCAAATGGACTTCAACTTCTTCCTGCCTTGCAGAATTTTTCCCTGTACTCTTACCCTGCTAAAAGTTATCATGTTGCTCCACAATTTCATAGGAGCAATGTCTGACCTAGGGTAGAATCTTCAGGTTTAGAGTCAGCAGAAGTGGAGACCATCAAATTGTGCCACAACAGTTGCATTCTGGGTTAGCTCTGGGCCTTGCCTTGAGAACTGATCCAGAGATGCACCTTGGACCCACTACAGAGGAAGCCTAAACAATGGGATGAACATGACACTTGCTGTTTACTCTCACACAGATTAAAGACACAGGTCAATTCTATTTGGAGGGAGAAAAATATTTTCTATGTAACTATTACAATTAGTAAAATGAGAACTTAGATTTCACATCAACAACTGTGATCTCAAACAAAAAGGATGTACAGTATCACCCTCCATGTTGCACATCCAGGAATTATGAAGAGAAAATCCAGTCTGCATTGTTGGGAAAAGTTATAAAAAATTCAGAAGTATTTAATAATTTACACGGTAGGACCACTGACCTTAAAAGTTGTGCTAAAAAATTAAGAACCTGAAAGAAAAGCTATTCAAAACTATGGACTATATTTAACACCTATTATTAGTTCCCCAGAATCATTAAAAATGTCTGAATTTAACAACAAATTACATATGAACACAGTTCTGTGGCTAAGTAACTGTGGTCAGTGTGGGCCCTCAGCACAGCTCTGCAGCATCGGCTGGGGCAGTGAGTGAGTGACACTGCACAAACCTGCAGCCCTCAGCTGTGCTCACTGCTGCCTGGCACACTGCTGAGGGCATCTGCAGCCTGGCAGAATATTTATTATGAGACTCACCTGAATTTATATTTCACTGCAAATGAGACAACAATCCCTTTCTCCACCATACCTCATGTATGAAAAATTATCTCTAAGTGTCAGATCCTTCCCATCCATCTTACTGTACCTGATCTATTCACCACACAGTCCAAAGTAGAACAACACTTGAACAATGATTTAAGAAACCCAGCTATGATCCGAAATCTGGTTTAAAAAAGGATGTGTCACTAACTGTCACTAACATGGCATTCAGTGGAATAAGTGTTAACATGCTACCTGCACAAAATTCAAGACTTAATTAAAAATGGAGAACATATTCTTCACATCTCATTAAAGCTATTATACAGATTTATTGGTACAGAATATCAGTAATTTGGTCGGTTGGCCAGTGATTAATCCCTAGATATACACTCTGTAAAGCACTTCATGATTTGCTGCAAAGAAATAAGCTCTGGACTGACTGCTATTTTACAGTACACACTGTGAAGATAACAAGCCCTCCACTTGAGAGGAACCTTTTTGGGTTTTAGGAAAAAAAAGAAAGCAGTGTTAACCTGCATGCATGAGAAGTGCATCTTTGATTGCCAGGTGCTGAAATATCTTGCTCCGTTTGCCTTGACTCAGGAAGTGCTCTCTGATCTCAAAACTGTTGATGCTAAAGAAAAAAAGAGCATTGTCTTAAAAGAGCCAAGCAGACAGTACTATCAAAATAATGAGCTGGGAAGACTCTTAAGCCTTTTACATAATAGAACCTCTCACTGCACTGAGGAAGATTCCCTCAAGGCCCCGTGTAGCTCTTTACTTTTATTTTGGTTTAAACAGGCAAACACCACAGCATCAATTAAAGAGGCCACTTATTTACTAAGCATTCAAAGTCTACAGCAGTTAAGAGGATTAATTGTCTTCATGCATATGAAATTTAAACATAAGAGATTAAAGACAAACCAACCTGGTCACACACAACTAACTTCAATTAACCTATCTGCACTCCCTAAGCATTTTTGTTAATAAGCACAGACCACTGGTCCTGATTCAGATCCTGATCTCGCAGGAAGTTTTCTCCATGTGAACTGTGAGAGAGGGAGTGCTGTCAGAACACAGCTTTGGAAGGGGATAGAAAAGAAAAAAAAAAAAACAAGTCTAGGAATAAACTGTAAGCAGCACTGTGATGGTATGCCAGCTGAACCACAGTGGAAAACACGTGGAGATATCCATAGCCACCCTTGGAAACTACTCGCATTGGAGCATCCAAACACTGAAAACAACTTTACTGTAATCTGAAATTTGAAAATAACTGCCTGCTAACGACAGGACAGGAAATGTTACAAGGTGCCATTCATTTCAACGACATTACTGTGCCAGTGATTTATATCTACCACGTGCAACATCCCAAAATGGGGACTTCAGCCATTTTATCCTTACACAATTAAAATAATAACAGTCTCAGACTTCAGCTCTGCCTGATTAGGAAGCTGTGTTCTTCTGACCTTCACTACACAGGAGACTGCCAGAAAAGAGCTGCAGCAGTACTGTCTTGAATAGCACACACTTGTCAATATTGGTTTTCAGTATTAGAATCAAGTCCAGTTCTTCTTAGGGAGACATTTTTCACAACAAAATACTATCTTTAAATCTTCCTGGGTTGTAGCACTTGCAGTCATTGCTGTGGACCAATGCTGGGAGCACAGAGGAAGGAGGAAAGGTTAAAGCCTCTCAGTGTTGTAACCACGGGGTTTATTTACCCAAAATGTTATGGACAAGTCCATAACAAATACAAGAAATTTCACTTAAGTGTAAGAACAGCCTATTTTTATGCTGTAATTGAACACTGGAACACACTGCCCAGACAGACAGCAATGTCTCCATCCTTGGAGATGTCCAAAAACCAGCTGGACACAGCTTCGAGCAGCCTGTTCAGCTGACCCTGTTCTGAGCAGGAGGGTTGCACCAGGGGATCTCCAGTCTACCCCAATTCTCTCTGCTTCTGCCAGAACTGTTATAATAGTGCTACCCACTGCTTCTGGTCTCTGTGAACAAGCCTCAGTCACCCAACAGAACAACAGTCACAACAAACCCCCTCTCCACAAATTCAGAAGCCTCTGTAACTCATCCATGGGATGGAAGTTTCCTTCCCACCCATCTCCTGACACTTCTGATCTCTTCTGATTTCAAACCACAGCACATCTTCCAGCAGCCCTCCCACGTCTCATAATCCAAGTCCCACATTCAACACAAGCTGATGTGGGGTTTTCAGCTTCTTTGGGCCTTTTGAACAGCAGACAGCACTGACAGCTGTTATACTGTGCCTTCCCAGTGAACAGCACGCCAAGTACACAGTGAGTGGGTAACAAAGAGGAGTCACACAGCTAAACAGATCCTAGGATCTCTAGTTTTCCTCATTAATTGTTCGCTAGAAGGGGTCTTGAGATAATACTAGTTTTAACCACTAGCTTCATTTGCAGAAGTGTCTATTCAGACACCTAATTTTACTACTCTTTACTCCTTCTAGCCCTGTGCAGGTAATTACCCCAGACAGCTGCAAAGGATTGTGAATTTTACTCCTCCTCCTGAGCTGCCAGCAGAATTATTGTCTAATTTCACTAATTTCCAACCCATTACACTTGGACAAGCTCATGGGCCCTTCATAAAAGCAATCAATATCAGCATTTGGCCTAATGCATCTTCACTGCTGGTAATGGCACACAAAGAGCATCCCCCAGCAACTGAACTGCCAGTTCAGAAGAGTATGCTTGGCTGTCACATCTCCTCTCCCCTGGAGCCAGGCCCTTCCTGCTGCACATCCCTCCTTCTAACCAGCCACCTAACTCTAGGGACCTGGAGAATCCATAGCTCCAAATGAGAAACACTACTTCTTTTTTTAAAATCGGGTTAGATTAAAATACCTCTTTTAAATAAACAGTAATTAAAGCAGGACTGTTTCTCTTCTAGATAGCTGCTTTAATGTCTGGTCTTGAGTGTACCTTTTTGGCTGTAGGAACAATTAGTCCATTTGTAAAAAAATGAAGAGTTTCAACGCAAGAAATTTTTTGTATTCTCTCCTGCAACATTTCAGAGCCAGCCAGCTGACTCCATAGGCATCAAAATTTTGGATGTAGAAAGATAACAAGGGCTCTAAGTGGAGACAGATGGGCCATGACACAATTCAACAGTTTCTCAGTGACTGTAACCTTTCTGCTAATAAATAAATGCAGTAAACCTATGAAAGTTCTTTAAAATAGCAATGGTTATATATCCAGTGCAATACAGACTTGAGGAAGAGGAGCAGCTTATGTACCTCTTGCCTGTAATTTACCTAAATGTTTAGGCAGGACCAGTGAATTTCTTGCCCCATTTTTCAAGGGAAAAGGATGACACATCATCTGAAGACATCCTCAATTCTGGAATGAAATTCTGGAATGAAATTCTGGAATGAAATGGTTCCTTGAAAAGGTATGTTCTTGCTTCTGGAAACTCTTGTTATTCAACAGACAGTAAAATTAAAATCAAACCAACCAACAGGGGCTGGTTACTTCAGACAGCCTGAAAGGAAGAAAACTTTTTTCTCTTTTTTCACATTCCCCCTTCTCTACAGACCTGAACAGTCACATCAAGCAAGGTGCTGTCAGGTTTCCCTGGGCTGTAACATTTATACTACATCACTGATTTCCCAAACAGTGCCTATCAGCATTGGGAAAAGGGTCTGAAATCCACTATCCAATCTTATCAGTACAGGAGAAGGACACAAGCTGTAGCATACTGTAGTGGTGAGCCCAAAATAAAGTGTCAAAGTGTTCATTTGAGGCATCAAGCTTTCCTCAATATACACACAGCAATTAGAAATAAATAAAGAGATGAGAGAGGTAATCATTTGACAATCATCAGTTCTCTGCAAGGAAAGCAGGGGAAGCACAGAGGAGGCTGACCCCCCAAGAAAGGATGGGCAGTGCCTGGAGGCCATCCTGACACAGCACTGCAATCTACATTAAAAAAAAGCCTCTTGCCCATAATGCAACATGTGCCACTTAAATAACAAAGACCGCGTTTTAACCTTGTGTTTCACATTTGCTAGACTGGCAGAACCACTTTAACCTAGAAGTCTTTGTGTATAATCTTCATTTCTTGTCTGTCCTCTTTTGTTTTTATCTTACATTCTATGTGTATACAGCTGGTATATAAAGAATCTTAGGCTGAACAGAACTAAAAATCACTCAGAAATCCTCACTGTAAAAAAGAATCACTGCATTATAGGATTAATCTGTTGAAAACTCTTTTTTTTAAAGCTGCAAAAGTGTCTAAAGTGACCATGTGTAAAGTCAAGGTCAGCTGCTGAATCCACGAAAAAGACGGCGCGGTTTGAGTCATCAAACAAGGCATGATTAGTTTCACAGTCCCAGAGTGTCATTTCACAAATCTTTGATAACCTCATCAGGTGAGAGAACTCCAGTCACTTCACATTTCAAAGAAAAAGCCCTAAATAATTGCCTTACCAAAAGTAATGAGGATTATAAAACCCAGAAAGCTGTGATTTTATCAAAACAAATATGAACAAGATTTTTGAAAGAAATTCTAGGTTCTTATGTGTTTTAAAGCACCATTTTTCATTTACACATTTAACACCACATTGCACTTTTGCAAATGTCAAAATTCCAAATAAGTCAGCTTTTCTTTCCAAATGTTTGCTTTCTTTAAGTTTAGGTACAAGTTCAGATGCAACCCCCATGTAATAGTACATGATGTGATTTTTTTAAATTATGTAGAACACAAAACTATGGCAAATGCTGCAGTAATCACGTGCATTCTTATGTTGATTACCCAAACCTCAGTTATCTAAAATTCCTGCTAGCTGAAATAAGGTTGTATGCTGCTGTACCTAACTATCAGGGGAACCTATTTAACATGATTAACTGAAACCCTGATCCTCTGAATTCATGTTCCCTCTGACATTTGGATTATTAAAGCTGTAACTGCTCTGAAAAAGAAAAAGCTAAAATGAGCTAAGAGGCAAAGACTTTTCTAAGGACTTTGTCTTCTACTTGCCCAGGTAAGCACCTGGCACTCCTTTTAAAATAACAGAGTCCCCAGCTGGAGTGGCCTACGGCGTGCTCAGCCACGACACTGGAGGGCACAGAAAGGCCCGAGACGAAGCAGTACAAGAGTTTCAGTAATGTCATTACATGGCTGCACAGTTAAGGACTGTGGAAATCTTGATGGTTCAGATGCAAGTCTGCTGGTCACTTTGTGTGTGTAATTATTATTGATTTACTTCTTGACAGAATCTCAGAGAAAGCACCAAAAAAAAAAAAAAATCCAGATGTAAAGGCAGATTTTAAATGGTATTTTCATTTGGTGTTAATTATTTTTATAGTATTTTTAATTCTACTTTCTAAGATATAATTTTTTTTCTCTTGACTTCAAGTGATCACATAGTCTGCTTCAGCAAAATGAAGTGATCAAGTGTGGAATGGGCACTGAAGGCAAAGGCTCAATAAAAGAGCAGCATGCTTTTCAATCTGGCCTTTTAAAACATCCCCTATCAGAGGGCTTTGGAGGTTTAAGGGATTAGATACCATGACACATCTGTCAGATTATTATGTAAGAAAACTCTCCTGCTGTTTTCTGTGAGTAGAATGTCTCCTATGGAATATTTAAAAATAGTTTTAAAAACTAAATAGGCAATATTTCATTTGGTTCAAAGTGTGTTTTCATGGGAAAAAAAGATAATTTATTTTTCCTGGCCTAAAACCAAGTTATATTTAGCACCCTGACTGCAGGCTTCTATCTGAATATGGATTAGCAGAATACACATGCTTTTACTGCTCTCAACAGAGATTATGCAAAGATATCAGGATTTGTAGGTTGGCCTAACTTAGCTATAATTTACAGAGCCAGGAATCACCAACAGCATGCAAAGAATGGCCAATGAAATATGAAATGATAATTCATGTTACATTCCACTTACATGCTTAACAGCATTTTAAATGACTGCTGAACTTAGGAAGCTTTTTTGTCTGAAACAAAAGCCAAAATAATTTTATGAAAAATACCAAATATCATCCTAGCGCTCACAAGCTTTGTCTGGGTAACACAATTACACCTTGCCAGTGGTGTGGCAGCGGTGTCCACATCCTGCTGCTGAGGGCACTGCAGAGCAACGACAAGTCTCCAAATTCTCATCACACATGGCTGGAAACCTGCAGCTTCATTAAAATTATTATGAGAAGCAAAAGTCTGAAGCCATCATCCGCCACCAGTCGGATACTACAAATTTAAACAATTACTGTAAGTTCTGTATTGGTCAAGTCTGATCTTCAAGTTCTGCAATTCTCATGCCCCTGCTGTGCTCTTTTAGACATCTCACCTTCCAGCAGGGGAGCAGATGATGCAGGGCTGTTTAGGTGGTAAGAGCTACAGTACTGTGCGACACAAACAAGTCACAGAAGCAAACACAGCAAGAGACGAATTGGATGTTTCTCCCGCTCCCATAATTTCTCTCTCTCATAGCACCTGAAATCTACCTTTGCCAGGAATTCCATTATCAACCGCACAAAGCATTTTGGGCTCTGCTTTGCATAGACAGACGAACAGAAAATAGTTGTCAACAGACAGAAGCTAGAAAGAGGCAAACTAAAAATCATCAACTATAGATTATGATCGCTATTAAATACGGTAAACCTGCGGGAACAGATGGGGAGTTTTTAAAGGGACATATGCATATTAGATATATACAGTTTCTCCCATACCTGACCTTCACAGGAGCACAGTATGACCATGAAAAGTAATCCCTGCTCAAGGATCAAGCCTAACTGTTTTTTTCATACCGACATTATCACAATTTGGAGCTACAGGGTTCCAGTCTCCAGCAATAACCCATTATTCTCAAAGGGTGCAGGCTGAGGCCAGAAACTCCTGTGCAGCTGCACTTCCTGATTACACAAAGGAAAAGATTATATTAGGGCACTTCCTGAGCACACCAAGCTCTCAGTGCAGACACACTTGCCATTTCAAAGTCTAAACTCACACGGTGGCCCTCAGTTTTTAATGTTTCCCTACACTTTCCATGAGTGGGAACCCAAAGGCAGCATGTTATCAGCCACACAAAATCGTTTCACCACAACCTCCCAGAACTTGTGGTCTAAGACTGGGAATTTCACTGTTTCACTCTTGTCATTTCTGTAAACCAGAGCATCCTGAGCAGAAGGCTTGCACTGACCAAAGAATGGAGTAGCAAGAGCCATGAAAATACACACCTCAGTCTAAATAAGAACGGTTCAATCACAGAATTGCAGATTATGAAGGTGAATAGATAACTTGCTGGTAAAGGATAAACACCTTTTGATAACAGGAACGGTACAAACTTAGACTGTAAATGTTAAGTCGTATTTTCTCTCTGTGTGCACCACTAGCATTCATTCTGAAGTCAGTTTAATTCACATGGATACACAGTTTAATAGTTAAAATACCATTCAGATTGATTATGTACATACTAGACAACTACTATGGTGAGTCAAAAGAACAGTCAGTTCATCAATTCAACATTTTTCAGAAGAGGGTTTCTAGGAAACTCTGTGTGACAATGTAGATTCAGAAATCCACGAGAGTCTCTCCTTTAGATGTCTCCTGTGCCAACACTCCTCCCTCAGCTGGGTTCCCTTGCCTGACTTTATAACCCATGAGTAACCTCCCTGATCTAGGGAGAGGGAATACTCTTGCTGCACACTGGAAATTAGAATTAGGAAAGCGAGTTGGGTCCATGGAACAAAGTGATCCATAATGTTTACAGCAGCCTTCCTGAATTCAGCTTTTTAAACTATGCTACACACGTCTCATTTAGGTAGAATCAATGTTCCCCCACTGTATAAAACTAGCCAAAATGTTGTTGCAAGAGCCCCTACTCTTGAAACAGGAGTTTCTAAAGTGCTCTGTGTCAATCTGAGATGTAAAAAATCCAGAGTCCTAAGGCTTGAAAGCTTTAGCAGCCCTAGAACTCTTAGGCTATGCTTCTTTCAAATGATTATTTAGTTTGAAAATATTTGGAAAAGGGATGATGTCTTGGCTAGTAGTAAGAAAAACATACTTTTATCAAACAATCTATTCTACCAGAAATCTGGATCTAAATATTTTGAGCAAAATTCATGTGTGTACATAAATGTAGATCTGTAAATATATACACATTTTGTCTTATTTACATGCAGTCCTTAGATTTACACTTTGGGCAGCTTATGCAGACATCTCTTCCAGTGGGAGTGAAAACCAGGTTCAATCCAATGTTTATCCACAGTTGGTAAAGAGATGTGAGAGTGGCTCTTGAGGGGCAGAGTGTGCCTGGCACACACAGGGTCACTCTCTGTGCACAGAGGTCTCAGATGAAGGGCTGCTTATTCCAACAGACACGGCACAACAAACAAACATGGGCTCAAAGCCGCCGGCACAGCCAAATTTGCTGTATCTTTGCTTAGCTCTCCAGAGCCCAACACACTCTCACTCCCACACTGAGCATCTAGCAGGGCTACCCTTTTGTTCTTCACAGGGAACTTTCACTGAATACTCAACTCTGAAATTAACTGTTTATTTATTTTTCAACAGCAGTAAATAGAGGCACAAACATTCAAGAATCCAGGCTAGAGAAGGATATAATTTTCTTTCCAGTGACACCCACATCTAGCAGTTCCTGGCTCCAGCAAGCTTTTCATGCAAGGTTTCTGTTAAAAATGTACCCTCATTTGCTTTGCCTCTGGCCACATTTAGATTCAAACTCACTCCTATTTTACATACAGCTCACGTTTCATGTCTGTTACTATGCATCATCCACATTCCTAATAAACACGATGGGATGATGGTTTTGCTTCAGCCATTTTCCAGCATTTTCTTTTTCCCTGTTTTCCTGCACTTTGACCCCCTCGATCCTGCCACAGGCCTGAAGATGTCATTCAGTGGACATTTTGCTGGACTCCCTGAAGTGACTACAGGACCCTTCCAAGAGTCTTTGCAGAGTCTGGGACTTGCCCGAGGGCTGTTGAGTCATGGGTGGCTGGTGGCACAAGCCAACATCAGACCTCCAGCCCCATCACTGTCCAAGGACCTCATCTCACAGTGTCCTCCCAAACATGGGTCCACTGTGTGCAATCAGTGTTACTGTATCGAAGAAATGTCCATTATTGGGACATGGGAAGTGACTGGAACGTTTACAGACCTTAGTTTCTGTTGGCTTAGCAAGAATATAGCTGAAACAAACTTGGATCTGTTTTACTTCAACCTCTGGACTAAGGAGGAAGAAGCAGTCAAACCGTTCATTCTCTCCTGCATACAGGAAAGAGGAACCAGAAAACTGCCCTTCTCAGCCTGGCACAGGACAGACCTTCCTGCTCATCAAGCCCTTTCTCCTCTCAGCTGCAGGAAGATCTGCCCTTGTTTCACCCCAGGATCTAGCACTGCTCTGAACCAGGTCACAAGACTGTGCCCCAAACACCTCCATGTCAGTCAAGGACCACGAGATGCACTAATATAGAGACATGTAAACAACCAACGTGTTGATAACCAATCCCAAATCCCAGCTACGAGAAATGCAGCACAGAGGTTTTGGATGCTGTAGGTGAGGACTTGCTGTCTGAAAACAACCCTGTGCATTACATCTTGGTCTTTTATTATTAGGATTGCTTATCCTGAGTTTTGCTTCAAAGAAGTTCCCAGCTATGAACTTAAGATGGACATGATACTTTGGGAAAGAGACTTCAAAGAACTTTCACACACTTACCTAAATAAGTACATCAACATATATGAGCGCATTTATTGGCTTTGGGGATAAAAAGATTATTCAGCCAATTGAAACTGAATATAAAATAAAACTGTCTACACACTCGGGATGGTGAAAATCATTAATATAATAAAAAAATCTCATTTCTAAGCTTACAAGTGAGGGTTTTTTCAAGTCAATCAAAAACATCCCCAATCTCATGGCAAAACATTTAATAAAACTAAAAATGTTAAGTACATCTTAACGACTTTAGCCAAAGTAAACTCATGAATACAAATTCTGCTGATGAAAAAAAGTTTCTAGCAGAAAAAAAAAGGCAGCAGTGTTTCAGCAAATGTATAAACACGTATCCTAAATGCAATCATAATGAATGAGGAAACATATTGTACATAAACATCTGAGAGACAAAAATATAGTCCCTAAAACATACCTCATCACTAACTATAAACCTAAGCAGTAACTGCCCCACATCCCTCCCACTCAGAGGCAGGTAAGGCACAGGCTCTGAAGCCAAGGACAGTCTGTTCCCACTTGCAGTGTCGAATGGCCCCCTGCCTCAAGCACGTACAGTGTGCTGATGTTGCTCTCTTTTGGCGAACGTGCAGTACTGACACAAATTTCTCTGCAACAATTCCAGCCCTTAAAAAAATATTTATTCAACTCTAATTCCAAAACTGACCTTACAAATAACCTTTAGCTTCCCATTTTAATAGCATTAAAATACTGATTCTTTTTTCATCATTATTATATCTAATAAATTGCTAATCATGCAAAAAGTTAGCTGCTTTTGTCCTAGCTCCTTCACCAGACTTACAGTCTTATATGCCACAGGCTACTTTATCAAAGTGATTAATACCTTATCTACATGCACGCAAATATTTATCAAAAATATGTATGTGGGAAGGGAAGACTAATTTTAGAAACAATATTATGATAAATTGTTTTGTTTCTTTCATGCAGCAATGGCAGCTGTACTTTACTAGTCTTGAGGCTGAGGCAGGAAAAGCAAAGGCCAGCAAACAGTAAAGCATTCACTGAAAATTTCAGTGTAAATGCAGCTGTTTGTGTGTAGTGGCAGAATAAACAGGATATGACAATTCAAGCAAACTGCTTTGTTCACTTCATGCTTGTTGAGGGAACCCCATCAGTGTTCCCACAGCAGAGACTGAGCACAGCATGACAGCACAGCCCTTCCCCTGTCTGTGCCCTCCTGCAGCCTTCTACCCTCACCCTCCCCTGGTTTCAGTTCTTCCTTGGCCAGCCCCTTCTCACCACTGTTAACTCTACATCCTTGTTTTCCTCAGCTCTTGTCCTATTTTGTCTCCTCTCTGTTAGCCTGTTTGCTTGTACATATGTTGTGCTATAAAAATGTTTAACAGTAATCCCTGTCCTTTCCACCTGGGCTGCACAGAACTGCAGTAATAATGTTTATAACCAGTTCTGTGTGGTAGTTACACCGGGCCCAGTAACCTTCAGGCTATTTCTCATTCGAGACAAATAATCTAAATTAAAGAGATTAATCCTTAGGGTACACATGGGCTTAAGGTACTAAAGGAGGGCAAATACTTTGCTCCATTTATTTTTGTGAAAAAGTCTAATCAACAAAGGACAGTCTTCTTAAAATAAGCATCCAAAATAAAGCTTTCAAACCCACATGAATAAAAATAGGTGAAAATCGTTCCTCATTAACACAGGAGAACATTTATTGGTTCTCTCGGATTTCAGTGGCCCAAAATGAAATTCTCAGCATCTTTAAATCCTCTTTCTTTTACTGAATGTATTAACTGTGGTGGCATATAATTTTAGCCACCGCAGTTTGAAAGCTTTGTCCTCTTTTTTCTGTGAACAACAAATAAAGAAGCACATAGATTTTGCATAAGTATAAAAAAAATGTAGTTACTGAAGGATTTAGTGATATTTTAGAAAAATTCTATCTTTTAGCATATTTCAAAAAGCTGCTTATCCCACTTGATCCAGATGCACCCACCTAATCTGTAAATCAAAGAAATCACACCAGAAGAGAGAGCTAAATCAGATGAGAGTTTCTGAACCTCTTTAAAACTTCCCTAAAAATCCATGAGGGAACGTGTGTAACTAAACTGCTGCATCTGTACGTCGAACAGAGTAATAGCAGCAGAACTGTTGTGACCATGCCATTTGATGGATATTCCCACTACAGCTGCTGCCTCAGGAGTAACTGAAAGTTATACTTAATGCAGATATCCTGATGAGTGAAATTTTAAACTAATTATTACATATAAATAGTGAAGAGAGAGATTAATGGAGCCATACTTCAGTCAAATGATTCTGCCAAAGTCATGAATGGTAAGAACATAAACTGAATAATTCATAAACAGCAGCACACCTCTGGAGCAGAAATTGTAGTAGGTGTTCTTACCAACTACTCTAATGCGTATCTTTGCAGCATACAAAAAAATCAAAACAACAGTGCAATTCAACAGACAGGATACCAGATAAGCTGTAATAATGGAAAGTAATATCAATATTGTAAAATCATAGAATCATCAAGGCTGTAAAAGGCCTCTATCATCGAGTCCAACCACTAACCCAGCACTGCCAAGTCCACCCCTAAACCCTGACTTTAAGTGCCACATCTACACTGTTTTGAATATTCCCAGGAATGCTGATTCCACCACTTCCCTGGGCAGCCTGTTATAATGCCTGACCACCCCTTCACTGAGGAAATATTTCCTAATATCCAATCTAAGTGTCCCCTGGTGCAACCTGAGGCTGTCTCCTCTTGTCCCCTGGGAGAAGAGGCTGGCCTGTTGCTCTCTCCAATTGCCCCTCAGCTGCACACCGCTAACACAGCGCGGCTCAGCCTGCTCCATCCGTGACCCTCATGCTGCACACCAGTAACACACCGCTCACACACTGCTAACACACCGGGCTGATGGGCACAGCCTGCTCCATCCGTGCCCCTCATGCTGCACACCAGTAACACACCGGGCTGATGGGCACAGCCTGCTCCATCCGTGCCCCTCACGCTGCACACCGCTAACACACCGCTCACACACCGGGCTGGCGGGCACAGCCTGCTCCATCCGTGCCCCTCATGCTGCACACCGCTAACACACCGCTCACACACTGCTAACACACCGGGCTGATGGGTACAGCCTGCTCCATGCATGCCCCTCACGCTGCACACCGCTAACACACCGCTCACACACCAGGCTGGTGGGCTCAGCCTGCTCCATCCGTGCCCCTCATGCTGCACACCGCTAACACACCGCTCACGCACTGCTCACACACCGCTAACACACTGCTCACACCCCGCTAACACACCGCTCACACCGCGGCTGGAGCCCCAATGCCCCCCAAGGCAGGAATGTGCTGCCTGCAGTCCCTCGGCACAGCTGACTGATCCCAGAGCAACTTCTAGCACTGATGTTTTATTGAGGGTCACGCAGATTATTTCCCCTTTTAATTTACACCTTACAGAATACATGCAGGGTCAAACACCCAATCCCAATAACCCATGGTAAGTGGGAAGAAAACATCTTGAAACACTAAGCTTTAAAAATTCAACTAAAAATATAAATAAATAGCCAATCAGTGTTTTTGCAATCTAACTTTGATCTTTAAAATCTCCATGTTGATTTATATCCTGTTACCACAGAAATCAAATCATTTTTACAGTTGATAAACACTCGAGTTTACTAGTTAATTAAATCCTTTTTGGATTTTTTCCCCCCTCTTTCAATTTTAATGGAGAAAAAGTTTAAGCTTTTAATAGCAAAGTGGAGCAGCATTAAATAATTCTTTTAATTGATGTTCTTAATTGCAATTACTGGTTTAAACTAGAGAATTCCTTTGGGGGGAGAGCCCAGGAAGAATTTGGTTTTTCTTAACTAGAGCAGTAATTAGAAAATACTTGGCTTTTCTATACCTCTGATAATCTACCTTTTTCTCTTTCAAACAACTCTAAGTTTCCCATATCACTAAGATTACATGAACTAGGTTTGCAAATTATCTGTGACACACTTAGTTTATGCAAGCTATATGTTAGTGACATTTCAGACTCGTGAATAACACTATACTTTTATGCTAATAAAAGATACTAAAAATCTAATTTTCACATGATGCCACACAACTCAAAAATGTAGGAAAGGCAACTGCTTTTAAAAAAGAGAAAACTTAAGGAGGTCACCTTTGATTTGTATTTTTGTATGTAATAATTACAGCTTTGATGCTGAAAGCCTTCAGATTAGCAACTACTTGGCCTGAGAAATATCTCAACCCAGAGGAGCCTGGCTGAACTCAACTCAAAGCCTACTGTTTTCCAGAACCCACCAGGGCAGATTTCCTTGCAACCTGCCAGCCTAACCCTGCAAGCTGAAACCCCTTCAGCCCTGCTGCCCAAGCCCACGGTCTCAGCAGCTTCGCTGCCTGCGGCTGCCACGGCCCCCCAGAGCTGCCCCCCAGAGCTGCCCCCCAGAGCTGCCCCCCAGAGCTGCCCCCAGAGCTGCCCCCAGAGCTGCCCCCACAGCTGCCCCCAGAGCTGCCCCCAGAGCTGCCCCCAGAGCTGACTCCCAGAGCTGCCTCCTAGAGCTGCCCCCGAGCTGACCCCAGAGCTGCCCCCAGAGCTGACCCCCAGAGCTGACCCCAGAGCTGACCCCCAGAGCTGACCCCAGAGCTGACCCCAGAGCTGCCCCCAGAGCTGCCCCCAGAGCTGCCCCCCAGAGCTGCCTCCCCAGAGCTGCCCCCAGAGCTGCCCCCAGAGCTGCCTCCACAGCTGCCCCCCCAGAGCTGCCCCCCCAGAGCTGCCCCCCAGAGCTGCCGAGCAGGGCGGGTTCACCTCTGCCTACCCGAGGGCACGGGGGACCAACCCTGAAGGGCTTTGTGCAAGCCCTGTTGTCTCACACATCCTGTAGATGAACACTCCTCAAACTACTGTCCGACAATATCTGGTTGCACAAATGCTGCTGGCCCTTACATTCTACCTGAGAAAATAACACAAGATAATAATAATAATAAAACCCACAAACAAACAAACAAAAACAAACAAACAAACAAAAACCCTTACTTGACGTTAATTGGTGGAAAACTACTGCTGTCTTAAGAATTGCTCCTCAGTTAGGTAGGGATAGGGTTATTTCCATTATGTGATTAAAGAGTGTCAACAGGAATTAAAGCTTCCAGAACATTTTCTCTGCATCAGTAATTACCAGTATAAAAAGGCCAGGGTAATTATTGCTAGACTACTCTCTCACTTGACTTTGACAACAAGAAAATTTAACTTGAGAAAAAATCTCCCCAATAATTTTGAATAAAATAGTAAAAACAATAATAGGTAAGAAAAATTATTATTGGTAGTGCTGAAGTAATTCCTTCACTGCCATGGGTTTGCACGTGATTTTGGATGGGCTTGCAGCTGGAAGTGGATTGTTTCACCAATGTTCTGAACAAGCATAACCTCCAGGCTGAGACAGCACTCCCTGTTCAGAAAGGAGAATTATTTCTTATAAGCTTGCCTATGCAGACTTGGAGAACCAGAACACAAACAAAGCCCAGCATTAGGGGAATGAGAGGCAGAGAACTTCCTGCAGCTGACAAGCCCTGCCTGACGCAGACCCCAAGAGCACCTTTGCTGCTGGAACCACTGACTGCCCGTGCAGCGTGACAGGTGACATCACTGACATCTGCTGAGGACGGGAGGGGACACACACCCTGCACTGCCAGGAGGACAGCCCACAATCTGCAGGGCCTTGGGCTCCATTGCTTTCAGATTTCCACATTGAAGTTCCTGAACTAGAAATAATCTCAATACTCAGTGTCTAAGACCAACACGACCAACCTGTGAAACTTCTCCCCACAAAACAGCAACAGTTGATATTAAATTTTATAGGTGTAAAGACACAAGAGAGCACTGCTGGACTCCAGTTATTAGACTATACTGAAGAGTGATGGTTCACTTGTAGGTGTGCAATGATAGCAGAGTTGCTTCTGACAGACATCACATTTTATTTAAAAAGAATAAAACACAACACTACATAGGAAAGTACAATTTAGTGTTGATTAAATAATTACAGTACCGTGTTATACTTCCTGCTGAAGCTCTGCAAGCTAAACTGCAACTCAGGTGAGATACAAGTTCCTAAGTAACAAAAATGCTGACATAACAATGCATATTAGTTGCTGGATGTTGTTATCATTGTTGATATTAAAAAAACCCATATAGAATTGTCCTCCTAGAGTTGCAGAACAGATTATACAGTAGCCAACTCAAAGAAAAGCATATACCAACTTTATTTACTTGAATTGACCACAACAGTCAGTAAATCTATCCTCACGGTGCTATTCCAGCCTGTACAGGAGAAAACAAATTACTGTGAAATAGATCCCATCACTGCAAAATCTTGACTGAGAGCCCAGCCTCTTCTCAACACGGGTGTTTCTCAAGTAAGAGCAGACATCCAATTACTTCAGCATTCTAATCCTAAGTAGGATTTCTATTATCATTAATAACACCTGAATTGGGGTACTTGAAGGAAGACATATAACAGGCAGAGGTATTATGAAGTATAATAATTGGATACCATTTGGGCAACTGAAATATGTTTTCTATCAAAAGAGTTGTGTTAAAACATAGATAAGAACATATACTGGGATAGTGTGAACACTGCTTCACATCAGAGGATGATTCATATTGCTATGAAAGCTTTTTCCTTAAACCCAGATTTGTTAGCATTTGGAAATTATAAGATACACAAAGCTTACTGTTTCCTCTTCTTGGGTAGGCTGGGGGTGGAGGGAAGGAAGGGAAGAAAAACTGCAAGGTGCCACAGTTTAAAAAGAACAGTCTGCGTTAGTGACACCTTCCTCCCCACAGTGAACAGCCACTCTGACAGCTGTAACTGTGTGCAGGGAGATACCAACAGCTTGTAAGGTGGCAAGGATAAAACTACTGCACCACACAGTGCTTTTCAAAGACATTCCCTTGCTGCATAAGTCCCCATTATTCACCGGTTGTGAGCACTACTGTCATTCTTAGTGGCACACCAGTGGAGGAAAGCATTTAGCTTCTCAGTATGTCAAAAGATGTCACAGCTGAAGGAAGTTTGTGAGCCACTCTGGTTCACGTCCCGTGTTTCAAAACAAAACTAGAGGGTGTGGTGACAGGAGAGGAACACACACACTGAAACCACTGCAGACAAAAGTAAAGGTAAGCACCAAGTCTGTCTTGGTGTGCAACACAGTCAAGCTTAGTGCACCATGAGTATAACCCCACCACACAGCCTCAGGCAGGCACACTGATGAATCTGGCAAATCATCCCACAGATTAACTACTGTAAAGACTGGAAAGGTGCTGCCAGGTCCATTATACCAATACTGCTGGAATTGCTTTAAGTGCCAGAGGAATGTATTTTTTATAAGCAAGTAAACTTTCTCAACTGTTCCTGGTTGCACAATGTATGGAACACCAGAGCAACCAACAACAATGTGACAAGTTAAGCTGCCTCACAGCATTCTGTGCCATTCTGATGCAGCTACCTTATGCATTCTCTGAATCAGAATAAAGGAAATCAGATGGCTTGAACCCTACACAGCTGTGAAAAAGCAGCTTGCTCCCATGAAGAGGACAAACCCTGCATGGGGAGGGAGGAGGCTGTGTGCCCCATGGCCTGACTCAGCAGAACACCTGCAATCACCCAGGGGGGCTGAACGGGAAAGGGCAGTGGGATGGAAGAAAGTCCAACACTGCCGTATCTCTGAGACTGCAGTTGACAACTGTTTACCAACATAGTCAGTTACAACAATATCTCTACACTGCACAGTGCCCATAACTCATTAGTTACCAGACAAAAGTAGAGATGTTTGCACAGGACAATTTGCACTGCTTCTCATTGGCAGTGTTTAGTTGTTTGACTAATTTAATGCCTTTGCAAGGGATATTGCATATCAGTTATTTTACCAAACAAACACTAGAACTAGTGAAACCTGCAGCTGTATGTGATTCACAAGATTCTGGCAGCACAAGCAATGTCAGCACTGCAAGGAAGCAACTTCAGTTTTGAGCCCCAGACCACTCAGCACTGAGCAGAGAGGTGCTTGCGCACAGGGCTGCTCGGGGCACAGGTGCACGCTCCTGCAGACACGTATTGAGTTCTCATATTTGTCTATTCTTGTGCCAGATGTACCACTGCTGAGTCCACTTGTGTGTCAATCAGAGCTGTATTTCTCTTTATAAAGTAAATTAATCCCATCCCTCTTGTGCAAGGACAACCAGAGAGCTTCTGATACCAAGTAAGACAAAGAAATCTGTGCACTACATAGAAGTTTTCAATACAAGTATTGAATTATTTTTTTTTTTAATCTTGAAATTGAAAGGGTCTGTTTAGAAAATAAGATCCTCTATGTCCTTCTGAGAAGCTTCCAAGAAAGTGGATTGTGGGGAATTGTGGCAGGAACAACTGAGTGGGTATAATGATACAGATGCTCAGATGGTCACTGTAGCACTCAAAAATCATATACAGCATACATGAAACAGTCTGTTCTGCCCTGACAAAGTAATTTCCACAAAGGCGGGCACAAGGAAAAGCTTTAATGTGAAACCTTCTCCAGGACAATGTTTATCCTCACCAGATCCCTTTACTTCTGATACCCTTTCTGGGGTATCAGCTGCCCCTTTCTGGGCTGCCCCTTTCTGGGCTCCAGTCTACTTCATGACCATCACCCTCAGCCTTCAGAGCTAGTGCTTTGCAGTGAGTGGACTGCCCGTACTGCCAAACCTCACTGGAGCGGCACCCTGTGTAATGGTGCTCAGCAAAACTGCATGACAGGGGCTGTGAACAGTGGCTTTTGAGGGCACAGAAGGAAAGGCTGGTAGGGGTCACTTCCCTGCGCTCCTTAATGCTGCTGCTCACTCCTGCCAGGGGCCACACCGAGCGCGAGCGATGCTGTGCAGCCCCCTGAGCCAGCACGGCCCACTGGGGACACTGGGCACCCGTGCCAGGCACCATTCCAGCCAGGGACAGGCTCCAGCGGAGCTGTGCTGCAAAGACCAGGCTGACTCATCCAGAGCACATCTGAGTCCACATACAGCAGTCTTAACTGCCTTATTTTATAGCATAAGCTACAGCATCCGTGGTGAAAGGAGGGCAGTACTCAGTTCAGTATTATGAGTTCTCCTTACTGCAAAAATGTTGCCTTTAGTTTTAAAAGAAGAAATGAAGATATGCTAACAATCACCAGGAACACATCTGCCTTGATCCACCACAAGTAGAATCTTTCATTCCATATACCTAAAGGGTAAAATTAAACCCAGTTCCTTAAGAGTTCTAAAGTACTACAGGTGTTTACAGACCAACAAAGACTCTTCTCTGTTAACAAGAGAGTTCAACAATGTAGGGAGCTGCACAGAGGTAGCTGGCAGAGAACAAAGAACACAGATGCAGAATAGCAACTAATACATGGGAATTTTACCACATATAGAAAAAATTACAAACGATTTAGTAAATGCTGGAGTGAAAGATTTTCTAGTAAGCATGCCATGTAGCAGCAAATTATTTCCTTTGGAAACAGATTCCCATTTTCAGCTTCAAGTTAACCGTTTTAACAATGCATGCAAAGCTAACTTGCAGATACTTATACTTGCTAACATCTAAATTAGATGTTGTAACTGTCAATGCAAGTCATTCTTTTCACAGAATCAATTAGGTTGGAAGAGACCTCTGGGATCACCAAGTCCAGCCTGTGACCAACCACCACCTTGTCGGTTAGGTCATGGCACTGAGTGCCACATTCAGTCTTTTCTTAAACACCTGCAGGAATGGGGACTCCACAATCTCCCTGGGCAGCCCATTCCAATGTTAATCACCCTTTCTGTGAAAAAATTCCTGCTAATGTCCAACCTGAACCTCTCCTGGTGTATCTTAAGACTGTGCCCTCTTGTTCTGTCACTAGTTCCCTGGGAAAAGAGGCCAATGCCTATCTGGCTACAATCTCCTTCCAGGGAGTTGTAAAGAGTCATAAGATCACCCCTGACATGCCTTTTCTCCAGCCTAAACAACCTCAGCTCCCTCAGCTGCTTCTCACAGTACTCACCCTTTAGACACTTCACCAGTTCCACTGCCCTTCTCTGGACTCCAGCACCTCAATGTCCTTCCTGATTTGAGGGACCCAGAACTGGATACAGCACTAAAGGTGTGGCCTCACTGGTACCGGGAGAGAGTCACTGTCCTAGTCCTGCTGGCTATATCATTTCCAATATTAGCCAGGATGCCATTGCTGGCTCATGTCCAGCTGGTGCTGATCAGCACGCACACGTCCCTTTCTGCCTGCCAGCCCCTCATCCCCGAGCCTGCAGGGCTGCAGGGGTTGCTGTGACACAAGAGCAGGACTCGGCACTTGGCCCTGTTGAACCTCATACTGTTGGTCTTGGCCCACCCAGCCAGCCTGTCCAGATCCATCTGGGCACATTTTCAATATCTGCACTTCAATATATGGGGTAACTCACAAACTGCAAACTTAAGGTTTTATGTATAAAAATGAATTTGTTCTAGAACTCCTAGACCAGCTAAGGAACCATCCAGATGTAATTTTAAAAGTTAATAAATTTGTTTACTTTCCTGCACAGAGAAACAACAGTTAGAGACTACTTTTCCCATAATGATGATAAGATATTCCTTTCTAGACAGCACACTAACCTGAGGCCAAGATTTACGAACGGGTGCCCTTAGGAGGTACTTCAAGTAGAGTTTTCTTCAAAATAACTTCATCAAAGCATCATCATCATCATCAAAGCAATGGTTTCAAAAATGTGTTTTCCTTACTCTTTGGACCTCAAATAACGTGTAAAACCTTTGTAATGTTTCTTAATCGGCACTTCTGACCCACCCCTCCGGGTGCCCTCACGCTGGGGCAGTACAAGTACGGGGCCCTTGCTGGCGGAGCCGCCCCTTACCTGCCGTGCCTTCCTCGCGGGTTCCCCTCAGGGCAGCGCCCCGGCTCGGCTCGGCTCGGCTCCGGGACCCGTCACGGCGGCTGGGAGGGCGCTGCCGGCTATTCACGGCCCTTAATGAGGGAGCGGCTCTCGCCCAGCGCCCCTCACAGCCTAGGGGACTGCCCCCGCCTCAGGGACCGCGCCGGGGCTCGGGGCACTCCACAGCCCGCGGCGTCACCTGCGCTCAGCCCTGCCCTGAGGGGCCAGCATCACCCCCAGTTAACATTTGTCTGCGCTCTCCTCTTTCTCGCACCTGCCACAGCACGTGGAGCCGCGCCGAGCTCTCCTTGCCCCGCGAAAGGCGCGGAAGGGACCGCGCTCACCTGCGCGTCGGGCGGGTGCGCTGCTCCCCCGCAGGGCGCGCAGGGCGGGGCCGAGGCGAGCGCGAGGACACCTGCGGGGCACCGCACACCTGAGGGGCACAGCACACCTGCGGGGCACAGCACACCTGCGGGGCACAGCACACCTGCCGGGCACAGCACACCTGACGGGCACAGCACACCTGCCGGGCACAGCACACCTGCGGGGCACAGCACACCTGAGGGGCACAGCACTCCTGCGGGGCACAGCACCTGAGGGCCAGCACTGGGGCACAGCACTCCTGCGGGGCACAGCACACCTGAGGGGCACAGCACACCTGCCGGGCACCGCACACCTGCGGGGCACAGCACACCTGCCGGGCATAGCACACCTGCGGGCACAGCACACCTGAGGGGCACAGCACACCTGCCGGGCACAGCACACCTGCCGGGCACAGCACACCTGCCGGGTCGCGCGCGCACCTGCCGGGCACAGCACACCTGCGGGGCACAGCACACCTGCCGGGCACAGCACACCTGAGGGGCACAGCACACCTGCCGGGCACAGCACACCTGAGGGGCACAGCACACCTGCGGGGCACAGCACACCTGCCGGGCACCGCACACCTGCGGGGCACAGCACTCCTGCGGGGCACAGCACTCCTGAGGGGCACCGCACACCTGAGGGGCACAGCACACCTGCCGGGCACAGCACACCTGCCGGGCACAGCACACCTGCCGGGCACAGCACTCCTGCGGGGCACAGCACACCTGAGGGGCACAGCACACCTGCCGGGCACAGCACACCTGAGGGGCACAGCACACCTACGGGGCACAGCACACCTGAGGGGCACAGCACACCTACGGGGCACAGCACACCTGCCAGGCGCACCTGCCGGGCACAGCACACCTGCCGGGCACCGCACACCTGCGGGGCACAGCACACCTGCCGGGCACAGCACACCTGCGGGGCACAGCACACCTGCCGGGCGCGCGCACCTGCCGGGCACAGCACACCTGACGGGCACAGCACACCTGAGGGGCACAGCACACCTGCCGGGCACAGCACACCTGCCGGGCCGCATGCAGAACACCTGCCGGGCACAGCACACCTGCCGGGCCGCGCGCACCTGCGGGGCGCCAGGCCCACCCATCTGATCAGAGGGAATGCAGAGGAAAGGGGTAAACGCTTCCACCTGTGGCGCCACCTGGGTCTGGGCTACAGGTGCAGCCTGTCATTCGCCCGCAGACCACACGCACTGGCTCTGAGGAGCTGGCAGCAAAGCGGAGCAGGGTGTTTATTGAAGGTATTAATTCACACATTAGTAGGAACACAGTACCACTTCAGGAAAGGTTATCAGAAACACAAATATATTAAGTAATGTCAGACGTAAAGCACTGTCTGTTCCACTTTTGTACATGCTAAATGTATTTTTTTCCTAAATCTGGCCATACTGCATAGGTATGATTAGTAGCCCTCTTTCCTTTGGTAGAGTATTCTGTATAGACTGACTTGGCCCAGCACTGGCATTTGAGAAATTTGAGAAATCACAATGAAATTTAAAAAATAAAAAGACATATGAACCTCCTACCTAAAGCTCTGTTTGAGTCTGGGAAGCTAAACTGGAAGCTGATCTCATCCTTATGGCCAAAAGTAGAATACAATGGAAGCCTTCTCCAAGAAGAGAAAATTTACAGCTTTTATTAGGTCTTACAGTTAACCACAGTAGGCATTCATAGTCACTGTATGGACCAAAAGAGATATACCATTAATGTGAACATGTTATATTAATGAACTAATATTACCACAAAAATTAAAAAGACTTTACCAGACGAAAAGAATGCTTTTATCTGGTTAATCTCAAGAAGGTTTTTTAATTGTTTACAAATAGTCTTGTTATCATATATTCTGCAGTTCTAGAGCTGAGGCACTACAGCACAGGCATCAAAAATCTCACCCAAATTCCCAGTTCTATTTATCCTATGACTAAAATTAAAAAATAAAAACAAACCCAACACATTTCCATACAACGTCAATCTCAAATTCCTTTAGTCTCTTAAATTTCTCTTAAATTGCTGGATATCAAAAACTATTAACATACTTGCTCCTGAGGATAAGTAGCCCCCAAATTACTTTTTTAAGTATACCTGAAATACATCAATAATTTACAAACACATATCAGGGTTAAACAATTGATAAGTACACAAGTCTTTGGTAAATAATAATTACTCTGTTCTTTACTCAGTTAAGAAACAATTTTTAAATCTAGATTAACTGATTTTTTAATAATTATTTCTATAATGAATAAGGCTCACGTGACACAATGCTGAGTGGGATGAATGGCTGTATGTAGCAAAACCTGAATGATGTTTTCAGGGTACAAATCCTGCTAATACGAGGTTCCTGCTCTGGCTTGGTTTATTTTTGTGCCCTTCAGCCAGCCCCAGGAGGCTGGGGCTGAACGAGAGCTTTCAAATGAACTCGGTTTCCAACGTGTGACGGTGTCAGCAATCTGGAAAACACCGTCCATTGCAAGGATGCATTCTACAGTAGGTACTGGATTGCATGCTAAAAACTACAACAAACCAATTAGTTTAAGTTTGAAACAATACATTACAGCTGCAGTATTTCCTACAATGTCTGCTTTACCACTTGCACTATGCATGCTTGTGCAAGCTGAAGGTGACTTCTTGCTCCCAAAGGAAACCTAAAGGCACAGGGTATAGGTAATGTGAACAAAAACCTGGAAACAAACGTTGGCTTCCATTTTATTACAATAATCCAGTTAGAAAGTGAACGCTTTTACTGATGTTTTACTGTTTGTCTACTAGATGCCTTTGCTTTGGCTAAGAGATACTATATTATGTCTTTTAAGAAAAATAGCAGCATTAAATAATCTTGTCATTTCAGAGGAGAAATAAAAATATGTCTGCTTTAGGTTTGGCTTGCAGAGTTTTGGCTTTTATTTTAAACATGTCCAAGAACTGATCAGATTATTTTTGATAACTGTTACAGTTTTACTGTTCTATTAGAGTTTTCAATTATCTACCTTGTTAAAGGATCAATTACATTTGAGACAATAAATAATATAGTTTACAATAAATAATTTTCAAGTCAAAGTATTGTACTTACAAAATAATGTAATACTGTAATAGAATCTTCAAGATCAATTCCATTTTATATATTCTGCAGCAAAAATAACATTTCTAGTAGGAAGGAATTACTTATAAACCTAGCAAGATCTACACATTCACATGTGTATGTAAACAACAAGATTTAGTATGTTCCCAGAAAAGCTATGCTTTTACAGTAGGTTTTAAGCTAAATTTTATTATAATATGATAGTAGGAAATATATAACAGTGTTTATATTTAGCTTCATCACAAATTTTAAACTGAAAAAAAAATATTGGTGCTATTATTTACAAACAGCAACTTTCCTTTCACTTCACAAGTGACTGTATCTGTGTGTGAACAAAATGTTAGGGCGAGGCATTCCAGATGAACTGCAGCTAAGTTTGGATGAGGATGATTTCAGGATGAACAGTGAAGGTCCTGGCAATAAATACCTAGAAAGGATATGAAAAATATAGCAGAGTTTACAGACAAACCAATATTCAAGAGCAAAAGAATTAATGTTTATGCGCCATACCTTATAACTGTTGTATGCAAGAAACTGGGTGCAGTAAATACTATTTATAAAATAGGGCAATAGGCACAAGCTAACTCAGAAAAGGAATCTAAACTCCGAGAAACTCTTAGCAAAATTTCAAAATGTTGTATGAGGACCAAACAGCTTTCTAGTCCTTTATGTTTCAAGCCATCTAATAAATAAACAATGAAACCCTGTGTAACAGTACTACCAAAAATTAAAACTTCGACCATTGGTCTCTGTTATTATAGTACTATTTATTTAACTTAAACTAGGCAAAAACTGCAAGTGGCATTAAACAGCTTATAAAAAGTTAAGTTGTAAAAAAGAAAAATTATTAGAGAAGAAAATTAGATTTTCAGCTTTGGTTTCCAGCTCTAATTCTCTAAAAATAGAGATGTTATCATCACTACTCTTGTAAAGGAAGAAATGATGCTACACCTAGTAATTCACATCAGTGACTATTTATCTTTTCAACTCAGGCAACTGTATAGCTTGTATTTTGTATAATACTACAAACAATAGTTTATCATATGCTTAATATTAATTCTTAAATATTTTCATGGTACAATTACCTAATTGTACAAGTCATTAAATGAGCACAGTTAAGTGTGCAAAAAAAATCCATACTAAATTAGAATTCACATTTAATTATGTCAGTGTTAGGAAGGATTAACACAACCCATTGTATAAATCATTGCTGAAAAATTATTGTACAGTTGTAGTGAATCATATTGGCTAATGATGAATAAGTTAAAAGACTCATCACACAGACAGAAACAGCACCACAGTGTCAAAGCACCACACATGAGGTTTGCTTAAGCTTGAGAAAACGTTTTGTTATAAAATATTATCACTGATATTTTGAAACAATTTGCAAAAAAATAAAGTCAGGTTTGAAATGGGTTGGTGTTGAGCTTGATAGTTCATTACATCACCAGACTGAGTCCTGCCTTTGGCCAATGATAGAGTAAAAAACTCCAATACTGCCCAGGATTACTTGCCATGTAACAGATAAGATCACTTAACAAGATGTAAGGATGTAGCAGTAGATGGTTTAGGTTTTTTTTAATTTTACAACACAGGTGAATTTATGTAAATATTAAAGGTCTGACTTTGTATACAGTTTGATTTTAGCTAATTTTTAAGAGATTTTAGCTAATTTTTTAAGAGATTTTTGCATATTTTTGAGCTCTCCTATCGTTTTATTTAGACTTTTAATTTGTGATTAAAAAAGTGTCATTAATAAACATTTCGCTGCTCTTACTCAGGAACATTGTATTCTTCATGACATACAGTTAAGAGGATTGAGAATAAATTTAATTTGTTCTCAGTTTTCATTATCTTTTTCTTTCTCCCTATACAAATCAATTTTCTCAGCTAAAGAGGTATCTATTTGTAATATTTGAAAGCTTTAGTTTCACATACTTTGTTTCTTAATCACAAGCAAAGTAAAAAATTGGTTTGTGCTCAGAAAAAACAAAGTTCTTCAAATTAAATTTTATAAAGTGTTGAAAAAATTGACTTCTCATACATTTATTAAATTATACTCTGATCTTTTCTTGCACCATACAACTTTATGGCAAGTCAAGAAAACTATTATTACCAGTGCAGATGCATTAAAAACAGAAAGCTAAGTGAAATAGTATTGTGGTTTTCCCATTTCTAGAAAAATATTCCATTACCTTACGATTGTGGACCATAACAGGTGAAAGCATTTATTTCCATATGTATCTTTCACTTCACAAATTGAGAATATCAGTTACCTGGCATATTGCTGTATCCAGGTATAGATGAAACATTTGTGGAGACTAATATAAAAACTGTAACTGTGATCAGAGTTGTCATGACACTCCATTACTGACACTTCATATATAAAGGGCTTAAATTCTTCTAGCTTGTGAAATTTAGGAATAAACTTCCCTTCAGCATCCAAAGAAACACAGAAACTGGGGACAAGAAAGTTGTCTTGGACCATCCCTTTCACTGCTGTCCAAATGCAAGCCTGTTGGCTGCAGTACATCAGAGTAATCGGATCAGTTGGAATAGTTTGTGGTTGGTCATGATGGAAGAGTTTCTGCAGTACTGACAGTGAAAGCAATAAAAACTTCAAGGTTGAAGATTTTCTAGTCTTAGCTCATCCAAATGACTTTACCATACTCCTGCTATAGCTGAATAGACGTTAATATTGAATATGATTTGGTTTGTGGCTAACATACTTCTACTTTTGCTGTGACCAAACAAATCCAGTTTCTGATTGGTTTTACATTAAGTTAGAGTGTCTTGAGATCCACATGTCAATAACAAATGGGTTCAGTGTATCAAATAACTAATCTGAGATATATCAAGTAAGCAATTAAGCCATAAAATAAGTTTAACAGATAATATATCAAAAGTTTGCTTTTCACATAGTGTTTAAATCATAAAGCCCTTCTGTGAAATGATAGATGTAAGATATTTTACATAAACAAAGCATTTGTAAGTTTATATGCACAATAATTAAAATTGCCATTATGGATAGAATTTAGAACCTAAGTAATTTGAAACTGATATTTAATTCTCCTACAACCTATGACTGTTAAATCCCAAATCGTTGACTTCCACAGTTGGAGCATTTCCAGTAATCCTTGTACTGACAATATTATAATCCCTATTGCATCCAGTTGGAGAACTAAACCAGCCACTGGAGAATCGGGTAAGTGCCAAATAATTCTTTTACTATATGATGCTGTTTTGCAAGGTTTGAAAATACCTTTATGCTCTGTAAGATGAAATAATAAAACTTTCAGCCTATAGGTTTTGGAAATGGGCTTTGCCAAACTGTGCAATGCAGTAAATCAGATGGCACTTACCTGACCCTTGGCTGGAGCTGTGCCCCTACAGCATCCCACTGCGAATGTGAAGCCACAAGTATCTGACATGCTAGGATACCTCTAGGAATGCAAATCTGGAAACAGTGACTTTGAGGGATCTGAGAAGGGGAAGAAAGGAAATTTTCAGTTCACTTTATGGAAAGCCTTTGCTGCAGCTAATTAGGCAGTAGGCAATCAAGAGTTTAATAAGTGCACTTTCACTCAAGATCTGTATATCAAATCTTCCTTTGGTAGCACTTCGTAAATGGGCTAGTGAGACTGGAATGATTGAGACCCAGGATCAAGGGAAATGCTGGGGAGTTCGCTTTTTTGTTTCCTTAAATACAGAGCAAACCAGGCTTAAAGAAAAGTGTAGTGGCAGCAACACAGACTGAAACCTGTTCCAATACTATCCATTATACTTATAATATTCCAATTTATACCTTGTATCATCCCAGTGGTGGCTAATCCCCGTTGGGGATCCTCTTGATTCTGATGAGTATTTGTAAACCACCAGCAGGCAGCGTTTACAAAGCTGTACTATTCGTCGGCAACACTGGAGTTGCTCAGGAGTCACCACCTCTGTGCTTTTACTGAATATGGTTTCCCAAGAGCTCCTGTTATGGAAAAAGACACAAACTCATGTTTTCTGTCACAGATTGCAATCTAAGAGCTTTACTGCTTTATATCAGATTTAACAACAGAGGAACAAGAGAAAAAGCATGACCTTGCCTGTGCACAGAAAGGTCTATACAATTTAACACAAACAGTGGCAGACCAAGAGGACAGTGCTATTCTGTTACCCCAATAACAAGGGCTGAGATCTGGAAACATACATGGGAATTTTAATGAGCTTCCTTATAAATGTGCCTGTGCAACCTCCTCCATGTGCTACACACATTCAGTTTATTCTCCATTATACTGCAGTCAGCAGGGATCAGAGTACTGTTTCCTAAGGAAACTTTATTTCTTGTGCTGTAACTTTAGTTTCCACACTTCAGTAAGAAATCATGGAGTCCTCACCAGATCAAAAAAAAGACTAGTATACTTGATTGTGCAATATGGTCAATTATGTTCAATATGGTCAATTATGTGTTATTCTTTTTATAACCATCTGAAGTCAACAATTTGTCTTATGAGTTTTAATTGTTTATTATACACTAAAACAAATGTAGCTTTATGAAACCATTTACATCCCTTTTTTTCCCTGAGATTTTCATCTTTCATTCCTTTTACTAAAATAGCACATAGCAAGCAGAGATTTAACCACCAAAAGTAAACCTTAAGGCTATTAGCTCCTCTCTTCTCTCAAGACATATATCTTATGAATAGTTAACATATTGCATTGCTTAATATATTTTCTTGTAATCATTCTGTTTCTGAATCAGCACACTAATACCCCTTCCCAATGTGTTTTCCCAAATCCTACACATGGCCTATGTTTATCCCAGTCTGTTCTTTAAGATGGTACCATAGGGAAGAGTGAGAAGTTGGCCTCTCTGCTGCAGAGGTGCTGTCATGAGTTCTCAGCTGTGCATTCCATGGCAAGAAGGATGCTTGCAACTGAATAAACAACATACTGGGAAGGTGCAAACAGCCTTTTTGTTTTCTTCCATGAATTCTGTACTAAGTATATTACATGCAGAGTGATCTCTGCACCTACTGGATATTTGTATATTACTTTTTTTTTTTTTTAATCTTTTACATAGCAACTCCTCCTACAAGGAAATGGATCTTTGCCAAAGAATAGCTCCAATTTGGAGTCAGCTGAGTCTTGTTCTGCATGAACAAAAAATCCTAGCCTCCCCTGAACTCTTCTGCTGGCTCAAACTTATCCCAAGTCAAGTGAGCAGCAGAGTTGTTCAAAGGTAAACTAGTCTTTGCAGAGAAAAAGAATCTAAAATGAATGTTTTTATGCACATTAGAAGATTTGCATGCTAAAAATAAAATACAGAATAGTAACAGTATTATTAAAAAGGAAGGTAATTACAATATTTTATAACAACAAAAGAATTGAGCTTGGACTCAAGACTTCACACACCTCTGCTAGCATGAAGAAGGGATCCAGCAGCTGCTGAGGATTATACAAAAACAAAAGCTTCAGACCAGAAACAGAAACCTTTTCTAACCCTAATTTAACTTTTGGAGTGTGCTGCATTCCCAATACCCACCTGTGCAAATCTTAAGGCCGACATTATCTGCATTTTCCAATAGCTCATCTCAGTGAAAAAAATGTTGCACAACAACAAGCCTTTGGCATTGAGATGATGGTAAAAATCATGCTGATCTTTTAGATCCCTCAGATCCCTCTTGTTGTTATCCATTTTGGGGGTAACAACTGGGTACTGCATGCATTCTCCACATATGACAAATGACTGTATGTGGACAACCTATTGACTTGATTCCTTTGTACACACAGAACCCACCAGCAGACTATTGGTTGTTGTAGCTCATTTTCAATACACCTTTTAGAACACCCTATGCAAGCTGATCAAAACCCCTTTCTTTATACATCTCATATACTGACAGAGAAAATGTCCCTTTTTGTATGCAATATATTTCATATTTAAACATTTGTATTCTTACTTTATGAAGAAATTTGGTGGGTGGGTGGGATTGTTTTATACCCATGATATGATCCCCCAGATCCCCCTTTACATGAATGCCTTTGATTTCAGGAATGTAGATTCTGAAGTGTAGATTATTGAACTTATATGGCCTGATCTTTTTTCCCCATAGAAAACTTGTATTTGCCACCCAAACCAAAACCACCTGCTTACCTCAATGAGAACACTTCATATTCTGCATGTACTTGGGCTTCCACCAGTATGGGAAACAGGAAATGTAATCAAGCACATAAATTTGAACTCACTGTAAATCACAGAAGTGACATTGCATTTGGCATGAGACATCAGATGCACTTGTGACTGAATTCTCCCCGTCTAAGTTTGGAGCTCAAATATAACAATGATTTCTGTTGATGGCAAGTCCATGTTTGACACAGTGGTCTGGCCTGAAAATCATGCACCATCCCATGGAAGAGTTGACTTAGGGCTCAGATATTTTGACAATTAGATTATTTTCCCTAGATTATTATATTTGTAATTATATAACTAAGTATTGGATTCCACTTCTGAAAAGGTTGGCCTAGATTATTAGATTTAACTCTACTATTACAGTATTCTCTGGAATGAAAATGAGCAAGAGAGTGTGCCAGCACTGACTGTAAAGGTGAAGTTATGAAGAGGGCTCAGAAAAGACAAAGAGGCTTACCTTGAATTACCGAAACAGTTCCACAGGCCTTGGCCGCGGCTCCAAAGTAAGCGATTAAATACACGCTCAAAAAGACGGTACAGATGCAAACTTTCGATGTCTGGAGCTTTCCAGACATGCTGGAGAACCGCACGAACACTTGTCCTGACTATATCCAAAACCTAGGAAAGAGTATTCCAAGTAAATCAAAACAAAGGCATATTGCAGAACTGAAACCCCACTGCTGGCTGACTGACTGCACACACACACAGACGAGCTATCCATTCCCACAGATGTCTGTTCCATTTCTGGGCATTCATCAGCAAATTTTATTATATGCTTTTTCTGTCAATAACATTTTGCAAAGCCAAATCAAAATATTTTATTTTTATTACAGAAAAGTTCATTTCTATTTTTCCAGTCTGTTCAATACTAGTTCATTTAAATGCCAAAAAGAGTTTAGAAAGAAACAAAATGGACACAATTACAGACTAGAAGCAACTTAACTAACAACCCAAATATTATATGTCTTCTTTTCTCACCCCCTTTTTAAAATATCATCTATTTTACAAAGAACTAAAATGTCCTGAAGAGCTACAAACTCCTCAGTGTTACTCTGGATCAAACCATATTAGTTTACCTGGTAGGAGACAGTGTAGTAAAATCAGCAAGTGAGAAAATGATCAGCAAGATATTTAAAATAACATCGTTTATAGAAATGTCATGACTTTATTATACACAGACTACCTTTAAATGTAAGTACATGAAGATGTGGGAGAAGACAAGGCTGAGCTGCATTCCATCCAGCACAGACACTGAGGCAGCTGCACATCTGCTCATCAGTCCTCTTGGATACACCTTTGCCCATCCCCCTGAACTGAGGCGTGGAAGGAAGCTGGGATTCACCTCGCCTGCTTTTAAACAGCTGGATTTTCTCTTAAGTCAGGCCCCTGTGCTCCCTTCCCAACCCCTGGAGAAAAACAGGTTCCAGAGTGTCGTGGATTCTGTCTATTGAGATACCATCAATAAGTCTGGGAATAGTTTTGTGACCAAAGTAGTGTTCAGGCCTGACACTGGCACTCTGCACAGTGTCCAACCTGTGCTATAACAAAGCCTACGGTGCATGTAACAAAAAGTCAGTTAAATCACCATAATGTCCTCTAAAGGAAACAGCCTCTCTGCCTCTCGTGCCTAACAGCATCTTCCAAAAACAGTCAGCCCCCAGTGAGCAGTAAACAGATGGAGGTATTTATTGATTTGATATAGGGCTTTGTAAATGAGAAGGTACAATGCTTTCCCAGGAAGCTTCCAGTTATGGATGACAAACTGATTCACATGGTAAAACGGGTCTCTCAAAAGGTGAAAGAGATTTAGTAGAACAATAAAGTATGGAAGCATGGTGTAGAATTGCAATTTTTTGGTCCTGCATAACAAACTTGTTTATAAATAGCCTGATAGGACACCATGAAGGAAACAAAGCATAAATAAATAAAATGCTTGCAAAAGCACAAGGAAGCTGCGTAGCAGTGCCTCATGGGCAGAAAATCTATAGATACCTAATAATGTTGGCCTTGATGAAACATAGGTTTTCCATGTTATTTAAGCTCTTTTTGAAGACCTAGAATTAGTTTGCATGCATAGGTCTTGCACTAATTCCATGCACATAATAATCCAGTGCAGATACAATACTGTCATCTCTGCTGGGAATCTTTGTGTATGCAGGTGTCTAGCCCACAAAAAATTCACACCCATGGTCTCCTCCTCCCAAAGAGTGAGATAGAAAGTGAAAGAAACTATAACCTAAGGATGCTTATCTTTTTTTAGTGACAGCAGGAGCTAAACCCAGGTTTTGGATTGCCCATGTCTGTGGAACGGGTCCAGATTTTCAGACACTTCCTTAGCAGCATTAGCCTATTGTCTTCATGCTTCTCAGGCACTTTTCCTTGTGTCTCACCTGTCTAAGGCTTTTCCACACAAATGGCAGGTATCTGTGGTTGTGTACATCCATTTAAACTAAGTCAGTCCCTAATTACATAAGGATCAACCATGTATTTCTTTGCAATGTTACACTGACTAGTGGTAATTTACCTGTCTGGGTGGAACAGAGCAATTCCACCCAGTTCAGCGTCTCTCACTAGTCCAGTCTACATGAGCTAAGAACAGTGATGCCAGCGTAGAGCTTTTTCTTTAGCACCTGGAGTTGCAGAAAACTAAGAACTGGGTATCTTAGAGCAAGCCACAGACTGCCAGGTACTCTGGAAAAAAAACCCACTACTTTTCTTTGTTTCTGTCAATATGCCAGAGCAGGAAATGTACCAGTTAATTATCCTTAATTTGCAAACATGGCCTCAATCATCCATTTAAGAAAAGAGACAAGGCATTGCACAAGGGCTGGAACTTCATGAAACCTACACCTTCACTTTTCTAAGTTAATTTCCCTAGCTTGTCTTCATCTTTCTGTTTACTTTAATTTACAACATTTACTTTAACAAAAGCAATTATCTAGGTGTAACAGAACAAGATGTTAAGAAAGAACATATTCAAAACCCTCTGGTAAGCATCAAAACACTTCTAAAAAAAATATGTAAAGTGATGTAACATGAAGCAGTCATAAACCCCCCAACCCCAAAAGTCTCTTTTTCTTGAAAGTCTTAGAGGTTACATTTTTTTTCTTAGCATGCATTGATTGAATTGTTTTACTCTCAACTTGCTTCTGAATGCCTCCTGTTCCTGTGCTGTAATGCTTGAATATTACACACTAAGAATATGAGCAGAAGTTTAATTTTTCTACACCATGTTCAATAATTGTTAAGCAAATGCAGCTGTCAGGGATGAACACTGTGAAATCTAGTACATTGCCCAGATATTTTCTTTTTGTGTGTTAGAATTTCCCAGTAAGCCTAGTGAAGGGGACTGAGATTCTGGTTTGTATTTCACAAAGTTGTGGAAAGGTACCTTTGAGACAGATTCCTTACTTACATAAATATTCTCCACCTTGTGCTCATTTCTCCTTCACCCACCTCATTGGAATATAAAACATACTTCTTTCAAATCAACAAAAGACATTTGGCAGTCCTCAGCTGCAATGTCATTGTCAAAGTTAATCCGTTTTTATAAACTACCCTTCTAAGAATAACTGTCTGATTGCTTGAAGGGATTGAGGTTAAAAGCAGTTAAAAAAAAATCAAATCATTTCCAGTGCGAGCAAAGATGAAGGGCTCGCTAGTGCTTCAGGAATTATAAGTCTCCCAAGTTGTAAAAGATATCCTCACAAGAAGAGCAAAAAGTCCACATTTCTGGTTGTGCAGTCTTTGGGAATAACAACCTGGATCAATCTGTATCATCCTGACTTCCTACAGGTACCCCTGGTTTAACATGACTGCCAGTCAAATGCAGGGGAGAACCTCCCTTTATTGTAGGCTTTCTGAAATAATGCCTGAAGGAGAAAATTCTTGGCTTGGCAGGTCCATTTTTTATTCAATATAATCTATTCCAGTACTGTGGGTCAAAAACTCAAATAGCCAAGTGCAATATCACTAACTCTGATGAAGTTTTAACATGCCTAGTCTGAAACTGCTGACTGTTTTAGCCCTTACAAATCAAATCTCCTGAGTCAATACACTTCTAAGAATGTTAGATAAAATTAGGTATTTAAGCTACTAATCATTTATTTGTTTCCTTTTCTTTCAGCAGATTAAGTTTTTAAGAAATTGGTTTTTAAATTATAATCCAGGATAATCATGCTTTTCCAAATATGGAGCAATACAATTTCCTGCAATAGAATTAATTCATATATATGTTAGTATCAAGAGCCAGGATTTCAGCATCTCAAGTCACTCCCAGCTACTGTAACACCAGTAGAAACACTGCTATGCATCTACTTCAGTTCACCTTCAGCAAATGAAATACGGCACTTACTTTTCGTTGCTTTGCTGGATCCAGTTTTACCAACCAATAGAATGATACTTTTGGTTTGTGATACTTCCAATTATCCATAATCTGTAATCATTGTAAAATACAAGATAAAAAATACAGAAAAACCAACCAAAAGCTGGTATTTCATCCATGAGCATTCCTAACGCTTAAAAATGTCAGCATCTAAAAGACCACATGTGAAGAAGTTTTCTCTAAAGCCAATTGAAAAATATTTGCAAATCTATGTGGGGGAAGGTTTGCAAAGACATGTGCAATGTTTGAGTTTAATCCTGCCCTCTCTTCTACCCAATTCAGACAACCACATGCTACAAAGCAGTTGGAAACTTGTCTTGACTGGCTTGGCCCAGATTCCTTGAACACAGCAGTGAGTTCAGTGATGCACAACTGCTCACCTGTTTAAATAGTGAGGGGGTTGTTGTGTAAGGGACACTGGGTGTTAGCTGGAAAACATCTTTTCTATAAACTGTTATAGATCAACTGCAGTGCTCTCCTTTTACAATGTCTAAGCACTACCAAAAAAGCTCAAGCTGCAAACATACACTTTTATTTTCATTTTGTTGTTTTTAATTTCTGTTCCATTCCAGACCTCCAACAAGTTCTGCCTCACAGACAACCGATAAACCATTACCTGTTTCCTTCCATGATGAGATGTTATTTCCCATCAGGAATGGTTAAGACCAGAGGAATTTATAAAGGAATTTTGCCATAGGAAAGTGCGTTTTCTAAGCATGCGAAGGGTGTGTGAGGAAGCACCACTGGATAGAGCACACACTCCCATCGGTACAGGAATGCACACACACTCCCTCCTGAGTCCAAAGGAAAACTTAATGCAGCATTTTAGTTCTGCTTCGAAGATAAGAAACCCAGTCTACTGGTTATGAATGTTATCTTCCAGCATCACACAAATCAACCATCATTACAGGAGAATTCCTTTCCACTCTGATGTAGTTTGTTGATGTTTTCAACATTTTGAAAGCTCTCAGAGCAAAGGAGTCTTCGGGCCAGATAACGAATCAGATGAATGAGTCACCATGGGCTGTGCTTAATACATCAGGACACAGGTGCTAATTTAAATTACTAGATCCTTTCATATTTCTTCTAAACTGAGAGAAGAACTTCTATCTTGATTTTTTTTCATTTCCAACCTGGTGTTAGCTTCTTTGCGCTAAATATTTAAAAGGGATTGAGATAGCATGTAATTTCTGCTTATAGATCTTAATATTGGGGTTCAATTGACCTTTAGTTGGGCATTGTTTCACATGTCTTTGATAAACTACGAGGCTCAGGACCATGTTGGATGTGAGAAAGACTAAGCTGCTAGACTGGAAGAGCCAAAAGGTGTGTGACTGGTGTTCTTCATGACCAGCAAACTTGCAGTCTGCCTTGCACATACCAGTCTGAGTTCTCTGCTCTGCATATCTGACAGCAAGTCAAACAAGTCAGGATCTGTTTTAACAATATCAGATGAAATATTAATTGTGACATTCTTCTTGGCTTACTTAAAAGTCTTAACTTTCTCCACAATGAAAAACTGAATTTTTCTAACCTTCCTGATTGTTTCTCATATATTTTATGGGGACATAGGAATGCTTTCAGTGGTGCTCTTTTAAAGTCACAAAGTATGCAAAGCTCCAAACTTCCAAAATCTTCTAAATTATCTTAAGTTTTGGAAGTTTTAAGGCCAAAGGAGCTCATGAATTGTGGACTCAGCTTTTTACTTTCCTTCATTTCAGTGGTTTAAACAGTGTCTAGCCTGTTCTTTTTTCTTATTTATAGATACTTACATCTTCTATAATTAATTCAGATTCTTCATCTGATTTTCCTGGGAACTTGATTCTCATGTCACTGATTAAGAGAAGAGTCTCTTTTGTCAAAGCAGCCTCTTGCTCTCTTGTTTTCTGTTGTAGCAAAGACTCACTCTAAAAACCAATACGAAGCAGAGGGAAAATTTCAAGAGTATCATTATAGAGATGTTTGCTTGATCAAAAAAATTATAAATAGGGTGATAAAAAATATACTCTTTAAATTTATAGACATATTATCTAACTAATATACACACGTGTCTCCTACATTAATCACTATTACTTAGAGTTGTCAAGAAATTCAAGAAAAACAGTTCCAATGTAAGTTTGTTTGAAAAAAACCCCACAAATACATATTCAATATTTATGGTGCACACAATTTAAAATATAAATTTGAAATTTACATAACAGACTTTGAATTTAAATTCAACATAAAAAAAAATGTTATTAGTCACAAAAATCATCCTTTCAGTTCTTGACTTCAGCAATTGAACAGAAACTGGCCATATCATTAAGCCAAGATTTCAGGAAGCATTAAAAAGTAAGGACACTTTGCTCCAGTCTTGGTCAGTAATTTCATCTGACAGATGAAATTCTAAATTTTTAGGCATTTCTAAATCTCTATATCTTGTAAAAACTACAATACTTAAGCATATTTTTGCTTAAGCAACGAATACATATTTCCAAGTACAAAAAAATACCCTGCCATTTGATACATATTATTATGGCTGAAATAGATAGTAAATAGTTCCAAATCCACTTCTGTTTATAACTGCTATAATAACATGTCTGTAATTTCCAACTGTAAATGGCTTCTTCTGAGCTTTGTTTCCATATCTTTAGAACGTTTGGATCTCAGCAGCCTCCAAAAATGGCAATACACTGCTCTTTTTTTGCCCAAAAGATAGATAAACTAAAACTTTATCATGCACAAATGATTTCTTTTTAGGAAGTCACAGTTTATCAATTTTAATTTTATTCTAGCAGTAATATATATTATATTATTCTTAGTTGCAAAAATAATTATGAACAGAGTTCCATTCAGAATACAGTGCTAAATTACGAGTAGTTCTTATCCATTCTGTAAGTAATTTTATTAACATTATTTTTAGGAAGTATGACCTAAGCTCTATCACCCAACGTAATTGTTCTGCATATCAAGATCATTTCTGTGGTGGAGCTTTCTCAATGAAAAAGAGAGTATGGTTTCTTACTAATGTTAATTTAAGCGAGTAGCTCATTTTTAATGTCAGCTGGTAAGAGACTGCTCTTAATCTTTCAGTAATTTATATTTGATATAAAGTTAATGTGAATAGAAAAATCTATATTAGCCCTGTCTCATTAAACTCTCAGAGTACATCATGATGATAAAAGGGTACTTTTTAAACTTGAGATAGCTAATGCGATAAAAAATACCTTTAACACGTTGTTGTGAAGACACAATCTTAATGTCTTTCCAGTTCTATTAACTGACTTTAAAGATGGAAAACTGTGTTAAGGAGTATTTCACAAGATGTCAGCACACAATTTTAAAAGGATCCTTTTTCATCATTAAGACAAAGCCTCACAGGCAAAACAGACAATGAGTGCTCTACTGGATAAAAATGATGATTAAAGATAGTAAATACTATAAAGCAAGTTAATTAGCATTACAAAAGGATTTCTCACAATCAAAGCTCACCACAATACAGAAAGGCTGCAAATATGGGTTAAAAGTGCCAATTTGTTTTGCCCCATCTCCAGATGAATTTTGTGGGTGATGAAACACATAGGTCAGGCATCAAAAGCACGACTGGAAACGCGGTGGCACCAGCATGCAGTGTGAGGCTGGGGCTGATCCCACAAACACTGCCTAGGGGGAAGTGAACATGGGGTCCACCATGCAAACGCGAAAGAAGAAACGCCTGGGCTGTGAAGGAGATGCCAAAGAGGATGACAGTCAGGTAACAAATGAAAAAATATATATGGTTCAAAAAACATTGTGAAATTGTAACTAACCACACAAATTCTAAACACCCAGAAGTGTTTAATCTGATTATTAAGTATTTAGTCTAGTTGCTTATCTGTCTCAAGGAGAGGCTTCAAAATGAAAGAAGCTTTTATCTTCCCTTTTAAAGAAAGAAAATGACTTCCAGTTATTGCAGTGGCAAATCCTGAAGACAACAAGCACTACATAAATTTTCAATTGTTCACTTTGGAAGTAGAGGTCTACTGCAGTGTATAGCATATGTAAAACAGGTACAGGTTGAAAATTGTTTACACCTTCTACAATGGACAGCCATACAAAGTCTTACTAATGTTTTGTTATGGTTCAATATATTTACCCTGGGACTATACACGTTTTTTGTTACTGTAGAGATTTTGAAGGTAGGAGCATCCTTATTTCAGAACCAGAAGCCCCCAAACAAATCACAGAAAATTTTTGAGAGAGTTAATGACCCTTCCTGTCTTCAAAAAACTATTTAGTAAGAGGGTTGCCCATTCCCAAAAGCTCTTCAGGCTTCCATTCTCACAAAATGTAACATCTCTGTTGCTGCACCAGGAACACTGAAACATCACAGTTGGCACTCACCCTGAGTCATATTCAGGTCTGGAGATCTTATATTCCCAACCTCAACTAGAGTACCTCAGGCTTTCTGACATGGTGAAAATGAGTAATATGTTTCTTGAGTTCAGGAGAAATGGAACACATTTTGAATGCAACTGCTGGGTTAACTCACCCCTGAAGAGTTCATGGTTCCCAAGGTGGCTGTCTGAGAGACTCTGGCCGAAGATGGGCTACGGTTTAAGGAATGAGACCTGTTGACCGAGGAGGTGCGCTGCATTTGCAGAGAGGCTTTGGCTGAGTAGGGCCGATGCTCAGCTGCCTGTGACTGCACAGTGAGTACTGATATGGAGCGAGGGCAGCTCACAGAACGCCTCATTGCACCTGTGGATGATGTGGGGGACGAATACGATGGAGATTTTACATTTTTATTGGAAGGTTTCCAGTTCATTCTCCCTGCAGACAAATTAAATGAGTGATGTAATTACTTATTCTCTTAACGCCCATTTTTCAGTATTTGTAACTAATAACGTATACGATCAACACGTGAACATACGTCGTGCTACACTGTATGATGAATAACTAGAAATGTAGCAGTCAGTCACATCAGATCCCCTAATAAGACATAATTTCCACACTCTATAAGAACATATATTTCTTCCCCATATTCAGCTTTAATCAAGTAGACTCCAGTCCTCTATAAAATCCATAAGATTTATTAGAAAGGGCATGTGCTCAGTAGGTCAAAAAGTATGTGACTACGGTGTGGGGATTCCTGACCGTAAGAATATGGAAACAGGAGAGAAAATCTGCTCGATGCATCCCATATTTGCAGATCTGGTATCCCTCGTCTGCTCCTGTATAGCTGTAGTATTTTAACTCAGTCTTCTGCTAAACAAATGCTATGAAAAATAAAATTTTAGAAGCAGTACTACACATGTGCAATTACATTATGAAATTCTTTGAGACAATATACTACTAAAACAAAAAAACAACATGCTACATCTATTAATTTAGAAAATACTTTAAAGGAAATTAAACAAGCAAAGCAGTGTTTACTCCTAAGATACAAATGTTGATACATTCTAAAATACTGAAGAATTTCATATAATTCATCATCAAAGCCAGACTTACTTGGAAAAGTGATTTAACTTACCTGATCGTTCTGAAGTTTTATATTTATTTTCTTCAAGATCATATGAAACTTTTTTCTCTTTTTTTTCATTGTGATCTTCCTTTTCAGTTTCCTCTCCTGATTCTGACACGCAGCTACCGCTGTCACAGCTGCAGTCACTGCCGTGGTTCTTGGTTTTCCTTAAGGAATGTGCACTTTCTGGCATTGAACACAGGGGCTAAAGAAAAAGGGGGGGGGGGAAAAGTACCCGATTCAGGCAGGTTCGGCCAGGATTTGCACAGCTATAAACCCTCCCAAGGTAGATTGAAGTTTGTCCTATATTTTAGAATAAATCCTTAAATATTTTATTAAATTCACTCCACGGTAATCCTAATCTTTCTCCCATGAAGAACAGCATAATGTAGTAATGGGGGACAGGGGGGATTATTTCATTTCAAGTATGACTTGCACTACCAGACACAGTAAATTACAGTTCAAAATCGTAAATCAAGTGATACAGAATATTATTTACAATCAGTTTAGGTCCCTCACTGATATTTGCAACAACTGAAGTTGGAGTTCAGCAATGATCAACATGAAGTAAAAAAACATGCCAAGGAACTTTGGCTGCTATACTTCTGAAAAAGAAAGTGATTAATCCACATCCTACAGAGAGCAGAAACTGGAAGAATATAGAAAGCTGTGCTGGGTGTTTTGGTGTCCCAGATGCACACGGGTTTCAGTGTCATCAGCTAATGAATCCTGAGCTACTTCCAAGGATACTGCAAGACAAAAATCAAAAAGTAGGAGACAGAGAAACCAATGCAAGAACAGAAACTACAAAGAAAAATTTCCTTCTTCCATCTGCCATCGGTTAGACATGAAAAATGCAGTATCCTCTATTACCTCTACTATCCTAAGCAGATTTAACTGGTCACCTTTTCCTACACATTTTCTTTCCACTAACTCTCAGGCTATGGGAAGCTGTGCTGATGGCAACATCTTCCTAGTCATCTAATGGATTGCAATTAAAGCTCAGATTTAAAAAAAAAATAATTTCATAATTTCTGAATATACTTTGAGTCAGAGTGAAATAGAAGAACTCTCAGGAAGAATTTAATTTTTCCTAATGTATTAGCATAATGTAATGCACCCTAGATTTATTAGGAAAGCCCCCAAACATACTGTTGCTGCAAGATACATTTTGTAACTAAACATATGCTTCCTAAACTTCCATTCTAGACAAAGCAGGGAAGAGATTTCTACCTAAAAATAGCAGCATGAATATGCAATCCCAAGCTGTTAGACAAGATAAAGAGAAGTTAAGGAAGAATATTCCATTGAGGAGAGCCCTGACAATTGCTGTTACACAAAGAATATGTTGCTATGTATTTATCTACCTGCCAAAAGGACAAAGTGTGCCTTATTGCTTTCTTAAAAACAGCTGTCCTAATCATGAAATACTGTGTATGACAGAAATACATTGATCAGACCTTCCTGATGAGTTATGTAAGGTATAATAAACATTTTCAATCAAAACTCACGGGGGCTTTAAGGTAGATCTCTTTCTACTTATCATGTACATGTTCCTCACACATTCTACACTAAACACTAAGAACATCCTGACCAGGACTTCACAAAATTAATACAGAAGAACAAAAAGAAAAGTCAAAGAATTACAAAAAGCAATAAGGACAAATGATAGCTAGATCTGTGTTTAAACTGACCTCCTAAAGTAAGAGAGAATTTGATTGCTTAGCAAGTTTAATCATCTTGATTTTTCCCTTATGCTAACCTGATTTTTCTGTGATTAAACTCATCTGATCTTATAGCAAAGAAATTAAAAATAAGAGTAATTGCTCATTTGCTCTCTAATAGCTGTTCTTTTACTTCCTTAGCCCTTCATCCCACACACAGGCACAGTGTGATACACGGGGAACCCTGGCAGTGTGCAGGTGTAAGGAGACCTCTAGAGGCTACAACTAAGCTGGACATTTCCAGAATGTATTTCTCAATCTACACAAAACTCAGTAACATTTTCATTGCAGGGAAAAAATGCCTTCATTCTGAGAAATTCTTGATTGTTTTCCTACACGGAGTTCCTAATCATGTTCAAATAAAAATAAGGCTGGAATTCCTGGCAGTTATGGAACAGTTGTTTATACACACACCCCTTGCACCCTTCATATATAGATAGGAATGTGCAAATGTAGATATTTATAAACGTTTCAATGTATGGAGGAGGATGAGGAGGAAAACAAGTCTCCCCTAACTACTCCAGCTGTTCTGTACAGAGTTTTCTGCCTCCTGACTGTTCTTTTTTCTGAGGAAGAGAGTGCACAAAAGGCAGTGCATCTGACCTCCTAACACTAGCTTCTGTCAGCAGGCCAGCTACTGAATTTTAAGGGGGGACAGACTTTATGACCTTCTAAAAGAACTTTTCATGTTGGATAACATGACACGAAAAGTACCTTTCCCATGGTTGGTTTAGGGTTTTTTATGTTAGAACTTGCATATGTTACTTTCTTAATATGCAAATAGTTCTTTATTTGTAGGATTTTATGGTTACAAATAGAGTTTTACAGCTGGATTATTCTCCTGCCTGACAGACTGACAGGCAATAGTAGATTCTACCGCCTGTCCCACTCTCCAGATTTCTATATAATAAATATTTAGAGCCTACATATCTCAAAGCATCCCCTTTACAAAAAGGTGGCCAATGAAATGCATATCATTGGCCATGTGGACAGAGGTGCCACTCTTTCAGTAAAGGACCCAAGGCCCATCCAGAATGGGCATCTGTATTTCAAAGGGAGGGGACACTGTACAACCAGGGAGAAGTGTGACAGGACCACAAAAACGATGCAGGAATAGGAATCCTGTATAGCATGAAGTGTGCACACTGCAAGGAAAAGAAACAATCTCCCTGGAATACCTAGTTTCATTGCTTTCCCTTTTGATTCTATTGATTTTATCACAAAGAAAAAAAAATGGAAATTTTGGTCATCAGCAATGTTTGATGTTTTCTTTCTCCTGTAAGTGCAAACAATATTGTACTGGTAGAGCAGCTTGTAAGCTACACAGTCCATTTGCTTGCTATAAAGGAAGACTGTGGCATATATTCTGACTCATAATTAATCAAAATTCATCCTAAAACTAATTGAGAGAGGTTTCTCAACTTGGGCTTAGTACCCTTTTAAACGTTTACAGCCTCCAGCTTGGGAACTGCTTGTGTGCAAGCAGCGTAGAGGCAGAACAGATCCAGTCTGTGTGCACACAAACAGGCAGATGCTCCCTAGGGGCTGCTGGGAAAAGACAGGATCCTGGAAAAAGGAAAAAACGTGACTGAGACGTTAAACTCGAATTAAGTGACCCGCTGTTAAAGAACTGAAAACAAAACTTCCAGGAAAAGAATCCCTCAAGACTGGGGATTGACTGTGTTGCTTGGGTGGACTGGATTTTTTTTCTTCCTTAAATGAATCCATTGCTGTTAAAGCACTAGCTCACAAAATCCCCATATTTGTAATGAGGTCCCTGCAAATCTGTCTTAATACCAGATTGGGTATGTAGATCCTCTTTCCAGTATGCATGCCTGTAATAAGATGTAGCCCTTTGGATTCTTGGACATATCTAAAGTACCTCTTCAAGCTCAGAACAATTGTCAGCACTCATTTTGTACTTAAATTCACAGATTTGTGCACCAAGTCATCAGAAACACAAAATGCTGTAAAAAAATTTACATGCATCAATAAACAAATCCATCAGGAACATAGATGCAGGCTCTTCTAAGCAGACTTGACCTAAAATATTTGCAGGATATAAAAAAACATACTTATTTTAGCCAAGCTCCAACTATTTATCTTTACTGGCTTACAGAGATATGCAGTTTATTTAAGGCAAAGACTCACATGAACTATGCACATAATCAGAAAGCATTAAGCTAAAAATAATATACATTCACATTAAAAGCAAATTTTGGATACAAAACAGGTTCCAAGATACACTGTACAACTATTTTAGCAAGTGAGGAAGCCACAGACATATTAAAATTATAATTAATTCTTCAACCTTTCATAGTGCCTTTTATCCCATGATCTCAAAATTCCTAATTTTGACACTAATCAATTAAAGATGAAAGCATTCTTCAGAGATAGGCTATTGATATAAAAATCCTTTCACACACTGAAATCAAGAAATCTCTTGTACAACAGTAGTTGCCAAGCATGGCAGTTCCTCAAAACAGTTTAGAGAGGGAAAGAAGGATCTCACACTTAAAATTTTAATGGGGTTTAGCTGGACAAATGGTAGTGATGCTGCTCTCCATACTTAAAGAAAAAAGTTAGGGGCAGCCTGAAGAAGAAAACTTCCCCCAGGATCAGCTAACTAAATTCTCCACTTAAAATTCCCACTCTGTCTGTCTACAGAGTGAAACAAAAAATTGGTATCTAGAAGTCAAATACCTTAGGTCCTCGCTGCCTGGTGCATTTTCCCATTAGCTTTTCATCATCTATTTCACACTGCTCCAGAAGATCCAAAATGTCCTCCTCCTAGAAATGGGAATTTCATTAAAACTGATTCAAAGCAGGATATATTATGTCCTTCCAAAATTCAAGCAGAAAGTGGTAGGAATTTGAAATTACTCTGATTACTAATTCCTGAAATAAGAGTATGAATTCCTCCACAGGAGGAAATAAAAGCATTTCTTCTCATGCATACATCTCTCCTTGCAAGCAAAATGAAATTCAAAGTTAAAATCAAGTCTTAACATTTATTAAAAATAAAAGTCTGAAGAAAGGGTTGAACAAAGATTCCTGTAAAACTGCTGGATGATGCCAGCTACAAAGATATAAAATAATTTCTCAGATTTTAAATTAAATCACATTAACTGGTTATTAATACAGTCATTTTCTTACTGTCTCTGACTAAATAAGTAGGCACACAGGCAGAGTTTTTGGATGCCTTTAACTAGTGGAGCTGGTTTTAGGATATCTCTTGTTCCAGTCCGTATAGGTGGATGAATAGGCCGGGAATGTTACTGGAGGGAAGAAGGAGGCAATTCCCAGCTCAAAAGCAGTTTCTGCCAACCTCTGGTCTGGCCAGGGGTAAGGCTGAGGATCAGGGATATGGTAAAGTAGCTTAAAGCCATCTAGCCTGTCTGCACCCTGGGTTCACTGCAGTTCATCCAGATTGAAGGATCTGGCCCACAAGCTGCACAAAGAATAATAATAAAATCATGGAAATGTTATCAAATACTATTTATAACTAAACCACAAGGTCGTGAATTCAAAGATAAGTAACTTCTAAAGCCAATACTTGAAGTGCTTCTGTACCTTCATTCTTTTTAAAGGATTATTCATTTCCCGCTGAAGCGAAGCTGCTCTTCCAGCAAGAAACGTCTGGAAAGCAGTGGCCAACAAACTGTCATACTTTTCAAGCAGTGTCTTATCATCAGGAGGGTAAATTCGCCTAACACAGGGAAAAAAGGAGAGGAGTTTTAAGATAGAACCTGAGCTATTTATCAGACTAAGAACAAAAGTAATGTCACCAATACAGTCTCTTCTATAATGCATGTGCGTCCCATCTATAATAATTATATCATACCAGAAAACACATACTCTGAACACTGCTCTCTAAATCTAATTTTAACTCAGTCAACACATTCATGTTTAAACCAGCAATTATCCAGTCAAAAGAAATACCATGCAGGTCATTCCAGAGGTACACCAAAACCCAGTTTTGCAGTGCTCAGAAATTTCAGTGGGTGTGAATGATGCATGCAGGTGTGAATGATTCATTAAATATTAACAAAATATTGCATGTAAAATTGAGAGCCACCAAATAATTTGTATTAGCAATAAAAGGACACAAACCAGGGAAAATCTGAACAATTGCTTTGATTTCATGAGCAGGATGTAAATTACAGATTCAATATGTACTGAACTTGAATGCTAAATCCTCCAAGCCTCCAAAAAAATAACAGGAAGAAATAGGCACTATAAGAAAGAAAAAAAATTCTGGTACACAGATATATAGAGTGACTGATTTTCCACTAGAGCAGCAATGCCATTATTCTCTAAAATCACAGGTAAGAAGATTATGGCAATATGAGAACCAGGACTCAGTGATTTATTCATGTTCATCATGCAACAGTGGTCTTTGAAGAAAACCACTCCAATCCATCTGTCACGAATGCCTGAAACACAGCCAGAAATTATGAAGATGGAAATTAATTTCTAATGAATTGTAAGGAGTAATCCATATTGCCTGCAGTGTGCAAAGCATAGACACCATTTATACAGTGCCAGTATTATGTGACTTTTATGTCTTTGCGAGTCCTTTCTGAACTTTGCAAAAAGTTCTTTCTCCTTCTTCCTTTACAGACTTTTTCTCCTTGGAAAGGTATCTATCATGAGGATTTGGTTGCAATGAAAAAAAGGATGGTTATGATATCAGTAGACTCAGGGCAGTTCTAGAGCAAAACGAAGATGGTTCCAGTTTGCACGTAAGACCCGGAGGAGCTCTAATTTAGGCTCAGCCAACATGTTTTAATGGTGTGCATTCTACTGCAGAAAAAGTGTCATAGGACAGTACTTTAAAGGAAGGATAATACTTTTAATATAGGTAGAAATAGACTGCAGCTGAAAGCCATTTCAAAGCCATACATGTCCTTTCCAATTCCTCATGAATTCCCAAAATCTTGAAAGCACGGCTCCTACTTCACCTGCCCCAAGACTCCTCCTGGAACCAGTTGTACTTGCAGACAGACATCAGCTAAGCCAGTTGCTGAGCTGATATCCCCAGACTGAATCCAAGCCTGCTGAGGTTGATTGAGGTTTCTTTGGATTTTTGTTTAGAGTGCAGTATTAATCCATGCAGCAATACTAGCACCCAAAATTTCCCTGATTGTATGTCAGTGCCTGACAGAATTTAGTCTTGCTTTGGAAAGGAATATCCCATGGAGAAATACTGCATAACACTCCGATAATATTCCTCTGCATCTCTAGCCAAGATTACTTTCCTTCTCAGGATCTACTGATTCTTCAGCCTTTTCTCTAGCACATGGTGATGAGAAACCACAAAGCTGTTCTGCCCTTTTACAAGTGCACATTCCTCATGAAGAGACACTTCACTTCTTCCAGAGAAAAAAATGTTGTGTTTGTATTGATTGACATTAACCCAAAAGCTAAATAAGGAGAACATGTGGCTCTTTTTCAGTCAAGAACCGAATAAACAACCTAAAACGTGATCATTTAATGCGCTAAATTTTAAAGTTAGCAAAAAATAAAAATATGTTAAAGCACCATGGTGTTTCTCTAAAGGACATGAAAATAACCACTTCATCACTTCATTCCACGTTTAGGGTTTTCTAACATACTAGTTCAGCTCCATCAAGAAAGGATGTAATTAAAACTCGGAAAGTGACAAAGACGTTTTGAAAGCAAAATATTAAGTCATCAAAAATGAAAATTTCACACAAACATCTCTTTGTTTAAATGAGAACTTTACTAGGAGTTACAAGACATCTGCTCAAAAAAAGCAGTGATGAAGAACAGCGGCAAAGGCGTTCTGACTAATTCAGAATAAAATATGTGAACCTCTCACATTCTGGATGAATGTTATAAAGAGTGGGCAAATATTCCCATCTCTTCCTAGCCACACTCTGCTTCCTTTCAACAAATATTCATAGGCCTTGCTTTCACTTCTCATTGAAGCATAAATCAAGAAATAATAGTAAAAACATCATAAAACAAAATTTTTGTTTTCTGGTTAATGCCTATTGTAACTGACAAGATAAAGCTCTTGTTGAACATATTTTACCAAGGAATCTGAAGGTACTTATGTTTAAGTCTAGTAAGGTCCAAAATCATAGTGCAAAAATATGAATATAGTATTTCAAATGTCACTCTATTAAAAATGGTGGATGCATCAATAAATTTTCTGAATTTTTGGCAAGACTGAGATACAAATCAGATTTGATTTCTTTACAGGGGAATAATCATACCCCTATATTACCCTCCCTCATCCCCAGTGAGACAAGGATGATTGTATAACATAACAACAGTCATGTTTCTTGGTACACTCAGTGTGAATAAACAAGTCTTTCAAACAAATGTCTTTCACAAATACTAGGGTGACTGATGTCATATAAATTCCTAAATGCATATAAAAAATTGGAATCAAGAGAAGAACTACCTGGATAAAAACCTACCTGACGTACGTGTATATATTTTCTATAAATGCGTACTCATTTTTAGCAGAAAATTGTCATCTACCACAAATACTTATTCCCATTATTCCTGATGAATGCATTGAATACTTCCTACTAATACAGTCAAAAATATGCACCTGTAGTTCCCCATGTGTCTATTTTCATGCTCCTCTTTGGAAATCTGTTTACGTACTTGTGCAAGTCTTTCCTTCTACAAAGCAAGAAAAATAAGACAATTAAAACAAAGAGGCCATAAACCATGGGCAAGAAACAGCCCTTTTTTCTGCTTCCTACCAGTTCTTCTTTTCTCCTTTCCAGCGTGTGGCGCTGCTTCTCCCAGTCTGAGGAACCTGGCAACAGTTTCCTCATTGACCCTTGGCCATACAGTCTTTTTTGAGCCTCAGCCTTCTGTTGAGCTAAATTTCTCCTTTTGTCACTTGTCCTGAAACACAGACAATATTAAGAGATGTCAGTTCAATGCAGCTAAGATGTACTGTCCTATCAAGTATATATCAGCTGTATTTTCCAATCAGTCATGTGTGGTTTATTACATAAAATTAGAATTGAAATGCTCACTAAGTTGGGAGTTTATTTAGTATTAACTTTCATGGCTACAATATTCTTTAGGGGTACTGTATAAACTCTCTGCTATAATTTCATGTACAAACGTGGTTGCTTCTATTTTCCTGAAGTGTAGCTTTTTTCCAACATATCCCAGCTACAAACTTTTCCTGTAGAGGGGTATGGCTTTTGACTGTATCTGACACTATCACCATGCCCAGGACTGCCACATATCCCAACTTTGAGACCTCTTTGAAAAATACTTTTTTTAAAAAGTACAAAAATTACTATTACTATTAATTTTTTTTGCAAACACATATGCAAGAAGAAAAATTAAATTTGGGTTATTTCTATAGCAAAACTGACAGTAAGGGAAACATTTACATTTTGAAAATATGAAGGTGAAAAAAAGGTCTTCATTTTCTCCCTGTCCAATTCAAGTTTAAAAACAAATAAAATTAAAAAAATCAAAGCAAAGAACCTTTCCAGACTGAAGAAAAGGGGACAAGTTACCGTATGTTGAGAAGTTGTAATGCATTCAGCAGAACACCTTTTTTTACATCATAGTCTATTTTTTGATCCGTTCCAAAGCTTGGGGCACGATTAATCTGAAAAAAATAAGATACAGAATACGCAGGACTGTTCAGGTTCATGGGGAACACACCTGTTGTAACAGGCTTTGGAGAAATGACTCTTTCAAACACAGTAGAGTACCAGAATATATGTGGAGAAGCTCTTTTCCATTTGTATTTTTTAAAAAGCAGAGTACTGATTATCACAGCTACCGGGAGCCAGGAGAGGTACCTTTCAGTCCCCAAGTTATCCAGACACTTACAGTGAACACCGTTCAAGTACTGGCGCTGTGATCCAGGCTGATCTACTTGCGCTTGCTGCAACCAGAACATTCACCACACACAGTGCTGTTAGACACCTTGTAACACATGATGTGCTGTGCTGTCCTGGCCCAGCACAGGAAGAGTTAAACTCTTTCCTAGTTCCCAGTCTGAAAGCAACTTTAAATGCTACTCTAAAAAGTAATGACTATCCAAGGACAAAAGGAGCCTCTAATTCAAGGTCTGCTCAAGCATATTTAAATAACTTTTCAGATACACTTGACAACAACACCTAGAGATCTATGTTATTAAATCAGTACATAGTGTGAAAACTAAAAATAATTAAATATCTCAGTAACAAAAAGTTTATAAGCTAAGTACAAAAAAAGAGATTAAAAATGTTTCCATAAGTATGGAGAAACAAGGAAATGCAACTGGGAATCAGCAAGACTAAATCACACACTTAGCAGCCAGGAGTCTCAACCAGCCACCCTACAACCCTGCAGAAGAACTTCCATTTTCAGAAAGCTTTGAGAATGAATAATGATTTACTCGAGGAATCCTTTCCAGAATGGTATAAAAATTAATATTTGAGCAATGGGTGCTAATGAGAGGCAGGAATCTCACCCTGATCGTGAATGAGCAGTGCTGGTTACAGGAGGGACAGACACAAAAGGGTTTCAGAAGTGAATGCTAACACCTTGTGCCCCATGCAAATCAAAAGTGGGATAGCTTGTATGTCCAAAGCAGAGGGAAGAAGCGGTTAATTAATATGTTGTTTTAACAATCTAACTACATCTTAGAGCCTCTGCAGCTGTGGGACAGAACTGTCCTGGCTGGTTAGCCGCTAGCTGCCCTATTTGAGCTTTGGAATCAGCTTGTTTGCTGCTTTTGCAGACAGGCTGGCAAACTGAGCAGTGAGAACTGATGTTGAAACAAAAAACATGAAAATTTGGCAGAAATGGTGAAAAGATTTATACATATTCTTTTTTGGAAGACTTTCATCCAAATATTTAATCTTTTAATCTCTTTAGACTGACCTGTTCCTCTCCTATCACATCACAAAGGCTGACTTTTTTCAATACTTAGACAGTATAAACATTGATTTACATCCCTTTTTTCTTTTCAAGTGCCAATGAAATGTGATGAGATACATTGGAAATGGCTGTAGTCTAAGTAGTACAAGAAATGCAAATACCATCACTCTCTATATTCAGCTGTTTGGTATCTGCATATAATTTTACTTATGTAAGAGGTTAAATATTCATTGGAATAAAATTGTGGTCATGGCTGAAAAGCTTGAGAAGTCTTGTGCAAAAGCTGTATGTTAAGGCAACTGATTTTCCCTTAAAATATCCTTCAAAAGAAAGTACTGTCCCTTATTGGTCATGTGGTTATCCCTTATTTCCAGACAAGAAATGTGATTGCTGACTAATCTGTAAGACAGTAGTACAGTAATCTTGATATCATACTAGTGATATGCCACAAGAGATACTCGTAACTGGTTACCAAACCACTGTATGTGCATCTGTCAGCTGAGAGACTGTTATCTGGAGTTCAGTGACCCATGAACTGGGACATGCTCAACTAGGCTGTGTTAATGTAACATCAGGAATTTTATCAGGAAGGCACATCTTGAAGGTTGTTGACAAAAACAGGATTGTATGAGGGACCACAGTACAAGCAAATGATGATAGTGAAGGCCCTGAAAATCCAGACTCAGATACACACTGCCCACAGTGGAAGGCCCTGAAAATCCAGACTCAGATACACACTGCCCACAGTGGAAGGCCCTCAAAATCCAGACTCAGATCACACTGCCCACAGTGGAAGGCCCTCAAAATCCAGACTCAGATCACACTGCCCACAGTGGAAGGCCCTCAAAATCCAGACTCAGATCACACTGCCCACAGTGGAAGGCCCTGAAAATCCCGAGACTCAGATACACACTGCCCACAGGGGAATGAGGTTGAACAAGACTGGAGTCCATCCAAGAACCTCAAGTGGATGATTTTCCCTCTTTCCAAGCAAGCTTGGAAATTTTGGTCAAAAAGAGTAAAACTGGATTTTATGCAAACTGAAGGGAGATCTAGATCTAGGTAGATGTTGCTACTCAGAAAGGATGGAGGCTGCTGAGACTGCACAAATGCTTGCCAGAAACATTTGGTGCCACAAGATGGCAATCCAGCATTTCCCAGAGCCCTCGCTTCGGTAGAAGGTTCCGGAAGTTCAGCAGCATCAAGGAGCAGGAGAGCTACAACACATCAGGGCAACATAAATGAAAGTCAACTCAGAAAAGCAGAGTCATTATAATATGCTGCACAATTTATTTCTTGTAATAGTTTATGAAGCTATCTTTATAACAGAAAAGCTACATGAGGCATGGGAACATGAAACTAGATTTATCATCCTAATCCTATTTTGGCAATTTTCCCATAACACTGGGAACATTCACGGCCTTGTGATTAGTACTTGTTACCACTGTCAGAAAGAATGATTCACTCCCCTTAGGGGGTTTTGGCCAGAGGGGAATGGTGGAAAGTGATTAAGAGTGGAAATATGGTGAAGAAGCCAGAACTGTTTTAGAAAAAAAAAATTATCTATATATGTGCACATATATACACATGGAATATTATGCATAGTGTGTTTATATACATTGAATATTTGATCTTTACTACACTACATGGACCATACATACAGTGTGCATACATATAAGTACTCTGTTGTCAGAGTGCTGCAAAAAACATGAACAAGCACAGTAAAAAATAGTGGACAAATATAGAAACTGAGTAGTTGCAAAGTTTGAAATTTCTGTTATTTTAGTTAAATGTCTAGCAAAGTACTTAGACTTTTGTATGAACAAAAAAAATTAGTAACCAGGCATACAACTCCAAGCCCTGAAGTATTCTCCAGCAACTCAAACTACTGGAGCAGCATTTACTCCCTTACAAGCTTTCTCTCTCATAAACCAGAAGTCTGGGATACTATGATTCTCTTCTGAGACCCAGTATCATAAGTGGTGAATCAAGCCCCCCAGAATCTCCATACCTCATGTAAACATGAGAGGACATTGAGGTGTGTCCTTCAGATGGACTTACTACACAGGCTGCCTCACCATCCCTCACAGAAGAGCTCTATCAGCTTTTGCTGCACGGCTGATGAAATGTCACACGGACCAACTTTAATCTGCACTTAAATAACTACATACACTTATATGCAAGCTACAGGCAATCTATAGATGGCAATCTGGAAGTGTAGCACTAAATCAAAGGGACAGCAGGCTTCACTGGACAAAAACAGAAGATGTCAATGTAGTACAGACTAAGTTCATGTCATGTGCTGCTTTTGGCAAGAACATCAAAGCCACCAAATACGCCGCTGTCTGCGTGGCAACAGTGGAGGAATTTTATTGTTCTAATTAAAATTATGATGAACCTCCAAGAGAAATAAGAATGACAACACAGTCGTTGGCAGTATTAATGGCCTAAGAATGAGGTTATAATTCAGTAAATTAATTGTGTACATTTTGCTCATCAGTAGCCAAATCATGTTCATGAATTACTGTCAATAGACAGATTTTTAATACATTTTGCTGTTTTCCTCCAGCAGCATAGCCTCCCAGCCACTTAACAGAATGACATAAAACAATCTGGAAAAGACAAGTGAGCTTTATCTATATGTCATTAATAGTGCAATTAAAGAGACACAACAGACAAACATTTCTGTTTGAAAATGTGTGTGAGCACCACTTGAGCTTAACTGTACCACTAACAAACACATCAGAGGAGAAATGCTTCTTCCAGTCCATTTCTGCCAATTGCTTGCAGTATTTCATGTATACTGAATTAGTTTCCTCTGTTTATGGGGGTGTTTTTAAAAAGCATAGGAGAGAAAAAGAACACATATCCCCAAAAGATAGAAAGTTAGGAGCATACATTCACAAAAGTTGCCAGAGCCATATTACACAGCCATACTTCTGAAGGAAATCTATGTAATCAATGTCTTCTATCTACAGTAACAACTAGATTAACACCACAATTCCATTAAAACATTCAAAAACATCTGATATGCAACAGTTGTCCAGGAAAACAATTACTTTTACTTGAGTATCCAAAAATCACTGCAGGGTAGTGTTTCCATATGGGTGCTGCAGAACAAGCACCATTTATGTACCCAACAACAGTACCTTGTGCAATGCACCGATTTTCCTACATAGATACAGGTTCAGCTGAGGCTTGGTTACCTTTACTCCTAAAAATTGACTTTACATCTGTATAAAGAGGTTTACCTCTAGGAGCCATGGTTTTAGTTTTCTGTCCAGCAGAATATCAAATCCCAGGACCTCAAAGCAGACGCTGTCACTTCCTGGGGCTTGGCCTGGCCTGCACATGCGATAAGCATGAAGAACATGCGGCTCTGCAACGATGAGAGTCTTCACTACCAGTTCCTGCAGGGATTTGTTTCAGAAAAATTCATCAGGACAGAAGACACCGGTATATACTGAATTACTATGTTTCACATTTTACTATTTTAAATTTCATGTATGCATCTACTAAAAAAAAAAAGAAAATATCAAACAAATAGTCTATAATAAATAAACTATCCCCACAGAGGAACAAATACAATTTTATATAGTTCTAGACTCTATTGTTATACTTTCCGTGGTACATATGAACTTTGAGAAATATAATAAGTTAAATAATAAAAGCATATTGGGAACATAGTACAGTATAGCCAATCTTCACCCATTTCATTTTGCAATATAGTTCAGCAAGTATTCTCAGAATCGTACATACAGCTCTAAGCTCTAACAGGCCTGTTCCTCACCTAAAGACACCTGTAATGCAGCCACTTTAGTGGTGTTGCTCAAAGTCCATAGATATATACCATACTGACTACCGTAACGTAAATATTCACAGATAAAATTCACTTTAGAAAAGTCTCCAAGAATTTAAATGGGATGGTTCCTTTGTATCACACTACTTATGTGAATAACTGTTTTAAAGGACTTCTGATCATCAGAAAAATGTTAACATGAAATTTGTAATCAGACTCCGAAGTTTGCCTTTTAAAAAACATAACAATCACTTACAGTATGCCCTTTGTGGCATGAATGAGAATCTGGATTAATAAACTTTCAGAAATCATTCTGTATTGCAGTAAAACAGAAGCAACTAATTTTCTAAGAACATGCAAAATAAATAAGAGTGCATTAGTTTATCTTACTGAAATATCACTCCAGAATTTGGAGACATCAAGATTATTTGTTTCTAGAAACTCAGTAAACCATCTTATGGAGCGTTTGCTTCCTTTGTCTTCTGTTTCATCCCGTTCAAAGTGTTCATTATGTTTATTGACAGAGTAGTTAGTCAGATGCATATACAATTGACTCTAAAAAAAGGGAGAAAGGACATTTAAAAAAACCTTAAATACAACTCCAGAATGGTCAATTCAAAATAATGAAAATTTTAAAAGTACATCAATAATGACAGAGCCAAACAGTTCATATTTATAAATACATTATATGAAGATTTAGTGTTTCCAATTCTTGGAGATTTATACTGAAAGCTGAATGTTCTAACCTTCTTCCAACAAAACCTGGGCTCATATTTAAGCCAGCTGCAGTCCACTGATCTACCACTCAACATCTGGTTAGATAATATAATATATCTGCCATTTTTACAGGTCTGTATGTAAAAAAAACTAGCTAAAAATGTGAAAAGCAATTATGATGACTTACAGAATGACTACATTCCACGACAAGCAAACAATAAAGATGGTATTTTGAAGAGCTACTTTAAAAGTGCTAAAAAACGCTCTGGCATCTGTTTTTCATAGACAATCCCACATTTCAGTTTTCACTGTAGCTTATTTATGAGATATGATCTCATTATAGTGATACTTTAAAATATCTTTTACAGATAAACTCATCTGGTACGTTGATAGCTGCCAAAATTGCTCATTTTTAACTGGCTGGTAGCCATACATCAGAGGGAGGTAAATTTCAAGACATGCATAACATAAATGAGTGAGTACTACAGTTACCTTAAGGAGTAAAATGCCACCAGCATTAGATTCATGTTATCAGTTGAATTAAAAAAAAAAAAAATTTCCTTTCCAAGGCCAATTTATAAATCATGATCTGTAGATTTACATTACCTCCCAGTGCAGATATTAATTTAGTTTTCCACTTACACTACCCTGAGGACTGTCCTCATCACAGTTCTCTGTCATGTTTGATTACATACGTGAGAGTAGTTGATACTCTAAGTTGACCATAAGTTTTCTGTTCCGTTTCCTCTTTGATAGATAACACAAGCCTTCTGCTGTCATTTGTCTTACTACACTTCCTTATGTTCAAAAAAACTTCATGAAATTAACAAAACAATTTAATTGCAAGCTAGTTAAAAATACACTGTAGCACTAGAAGTAATGACTTTGTCCCATGGCTTTCAATTACTTTCAAATATCGAGAATCATACTGAAATCTATTGGTTTTAAGTCATCATAACTGTAATCTTTTCATGAAATTCAAATTATTTCATACAAAAGTAATTATTTTTCAGACTACAAAAAAAATGAAAGTGTTTTGTTAAACACCCGAGCTAATAGTCTGAAGTTATTTGGAACAATGTCACTATGGAACAATGTCATCCAGAGAACAATGTCATTAGGGACAAGCCAGGTTACTTCATACAATAGACAAACCAGAGCATGAGCAGTTGTGAGAACACAGAAACAACTGCCTGTTCCATTTATCCGCTCAGAGCATATTTCAGTGCTGCTAATGCCGAGATTAGCAGCAAAACAAAAATATTAAAAGCAGGCTATTCCAAATATAGTACTGGAACTCTTCCAAATACAGCATTTGTGCTGGGCTACAAATTATACCTGCATTTTTCAAAGGTGCACGAAGACACAGTCACAACTTTAAGTTGCAAGTAGGGAGAAAGGCTCTACATGTGTTGTCTGCTACATAATTACACTGAAGTAGCTCTAAAAGTATATGTTATGGAAAAAGAAATATAGACTGGAGTATGGAGTGAGGTATAAAAAACTCAAATCTACCAGCGCTTCAAATCTACTTCTTTCTTACACATCTGCATTTTAGTCAGTGCCAGAAGAGAAGGGTTACACCCCTGAGCAGGGCAAGATGCTACACAGTGAACAGGGGCATGAAAGTGTCCAATATCTTCAGCATGTCCCTCACCATTTCTTGGTTTTCCCTAAGTTTACAGGCAGCCCTCCTGGATCATCCTAAAGCTGCCAGGTGTGTTCTCCTGTCCCTGCTGAAGCGGTCACTGACAAAGAGCAGCAGATCCCCCCAGTTCAGGGGCTGCAGTGACCCCCTCCCACACTGGGCCCTGGTGCTGCTGCTCCTCTCTTTTCTGCGTTAAGTTCCCAAGACAAGACTGAAACCTTGCAGGACCCTCAGCACAGGCTCTAAACTTCAGGGACATTAAACCGTGATCTAACAGGAGATAAAACTTATTACCACCTCCCACCCCAGCCCAGACTGTCTGGCCCATGAACATAAAAGCAAAGTGACTGTTCTTGAAGTGAATTGATTTACTTTATTTTTTCTGGGTTGAATGTCAATAATTGATATCTTTTGCTTTCTTGTAGAAAACATTTAATTATGTGTGCATGTAGCACACATTCATGCAGTCATATAAAATTTTTATATATAAGCAGTAATATGGCTATGCTTGTGATTTTGAAAAGCATGAGTAAAGACCTTTCATTTGAATTTTTCTTTTCCGTGAAAATGCAGAAGTTCATCCAAATGAGCATCAAATTAAATCTCACACCCCAATTTATTTTACTTTACCTCCTCCAAATGCTGCACAGGTAGAAATCTATATGCATAAGCAATAAACTGGAATGAACTCCAACTTACCAAATTTGAGTCACTGGGGGGGTGATACTTTTCGGTGCCCATTCTCACTAGTCCATCGTGATATAAAAATACTTTTAATGGATCACAGGAGGTTACAAGAATATATACACGTAAATCAAACTTGTAGCCTTCCATAAGAAATGGTTTGTCAAGATATTCCTGAACAATTAAGTGATCCTGAGCTTGTAACTTTTCTCCATTTCTTATTAAAGAGATCCTGGTAAAAACAAAAGTTATTTTAAAAATGTGAAACTTGAACATTACTCTATGAAATACATTTTCATGGTCACTCAGCCAGGTAATCAGGCTAAAGTCTACCTAGAGAAAGAGACTCACATGTCTAGTTTTTAGGGCAGAGAAAAAGTTCCATTCCCTTACACGGCTTTTGGTTTCCTATCCTTTATGGTTCTTCACTGGATGAAAACAGGCAATGAGCCATTTCAAAATAACTTTATGCTTGCTTTGATTTTGTAGTAATGGGTTTGCTCTGCACTTAGAAATTGTTTGGCAGAACGACCAGTCTCCAGCTTCTGTGATTATTCCCCCTTCAGCTCTAAAAATAGACTTCCAGTCTTTGTCACAACTTCTGCACGAGGTACAGGCTGCAAAGAACTTTCAGTGCTAACCTGACATACTGATGATGTTTGCAAAGCAGGACACTGATCTGCCTGACTAAGAATGGCACAGATTAAGCTCGGTATTTCTGTATTTCCAATTTCCCCACATCAGAATAAAAAAAGGTTTATATATGAATTATGAACTCCCAGTGTTTAACTACACAGACTTTTAAATAACTGTAAAAGCTACTTTTTCAGTATACAATTATTAACCTCAAATTCCCAGAACTTTGCTACCTAATCTTATTCTGTATTATTTAAGATATGTTTCAGAGTTTTGGTGCTGAATACTCCTATCACAATGAAGTACCTTCCAGGCATTTCTCTGAACTATGCTGGTGCCTTTCCCTTCATCTTATCTTTGTCCTTATCAAGAGGACTGAAAAATGAGGACATGGAAAACTTCAGGGGTCTTACTTTTATAGTAATTCTGATATATTCTAAATAACTAAGACCTTTACTATACTGTATGGTCCAAATTGATATTAAAAGCAATAAAAGCTATAACTGAAATATCTAGCAACAAGAACTAATAATACAAATGCAATATTTCTCTCACTGGATTTTTACTGTGCAACTCTGTTACAGACAAAACTATTTCAATTCAACTGCAGGTCGCAGTCTCTTCTGGGGTGTCTCTCCTCCAGCGTGGGTGTCACCTCCTTCCAAGAGTGCACCTCCAGCCACATCCCCAGGAGCATCTCCTCTTCTCTCCTACACCTTGCAGCTGCTGCTCTCAAACACGTTTCTGCTTCTCTGACTGGTTGTGAATTGGGAATGCAGTGGGGTATCTGGGCTGGTCTCAGAACTGTGGCACATCCTGACATCCTCCCATAGACACCCCCACAGCCTCCAGCCACAAAAGCCTTCCCCTTTATGCCCAATATTGTCTCACCCCATAAGTCTAAGCACAGTACATAAATTCAAAATAAAATTATCGTGAACTTAATAATTATTTGAGCTTATTAGAGGCTTGTGAAGCCTTTACCCTACCCGTGGACCTTGAAATACAATATTCTTACTAATACACAGCTTCTGTTAATGTTGTTATTAGCACTGGATTTCACTTTTAATGGGTAAGAAGACTGCAGTTGACTCACAACTTACCCATGTCCCATTGCACCATTAGCTGGTTTGACTATGAAAGTTTTCTGTCTCCGTTTCTTCTTCAGTTCTTTCACATAGTTCTGAAACTGCGTGTATTCTGCAGGGAAGATCCACGTCCGAGGAATAAAACTGTACTCCTGAGGCTGACTCTTGATCATTCTGTAAAAAGAAAGTTTAATTGAGTTAAAATCTTCTGACTACTTTGATGTTTCAATCCTCAGGTTTAAAAAGCATTTATAACAATTTGACAAGGGAACTTTTTCAGTGGAATTCTGTAACATGAAATCAAACTTCTGCATTTCTTTAAGCATAGTTTGAGCTCTGTAACATATTCATATGCATGTGCATATGTTATATTCAAACACAGACTATCTTGTGCATTTTTGCTTATTATCAAATGTGCTTATTACGTTACTGGCATCCATCTCATTTCTTGGCATCCATCTCACTCCTGTTACAATTTTTGGCCAGTTACTCAGATGATTTCATGCTATTCCTATTCTTTGAAATATTTTAGAAATATAGATTTTGGGGGGAGGAGGGGCAGAGAGATATTTGGCAAGTATTTTAATTTTCATACTGTTATGTGTTTGGGGAGGTATGAGAATCAACACACACAAAGAAGAGGGTTGGGGATATTTGGAGTTTCTTCAAAGGTGCAAAAATATTAATAACAGACATCAAGATAAGTGTAAAAGAGGAAATAACATTTCCATTTTTCATTTCTACTAGGAGCCTATATAATAATCCTGATGCAGTATAAGATACTTTTTCTTTAAGTGGCTTAAATACTAATGGAAAAAATGGAGCTGTCAGCCACATCTGTAAGGCTGGGACTGTAGCCAAGCCCTACTGGTATAATAGATATGCTGTCACCAAACTGTGTAGCCAGCTCCTCAACAAATACTCTGCAGAATCTACAATAGCTATAGTAGTCCTGCATGAGGTTCAGTGCTTTTGCAGCTTCATCATAACTATTATTTTTAGAAATCCAGTTAAATGAAAACCACTAAATATTCAGGAAAACTTTTAAAAAACATAAGTAGATACTATAATTCCTGATTCATGCATATTGTTAAACTACTCTCCATCTGCTCTAAATTTACAAGTGTTATTACTTTGCCAACTGAGTAGCTTGTCTAAGCAGAAATTATCTTATTTTTAGGCAAAAAGCAATCTCTGTGTTAGTTTAAATCCCTCTCCAGATTATTTATCATGTGCATCCTGTTACATGTTAGAGATTCAACTTACTCGAGGGTTTTGATCCACACACTCCCTCCTCAATGAATATAGCTTCACAGTATTCCAGATATATTAATAGTATTTTGTGACTGCCTTTTCCTTTTGATGCATAATTGGGTAGATTGCAAACACTTAATAATATGAACAGGAATACTTCAGCATTTTTACAAGTTCTGGGGCTCACTAAAACTTTCCACAAAAGAATTCAGCTCTTTTCTTTCCTCACTTGGCCCTATTCAGAAAGGTCTTAGGAACATCATCATTGGAATCAAGGCCTATTCCATTACAATAGCCCTATTTTTCAGTACATCTGCTGTCCACTGCTGTGGGTAACCACTTTTTCACTGTGCTGCTCTATCCTTTAGCCTTCACAGTCCTTACCAGGAGGTCTGAGAATTAAACAGCAAATTATTGTTCCTCTGCGTGCTATTTTAGCTCACAGATGTGGTCAGACTGTGCTCTTGATCTCAGAGCACTTTCTGTTCAGCAGAGTCTAAGGTACTGAACCAAACATAGTTTACTAAAGACATGACTTGTCAGTCCAACAACACAGGTTCCACTGCCCAGGTTTCAAAATCCTCCATCTTTTCAAGTATGAAAGGAAGTTAGTGAGTAGGTAAGGATGAGAATGATTCTTGGCCCATGATCAGTTCATGAATCTTTTAAATATAAACAACAAAGGAGCTGCAAAAAAACACCATCTCATAGATGGATCCATTCATCCTGTGCACTCCCATTTACTGCATTCATTCTCTAAGCACACTTATCCTTCACATAAGGAGCTTTCATCTAAGAGTCCATTCAAAATGGTCTCTTAAGATCTAGTTGGCCCTACAATGGCACTTCTATTATTTTTTTTTTCTTTTCTGTGTTCTGATTATCACCCTTGAAAATGTTGCTCATGCCTGCTTTTGTTCTCCATTACATTCCTCTTTCTATCTGTTCCATTACTGCTTGTTCACTTTCTTTGCTGGGTTGTCTTCTTCCATATTACATATGCTACGTATTACACTGCCCCCTTCCACTCTTCTGCATGTGAAAACCATGTTGTCCTATGATCCAGACCCTGGATATTAGCTGCAAAAGGAATTCCTGAAGTGCCTTTCCTCCTGAATAGTATTTGCCTACAGTCAGGTAGATTTGCTCTTTCACTCCATTCCCAATAACTTGCATAAAATGGAAGGGTGAGGTCAGTATAACATCAAATGTAAAAGAAAAAAAGACTCTACTCCCCACCAATTCTCAAGAAAGTTTCATGAACTGTCAGTGATAGTAATCAGTAGAGTTAGGAATAGAAAAGATGGCATGCAGCAGAAAAGCAAGAGCATAGAATTAGTTTTTCTGCACAATCCTGTTTAAATAAATTTTAAGACAGAACAACGGCTGTAGGGAAAAAACTCCTGCACTCTACACGCAAGAGCCTGCTCAACCATGTATCCCAAATGACTTGTGATTTCACAAGCAGTCTCAAGGCATATAATGTTGATTTTTATAAATTATGAATACTAAGCATTGAGTTGTGAGGCCAGTAGTAAGAAAAAACCAGACTGAATTAAAACCCTGCTACCTGTATGGACACTGAGTGAAGTCACAACACAGATGTTTGACCCAGAGTTATCAGAGCAATTATTCCTGTCCTATCTATATGTGGAATCTCAGTATTGAGTAACTTTAAACTGTGTTTCAAACTCAGAATTCAGTAGCTTGAGAGAGGTATTACTGGACTGGATTTGAAAGAATGTGTACATGATAACAAGAGCCTTTTGTCCATTTTACTACTGTGTACAAAGCTGACCAACTGCTTCCAAGGCCTCTCCAAATAACTGGGTTTGCCTCCATGTGCTATCTGTGTGTTTGCACTTTAAGTCCAGTGCCCCACTTGAGGGCAGTGAAAAGTGCTTGTGAAGCACTGCTGACACATAGGAGCTCTGGTCCACATGTAGGACATGCAGACACCACAGCAATGCACACAATATTTGCATTCTACATGCTATGTATTCTAGTTACAAAACAGAAAAGAGAAGAGAAAGAAATTGAAAGAGAAAGAGGAGATATCACATTAAGTACATTAATATGAAAACAAATTCTGTTCTGGTAACAGTAAATGCAGTATAAGTAATGCTGGAATCCAAAAGATTAATTCTATTAATAATTGCTCTTCAAACTAATTTAGATTAGAATAACCAAAATATTGACACATATTTATCCCAAAAGTTTTCCTTATTTCCAGGCCATCAAATCATTATTTAGTATTGTTTTAGTATTCAAATCATTATTTAGTATAGTTATTGTAGCAGGTCTTGCTCACAGATTCCCAGTGAGGATAACTCCTCAGAAGCCAGTTATTCCACTAGAGCGAGAACTTGTAATTAGACAAATGAGCCTCACTGACTTACTTCTTATATAAACAATAAGATGCTTCACCTTGGGTCATCTGGTCCAACCTCCCTGCTCAAGCAGAGCTATCCTAGAGCACATTGCACAGGACTGCATCCAGACTCACTATCCATCCACAGACTAGTCCTTTTTTCTGTTCTACCACTATAGGATATATACCTGGGTGTATTATGGATTAAGTTTATTGTACAATAATTCAAGGCTCACCTACATTCTTCAATGTGCAGAGAGAGAACTGAACCCACATCATTTTCCACTGAAGTCAATTGGAGAGATACAGTAGCCCACTCCAATACTACAGATCCAGGACCAAAGCAAAAGTTATTAATGAACTTTGGAAATTATTCTTGGTCCTCTCACAGTTTCTTAGCAAAAATGAACAAACTTCATAAGCAAGAGTTCCATATTGTATTGCATTAAATACTACAGCTGAAAAACTTCTTAATATTAAAAGAAATATTACTTAGTCATGTTTCTTGCCAGAAAATCCTTTCTGCATATCTCTCCCATTCCTGGAAAATGGTTGATTCTCTGAGGAAGTAGAAAAAAAAGAAAGCTGGTTGATACTTTCTAGTTTTTCTGGTATACCTAATACAATCATTTAAAATGTTCAACTGCATGCTCAGGTAAAAATAATTAGTATTAAATCTAAATTATTTAAGATAATATCTTACATTATACTACATATTCTTAGCAATACCAAAGATGCTGTAAGTTCTATTCTCCTCCATCAACATAAGTGCCCGTTGATTTCATTTCATACATGAGACTATCATACCCTTATTCACCAAGCCATCTAGGAACAAAGAATGCTATCACAAATTAGTGGTAAAGAAACCAAATTATTTATTCACAGAAACTGTGGAGAGAGCTCTGGTTGTTAACTTACTGCTTAAAAGCTTATGAGATACTTATAAATGACATTTTGCATCTTCTTTCAAACTCTGATATTCACAACACCCCCAACTGGCAGACAAAACATGAAAGAACAGCCCCAAATATTTAAACACCAGATTCCAAGTGGTATGAACAAATAACTCTGGAAAAGAGAATAGGATTTTAGATATGCAGTGGTACAGCCTTATTGAGTTTGCTTGATTGTGTTTTGTGTGGTTTTTTTGCCCTCCATACAAGTGAAACTGAGCATTGATACATTACTGAATATTTCAGAGTGAAGCAGTTTACTGAAACGTGTCAAAAATCTTAACTACCACTTTACCTGATAGTTCTGAAGCTCAGCAATCTTCTCCTGTTGCACAGCACAATCACTCCATATAAGATTAGCTGTTTCATCTTCATCGGGTGCTTTCTTAAATCCCATTTCTTTCACTACTATACGTACTGTGAAGAAATCACATATATAGGGACCATTTGGAAACGGTAAAATGGATTAATTTTCAAATTTTTAAAAAATCAATAAAGATTTTAAGCACTTCCAATATATGACCCTTTGTCTGAGAACAATGTTAGCATGCAAGCTATTTGTCTTGCAATATTTCCATCAGCCTATTGCAAACCGGCCATTGAAATGTTCCAGCACCTTGTACTGAGGCAGAAGTCAGAGCACAACCACTGATGGGAGCTGAAAAAAGCTTCAGTGTATTCCCCAATCATCTGGTAAAAGTCCACTCGTACAGCAGTTAAACTTAATCGTGGATGTGACATAAGTTAATTTTAAACCAGTGATGCCTGTAAGTGTCAGTGGAAATAAGGACAAGAATGCCTCCTCAGTCCAGGTACAGTAGTTCCAAAAGCAAATGCGTGCATTATTTTAATTTGTCAGCTTGATGCAAAGTCTGTTGATTCACTCCATTAGTTAGTAATTTGCTCACATAAATGGCTATTAGGATGAAAACAAAATATGCAGCTCCCTACCAATTTCGTATTTTGTGCCAGAGATATTCGCAGTGATGACTCCATTGTTCTTCTTCTTTTTGACTTTTCTTTTAGTTGTGCCTTGATAGGATAGTGCTGAACTCAAAGTCAGAGGATCAGTTCCATGGTTATCTTTGAAAAATAACGTTGCAACTATTAACATTTTTATATCTCAAATAACATATACAAATGAACTAAAGATAAAAAAACGTACTTCATCGCAATTAAGAGGTACAAGTACACTGAATAATTAATAGGTTATATTAAAAATCCAAGACCAGCATACCTCCCTCATTAGAAAAGGACGGCATTATAACCTAGGATAGTGCAGAAGTAGAGTTCAAATTCTGTTCCAAGTTCTCAGAAAATGGCGAAATGGTCAAAGTCAAATTACTTAAAACTCCAGTCATGCCATTTCCGTCTCTGGTTGTAGCAAAAAATAGTTCTGGAATGGATAGATATCTGTGTTAAAAAAATGTAAGAGACTTTGTTATAGAGAAATCCTGAAAATATAAACAGCAGAAAACTAAATATGGAAACACCTTTAATAACAAGTATAAGGAATTGTTTATTTTAAAAGATTGATCAAGTTATTGTACATACAAAACTTTGTTCATTACAATTCAATTATTTTCTTTCTAGGAAAAATCATTTGCAGTATTAATTTTCAAAATGAAATTCTATTACCTCATCTTCTGATTTTCATTTGGGTATGGGAGATTTTGGACATGCAAATAGATAACACTGAATTCAATCAATACTACTAATTTCTATCTCCACAAAGCTCAACTAATGGGTTAAAAGATTAGGAAAAAAACTTGGGAATAAACCACTTCTAAACACACTGCTACATGACTTTGGACATGCAGCACTCTTATACCAAAGTCTGCAAGGAAACAAACACTGTCTTTGGCAGGTTGCCTCAAAAAAACCTATGAGTTTTCAAAACATATACAATATGTTACTGATTTTTAAATGCTTTCACTTCTTTTCTCCATTTATATGTGTAGCCTAAGTTTCTTCCACTAGCTTTAGATTAGTTTTTATTGCTGCTTTTGGTGGTTGCAGAACGTATTTAAAAGAGATTTATATAGAGCACAAGGAATTTCTTCTGCTATAAATAGCAGAAAATTACAGGAAAGTCAAATTCAGCCATGACTTATGATTGGTCATAAGACTGGATAAGATGAGCATTAACAAAATTACCAAAACATTACTTACAAATCTTCATTTTTAATTTGTGTCTGTCTGTGTGTTTACACACATAACAGAGAGAGAAGAGACACAAGTATGTTCTGGACAAGTCACACCCTTGGTAAGAAAACAGAAAACCAGATATTTAGAGCTGTACGATCTTACTTCCTTTCAATACAGACATTTACCCTTAGTAGCCCATTAATACAAAAGGATAAAAAGAACAGATTATGGTTCTCTTATGACTGCCACAAATGTACCAGGAGCCAAAATCTGCTTTGTAACAAGATGACTGAGTATCCCTCGTGTCCACTTAGCGGACCATGTGTATTTATCCACAAAGTAAGAACAGGAGATGTTTTATACACGGATACAATGTCAGACAGCACAGCAGTAACATCCAGCCATTTTGAAGTTTTAATGTTTTGGATGGCATTATCCAAGAAGGTGGCCTGAAAGTCCTCGGGCCTGCTGGCATACTAAAATTAGACACAGAGACGGGAAAGCAAAGCATTCATCCTCCTTAAAACCACTGTGAAGCAAAAGCAGTGCTGGGCACAGTGACTCACTGGATATTGCATGTTATCTGTTTCTCAAGCTAAGAATACCACCACAGTACAAGACGTGTTTAGTTCCTGTCTGTTTGCTGATTAAGGACTTCCATGCATGTACTCAAATGCCTGGCAGTTGTTTCTTTGCTGTACTGACTAAAAACTTTTAACAAATTTGGAAGAATGCTAAGAGGACTAACATTTCACTGTGAGAAAGATCAGCCCTTTACTAATACAGCATGATTAACAAGCTATGATATGCTAACAAAAACCAAGCAGCTCACAGAGCTTTCATTCAGCTTACAATCACAGAAAACTATCTGCTTAATGTTACTGTAACACACTGTATTGTGAAGGCTCTGAACTGCACTGCATTGTTGAATTACTGCTTTTCATTATATAGAAACTATTCTATTCTTTAAAGAATATTCTCTAGTATATAAATAGAATGTACCAACACTCAGGGTCTGTGACTTTCAACCAGTCAACTTTTTAGCATACATAACATGAACTGAAAGTAAAGATTTATGGTCACCTTTAGAGTATTCTATGGACAATTCAGAGTTCGGCCAAATGGAAAATGAAGCAACGGGACTGTACTCTGTATTAAACCTCACTCTAGGATTTTCACTTTTCACAAGCACTGTCCCATACTAATAAACTGTATTCTGCCTTAAACTTGTGTATAATAATTCAAAATTGTTTTACAACTGCTTCACTTCTCTTCAGTAGCCCATCTCCAAACAACCATTTAACTGAATACCAAAACACCAGCAGTTCTAAATCAGTAGTTTTCAAAAATATTTACATAGGATACAGTCCTTTCCTTTGTTCCTTTCCAAAGGGCAAATACAGGATGGAATGGGACAGTTTCAGCTTTTCTTCCCACCATGTCAAGTGACAGGTGAGAGACACTGCATCTCATCTGGGGGGATACATTACTCAAAGCACTACCTGTGAATTGTACACTAAGCCATGGGAGCAGTAGACTTGTCCCTGTTTACACCTCCGTGCTTTCTATGTCCCCAGCAGCGCAGTAATGAGGAGTTCCAATTCTGAGGCAAGAAAACCTAATACCAGCCTTCTGAGGAAGCTGCAATTTTTCCAGGTAAACTGCAACTGTTCCTCAAACTACCCTTTAGATGAGCAGTTCTCTAACTGGAGGAATGGTCACTTGGAAGACAGAGGAAGACACCTCTGAGAGCAGTAGATGAAGGGCTGCTGCTGAGGAGAGAGAGCTGGAAGGAAAGGCACCCACTCTGACAGAGCACTGGGATACAACACTGCAGGGCAGAGGCAGCACAAGCTCCTACACATCCTTCTCACTATCTTCTTGAATTCTATACAGCAGAAATCACTCCAGAGTCACTTCGTTCTCTGACCCAGGTCCTCCCTAGGCACCTTTTCTTGGCTAACATCTCTTGATTTGTTATTATTGTCAAGCCCTAGTCCTAGGTTAGAGCACAGCTGAAGGAAAAGACTTGGAGCACACACTGCTCTGTGGGGAGCCTCTGCCACCTGATGTAGCAAGGCTTAGAGCAGGACTCACCCACATCATGCACAGTAAGAGCAGCAGCATTGTCAGGTTATGATTACATCAAATTCTGAGTCAGGTCTTACAGTTGTGACAAGTTTTTACTTATAAAATAAGCATAACCCATAACCCGTGTTCAGCTACAGCAATGAAGAGGCATATCTCGCTAGTAGTCTACCTGAAAGACTTGTTTCTAAGAGATTGCTTTTAATAATATAGAAGAGAGCATTCTATTTTCAAACTGGGACTTATGGAGCAAGTTAGCTGTCAGAAATCTCTGAATTCACACTCAGAGAGAAAAGGATTGCAGTTCCTGCTGCATATACCATTTCCCTCTTGAAATCCTGACACACATAAATTGGTGAAGGTTTGTTGCTCAACCACACAGATGCAAGGGTAGCTGAACAAAAATGGTTAATCTAGAAATGGAGAAAGATTTGTGAAAAAGAAATGAATGCATCTTCCTCAGGTTAGCACATTTTTATATAAACAAGCACTTCGACTAAAAGTGCTCTACAGGGAAAAAAAAGATGAGATGTTATCTTTACAGCTGCCCGGCAAGGGTGTGAGAGTGCCAGGAGGAGAGATACATTGCACACAATCCTGTCCAAGGAGACAGGATAAAAAAGAAAAAAAATGAAAAGCAAAAAGCATCTTTTTTCCTCCAGGGACAGGAGAAGCAGGATATTCTTGTTGGGGAGGGAAATGCTGCACACAGACAGAGACCAAAGCAGATGCCTGAGTCCATCTAAGGGAACAGTCTGAGCAAGATGCAAAGGTGCCTCAGTAAAGAGCACAGGACAGTGGGAAGAGTGGTTTCACAGTTAATGGAATGAGCCCTGTTTCCTTGATAACAAGTTGTAACACATTACAGAAAATTAAAAATTAAGAGTATTTTGTGCTGTTACACAAAGTGTATCATAATATGTTAGTGAATTCCCTGAAAAATATTCCTCTGGCCTAGATTACCTACAAGTATTTTTTAACAAATCCCTCTTATTTCCTGTTATTTGCACCAGATTCCTCCCTCCTCTGCCTTTCATGATCCTTCAGTTCACATCTTGATGCAGCGGGGAGCTGAAAAGATTATTTTTCATCTCTAAATAGGAATTGCATGCCATTAGACCCCAGGTTTTTGTTTTGGTTTGATTTTTTTTTTCCCAAAGAATAAGCATCCCAGAAAAAGGTTAATTAAATCAGGTCAAAAAAAAAAAAAAAAAAAGAGAAGGCAGAATAAAATTCAAACTGAAAATAAAGCAGTGCAACTTGAGAATCTATTCCGAAGAAGTCAATGAGATTCTTCAACCTAACTTGGATTATACCAGTAACTATGAAACTACTAATGTGTACCCTAACAAAAAGATACTAGATTGCATATGCACATTTAAAATTGATTTAATCTAATAGATTTAAGCATTAAGAATGGTAGAATCACCTACTACTAAAATACTCTATGTTCCCAAACAGAGACAACACTCTATCATTCAATGTGCTGTTTTCAATGTGAACTTCTTCCTTCCTTCTAAGCTATTGTGACACTACTGGTGCCCAGTTTAAAAGGCTCCATGGACTATGCATGTGCTTAACTTTACATACATGAACTGAAAACACAACTTCAGACCTTAAGCCATGGTACATATGACAAGACCTCTCAAAGAAAATTAACAATTCTCAAGCATCTTCCTATGTACCTAGGTGAAATACTACACAGAATAGATTGCCAGGAGGTCTTTTTTAATTCCCTGCATTCTTTGGGTACAGATAAATAATCACTCATCAACAGTGGAATATTTTAGAATAGATTTTAAAACTAGCAGACTACTTTCCTCTGAGCCCATTAGTGCAGTTTACCCAGTGCTGTCACAAATGTCTGGAAATGCAGAGTGGCTGGAAAGAAATCCACAAAGCTCCTGACATAAGGAGCTTTCATTTATGAAATGGAGACACACTGAAGACACAGTTACAGAACTTGGCAGGTGACCATAGGGTGGGAAAGACAACATCACAGTGCTGTAATCCCCACTCTCCAATTAGCTGGAAAAATAAAATAACAAAAATTTCACAGAAACATGAAAAAGAAAGAAGTGGAAATAGTCTTCAGAGCACTGATCTAGTAAACATCTGAGTTCTGGGTTTTTTCACTCTATTCTAAATAATTACGTTTTTCAGTCCCTTGGATATTAGAATGTGGAAGTTTGGATACACCGTAGCAAGGGGTTTGCTATGTGTTACAATTATGCAAGACTATAATCTACTGTTGATCTGGAATTAAGCTATAAAATGCAGATTCACAATGAGATTAAGAAATTAACAAAAATTATAATAGACAAAAATGCCTTTCTCAGTACCACCCTCTGCAAGGTAGTAACAATTTTCTGTAATGAAACCGCACAATTAAAAGCCTCACACATTTTCATGATTATTTTAATATGTGTCCTGATAAAATGTTTGTTGAAATGTTCCTGCTACAAGAAAACATAGCAACCAGTTTTATTGTTACATGCTCAAAGAACAATTTGGTGGCAAGTTCTCACTCCTATAGAGAAATTCTAAATGCAAAAACCAATCCTCATTTTGAGGCTCGATATGTCAAAAGTTACAAGCTTGTTTTTAAAAGGCTATCTGTCAACTGGCTTAAAATTGCACATAATTAGGGTTTGCTTCAAAATATTCTGAAGTCAAATGAAATCTATTGATATCAACATCCTTCATCCTCCCCATGAAATGAGATGAGATGTATACCGAGCAGTTCTTTCAGATAAAGTGAATGCATGGAGTTCTCAGGTGCTTGATTTGCTAAATGGACAACTACAAGCTACAAAGGAATACAAACAAGCATGATTTACACAACTTTTTTTGAATCACGCAGTTCTGTAAAATAATTCTCTGAACCAGTTTATCCAAAGGGCAAGCATTTCTAAAACTTCCAACTTTTCTCTGAGCTACCAAACAAAACAAGCAAGCCAAGCTACGACAACAGCACTGTATCTCTGAGCCCACGCGCTACAGTTCAGCATGAGTTTAACCTTACAGCAGCCATTCAGGACCCCAGTCAGTAAAGGCCCTAGAATTAGTCTTCTGCAACGCAGGACATATCAAACATGACTCAACAACACCTATGCAGTAATACTGAAAGCATAAACTATCCTGACCCTTCCAGTCTATCTTCAAAGCACAACACAAAACAGAGTCAGAGTCACTGTTGGGAACCTGTGTCTTTGCTGGAGAATGTAAAAGGTGTGTTATCTTTCATGGCTGGAGCCTGCCCAGGAGCTGAGCCTCCAGTGCCAGCTCAGAGGTTCAGGCACACCCAGCAGCACAGAGCCTCGGGAGCTCAGCACTGTTAGTTCATGGGAGATTTTACTGAGGTCCTTTCCTGACTCTGCACATCCCAGCTTTGGCTGGAACTTTTTCATGTTTGGTATCACAAAAGGTCTATGAAATGCCCCGATTCAGAAAACAGGAAACGTATTAGAAGCTGTTAAGATGGTAGAAGTTTCACATCAGAGTTTCACAGGCATTAATCATTTCCTACTCACAATATACAGAGATCAGAATTGAGCACAGAAGCAATTTTTTTCTTTTCAGTGTTGTCTTGAAGTAATATTACTTCTTTTTGCATTCATCCAGTTCCCAAAAGGAAACTTCAAATCATTGGCCAAATTTAAATCAATGTCAAATGTTTCAAAGCTTAAGATTGATTTTCTGTTTAAAAAATGACCTCCAAACTGTCTTTCATAGTAGAGCCCACAGTGTGACTATCTGTTAGCTCATTCTCACCCTTCAAAAGCCTTTTCTAATGTGATAACATATTTCAGACTGTTAGAAAATTGAGTACTATAGAGTTTCATAGTTATGTTGTGAATATTGAAAGAGGGCCATCAAAGAAAGTGAAACCAAATTAGAAGACTACAGTAAATCTTTTACTTGTTCAGTAAAACATAGAAAATATATTAATTGACAAGAGAAAAGAACCTGCATGACTTACAAATCAATAATTCAAAAATAAAGTGCGGGGAAACTTTAAATAAACATTACTTAGCATTCATAATGGCAAGGAAAAATATTGACAAAATAGTCCAAACAAGCAAGCAAAACCATGTTTTTATACAGTAAAACCTGAATTTCAGAAAATACGTATCTCTGTTACTTGCTGCTAAAAAAAATTCAGCTTTCACATTCTACTCTCTGCCAGCAGAAAGCATAGACAATGCATAGGTCTTGTACTCCTGTTCCCCACTTCAGGGGGGATAACACCATAAATCTATCAGCAGAACAGCATTTCACTAACTCTGCAACATAAAGTATTCCTAGCCCCTGATCACAGTAAGTTCCGCTGAACAATGCTGAATGGAAACATATCTCTATTTATGAATCATTATATACAACCATTTAATATATATATTATACACGTTAAACATTTGATCTGTTCTATATAATGGCTGTGTGTATATTTATATCACATTATCTACATCCATCCACCTCCAGTTGGTGTGAGGCAGGCATCTTCAGCCTAGAACCATACGCTGCATGAGAGCACACTGGCCACACCAGCTCTGCAAGCTGTCAGGGTACCTGTAGCCCACGGGAGGGCTGGATCCCTGTCCCCTCAAATGAAGTGTTCCCTTTAAACCAAGCAGCCCAAGCCCCTTGTTTGCTGTGCCCTGAGGACCCCGAGCAGGAAGCCGTGCTGACTGAGGCACCACCGCGCTCTAAGGGCCCGTGCTCCAAGTGGTGAGATAGCCTGGCCACTGATGGAAGGAACAGAGATGATAATGTGCAATGATGGTTACGTGCAACAGAAATATTGAGATGTCATACTGACAGTGTGGGTTTGGTAGGGGAAATGGTGAGCAAGAGAGAGTTAGGAGAGGAATTTGAGTTGTGGCACCTGTGGGAACATCTGTGCTCTGTCATCTCTGTACCATCCATGCTCTTCATTACAGCATGTCAACATACACCAGTAGCTCCCACAGGATGGTTTAAATTCTGTACACCACACACTAGTCACTGCTGGAATTATACTACTCTTTTCTTTATCATTCACTTCTCAAAAGAGTTAGAGGTCTTAGGGATCTACAAGAGAGAACAATTTAATGTTTTACATATACTAAGACAACTCTGCTGTTATAACAGAAAAAGCACTAATCCTTTAATGAAGCTGATATATTTGCAGTGATTTATTATATTATAAATAGACCTTAGGGGAGAGATTTACTAAGGATCTCAGGAAAAAAAAAAAAAGAAAAACATATCTTTAAACAGTTCCCCCTCACACATCAAATTTTCTCTCCCCTGCATCAAGCTGGCAGCATTGGCTTAGTGTGAAAACAGCATCAAGCTCGGGGACACAAGAACACAAATATGGTTAAATTCATTTCTACAGATCTCTGTGTATCACAAGAGCCACACCTTATCCCCACATGGTCTGCCCTGTTTCATCTCATGTTTAATAGGCCTACAGTTCATAGATCCATTTTAGCATCTCTAGACTGCAGTCATCATATAGCCCACAACAATGCTGATGAGGATTACAGCATCCTAATTCACACACAGCAACATAATGTTTTCCTCTTATGTTTAGCATATTTAGCAATATTCCTCTTATAGTTTAGCAAAAAGGGAGACACTCCCACAGCAGCCTGAAATGCGAATTGGCAGACATCAGCCTGCACTTTCAGCACCCAAGGTGCAAATGTTAGACAAAAATTAGGTTTTGAGTAAGTTAAAGAAAAAGTTTCTTGCGCTTACAAGAAACATCTATTCAAAGGCTTCTTGACCATGAAAGTACAAGAAAGGTGCTCTTACACAATCATGAAATTCTTTATCACATTATGCTGACATTTCCAACTATGAATCCATAGTTGCTCAGCTCCACTGGCAACACTCGTGTGCCTGTCTGAGTCTTGGTAGACTATACGTTAATGACTGTGTCATATAATTCTACCCTGAAAAGAATAGGTGACAGTCAGAAATATTCACAGTTGGCCTACAGTATCACTGAGACTACTGTAACCAACACTCAGTGCTAGTAACAGTTTGCAAAGAGCTGATAAATGAAGCAGAAACTCCAGCAGCTACAAAACACTTCACAAAAACATGCTTTCCTCCCCACAGCTTAGTACTTGGGGCTCAGTGGGGTACCACTGATTTGAAAGTATTTTTGCAAATGAAAACAGGAGAACATCAGTAGTTTCAAATTGATGTGAGTCCTCAGAAGCTTCTCTAACTAGATTGACCCCATTTATCGAAATTCCTTAAAAGGCTGGATTGGCTCCAAACCCTCTGTGTCACACTGTTTTTGTCCATTGTAGGGGATGTAAATAGTCACTGTCCTTATCAGTAAAGAGATGAGACTCCAGTATTCTGCTATAGGAATATTTTTGTATATACTGTTCACCTCTAGACAAACACAGCATGTGGCCACAAAGCCTAGAAAAATAATGTCTTAAATATTGACCCTAAAATGAATACACTGAATACCCAAAAGAAGAGACAAAACTGAAATGCATCAGACTTTACAAATACTATCTTTCATTTTTACTTAAAAGAACAAAGCGTGAGAATAGCCTACCAAAAAGTAATTTTCCAGCATATGTTTGAACTCATAGGATCACGATAATGTACCTTTTGAATGGTAACTACAGCATTACTGATGTAACCCCATAGTATTCAACAGTTTATTTACTGAGTAATCATACACTGCCTCTGAGCTGCAGAGTCCATACTGACCACGGCACAGTAACTTTTAATGTAGTTTAAAATAACTCCAAAATCCGAGGAGATAACTGCCCTAAGCATGACTATTTGCCTCCATCGCTTTAATCACAGCAGAAGCAGAATTCCAAGTTTGGAACAACATCACAGTTAGTCCTGTCCTCATCCATCTTGACCAACTCCCAAAAACCAACACTTAAAAGCAATTGGCTCTGGCATGTGTGTATTGCTTTTTTTCTTTTCTTTTCTTTTAAATTAAAAAAAAAAAAAAAGCACTTTGTGTTGCTTAAGAGCTACACTTGAGAAATGTTCTGAAATAAAAGTCCTCAGTCAGAAGCTAGAGCAATGGTATATTAAATTCATTTAGCAGGGCTCCATTTTATTTTTCATTGCTTTAATCTTGCATTTCTCAATGGTACATTCTTAACCGAAAAGAAAGGCATAAAGTTATACAGTCAAATACATGCTGGCTGCAAAGCTAACTGGTTTTCAAATATTCAAAAGAAACAAATACAATAATTTTTTATTATGTCATCAAAACGTACATCACTGCCACCCAAAACAAAACATGACTGGGAACTGATCCACACACTTTTTTTTTTTAATCAAATTATCTTAGGCTGAAAATTACAAAGTTTATTCTTTGTGCTTCTGACTCTCTCAGACTTACCATACCCTTCATGCTATAGAAAAATTTTTTGTAGCCAGAGACTAGTATATTTGCCTGATAACCACAATTAAGGAAAAAATAAATGTATCCAATTGAGTGCAAGGCATTTCTAAATACAAAAGAATGGAAAAGTTACAACACACCTAATAAGCAGGACAATAAATCTTTCAGAAAAAAGTTTAATGCAAAGTGTTAGTAGAAATAAGAATGAAGGAAAGGACAATTGACACACCAAACCGAAAGGAGACTAAATTGGGATTCAGTTGGCTATTGATGCAGAACTCTGAATACTTCACAAATATGAAACTTCTTCCCAATTTTTTATGCTCCTTTGATTGCTCAAAGGAAGAAAGAGCTTTCTCCGGGAAATTTCCCAGCCCCATCACCCTGAAGATATGTACCCACAGTACAAAATTTGTCTCAAGTTTATAGTGTAAATGTATGGTTGCAGCCATACATAACAAGATTTTCTCTGTGGCCCAGTGAAGTAAATGTAGATATTTCTATTGACCTTATATCGTAATGTTTCAGTTCCACGACAGATCTGCTGGGGACACAGTTCAGAACTATACTTAAGACACAGACTCATTTGGTCTCATCCCTGTCAAAACTAGAGTCCGCTGAAATCCAACCTTAATCTCACCTTGAGATTACAGCTCAAATTAACTGAGTTGCCTCTGAATTACTCTCTTTCTTGACAAAGATTACAAGCTTCAAGTATCACTTTCAGAAGTGTTTGGCTGTCTAGAGGCAGCACTTCAGATTTCATAGCTCATGTAGGATTCACCTGTTCAGAAACACGGATTACTATGCAGGTGACATATACATATATTGCCACAGAAAATGGTTCATGCTGTTCTCCAGAAGCATATTTTTGTCTAACTAATGTTTTACAATTGAATGTATTCAGCAGATGCTCTTGAATCTAGTTCTCTGTTATAAGGAAAGATAAGCTGCAAGCTAAAGGGTGGATGAGAAAAAGCATAAAAACAAAAAAAAGGAGCAAGAATTATGGAAAAGGAAGTTACTTACTACAAAGTATATGTGGTGGACAGAACGCATAAGCATTCAAACTGAAGGTAATGAATCTCAATTAACACAGTCTGCAATAGTGAGCAATAGGGGAAAATGAGACAAAAACCCCTAACAAAAAAAAACAAAACCTTTGAAGCAGCATGTGGCAGGATAATATAACGAATTCTTCTGCATGCAAACTACCGATAACAGTGTAAAATGTTTATTTATCATGGATTTAACTGACAAGATTACATCATACAGAATACCCAGTCATATCAGGACCTCCCACTGATATGAAAACAGGTTTTAAAAAATTCTGCAGTAGAATTAGCAAAATGAAATCACCTACCGTTAGTGTTGCATTGCTGAAACTATCTGAAGAGCCAGCCCTCTGGAAACATTTCTGTATCAATAATTGAGAGCTGATACAGTTTCAGGCAGTGATACACCAGGGAAAGACACAGCAGCACCAGATCCTTCCCACTTAGCCCATCCCTAGCACTTTTTAGATCCCCTTCTTATTAACCCTTTCTAGGAATCTTGTCGTTGTGTTTTGGGTGGAAGGCGTGACACATGGTATAAGAAAAGAAGGCATTATTTCCCACTTTACTTAGAATGTCACAAGAGCCGTGGGAAGAAAGTCAGTAGGATTTAGTCATAACAATAAGCTAACAAGAAGTAAAATCTAAAAAGAGAAAATGACTCAGAGACTGGAAAAGAGAGATAAAGAGATACGAGCTACTGTAACCAGGACAATGGTTTCTCCAAATGTAGAATTAAGAGGTCAAGATCACAATAATGTAAGACACTCGTATAGAAGTAAGCTAAGGGAGAAGTTAATAACTTGCTATAAGAAAAAAGGTTATAATTCTCTTCCAGTCTTGGACCAATGAGATTTGAGCTTTGAAATCAAACCTATTTGGTTTCAGTGAGGCCAGCATTACAGTCTTATAGACCAATTTTTAAACCAAATGAAATCTTAAGTGAACTGATGGAAAAAGAAAATTTACTTCCTTTACTGGAATGACTTTTCCTGTAGTATTCTAAAACCATCCACTTTCCTTAAATGAGGTTAAATTCTTGTGGAATGTCAATTTGTATCTATAAGAAATTGTTTTCTGACATCACAGGATGACTTTTCTTTGTCATTCTTTTAGTTTAAGGAAAGATTGGTCTGATCTGACAGCTCAGTACATTTTAATGGACTGTGGATCACAGAGGCTGTCTGACAATAAAAGGTTTGAAAAATTATTGTGTTCAAATGGGTTATTTTCCCCCCATAGAAAAAATAAACAAACAAACAAAAGCTAAGAAAAAAATCACCACTGAGAAGAAACTGGAAAAATTGACTGCACTCCATTCTTTTACATCAGTTTTACAGCAGTCAGGCCCAGACAAGACTGACTGCACCACTACTGTCACACCTATCCTACAAAGATGAAGTATTGTGGAAAGGTAGATTCTAGTGAGGTGGAGGAGGATATATTCACATGAAGTGGTGGTAGTCCTGCTAGCTGAAATGCCAGCCTTTGGAAATAATGCACAGGTAGAATGCAGCTGGGAGTGGAATGTCTAAAGGATACAGTGCATCTAAAAGACATTTCCTCTTACTTCCTACCCTCTTAGTTTACGAATTATAAGAGTAGATATTCTCTCTGAAACACAAAGAATGTCTTGCTTGCCCATTCTAGTGAAACAGAAAATCAAACAAATGTTCAGATTTGTCCCTTAAGTACAAAGAAAATTCAATAGCTCTATCAGTTTGTTGCAATTTTCCCCAGTTCATAACAAGTATAGTTCTCCCAGTCACACAAAAAACCAAACCAAACCAAACAGAACAAAACCAACAAAAACAAAACAAAACAAAAACCCAAAACCCCCTAATAAACCAAACCAAACCAAAAAAACACACACAAAGTATTAGGGCCTCCTCTTGGGTCATGATTGGACAGGTACGTTTCCAAAACCGAGGAATTTACTTCAAAGACTTTGAAACAGTGGGAAACAGAGGGAAACTCAGTGCAACCGAGAAAAAAAGTTTCCCGTGGAAGAGGAGAACTGGGAGTGAAATCTGGACGTCGCTTTCCATAGACAATTTTTTCCATGCTCCTCATTCTGTCTTGGTTCAAGGTTTCTTACATACTGCTGTTGCAGAGAGTCACCTTCAACTGGACCTTTAATCTCTTCTCCTCAAACAGCTAGAACTGCATTATGCGTGCATGTCCCATGACTGAGAGGTATTTCTTCTTTATCAATGAAACTAAATGGTCTGCTCACTATCTGCATCAGACATTTCCAAACACCTGCTCACAAGAATATATCTCCTTTTTACTTTCACTTCTCATACATTTTATTTCATTTTTCTCATAGATTATCAAAGACTTGCTTCCTATATGTGTTTGTATTCCTGAGTGTTGCTTTTGGCAAAAAAAGGCCACGATGTCCTTTCATTTTCTCTTCATACCTAGAGGCAACAGAGGGAAGTAATATATAGGCTTTTTTAATCGACTGCTTGGGGTCCTTAACTGCATAATTTCTCAACTGGTGTCCAGAATTTCAAATCTAGTTCTGTGTTGTTCCCTTACTGATCTTCTATTTCTGCACTTGCAGATGCTGCTCTGGGTCAGTATCTGTCGTGGTTGAAACTGAGTTGTCAAGTAAGCACCACACAGCCACTTGCTTGGTCCCCCACCACCTCACTGTCCTGGGACAGGGAAGAGAATCAGAAGGGTTAAAGTAAGAGAAGTCGTGCGTTTAGATAAAGACTTTAATAGGGAAAGCAAAAGCTGCACGGATAAGCAAAGTGAAACAATAATTTGTTAACCACCTCCCGTGGGCAGGCAGGTGTTCAGCCATCTCTGGGAAACCAGGGCTCCATCAGGAGTAACAGTTATCTGAGAAGACAAATTACAGCACTCCAAACATCCCCCCCTTCCTCCTTCTTAATTCCTCTTTCCATGCTGAGCATGTCGGGAATATCCCTTAGGCTGGTTGGGATCACCTGTCCCAGCTGTGTCCCCTCCCAGTTTTCCAGGCACCCACAGTCTCCTTGCCACCATGGCAGTACAAGAAGCAGAACAGGCCTTGGCTCTGTGTAAGCACTGCTCAGCACTAACAAAAACACCTCTATTAACAACACTGTTTTCTGCACAACTCCAAAACACAGCCCCAAACTACATAATGTGAAGAAAATTAGTTCTATCCCAGTCCAAACCATCACAATATTCTACAAGATTCCCAACTCTGTGAGTGCCTTTGCAACAGTTTTCCTTTGATACAGCACTGATTCCTGTACCTCCATGCTTTATTTTACTGAGCATCTCCTTTCCATCCTCAGAAACTATTTTCAGTAAATGCTTCCATTTTTAAAATGACACAAGATGTACCAAACTCATGTTTTCACATTATTCTCGTTTATTTTTAAGCAGAAAACCCCTTTTATTTTACTACCCCTCTAAAAATCCCCGTGAAATAAAACGTATTAAAAGTGTGTTTTTTCATGGGTGAATAAATTACACATATTTGAAATTTCTTTCATCAATAATTCATATAAAGTGTTTTTGCATGTTTTTTTTCCACCCCCCACACCACCAAGATAAGCTTGGAAGGATAAAGCAATATAACAAATTCATAGAAATTTCATGTTCAATGAACACTGAACACTTGACAACCACCCACAAAAGCAAAGAAAGTGCTGACTTCCATCACATAGCTCTATTCTATACTTTTCAAGAAAAGATCATTCTGAGTGAATAGATAAGAGCAATTTCCCCATCAAATCTCACAGTCTTCTGACCTGTCAGTCCACTCACTTTTTGTGTTCATAATCAGTATCAAGATCTTTGCCTCTTCACCTGCAAGAATTCAGTATTAAGCATTTGATTTCACTTTCTCATGCTATACTCCAGTGCTTCCACTGCACCCTATAGGGATATTACCGTGCTGGTTTTCAAGTGCTAAAAATAAAACAAACACATGTCAAACCAAGGACAAAGTTGAAAGGAAACATACTTTAATGTAACTAAAGAAGAATATATTTAGCATTTTGCTACTAAGCAAGGATGAAAATAAACTTGTCAACACTCTGTGTCTAACTGAAATCCACACCCTACTCAATTCTTTCTGCAGCATTTATTATGTATGAAAAGTGGATTTAGTCTTTCTTTATTCTGAAGAATGATTGTTAGTACTCTGCTACTACTGCTGGCCAGAAAGGGCTCCTGAACTGCAGCGTAAAGCACTTCCATCCTTGTAGGCAGACGGTTTTTCTATCAATTAGCAGTAATGCAGCCATCTGAGTGAGGTGCATTTGGGCAGCCATGCATATTAGACTTCAATCTGGAATCCTTCCAAAACCAAGTACAAGCATAGAATGGGAATTGGCAAGACACTCACTCCACAGAAAGTGAAAAGTGAGTCCTAAACCAGAATGTTGTTTTCTTTTGTCTTTCTTTCATTATTATTTTATTATTGTTAATTTGGTCTCTCCCTAAAGCAGTTCCTGTGTCCCTAGAAATGAATGCTCATCCAAAAACCATGGGATTATATTTTTAAATATTGCCTTTGAAATAATGTAGATCTATATTTTTAACACTTTAAACTATCTGTACTTTTATTTTTAACGTTGGGGAAACAAATACTACAACTTTATACACTGATCTTCATTTTGAAGGTCCTGTATTCTAATTAAACCTGATATTGAAGGCAAGAACCATTATGTTTGCTTTATTTAGCCCTCTAAACCACAAAGCCAAAAATTTATTCTAACATCTTAGAGCTTGTTTCCTGGCATATGGAATTCAAGAGAGAGAAAAATATTGATAAATGAGTACAAATTAATGTGGTAGCATTGTGAAACTACACTGTACAACTGTATGAACACTTAAGAGAGAAGGTAAGGAAGAAAACTGGAAAATGCTCTTAGCAAAAGCTATTACTTTCACCCATAAATAACCTGTAGTTTCCTGCATCCACCACCCTGAAGAAGAATGTTCAGTGGACCGAGGCACTGTGGAACCTCGTGGTGTGAAAGAGCCGCTGGCTCCAAGAGGGATGTTACCCTGGAACAGGAAGATTTGTTCTAATACCCACCAGGTTCAAGGGTTGACTGCTTCAGTGTGTCACCTCTTTTCTCTCACGTCCATTCAATTGCAAATGATTCCCTTACCCATCAGTGTAGCAGACATCAACGAACTCCATTCTAAACTTGAAATACACTAATATTTTAAATATTAATATTTAAAAGGTTCATTTGTTCCAGTAAACTTTCAAGGAAGCTTGTAATGTTTGTAAAAGGAGTAGCTGCAAAGTACCATTCTGGCAGGATCTTATGTAAGCATTACTGGAGCTCTAAAGAGCTCCCTGTGCTTAATAAGGGCCACTTGACTTCTGACAGTAGCATTCAAATGGCCCCATTTAACTTCCAGGTGTACAGAAAATAAAAATTACTCTAAGGCTAAGTACTCTAAAGGGAAAAACAAAATCCAATAATATCCTCCAACCACTAGGAACACTGTGGTAGCTGCAATGAAATTTCTTAACTTGGACAGTTTGTATGCATCTTTCCAAACGAAATTAACTTCTTTTAGGAAAATACAAACTATTCCTTCCCCACTCAGATCACTGTAGAGTCACTGTGTCAACTACGCATGATGGAAATACCTCATCAAAAAGTAAAAGACTGACAAGCATTCATCTTTCATCAGGGACTGATACAAAGCCTAACGGAAAAATTCAATGTCTTTATGATTTAGGATTGTCCCAAAAGCCACAACACTTCAAGGCAGTAATAACACTCGGAATTTTCTGAAGATTTGCAGAAACATACAGAAGTGAGAAATAAGTGCTGCTGGTTTCTACAAGATGTCTTTACACCTATAAAATTATAGCACAAAACTAAAAAAAACATTAATAACTCACATAGCGAAAAATTATCTTGCAACATGTTGCCATGTTCATTTTTTAAGACAGGAGTTTTGTAAAAGTAGACACAGGGTAGCTTGGAATATGTGATCAATCTCTCAGTTTCATTTCAGACATTAAGATTTTACTTCAATTTCTTATTTTCTAAGGATTTACATCCTAAAGTTAATGTGTTCTCATTTAGTATGAGACACCTGCAGAAATATGCCTGACCACAACATTAAAACAGAGGGAAGAGGAAAAAAAATTAAAAGAAATCCCAGTACATTAGAAAATGTGGAAGTTCAAGAATTACTCATTTGCCATATTTATTCTACACGGATTTTTTTAAATTTATAATAAATATTCACAGATGGAGATTCAAATCAAGACATCGTATTTCAGTCATTCTTGATGCTGACAATTCAGAGCAAGCTCATTCATCAGTCAGCATCAGTCTGCCACATTTCACCTTCAGAAATATATTTATGGCTTTCATTACCAACATACAGTATTACAGACATCTTGGAAAAAATACTAACTATACAAAAAAAAACGCTTAGTGTCTAACTGTTTGTTGACCAATTCATCTCCAGGTTCTTCAGAGCTGGCCACAACTAAATCTATGGTACCAGCTTATCACTGTCAGCTTTGGAAGAACGTGGGAACAAACTTTTATTTTGATTGCAAACCTGAGCCTCAGATTACTAACATAATTGCTAGATTACTGGAATATTTACCTAATAACTGCTGATGGGCTCAGTCTCCTGGCCTCTTCTAACACTCCCAAAGTGCTGGGCAGATCCCTTCGGAAGTACGTGGAATATATCCAAACCACCAGAAATCTAGAATGGAGTGGTTGTCTAAAAAAACAAAGAAACAGACAAAATTGGCATTGTTCTAGACTTTCTTGCATAATAGTGCCAATACCTACAGGTAAAGACATATTCTTTCCTTACGGAAGAAATCACATATTCTGAAACTTTGTAACATTTTTCTCCAGAGAATCTTGCTTCAGAAGTAATACTTCCATATGTTATCAGAGACATTATATTTACTCACCATGTAGGAAAACCCCTGGCATAATAACTGTTTTCTGTCACTTTTTGTTCAAAGTAGCATAGGTACAAATCTTATTTCTATTAAAACCAACATCACAGCACTTAAAACAGGGGCAAAAGCTTCTACAGATGCCAAGTCATTTTATATTTTGAGATACTCTGCAGAATTTGGGGGACAACCACATCTCATAGAGAAAAGTACTTCTACTCTTTCAAGCATGGAAAGAACCAGCAGGGTTTCTCTGAATATTATTTAGATAGGTACTAGTACCCTGGTATATAAAATTAATGAGGGATTTAGGCAGAAAAGTATTCAGAGTTGTGGGGTGGGTGGAATATGTGGTTGGTTTAGAGGAGATTTGAGAAGGAATAAAATCTAATTTTGGTACTCAAAATGCAAATACATAAGAAAGGCACAAAAGCGATCAATACTGAGACCTTAAGTCAGTTTCTCAGAGTTCAGCACTGAGTTCAAATTGCGGGATCAAATGCTTTTCCCTTCTGCTTACAATTCTGAGTGGTTTCAACAGCAGAAATTCAGAAAGACCCCACAGATTACGGGCTTCCAGCTAGACAGAGAAAGCACAGGAGGATATTTGACTCGCATCTCCAGAGATTTAACTTGTTCTACATTTCAGCCTTCACCGGGTACCACTGCCAAAAGACGATCCCATTTTAACCTTAACCGGCTCTGAAGAGACCCGACCGTACATGCAACACGACCCGCACAGATGATGGGCTTCGCGTGCAAAAATTCAGGGAGAGGAGGGACGGGAAGAGAAAATTAATACCTTTAATCCTGAAACGCCTCCTGGCTCCCTGTTCCTCACACTGCGACACGCGCAGTCATCCTCCCTCCCTGCGCGAGGGCTGCCTTCAGCCAACTTCCCGAGGGGCGCTGCCCGCGGCTCCGCGGGCCCCGCCGCCCCTGCCCGGGCGGGCAGCGCTGCTCCGCCCGCCCCCGGCACCCGCCGAGCGCCGGCACTCCCCGCGCTCCCCCCGGAGCATCGCCCCGAGCCGCCCGCAGACCCCGCTCCGGCACCCCCGCAGCCCCCCGGCCGGGCGGGGCTGCCCGTCCCCGCCGGTGATGCTGAATCACGGCGGGCCGGCGCTCCGCCGCCTCTCCTGGGGGCGGCAGCAGAGGCGGGGGCAGCGCCCGCCGCCCCTCACGCCGAGCTCACCTGCCGGGGCGCGGGGCGGGCGGTCCTGCAGCGCTCGGGGCTCCGGGCGGCGCGTGCTGCGCCTCACGGCGGGCGATGCCGGGCGGGGCCGATCCCGCGCGGCCGCATCCGCGGGGCACGGGCGGGAGGAGGAGCGGGAGGTTACGGCGGGGAGCCGGGACGAACCATTCCCGCGAGGGGGCACGGCCGGCGGCCGGGCGGGCGGGGCGAGGGCGGCCGGGCCCTCCCACACAGGTACGTGCGAGGACGGCGCCCAAGGGGCGGCGGGCGGGGTGCCTGGAGCGGCGGCTCTCGGCGCGGCGGGCGGGGGCAGAGCTGCCGTCCGCCGGCATCCTCCGTCCGCCGGTGTCCCCCCTCCGCCGGCGGTGGAGCGGCCCGCGCTGTCTCGCCGCCCGAGGACGCGAGCGGACCCAGCGGCCGCGCGGGCAGCGCCCGGCCCGGCCCGGCCCGTGAGGCCCTCAGGGCCGGCAGCGGCCGCTCCCCTCGGCCCTTCCGAGCCGGGGCCCGGCTGCTGGGACGCGCCTCGGTAGCCCCGCGGAGCGCTGCGGCGGGCCGGGCGCTCCCCGGCCCGGGAGCCCCGCGGGCGCCCCGAGCGCGCTCGCCCTGAGGCGCCGAAGCCTCCCCGAGCGCGGCGGGTGGAGCTGCCCGCGGGTCCCTGCGCTCAGCCCGGCCCTTGCCCGGCCCCTGGGGCCGTGCCGACCTACCCGCGGTGCCAGACCGCGCTTTTCCTCTTCTCGTTTGGACCCGCGGCCAGATGTCCTCCCATTTGCACGATCCGCTGTTTGCCACTCTAAAAGAGCCATTTCGGGCTTCTCCTGACATACTTTGCATCCTCGCGTAAGGCACGTGACCTAATCAGATAAAGGCATTAACGATTAAAAAAAAAATAGAGAAACACTTGTCAAATCTTTTAAAAAATTTATCAAAAGCGTAAAAAACTTTTAAAAAATTAAGAATAAGTAATAGAAACCCAACTGAAATTTAGTCAGTTATCTCAATAGATTATGTAGTATCCTCTGTGTTTATCAAGGTTAGGAGCCTGATTCACAAGCAGTGAAAGTCACTGTGGCATTTGATTTAGGCTGAATTATGTTTGCCATAGAACCAGCTGTATTCTTTTATTGACTTCTTCTGGTTGCTAGTGCTTGGGTTTTCTTCTGTTTTATCAATTAATCACCTTTATTTGTACTATTACATTCTTACATCACACGTTCCTCACTACGACGTACCTTTAAAATCAATTCCATTCTAACCTTTTTGCACAATCTCTTGGCTAAAATAGGCCTTTCATGAGAACCTCTACAACTACCTCTCTAAGGCAGTTAGAAATTAATATATATAGAAGGCTTAGTTTCAAGTTTCATTTTCTTGGTCAGAAAGAACTGGAACAGAGAAAGTTGACAGTGTTAAAGGACATGAAACAAGTTTGTTGAAAGTTCAGTTGCACCCTGATCAGCATTAATTTTTTTGTTCTAATTTACCATCTTGCAGGGTAAGCTGATATTTTAAAAGGAACAGATTGTGGGCTTCTTGCAAATACTGAAATGATTGTTAAGGACAGAAAGCCACATGAAAAATCCTTTAGGAAATCCTAAGGAGAAGTCAGACTGTTTTTTCATGTTCTCATTTATGACTTATAAAATAGAATAATTTACTTTTTACAGAAATGGTGTTTTTCATTGGGTTTGGTTACAGTTTGTATCGTGTTTTTTACTGATGTACAGAAAGTATCATTTATTTATCAATTAAACCTTTGTTGGGCTTGTCAAAAAAAAAAAAAGCAAAGGTATAATTTCTACTCGCAAACATGATAGAAACTCCCATGCTTTTTTGTGTAGGTAAGTGTTTGTAGTAACATCTAAATTTTAATGACAGAAATACCATGCTAAAGCCATGGGATCTAAGCTCATCCCCATGTAAGCATTCATTATTTTTCTCACAGCTGTGAAAAACCTGTGTTACAGGATGCTCCTAGGAAAGGTTTGATTCTCTTTCCGTTAGTCACTTGGAACGCTGCCACTGACTGCAGATGAAGCCATTTACGAGGTTTATGTGCATTGCATGTTATCTCTGGGTCAAAGCTGCTTTGGGCCTACAGCATGTTCTGCCTGCTTTGTTTTAGCTGTACGTTCACATTCCGTACCCTAAATCAGGACTCTGCACCTCAAGTGAGGTGCACACCTCCTGCTGAGCTAATTATATTTTTAATTGGAAAGAGCAGCACATCACAAATGCGAGTTTATGCTGAGAGATTGTACCCAGCTGTTGCTTTATTCTTTGTAGACAAACTGGAGCTTGGCAATACAATTGTGCCCTGCTCTGCTCCTGGGAGGTTTTTCCTAACAACCTGCCTTCCAAGGTCTCCCCTTTGCAGAGCAGTGCCAATGCAGTGGGACATCACAGCCTATGACCAGCAAAGGCCAGAGCCTGACAGCACAAACCCCTTTTCTCATCTCCATTCCTGGGAGGCATTAATCTCTTCCAGAATGTGCTTTTAGAATGTTTGTTGTTTCCCAGAAGCTGATCAGATTTACTCTTGTTAATGCGATCTGCATTCTGAATCAGTCTGAAAGTAGATGGTACTCCTACCTCCATGCTGAAACATTAGAGCTAACAAAATGTAGTAAGAAACCAAAGCAGGGTATTAAATACACAGATGCTTAATTAGGATGATTAGATAGAGTTTTATTTTTAATATTGAGCTAGTTTAAATATTGGACATTGATGCACTTGAGAACAGATGTGCCTAGATAATTAGTGTAAATAGAACTAGTAATAAAAATACCTTTTATATGGCATGAAGATTATCCTATGAATTTCACAAATAAACAAGCACAGGCAAAACAGAAAACCAGAGATCAGGAAGAATGTGCTTTCTCAGAAATCTACATATTTCTATGAATTTTCTTAGTTTTTCCCTATTTTTCCATCCAGGAATGATGGGTTCCTGTATGAATTTAATTGTCACAGTAGAAGAATTGTAGGGGCAGTTGGATCAATTCTATCTTTGAGAGAAAGCTTGATTATTTCTTTAAGCATAGTTCCTATTTCACCTTTCCTGTTACTACTAACATATTCCCTGAATAATTATGAGCTCTGTAATGCTGTGTATATGTGATCCATCTCAAAGTCAGTAAATACAATGTCTTCAAATTACAAAGAGGATAATTAAATCATCTGAAGAACACTGGTCTTTGAACAAAGTCACAAAATAGCCTTTGAAATGCAAACCTAATTCTCCTACTCACTCAGCCATCAGCTTCTAGAGCTGCAAGAGGATTCATAGTCTAATATGGTCCAGAAAACTTGAAGTTGCATTTTACCTCTGCTGTTGAAACAGGTTCTGTCCTTGTGCAACTGTTAGCACTGGCAAATGCCAAAAAGGGTTTCAAAACATCAAATGTAACAATCACGAAGTTCAAAAACTTTGAAACAGAACAAGAATGTGGCTGCATAATAGGAATAATAGCTATTCCCACTGTGGTTTTGTCTGTTTACACAACACTGATCTTAAAATGTATTTACTAAGTAGATCATTATGCTTTTCTAAACAGGTGCATTTTTCCACTTGCTATGAAGCTGTGTCCAAACACAGTCTGTGCTGTCCTAAACCACTCATCTTCCAGTGTCAGACCAGAAAACATTACCAATGAAGAAACAAGTTCGATGCAACTTCCCTCCCTATACTATACATTCCCTTGGGATTCTTGCTACAGGACTTCTCAGCCCATACATAATTTTTGCTTCAAAAAGCAACACTCGTTTCTTTTTTAAGCCATCTGCTCAGGGTGTTAGCAAAATCCATGCAACAGCTTCCCAGCAGCACCAACACCTGCTAATAGGGGATGGTGTTTCAGGACCATACTGCCAGCCTGTTGCAGCTTCTTATCTCCTCTCTATCTCTCTCTCTCTCTAGTCTTCAGAGCACTGTCTGGGATTATCTCCTGGAAATCAAATGCCCAGCAAGATGGCTTGTTATTTTTTTATATATCAGCAAACATGTGCTTGATTGAGTTCCTTCCTGCTGTAAGCATTTTTATTATACAGATCAATGTGAATTTACAAGCTGTAGCATTATGATATTGACATAGCACAGCATTTCATAGACAATAACTTTTTGTAGCCCTCATCACTCCAGTCATGCTCTGGGTGAAACTCAGTACTGATGTAAGCAGATACCATAACACCAAGGGTTTCCATAGACTACAGGCAGTTACCCTCAACTTAATGAGGCCCCTTTGGTTCAGGCCATGTTTTTGAACAGCTTTGAGATAGGAACATGTATGTTTTTAACCACACAAAATATCATTTCAGAACATTTTTATCTGTTTAGTAATCAAATCTTGGAGGTTCTTTTTCAAATATCTTCAAGTTCCCATCTGCTGTCTGCCCCTATTTAAGAAAGAAAGACTCCCAGAACTTGAGCAGTTTGGTGAGGCATTTCTTTTTGCTGAGCAGCCATCAAGCCAGTAAAGACAAAAAGAAGTATTTCCACTGTATGAAAACTTTAAGATCAAATGAGACATCAGTTGAAGGAAAGTGGGAATTTATATCTGCTGGTCAAGTAAATATGGTCATCCAGGAAATAAAAACAGTTTTTCTAAATGTTCACAAATTGGGGCGAGTTCATACTATGTTACTAAAGGCTACTTATACAGTTGCTGGCATGCAGGCCCAAGTAGAAGGGTGTGAGCTGTTCCTCCTTTGCAGCTGGAGGAATTAAGCCATTATTTTAAGCAATATGATCAGGAATCACTGAGAAAAGTGGGAATGAGATTGCTGCCCCAGCAAAGTTGTGCTGTCTCTCATGTAGTTAGAATGTCCTTTCACAGTGTCTGTTCAGTCCATACCTTACTAGGTATAACCAGAAACTGTTTCATACAGGCTCTTTAAAATAAGTCTGAAGCAATTGGCTCATTAATTTGATGTATTGCAGTGTGACAACTATGGATATTATATTACTATCCCTATAATCATTTTTAAGATAGATAATGGGTGTCTAAGCTTTATGGCCTAAGGAAGCCCTAAATCTTTTGAAGATGTTGATTCAATTGACAGAAAAGCCTGCACTTATTTTTATGATTATGGTCTCTCGATACTTTGTTAATTTAAATTTTGCCTGGGAGGAAAAGAAATAATTTTGCATAAGATACTAGAATTTGTTTGGATAGGCTAGTATACCTCATAAACCTCTACAGTGCACTTTGGTTTCCTGGAGTGCCCGTGAGCCAGGCAAGGTGGGCAGCTTGAAGGCAACACATCTTGTTTCTCACCCACTCAAGCCAGGATGTCACTGAGTAAAAGTGATAGAAGTGGCAAGATATTTCTGCAGAGAGAAAGGAGAAATTATTGTAGTGGAGATAAAGACTATCTATCCATCTGCATTAGTAAGAATACTTAAGTCTAGAATTATGGTAGCCTCTTTTGCAACATGTAATAAATCCTACCAAATCTGAGTTTGTGCTACATGGCACTAAGTATTGCAGGATCAGAAACTGCTCTGCACACAAGATACAGAACATAAGAAGGCACTGAATAAAAGTACTCACTGGATCTGGTCTATGTGCAGCAGTCTTAGTCTTGAGCAAATTAAATGAACCTTTGAGACTTCAGGTTTGTATGATAAAGATGCAGCATCCCAGGAGGCAGCAAGAGCAGGGTTGTCTGCCAAGAGCACATGAGCCAAGAGAGCTCCCACAACCCCAGAGAGCAGCCCCACTGTACCCAAGTAAGGCAGACCTGCAGATGGTGGCCAGACCCAAGCAAGCACCCGGATCAGAAGGCAGCACCACAGTGATGAGGCACGGCCAAGGTCAGGCTCAGTCAAGAGGCAAGGAGAAGGTCCAGCAATGACCAGGCAGATCCACAATGAGACAGGACTAAACCTAACCTGGGGAGCTACCCAAGCCACAGCCATGCTGTGACCATACGGACAATCAGCACTCCTCTGGTGTAGCTACAAGAGCTAAGAACTCAGGGCTGAACTGAAATAGAGCTCCTGAGCCCACGTGTTTGGGGAAGTTCCAGATGAGGCTCATCGGGGCCTGTAAGACTTATTAGTACCCTCACTGCCCTGGTATAACAGGCTTTAGAGGAACCTGGAATTTTATTTACTGATTTGATTTGATGTAGAACAGATTGTAGGATTTTTTCTTTAGTGTTATCTCTCACACGGAACTTTTGGACTGCATCTCTTACATTAACCTCAGTAATATTTGTCCGGATAAGCATATGAGATTTAATTCAGAGTGTAGAAGGAACTTCTCTGTCCAGCAATAGAGTTTTATTTACCCTTTCAATCAAATCTTGCTTGCTATTTACAACAGGAATTTCTGGTTCTAGTAAATATAAACAACATGGGGGTTAACTTCCAGGCCAGCTAAGAATACCCTCACATAGGTAACATTTTCTACAGACTGAATAATGTCTATTTTGCACTTGTCCTTTGCAGGTTTGAAAATTTGTCTCTATTGTATAGCATTCACCAACAGGAACTATCAACAGAGACTGCAAATAAACTGAAATGTGTGGAGTGAGGACTTGTGGAATAGCACACTAAGAAATTATCTCCCTGAGTGTATGTGAATTTCCATGCAAAAAACAGCTCATGTCTCAAAGCTGTTTGATCCCCTCTAAGATAACGACTAGGATGCAAATGTGGAACAGATAGCCTGATATTAACCCTTATTTCTTTAAAGCACAGTGCTTCTGTTAAAAATAAGAGGTTCTCAGCTGATGATCCAGAGCAGACAGTGGCAGATTATGGGTTTGCTACAATCCAAGTCCCGTCCTATTCCTATGCCAAACTAAAAGAGTCTGTTCAACACAGTTCATAGAAGAGAAATGACACTTCACAGTTTATAAAAAATGCACTGAAATCTGCAGCTCCAGGAAGATTTTACCATTCAAAGTTCCAACCACAGTGACACAGGATTTAAATTCACTTTCAATTTAATTGTTCTGTATTTTACCCTGTTTTGACTCATTTATGTATTCTGGTTACTTTATTTTCATTTGAAAGACTATGTACGAGTTAAGATGACATGAATTGATTACATAAGCAAGAATTGCTTCAACTGCCTTTTCCTCTCAGTAAAATGAATGGAAGAATTCACATTCACAATGGAAGGCATCCACAGGATTCAACCAAACCTTCCAAATAGCTTAATATTCATTTCATTTATGAGATCCAGTTAGTCTGATAAAGTTACTATTTCAGACTGTTTTCATCATCTAATCACAAAACCACAGGTTTTACACATGAAATAATATGTTTTTTCATAACTAAATTTTAAGAGGTGTATTTTTATATCAAATACAAGTTATAGAGCTACAATGTTAACACAACCTAAATGGAGATTTTAATCTTAAATAGTAAACACGTAAAATGGAGTTCAAAGTTAATTTGTTTTCATCTGTGACCAAGTTCACATGTCTATATATTTCCCACAGATAGCAATTATTTTATAGACAGCAATGAAAGAGAGGGATATATAGGAAAAATATAATATTTTGAATCTGGAAAAGCAGTAATGTAATAACATTATATCACTACTTTTAACAATAACATACAGCAGTAATACTAATAGTTTTCTAAAGCAACTTGTATTGAAACACTGCTAGGAGAGGAGGCAAATTAGAGAAACTTTTAATCTCATTTTAAAACATTATCTAGGGAAAAAAAATTAGTTCTGAAGTATCAGGGACACAGAACTGCCAGATTGGGTTTTTTTGTTTGTTTGTTTGGGTTTTTTTTGGTTTTGTTTTTGGTTTTGGTTTGTGGTTTTTTGTTTGTTTGTATGTTTGGTTTTTTTTGGGAGGGGGTTTAGTTTTTTCCAGAATTCTGTATAAGATAGAACTTGCTGTTTCATGTCAGTAAGAGCAAGCTTTGAAATATTTGTCAGCAAATATTTAACCCCTTTGTTTGTTACGTCTTATGGCAACTCATTGCAAAGGCTACCATTTTCACTCTTATTTGAATTTCCTTGTATTTTTAATTAGCTTTCTAATAGACTTCTCACCTTTCTCAATCTATCACCTCAAAAGACACAATAAAAACAACATTATCAAAATAAAATGATAAGTGGAGTTGTGACTTTTGTATAGTCAAAGTATTGTTTCTGATATTCTTCTTTTGTTATATATAAACATTTAATCAATAAATATTTCTATCACAACAGAAAGCAATATACAAAACAAGAAAAAAAGCTGCCGCCAGAAAAACATGTTTATTTTTGCCATGTATCACAAATTAAAACTGACTGTAAAAGCGTGAAGAATTCAAAAGGAAACGTGCAAAATAAGTGTGTACAAAAGTGTGTGTCTGCTCATGCAGGTGTGGTCACACAGGATCTGTCTGTCCCCACATGACCCAGCTTTTCCTCAAGGTCCCCGGCTTTTTGAAGACCACGAGTTGTTCCACTGATGTTTGCGGGGTTGTCCTGGGCAACCAGATAAAGCAGAGAGATTTAAAGGGGCCTGCCCTGACTCTGCTCTAGTTTCTAAAATCACACTCAGGGAACTCTGCAGAGTGCCCTGCCCGTGAGGAACACTGCCCAAGGTAGGGGAACCTGCACATTTTTAGCAAATCCTTTGGTACAACTGCTTGTTGTAGCAAACAAACAAAAGGCTGCTACAATTGTACTTTACACAGACATGGAGAGTTTTGCTTCAGACTATGGATTGTAATTTTTTTTACTATAATAGATTATATTAACATAATTTACACTGTCTTATATCGCATTGGATTTTTATGTCCAAGGAGTGATAGTGACAACATTATTCAGTGATCATAATTTATTATTTCAATTACAGTAGAAAACAGAGACCCCATTCAAAATTAGGCCCCCATTGTGATGCAGTTGTCCAAACACATATTAAAAGACTGCATCTGGACCAGAAGTCTGCAAATTACTCCACTCAGAGCCATCAGGGAAAAGACAGAACCACACATGGAGGAGACACAGGCAGAGATGAACCCAGACTCTGCGTACGTTGCCAAGATTGTAACAGGTTCTCCTAGTCACAAGCAACACTTTTTCTCTCCAAATGAGATAGGTTACCATCTCCTCCTGTTTTCTTTCTTAAAAGACCATATTGCATATTTTCCTGTTGCATGAAGCAAGTTCTACAATTCTTCCATTATTATTTTATCTTTTCTCCTTTCTTCTGTGCATGCACGTGCTCCAATTCTCCTGGCTTCATTTTCCTCTCTCTACCCTTTTCAAACCTTCTTCTCTTCTGTCCTGCAGTATTTCCTTGCTGTACCTTGCTCTGCTCTCCATGGCTGGGTGAAGCTTCCCTCTCCAAGGGGTTCTGCTGCTCTGCCTGAACCTCCTCCAGCCTTTCTCCTTCCTCGTGCCTTGAGAGCTGCCATTGGACTGCTGCTCTCCAGCACCACTGAAACTTTCAGAAGCCTCTTGCTTCACCTGACTGTCTAACCCTGAGATTTGTGGATGAAAAAGCACTGCATAAATGGTAAGTATTGGTATTGATTGTGTTATTAATATTTGCATGTTGAAGGATCAATATATAAACTATTTAGCTACCCCTTCAAAAAGCCAGCAAATAGAAAAAAAAGTCCTTCCCTTGTTCTCCATGGGGGAAGTGTTTTAAACTGAAGGAGAGCAATTGCAGCCTGGATTTAGCATTTCTAAGAAATTACAGGAATAAATTATTTACACAAGAGAACCATTTATAACATGTCTTTTGTGCCCATTCAATATACCATCCCATGCTAACTCTGATGGAGTGGATAGGGTTAATTATACTCGTCTCTTCAATACATTGATGGAATGTTTATGAAAACCATGAAAGACAGGATGCAACAAAAGTATTTTCTTTGAGATATTTTATGAGGAGTAACAGGCACAAAACCAGAAAACCCACCCAGGCCCAGTGTTGCAGGTAACATCCTGGTGTCACTGATGGCCAAACTTCATCTGAGTATGAAGAAATCAAGATTCCATTTGACACTTCACAAAAATAGTTTCTCCTCAGCAATGGCTTTTATGGCCTTTGCCCCTGCTTGTGCGCCAGGGGATCAGAAACCTGGTTTGTCTTTTCGCTGATGACCAGGAAGGGCCTGGCTGATTTAGATATGCCTGCATTTTGTTCAACACGACTAGTGAAAATAAGATCTAATGTACCAAATACTTGGAGGAGGCAGAGAAGCTAAACACTGTGCTGCTGAATTCCACTGGTTTGGGAACTGCTCTTACAAAATAACAATCCTGGTGGTAAATCTGCAGTACAGTAAAGAGCAAGTAAATGGAGGAGAGTGGGAGAGAGAATGAAGGTGGGCAAAAGGGATAGAAAAAGGGGGAAAGCAGAGTATAAGACTAAAGGCATATTAAGCATTTGGGGTACAGAAAAGGACATTTCTTGGGGAAGAATGGAAATATTTTTTTAGCAATATAAAGAAGTAAAACTAGAAGGAACAAAAAAATTATGTTTAAATCACAGGATAACTTTTACTATGATAAGTAGATTGAAGGGAAGATTTCTGAGGGGAGGTATCAAAGGACAAAAAAGCAGCTATTTCAAGTGATCTACAGATAAAATCCCATCACCTCTGTGTTAAAATGTTGCACCTGAGCATAATAAATAAGTGCAGACATTATCCATAAGGCAGTCACATTTCTATACATCCTCTGTTAGAGACCTTAATTGATTGTTTTTACCTGAAATTATTAGGAAGAAATTACAGTATTGGAAATGAGAAATTCTTGAGGATAATTTTTATATGTATACATTTACTGGTCTTAATATATTACTTGGGAATGGATCTACTCTTTGTACAAAATGGAATGGAACTCCTTCTTGTAAATGTACTGATTAAAATCAGACTGCTTAATACTAACTGCAAAATACCATGTGCAAAACCTGTATTTCACATGGTTACCATCTTTTAATATGGATTAAAAGAATAAAAGTTTCACTGGAAGCTCTACATTTATTCAACTATTATTAGAAAAGAACCTCAGCATTTCAGATGTGAAACTGTGCTAAAAGAAAATCTGGCTTGGACTAAATGCAAATAGAAGTCAAAGTTCTCTGTTTCATGAGATTTAAAAAGTGCTTGAAAACATTCAACTTCCCTTTCTTGGTGAATCAGTCATGCATCTATCAAATATACAGAATATCTACTCATATCAAAGCACAGTCTGCCAGTGGCTTCTCAGACTGTGGAGTTGAGAGGAAAAAGCTTTTACGTTGATATTTGCATTACAACTACTTGAAATAATAACCACTCCTTTGTGCTAATGAGGATTAATATGTTCTACTTGGCTAGCACTATAGATATTTCTTCTAGCCTTGTCAGTCAAACACAAACCAAAAGCAATCTAAAAATAGTAAATAAACTTTATAAACTGGTTTATTGGCTGCTTTTATTCATATGCAAAGTGCCTTTTACTGTTTGTTTCTTGCATGGATTTTTTTCAATAGATTCACACCTATGAACACTATAATTTTTTTCTTATTATTTCTCCTAATGAAAGGTTACTGGTCTAAATGTTCTTTTTGAGATTTAGTTTTCTGGTTTAAAATTGTGAGGAAAAGGCACTGCAGACATATGATTAAAGAACATCTACCAAAACCCTCTGAGCCTGGAACAACTCCTCCTTCATGGCACCAGCAGTAAAAAGAAATAAAAAAAAGGACACCGAGAAGAAATTGAAGCATTGAAAGGCTTGAACTCTGGAAATATCAGAAACTACTGGAAAGAACTTCAGTGTACATCTGGAAGCAGTAAGTATTTATTAAAAGCAAGTCCATCAGAAGGAGGTTTTCCTTTGGAAAATTACAAGTGCTGATGCATTTGGCATATTTAACAATTCTCAAAAATCCAGGAGGAGGAGGATATTCATAAGGCTGTTACCAAAAAATGAGGGGTATTGCAGTCTAAATAAAAATGAAGCATATAAATGTTATATGCTTTGATCCTGAAGGTTTAAAAGTATCTTGTACATTATGAGTTTGGGGTGACAATTTTATCCTAGAGGTGTAGGATGAAGCATGACATTAGCCTGCCTTAGGGTAAAACCTAGTGAAGATTTGTAGATTTAAAAAAAACTTTAAAAACCCCTTCCAACTTTAAAAAGCCACTGGTTTTCAACAGAAAGTAGAGCAAACAATACAGAAGTAGACTCCTGGGAGAAGCAGACTCCAGATGAGGCAAATTAGAATCTGCCAAGATACTCGTATTGGAATAAGTGTTGGACTGGACAGTGCTCTGAAACCTTAGATATTGCCAAGAGCTCAAAACACCATAGGACAGCGATATTAGGGGCAGAAAAGCACACAGATCTTGAAATCATAAGCAAGGAATAACAACACAAATAAAGTAGATGAAAGATGCTAAAAAGCAAAAGCTAGTATTAATTTGATTGTAAGTGCCAGAGGTCTGAACCGTGAACAAACTGCACGTTGCTGCCTTGGATGACCATTTGCTTTGGAATAGAAGACATTTGCAGCAAAAGATGAGAGCAAATGGGACATATTACCTTCAGTTAGGCATATGTGCACAAGTCCCAGTTTCTAGAACTGTGCTAAGAGAAAATCAACAGCCTGTAGAGAGACAAGTGGGTAAAATTACAGGTTTACAAAAGTTACTTTTTTTTTTGTTTTAAAAATATGCTTCTAGAAATAAATAATAACCAGGAAAATCATCTGAAATTGTTTTCCTATTTTTAGATGGCCCTACTAAAGATACTACAGCAGAAGAGCTGATTACGCATTAAGAACCTTTTTAGCCAGACTTCTTTACCCAGCACAGTGATATGTGACAGTGGCATACAATTTACAGGACATGCATTTGAGCAGAATACAATAAAGCTTAGATTTAGGTATGTGACCACTAGTTCCTCATCATTACTCACTTACTGGGTGCGGAGTATGTACAAAACCCGGTGAACTCTTTGTGTGAACTCTCCTGGTTAGAATTAAAATGACCTTCAGGTAACCTATAGCTGATTTCACTTCCAAAGTGAGGTAGGCTACATTGAATTAAGGTCACTTTTAATTCTGAAGAAAAATAGATACTGAGGCCTTTTATATAGCTTAGTCTACTTTAAATTAACAGCTGTAATTAACTTGGAGACCTCTATAAAAAAGACATAAGAAGATAAATTAAAAAACACTACTTTTGTTTTTAATCTTCTTTATTCTGTAGAAGGTAAGTGATTCAGAGTCTCAATATATAGTAAGAAAAAACAGTCATCAGTATAATATTGATCACCTCTCAGTTATGGTAAACATGCAGATAATTAAGTCAACTACCCTGAAACTGGTTTACTACATAGGTTTTTTAAGAGCTACGCATTTTAAAATAACTTTGCCTAGACAAGAAGTCAAATTTCTATTCAAATCTGTGTGACTAAACTAGAATCTAATGTCAGACAACTATATAATCAATTTTAATTTATGTTTCATTCCTGCTATAGTTCACGTGCAGCAATACAAATATATTGCTAAACTACTAAAAATACAGAATGTTACAGAATCATAGCATTATTTAGGTCAGAAAAAGGCCTTTAAGATCATTGACTTCTCTTAATGCAAATAAGGAAAAATTTTAAATGAGCCTGATGCCAGCCAGATACCCACAAAAAGATCACAAAGCCAGTTACAGAGGCAAGTCAGTATGAATTTTTTTTAACAGTAATTAGTAATTTCTTCTGAATCACAATTTTGCAGGCAGTATCTTCTACAAATATGGAATAATCTGCAGAACAATTATAAGCAACTGAACAAAGTGCTGCTTGGCTGATAGCAAGAGACGACACCCACTCTGCCAAATGATCATTGGAGATAAAGGCCAAGAACTGAGCAGCTGGACTTGCCCATTAAGGAATTCTGTAGTTTATCTCTGGAGCCCCTGGTGGTCCAGTGGTAAAGGCGCCACGCTATCACCGTGGAGACCCGGGTTCGATTCCCGGTCAGGGCCACTCCTGGGCAGGTGGGGCTCGTTAGCCCTTAAAGGCAACCCACCTACGTCCTGAGGACCTCACTGCCACCGTCCAAGCTCGCTTGGCCCCAGCAGATGAACCTTAGGATTAAAGGGTGGGCTCAGTTCCGCGCACACTGTGTCTCACCTAAAAAATCCAATGCGCAGGCTGGAAGGTGTAAAGACCTTCCCCAGATCTTCGCTCGCGAAGACTGGCCATTATTATTATAGTTTATCTCTGAAAAAAACACATGTACTCAGCAGGACGTTGATCATAAGGCAGCACCTGCCACCTCCTATGAATGAATATGTAGCCACTATCCATAGAAACTCTGATAAAATGCTCTCTTGTCAAGGGACAATACTGACAGCAAAAGCATAGTACCTGTTTCTTTAAATAAGTTTAAAACATCAGGAAAAAAACCCACCTTGCAACTTTAGGGCTCTTGAGAGGTTTGTGGTGAACTGTAGTTAAAAATCAATAGGGAAATATATAAACCTCTTACTTTTATATTTACATGGGGGTTTTTTGACCATCGGCTATTTTGGGAAACACTTGGAAAAGATCCAGTGCCAAGAAGGAAGGGTGGCAGTGGTGAAGTGTTGGCTGCTGGTGTAAACTGTCTTTGGAGCTTTTTACTCTAAGTGTACCTAGTCATGTTGAAGGAAGTCCAAGTTGCCCTTAATTAAGACTCCCTCCTTTGAATCAAAATGTCCCTCAACATTATGGTGTTTGGAACACTTTCCTGAGGCTCCAGATTCCATTTGGATTCACAGTTGAAGGGCATTGAAGAACATTTTTCAGGAGATCTGGCAGAGCAAGTTCTTGGCCGAGTTGCTTTAATTTCATCGTGGATTCAGGGGCTGACAATCTCAGATCTTGTCGAAAAACGATTTAAGACCTTTTACTCCTCTCTGAGCAGGTGGGTCCTAACAGGGATGAATTTGGCATTAATGGATTTGGCCTTACTTGCACAGGGATGCAGTTTATTGCTGTCTGTAGAGCTAGTGCAGGGAGCAGGGGAAATTGCTGTACTCTTGCTTTCATCCTTTCCCTTAGCACGCCTACATGCCATAATTGATATATTCTTGGCAGGTCTGAAATTATGCTGCAGTGATGAATATTCCTGTTTCTGGGTCAGAAACTGTAAAATTTCGAAAATATCTTCCATATTCACAAAGAGATACATATGCTTCTTGGCACGTTAGCAATCTGCTAGAAAAACATCCCACGCTGGCAGAGCAGGGGTTAGCTGAGAGCGGGAAATGTGCCAGTAGCCTGAAACAACCCGAAAGGAAAACAAAGAGTTAAATGCCAAATATATCAGTCTGTTTAGGAGCAGAGAAGGAGGCTGCCAGGGGTATTCAAAAATGCAGGAATGTGGGGTTTGGGGAAGAGCAGTCTGATTTGGTATTCAAACCCTGCAGTTTACAGGCACTGCTGCAATGGTAAGGCGGGCTGGCCATAAAAAGAGAAGTACAACTAAGGCAGGTACATATTCATAACCTGAGCAGAGCCTACGCCCTCAGGGTGAGAATTATTAGTACAGATGGGCAAACCCATCAATCTGTAGATGCCAATCCCTGGCAATGCAGGCACACCTTAAATGCCAGAGAAGAAAATGAAGATGCGTAATGATTTAAATTTAGTGACTTGTTTCAAATGAGTATTGAAAACAACTGCTGTAGTTGCTACAGAAATGCTTCTATCTCATCTAGAAATCAGAATTATTATGGAGCGAAATGATATGTGGTTCCAGAAGTCATTACCATAGGAACAGGTGATTTCTATCAAAAGCACGTGAGAGTCTTTGATCTAGCAGAAATGTATCTTTTCTGTCCTGAAATGATCCTCTCATTTTTAGTTCTAAGTCTATGTAGAGTAAAATATGTGAGTTTCATGAGGGAACTATACATCTGCTACAGAGCTTTCAGCTTTATCAGAGAAAAAGACTAGTCTTACTAGGATATTCCTAATTGATATTGTTGATTCCAAACAAATATGTAGAAAAATGGATGAAAACCTGCTGAGAGTCCCTGAAACTACAACATTTAATGCACAGAGTTGTAAAACTGCTGAGCTGAGTATATTTTTAAAAATCTCATACAGATCAGCAAAACAAATGGAATTAGAATTTTTTTAGATTGCACTCAGTGAAATATTTTAACGTACCCAAAAAGAACATTTTCTGTATTTGCATGATTTGATTTTTTAACCAATTGTGTTGAAAGAAAGAAGACAAACTACTTTTGTATGAGCAGTGATGCGAGACATTTCAGCATAAAAGGTTTTTATATAAGAAAAGTAAGGCAACTGACGATTAGGGCTAGAATTAGTTGACAGTCTGAATGCTAAGTAATTATATATGCATAACATCCATAATCTATACTACATTAGCATGTTCTGCAATGAGTATTAATTTGTTAATATAGCATAATTTGTGTAAGTGGTGTGAATGAGAATCCAAAGGTCCAGCCCTAATTCCTTGTTTCTGTTATCTCTGCCTAGACGTGTAATACCAGGACCGTGGAAGTGGTTCATTTTTTGTTTCACAGCACAGCTGACTTATATTTGTTACTTTTCTGATTAGGAGAGTGCTTGGGTACAAGCCTTTATGCAAATCCATCAGTGCTCCATGTGCTCACTTAAGAACCAGTGGCATTGTGTTGGTGTGCACACACACATGTGGTGCTGGATGTGTGTATGTACCATTCTGCTGGAGTACAGGCAGTGACCAGCCGATCCTTGCCCACTAAATCCCCAAGGGCAGTAATGACTGTTGGACCTTGGTGGATCCCCACATGTGAGCCTATGCAGTGTAATTTGCTAGCGAAGGGATGAGCTGTAAAGACAAGAATATGCTAAAGAGGCTGCAGCACATCTCATTTGTTAGTGATGCTGCTGCTGTCTTCTCAAGGATATCAAAATGCCTGTCAGCACCTGGATGAAAATCAGCTGACTCAGACTCAATCTGGCCAAAAAGAAAATGATGATGGCTGGAGCGGGGAAAATGTTGAAAACTGGGATAAGATCTTCACCTACCTGAGATAGCATCTTGAGAAATTTATTTAAACAGTACAGAACCTCAGATTTCTATTTTTTGTCATTGTATGAGTGATCAAGATGAGTGACAAAACTACCCTATCCTTTTCCCATGCTAAACTTCTCCTCCTGGTACAGATCTGGCCATTGCAAACTACATGTCTTTCCTTGGCAGTGAATTACCAGTTAATCACTGAACCTCTGGGTAAGTGCCTAAAGAACACACATATTCCAGCTTTGGCAAAATGAGTGCAGCTTCACCACCTCCAATGGTTTGTAGGTTATTTCCTCACTATGTCTACATCTTGTTCTGGTCTCCAAAGCAATAAAGACCTGGCTTCCTCAGAGACTGCTTCTTTAATCATAGAAGCACAGGTACTCCCCTGAAGCAAGTAGCATCACACAGATCAGGATAATGCAAAAGTAAAGGTGAAGAAAATCAAGAGAAAGTCCCTTGACTGAAAAGTTCACTGATCAAACCTCAGCCTACAAAACATCACGATAATCCTGGTAAGTATTCCCGTAACTTTGCAGCTGTTATCCAGGCAGTTTGTACAACTGTCAAGGTAGAGCCACACGCTGGCTAAATCTACCCAGTGTTCACATGCAATGTACTCCACTGCACAGTCTCAGGAAAGTTCCTAGAAGTATCTGCTTTAGTGTGCATTAGTCTATGTGTATAAAATCTTGCCTTAGAGAATAAGGTAATTCAGTATTGGGCTGCGACAGCACGTGCTTCACAGGCAAGCAGCCCACGGTGTTGGGAGAGGATCCTGATAGCCCCTCTGTGAAGGATGGTAGCCGGGACGGCTGCTGCCACAGCAATTCCTGCAGCCTTGGGGAAAGAAGGTTGCCAGAATCGTGGGTATGACATACATTGTCCTGGCAGAATACATAATTTGTGATCCATAAGATTAGCACTTCTGGTCTCCACTCCCTTCACTTTAAGGCACATAAAATAGAGCCTTTTTTTTGATAAGCATTTCCTTCCAGAGCTAAAACATTCAAAGTGTTTCGTATGGTAAATATATAAAGAGAGCTATCATCAACTTGAAAGTCACAATACCGCTTGAAAATGCGTAGCTGTAGCTATTTATGATGGGTGGCAGCTAAAGGGGGGGAGGAAAAAAGATTTTTTTTCCTAGTAGCCCGCTTACTTTCTACCGTTTTTTTCTACAGTCTGGTGAGCCACGTAAAAACAGTCAGTGAACAGGCGGCAAGTGCGAGTTCCCTCCCGCCCGCCCGCGGGGTGCGGGCCCCGGTGGGTGTCCCCGGGGATGCTCGGGGCGGGCGGCGCCGCAGGGCCGCGGCCTCGCGGGGTCACCTTGGGTACGGCGGGCTCGCCCCCGCCGCGGCCCCGCGGGCGGGCCGGGCCTGCCCTGCGGCAGCGGGGGCGCTCCGGGACCGCCGCCCGCCAGGCCCGGGGTGCGGAGGCGGCCGGGGAGGCCGCGGGGCCCCGCCGGCCCTGCCCCCGCGAGGAGCCGCCGCCGGGCGGGGGCGCCGCCCGGAGCTCCTGCGGCCCCGGCCCGGCCGGCCAGGCCGCCCCCGCCCGAGGCAGCGGCAGCGGCCAGGCCGTGGTCGGCGGCGCCCCCGCGGGCGGCGCAGCGGGAGGAGGCACCGCCCCGGCCGTCATTTCCGCCGAGTGCGGGGCGGGGGAGGGGGCAGAGCGCTCGCCTCCTCCTCCGCGGCGGCCGGAGACACAGAGACCCAGCGCGGGGCCAGGGCAGCTCCGCCGCCGCCGCCGCCGCCGCCGCGCCTGCGGGCCGCGCCGCCCCGCCAGCCGAGCCCGGCCCGGCCTCCGCCCGCCATCGCCCCCGCCCCGGCCCGGCCATGGGGAACGCCGCCACCGCCAAGAAGGGCAACGAGATCGAGAGCGGTGAGTGAGCGGGACCGGCCGCGGCCGCCGCCTCCGCCCGCCTCCTCCTCCCGGCGCCGCTCCCAGAGGAGGGCCCGGGGCCGGGACCAGCGCGCCCGCCCCGCGCTGCCGCAGGCCCCGCGGCCTCGGCCGAGCCCCCTCACGCCAGGCCCGGCCCCGGCCCGGCGCGGCCTGCGCGGGGAGCCCGCCCGGCCCCGGCCCTGCCGCGGGGGCTCGCGAAACCGGCGGGGCGGGCCCGGCCGAGGCCGCCGGGCAGAGGCCGCCCTGGCCGCGCGGCTGTCCCGCAGCAGGTGTCCCTGTCCGCGCCCGGTGGAGGAGGAGCCGCGGTGTCGGCGGGCAGGTGCCGGCGCCTCCGCCTGCCTCCAGCCTCCATCCTCGCCCCGGCCCGCTCGCTTTCCCCTCCCCCGAACACACCCTGCCGGCGGGGGAGGCCTCTCGCCCGCCGCGCTCCGTCTGCGGCGGGAGGGTTCTCATCTCGCTGCGGGGAATGTAGGTCAGAAACTCGTGTGCCCGCCCGGACCGTGCAGCCCCGGTGACCCCGCGGCGCGGCCCCGGCCCCGGGCGTGTTTACATGGCTCGGGAGCGCGCTGCGAGAGCGCTCGCTACGACGCTGCTCTCCTGAGCCCTGGGTAAAATGGAAGACAAAAGCATTGGTCTGAACTCGCCATGGCAGGGAGCTTTATACTGGTGTTTCTGTTTGTTTTGTTTGGTGTTTGGGTTTTTTCCCCGTCGAAGTATTTCAGCACTACTTTAAATTATATAAAGTCGATTCGGTTGTTGGAAAAAAATACCTAGACTCTGTTTTTAGTAAGATAATTTCCTCGTTTTACCTCTAAACTTTGGGTATGTTTGTGATGGATAAGAGAAAAGAGATGGAGAGCAGGCAGTTGTGCAAGCTCAGTGTTCTGACAATACCCCTTGTTACTGGGAATTCCTTGGGCATTAAAATGGAAAAGAACTTTAAACGTCCAAGTTTTTTTTTTTTTAATTCGTTTACTCTTTTTGTGTTTACTGTTGAGGTCTGGGGTAGAAGCGGGTAACCCAATTTGCATAGATCAGTGCCTGCCCACAGCATTCCTCTGGCTTCCCAGGGATCTGCATGGGTGCCTCCAGCTGTGGGGCCAGGGGCTCTGCTTGACCGACCCAGTTCTGATATGTGGTTTTGTCTTTCCATTCTTGTCTTACCTCACTGTTATAGAGTTCACAATCCAACTATGTTATGAGTATTTGACCATTATTATTTAGGGGTTTGGGGTTTTTTTATATATTTAGCTGAGTGCATTAATTTTTGAGGGGAAGTATTTTAGCCTACCTCTAAAGATATGTGTGAAGAGAGAGGATGGATTGTTTGAAGTACTTCACAATAACTATACTGCTATGAGTCTTGCAGTTAAATAACACAACATGCAGTGTTTACTTCCATTTTAATTCTTTGCTCTTATTACCTAATAAGTGGCTTTTAAGTTGCAGAAGGAGTTTCTTTTTGAATTCCTCTCTCTCTCCCTTTGTTATAACAGAGCTTAAAAATGAATTGCTGCTACAGACATCAATCTCAGATGTTCAATTATTCAGTATATTTAGCAGCAAAAAGCTCTATAATGATACAACTTCTGTAAAGAGGAGAAAAAAATTGGTCATCAGTGACATACTGCTGGGAAAGACCAGGATTCACTTACTATGGAAGATCAATAATATGTGAAGACTATACACACAATAAATTATTAGATACAACGTTTGGCTTACCATCAGTAAGTGTTGATTGTAATTTATTCAAATGATACATGGCAATTAAAAACTGAAGAAATATGAAATGTGGTGGAGCTTTAATATTTCTGATGTATATTTGCCTTGTTGAGCCGGTTGTTCAGTTTTGCGTGTTAAGTGTCCTTAGTAGCACGTATTCCAGACTTCAGGACACTGAAAATGAAGTTGTTTTAAGTGGGAATGGGAAAATATCCAGATTTGAATTGTAAAGGTGATGTTATGCCCTTGATCCACACACAGAGGTTACGGTATTGGGTGGATCAAGGACATGCTAAGGTCCCAGAAAGAACAATGAAGGGTAACACAGCTTCCACTGATAACTATACTTACTAGTTCATCAAGTGTAATTTGAGACCTCTTTCACTGTCTGCGGTCAGCACAGTCAATGCTGTTCACCTCAACACGGCCCTTATATTCTTCTTGTTTTTTATCTTTTCCTGTACTAATCAAATACCTTTAATACTTGTTACTTCACTCAGGCTATGAAGTGGAATAAAACCATTTGTATGTGAACACCAGTAGCAGACTGGAGCAAAAGTTTTGGAGTATTTCTAGGCAGAAGTTGTAGGTGAATGAAATCTGACTGCTGATGAAGTTTCTCAAGCTTAGCCACCAAAAGAGTGAATTGGGCTTGTGTAGCAGGGAGGGCAAGAGGCTGGAAAGCTTCAGTGTAATCTGCTATGGCTTTCTTTCTATGCTCTTCTACTCCAGGTTCTCCTCATATGCATTGGATTTTGATTTGGAGGATCAAAATTAAAAGTTATCCCTTAGTAAAGAGAAGCTTAGGCATCTGTACCCATTTTAAACAGCTTCATGGTTTTCCATGGGGCACAGCACCCTACAAATTCTCAGAGCATTTTAGAAGAGTAGTACAAGTATCTATCTTTTGAAATCTGAAGACAGAATTATTGGTTACCATAAAAGCCGTTCTAAGTTTGATCCCTCATCTTAATATTCATTTAATTATTCACTTCATTGTTTGTTGGGTTTTTTTCAGCTGCTCAGTTTACAGTAGTTGAGAACTTCTTTTGCAACCTAGAAGTTAAAAATATCAACGTGTAGCAAATTACATTTTTTTAAAAAGGCCACAGGGAGTCTACCTTAGCTTGTTGCAATTAATACAGGAAAATGTTAGCTTAATTATCATTCATTATCTTGGAATTATTTGTTCAAGTAGCATGAAACATAACTACAACCCATGTCTTAGGTTTAAAAATGGTCACATAGTAACTTTTTAATTCAGTAAGTGAATCTGTTACTTTTAAGATCATTATTGATTTTACATGAAACAGAAATGTTGTAGCTTTGCTAGAACTACTTTCTGAAGTAGGATGAATGTCAGCCCAACAAACCGTATAGTTTGTAGAAAGTTTTGTGTGTGTTTTTCTTCAGATAAGTCAATATTACAGATTTTTAGAAGTAATGATGATGTATGACCCTGAGTTATTTGCCCCTTTAGATGTGCAAGATAATGTCATACATGATAGCAAGAAGTTTGGCTATAAAGTAATAATAATCTTCCTTGGTGTTTTGTTTGTGATTTTTGTTTGTGTTTTTTGTTGCTGTTGTTCCCTGCTCCCCCCTTCCCAGTTCCCCACTGTACTCCCACCTTCCTCCCCTCTCAATTCAGGAATATTTAGCCATGATATTTTCTGTTTCTATGTAATCACCAAACTGGATTAGAGGTCCAGTGATTAGAATACACTCTTTGGTGACTTGAAGATTTGTATGCTTTCTCTTATTCCAATAGATCTTGAAAACATACAGCCTTGGCTTCTGAGTTCTGTTTGCTGGGATTCAGATGGCCCTTGCTGTTCTTTCTGTAGCAATATGTGGTAGCAAATTGCTCTTAAAATGTACTTTAGAAGTAAACTACACAATTTTCAAAGCATAAAACTGTGTACATATCTTCTTACCTGGTAGCCAGATCTCCAGCTTCCAGTGCATGAGGAATTTATTAATCCAACATGATTTTACTAACTTTGACTTCTGTGGTCTTTAAATAGCCCAGTACAGTGTGTGTGATGTGTATTCCGCATGTGAGTTTTATGTTCATTCACTCCTCCTCCTCCTCAAAGTGTTCCCACTACAGTATCTTCAGTATGACAGAGTTCCTATTATAGTCAACTCTTTAACTCTTACAATCATTCTGTAAGTAGTGCTCCTTTGAAGTGTGTTTGACAGGAAGATGCAGCCGCCTTCTTTTTCTTTTCCCAGTAGATTTTAACCTCCTCAGGGTACATTTCTTAAGAACTGAGTTCTTTTTTCTTATTTTTCATGTGCATTCAGTGCAGGGTCATTCTGCTGTTTACTCATTAAGGACCAAAAGATGTCACAAATTTGTTTCTTGTAAAGACTGGATGAGGCAAGGCTCTGTCACTGCTGACCTTGATTAGATTAAAATCAAGAAGCAGAGGTGAAAAGGTCCATATCCATTGCTGTCCCACGGTTGCTGATTCTCTGTCACTTTTCCAGAGACCCTTGTTTCAGTGGTTTTGATCAGAGTTTTGTTCAACAGATACTGTCTTTTTATTTTGCTCATTGTGCTTATGCTTTCTGGTTTTGAAAATGATAGCTGTTGGAACCTTGTTTTTGCATTTTAGAACATCAGCTGTAGTATGTATTGTATAAAGGGAAATTAACAGTATATATTCTGCTGATGCTGGAATGGTCTGCATGGATAATATCTCTACAAAATGTATTTAAAGCTTCTTTCCCAATATGTCTGGGCTTGTATTGTCTTCTTATTGGTCAGGTAGATTTCAGCAATAAGGAAGTTTGTCATATGAATGTCAGAAATAATTGGAACTACTTGCTGAAGAAATATCTGAAAACTCCTTTGTTGTAGTCACCAATGTAAGACTACCAATATGCACCATCTGAAAATTCTGCTTTGATTCAAAACAAAATACTTACCTACATCTTGGACTAGCAAAGAGAGAGGTTGTCGCTCAATAAGTTATAGCTACGTGGTAGCATAACAAAAGGTCAGAAGAACCTTCAAGTGATGAATTAGTTTGTGTTTAGGTGTTGTGGTTAGGCCTTTATTACAGGCTCAGACTGCTTTAAAGACAGAATATTTGAAATTACTTGACATTCCCTCGTTGCTGGGTGTCTTTAGTGTTTGTTCATTTACCCATATATCCACATATGTACAAATGACAGAATCAAAACCAATATCTTGAAAAATACTCCTATGTCTTCTATTTTTAGCAACAGTCCCTTTGTTGCTTAGCCTAATTAAGGCTATGCTGTAAAAATTACCCATCTCATTGGTACAGGGAGCAGAATGTGGACAGAGCGGGACATAAGGCTGGAACACTGCAGGTTACAGTGTGGCAGGGGCCACCCCACCAGGGCAGAGGGCTGTGCCTACACCATGCCAGGCTGCCAGGAGGCCTCCAGTTAGTGAAGTTCTTCTCTAACTGACATGTCTCTCCTTTGGACAGAGCTGTGGAAATGCTTTTGGACGGCTGTCAGATTTTGTGCTTTGCCTGCATCTTTACCAGAGATCATGAAGGACTTGTTTGTCCAGAAGCTTTTTTTTTTTTGTCTAAACTACAGCAGTTGGTTTAATAAATAAATTGCTTCTGCTATAATGTAGGTGAGTGCTAGATCAGATCTGAGTAGACTAATTTTTTAATCAGTGCTTCTAGCATTTAAGCTTGCAGTGTTTTCTGTGTTAGGAACCTTAAGTCAGTGGGGATTTTCCTTATAAACTTTTGAAAAATTTAGTACTTGAACTTGGTAAAGAGTCAAGCTCTCAAGCTGTGTCTCCATTACAGGTGCAGGGTGCTATTTCACAGGCATTTCTTCTAGCTATTCTTCTGCTTTTCTCTCCCCTGCCACTTGTTTTCTTGCCTCTGTGCCCTCAAGTGTGCTGGAGCAACTATTTGAGACAACAAGGTGAACTGAATTTGAGATTGATCTGGGTTAAAAATAACCCTGCAGAAAAGGGAAAGCAGAAAGGACTTTAGTTAACCTGGGTCAGCTTCCCAATCCAGTTCACCTCAGCTACGCACACAGTTGTAGCCGTGCAGGTGGGTTACGGCTCAGAGACTGGACAGCAGGCACTGAGTAGGGGCTACCTGACCTGCAGCTGTTGCCAGGAGAGCTGTGCTGCTGTGGCTGCAGGCTGTGCTGCAAGTATTTTCCTACCATACCAGTTTCTACAACGTGAGGTACTTCCTGAGGAATGGGAAAGTAGCAGTGGAGTTGTGAGGAGGTAAGTGAAGTGAGAAATGTGTTGTCTTAGAGTTGCAAAACTAGAAGACAAAATCAGTTTGTTTCCTTTTTTTTTTCCTTTTCCTGCTGTTGTCTGGAAAAGATTACACACATTTCTCTGATTATATTTATTTGTGTTATCCTGGTGTTCATGAATTAGGACCCCATTTTGTTTGTAGAAACATAACGAAATTTGTTTGCTGAAACCCCTGTGTTCTGATTTGGAAAATAAGGTGAATACAAACAGATGGGAAATACAAGATGAAAGGGAGACTTAGTTTGTGTAGCAGGAGAATTGGGATTCAGCACTTTAGAGGGTGTGCAATGCAGGGAGCTAAAAGAAAGATACTGGGGTAACCCTGCCTGTGGTGTTGGGAATGAGCAGTGGTAAACAACAGTCTTTTAGTGCTCATCTTGGCTTTTCTCTTTGGCATCTCACTTGCTGTTTCTTCAGCATCTCAGCAGAACAGCGTCCGCTAAGAGTAAGGTTTCACAAAACAGCTGAGCCCATCTGGTGACTTGCACTGTTGAAAAATCCATTTTTATTCCGAGACCCTTCACGGGTCACAATTCACATGTTTTTCCAATCCATTGTAAAGCTGTTTTACATAGGCAGAAAACTATGTGGGTTTTATCTCTTTCGTTTATCCATAATTATTTTGCACAGCAAATCAATTCACTGAGGTGTCAGATGGCAAGAGACAGATTCAAAGGAGGCACTGAAAGCACTGTTGGCAATGAAATGGTCAGGTGCCAAGAAAAATGAGTGTATTTTCTTAGCGCTGAGCTCTTTAAGACCTCACTCTGCTAACTCCTTGGAAAAATGATTACTCCAAACTACCACTTCCCAACCATCTTTGTTCATATAATAATGAGTTACTTCAAGACTTCAAGTTTTCAGGGAGAGGTGTTAGCACCTAGCAGTTGGACATTTAGAGCTATGTGATGATAGAGAAAAATAGAGAAAAAAAGTTGCTTGTTTCTGTCTCTGTAATTATCGGGTGGATTTAGAAGAGAGTTTTTTGTTTTATTTTTCACTTTGTATTTAGCTTCTTTTTTTGCCAATTTGATATTCAAACCAAGTACCAAAGTTTTTTTTTCTTCCATTAAACTCTTTTCTCCTTTTCCCTGCCCAGAGGGAAAAGGGGCTTGCTGGTTTTGCATAGAATGAGTTCTGCTACATAGTCTGTGATATACATGTAGTAAGGGTTAGGCTAACTGCTTAGTATTCTGCCGTGCAGTAATGGTGTGGAAACACCTTGTTGTTTTGGTTTTGGGCATTTATTATGTTTTGTGGGGGTTTCTTAATGGCGACAATTTTTGTGACTTTAGAATAAACAACCAGTTCCTTACATTGGATATCATTTGTCTGTAGTTCTGAGCAAGAGGTTTGTGCATTTTAAAAATCTTTTCAGAAGATTAGGGATTCATGTTAGAGCCAAATGTGTGTCCAGATTCTGTGAAAGCATAAGTCTTTTCTGTGACATAACTGTTCTCTACCAGAGAAAGACTGATGAGCATTTTTGAGCCAAATTGTCCCCTTAGGAAGGGCAGAGAGGTGCTGTTCTACCTTGCACTGAGTGTTTCTTCAGAGAGATATGGTATCTCTGTGATAGACTAACGCTGAATAGCAACATATCTTACCTGTGATATTAAAACAAGAGACATATAAAATCCTCCTCCAACACATAGCTAGATGAATGAACATCTAATCTGTTGGGTGAATTGTAAAGATAAACATTAGTTCTGTTACTCCTCTACCTCTTGTTAACTTGTACCCTTTTGTTAAAATACTGTAATATTTAAACAGAGGACATCAGGAACTTTTTGTATATTTTATTTCATTCAGGTTAAGCTGCTTCCAGGAAGTATGTTCTCATTAACCAACTGCACTTGCTGCTAACACTTGTCTATAAACCCACAGACATCCACAGCTGCTGTGTGGCTCAAGAAATTAAAACAAAGGAAAGTGCATTTCTAGCACAAAGATGGAAAGTTGAAAGATAGGAAAGATTGTTACTTTGTCTGTGCCCAGCATCTATTTGCTTTTCCCCTCTCATGAAATGACATAATTAAGGTATATGTGCTCCAGTACATCAACAGGTGCATTGTAATAGTAATTAAGGCTAGTTTTGATTACTATAACATGAGGCAGTTTGAAGTTCTTTGTCTTGTAGCAGGTAGCAGTAACAGGTGTATATGTAAATTGTGATTGCTATGTATGTGATAACCTAGCCTGACTTTGCACAGGGCAAAAATATGACTTAATTGCACCAAAATCTGTCATGAAGTTTTTAATGCAAACTGCCTGTATTCAAGTATTTTATTAACTGATCCATAGATCAATGTGGGAGATGGAGGTTTTAATCAGGGTTTGTCATTGAAAAATGGGGTAGGTGCTGAGAGAGAGAGGGAAAGCATTACGTAGCTAAAATCATGCCAAGCCCTTTTGAAAGATCATGGTGTTCTCCCATCTTGTGAAAGGAGGTGTTTTCATTGGCCTAGTTGAGGACTATTTTATGTTGGGCAGTGTTTAAACCTTTAATGCTTCAGTTGTACATTTGCTCCTTGTGAAAACTTGTTTAGTTGGCATTGGGGGTCTCACTGAAATTTAGGACTGTGTGCATACACTGCAGATCCCAGCACTGGGCTTCTGCTTAGGTAGCTGTGGGCTAAGCACTGTAAAGCTGTGTAGACTGCAGCAGTGCAACCCATGATCAAACTGGATTCTCTCTGAAAAATGTATGTTTTAGTGGTATGTGTTTATGTGAACTGAACTTCAGAGTCAAATGATGTGCTAGATCATTTGGCTTAATTTGGTGGTGTATATGCATATAAAATTGCAAAACAAGTAAGTTTTTCAATTTATTTAAGTATACAGCAGCTTCATGGGATGTGGAATTGCCTGGGACCTTGAGGGTGTGTAGTGCTTTGTAGTGGTTCTTAGGTGTCTCCTGGTTCTTTTGCAAATTAGCAAATTTTTTTTTCCTCTTCGCATTTCCTGAGGACTAATGATCATATGCAAAACCGACACAAAACAAAATTAGCTTCAGTTTGTCACATGAAATGTGATAGTACCTAAGGAGAAGTCCCATTTCTATCTAAATTTGGCCAGCTGTTATGACATGCTTTCTGTGAAGATGGATCTTTTGCTTCTACTTACATGATTATCTAACTGCTAATTTAATATTCAAATGCAGAATTTATTTCATTTGCATATTAACTTAGGGGTTTTTATATTAACTCTAAGGTAGGACATTCTTGAACTTCAAATGAATGTGTTCAGTCTGGTTTTTTCCCCTCCTGTTTTTGTTGTTAAGCACCATTTATTGCTGTTTGTTGGTGACAAGCATCCAACACCTCGCATCTCAGGTGAGCATTCAGAAAAAGGTTGGCAAGGATGGAATGGTGTCCATGTGAAGGATTATTTCATAATTGCTGTGTAAGTGACCTCTCTTATCCAGAATAGTTAGAGGATGTGATCTGTAAAACTGTGTGGCGTGAGAAGTGTTCAGTGCTTGCTTGCTTCTTGCTTCTTGCATTTGCTAAGCAGCTCCTTTGAGTCACTGCTTCTGTTGGCTTTTCCTTAGGAACAGATACTGATTTATTCCTAATAAAACAATAGAACCCTCCTTGTGAATGAGAAACTACAGAGAAAGAGGGTGGAGAAAAACCAGGCAACAGTTGGTAAAAGGAGTGTGGGTCAAGAAATGTAAAAGCAGGAAGCCAAAGGGAGCAATAAGTGGAGTATGCTCTGGGTCTTGTCCGTGTTCTCCCATCTCAGAAAAGGGAGCTGATAAATGCTGGCCAGAGATGCTCTGCCCGAGGATAAATACCACAGGTGTCAGGGCATCCTGAAAAGCTTCTTCCACCTAATTGCAGCTTGATCAGAGCAGTGGAATTGATGAAGATATTCTGCATGGTATAGAGCCTTAGAGGGGAAATGTATGAAAAAAGATGAGCCAAGAGCATCTTATTAAGAGGTTTTAGAGAAACTGGAGTAAGGATTGCCATTTGTCCCATTTGGGCCATGACACACGTGTTCCACCTTATTCAGAGGGAACTGGCTCTCAGGACCCCAGGAACAGCATTACGGATGTGCTCATATCTTTCAGCCATATTTTTCCTGGCTGGGCTCTGGATTTAGCCCAGAGTACAAACTGGTCCACCTGGCATCGTGCCTCTTCTGATGGTGGGAGATGCCATCCCCTGCTGTCTAGGCAGGGCAAATGGTGAGAAAGTGAAGTACGAGGGCACAGTGGAATTTTCCAAGACGAGTTGTGAAGATGAACTGGATGCCATGAAGCCTACGGAAATACTGCATGGAAAAGGCGTGTGTATCTCAGGACAGCAGTCTTCTGCTGGTGTTACACTTCCCTCAGTCTTGTAGTCAGGAGTTAGCTTTGCTGCAGAGGTAGCACTGCAGGTCAGGCACTGGTGACTGCCTTCATGCCAGGTGCCCAAAGCTCCATTCTGTGTTTTTGTTCTGCCGCAGGTGCCAAGTATACTTGGTGTGTTCTCTAGTTTAACCCACTTGTGCTTATTTGGGGGGATTGGTGTTTTTTGGTTTTGATTTGGCTACTGTTAGGACTAAATTTTTGCCTTCTTAAATTGTAAGAACTTGGAAGGATCAGATATATATCTGCTTGTAGGTCATCTTTCAAAACTGTTCTAATTTTGCTGTCCTTTCTAACATACTTGAGCAGAACAATTAGCTGGGAGTACTTTTTAAACAGCACGGTATTTTAGTACTTCACGTAGCAGTTCTCTAAGTTCAGATCTAAATTATCCAATACTGTGACAATTAAGCCATGTTTAGACCACAAAACCACCCCAGTGAGTACAGACATCTATAAAAATGAAATACTTCATTTGTTGTGGTTACATATTGTTTCCTATCAGAGCATACTGCAAAGTTCTTGCTGCTGCAGCAGACATGTAATTCTAACTCAGATAACACTCCTCCAAATACACAAAGAAACAAGAACCGCTCCCAAACAATAACAGATGTCAGCAGCATCTGCAGTTTAATCTTTCATGAGAGAATGTGCTCTGCTGTGTGATGAAATGCCCGAAAAAATTTAATGCTTCCTTTCATTCAATAGTTTTTGATGTAATCACAAACAGGGAGATGTAGTGTTTCATCCTATTCTTGGAGTGCAGACCAGTGAGCTCTTGTCAGCAAGGAAGTGAAGGTCCCAAAGAGGAGAAACATTGAGACATGCCAATGATTTCTTTTTAACACATAACATTAGTGTGCTGCTGTATTTTGGAAGAGAAAAAATACTCCTCAAGCTATAATGCTATTACTGATACTTATATAATTACTAAATACTTAATAGGGACTAATTATACTGTTTCCTAATTTTCATACATCTTCCTTCTTCAGTATTACTACTACTTTGACTTAGAAAACTGCCAGTATTGTGGCTTATGCTCATATAGTGAACATATTCCATCTTTGTCAACTGAAGCATACATTTTCCCCAAACTCAGTCTCATTTTTGTTATTAAATGTACATTCAACAAAAAATCAAAACTGTTTTTCATATAACTCTTGCTCTCTTGAGGCTACCCAGCTACAGTCACACCACTTGAGAGAAATCAAAGTCTCACCATGGCTTTATTTCATAAAAATGTACCTGATCTCTCTATTCTGTCCTCCCTAACTTGCAGTCCCTTTTTATAAACCTCTCTAGTGCTGCACTTGCTGTACTCAGCCTTCCTGTACCATGTCATAGAATCACAGAACACTGGCTTGGAAGGGACTATGAGGATCATCTGGGCCAGTCTTTCTCGGCAAAAGCACGCACTAGAGAAGATGGCCCAGCACCAGTCGAACCTTAGAAGTGCCCTACTGTTGAAGAGTCCCCCAGTTCCCTGTGGAAATTGTTCTAATGGCTGATAGTGCTCATTGTGAAAAATGTTCCTCATGTCCAAGTCCAAGGGGGCTGCGTGTGAAAGGCTTGCACTTACATGCTTTCCACACGGAACATCTACTGCTCTGTTTCCTCAGCCACTGTGTTCTGGGCTGGTCCTCTGAATAAGACTGGCAGCAGAACAAGTAAGTTTGTATGTATTAGTGGAAATGAATGAGTCAATTTAGTTGGTGGAGAAAATTATAGTGTTCTGAATAGAACTGTGGAAAATCAGCCAACTACTATTTTCTGTTCGGAATTATTTTCACACAAAGAAAGGCAGAACTACTACAAGTTATCTTCTGAAAGAAGGGACAGTAGGGCTATGAACTTTATTTTCACTTTAAATGAAAAATACATCCTACAGAAAATCAGTATCTTCACCATTAAGTGGAAAATTTAGTTCAACTTCAGAAAAGGTGAATGAAAGAGATGCCTTCATTTTTCTTGTCAAAGATCATACTGAATTTGCTGTGCTTATACCTGTAGCCTTACCATATCATTTAGGCTAACTCCAGTATTGGATTCTTTCACATCTCATCTGCTAGGCCCAGTTCTGCCCATCTCTTCTTCCTCCTGTTACTCCCTACTCATATGCTGTATCTAAAATGAGTGTGTATGTATTAGTCATCTTCCAGTTTTATTTGTCCTAACAAATACTTGAGTACATTCTGGAGCAATTAAAAATACGAAGAGGAAGGCTAGTGATCTTTGTCAAAATAAATTGTGCTCTGATGACCATGAGGGTAATCACATTTAACAGAACTAAAATGATACAAAAACTGTTTTGGTCTCAATTGTAAGTAAAAATGGGACAACTTTTGCTGATAGTATTTGAGAATGGCGTGGTGATGGCAGATCATTATGAAGTCAGTCAGCAGCATTTCTGGTTCAAGAGAAGGCTTCAAAGAGTCCCCCAAATTAAAAACTGTCTTATGTTATCATATCTAAAAACTGAGATCAATACCACACAGCACTAGTGCTTTCTCCTTGCCTTCAGTGAAACATTTAAGTGTGTTTTCTTCAATGGCAAAATCCGCTTGCAACAGCATTTCACCCTTGTTTACATCCCTCCTTTATTTTATCAGCCCAACACGAGGTGGGGCAGTGTTTTAAGCGAGGTCCATGAAATTAGAGGGTTAAAACAGCCAGGCCAGGTGGGGTCAAAGGTCTTAACTATTTTCGGTGGCACTTCAGAGCAGTCCTTGAACAGCTGTATCAGCACAGGAGGAGCAGCAAATTGTAGCTCTGAGCAGAGCAGCAGGGGGGTAAGGGCAGGGTTTTTTCAAGTCAGCTTTACTCCCAAAGAAAATTGGTCAAGTAAGTACTCCACAAGCAGCAAGTAGAAGATTGTTTCATAGTTATAGCCTCAAACCTCAAGCTGGAGACAGTACAAACATCTTTGGTGTTTTGTTTTTTTTCCAAAAAACATCATACCAGCAGAAATCAGGTTCTACTCTGAAAACTCTTGTCCACCAAACACTATAAAATCGCTTCTGAAAGAGGTCCTGAAAGAAACCCACTTTAAACAACAGTAAGAAGTAATTGGGGCTACAGCTGCTATAGAAATTCGACCAGATCATCATACAACACTGTCCTATGGTTGAAAAGCACAACAGTTATTTGTCCAGATTATGTTCTGTATTTCTGCCATCAATTATTTAGCATAAGTTTTTCTTTAATAAACAATATAGTTTCAAACATCTGCTTAAAAAGAGAAAACACAAAACCCAACCCAAAACCCACCACCACAAAGTCCCAGCTCTTCTGAAGGGAACAACTTCATAATACCACTTTAGATCCTGAAAACAGCAAGCTTCTAAAGGGACACCATCCATTAAACAAAACAAACCTGAACAAACAACCCTCCCTCCATGTCATCGTGATTTTTCAGGTTAGAGTCAGTGAGGAGAAAGGTAACAGTTTTATTACAATAAATATAATTATGTTCTAGGCAATATCATTGTTTGTAAACATTTTATTGTATTTTGACAAATACGATGTTGGTGAGTGATACATTGGAGTTAAAGTTAGAAAAATGGGAAGAAATGGTAGCTAATATATCAACAGTTGCATCTTAAAGCCTTCATGTATTAGTAATTTAAAATTCTGTAATATACATGAATAATCTGTAGAGTTATGTGAGATATAACAGGAAATCAGGTATCAGTTTTACCTTTTACAAGTAAATGCACAAAAGAGTAGAGATGATGGTCAGTTCTTGTTCCATTCACATCTTAGTCACCAATTTTGATAAAGTGGCCAAAATAAGAAGCTGTTTCAAGGGAAGGTCTTTTAATATGTTGTGGTTTGTTGGTGGTTTCTTTTTTTTTTTTTTTTTTTAGCAAGTGTATTTGATTTATTTATATAAAAGGGAATAAAGTGTATTTGAAATATTTATCATCTTAGGGAATTCTTTTATTTTTTCGTTTGAGTCTCAGTGTGTGTGGGTCACACTGCTATTCCAAACACAGCAATTTTAATCTGAAGATAATGTATGTAACATCCTTGTAAATAGGCCATAAATAATTTGTAGTCTGTTGGTGGTGGTATGGTAGTTATATTTTGAATTTGGGCATCTGGTTAAGGATAGAAAAAATTGTACATTTATGGTCAAAGTTGAATTTTTTAAACTGTCATTAATAGGTAAGGAATTTGCTTTTCTTCTGTTGCTCTATTGGCACTTGTTCATGCTAGCATGGTACAACTGACTTGTGTCTTACCTCAACAAAAGTATTTTTAAGAAGATTTTGACTTTAAGAAACTTAAAATCTTTTTACAGTGAAATCTGATATTCTGATCTTCTGTTAGACAATAGAAGTAAAGCATTTTCATTAATTCATGCTACATGTTTCAGTATTACTTGGGATTTATTAACAAAGAGAATGTATCTTAGGAACAAATTAGTTTATGAGGATCATCACAGTTTGTTTTAATTCAGTGTTTCTGTTTTAGCACATGTAGCAAGTAAAAGATGTATCTTCTTTATTGAAGAGTATTTTCTGTTACTTTCTTTCTGCTGAATTATTTTAATGACAAAGAAAATACTTTGAATTTGGGTTGTGGCGTTACTGCCACATGTGTTTATCTACCACCTACCACGTCCCTGTCTCCTGTTTTGTCTTTTGTCTTCTAAATTCTGGTACGGCCAAGACTGTCAGTCATTCTTACTGAACTGTACCTGTTCCAGTACAGTTTAGGAATCCTGCACCTGTTCAGGTAATCAGGAAGACATTTCCACTTTTAAAAAAGGAAACGGATAGGTACATCTTGTTGAAACAGGATGACATTGGGTGCTTTTTAACACTTTGTATTTCAAGAAGATACTTTTATATTTCAGGATATTTTTATATTTCAGCAACATATATATTTATAATGTTGCTTTAAATAGTAAATGGTGGAGTCTATTGCAGATTAAAAACTATGCATTTTAGTATTTTGAGCTACTAGATATTAGTTAAAATTTGCTTAGCTTAGAGTAAAGATTACATTATTTCAGTGTGATTTTCAGTGTCTTTATTTGGTAAGAGTAGGATTATTCAAACCCTTTTTATGCTGCCTCTTACTATCCTATTTGTGACATGGGTTGGATAAATTTTTAGTGAAAGTGAAGCATGGAAATGGAACTTTCCTGTTCTTGCTAAATAAAACAAAAAAAATCCATCAAAATTCAAACCAGTCAAATGAATGCTTTCAAATTAAAAAACCAGGCAGCACACTGGTGAAGTATTTCAGGAAGGAGAACTGTAGCACTTGTGTATGGTTGGATCGTTTGGTAAAGATGTGTGTGTGTGTTTCTGAGGGGAATTGAAGACACAGCAAGAAAGCCCCAAGGAGAATTTGAGCAAACAGTGGAACACAGTCCGTGAAAAACATAGCAAGGTATTTTTTGACTGAGCAAAATGTTATGGCTTATTATTTCTATCAACAGGCTGAGATGGGAATTTTCAACTGATATGTCATTTTCCTTTCCTGGGCAGTTAAATACAAATATATGCTTTCTCTATAGAAACAACTTCTCAGAGCTTGTGATCGGAGGCCACCAGATATAAAGTGTGTCAGTTTATTTTGCGAGACTGGTGCTTTCTTGCTGCTAAGAAAGTTTGCAATTCTTACAAAAATTTATAAGCTTTAAAAAAATACTGGTGCAACTTTTCCAATTCTGTCAGATCTTAATTTTCCATAGTAAAGAGTCAGCTTAAAAAGTGAATTTTTATGGCTGTATAACTCTGATAATAATTGAAGGATTCCTTGCTTGGGCAAATTAAAATCAGTCTCATGGAGGGGAGGGGGGAAGGATTTTATTGAGGAATTGAACTTTTATTCCGATGTGGTCTTGCGATTCCTCTTGAGCTTCTTTCAGATGCAATTAGTATACACACACGTGCACACACTCTTTATGTTTTTTATTGCACCTTTTTTCCAAGCTGTCTTTCTATCTAGGTCTGTTTTATCTCTCCATTATTGTTTTGTTGTAATTGGAATCTGTACAATAGTGTACGCACACACATCTCTTCAAATTATTTTCTATTGAAGGTCTATGTGAAAGTTACTTGATTTGTTACCAAAAGTTTACCAATGCAGTGAGTTGAGAATAAAATAAAACCTGAATTTCCTTCCTGCTTATTTTCTTATTGTTCTAATAACTTTATTTCTTCTTCTTTATGAAATAAGCACCCACATACCATTTGATCATCATGGGAATAAAAAAGCAGCAGTACCTGCAGGTGAAAATAGTATGTTTTAAGTAACCTGTCACAGAGCAAGGCTAGTGTCTTCTCAAGGGTGGTACTGAGTAGCCTTCAGCAGCAGTGTGTCCAGTGTGTCCTGGTGCTGCTGGAGGCCACTTTGTCCTGCTCCCAGAGTTGTGTAGATCTTCCCATCCTACACAAAGGAGCTCAACAGATGCATTTCCTTCACTGCCCAATCTCAAATGAATGCCAGGGTAGTTCAGTACTGTTCTGCAGGAGGTACCAGTCCGTGGAATAATGAATACGTAACTGCACCTGTTGTAAAAAAAAAAAAAAAAGAAAAAAGTGTAAAAGATCATGCAGGAGTTACTAAAAAGATGCTAATCCTGGCTTTTTTTTCTGCCCTTGAATACCAAAATATGAAATATAAATTATGTCTTTAAAACATAGTTTTCTATTTAAGTTATGTAGACTTGTTTATACAGTTTGATTGTAAATGTCTTTCTCTGAAAAGGCAGTAACTTTCACTAGTCAGTCTTTATTCAGAAACATTTGTAATTAGTATGACAGTAGGTCAATAGGCGGTTTAGTTCACTTTATCCAGTGTCAGTTGAATTTCTGGTTATTATTTTTAGAATGTACAATAAAGCTAAGAGGTAATATAGTAGCTTTTTCAGTGGCAAAGCTTGTAGCTTGTATGTTTTTATGTTCAAGTTAGAGGAATTTTATTAAAAATTTTGAGAAGACATCAGCTTGGATTGATATTACATCAAGTTGAACAAAGATTTTTGGGATCATGAGAAAGGGAATAAGTACTGGTGCTAAGCCTTTGTTCTCTGGGACTCAGAGAGTTCTTTTTCTAAACTCAAAAGTACACCTAAAAACCCCGTTAAAAGCCCACCTGTCTGTGTTTTGTGGGCAATATGTCAGGCTACAGTATCACAGTATGGGAATTGCTTGTAGATACTATTTGACTCTTATCCGAGGTCAAAGCACAGTATTTGTTGACCTTCCTAGTATGCTTGATGCACTGAAAATCTGGGCTGTTAAACTTGGGAGTCATATGATTGTCTAAATCCTTTCTTTGCATTCGCAGTGTTCCAGAAAAACAAGGCAGAGGCAATTCAATCAGGCTTAGCAGGACTGGAGCTTTTAACCGTTTCTGAATTTCTGTTAGGGCAAATGTCGCTTCTGGGAAAACCATTAGCTTTTAAAATTAGTTGGCACTATTAAGCACCTTTCATCTGAAAACTGGCAACTAACTGCAGATATTTATTAAACAATTAACTCTTTAGAAGACCTAGGCATACAGCAATACAGTGAAGTGACTTCTTATAATTACCATAGGCTTATAGTAACACTCCTAGTAACTTAAAGTAATGTGTATATTCATTTTTTGCCAGTCATGCGTTTTAATTGGCAAGTCTGTTACAGAGAGAAAACTATACCTTATTTTATGGCAATTAGTATATCAATTTACTTCACATTCTAAAAGTGCTTATTAATTTTAGCTCAAAATAGATCAAATGTACTACATGTGACTGCTGTATCATAATACTACTTATCTATTTTTAAATCTAAATGGACTCTGGGAAAGTACTTTGCAAACTTTTGGCTTCTATTGCAGAGGAGGTTTCCTATGTGTTCCTGGGTAAAGTGCCTCGTAATGGAGTCCTGTAGTATCCATTGGTCTTTCTGGCCGTGTTTTAAGCTTTTATGTGTGTTAGCAATAAAAACCTGAAATAAAACTCAGGTGAATTGTCTAAATCCTTTTTCAAAATGAGCAAACTGGGGAAACTCCATCTGCTTCATTTCAGTCCCGAAAACGTCCAGCTATTGCAAAAGAAAATGGGATGTATGCTGAAAGTCATGAGTTCAGAATCATATTAATGGTATTTTGTTTTGTAAATGTTTTTTCTGTGAACTTAAATTCAACACCAAAGAAATAATTATTGTTTTCTTGTGTGTTAAGTTTACAAGCTTTTCAAAACTTATTGACTCTTATTAAAATGTATCAACTATTGGATAGCAGACAGTTTTCACCTTTCTTACTCTGCAATCATGGAATCATGGCTCAAATGTTATGGATAAGTTAATATTTATTTTATAATGGTCAGTTTGGATCTCTTTATCCCCACTGCATGTGGTCTAAGTTAAATGTTAGAACTTTTCTATCAGGATTTCACCTCACCAAATTATCATACTTGTGAAAATGGATAAAGTAAGAGTCGCCAAGGCAGTGAAGAATTTTTGTGTTTTCTAGGTTGAATGCTGCTGTAAAATACAACAAATAAATCTAAGGAGAGCAGATGAAATGCTGCTAAACTGGTTGGTTCCGTGGTTCCATCGGAGCATTCAGTGGTGGTGGATGCTGATCGTAGCTTGGGTTTTGAGCAGAAATATGTGTAGTTGTCACTTGTAGTAATTCAGAGGAGAGTTAAAGACAAAAATAATGGCAATCAGCACCATGGAGATGTCATAAAAGAATATTAATTGTCTGAACTGCATCATAATTTGGGATCCAGGGGAGTACCCTTAGGTAGCAAACACTGACAAATGCAGTGCACAATAGACTGGGATGTTTTGTTGCTCAGCCTATGATCCGAGTAGTGCTGTGTGGGTTTTCTGAAGTCCCTTCATGCTTCAGTCTTGGCTCTGGCTGAAGAGAGAGCACGCCAAGGTCAGATTTTTTAAATTTATTTCATGCGAAGACATCAACATATTAGTGATACTGCAGCCACCAAGTTCTACAACTTGAACTTCATCGGTGTCTGTAGCAGTATCAGGTACAAATAAAGGAGGACAGCAAAACAGATTTAGCTGACATTAGTGTTGGAGTTCATTTCCTCAGCATGCCTGAAGTCTATCTGTAGTTTGGTATTCGTATTTGAGTCAGCTACTGCCAAGTCAGAAGTTGCTAAAATATTGAAGAACGTTAAAGAAGTGGGTGTTTTGTCTTTCATTTATGCCCAGTCGGCAGTCAGTAACTAAATTAAGTTTTCATTCAGATTGAAAACTGAAATGAAGAAAAGTTGAGATAATGAGATTGTGTCAAATCAGTTTTTGGCCTTTGACCTTCTAAAATTAATGTCTAAAACAGAATTAAGTGTGGAATTTTATATAGACATGGAGTATTGTCCTTTAAATGGCTGAAGAATTGGGGCAGTGAGGGGTTAGGCTATTTTCTTCTCCATCAACAGGATGGAGAATAGGCCAGACCTCTTTCTATCTGGAAAAACTTTGCCTGCACTATGCTCTTGGTGGCTTGCATTGTACAACATATATATATATTTTAATAATGAGAGAATAAAACTGTTTTAATTGTTTGAGATAATACTGATTGAAGGTGCCTTTTCTTGCTCTCTAATTTAGCCTCAAACTTGGGGTTTGCCTGCTCAGATGCAGAGCCCTCATCCTGTCCTTCCTCAGCTCTTTGGAGCAGTTGTACCTCTGCCTTGTGTCAGCTCCCTAGTGCAGTCTTGCATCAGGACTCAATTCCTTGCCTATTAGCCCTTCCTCTGCTTTTTTCTCCCTTTCCTCCCCCCAGTTCTGTTGCGAAATTCTAATTTTTGATTGAGTGTTGGCGACGTTCTGGTGTATTCTAACATCATGTTCCCCATGTTTGTGTCATAGCTGTTCCTGAAGTGGACAATTAATGGCAGAGAACAGTGTTTTAATGTTGTGTTTTAGTGGCTCACTAATTACTTGTAAGCAAAGAAGCAAGCCTAGTTTCCTTTAGCATTCATATTTCAGCCTGTTGTATCAATGATTAATCTCAAAGTTACTGGTGTGAATAGTACTATCATACCTTTAAAAGATCTGTTTCACTCAACATGTTTTCTTAGGAGGCTCTAATTTGGGGTTTATTCAATATAGGACATAAATCAGACCTTATCACATGTGTCCTTTTTTTCTTTATACTACTCATTCTCTTAATTGTGATATGTCAGCCAATTTAAATTGTTTACTGTCAGAAGTCTGATGTTAATCCGTCTTCTTGACTGATACTAAAAAAATATAACAACAATGTTTGAACTCGAGGATGCCAATTTAAGCGTATGAAACACCAAAATAAGTCTTATTTTTAATTTAAACAAAAGCCGGTCAATTTTATTTGAAGTTGGTTCCATGTATATGACTTAGTTTTCTATTAAATTTTAGGCTACCAATTATTTTTAAACAACATAAATTAATGAGAACAGATGGAATGTATCATTAGAAATTTTGGCATATTGATCAGTCAGGCTGAACTGAAAAATACCTAAAAATATAATATATGGGACAAAATTATATCAAAGAGTCATTTACAAAAGCAGGGGTGCAGAAGGGATGCTTTGAAGAAAGGCAGAGGGAACATCTGAGCTCGGCCCCCCCTGCACACTGTCCAGGGCGTGAGGAAGTGGCGTGGTGTCTCCATAACTGTATCTCTGCATGGGAATTCACTCCCATAAGGAATTGAAACAAATCATTTCAGTAAAAACTGACCAAATGAGTGGAAGGAGGAGAGAGAGTCCGCTTTTCAAAACCACTGCATAACATATATTTATGTAATGATGTGCATATATGATGTTTGGAATTAAAAATGAGAAGAGTTAAAAGTTCATGCTGTTTGTTGCCCTGCTATTTTCAAATCTATTGTAGGTGACTTGCCAGCATTTTATTGTCAGGGTTGTTAGTTATGGTTTTGTTTGGAGTTCTACTGAAAGTATTCTTTTCTTACCTGTGTTCCTTGAGCTGGTTGCTTTAAGCAGAACAGAATTTGTACCCAGGATATCAGCCTTTCTTTTCTTTTTCTTAGAGTAAGTATATACATACCCACTTTCCTTAGAAAGTTGTGCTTCAACATGAATAGCTATGAGGCTGCAAGTTTTCCAGCAATGCATAAAGCTTTGATCTTCTAGCTGGAGTTGTTGTAATTAAGGAGTAAGAGAAACTGATTTGAGTTTAGATTTATAAAGCTTTTCTGTGTAGGCTGTGTAGAGTGTTAGGAAGGAGCTCAATAAGCTACGTCCAAGTGCATGCATATGAAGGAAGCATAAGAGGTGTAAACTGGTTTGGGATCCTATATTTGCTTTTGGACAATTTGCCAAGTCTTTGTTGTTAATTCTGTGAAATAATAGATTGAGGAACTATGTACAGTTTTGAATGCTACAGCCTTGGTGGAGGGTGGTGATGAGCATTAATGAGGTGCTTTTGATAAAGACTGTTCTTGAATCTGAAGTAGTGCTGTAGCTGTTCAATTATGAGAATATGCTGCTCTGTTCCTAGAGTTCATGGTTATTCCTGGAGTCCTAGGGTTATCCTACACAAAGCAGGGAGATAAGATAGCTTTGGAGCCTGATCCCTCCATCTGGTATATTTTTACTGGGTTTAGAACACTGTTCTCCATGGGGGCTGGTGCTGCCCACAGACCACTCCAGCTGCTGGTGGAAGTAACACAGAGTTACTGAAGCTACATCATTACTGGAGTATGGATTACTGTTGTATTTAATCTGCTCTTAATTACCTCGTGGGCAGAGGTCTTAATGAACATATAGCTGAAGATAATAAGTGTACAGGGATGTAGTTAATCCAGTAATTGTGACAAGTCTTCAAAAAGGACAGAAGGTGAACAGGTTATAAAATCTTCTAGTGCTGCTTTTGTTTTTGCTAAGGAAAGAGCAGCAAAATTTGAGTTAATTAATTTCCTTCATAGTCGCCTTCTGCTGTTTCCTCCTTTCTCTTCCTACCTATCTTTCTATATATGCATTTTAGCCCTAGGATGTCTTTGGCACCTTGATAGGTTCCAAACTGGATCATTAGGGACTAAAAAGTAATATTTTGAGTTGTTTTCCAGAATGTATCTATTCATTCTGGCCTCTGAAAAGTTCTGTAAGAAACTGTATTCAGTGTACCTAAATAGTATTTTACTTTGCTGAATATAGTAGGGGTTGCATAGATTTAAGGTGTGCCTGAAAAGGCAATTCAAGTGTAGATTTCAGACTGAGTAGAACTTAGAATCACGTTCAACATGAAGTCCCAAAAACCATTCATCTTCAGACCTTGGCCATGTTTGACATCCTGAATGCCCAGCACACCTCCAGGAACTGGATAGAGTTGCATTAGACAAATATTAGCTTTGTTAGCCTTGCACAGCTTCTCAGAGAAATTAGGTATCAGCAGTGTTTTCAAAAACTACAATAATAATTAATTTGCCTTATTTGGCTGACAAATCAGTTGATATTTTCTTCTGAAAGTATCAGCTTCAGAGGCAGAGGAGCAGAAATGTCAGAGTGGGTCACCTAGTGATACATAAGCAGTCATTTCCACTTCAGATAAGTATTCATTTAGGCTTTCATTTCTGTGTAATTTAGGTATGGGCTTTTTTGTATCGTATAAGAAACTTGAGGACAGGCATCAGTTATTGCAATTATTTTGATATTTTGCTTAAATGGGATGCCATGTTTTTCCTCCCACCCACCCCTCCAAGAGTGGAGGAAGGTGGATCTTATAGTGGAAATAAGTTTAGAAAAGATTGCCCAATGTTTTGCAGCTGGTACCTCATTTTGGCAGTTTTCTTGGGTAGAGTTTACCGTGAGGGGAATTGGAAGAAAACCAGAACCTTCCCACATGCCATGTGACTCCCAGAAATAACAGCTCTGTATTGAGCTTGTTAGGAAGAATTATGAGCATCTGAGACTAGCTCAAAGTGAAACGTGTTTGTTCTTCCAGTAGGAAGAAACAAAACCTCTGCCTGGTTACAAACTTCTAAGCATTTTTCTCAAAATGGTTCAAGTAAACTAAGATAAGAAACTCAAGAGATGTCTTCCAGCTCTGCTGAATTAGAGGGGTTTTTACTTCCCAGAAATTAGAAAGACCTGCAAGGTGCTATCATGAGATAGACTTCAAAACTTTGCCTTTATTTTGGAGTAATCATGATTAGGATGGCCTGTGCTATGATGGGACTGCTACAAGGATAACAGTCCCAGCTATCAGCAGGAACTCCCCAAATGGTAAAGACTGTATAGGCAAGTGATGTGTTCTCCTGGTGTGCAGTCTGCACTGGAGGTGTGCACTGTGTGCACAGTGCTGTGGAAAGCTCTCATGGTATCCTTGTTCAGGAGGGTGTGGGGTTGATTGTCAGTGCTTTGAGGTGAGTGCTGTGAGAAGCTGCTTTTAGTGGCAGTTCACAGTATGAAACAGTGATTTTCAGAATGCGTGGTTAATTATTCTTTGCTCCTATTTCTCTGCAGAGAAAATTTAAGGTAAATACAATTACAACTAATGGACATTCTTGTATCTAATTAAAAAATAACTTGAATTGTCAAACTTCTTGGAATAAAGATGTTATGTATTATCAAGCACTGATTTTTGCACTAAAAATGAGCAAAAATTTTATGTTCAGCACAACTTGTAACTTATTCTCTGTAAGCTGGTGAAGGAGTCACTAGTTTCTTTTGAACTTACTAAAAAAAAATCTTTGATCATTTTACTTTGAAAGTGAAAATACAATTGAAAGGTTGAGACTGCTTGAGGATACACTATTAAGGCATTATATCTTTGCGGACATTGCTATGGGAATTGTCTGACTTTGTTCAGAGAATTACAAGGAGTGGGGTATTTTATGCATAAAAAAGAAGACAGGAAATACTGTTCATTTCCTCTTGTAGAATTTCTCTCCTGGAAAGTGCTTTCTACTTTCCTTTGTTTTTAAACAAATATAAAGATAAATTAAATATATTTGTGGTCATGTGTTTCTCTCATTCTTAGTAAGTGTAAGAGTGTAAGGTAGATTTTCCGGCCATTCTATCTGTCCAAACTTTGGTTGTTTTGGCCTTTATTATAAATAAAGGGAAAGGCCTAAGGATACCGTGGACTGAGAAATAAATGCCTGTTGCTTACTGATAGCTGGAAAACACATTTCATAAATAGCAAAAGGGAAATGTTTCTTTTTTTCTTGGTAATTTTTTTTCTGTGATATCCAAATATAAATACAAGTTGAGAATATACTCAGACTGGTAGTAAATAAATTCACCTTAAGTGAAACAAACTGGATATTATTTATTAATTAAAACCCATCGCAGACAGTGGGAGAAAAGTAAGATCTGTGCACTTTGCTGCTGCCTCACTAAGAAAAACAGCCAGTAATTAGGATGTTGGTGTGTGAATTATTTCCCCTCTAAAAAATCTGATATATTTAGTTGTGTTTATACAACATATTACACATGAATGACTGAGTACTATGAAAATTTAGTGTTCAGTATTACAGTTTCTGTACCTCACACTTTGTTTGGTCTTAAACCAGCAGATGGCATTTGTTATTTCATTTAGGTGCAGACTAATATAAATTTTGTAAACACGGTGTAATTAACTTCAGTGTCTAGAGAAATCCTGTTGTCTGAGCTGTACTTCTGATGCCTCTGCTCTCATGCACGTTCCTGTAATTGAGATTGTGCTCACTTAGCCCAGTGTGCATTAGGAGCATATAGCAAACCTCGAAACACCCTCTTACACATTCTACAGCCTCTTTCTTGTCTTGTGGCCAGCAGCATCCTCTCTTCTTACCAGGGATTTCATGCCAGTTTCCCACCCTAGCTGCTGTGGGGGACAGTGCTTTAGTCATTGCACTGTTTTGTGGACTATGTGAAGCTGAGCAGGGTGGTAGCAGTGGGGGAGCAGGATGCTCTCTAGGGTAGCCTGTAGTCTGTGGGTGAGGCACTGGAATATGGGGCCTGTATAGTGGTGTGATCATCTCTACAGCACATGGTCAAGTGTTTTGTGCTTTTCTACATAAAGACCATACTTTATGAAAGCCACTGCTGTATTCTGGTTTGCACTCTGTACTCTTCCAATTGAGTAACTTTGGGTTTGCTTGCTTTCTTATTTGGATATTTTTTTAATTGAACCTAAGTGTCATATAATCAAGGAACACTCCAACTTTGGAGGAAAACAAAGGTATGAATTTAAAATATTTAGCTCAAGGTGGAGTCAGTTGGTTTTGTTCATTTTTTCCTCTAGGAAATGCGCTTGTCATTTAAAATGCAGATAGGCTTCCTGAAAGAGGTAGTTACTCTTATTATTAGTTACTCTAATATTTATTTACTCTAGTTACTCTAATATTTAGCATTCTAGTCTTTTACTGTACAGTACAGATCTGATAGTAGAGTGTAGCTGCTAATATAGTGAATAATTTTTGCCTACAAGATTTTAGTTTAGGTGAACGTTTTACTGCTGTCCCTTCTCTTCCTCCCATTATCTCATATCAAAAATTATCTCTAAATGTGACTCCAAATCTCTCAGAGTTAGTAATAATTGTTACGTGAGGCACTCTGACTCAGGAGACATAATGCTTAGTGTGTCCTGAACGGGGGTTTTCAAACCCAGTGGGTCTCATATGGGGCAGTTCCTGACAGTGCTAAGTGGCTAAACCAAGGAAGAATAGACCAAACCTGCAGATTCCAGAAGAATAGAGCTCCTCTACCCCAGGCTTCCCGTGGCCAAGATCCTCTCCACAGCAGCTGCTCATCTGCAGAAACCTTTACGGTTTCTGTGCAGGCCAGGTCTTCAACATCATTGGTCTGCTGGGAGAGCAGCCAGAATTCAAGCAGGTGACTTCTCCTTGAACCCAGTCAGATAGTGAGCAAAATGTCTGTGTGGTTCTCCTAACTCAGGAGCTTTGTTGTACTCATTTTGGATCAATAACCTATTAACGCTCATTACTAATCAACATTAGTAATTAGTTTGATGTAAATTAAGTGGACCTAAACCTTTCTCTGCGGTTAGGTTTCTCAGAGAGACAGAGCTACTGAGGTCATATGCTAAATTGCTTCAAAGTTTAATCTTGGATTTTAGTTTAAATAAGTCCATTGCTCTTACATGTTTTTTTTGGACCTCACTGGTCCAAAAGCAAAAATATGTTCCTCACTCTTGGCAGATGACTATTTTATATAACAAAGACAATTTATTTTCTCTTTTGCTGAAAAGTCACAAGTTTTGTTCAAAACTTCTGATTGTGTGTCAAACTGCGTTGAGCAGTGCTAGAAAGTAACTATGGAGGGTTATTTGAGTAGCTTGTGATTTGGAAAAGGCAGGGACCAAGCAGATTTCACATGTACTTTCAGATTTCTTGTACTTACGTGAAAGCAGTGTTTCAGAGATGGTTCTTGGCTAACCTCTGCTTTATTATGGAGCAACTGTGTAATATTCTCATCCTGAAAACTTCGATCTTGTGGTCTGAACTGCCATTTTGGCAATCATCAGTGAGCACAGCACCTTGATGGAAGCTGTGAGAAAAGCACAGAGGAAAGTGACGTGTTAAGAGAGAAATCCAGTTCTCTTTGGCAAGTTGGACAGTTTTGTGGAAGATTTGGCTTTTATCATGAGACTTCTGTCCCTTTTTGCCTGCACTAAATATGGAACTATGACCACAAGGTATTTGATTTAAAAAAGACCAGGTAATATGTTGGTAGAAATGAGGAACCTTGGTCTGCTGCCATGGTTTCTGCACATGGAAAATGGCATCATCCTAGGTGATGAATTTGTCAAATTTTGACAGGAAAACTGATGGAAAGAGTGAGAGCTCTTGGCTTGCATATGAAAAATCAGTTGCCAAATTTGACATGTGTCCGTCCGTCCCCCCTCCCCCCCCGGTTCTTACTTATTTTTTTATTCATTTTGTATCATCATGATTAATAAGTAAATGATGCTGTTGGACCATGCGAGCTTAAATGTATACTTCCTGCTGAGATCTGGAGGTATTAGATGTGTGCTGCAGTTAAACTGGTGTACAGCAGATGCCAGTAGAGGCCTATTGAGTCAAAATAGAAATATGACCAGCGTTTCCATAGCAACAACTTCCTCCTGGCAGTCCTATTTATAGCAGTGCTGCAGTCCCAGCCTCGGTGCAGCTCTCGGAGGGACTCTCTAGGAAGGGTTAACCTTGTTAGGGAGAAATGTAGGCGTAAAGGTACACCAGGACTGTTCGGGTTTGCTTTCTTGTGTTTTATTCAACAATGAAGTTACTGGTGGTGTTTGTTTCCTTTACATTCGTTTTGAAAAATCTCTGCTTCAAAATGGAGAGCCGTCAGATTTGTGAGCTGTGAGCAAATGCTGCTCCTCCTTCCGTGTGTTTAAGGAGAAGTGCAACCTAGTGGCATAGTGCTGGATGTGTAGTGAAAATCAGAACACATCTGCTTTTTCAAGAGCCTTTTTCTGCCTCTGTTTCTACCCATAATTCCTTCTGAAATATGCATGCCTGGCAGGATTCAAAATGGATTTTGTTCAATTATATAATTTCTGGTGAAAATGTTTTGGGGGGGGTTAAGTTACAAAATGGCTATCTGTATACTTTGTTTTACATCTTTTTCTCTCAAGGTTTATATAACAACTAGAAAAATACCACACATATTGCCTCAGACTTATAGCAAAGACAGTCTAGGTTTTTAGTATATGTCACATAACAACTGTGAGTGTCATTAAGTGCTTATAAACGTTTGTATTTTCTCATTCAAAATTAGACAGTTAAATTGTTTTCTTTTTATGAAATGTGTTGGCTGCATCTTTCTACTTAAAAATACGTTCTTTATTGATCAGTAAGATACCTGAAAAATGCAGCAAGATTCCTAAGCTCTTAAAAATGGAGGATCCCTCACTAACACTTTGTATCAAGTAATTACTCAGTCCTTTTGTAATAAATAATAAATACTTAAGTTGTATTTTCATCTTTCATTCTTGAAATAACTGATGCATAAAGGAAAATATGTTTCATCCAACCATCAATTTTTAAAGCAAATAAATAAACTTTCTCTAACCTCTAGAAAAAAGTAGTTCTTCATTATTCATTTATAAGGTTTCTTTAAGTTATTTTTTTTCCACAGATTACAAACAAATATGCAGAAAATGTCACAGGATGTCTTTTTTAATGCAGATAAAGACCTCCTGTGAAATTTAGAAATATTTAAATTTAATATTATGTTTAATATTTAAAATAAGATAGAATATCTTTATTAGAGAAATAAACCATGAAACCAGGAAAATACTAAGTTTCAAGATTTGGAATTAAAACCTGAGTTTTAGTTAGCTCTAGGTGATCTGAAATTTGTTAGCATCATAAATCCATTTTTCATGCTTCTGTCAAGGGATACAGTTAATTGTCTTAAACTCCTCTTCTTGACTGCAAGACACTCAAAGTATTGAAGGTATTGACCTTTGTTAAACACTAGAGAATGTTGTTATTTGCGCAGTCCTGCTTTACTTGAATATAGAAAAGTGCACACGTTGTCATTTCAAGATATTTGAAATGTTTTCCAAGTCAAGTTGCGACATACGGTAACTGCTGTTACTCAACCATCTGGGGCCTCTGAGGAAAGGAGGGTGCTCGCTTTCTTAATCCTTCATTTCTAAGGCTTGACTGGTAGGGCAGAATTGCTTCGCAGAAGTTGAGAAATGAAGTTTTAGCAGAGGTTATGAAAAATAAATTATCTCCGTAGCTCCGTTATTCCTGGTTCTTTTTCAGCAAGGAGCTGGAAGGTCTGTGGCTAGGTTATAGTGCTGTTTGTTACCTGTTACAGGGTAACACCCTGGGAGGTGTGCACAAGGTTATGGGTTGACCACCAGGAGAAGTACAAATGGCTTTGTTACCTTTATCAGCTCAGAGCACCATGATGTTAGCCCTTGTCTGTGGCTATCACCATCATGTTGCATTTTATTAAACTGTGGGAGAGCGGCTTAAAAGTTCTGACTGAAATAGTATTTATCAAAATACCAGACCTTGCGCATGCAGCGTTCGGATTCACAGTTGAATCTCTTACCCACTGCTCTGGGTTTTTAATGTGTTTTAAAATATTGTGAAGACTCCGTGGCTAGAATTTAGCAAAAAAAAAAAAAAAATCTGCTGAAAGGAAATTCTTAACATCTCAGTGTTAACTTTGGCTGCAAGAGTTGGAACTTTGCTATCTCTTGTAGAACAGAGATTTTAGATTCTATTTTGGACTCTGTTCTTCATACCAAATATGAAGTACTTACTGTGGATAAATTAATTGGAACACCAGAGTGTCAATAAGATGAAAGATTACATAAAAGGAAATAGGAAGTTCCACCTTTAAAAATCATGGACTTCATTTGAAGGTGCTGAAAGCCATGTGGGATGTGGGTTTCCCATAAAATCAGTGTGTTAGTATTTTGTACTGTCATTGGGCAATTTCCTAGATTAGGAAAGTGTATCACTACCTGTAAGAATATGACCAGCAGTTTCTTTTCTCTGAATTTTGCTGGGCACATTTGCTCTGGGGCAGTTTCCACATCCGTCCATGGATTCTAGATGGCTGACAGACTCTAACTTCTGTAATGTGAAGCAATGTGAATTTTATAAATTACTCTCTTAGATCAGGGAAACAAAACGTTTTAGCTGAAGAAGTGTGCAAAAGATGACAGTAGTGTAAAGGGACAAGATGAGCACACCATCACTCAAGTGACTTTGTTTACTGGAGAAAACAGACAAAGATAGAAAGAATATTAGTCTCTTGGAAGGATTTCCTGAACTCCTAAAGATTTGCAGTGAGCTACAGGGAGAGCATGGCTGTATAATACCAGGGAAATAAGTATCTTCACGTTGTCTAAGCGCTTTTTATATTGCTGTATGGAAGGTGCATAGCATTACTCTGTTATAAAGTGGTAATATAAAGCATATAATGTATCCCCTCTGCCTGTTTGTGACCCCTGGTAAGGCAAACACATGCTTGTGGTCGTCACTAGCTCTTGTTTATGGCAGCAGAGCCTTGAACCAATGGGATGTTACGGATGTCATAATTGATCTTGGAACAGAGCAGGTGAACAGCTGGAAGGCAGAAGGTGGCACATATAATGAACTGGCATCCAGGGAGGGCTGCAGCTCCAGACCCTGACAGGAAAGCAGCCTGGTCACCTCCAAGATACCTGGTGCTCACCTGGCTTTACAAATGGCTATGTAAGATGTAAGCATTTAGTTGGTTCCAAATTTTGAATAGGAGAATTTACATTTCCAGAGTATCTGGAGCCTGAAAGCAAAGAGTCTAGAAAAGTAACCCGTGGTGTGGCCAAGGCCGACCACAAGTGTCACAGTGCCTGTTAGGAAGGACGTTGCCAAATCTGTGCAGTCTGTCTGTCGGCATTTTGATTGTTTTATCATTGTCACGGGCAGTTTGTCATCATGAGTTTTTTTCTGAGGCACAGGCCTGTTATGAAATGGTTATATAATGTCCAAGGGTGGGTATCTGCTGACATTTGAAAACTATGCAGTGAGAAGTATGGTGGTGAAAAATGAGAGGTATGTCTTTAACACGTGTTGACTGTAAGGCAGGAGACAGATTGTGGAAAAGTTATTTCAATCTTTCTTAAGAATAGCCTAAGTTTTTAAGAAACCACATCATAGATGTGCAGGATATGTACTGGAAAACCTATCTAATGTATTTGTTTTCATTTTCACAAAAATTAATGTTTAGCATTACCCATTGTAGGCATGCAAAAACACATAATTTGCAAACTAATGCGATGTTAAATACTACTTTCAATTTATTTTCCTTATGTTTTGTGCCATTAAAAAATATGCTTTCTAGACTTACTCCACAGTTGAAAGTACTCAAAAACACTTAAAATACTGAAAGTATGAAAATACTGACGTATTGAAAATTTTCTTGTGAAAGATTGAAATGTTATTCTCCAAAAAGTTAAATGCTTTTGGTTCATTCTTAGAGTAGGTAGAACCCAGTTTGAAAAAGTATCATGTAGTTTTGTTTATGTGTACGATAGAATTTAACTTCTTCAGACTGATTTTCCTCAAAGGAGGAAAATAATACCTTCCTCCCCTCCCCCATATTAAAATAAGCTTATTTGGTAGTGGTTGCAAGTAACTTCCTTGCTTAGAAAGCTGATTAGCTGAAAGCATGAGATTACTAATGATTAAATTCCAACCGGTTATGTTTGCTACGATGATGTAGTACTCTGTCTCAATAACAAGGGAGGAACTGCAGAATAAGTCACTTTTGGTTTTTTTTCACACGTGGTTGAGGTAAATTAAAAAAATACATACCTACCTTCTGATCTTTACTTCTGAACAAGTTGTTTATATTTCTAACATAAAATTTGTATTTAAATATAAAACGTAATGCATTCAAAAGCTGTGAGAACATATGCTAGAGAAATTAGTGCTGTTTTGTTTGGTTGTTAAAAAACAACCCACTTTTCAATTGACACGAGAAGAGACTTTTCGCAGTATAAACCAGTACATCACAGGGCTTCTCTTAGCAGGAAGTGGAAGAGAGCAGTGGTTAGCAAACGCTGCCGGCAGGAAGCTTGACACATGCACAGCTCCTGGTGGTGCTGGCTTGTCCAGCTCGCCGTAGATGTTTTCTCTTTTGCTTTGGTACAAGTCCCTGGGGTGTGTAGATGGCAGCGCACAGGGAGGTACCTTGTAACCAGTGCACGGCAACAGCCACGGCGTTGCAGAGACTGGAAGGTTTTGCTAACCGCCTCTTCCATAGGCACTCCAAGAATGGTGCCCAGGAGCAGAAAGGGCCTCAGGAAAGTGAGAGCCAACGGTGCTCTGAATTCACTGCCCGGTGGGATGAATCGAGTAAGTAGTGGGGGGTTGGTTGTTTTGAGAGATGTTTGCAGTTCAGTTTGCCTCCTAAGTGAAGAGCTTGTATGTTTGCAATCGGGTCTGAACACTGCCGTGGGATACGTTCCGGGGGCAGTTTTACAATTGTCACCTACAGGTATTGGTGTGAAGAACAGCACATTGCATCGGGCAGGGGGTGATGGGGCTGGTTCATGGACTGGGGGCTGGCAGGAGAATTTATCCCTTATTCCTTCTTCTCTTTCAAACCATAGTTGACTTGTTTTGGCAAGCCCCCACCCCAGTTCTTACTTCTGAAGTACTTCCTTTATTTTCAAATTAAATCAGCAAGTTTAGCAGAAATGGAAAACCCTAACTAAAGGCTGTAATGTTTAAACTTTCAAATGGGTAGATACTGCTGCACAGTTTAAACTTCTAATTGTAGGGGCTTTCATCATTCATAGTTCTATTTTAAGGGATATATACATTAGAAATGCTATATAGTGTAAACAGTATATCATTCTGTTTGATTTTAACTATTACGTATTAACTTAGTGTGGGAATGCTGGTTATCATTAGCGTTAATTTCTTAATTAGCAAAGAGTTTACAGTATTTGTATGGTTAAAAAACTTTCATGGTTGCATATTGGGTAATAAGAAAGATTCCAAAAAAATCCCAATCTAAACAAATTGACATTTGATTTTCTTATTTTTTAATAATTTTTAAATTTTAAAGCCATGCAGTGTTCTGCAAAGCAATTCTTGTGTCTGGTTAAATGCTCATTTAAAAATGCTACAATATGGTAATTTATGATAATTTTGTTCCAAATTTCAGATTCATTGATGGGTTTGAGATAGCACAATTACTTCAGCTGAAGATAGGCTGTGTTGGAAATGCTTAGCATTACAGTGTTACCATGAAGAAAACCAGTGTTTATACATCTTGCTTGCAACTTAAAATATTGTATGAGTAGGGAGTGAATCTGTTCTCAGAGGATAAGCAGTAAACATGGAAACAAAAAGGTGTTAATGCATTGACCTAAAATAGATTGAATCTAGGTCTCCCAAATGAGATAGAGAAGAATTGACTCGTTTTGTTGGGAATATAAATGATGAAAGTGCATAAATTCTGAGCTTCCACTCAAAATACTTTCAGCTTGGTAAAAATAGGCACATACTTGTGTTTATGTAGAAGCTCTTTTTTATGTAAATAACTGTTTGAAAAAATAACACTGAAGCATTTCTGTTTATGTAACATGAAGAAAAAAATGGTATTGACCTACTGACACTTACAAATTGTGACCTGTTTGTGTACAAGTCTGTACTTTTTTCCCCTCTGTTTGAGGCAGGCTTCCTCATGTGACATGTTTAATGAGGAAATGGACCGCCGTGTCTCTTGATAAATGTGGTGAAAATGGCTGTTCTCTGAATGCTATTTTAAGTCATAATTAAGCAGAGTGGTTGCATGCAGTTTTCTGAGCTGAAGTTGCTGAGCTGGTAGCTGAATAGTGGGTGTTTATGCAGCTTTGGGTTTGGGGTGAAGTTCTGAATCTTTATCCTGAAACTTTACTTTCAATTTCTAAATTATTTAAAAAAAAATAATAATTTAAATTACTGTAGGTGCCCATGAACTAAGTCCATGGAGGGATGACAAACTGCTGGAGGGATAGAGAAAATAAGGAGTACAGGGGAGGGAGTACTTCTCTCTACTCCTGACTCCTAATTAGGTCTTCAGAAAAATACATCTTCCGTGATAATTCTTTGTGAAACATAAAAGAGAAACAAGGTGTTTGGGGGTTTTTCGTTTGATTGTTTGGAGGTTGTTTTATTTGTTTGTGGGTTTTTTAATACCCAAGAGTTCAATGTCATAGAATTGCTTAGCATCACTGAATTCAGGTTGTAGATTAATTTCACAGAAAGTTTAATGAATAAGCAGTGTTTTAGAAACATACTGGTGTTTATCTTATAAGGATATTTAAATATTCTCATCTATTTTGCCCATATCACTGCAACTTAGCAATGTTAATGTAAGGCTTTAGGTTAATGTACATGGCAGACAGCATGAATTATTCTCGAAGTTCAAGGCAAAAGCACTCTTAATTCCTGAAAAAAGTTTTGACAATAACTTCTCAACATTTTTGTTATTTTAGGCTTCAGGTAGAATCCATTTGAAAAGGAAGTTAATATACTTATACCATCTGCTGTAATGAAATGCAGTAACAGGTCTGTTTCTGTGTATATTCTTTTACAAGCAATTTCTGCTGAAGCTCTGGGTTTGCTGGAGGGGAAGGAGCTGCTGCTTGCTGGGTGGACTTTGTGTTGTCAGTCGCCTAGTGTTGTGGGTTTAAATAAATTGCCTTGTGGTCTATGACCTTAAGGGTTTTTCAGTGGTTGATTTTGAAATTTGCCATCATTACTTTTTTATTTTGATATATCAAGTGCAGTTTCTCCAGTGTGCCTTGGATTCTTGGTCGATGCGTGAAATGAATGTGTTTTGTAAAATCCTCCAAGTCCAGCAGGGCAGAGGTGACTCAGGGCACCATGGGCCTTGGAGTCTGTTTCCAAAAGCTGCCTGAGCACACGTGTGATTGCACAGCCTGGGCTGGTAACCAGGTCAGCTGTGCTGCACAGCCCTAGGGTGACAGGGACATGATGGCAGCAATCAGAGCGATGCATTTCATTCTTCGTGTAGATGTCTTGACTGTGACCACTTGCAACTATATGGAACCTGCATTTTGATTTTTGTTTTGTTTTCTTAGTTGCTTGTTGTTCTTTGAAAGATTGAAGTGGGAGAGCAAAGGAAAATGAGGCTGCTTGGTTTTGAACATAGAGCCAGTAAGATGAGCATGAATCTTTTATTCTTGAAATGATACAAGTATTTTCCAAGTCTGCATAAGAGAACACATTAACAACTTGGATAACTGAAATGGTCAGGAGAGTCAACACTAGTCCATCTGTCATCTTCATAGTCTCTAAATTGAAAATGGATGGATAATGAACATTATTTGGTCTCCGGTTCAAAATAATAGCAGTATATTTCCAAATACTGTGGAATGATGTGTAGAGGTTTAACTGAATAATTACTATATATATGAGTGTGTGTGAAGAGAGAAAAATGCATGTAAAATATGAAATAATGTACAGAGCACACTGTATGAATTGCTTAAAGCTTTAGAATAACTACTAGTTGGGTACAAGTCAACAGATAATTCTGGTCTAAGGTTGCCATGGAAACAACCAGTGCTTGATATAATTGAGAACATCTTAAACCCTCCTGGTGTTTGCATGCTTTTTTCCCCTGCCATTTTGAGTTGCTTTAGACATGAATAGGTAGCATTGGTCAGAACAGTAGTAGTGAATGAGCAAATCCAAATCCCGTGTCCTGAATATTGATTTTGATAGTCTACTGGTATCTTGTGCTTTGTAGTTTTTTGCATCACAAGGAGCTCATAAGGAAGAGCAGCTCTCTGGATTCTCTGTGCTCTCTCTTTCTAGTTAGTGTGTAAGTGTGTTTGGAGATTGAAGCACTGATTTTGTAGAGATTAGCGTACTTCATCAACTGTTGGATTAATATTAGGAGCAATATGTTTCAGACAACTAGCTTTTCAGCATGAATGGTAAGTCTTTTTTATACCCTTTGACAGTGTTTTTTTGTTCTGTCTTCACAATCAGGAAAAATCTACCAGGTTTCCCTTTCTTGTCTGCATAGCTGCATCGACTGCTGATTTCTTTGTTTTTGTAATCGACTCACTGGGGGTTTCTATTTAAAATTGGTGGTCCTCAAGATTTGCAATTTTTTATTCAATTGTTTGCTTTGCATAACTGGCATTTAGTGCTTTATTTTAAAGCTTTCTTTTAGAAATAACTGTTACAAATCATTAAGGCACAGAATCTGATTTGAAAAATTTTATAATTGAATATATACATGTCGGTTCACTTAATTTTCTGTGCCACTCATAATAAATTATTTTATTTTAATTAATACAAATCAGAAGGGCCTTCTGAAATAATTGTAGTCGATACCTAAAAATTCTAAACAGGTATTTGTTGTTTTTCATCTGAATCAGCTTATTCTTCTATGATTTTTAGTCTTCTAAATGCTGGGATAGCAGAATAGTTGAGGTCATTCGTGGAGGTAGGGGAGGGCAGTCTCATTTGAAATGAGATACTAGAATAGGTCTAGTAAACTTATTAGACAGGTATTTACTTTCCGAAACGACTGTGACTACTTGTTATAAGATACTTTGAATATAATGGAATTATGAAGTACTATATTCTTATTTGGAATATTATTGAAAGTTGGTTTTAAATATATGACCTCTGTATGTTTGTTTCCGTAGAAAAAGATATCCTTTGAAAATTATTTGCAAAAAGCCCAAATATGTTAGCTTTCTAATTGATGCCTTTGTGTTTTAAACAGATAGTCTGGAGCGTTAGAAAATGACTTGAGGCAGGGATTTCTTGAAAAGAAAGAACAGTCAGTCATGTGTATGGGGTCTGTCTGTGTGTGTCTGTGTGGTTTTGCTTTATCCCACAAATTTAAAGGACCATTTCTACAAAGGTTTCACTTGTGTACATGGCATGACATAAAGAGTGGGAGGAGTTATCCCACTGCCTTATCTAATATCAGCTTGTCTATACTTATCTCATACAAATGTGTTGAGGTCATCTTCCCCAGAATGGAAAGTGTGGCTGTCATTTCCTTGCTGTGCAAAGTTCAAAATACAAATGTCAAAGCAGGTACAGTTATTAAGAGGGTGTTTCAGTACTTTGTACATACACCATGGAAATTTGTGGTACAGCATCACTGATGGCTGGTTAAGTAAACGTGAATGCAGGCTGTCCTGGAAGTGGTGTCCCAGGCTCTGGGGATGCTGGTGGGGAGTTGGTGTGGCCACGCAGGTCCACAGCTGGCCTGCACTTGCCCTGTAGGGACACGATGGCATCCCAGCATCCCTGCCACCACCTGCCGCTGCTCAGCCTCTGTGGGGAGCAGGAGTGAACCTACAGCCTGCCTCCTCCGTGTCACAGGCCACCATCCTCTGCTGGTGGAGAGAGCTCTCCTCAGGGCAGAAAGTCTCTGCTTCTCACCAGTTACCAGGCTGGGCTTTCCATCATGTTTTCCTCTGTTACCCTTACAGTTAGGTTGTAGTTTCCATAGGAATTAAAGTTTGTGGAAATCAGGTGGTGATGGTTGGTTTAGGGTTGGTTCTTTTTTTTTTATTTTTATTTTCCCTGGGGGGTTATTCTGCAACTTGCATCTGTAGATTTCATTCATCTTGACATCTAGGCTCCCAATTCCATTAAAAAATAGAAATAAATAGCTGCAACTTTTACCAGGTATCAGTTCCCAGCCAGAATTATCTTTAAACTAGTCTAATTTTGATAAGGTTATCATCTTCTGCTCCATCAAAATTAAGTCTTTACTGTAAACATTTCCCTCTTTAAACCACTTGCGCTTTTCAATGCACTTTTGTGGCTGTCTTCACTGCAGTAGTGTTACATTACACCCTGTCAGCAGATAAAATCAGCTGCTTCCCTTGTGAAAGATGGCCAAGATGCAAGTGAAACCTCAATGAAAAAATGATAAATTTTCTTCCATTGGAAGTACAATTGGCTAATTTGTTTTTCTTTTCTAATTTCTTCCCCTTCCCCAGAAAAGCTGGTTATATGATTAGTTGTTTGGTTTTTTTCTAGAATGATTCGAAGAAAAAGCTGGTTTTCTATTTCTTTGGACTTGGGCTTTTGTTTTGAACAGCAGAACATTTTTGAACAGATAAAACTGGAAGGCCAAGTAACTTAACTAGCCCGGGCTCCCAGAGGTGAAAGGTGCTACTCTGCTAAATATTCTGTTTCACTAAGACCACGCTCAATACTCCCGAGAATCACCAAGTACAGGATTGGGCTACTGCCTTCCAGTACTGCCAGTAGGGTGATTGCTGATGCAGCCATTTGCACTCCCGAGACAGTGCTTGCCAGATGTGTGTGAGATAGATGGAGCAGCATGTGGAAAGGGTGTAAGCCGCACTGATTGACTGCTGAATTACTGTCCAGTTTTGTGCACTCGGGAGAACAGGAATGTTTAAGGAGTGAAGGGTGAAGGGAGGTAGCGTAAATATCTTAGTTACGTGCACTGGCAATGTTTTTAAGGGCAAGGGACAACAAGTAGCAGCTGATTATTCCCACTGTTGAGAAGACTATAGAAAATGGAAGGATGCCGTGGAATTTCCAGGTGCCAGAACTACACGTCTTCCTATATGTGTCTCACGGAACGCATGCTTTCTTCTTTTCAAAAATTCCGCAGTGTTACCTGTTAGGCTCTGACAGTGAATTAGGGCTGTTGGGTGCTAACTTGAGTTCATGTTTTGTTCTGGTTCTTGTACAAAATATTTGAAAAAGGCAACACAAGAGCTGTTGCACTGATGTAGTTCTTAAAACACATCCACACAGTGAACAGTCCCTCGAGGTGCTTGGTTGGGGTAGAAGCAAAAAATATTTAATGTAATTGACATTTCTTCCAAAGGAAAGGTTATTTGGTATGTTGTAATCTTGTACTGTGACTTACTCCAGTCCTCATTACATTACTTATGTGTATTTTGTTACCAGGAAGATTTTTTTTCTTTCCTTGGTTTTTAGTTTACATCTCAAATTGTTTATACGTTTGTTGCTGGTTCCTCTGAGAGTTGGCTGCTGCGACTGCTGTTGCAGGCCAAAGGTCACAAGCTTTAATGATTGAGATTCTGACCGGCAACTTCGTAACTTGCATAACGTTTTTGGTGTTTTTCTTTATTCATTCCTGTTGATAGATACCCCAGCCCATTAAGAATTCATGTGGTTTGGTTTCTTTATTTATTTTGTACGTTTTTCAGTTCAGTTCTCTGCAAGTTTTGCGCCTGCCTTTTTAGACAAATAAGTACTGACTTTAACCAGTTTCTCTCCCAACGACCCATTCTCTGTCAGAATGGATAGTAAAAACTCTTACCTACTTTTTGCCTGCCTTAATCCTGAGGCAAACAAAATCTTATTATTCACTTGATGTGTTGAATTGTGAAATGTGTTTATTTACGTAAGGCTTCCTTATCAGGAAGTCAGTCTCTGCTATTTAAGGGTATAAATGAACTTCTCCTGCTTGGCTAGTTACTGCAGGCAACCCTTTCCTGTAAATATTGGAAGTGTGTTCTGTGCGAGATATGTCAGTGCAGAGATGTGTCAGAAGCGCAGATCTGGTGAAGAGATGAAGAGCTGTTTTGCTGATTTACCCTGACAGCTGTGAAGACATGTCTTGCTGATCCCAGAGCATCTATATGAGAATTTGTGGAGGTTTTTAATGCAGGGGGCTGGCACAAGGTAGCTTCGTGAGAAGTGGACTTAACATCCATGTGAGTGCACATAGACCAAGATTGGTGCATCTGCTATTATTCTGATGCCTTGTGTGAAATACTTGAAAAAGAAAAAGCAACCCAAGAGTTGCTCTTCTCAAGTAACTTGTTAAATGCATCCCTGTAGTGAACAGTCCCTGCAGTTGTTTAGTTTGGAGTAAAAGGAATATGTTAGTTTAGTGAAACTTATAAAGGAAAGGGTATTTGTGCATGACTGCGTGTGGTATTATTGCCTGCTTGCAGGAAATTTCTTAGTTAATGTGCAGATCAGATGAACTGCCTGCACATTTATGCTTACTGTTGCTAATAATCTAGCCATAAAGCCTAGTCTCAGTGATAGCTGCCTGACAGTATGTTATCCTTTTTAGTCACTGAACTAGGCAATGTGGGGCAGTAATAGGGAGAGGAAAGTTGGTGCTGACCAGTTAGCCAGGTTCTTCATGCTGCAGAGGGGTCGAGGGCTTAACTGGAGGGAAACTGCAGCAGGTGCTGTAAAACATTTTGCTTAGTAAGTGCTTTTGACTGTAGGAGGAAAATCTGATTAATTTGTGTATTTCTATTGAATGCTAGAATTTACTAAAAACCTCTGTTCAAAAATGTGACACATTTACAAGATATTTTATAGTAGTGCCCTAGAAAATGTTGTTCTTGGAACTAATTCTTGAACTGTATTCTTTTTTTTCCCACATGGTAACCATGGAAATATATCACCTGCAGAAACAAAATATTTTGAATTTTCACAATTTTTGCCCAGTTTTCATTTTTCCTTATATTGTTAATATCTGTTATATTTCACACAAGCAGAACTCTATAGGTCCTGTGGTAGTTGCAGCGTTTTAGATTACTTGCTGGATAAAGTTCGGCAAGAACTGTAGAGGGTGGTACTGCACAGCTCAGCCTTAATTCCTAATTGTCTCCCCAGAGTGACCTCTGTTATATTGTATTTCTGGCATTAGCAGGATTCATTACCTCTGAACTAGTACTTTGGTATTTCAGAAAAGAATAAGGGAGAAAGACCAAACATTGGCTTTGGAAATAAAATGAATTTTATTGTTTCTATTAAACATAGAAGAAAGTCAGTCTGACTGTGGCAGTCATGTGCAGCAGAGTATCTACTGCTCAGAATTCAGCAAAGATTGGTGTTATCTCTGGTAGCTGAAAACCTGGCTCCTGTTCTGGTTTTTCTGAATCTGTCACATCTCTTGTGCAGGCTGTTGCTGTATAGCCAGCCAAGTAAAGAGGTGAACAGTAAGTAAGATTTCAGCTTTAATTGGCAGCTTAAAATTAAAATTGTGTCCTCTGGCACTGAAAACTAAACTAAAAATGAAAAAGGCTGGGCTCTTAACTGCTGCAAATTTGCTTTTATAAATTTAACAAAATACTTTTTAGCTCAAACTTCAAAATCATGGACAGGATTAAAATAAGATTTTGCCTGTGTTCCAAGCTGGAGTTGTAATGGGTAAGGGCAATTTGTATTTTATAATAGCTGCACGTTTTAAATTAATGCCCTAGTGTGCTTCTCCAAAGATCAGATTCCAGTGCTCTCTTCTAGTCTTTAGGCACTACAGTTGTAACTGGTCTTAATTTGCTGTTTATCCTGTTCCTCTCCCCTTTTCTCCAAGGTTTTTTAATGCCGTTCTCTTTTTCACTTCTTACCAGTCCTTTCCACAGAAGTGTTTACAGTGCAGTCAGATAATTAGCACTGCTATTTAAATAGCAACCTTGTATGCCATTAATAATCCTTACATGATCACGCATTTCCTGAGAACTTTTAGGTTTTGTATTTCAGCAAAAAGGTTCTTTCAGAACTGCTCCATTGTTTGGCTTTTTGGTTTTGGGGACTTTGGGGTTTGGTGTTTTGTTTTTTGACTGAAGGAAAAGTTCTTATCCACTGCAGTGGGTAAGTTAGTTTGCTCTCCATCACCTGTTTTTATCATAAGTAGTGTTTAAACAAAAATATAAAATCAAAGCCTTTCTGTAAAATTGAAAATTTGATAAATGGGATATTAAATTGATGCAGTTAATTAATCCAGCCTAGGCAGAAACAGACTCCTCCTTGCTTGTCAGTTGTTCATGGGTGAACCAGTGAGTGTTCCTCACCACAGCGTTCAGATAAGATGGAGTTGTGCTCAGCCAGGCTTATATCACATTAGACCTTATTTTCCCCACTATTTCCATATTGTGAGAAACGAAGCGTTCTGGTTTTGTTGACAGTCTGTTTCAATGATACCATTTTAGTTTGTGCTTTGAAGTGTTTTCCAGCTATTAAAATCTTAACTGGTGCTCACACTGCCTCCTCTCAGTATATAATGCTTAGCTGTGTTCATTTTGAAACACTTGCCAGGGTGGAGAAACCTTATTTTGAGCCTTGTGATATCAGTAGTGCTAATCAAAAGAAAAATTTAAAAAAATTAGGACAACAGGTTAATGGTCCAAGAAAGGGACTTACAACAGGAATATCAACTTCTCACTTGCTTCTGAAATGTGGTACCATAACCGCAGGATTCACTGAGTCATCTGCATACATCTTGATAAGGTTTAAGGCTATAAATACTGTTTTTATAAAAATGAAATGTACGTATACATTTACCAGAATCTCTTCATACATATTTGTTTTTCAATTAAATTATTTAATTAAATAGACAATTTAACTCCAGACTTCAAATTATTTTACATTACAGTTTTTGAACAAAATTTGAATTGTATTTTGATAAAGGGCATTTTAAATACCAGGCAGAGATTGGCATTTAGCACAGCAGATGGGGGTTTGTAGTGTTGCCCAGTGTTTAGTCTTAATCTTGCTTTCTTGCCGTGAATCCTAGCCAAATACTTTTTTTTTTTTTTCTTCCTACAAAAGATAAAATTCTGACTTGCTGGCTCTTGGGGGAGATGTGATTGAGAATAAGAAATACAGTGTATGTGGGATGTGGGAGAAAGGCAGGGTAACCTATGATAACTCTCAGGACTGCTCCGTCTATGACCCCTTTCCCTCTGCCATCATTGCAACCCTACAACCGAGAGATTCTCACCCTTTTGATTTTTTCAGGAACTTTCCTCTGATTCACTTGCTCTTGAACTGTGTTTTAGGGCAAAGTAGTCATTGTAGTACTCATACCCTTTGTTAACAATTTTTTTTATGAGCCTGCTAACTTTCCATACAAAAGTTAACCAATCAAACAAGCAAAAGTATTGTGAACTGTGTGAATATCCTGAGAGAGCAATCTCCTGCTGTTTGGGGGTGGGTTCAGGGCTGTTTTGGGTTTGTGTGTGGTAGAGGGTTTTTTGTTTGCTTGCTTATTTATTTTTAATACCTCCCATATGCTGGCATTACCTTGGAATCTCTGGATCTTGGGTCTTCTTCCCTTAGAACTCTGTTCCAGCAGACTTTGCTGCTTATCATCATGTTGCCTCGGTTCTGCTGGGCTCAAAGAGCTGGGTTTGCGCTGTGTGTTTGGGCTTGCCTGATCTCTGGGATGCTGGTGCACCTTCTGCAGTTCCAGCTGCTGCCCTTCCTGCCATGTCTGGTTGGTTTTGCCCCTGCTGTGGCCCTTGTTGTGCCAGTGCTGTTATCTGTGCCTTGCTGTCTCCTTCCAGTACCTTCCTTTCCTGTGCAACTGGTTTTTGTCCTTTGGTTTCAGCCTCCTTCACTCCAACTCCTGCAGTATGAGTAGGGGCTGTTGCTGGTCCGTGCATACACTCCTTACCACCACCCTCATCTTCACTCAGCCGTGTACGAGTGATCCTAGATCTTCTGTGTCTCTGGGAGCCTGTATATCCACATATCTTTTCTGGGTTCTTTTTTTTGACAGTCTTACAAAACTAAATCAAACTTGTATGGTGACTGTACCAGATCCCTGTATGCATTCCAGTTTGCATACAGCAGCTCCAGCTGTGCAATTCAAACTTCAAGTTGTTGGTGGTGGTGGTGGGTAATGGGACTGAAATTTGATTGTGGTGGTTTTTTGGGTTTTTTTTTGAGACTTGCTTGCCATTTCTGTGCCTATCCACCACATACCATGCAATTCACACATGCTGTCTTCTGGAACAAAGTGCTAAGTAGTAGGAAGATCACCCGATTACAGGTTTTATTGTGATCCAGCATGCTGTGATAAAGATAGATACACTTTTGTTAGCAACAGTTCCCTTGATGTGTGTGTCTTGGAATAGATTAATTATTAAAGATGCCAACTTGATCTCCTCAAGTTTTGTAAGCTGTGCTTATTTCTGTGATGTGTTGTCTTTTTTTCCTACTGAATTTAGCTGCCTTTGGTGTTTTTTTTTTCTGCCTTTGCTCAAACATTCTGTGATTTAGCATGAGTCATTCTGTCTATGTGGGAAAGGGCTGTTTTATTACAGGGTCCGTTCTTGAGCGGGGAGGGGAAAGGGTGGAATGTATTTGTGTTTTCCATGTGTTTGTTGTGGAAATGCATAAAACTTTTTTTTCTTCTTCTCTTTCTTTCCTCTCTTCATCATCTCATCTGTGTGGGTGAATGTTCCTGCAAACCCTTGGGGAACCTATAGAGACGTTTGGTATGCTCATTCCTTCATTAGTGCCCAAAGTCACAGATGCTAGGTGCAGCTTAGACTAGACAAGCCAACAAGAGCCACATCGTCACAATGTGAGGTGGCTAAAAATGTGCACTTGAGGAAAACTTCTAAGTCGTCATCTGAACACCTGTTTATTTGCATCACCACACTAACTCCGATGGCCACTGCTGCACAGCTGGCATAAATTTTGATTCTGCACTTGAAGAGTAGAAATGAAATGTGTTCTCCTCTAGCAAGAGCTGCTGTTTTGTGATTGAGATATAATTTTCAAAAGTATCTACCCTGTTTCAAATTCCAAGTCCTATTTTGAGAAAGGACTGAGGGGTATGCACTCAAGGTGCCTAATTCTGTTTGAGAGCACCTGTTGAATTGTGTTGAGGTGTAGGAGCTCAGGTGACCTCTGAAAGTGAGAACCAGGCACAATTTGACCCACTCTCTCGTTAGGAAGAAACCATAATTCCAATATAACACATCACAAAATATAAAATAATTTTTAAAGGAAGGTGATTTTAAGATAAATGGGCACCATTGGGTAGCTTTATTTTGCATGTACGTGTTCAATGCTGCTTTTTAAAAAAAGAGAACCAAAGTAAAGTAGAATAAGGTAGAAGTTTTGTTGCAGGAGAGCTTGTGGCTTAGTGATATTCTAGAAATGAGAGATTTTTCTCACATATCAGCAATTTAAGTATTTCCAGCTGTATTGCATTTATTTCATAAACAGCATTCTTTGTTCCATAAGTAGAACAGAGACAGAAATGACTATGGAAATGTCATTGCATATTTTTGTAAATACTGAATAGTCATATTTCAGTGCAAAATATATGGAAAATTAAAATATTTATATGAACAACAGAGATAGCATGAGGGATATTTACGTTCACTTCTAAGCTACAGCCACTTAAGTTTGAAGGCTCAGCTTTTTGGTAATCTTACTGATCCTCCTGGATTTTTTTCTCATTATTAAGAGAAAATAATACGTGTGTTACTTTGACATAAATTGATGTTTGAAAAACTTTATCAGTATTGATCACTTGATCACTTCATCTCTGTTCTCCTAATGGAACGAATTTGGACATTGCTAGTTTCCTTTTTTTGTGATGAGAAATTATTTCATGCCACAAGAAATCTGTCCTTTTTTCAAATTAGGATCATTAAAAGTCATTACATGAATAACCTCTATAATTTAAAAACAAAGGAAATATTTTCCACACATAGGATAAATATGTAAAAATTTTTCACTGATTAGCCACTAAATATTTTTAACTCAGTGAGTTTTAATACCATTTTATAATAGTACCTTTGATATAAACTGTGTTTTTATTGCTCTGCTTAACCATAAGTTTAGGATACTGAGTATGTTCCTCCTCTGATACTACTCTTAAAATAAAATAAAATTACTGACTGGATATCATGCTTTAAACACTTTCCTAATGTTGAGGTCTGCCAGAACTTTTGACAACTCTCCTGAAATTTTCATTATATTTGCTGCTCCATCAGAGCCAGTGATGGTGGGAGCCATAAACCTCCCTTGAGTATTTTATGATAATCAAGTCAAGCACACCTGAGAGCGGGGGGAAAAAAGAAAAAAAAAAAAATCATTCATGACCAGCTTTCTCCAGGGCTACTTTTGTTTTTACTGCTGCTGGAACTTTACTGGTATAAGAAGAGAATTTTTAAAAAGTTTTGTCAACATTAGTATTCACTAAAAAGTACAAAGAAGTTCCAATTTGTTTACAAAGTGTTATAAACCTAATTTTTGTTGACTGTCAGAGTGCAGAGTACAGTTACTAAAATGTGTATTTCTAGATACTGCCCAGAGCAGTCGTGGCGTATTGCTGCGTGCTTTTAGCAACTGCTTAGGCAGAGCGTCACAGTACAGGAAATCCACTGTTATTAACTTTGTGTTACGTGAAATGATTCAGAGAACAAAAAGCCAGTATGATATTTTCTTCTTGATTCTGTGACTTTCAGAACCACAGCAGTGTTTGAAACACCTCCCGTTAATGACTGTGCGTGAAGTAATCTGCACTGATCTGGCTGAGCATTGATATTCAAAAAAAAAAGAGCAGCTGAGGGATGATCTGAGCAAAATATGTTGGTGCACATTTTAAACAGTCATCCAGAATTTTGCCATTATACATTCCTTCAGTTTCAGTGGAAAATCAGTATTAAAAGTGCATATTCTCTGACTGTGGGCATGCTTAATGTGCAGTGTTGTATCCCTGTGCTTTATCTTTGCTTGCAGTAATGCTGTCCGTTCGGTTCTTGAGCTTGCAAACAGCTTTTAAATAAAGGTGATGAAGGGAAAAAGCAATGAGATTGACGTTACAGTCAAGCAACTGAAAGAAAATGCAACTTTTATTTAACAAAAATAGATTAAAAGTCAATCTTTGTGGAATGGCTTTTTATAAATGCCAGGTGTTTGGTTTTTTCCCAGTTGAATTAAGAATGTCTAACATCACCTTAAAGCCTGCTTGCCTATAGAGTATTGTCAGTTATTAGAACTGGCAAAATTTAAGTAATTTGTGTAGAATGATGTAGTTACTCCAGAAAGCATAGATATCACCTAGAGACGTGGTAGAAGTTCTAGAGGCATTGATGCTTGCTTTCATACATGGTGAAAATAGCATATTATGAATTGAAGAAAGAAGTTGATAATGAAGTTTATGTATTTTGTTAACAAAGCATTTCTATTACATCCATCATTAATTATATTAATTAAAATGTACTTTTTTGTGTGTGTTTTCAGTGAAAGAGTTCCTAGCCAAAGCCAAAGAAGACTTTTTAAGAAAATGGGAAAGCCCCCCTCAGGTATCACTTGTTTAAGCATTCAATAATTTTCTGTATTGCATTTGTTGATAATGTTATCAGTGTGTTATCAGTTGGCAACGGGCAGAAAACAGAAATAATTATAGTGCCATTTATAAAGGAGTTTCTGTTTTTAATGTCGGCTTTGTCACTGAAGTTCATCAGCGAAGGCTCTGGGGTCTTCTTTGGATTTGAGCTGATGAAATGTTCATACTGAACAACAGGTTTTCTCTTTTGAGAATGGTGTTCACAATCAACATGACAAGACTCAAAATCTGTTGGCATGTTTTAGTTGGCTTTTTTTATAACAAGAATCTTTGGCGCATCTGTAATTTACCATGCTAATAATTTCCCTCATGATAGTAAGGGGAATTAAGGGTCCTAAGACTACTGTACAGGGCTGGGGGCAGGTTAAGGAACTTGTTAGAGAGAAATCTTGTAAAATTTTAACATGGGGAATTTTGATTTTGGGGAAGGGTCGTTGTTTTAAAGCAGCATTTGAAATGCTATGGCAATGAATATCTGAGAAAATGTACTCAGTGACATTCTCTCCATGTAGAACTGTCTCTAGAACTTGGGGGTTTTTGCATGTTCTGATATTCTTGTTTGTGAAGCATGAGGGGGTTATTTATCTGCATGTTAAATTCATGATCAGTTTACTGCTAGGTGTTTCTTACTAAACATGTGTCACCTGTGTGGACAAATTACAGAAAAGTGATATAATTTGGTTAAGTCTTTCTGTTTTAACGAGTGCAGTGTAAAATCTCTTACTAAAATTTGACAAGTGCGAAATTATAACAACAGTACAGTTGGCTATAGTTGTCTTTGATAAATGTAATTTTATTCAACTTCTTTAATAAATGGATTTAATTCATACAGTTAAAATCGTCTTTGGGTATTAGATTGTTAATAATGTCCTTATATCCTTGTACCTGTAGAATACTGCTGGCCTAGATGATTTTGAGAGGCAAAAAACCCTTGGAACAGGATCATTTGGGAGAGTAATGATGGTGAAACATAAATCCACAGAACAGTATTATGCTATGAAGATACTGGACAAACAGAAGGTTGGTATAATTTATAGTGGGTTTCGTGGTACAAAAGAGTTTGATGTAGACAAAGATCTGGTAGCTGTGGCTGAACTGTGTTGCACAGTCTGTGCTTTTTCTTATCACACTTGGATACCAGTGATAATTTAAACACTTGACTTTCTCTTTTAGCCAGTAGATTCAGTTGATGGGATTGTGTAGCATTCATACAATGAGCAATAACATTAACAGCAGGCCAAAGAGGCTCTAAGTAGTATTCAAAGCATTAATAAAATGTTATCAGGTAAATTCTTTGCGTTGCTTATGTAAGGTGACCTATGTATTCTTTGGTGAAAGCAAAATGTCGTGCTGTGGTTTAAATAAACAAATAAAGAAAGAAACACTTGCACGGTAGCTCAAAGCTCTGGAAGGCTCTTGGGATCAGAAATTCTCAAAAATTTCCTTTGTGAACCACAGTTGAAATTAAAATTGTTTGCACAAATTATTTCTTTTCCATTCTTGATCCCATGATCAAGAATGGATGGATCAAGAAGTATGGATCTTGATCCCACGCTTTTTGTATGTATAATTATGTAATAATCCTGTTGCATCAGTAACTGCATAGATAGAACAGTAGTCTCCCTCTCAGAACAGCTGTCACATAATGGATATTTTCTGTGTCAAAAACTTCAGTGAACCTGTATTGCTGCTCCAACCTGATTTCTTTTTTTTTTTTAACAGCTTATTACTCTTAGATTAAGTAAGCAGTGTTGTTTGGTAAAGTTGAAATTTTAACCAGAATTAAATAGATTAAATTATGTAAATAATTATATAAATAGCTTAATTAAATAGAATTAAATTTAAATAGAATTCCAGAATGTGGAAAAGCATTTTAAAGGAATTTATCATTACAAGTAGTTTTTAATGATTTTGGCAAGTTTTTCAGAATTACTTAGATTTGCATTATTTAGATTAGTAGATTTAAAGGTCCGTAACGTAAGAACTCTTCTTACTTTGTAAGACACTGTACGTAACTTTGCTGCTGTGTAACAAAAATCATATTAAGAAAATATTGATCGGGCAAAGAGAATTTAATAATCAGCAACTAACAAAATCCAAGTCAGCGTTGCCTCAGTATGGACTCTTGCACTCAGGCAATATGACATTTCTGAGTGATTTTATATAATGGAACTACAGCAGTGACATAATCAAACTGTTTTGCCCGAGTTGCAGTTCCAGGATTCTTCACCTGTGATCTGGGGCCCTGCACCACGAGTAATGGTTCATTTAGTTAAGCATTACTTTAAAATGGTCAGATAAGGAGGAATTAAAGTAAACTGGTGTCAAATCTGACATTATTTTTTGTTTTTACTTGGAACAGCTCATTTTTTTTGCATCTAAAGCATTCTTCTCTAACAGTGGTTTCTAACTTACATTTTTTAAAAAATCCAATTAAATTAAAATGACATTCCAACACAGTACAACTGAAAGACAGCCCAGACCATTTCCATCTGTGTGGAAATGCACCTCATCGTTACCTCAGTATGGCTGATGGCATCCTGCGGGAAGAGCTGCTGTAGCAGCCCACTGCTGCACAGAGAGCCCATCACCAAATTTCAGATTTTCAGCTGTTTCATTTTTTACGAATGGCTGAGTTTTTACCACTGGAACAGTTTATGAAATTACATCTTAATTCAGAAAGTTGCTATAAAAATAATCGAGGATTTAAAAAAAAAGTTCATTAAATTCATGACTACCTCTCAAAATTGGAAAACTATAGTTATAAAATTTTCTGGCAAAAGCAAAAAGTCACAAACACATTTCTATCACTTCTTTTATTATAGAAAACATAGAGATGTCCGAAATCAGACAATGGGCAGGCTGCCTGTAATTTTTTGTTTCCATTTTACTTGAAATAAGAGAAAGCAGATAGTGTACGCCTTTGTTATCCAATCTTAAGCTTGATTCGTCAAGTTATGAAAAGAAATGGAGTAGATGTTGGTATAGGCAGTAGTTTGTGTATGTAGGGATATTATTCCTTTGTCTGCCTCGTGTTAGAAAGGCTATAACACACCATTGCTTGGCTGCTTTTGTTCTGTAATGGTTTTTGGAAAGAAAATATCATGAGTGAGAGCTCGGGCACAAAGTTGCTGCTGGAGAACGTGCCGGTGGGCACGCCCTGAGCCTGAGCTGTGTCAGCAGAGCCATGCTGGGGAGGCCCTGGGTTGATGGTACGGAGTGTTGAACAGCAGCTTCAGCCCGTGGCACTGCTGCCATCTCCCTCCACTGCCTAATGGGCAGGAGATGCAGGAAGTGGGGAAAGTCGTGTCTGGCACTGCAGCTTGAACACCTCACAGACTCAAGCCTCAGGTTTCTTGCTTGGATGGACAAGAACATTCTGGTACGGTAGCTTTTCAGGGGTGGAGGGGACACCTTGCACAAATGAGCCAACTTGAGCAAAATTCTTCTTTGGTCACTAAAGATCTGATTCAAAAGAGATTTAATGTTTTTAAGTCGCTATTAGTTTTGCATGGCATTTATTTCAAAGCAGTAGTGAGTTTTTTGTAGGTACTACCTTTTGCATCTAAAAGGTAAATTTAAATACACTTTCAGTCAGAGTTGAAATATCTTGCTTATCTGTTATTTATAGCAGTTACATTTGATTTCCAAACACAAAACCAAACTTGTTTGATCACTCTTGTACGTTTTCTCCTTGTTTCCTATGGAGAAAGAAAAAAAAAAAGTAATTTTACTTGGCAATCATGCGATTCTCAAAATGAGGTATAGATAAATTGTGCAATAAGAATTAAGTAAAATGGAAATAACTGATTATGCAATGTTGGGGTTTAACACAAGGAAACCAATTATTATTGACTGAGAAAGAGCAATAATCAGAAATCAGCCATCTGCCCCCTTGTTAGCAGCTTAACATTTTAATGGATTCCAAGAAGTAACTATTGCTATAAGAATGGAAATTCTGACTTTGTATTCTCCTTATTTTTCTCATTAATGTGTGAACTATATAAAGTGTTTACTCCTGTTCACAGATAGCGAAATCCATAATTAAATGTGTCTGACAGTCTCCTGCCTTTCTTAACTAAGGGTCCAGAGATCAAACGGATTTTACTGAACTGCTGCAGAAGTATCTCCATTACAAGCATAAGCAATTCTTAAGGAAATGCAGAGAGGTTTTCCTTGCTATCTTCTATGCACTATTTGTAGAGTTGTTTGCCAACTGTATTGCACAAGTGTTACTCTTTAAAATGTTGTTAGGCTTTTTAATCCTTTCTTGGCACTGTTATTGTACTGTATTGTAATCCATAAGGTTTTTCATTATCTGTAAAGTTACAAGCTTGCTGTCAACTAATTGTTTAACACTGAAAAATTTATCAACAACTATAAAATGTCACACTTAAACTGAGTATTTTTTTCTCTCTTAGGTCGTCAAACTGAAGCAGATAGAACACACACTGAATGAGAAGAGAATATTACAAGCAGTGAACTTTCCTTTCCTTGTTAAACTGGAGTATTCTTTTAAGGTAACCATCATTTTGAAAGTAGTTGCTGGGTTTCAGGGAAGTGTCTGCTTAAACTTGCACTAAGCATCTTCCATCTCTTCTTTCAGGTCCCTTACACACCATTCTGTGTCAGGAACTCACTAATTATCTTTATACAGATTTACATTAAAATAGATTTTGTGAGATGTATGATGCTTCTTTGGCAGTTTTTCAAGAATTTCTACCCATGTTGCTTTATATTTGCCAGGGCCATTGGATGACTACAATTTTTCATTTCATTCATTATTAAAATACACTTTCTGTAGGAATTACAGAAACTATAGCATGCCTAATGTGTATTTGTGTATGTTTACTTGTTTCCTTAGGACAATTCTAATTTATACATGGTAATGGAGTATGTTCCTGGTGGTGAAATGTTTTCACATCTAAGAAGAATCGGAAGGTTCAGGTAGGAGTATTAATGACATTATTCCTTTAAAAAGGCTTAAGTTGCTAATTTGGAAAGAGAGTTTTACAAAATTTTTTAGCATTGAGGAAAAAATTCTGAAGGGTTAAATGCATTTAATTTACCTCTTTTTCAGTATTAGGCAGTGAAGAACTTGTAAATATTTCTTATGTTTTGATTAGTTAATACAGACATTTGTGATCTATGCATTATAAAATCTTGGAATGCCTATGGATATTGTCACTGAAACTGATGGTAGTTTCTAAAAGTAAAATTCCAAGTTTAAGATCTGCATTGTGGGATACATTCATCTTAATTTGCGTGTGTATTTTAGCTGCAAGACTTAAATTTAGGGAATGCATGTATCAATTCTAAAACATTTGCTTTTCTTTTTCTTCTTACACAGTAAAAGAACTGGTTAAAAGATTTGTCTATCCCTGGCAGTTACATGGTTGTTTCAGTACCTTAGCATAGCACTGGGGTAATAATTATTCTTCTAATTCTTTACAGTGAACCACATGCACGGTTTTATGCAGCTCAGATAGTGCTAACATTTGAGTACCTCCATTCATTAGACCTCATCTACAGAGATCTAAAGCCTGAAAATCTTTTAATTGATCAGCAAGGATACATCCAGGTATGATACTGTTCATATATTTAGGGAGTGGAGTCTTGTCTTACTGTGTAGATTTAGGTAATTCTAGAAAATGTGTTTAGAATAAATGGTCTGAAGCTGTTTGGCAGGTTAGCCCATTTTTGGGGCAGTGTTCAAATGCCCTTCTGCTTAGTAATGGTTAAAACCATTGGTTTGCACTTCCTCTGACTAAAATTCAGTATGCACAGCGGAGCTGCCTGCAGTTGAGCCAGTTGTCGGTTCCCTTGGGGTCTGTGATGAGAAGTAGGTGATTACACGGCTCTGTTCATCTGACCTATTTTATATGTCTGCCCTAGAACAAGATGAAAGGTGCCCTAAAATATCTGTTTCTCTGCACTGTCTGTATAAGTAGTTTAGGAAAACCAGCTTGGATGTTAACTGACATTATAGTACTTAATGTGTGTCAGATGAATCCCACCCTTGGAGAGTCCTGGCCTTCTCAGCACATCTGGAGTAAGAGCTGAGTTGAAGTCAGATCAGAATTGCAGTGTGCAAATAACGACTGTTTTCCAACAGTCTCTCCTGGCACCTTCTCATCTTCCTTTTAACTAAATTTAACCTAAATGGCAAATGGGAAGGCAAGTGCGTGCAGCAATAAGCACTCTGCAATGCTTTACAGTCTGTAGACTATGGAAGTTCTTCATTTCTCATTGTGTCACCTTTTGCCATAGCAGAATCTAACGAGAAAATACATAAAAACATGTTTCAGAGAAGTGGAAAGGAGTCCTATCTTAAACAGCTTATAACTGTAAAATAATTTTGCCCAGAGAGTAAAATAATACCATAGGGAGAAGATAAACACAAGGTCCTTTAATGCAGTTGGGGAGCATCATTAATGTAAAGCTTTGACTGTCTTAGTCCAGAGCTGGCAACTCCCTATATGCAACAGTTATGCTTTTGTGATGGTGTGCAGAGGGAGATTTGTGTTCATATGTTGATGCTGCAGCTCCAACTTCATTTTGTTTTTCCATTTTAAAACCATTACTGTTTGTCCTGTGTCTGCAGTGTATTCTTCTTACATAGACTGAAGTGCATTCCCAAACACAGAAATGATTCTTTGCTAACTGAAGCAGGTCTGTCTAGTCAACATGTCACCCACTCTGTTCAGTTCCAGCTGTTGATGCTGTTGTTTCTACCAAAAATGAAGCAAAAGCTGCCTTGGTAGTTTGGAGTTTGGCTTCTTTAATTGTGACATTAGTGTATAGGACAGGGTTACTCTATAATTAGCAACAGTTCTCATTGTAGTACCGTATGCTTTCTTGGGGAATGGGTTGAAAGTGATACCAGGAAGGAGGAAACGAAAGAAAAAGATCCCCAAACAAGCATAGACTTGGTAGCTTAAAACTGATCCCAGAATTTCCCATGTAACTACCTGGCTTCCGTATACGTTCCACACTACAATCCAGGGAAAATCACAGGGAGTATGGTATTGCATACAGAGTTCTGAAAACTTACTGCAGAAAACATGACAAGTGAAAGGAAGCATTTATAATGGCCAAGTACTTGCCATTTATGAATACAATTACTGCTACATTTTTTCCCCCCAGGACTCAAATAAACAAACTTGACTCTGGTGATGCTTTCAAAGATACTCAGAATCAGAACTTACTGGAAAACCTCTTTTATGTTGTCTTATTCCCACGCTAATTTGACATATAACCTTTATACACTTATGCAATAAAATTATAAATTTACAAGACTGTTGGACATCTTGACCCTTTTTGTGATTCATTTATTTGCTAAGTAAAGGAATATATAAATATCTTATTCATCTTCTTTAAACTTTCAGCAGTACAAACAGCCCGATGTAAAAAGTTTAAGAAAAATGAATAATGTAATTGCTGTGCCTGTGGAAGATTACTAAGCCACAGTTCCCACTGATTTTTTAAGTTATACGTAGAAGCTTATGTCAGGTGATAATACCCACTTTGTGTTCTTTCTTAATTACATGAGAAACCTTCTGTTTATTGAGAACTGAACTAAATGTACATCTGACTAGATGCTACTATGTGATTTGAGAAATAAATTTTTCCTCTGATAAAATGATTTCCCAAAAGATTTCAAAAGTACTTACTTTTAAATTTCTTTGTAGCAATGCACTGACAGTCAGTTTATTTCTTCTGATGATAGGTCACGGACTTTGGCTTTGCAAAAAGAGTAAAAGGAAGAACTTGGACGTTATGTGGGACTCCAGAATACCTGGCACCTGAAATAATTCTCAGCAAGGTACTTTGTCTTGTTACTCAGCCATGCGTTTGATGCAGTTAAAACTTAACCACCTAATTATTAAACTCTGAGGGATAAACAATTGTTGATACTTTGAAAAATCAAATCTTGACCAGTGAATTCTTTATGAATTACATAAAATGCAGTCATTGCATTGTGAATATTTTTAGTATGCTAAAACTTATGCCAAATCAGGAATTTTTCCATAACTATACAGAATTTTCTACATATGCTTGCCATGTAACTTGTGAGGGGAAAAGAGATTTTAAAAGTCTGCAATGAGATATTTAACTAACATCCTTATCAGAACAACAGAGCTCAGTGATTACATTCTGAAGTGTTAACAGACTAGAACAGGAACTCCAGAGGTAACAGGAATCACGTATGGGATGAATCAGTAGTCATTACATGATTAGTGTTTCAGGTTTAAGGCAGTTTCCATGAAATCACATGTGACAATCCACTGGTTTTACACATAAAGTACATGTAGCATAAGCTTACTCTTGGTCCGATTGTCTGGTACTTGCACTAAGTGTTCAAACATAGATGAAGTAGTATTAATCATATAGCTGTTTAACTGTAGCCCTATATATTCTGCAAGGGGAAAATACAGTTTATAGAACTGCTTATGCTATAAATAGTCATAATGCATAATGTTAAATTGCGCATTTAGTGTGTGATTTAATTCAATACCTTAGCAGGTCTTCAAAAATATACAAACCCCACCTGTATTTGAGGGAAAAAATGTTCTTTCTATGCACCTTTTTTTGCACCAGTGCAGCTGAAACAGCAGAAGAAATTGCAATGCATGTAACAGAAATTCTTCATAGTGGATTCTTCAGAAAAGACTGAGTCTGAGCCCTGAGCTTTCTAAAAGATCTCAGGGAACATATATGAAATTGATAGGTTTGATGGGTTTTTTGGCTTTTGTAATACTGAATAGGACCTACTAAGGATTTAATGTTCGGATTTTTAAGATCATGTCATAAATGTCTATAACAGCTTATTAACTAAACTTCTAAGCTCTTGTAGCTAGTTCACTCCATATGAAAATTAATGTTTTGAAATGTGGATAATCAAGCAAAAAGATGACAGTGTACAGTCTAGGAAATACTGTGATATTTAATGAAATGTTCCTAAGCTTTGAAGAATTTTCAGTCATTCTGTAATAAGATAGTTTTAATTTTAAGTAAATAAATAAATTGTACTCATTTGTCACTTGGGGATTCTTGTCACGTCACTGTAAAGACACCACTGGCACTCATGACATAAATGTATGCAAAATGTTTAACTTCTATCACTGTTTCACAGTCATCACTGTCTTAGGGTGTAAGTGTATTGCTGTTGGAATCTGTGACTGCCAGTTTGGTTTGAATTAAGCTCTGTATTGAACAAACAATGTAGTTGCTTTCTTTGTATTCCACAGGTATATACTGAAAATCTTAATCTGTGTTAGAAATGGTACTAACAGTGGGATGTTTTTATCCAGGGTTACAACAAGGCAGTGGATTGGTGGGCATTAGGAGTGTTAATCTATGAAATGGCAGCTGGATATCCCCCATTCTTTGCAGATCAGCCCATTCAAATTTATGAGAAGATTGTGTCCGGCAAGGTAAGTTTGTGTGTTTTCACAAACACAGTTGTTTGCCTTTGCAGAACCTGTATTTTGGTGGAGGACATGCAGAATTTACTGGCTACTAGACAGCAATTTGGAAAGAACATAGAAAAAGTGTGTAATGTCCACTTCTCAACAGCTTTGATTTGAAAATCAAAGTTTTAAAAATCTGTTCCCTACCTTCAAATTTAAAATGGCAATTACTAAATTTACAGACATGATGGTATTATATCCCTTCATGCTTGGACTGAAATGATCTGACTATTAACAACTACTTAGCTGTATGCTTAATTTGCCTAGCTATTTTCTAGAATTTTTTTGTGGTTTTTGAGAAGCTCTGAAGGGTTTCCATCATTTCTAGTAGGTCTCTTTACTTCTGCAGTCATGTAGTTCAAGACATGTCTAATGTTCTGTTTGGTTTTCATTGTTACATAAAATTTTCAAAAAGTGTTTTCGATGTTTCCCTTTTGTATTTAATTAATATCTCTTACCTTTGGTACCAAATGGCACCAAAATGTACCCATTCTGTGTCTTCTGCCAACCAGTGTTGTCTCTGTGTTTCTTTGTGCTCACTTGCTTTGTTACAGTTGCTGTCTCCCTTGTCCCTTGGTAGACACACGCTGTGTTGCATCCCAGGTACCTCTCTACTTCTCCTCAAGGGCGGTACCTCAGCAGGCCTGGCTGTGCTGCCCTGCACTGAGATTGATTCTTTTTTAAATCAAGAAGGTTATTGCTCTTTGAAAGGCTTTAATACTGTGAACCTTCAGCTGTTTCGATGAATATATGGGAATTAATTTACAAACATCTATTTTTAAAGAAATCTTTTTCTTCTAAGCTAAAAGAACAAAAGTTGGGCAATTTTGCAGTTTTATGTAATTGGCTTGACATCTGTACTGTTAGATCATCTACCTTTTTTACTGAGTCCATGGATGGATGGCTGCAGAAACAGCACTGGACGTGAGCTCTGGAAACTCTTAACATTCAGTCTTCAGCTAGCAGTTCTTCAGCTAGCTTCAGTTGAGGTCTTTCATTCTACCTCATTCTCTTAGTTCTCTCCTTAAAAATGTGAGTTAATATTTCCTTACTTCTCAGTGGTCTAGGTATTATAGTCATTAAAACCTGTTAATTTCTCATAATGTACAATAGAGCTATATTGATTGGTGATCTGAAGCAGTGTCCTTGATAATTAAACTTCTTGATTTCACAACATGTTTTTATTTTAAGTAACTCCATGTTCTGTATTTACATCATAATGGACCAGCTGAATATAGGGAGTGTCAAACACTGAGACTGTGAGGATGCCAAATATAGGTTTCTGCCTGTCTTTTTCCCTTCTTTCTCTCTGCCATCTCAAATGGTGTCAGTAGATCATTTGCTAGTAAAATCCTTTGTAATTATATCCCAGGAATCATCTTCAAATATCCTTTAGCCAGGTTTGAATAAATGGCAAGTCACTCGCATGCAATCTTCAAATAGTGCTGTGTTATATAAGACTTTTGATCTTAGTGCATTTAGTTACCAGACAGATTGCAGTACAGCACGAAGTTCCAGACTGACTTTTCATATATGATTGCTGAATGTACAGTTATTTCAGAGGATGCCTATATATTTATATGCTGTATATTTGCTGCACTGTACTGTATCTCCCATGTGTGCATATTTATAATATAATCTAAAAATTTATTCCTAGAAAATAGTTCAGTATGTCTTGAGATGATGTTGTGTTGATGAGACACTAACTTAAGTTAAACTTGGCTTTTATATCACTATTACATTAAATTAATATTTTACCCACTAGAAACTTTCAGCTCAAGAAATGGTAGATGGACGAGGTAATGCTGTTGATAAAGGCTCTTTGAAACAGAAGTACATGTGCAACGATAATAATCTCTCACTTCATGCATTCCTACTTGATTTGGTTTTAGAGGAAGGATAGAAAATGGGCCTACTGTTGCCTTTTGTATGAAGTTGTTTCACTTCACAGGGAGAAGAATCAAATTTGTATAATATTTTTTAATGTTGTGGGTATATAATTTTAGGTGAGGTTTCCATCACACTTCAGTTCAGACCTAAAGGATCTTCTAAGAAATTTACTCCAGGTAGATTTGACCAAACGATATGGAAATCTCAAGAATGGTGTAAATGACATAAAGAATCACAAGTGGTTTGCAACTACAGATTGGATTGCCATTTATCAGAGAAAGGTAAGACTCTTCCTGGTCAAAACTATTACAGGTCCTTAAGGGGTTGAAGTAAAATTTCTAATTATTTGGTTTTTTGGTTTTTTGGTTTTTTTTTCCTAAATCTATCAATTTAAACTGAGAAAAGGTAAAAATAGTTTCATCTTTTAAGACTACAAAGGATATGTATTGATTGATTATGTTTGTTTCTTATTGGTATTTTATCCTGGACCTCTATGTACATTCATGTTCTCTTTATCACGTTGTTGTGCTTTAGTCTATTTCTGGATTATCTCAGAATGAGCCATCTCCTGCCTCTCTTGCTTTTCATTTAACCCCTGCTATAGTGGCATCTATAAATACTCCTCCTCAGCAGAGAGGAATCTGTTCTCCTTTCCAACCAGCTCCTAGCAGTCAGACTGTGCTTCAGAGTGGAAAAACTCCAGCCAAAGCTGGAGCTCTTCTTTTTTTTTTTCTCCTAAAGGAATGTGCTTCCTCCTTCTTGCTTGGAGTTTTTGTCTCCTGACGCCATGCTTTGATTGACTGCAGTTCCATAAGCTGGGAAGAGCTGAATGCTTTTTTTTCCTGACATCTTAAGAATGGTTTTCTAGTTCCTTGATCAACACAACTGGTAATGGGGTTTTTGGAAAATCCATTCCCAGTCTGCACTGGGCTTTGGCGCTGCATAAGAACAAAAGCAACAGAGGCAATTGAGAGTATTTTCAGTGTGTGAACAGCCATTAATGTATCTTTTAGAGGGCAACATATTTGTGCTGCCAGGATGAATGAAGCAGAACTGCCAAAAGGGATGAGGATGATTATAATTCAGTCTAGGTTCCAGTAGCTCCAAAGCTCCCTCTCCTTTTGAATGTAGAGGCAAAGTCAAATATTTGTAGATTAGTGAGTTAACTAGAAACAGAATCCTAAGAAATTATTCACTTAAATGCAACCTCTGAATTCTTGGTTTTTCAATACACAACAATAGAAGACTAAAATTGGTGTTGTCCCAGAAGAAGCAGGTGGAGAAATAATTTTGAGTCTTGATATTGGAAAAGGGCTAGAGATAAATGATAATATTTTTAAAAATTGGTTTGAATTTGAAACACTAACAGTCTTAACTATAGAGGCATGAACTTGCTGCTTGTAACAGCAGTTATTTTAAAGGCCAAAGCTAAATACTTACAATAGTATATAAAAAGAAACTGGTTGTTTGTCTACACAAATGTGACAGTACAGTTGTTGAATTATCCACTAATGTATTAATTACTAGTAGACAGGGTACAATTAACACATCCTGTATTCCTTGCATTAAGTATAGATATTTTTAAGAAAATATTCCCCATTGCCAATTTGTAATTATTGTTCTTTGGTTTCTTAATGTCTGTTTGCTAGGCGGATTTATGTGCACCAAGTTTCATTTGCTGGTATGCTCTTTGTGGACACTCAGACCCCATAATATTAAAATCAGATGTTTTGATACTGTGCTAAATATTCTTAGCATTGCTAGTGCACTGCTGTAGAGAATTACTTTTGCAGAAATAAGAAATACTTTAAAATGTTAACAAGTAGTACAGTCAGAATAGCTATTACAAGATTTAAAGGGTTGTGAAAACTGATGCTGAATAAGCTTGGAGCTTTTAATTATAAGGAATAAATCCTGTAATACTCAGGATATGAAACAACAGCATGCATTGTAATATTACTTAAGCAGTCATAGAAATACAGCAATAAACTTTGGGCTTATACTAGCTTTTCACAGGAGCTGTTACCACAGCATGTATTCTCCTGAATAAACATAGTGTTCCTTGGCAGCTAATGTCATGTGAATAATTTTTCTTTTTTATTTTTTTTTTAATTTAATGCTACAGCCATAAGAAACCAGTCAATTACTTAGGATTTCTGATATGATCAAATCTTGTTTTCTTTGTGTGTTTATAGCTATTTATTAACATAGTGCCTGATAATATGGTTGTACTTAGGGCCAAAAAGGTATTTCCACTATAAGCTGGTGTTATCTCCTGCAATCTCTTTTTAGTGATTTCCTTGGTGAAGGTAATAAGAAGAAGTCTGATGTGTCTCATTTGACAGCATTCTAAAATTCCAGTAGTAAATAAGATATTTTCTGTTCTCTGAGTTTTGCTGTAAGAGAGTAACTGAAAATCAATTTAAGAAGACACAGAGACAGAAATTCAGATAATTTTTAAAAAGAGATTGGACATGGCCCTTAGTGCCATGATATAGTAATTAGAGTTGGATCAGGGGTTGGACTTGATGATCTTGGAGGTCTTTTCCAACCCAATCTATTCTATGATTCTATGATTCTATAATGGTAAATGTGTGGCTTTATAGGGTACCTGTGTACACAGGCTGTGTGTTCAGTCAGGGTAAATCACCAAAACGCGTATATTGTTTTAGAAACATAAGGATACACATGTGACAATTGCACACACAGAGGCAAAAGTTAAGTGTTATTTCTTGGGGTGTATAGTGGTATTGCCCAAAGTGAACACAGTATAATTTGTATTAGTCCGTGCTGTACCTCTTTAATTTCCTGATTTACACACACAACACATCCCCACGACCAGCAATCTACCTGGTTGCACAGTGTGATGTGATCCTCTGCCTCAGCTGGAGCTGTGCCTGCCCTGGTTAGTTCTCCCCACTGTGCTGCTCTGGCACACTTACTGCTTGCGATGTTTGGGGGAGGGACACTTGTCTGATTACTTTGCATTTCCAGGTTTAAATTTGCATCGCTTCCATAATTTTGTTACAATTTTGCTTTCCTTACGGTACAGCCCTTTGAGTGACTCCTTCCTGTCATTTCTTGTGCCCCACTGGGGCCTTTTTGAAAAGACTTTCACCTCTCACTTATGGTTAAGTAGGCCTAGGAGGAGCTTTGTAGGAGAGGCAGAACAAATTCTTTTGCACTCGTATTAGGGAAGTTTTTATTTGGAAATAGAGGGTCACTGGTAAGTAGAAAGGAGAGGGGTTCCAAACTGCCCTAAGATTTTTGTGTAGTGTTGATGGCAATCAGTCTACTCTTCTTCTGCCATGACTATGCTGGGAGCTGTGCCACAGAGCTGATGAGTTGAAGGGAGTGGGATCGCCTCTGCAAGGAGAGAACTAAACTTTGTTTTGAAGTGGAAGTAATTTTTTTATGATGTTTGTCAGTGAGGTATAAGTATTTTTCAACTTAGATTCACACATCTGGAGGCCTGTACCTTCTTAGGCTGGTTCTATTTATGTGCCACAACTTCAGCCTGTAATACCTGATTTCTTGGCAGGATTTGAGGATAAATGGGAATATCGCTGTGCTCATTATCACAATGTTAAATCTACTGGTATTAGGCCAGTAACATTTCATGTGCTTTTTTGTGTCTCCCACCAATACAGGTAGAAGCTCCATTCATACCAAAGTGCAGAGGTCCTGGAGATACCAGCAACTTCGATGACTATGAAGAAGAAGATATTCGTGCGTCTCTAACAGAAAAATGTGCAAAAGAATTTGCTGATTTTTAGTAGGAGTAAGAGGACAAGATGACATCAGGGCTCACATTGGGATCTTTGCACTCTGTTAACAGATGAGGTGGAGCTGAGACCATCATATGTCAAAACAGTTACCTAGTTACTTCATTCCACAAAGCTGACTGAGGTCTTTATTGCCATCTTCCATGTGTGCAGTTTGCACCAACCCTTCTAACTAGGCACAATTAAGCAAGCACTGTTTGTGCAGTAACACAGAATAATAGACCACTTTCCTACTTAACTTTGGTTTCTGTCGTTCTTTGTTTCTGTGTATTGTTCATTTTCCCCCTTTGAAATGAAGTAGTTTTTTACCCAAGAATGCTCCATTTTATTTTGAATAATGTATTATTTGTGTGAGTGAAATGGAAGGTGTTGCGGCTAGTGTGATTTAGACTGAAGTGAAAGATAAATGTTGCTTCTAGTCTGTGCCAGCCAATAATTCATGTCTGTCTTGTGTCTGATGCTACAATTTATAATAATTTTTTAGTAGCTCAGACTAAACCTAGCCAACATTTTTAGCATTTTTGAAGGTAGTATTTATCGCCATATAAATGTCTGCTAAATTAACTTAAAAACATTTCTTCCTGGAGGCTGACCAAAATTCAGTAGAATCAATTGGATGGCTTAAGTAGGGGACAGTAGCTAGATCCCGTGCCTTGGTTTTCTACATCCCTGCAGTTTTTTGTCACTGCCTCCTTCCTTCATATTTCCCATCTAGGCAGTAGGTAAGTTGCCATAACCAGACTGTACCATGGAAAGCTTACAGTCCCGTGAGAGGAGTAATTCCACCTGGTCTGGATTTTGGACCATATTAAACCAAGTCAACTTACCAGCATTTCAGTTGGCAGATATGAAATGGCTTTTTTAAGATCAAGAACCCTAAACTCTTAAAGGAAGTTTTGGTCAGTATTGTAGAGAATATGATTCATTTTGATTCACTTTGTGGTTGTTTTTTTTTTAAGTAGCCAATGTCTGGGCTCCCAAAGTATTCCTTGTTTCAAGCCTTTTTTGATTCAAAAGGCATCCATTAAAATAAGAACCATCATGCCACAAAAAGCAAAATGCGCTCTGCCATTAGCTGTGAGAAACAAATGGTTTAGCAAATGCAAAATATTGTTCTAGATGCATCGCTGGATGAACACGGTTATTTTTTTGTTAGCTGTTAAGAGTAAGAGGTTATTGCCAAGTTTTTATTCTGGTATACTATATTAGTAAACTGAGGATGGAGTACTGCTACAATCATTTTCTTTTTAATTACAGCACTTCATTCATGAAGAAAAGAGAGAAAGTTTAAAAACTGCAACAGCTGAATTTATTTTAGTTGCGTTGTCTTTGTTTCTAACCTACTTTCTTTCAATCAACCAGAATGTATGGTCACACAGATACAGGTATTTGGGTTTAATTATGTTTTGTATACTCTCACCAACTGACTTAAAAGATATTGCTACCATGTGCTAGCTTTGGGCACTTCTACACATTTATTTCAATGTTAATAATCAGCGGCTCAGCACTTTTTTGGGGGTTGCTTTTAAACTTATTCATAGTAGTTTTATTTGTACACTTGGTTCTGGCTGTCTCAGTGACCTGTCTAAAAACAGCACATCTAAACAGTTTAAACTAGACACGTTTTATGATAAATTTACATGGATACGAGGATGAATTGTTTTTTAAAAAACTGAGCTATATTGATACATAGCCACTGTATTTGTTTGAATGCCAGTGCAAATCAACAGCTGGTGGCATTCCTTCCTTTTAATCTATATGACACTCCCTAAAGAAAAGCCTTTGTAGACATTTTACAAAAGAGTATGAAATGTACCACCCAACGTTCCCTGTTTAGGTTGTTGAGCATTTTTGCACAACGTCATTAGGAGGCTGACACTGAATGCAGTCTTTGTCCACCCATATTTACATACGTGCAAGAAAAGTATAAGATACTTTGCTGTAGCAAATTTTATGTAACAAAGATATATCGTCACATTAATAAATTTAAAGAAATCCTTTGTATGAAAATGTTAAAATCTTTTGTATTTCATTTAGACCAAGGACATGCTGCTGTATGCTAGCTGTATGCGATAAATTCTACAGTAACTTTGTTGTCGTTTATGAACTTTAAAGATTTTAATAAATGTTGGAGATCACAATTTGATTCTGTTATGATTTTAATTTTTAATCATTGCATTTATAATTCTAGAAAGGTTCAGAGATTTTTCTGTTTTGTAAAATACTGTAATCATTCATCTTGCGTGTACAATAAGACAAAAGTCTAGGAAATTGGTTCTGACGTGTCTGTTTGATATCCAGATTAAATTCTACATGGGCATAAGTGGAAAAGTCATCATAATGCCATGATATTCTGCTATTTTTTAATTTTATGAAAATCCTGTCAGCAAGTTAAACACTTTTCCAATATGGCATAATAGACTTCAGTATGGAAATGAGATTCTATTTTGGAAAAGGAGGGGAAGTGTGCAATTTCCAAGGCATTAGTGAGTACATTTGACAATGTGAGTATTATACAACCCTCTCATTTAAACACAGTCATGAAATATAACTACAGAATATTATGTTACCTGTATTTAATTTGAAAAATCCTTTTCACGATATGGAAAAATTGTATATCTATGACAGTAGAAGCTTGTTAATTTTACACATTTGAGGAATTAAGTGTTGAGCTATATGGTATATTTTAATTGTACTCTAGTTGTATGTAACTTTCATTTCCAACATAAAGGATTGTATCTCATTAAGTAAATTGCTTTTTTATTATCTTGTCAGTTGCATTAAAACCCTTATTTTTAAATCCTTTAAAGTATTTTACTAATTTTTGCAAATAATTAGATGTTTTTAAGTGCTGCAATAGTGTGCAATATAGTAAACATTTATATACAGAAGTGCAAATTAAATTATGTACAACACTTGTGCTGCTTCTTTGTGAATCAGAATGTTGTATGATGAGAGTTGTTCCACCTCCCCACACACTGCAAGTAGGGTTTGAGAGCAAGAGGAAAAGGTTGTGATACCTACCCACACGTATGAGTCGGGGGCACATTAAACTTTACACTAACTAGGGTGTTTGGAGAAGGTGATGTGGAGAACATTAAAGGCACTATGACAAGTCTTGGACTTTTTAGACAATCAAAAGTAAGCAGTCATTAGCTTCAGTATTGTTTGTCTTCATATTATTTTCATTTAGACTCAATGCTTTTTATTAAAGATAATTGCCTGTTTTTAAACTGTCTGCAGATCCCGCTGTACAAACTTTGTGCTGTGTCTCATTGTGCTGTGAAACAACTGATAGAAGTAAAGACTGTTCATGGTCTTGGCATTGTCTGTCTTGAGGCTTTTTCTGCAAGTGGTGTTTGGAGAGGCCCTGGTACCTGCTCTGGAATGCAGCTCCTCCTCCTCCCGCTGCCTGAGCTGAGCTCTGGCTTCTGCTGCTGTGCAGCCGCTCGCTGCGGGTTTGTGTTCTTGGTTCGTAGGACTACTGCTACATTACATTTCAAAGGCCTTTGTGCTGTTTCTAAAGCTGAGCTAAAATACCTGCAAAAGTATGCCTTCTGCTTTTACTGCCACTCCCATGCAAACACTGCATGTTGAGCCACAGATTCGAAAGTGTCATTCAAATGTGTTGTTCTGATTTGCTGCGTGTGAGGAAGACTTATCCCAGATCAGAATTTGAGAACCATTCCATAAGAAAATGGTAAAAGGACAGTTCCATTCTCCAGCTGGGGTATATATAGCTGATCTGGATGTGTTTGATGATTAAAGACAAAAATAAAGAGTTTGACCAGACAGTTTTACAAGTGTGGGTCTTGCACACATTTTAAGAATGTTTTTAGTTGGAGGCCTGAGGAATCCACTGATTTGAGTCCTCTGACATAAAATACAAGTGTCTAACATCAGACTGGGCAGTAAAAGGGTTAGAGCTCCACAAGGATGTTTAAATGACTTATAGATAGTAGATATTTGTCATCTTACATAGGGATTAGGTGAGGTGTTGGATTTTTTTTTTTTAGTATTTAGGGCAAGATATGATCTCAGGATATCTTCCCTAACTTCTGAATTTGATGATGAGTAAAAGTATTCATTAAATCTAAGGTCTAGTCACATTTTTACTTTTTTTTGTGTTGGTTTGTGGTTTGGATTTGGGGAGGGGTTTTATATTACAAAAAGGGATGCCTGTCTGAAGGAACTTGCATATATTGAAAATGTGTTTTATTCTTATAGTTGACTACTACAAAAAGCTCTTATCTCAGTGGGATAACAGCAGCTTGAGGTTTCCATTAAATCTTTGGGATGAGTTCCCAACATTGTGTTTCAAAGCCAGTAAAAATTCCTTTGGAATCCTTACAGCCTCGTTATCCTGTTCCCTCCCTCAGAAGGTCAAATATAAATGTCTTTGCAAAAATTTATTTCTAAGAATTGTGTTTATGTAGCTCTTTGTTTTAAAGTTTAAAAGCAACCCAGTGACAAACTTGCATGTTTCTTACTAGTCCTCAGTTTATAAGGTTTAGATTTTGATAGATCACACAGTGGCAGTGTAGTGTCTGATTGCAGATGCTGCTTTCTGTGTTAGAAGCAGCCCGGCTGCAGGTGAGGCATCTGTGCCAAGGACGAGATAAAGGCTCTGCCCAACCTGTGTACAACGTTGCAGCACAGAAGTTCTTTAGGATGAACAGTTGTAGTTGGAAGGAGTTTGAAGACAGAGGTCAGGGATCTGTTCCCATACATAGGCAACCACAATAAGATGTTTTCCTTTGCTGGGAGGTAGTCATCAGAAACATCCTCCTTTGCCTTTGCTTCCAGGGTGCTGTGGAAGATTGGAAAGGACACAGCTGTAGCTATGTTGACACAAATGGAGCAAGGTCCAGCAACCAGGTAGACTGGTTCATTCTGAGTGTGTCCAGTCAGTTCCAGGAAAAATTACTGGTGATTAGGGCAACAAAGAGAAAACTTGAGTGTTGGAAGGCTTGATTAACTGTCTGAAAATCTTCCCCCACCAAGACAATTTGTTTCAATTTAAACAAGTAATCCAGCACTCCATTTGCATTTAGTGTACACAGCAATATCACAGGGACTGCCTTCTACCAGAAGTATTGCTCTTTACTGTGTATCTGCATTGCTACTTTGAATGTGTATGTAGTTATGTAAGTTACAGTGCAAGAAAATGAATGCTTGATTGGGACGTCCTTTCGATTTTTTCCATCTTTACCCTCATCTTTCTACTTGATGTTTTCATGAGTAGGAATATAGGTGTCAGGACTCTGTTAACCATAGGTAACACTGTGGATTATAAATGTTTTCAGCTGCTCCCCTAAAAAATTATAATGTGTGTCCCCGGTTAATATATTATCTTTATATCCCATTTTTCCCTTGCCATATACATCAGAAAGTATGCATCTGGCAGGCTTGCTGACCAGTGGAAAAAACTAAGAGGAACTGAGCAGGCTGCCTTAGTAAAGACATCATGTACCAGAAGGAGGATTATGGTGGCAGAATCAGTCTGAGGGCTGTGTGATATAACAGGTACGTTGTGATATGGTTTGTTAATGCCAGCATGTTAGTTTGTGTCCAGAGTGGCTCTACTGCTATAGAAGTACCTGCTCTGTGCTTCAGGACGTAACCCAGGGCTTGGCTCCAGGAGGGTATCCGTATCAGAGAGCCATCTCCCGTGGCCAATGGGAGCTCATGCATTCTGGAAAGGAATTTCACATCAGCAAGGGACGTTTCCTGCCAAGAGAAGTATTGCCATGAAGGTTGGGGGCAAAATATCTCCCTGAAGTCTCATAAACTTAGTTGGTCTCTTTTAAAGCCACACAAATTTGAAATGAATGAAAATGCTTTTTCACTTGGGATTTGTACAACCCGAAGCTATGCTTTAGGGCATTCCTAATATTATGTCTGAAGTTCTTAAACTGGTCTTAATTCTGCAACTACTTATTAACTAACAGAACTTAACTCTGACTTTTCTTGAACTTTTTTTTTTTTTTTTAATGTTCCAGGTTACTACAAAATTCTGTAAACTAAAATCATGAAACTAGATGATCTTTAAGGTCCCCTCCAACCCAAAGAATTCTATGATTGCAGTTTTACTAGCTCTCTGTATCCCACACTTGCCAGTAGATACCACATTTACATGGTGTGGAACACTGTGTGTAAGAAATATCAGCTGCAGAGCACATTAAGAACAAGAGACTTGGAAAATATTTAAGAGCAGTAGGGAATGAGAAATTTGGACTGTGCCTGTCAGTTAATACATGCAATACCAGCCATGAATATTTATTCTTTATGTATTAGTAGATTTTATCATCACCATTGGTCTACCCTGGCCTCCAATCGGGAGGCCTGGAGACACACCATCTATAACGCTGCTGCTGCTTTTGAGAACACACGCAGGATCACTCTCGAGGAGAAAAGACAACGCAGAAAGAATCGCGTCTTGTCTGTATCACCTGGGGAGTCTTTCTGCTGTGCCTTCTGCAACCGGACTTGTCTATCTCGCATTGGCCTTTTTAGCCATCAGCGCGCTTGTAGCAAGCGTGGGTAGAGCCCTTTCAAATCTTCGTTCGCGAAGCCTAGCCATGATGATGATGATGATGGAGTAGATTTTACCTTTAAATCCTTTTAGAGTTAATAACTGCAATTTTTTTTTCACTGGTTTTCATATCAGCATCAGCAAAAAACCTTTTTTTGACACTAATTTGAACAAAATTATTTTTTCATAATATGTATTATTGCACAAACTGTATGAAAATTTCACTTAAAATTCCTGATGGATAAATCCTGTTTTTATTAGAAACTAGAATTGGGGGAGGGGGAGAGGTGTCTGTTTTAAGAGCACACAATCACACTGCTGTATTATGTGCACTTGAAAGTTCAGAAATAAGACTGCAGCAAAGACAGTCACCAGTAAAAATTGAAAAGTGCTCCTAAGATGATTTATTAAATAAATAATATTTATAGTAGAGGGTATAAATTTTTGAGAGTTGAATGCTGATCAAATTTAGATGTATCTACTAAACATATTTCATGAACATATTTCATGAAACCACTGTTCATATTTTTCTGAATCATGTGACCACCACAGCAGTCGGAGAGAAAATAAAGTTACAGCACACGTGCTCTTGAGAGCACCTCTGATCAGAGTCTCATCAACCAGTTTAAGAGCTAAGCAAATTTTTAAATGGTCAGTTTAACTGTTTTAACCTTAATGCAGCACTGTTGAATGCCATGTCTCCTTATGTTTGGGTGTGAGTATCTGGTTTTGGTTTATATCAAAGGGGAGAGCAGGGGGGAAACCAGGGTCATCTAATGCGTGTCTGAAACATTTACAGCACTGTAACAGTGGTTCCTTTCTTGCAGTCAGTGGTCAATTTTGGAAACCACTGTCCACCAAATAACGTGGGCATCCTTTGAGCACAAAGGATTATATTTACACACAAAGCCCAAGGTTCTAATTTCTTTTGGTTTCCTTACAGTTCAGTGCCTATGAGCAGATAGAGCATGCATAGTGGCACCAGTACTAGAGCTGCAGAAAATGCCTTTCTCTGGATCTGGGGTGCTTTCAGAGGGCTGAGGAGCAGCACCTTCCAAGGCTGATCAAATTATGAAATGCTGTGTTCTGGTCTTACACACCTGGCATCAGTTCTGGCAGTTATACCAAAATAATAGCACGGAAAGGAGATGCCAGTATTTACTGGTTGCTTTAAAAATTTGGATGTTTCTTGACAGGCAGGTTTTTGACTCCTGGGAGAAAAGCTTCCCAGAAAAGTGGGGAAAAAAACTAGCACTAATGTCTTAATCTAGTATTTGAAATATACTTGAGATTTCTGGTTGTTTTTTATTGACTGTTTTTTGTTTATAACTGTGGTTTTCCATTCCTGTGTGCATCAGCATGTTGTGCTTTTCATTTGCCTTGCTTCATACAACCAAAGTGTTACCTTTCGGATTTCCCATAGATATAGCAGCTATTTCACGGAGATGTCTGAGCTCTGTTTATATAAAATACTTTTATTAGGATGGATTCTGTTTAACAGTGTTGGTATGTCATATGAATGTTTTTTATAAGCTTGCTACATTATTACAAACTGGGCAAATGTGTGGCAGGTCCTACTGCTAGTATGATCACAGTGAGCTGTGTTTTTTACAATGATTTTTTAATATGAAGTATAAGCTTTAAAATAAGAAGGGTTTATGTCTGGACAGAAGCTTATTAAATATGAGCAACTCCCACAATAAGAAGTTGCACAACAAAGTAAGTAGGGCGGGAAATTCTCAGTGAAGTGGATATAATTCACGTGCAGGAAGATTTATTTAAGCAGTTCAGTCCTGGAAACAAGGAAGCAAAAGCAGAAAGGTATCGCTGGCCTTGCATTGCAGTCTCCCCATCAGGACAAACCAAGAGTCTTTGCCCCCCTGCCTTGTCAGTAAGTGTGGGCCATGCTTCTCCCCCCAGGCTTGCGGCCAGGGAGCTGTGTCGCTGACTCAGCCTGTGCATCTGCAGAGCTCTGAACCCTGGCACTGGGCCTGATACCCACAGCTTTGACAGAAGTTTTTGCACATCTACAGATCCTGGGTTTTACCTTGTAAGAACGTACCTAGGTAACTGCATGAAATGTAAATTGAGGCTGACTGGCTCTTGTGCTCTGATCTAGCACTGCACACTTAATTGCCTTGGAAATGAATGCCAGGGTGGTACCAAGTCACTCTGCTTTATTCTAGCCACAGGTTTTCTGCCTCCCTTCCCTCCACACTTATTTAACATCAGTGCTATCTTTAGCCTTTTGTCTTTAGGCTTTATGCAGAACTTCAGAGCAACATGACAATGCTCAGCGCTGCAGAAAACCCTGGCAGGTCAGAAGGGGACTCTGAAGAAGACATAAGTTTTTTGGGGAATCTTCCTGGCCAAGGCAGGAATTGAAGAGAGGCGCTTCATTGCTGTACTCCTCGGGCAGACTAGAGTTCCTTGATGGGAACTGTCCCTGATTCCTATATATGCAGTGCTGAAGTAGGGAAGGGAGAGCAGGACAATGGGTCCAATAGCTGTTGATCCTGTGCAGCAAGGTAAGTGTCAAAATCCTATTCCATCAAACTGTAAAGACACTGGACAGGAGTTGAAAAGACCTTAACTGAGGAAAGACAGTTTTCTGAGAGTAAAGTGTTGGAAAGGTGCAACCTGGACCGGTAACAGGGTTTTTGTGTCTGAGTATACTGTAGTTGCCAGGGACTTTGGAAAAGACCCTTAATTTCTCTAAGTAGTCCAAGGCTGTCTAAAATCATCTGGCGGACAAGCTGACATCTACACCCATGTCACTTCCACCCCTGCGACAACTTACTTTAAGACAGCCTGTGCCCCAGCCTTGATTCCCCTGCCTCCAGTGCTGTGCGTTACGAGGAGCTGATCATTTGTCGCTGCCAACACGCTCAAGTGAAATGTCTCCGCAATTGGAGCATATCTGGTTCGCTTCCGTGCTCACGGTGAGCCACAGCCGCTCCCCGACAGCCCCGGGATGTCTCCCCGCGCACGCAGAGCACCAGCGGCCCGTCCGGGAGCGCCCCGGGGCCGTGAGGGGAAGGTCCCGCTCCCCGCGGACCCCGCGCCGCGGGGAGAGCGGCCCGCTGAGGAGGGCCGCTGAGGAGGGCCCGCTGAGGGGGCCCGCTGAGGGGGGCTCGCTGAGGGGGGCCCGCTGAGGGGGGCTCGCTGAGGGGGGCCCGCTGAGGGGGCCCGCTGAGGGGGACGGTGAGGGGGAGGGCCCGCTGAGGGGGCTCGCTGAGGGGGCCCGCTGGGGACCGCTGAGGGGGGCCCGCTGAGGGGGCCGCTGAGGGGGAGGCCCGCTGAGGGGGCCTGCTGAGGGGGACGCTGAGGGGGGCCCGCTGAGGGGGGCCGCTGAGGGGGCTCGCTGAGGGGGGGGCCCGCTGAGGGGGCTCGCTGAGGGGGGCTCGCTGAGGGGCTCGCTGAAGGGGGCCTGCTGAGGGGCTCGCTGAGGGGGGCCCGCTGAGGGGGCCCGCTGAGGGGGGCCGCTGGGCGCTGAGGGGGCCGCTGAGGGGGCCGCTGAGGGGCTCGCTGAGGGGGGCCGCTGAGGGGGGCTGCTGAGGGGGGCCTGCTGTCAGGGGCGCCGTCCTGTGGAGGGCACCGGGCGGTCCTTGGTGGCAAAGAAATACCTGTTCTATACAGGGATACGGCCCGTTCTGCTCTGCATAAGGCTAGATTATGGAGGGGGGCTTCCCTCAGTGGGAAACCACGCAAGTCCTGCATTGTTTCCTCATTCAGCTTTCCCCGTGAACGTGTTTAACCATGTTTTTACCCAGGACACTGGAATAAGGAAGGTTTAAAGGGCTTTATTTAGCTCTAGGGGAGCTGAAACTCAGTACCCGCTGCACAGCTAACAGGGTGCTACACTCTCTTTTGCCACATGTGTGGTGCATTTTGTCTTCATCTACTGTTTTCATTGTCAGGGACAAAAAAATGATAGGTCTTCTGTAGAAAGCTGCCCTTTCCAGTACCCAGAAAACAGGGTCAACTGCTGTCCGATAGCTGCACTGAGCTCTGTGTGTTTCCCCCTGTGTGACAGCAGAAGGTGAGACATAGGTTACCAACCCTAGTCTCACTTTGTTCCCTTGCACAGTTTGAAAACGTGTTGGTTTTTTTTTCCAGAAGTAGGATGCAAATAGTCAAACGAAAGACTAATTCACTTTTCTGCTTTGTCTCCCTCCAGACATAATTTCATTAGAATTAAACTACCTTACCCCAATGAATGAAAACACAAGCCACAGATGATATTCCACATTGAATTTGTCCACAACCCATTTTATTAAAATTCCTCTCTTTGTTGTTCAAGGTCCTCAAGAAGGAATGCGTGTACTCTGTGAGCCTCACTTTAAATACTCAAAGGATTAATTGAAGAACATGATGGAAGGAAGGGGAAAGTGTGAGTAAAATAACTCGTTTATATTTGTATCCTCAAATGTCAGTTCATTACCAAAGTTAAAAACCAGCTGATACAGAAAACTCATGATGGCCTCATTCAGAATGCTTATTTCTTGAGACAGAATAGCCTTGCTTTGCTTACTTGTCCAACAGAAATATGCCATGTTTTACAGTATGCTTTGGGATGTGAACTAAAGAGGGTTTTCTTTAGGGTGCACTACATTTAGTACTCTATTTATCTTGTTTATCTGCATTTATTTAAATCCCAAAGGAGTGAGGACTGTCACTGCTCTCTGTTCTTAATACTTCTGTCGATGTTTGAGTGCCATTATTTGCAGTTTTCACAACCTTTGGTTATTTATTTGACAGCATACAAGTCAGACAAAATGAAGTGGTCGGGGAAGTCATGTCTACAGTCCTTTGCACAAAAGTCCAGTTTTCTGGTGATTTTAGTGCTCGTAACTGTGTCCGGTCAGCAGTTAGGTGATCTGGATCTCGCTGCAGCCAGGGTGCAGTAAGCTTTGTCTGGGAGTGAGACAGATGTACGGTGCCTGGGACAGGCCCATGTGCCTGCTCTGCTGGCAGCAGGCTCTGTCTGTGCCGGCTGGGGCACTCCTGTCACAGAGCTCTGCAGAAATCTCTAGGTTCTGTATGAATCCACAGGTAATTTGTAATGTCCCCCTTGCCTCGCAGCAAACAACAAGGTGTAATTTGAGTGGTTTGACTCAGAAGGAAACTCTGTAAGTAAAGCATTCCACAAATTCGAAGTAACCCAGGCTGTTAGGGATAGTGAAAAGATAACAGCATCTGGCTGGGACACAGCCCTGGCTGCAAAAGCCCATGTGTGGGGAAGGTGGGATGTGTTGGTTGGTATTCCTTGCTTAATTTCCCTGGCACTGACAGCATCTCGTCCATGTAATGCATCTGTGCCATTAGAAAACATGAAAAATTTTGAAGAATACATTAAAAAATAGCGTAATAAAAATAATTTTTAAAAAGTGCTGTTGCCAGATAAACTTGAAAACTTTTAGGTGGGATTTTATTGCCAGTGGGCCAGACCATGTCATTTGTAGGCACTTTGAGTTATTCCTTTCTGTACAGCAAATCCCGTGGGTACGGTGTCCTTATGAAATAAAGTCTGGAGCTTAGACCACTAACACATGTAGATGTCCCCGGGAATCGGTGTCTCTATCCAGGCCAAGCTTGCTGTCCACGTGCGTGTTGACTAACTCATTCTAGAAGTAATTTTTATTATCTTTATCAATTTTCCTGAAATCTGGCTGCTCCTATTTCCCACCTTGCGTAAAATCTCTTCGACTCGGTACTGCATCCTTCAGGTCCCGAACGGGGGAGCTGAGCGCTGCCCCGCCGTGCCAGCACAGCGCTGCCCGGCGCTGCTCGCGGCTGCCCTGCAGGTACGCCCTGCCGGAGGCTCCGCGCCCGCTCCGGCCCGCTCCGCGCCCGGCCCGGCCCGCTCCGCGCCCGGCCCGGCCCGCTCCGCGCCCGGCCCGCTCCGCTCCGCGCCCGGCCCGCTCCGCTCCGCGCCCGGCCCGCTCCGCTCCGCGCCCGGCCCGCCGATCCCGGATCCCCCGCCACCCGCGGAGCGCGGCGGGCGCGGCGCCTTTAAGGCGGGGGCCATGAGGCGGGCGGGCCCGTGTGGCGGGCGCGTCACGGGCCGGGCGGGGCCGCGCCCGCCGCCGCTCGGAGCCGCCGCGCAGCGCCCGCTGCCGCCGGGGGGGCGGGGGCCGCGGGCCGCGGGCTCCGGCGCTCCGCAGCAGCCGGGGACCATGCGCTGGTTTAGTTTCTCGTAGGTAGGTTTTTCTGCCTTGCTTTCCCCGCCCCCAGCCAGAGCTGACGATGCGGTGCAGGCGAGCGGGCGCGGGGGTGCCCGTGAGGTGGTGACCGGGTGTCACAGCCCCGGCGGGGGCTCCGCGGGACGTGCCCGCCCCGAGCCCGGGGGCGCCGGGAGCTGCGCGGCCGCGGTGCGGGGGCGTGCGGCAGGTAGTGTGGGTGTCACCGGCAGTCACCTCAGGTGAACCGAGAAGTGATTCGGGGCAAGACTTGAAGCTGCTCGGTCAGCGCTGCAGGAAGCATCTTTTCGATTAGTTTGTTACTGTTTTCTTGGTGCTTTGCGTGATGTTTAATAAAGGATCCTTTTTTTTTAACAACAGTGTTAATTGCTCTTCTCTATTTTTGCAAAGTTTTAGCTGAAGAGCATGATTTCCCTGTTATGTGCTTCCCAGAGCTTGTGCCGTTTCGCTGGCATCCATTAATGCTACACAGCGAGAACATCCTGAGTCCTTGGTCAGTTCTCTGGTGCTCTCTGAAACAGAAATGGCTTGCTTGAGAACAGAAGGGAAAGGCTCGGGTCGTTTCTGCATGTTTTGTGGAGTGGTGGAAAAAGCTGTGTGGTGAAAGTACTCCAGCACGCTGTGAGGAGGGAAATTAACTGGATTTTCTCTTGTGTCCTTCATGTGCTCCTTCCCTTTTTGGAGTTTGGTATACTATACTTATAAAAGAAGCTAGTGCAGGAAGGATGGTCTTATCGATAAGATACTGATGATAGATACCTCAGGAGTTTGGTGCTCAATTAGTAATTCTGCTTACCCGTTTTATGTTTGAGATGAGCAAAAATGACTGTGCTCATCTGTATCCCAGAGTCCCCGTTTGTAAAGCCAGGCTATGATTTCCAAACCTCTCTAAGGATAAGATCGTGTGTCTGTCTGGACTCCTCACAGGCTGACTCAAGGCCTATTAAGCTGTCTTGATACACAGCTATACATGGTCAATCTCCATGTACATGAATATATAATTTGATCAAAATTTTAACACTTTTAAAAAGGATCAAATTCCTTGATTTTCAGGCAATAAATATTTCTTGTGTTTGAAGCACAGGTCAACTTTTTTCTAGTTCATTAGCTCCTGTTGGCTTTGCCAAGCTTCTGAGAAAATCAGTCTTTGACAGCACTATTGCTCTCAGGTGGAAACATGCTTGTGTCCCTGTAGAATACTTGTTTCTGTTACATTATGTTGCTCTTGTCATAGTAGCAATAATTAAACACTGCTTTTTTTCCCTCCCTGTTAATCAGTTGCTGAGGTAAAAGAAGCCTCTATCCTCCCCATGCTAATTGTTGACATGGAAAACAAGGAAAATGGCTCTCTGGATGTCAAAAAGTAAGTGAATTCCTAGTGCTCTTTTTCTGTAAACCGCACATGGATTTTGAATGTAGTTTTCCTTTGATCTAATGCGATTGGCAATTGTGAGCATCTCCATCTTTGTTCATTTCAAACCTTCTCTGTTCTAAACTATTTTTATTGTATTTCAACTTTGAAATAGAAGAGTCTAGGGCACTGAGTTACTTAGAAGAGGTGTGCAGAAAAACTGTATAGCAGTGGAGGGATGTAGAAGCTTGTAACTTGAGTTAAGGGTACACCTTCCTCCATTAATTTTTTTCCTCTCAACTAGAGAAACTGGTAGTACTGTAACCAGCATTCTGCCTCTGCTCCCCTGCCTGCAGAGCCAATGCCTAATGGAGAGAAGTGTCCTGTGTGGAAATCTGCATTCTGTCTCATTCAGAAACACATATGCCCTGCTCTGCTGTCAGCCCACCTGTCTGGTGGCTGAGAAGTAGCAGCAGCAGCAGCATATCACTTCAGTGTCAGTTCTCTTCTGAAACAGATATTTTAAGCTGTTTCTTGGAGAAACCCTAAACTGCTGGGTTTTTACTTCAGACCTAGGGTGGGAATAAGACAAAGATACGGTGTGCACTGCTCTACTGTTTTCTTTTGTCTCGTAAACTGCAGGTTAAGGGATAGGTGCTGCTTTGTAGGCATTTACTTATCCTTAAAGGTCAGAAATTCTTAGATTAGGACTAGCAATTTTGAATGAAGCCGTGATGTGAGAAGTGAAGTTCTATGTGGAAAAATCTGGCCTTGCTGCTTTATGGTTATAGAAGCCATGCTGAGATAGATGTACACATATGCATATGTATTAAAAGAAAAAAAAACAAACAAACAACAAACCACAAAGAAAGGTACCAGAGTGAGTTCTTTGTCTGTCCTCTCGAACTGCAGCACTTCTGCGCAGCTGCAGCTCATTCTTTTCCTTCAGATCCCTTTACATAAGCCATCCAAGAAAACATGACAATGCTTAGGCTACCAGGCACTAGAGTAATATAAATAATAATAATAACGGTCACTTCAGGATGCTGATAAACACCTGATTATGACACAGCCTCAAAAGATCTGATGGCAGCCATTAAAATCAGCATCCTGCCCCTTCACTTGAGATGCTGGCTGTACCACACCAACATAAAGAGCATTTTCCTATTCAGTGAGTATGAATAGATTATCGTGTATGTCCCTCAGAAGCCACCTTCAGCTGACAGTCTGGCTTCTACAATGAGTACTCTGGTGGGAGGAGGGTGGCAGTCAGTGCAAGGACAGTTCACATTTAATCATTTTCCCTGAGGCTTCAGTGAAAAAGGCTCAAATACTGATTGCTAAGGTGGCTTTGTAGAATGGATGGGAAATATAATTAAACTGATCAGGGCTGTGGTTTCTAGATGAATGTATATAGTATGTTTGTGTGCTTATCTGCAAAGGAAGTATTTGACACTTTGTTGAAGTGGTTATAAATAGCTTGGATAAAATCTGTTTGTTCTCAGCTATGGCTTCTCAGACCTTGCTGCTTCTGCCACATGATGGCAATAAAGGCACAGGGACACTGGTGAAAAGCAGACAAGCCTAATCTTTATTCATTGTCAGTGCATCTAGTATCTCATGTCAAAGCCTAAAATGCCAGTCCTCTTAAATCCTTTTGCAGCATCCGGAATGTCAGGCATAAAGCAGTGTATGGCCAAGCTGTGGATGTTATGTATTCGCTTTCCTTGTTTAAAGAATAGAGCCATGTCAGCAGCAGGGCAAGGAGGAGACTAAAAGGTCTACAAGCCAAATGAGCATCTGTGTGGGTAGATGGGTTAAAATCCAGCCGGCCTCCAGCAGTCTGCCACATGCCTTCCAGTCCTCTGCAGCTGTAGCTGTGGAAATTGGCTCCACCTACGGTCCAGCATGATGCTATTCCTTGAGGAAGGAACTTGCAATTATTTCCTGCAGTTAGTTAATGACAGAGATAGAGCCCCTGAAGTTATTGCAGTTGGGCCTGGGATGGGGTTGGGCCAAGCTGTTGTTCCCTAGTGACAAAAGCTACAAAAAACCCCAACACACATGGGCTGATAAAAAACTGTGGGAAGGAGGGTTTGGGACTGTATTTAACTTGAAATTAGAATGTTTGGAGAAGCAAGCAAATCATAGTTAGGACGTATTTTTACGGATTGAACCTTTTATTTACTGTTTAGGAAGGATTAAGTTCTGTATCTCTTAGAGTTTTTTCTACTAATGAGTTCTTGGGATTTCGTTTGTCTATTTTTAAGTAAAGATCAAGTCATTGGAAGTGGTAGATTATTACGTAGCAAAAATGCAAAGATTTAAATATAATTCTTCAAATGCTGCTTTTATAAATATGTGTAGATTTTATGTGGTGCTTTTCCCATTTTACTTCTTACGCTTCAGAATGTGCACAACAGTGAAATTTTTTAAGAGAAAGGCATTTTTTGGCTTAAAAAAAACAAAAAGGAAAAAAAATGCAGCTCTGATAAGACCAGATAGTCCCAGTTTCAATTTTGCTGAGTGTTGCTTTCTATGTAATCACAATCAGTGAAGCAATTCATGAAGTAAGTCATTATGTGATGAGCAAAAGTGAGAAACTGGTCCTTTGCTTATTGCTCTGAGATATGCAATAAGTGAAAGAAACTGCTTCTGGAAACCCTAGTGCAGCATAGGTTGTGGATGAGTCCCTACAGTCAGATTTTGTTACCATATTGACAGGTACATTTCAAGAGTTAGGGGAGACGCAAAAACCATTGTTTTCACGAGTTCTCCTTCCCAGGCCTCAGAAAGTTGTAGAAATTGGGATGTTGTAGAAACAGTGATAGGAGGCACTCTATGTGATTCTGTTTGGCTGGTTTGAAAAATGGTTGGCCCTTTATTGGCCCCCCAGTTATTTTGCTGAAAGACATCCAAGTCCTGGCAAGGCAGAGGTGGTGACAGCTGGAAAAGAAAAACTTGGAGGACAGAACAAAAATGGTGTCAGCAAAGCATAATCTGCATATCTTTTCTAGCTGGTGCTGCTGAAATCAAAGTCCTGTTGCTCAGCTTCAGACCTGAAATGGACAGGATTCTGACCTCTGTCCTGATCTGTACGTTTTCCATCTTTCTTCATTAGTATTAGGATGAAGCATGCAGAACAATGAAAAATGTTTGGCATGAAATTCAGGACTTTCAGCTGGAGAAACATGTTAAAGAAGCTCTTTGATGTCTTGCTCTTCATCCTCATAAATCCCAATAGGAAAGGCAATCAAGCTCACTGTGTGTCTTTTACCAAGAATTTTCAGATACACAAAGCTTATCTTTGTGATATGGTGATTCCAGTTTGAGGAAAAGAAAGGCAGAATAAAGATAGTAATATGAATGTTTGGTTGGTTTTGCTGCTGTGGAAAACAATTGCGTGAGGTTAGTCACAGAAGGAGTTAATTCTGATTGCATTGAACAGATGTTTTCTCAGATTCATAGTTATTTAAAAAGTCCATATATTTGTCTGAGGATGAGTCCACAAACAGATTTGGGAAAGTTTCTATATTAAGAATAAGTGCAATCATTTGGTGCCTCTTTTTTGTTTTGTTTGGTGTTTTGTTTTGTTTTTGGGCGGGGGGGAGTGGTGGTGGTGGTGATGTTTGTGTTTGTTTAGTTGTTGTTGTTGTTGTTTTTACAAGGTAAAGACGGTTACCAGTAATTTCTAGGCACCTTACAAGGAAGCACATTCTCATCTGGGAAAAGAATAACGGACACACAATTCTTTAGGTACTTGGTAGCTGAAAACAAACTGAGGGCTTGAAAGACAGGAATTTGGATCCTCAGTTATGGCAGTCTTCATTTTCCAACAACAAAGGCAGCACACTTGTAGGAAGATCCTGACTGATTACCTTTGGCTGACGTGAAGATTCATATAATTTTTTCTTTTCTGAAGGGAGAGCTACCTCAGTTGTCCTAAGCATTAGGTCTTTGAAATGGAAAAGGAGTGACTGTTCTGTATCGAGGCAGAGGGAGTTGTGTCAAAGAATACTTTTCCTGAAGAAACAAGGAGGGAGGGGATGTATGTGGGGTGTACACAAGGAAGCAGCAGATGTTCTGCACACATTTAGTGATTACTTGTCTGGATTTTCACTTTGCAGTTCAGTAGAGAATGGGAGACCTCCAGATCCTGCTGACTGGGCTGTTACCGATGTTGTGAATTATTTCAGAACAGCTGGATTTGAAGAACAAGCCAGTGCTTTTCAAGAACAGGTAAACCTGTTATCAAATGCCTTCTGATTGCCACAAGTTTCTCTGTTTTTGCCATAGGCCTGACTATGTAAAATGGGAGTGAAAATCTCACATTAATGGGGGCATTTGAGTCCATGATTGGATGGCAATCCATGGGACTGTGAACTTTTGAGTAATAATATTTTTCTGCAGGCTGTGGCTAATGAGCTGGAGTTTGTTTAAAATAGTCATTAGAAAGGTAAGAAATCTAAGCAAATTTTCCAGCTTGAACTCAGTCTCCCTGTACAACCCATTCAGTTTCACTGTGTCGAATAGTGAATAGTACTTCCCTTCTTCCTTAGTATATTGTGCAAGTACACTCATGAGTATTTATAAAACACAGGGCTCCTAAGCAACAGGTTGTTTTTGAAGGCCTAGAATGAAAAAGAGGCTGCTGTGTTACAGTGAACTTGGCAGTACAAGTGAACAGGGATAGGGAACTTGATTCAGTACAAGGGAAAGGATGAGTTGATAGGGGAGCATTGTGTTCATACGACCCTCTGAGAGAGAGGTTAGGTCTTTGTTTCTGGGCCTTGTAGCTGCTGATGCTGATGGATGACTTCTGGTAGATTTGACCAGCAAAAGAGCTTAACAATCAGATGGCCCCTTGTCACTCACCTGCCAGCAAACTGGTAAAGGGGGCAGAATAGGGAAGTCAGCTTACTTGGCCTAAAGCCCACCTGTTCCACAGGGGAGTAACTTACATCTCAAGATTGTCAGTTCAGCACCTTTCCTGATAAATCTGTATGTTTAAGTGCAACTGCAAGGAAATTAGTCACCAACATTTGTCCTTACTTATCAAAAGAGATGGCTTGACCTTCCAAGGCAATGGGCTAGTGCAAATTACTTGGCAGCTTTGCAGGGACACTGGGCATCTCATATGAAATAACATCATTGGTCAGGGTAATGTTGCTGGCCTTCAGAACCATGTCTGTCAAATCCCATCTTATTGTAACTGATGAATATAATGAATTATCTTTTGTATATTTGTTCTTGGTGTTGAAAAGCCTGCTATTGGGTGATTCTCTGGCAAGTTGCAGATGAAGGTTCCTTCTGCAGCTGCTACTTATTTTTCAGAATTTGAAGATGGGTAAACAGACCAAAAAAGAAAATATTTAAGTGTGTCCGTTCCTTAATACCAGCATCCATGTCTCCTCAACAGCCCTGGAAATGTGGCTTAAAAACCCACACGGACAAAGTAATTGTGGCCTCTGGAAGTTTTTTGTCTTGTACTGACAGATACTTCTGACTTTCATCAAATATCTTAACCTCTCTGCACCTCAGCTGGCTCGTCAATAATACTGCAGTAATTACTACTGATCTTTCAGCAGCAGGGTGAGGCTAACTCACGAGTTTTGGCAAAGCAATTTGCAACAGCCTTATGGAAAACAGCGTGGAAGTAGAGTGTAAAGGTTTTGCTAGTATTCTGCAGTGAGGGCAAGTGGTTTCAGTAGGGTAACTGAGGATTCTGCTAGGATAGGCATGTGCAGAAATGTGGCTGTGATTCCATTGCCAATGTCACTTTATGCTTGGAGAGAGAGGCAGACAGCTGCCACCAGGATGTGACCAGGAGCTGTGGCGTGGACAGTCACTGCAGAAATCATTGTCACTTCTTTGCCCCTCCTTTCCATTAGCAGCACAAGGAGCAGCAAGTATCTGGTTGTACATGCCAGCTCTGCCAGCCTGTTCCCTGTCTGGATCAGAAACAGGTCCATAAACAATCCTATCCCTAAACTCTTACCAGTGGTGGTGTTCAGTTTCTTCTACACTATTTACTAGCCACTAACTGTAACTCTGTCTTCTTATGGTATCTGTTATCGGGATCTTCCAGGTATGGCAGTGCAGACAAGTTCACTGTGATTCCCAGCCATCCTCTGTCTATAGAGCACCAGTCATGCAGCTGAAGTTTTGGCCATCTGTGTTTTCCTCTGCCATTTGCAGTTTGTGTGGGCCCCTAGAAACCAGATCTGCTACTGCCCTGAATATGTACTGGAAAAGGAATAAGGTTGTAAGTGGTAAAGGAAAGTATTCAGTGTCACCTACAACACTGGAAAATTGTTTTCCATTGAACTTCTTTGGTAGGGGTAGCACAATGGTTTCCTTACAAAACATCCATAGCCCAGAATGTAATCTGTTATTATGTTCAGCTTTTACACAACAGTAGCAGAGTCCACACTTTCTTTTGATGAATCTGAATACATCTGGACTTGCCTAAAACAAGTGACTCAAAAAATTTTTAAGACCTGAATTTGTCTTAAAATATTTTAAGGACAATGAGAAGACATTTTAAGGGCTGTGGAATGTTTTATTGAAAAACATTTTAAGTGCTGTATTTTAAGCGCTGGTAAGAAGTGACGATTGTATGATTATTATACCTTATTCCTTCTTGGAGTTCCACTAATGTCAGCAAATCAGAAGAGCTCACTGATGAAAACAGATTCAACTCAAAGATACTGCCCAATAATAAAAAACCATAACATCAGCAAGCAAATCAGGCAAGCCAAGAAGCTGGGGACAGAGGATACCTAAAGAGGGGGGAATACCAGATGCAGGCTGAGGGTGTGAACACCTTCAAAGAAATGCTACCTGTCAGCATGTGGCTGAGCTTTCTCTAGGAGGCCCGGGAGCACAGGGGCTGTAGCTCACTCCAAGACTGAAACTGTTTACAAAGTCTCAAGATATGCTAGTGCTGTGACCTTTGTTATTGCCCATGTGGCTTCTTAACCATTAGTACTGTGATAGCCACATTAGCCCAGTGCTTGTTTCCTGGCTCACTGCAGCCCTTACCAGAAGGGAATCTGGGGTGTGATACCAGCTTGTGTCCACTGCTGCTTTCCAGCAGAGCCAAGGCATGGAGGAGCATGTGAATGTGCTGGATGCCGTGCTTTCATGTTGCCTGTGCTGTAAAACCTTGCAGTTCTCAGAAAGGGCAGAAGGAGTGGTGGGAGGACTTGAAGCTTAATCAGTCCTCTGGTTATTTGCTGAAGACAATATTCAACTGCTGTTGAGGTCATTCAGGCACAGTGGGAAATTACTGTTAGCTCTAATTGTGCAGAGGTGTCTCTCTGAAGGTAACAAAAAAAAAGGCATACTGAAAGCTAGCACTGAAGTTGCATCCCCCCCCAAAAATACAGAAAATAGAGAAGTAGTAGAGAAGAAATCAGAGAAGTCACCAAAGCATACAAAATCTTATCTGGTGCCAAAAAATGGAGTAACTGTGACGATTCTGCAGAAGCGTGTTTATGTGGAAACTTAAAGGAAGTGGAAGAGGTAAAAACTTACAATACACACAAAGGTAGAAAATGCTTGAACTCTGAATACATAATCACTCATTTCTACACAGATGTTAAAGAATCAGTTTTCTATTCAATGAAAGCCTTAGTAGTTACCAGCACTTCTAGAAATCACAGGAAACCCTATGGAAGAAAAAGGGGAAGGAATAGATGCTTTTTTTCCTATTCTTGGAGTTTCTCCTGTTCCAGGTACTCGATTTACTTCACTGGGATCCTACCAAGCTGGAGGCTGTTCCTCCTCCATAGCATCGTTGAACAGCAGCAGAAAAGCAACTTCAGATCGGTCATAGCAATGAGCAAAATACTCACTGGTGTCAAAATTCCCACAGAAAGAATTGTGACGAATGGAAAAGAGAGGATAGAAACTGGTTTTAACCATTAACATTCTCAACAGTAATTGGAAAGAGACCTGCTATAATTGGGTAAAAAGTTATTGGAAACTTTTTTTTTCTTTTAGACATACTGTTACTTTGTGCTTCTCTGAGGGATTAACAGTCGTATATATCCTGAGGATATTCTAAAGAAATTCCACTTTCAGTTGATCTTTGACTATATTGTGGTTTGTCCATGTATTTTGTATTTATAAACTTTATCAAATTGTAAGAGAGATCAGTCTGGATAAATTCATGCTGAACTGTAACATAAGTCTTCCTCTTTTCATGTTGCCTTGCAATCAAGAATGGGATCTCTAACATTTCCAAGGCAACAGTTAATATTCCTAAGGAACATGCTGCAGTTTGATAAATTGATGTGTAATGTTTATAATACTTATAAGAAAACTGAATTTTGGAAGTATATTAGAGGACAACGACAATATGCCAGCATTTGAATTCATTGTTGGCTATTGATAACAAATTCAGCAGTTAATAGTGGGGGTTTTCTTAATTAGAAGTGAAAAAAGAGTGCAACAGCAGAGTGAAGTCCTGTGCAGGAGAATGCCAGATAGGGCTGTATACTTTTTTGGGTTGTGATGCCCTGTGGAGGTCTGGCTGTGTTATGAGACATCAATCAATGCATGGCTGTGTAACTGCAGCTCCTGTTTCTGGAGTAGAGCTGTAGGAATGTGTAATGAAAAGGATGGTCCCATGTCTAAAATGGAGGAGGGAGTTGAGAGATGTGGATTCTTTCTTTTCCATTTTGACCTTTGAAAAGTCATTCAGAGGTAGTTTTCAAACATATGGCAAGGTTTTGAGATGGAAAAAAGCCCCAAAGCCTACAGGATTTCTAACCTAAACACGTCAGAAGGTCAAGGTCTGAGAGAAAAAAGCCCCACCATATCCGGGATTTACAAATGATATTTAAGCAGGAAAGTGTAAGCATTGTTGAGACCTCAGCTGGCAAGTTGCCACTTTTCTCCTCCTCGCTTGTAAGTGGCAGAAGAGAAGTTCCCTCAGAGTGCCAAGCTCCAGTTAGGCCCTTCTAAAATTTCTGATTGCAAGAGTCTTCTCCTTGTTTTCCCGCACAAGATGCATGGGAAGGTTGGCCTTTTAAAGAAGGCACCTGAAGTTATTAGCAGATACTGATGAGTCTAAACTTGCATATTGCTGTCAATAGTAATTCTGAAATGCACTTCATAAGCTGCTTTCTTAAGGGTATCCTTCCCTTAATGGCTGATAATTATGCAATCTGCACTTGTACCTATTAATTTGAAAGAGGTTTACAAGGAGGGAATTTTGAAATTAGGCTCATTTGAATTTTTTGCTTGACTAAATAGTATTTATACCTTAGTCAGCACAGGTGAGCACTTGAAAAGCAGACAGCAGAATTTAGCAGCTATAAACATGGTTTCAGGAAAATAAAGGCTGCTATTTCTTTTCTCACTGATCCTCTGTAGTAGTCTTTTGTTGCATGACTATTCTCATCTGTTAGATTTGTACATTTGTCTTTATCAACTCTTTAATTCTTCTTATAGGAAATTGATGGCAAATCATTACTGTTGATGACAAGAAATGATGTACTGACTGGACTTTCATTAAAACTGGGGCCTGCGCTGAAAATCTATGAATATCACGTAAAACCTCTACAGACACAACATCTAAAGAACAACTCTTTGTAGCGAATTGTCTCATTGGGGTCATGTACCTCAAAGGAAAAATAAGCAATTTGGTTTCATGTGATGGAACTTTGTAAAGAGGGAATATATCTATTAAGAGTTTAAACCAAATTACAATATATATCCTATTGGATAGAGATGGCAATATACGAGTCTGAACTGAGAGAGGTTGTGTGTATTTTTTACATAGTACATAATGATTTTCTCTTTTAGGAAGTGTCAGTGAGTATGTTGAGATAGCTACATCACTGTATCCAGAACAAAAGGAGGTATGTCATTCTCATTTTTGAGCCAGACAAGTTCTTGATTTCATTAATTGAAATACAACCAACAACAACAACAAAACACCAAAAAACACCAACCAACCAAACAAAAAACCAAAAAAAACACAACCACAAAACCAATCCCAAATAAAGTTTTCATGCATCTTTAGAAGAGAGAAACTAGTTAAAGTAGGTTTTGGTTTACACTGAAGACGTATTAAAATTATTACTACTTTTAATTTTAGGATGGGACTGACACTTACCAAGTCACCCTTTTTTGCAGAGGGTCCTATTTTGACCTTATTAAGGTTTTCTGTGGTATGCTGCAATGTTTAAAGCTGTACATACAACTAACATAACTCCTTCGATAGCGGAAGGTGTTGGTGACAGGTGAAACTGGGTTGTGTATTTTTTGCTGTTCTTTAAATTTTCAACTTATTTTCACCTGTTTTTAATAGTAGTCCAATGTAAAATATACTTGGGTTTTAAAGGTTTGTGTTCCTTTGCAAACAACAACAAAAAAGCTTAATTTTATTCCTTTTTTAATTTATGATTGTTTTCTAACATTATGCAGAAATTTGTAAAAAGTAAAATTCTGCACATTTTTAATACTGTCTGTCTTTGGTGTTGTAATGATTGGGGTTTTTTTAATGCTTTACTTAGCAGTTTGAATACTTGTTTTAAGAACTGAAAGAAGCTGTCTCATCACCATATATCTCTGTTAAAAGAGAGTCTTGTTCAGTCTGTTTGTACCAGTTCCCTATTTGATAGGTTGCTTGCTATTTCCCAATAAAACATTGCTTATGTTTGGATTCAGTTTACTTTACAGATCTTTTACTTTCTCTCTTTCTTGGTTGTGGTATATTTGAGCTCCTGTTTTTCTCCATTTTCCTATTAAAAAGGTACCAAAATCTATTTAATATTTTATGTTCTTGTGATTACTTTTAACATCACCTACCATGATATTTAAAGATTTAATTATTTTTGCTTTTTCTTATATGGTGTTACATACTGCTGAAGGAGAAGCCCTGGTCACAGTTCATCGGTAGCACCTGGGCTTCCCTCATCCCTGTCAGAGAAGCAGAGCTGCCGTGCTAGCCCTGGTGCACAGGGTGATTTGATTTACCCCACAACATCTGGGAGACAGCCCATGGATGGTGCTAAGCCCTGTCTGGGCTCACCATCGTCTCTGGCCCAGAGAGCGTTGTGGTAACCCCCAAAACTGGAATGTGGGGTTGTATTGGTGAGGCTCAGCCAAGGAACCAGGAAGTAAGAAACAAGCATAAGAGTGTGGTGAAAGTGGAAATAGTGTGGGAGGAAATGGTGAGGGGGTGCAGCTGAGAAGGGAGAAGGGTGCTGCTTTCTGCCAAGTGGGGAAAGGATTCAGGGAGAGGAAGGAAAAGCTCCTGTAGTGCCCTGCTTAGGTGGTGGCCCTGTCTTCACTCTGACTTGGCCAAGGGCGAGGTGGATGTTCATGCTACGGTGCTGAGAGAGTTGCTTATGGTTTCTGGTGTTGACATTTGAGAAGGGATAAAGCCGTTAACATAACTATGCCATAGGTAAAGCTTATGGTGTATGCTATAATACATAAACTATATACAGCAGCATGCTTTCTTGTATACTTTCAACTCTTTACATTGTACAGCATGTTAATTTGGAATCTGAGATAATAGGATGGAGATGTATTGACCATTTTTTTTCTGTCCCTTGTACTGTTCTTACTTCAGGTATTGGTCTCTTAGCAGCAGGTTTGTAAGTCACGTTCTGAATTCTGCTTATGATTTTGTTTATAGTTGGTAGTGTCCAGAGGTCTGCTTATGATTTTGTTTATAGTTGGTAGTGTCCAGAGGTACCTACTGGGAGTGAGGATCTTCTGCAAGACTAGATTCAAATGGAGATCATCATTGCTGCCTTGGGAAGTTTTGAGGTATAGTCTGTATCAGGCTAATTGTGGGCTGCAATTGAAAAATTATATATAAAACTCCTAAATATTTTAATATAGAATTAGGTCTGTTTATGAAAAGGATTATGAAAAGCTGTGTGCAACAGTCTGCACATGCCTACCAGCCTTGCATTTGTAGAATTGTTTTTGGATGAGAATACTTAGTGCTGTGTTACTGAAGGATTAATTGAATATTCTCTTCTTCTCCATTTGCATGTTTGGTGTGGGATTGACATACTTTGTGGATCTATGGATGACATAGAATTAAAAGTAAACATATTTATTCTATGAGGGAGTAAAAATGTCTTCTGTGCAGACATGAGAGTGCATTTGATGATTACTGAGCACAGTTTTTCCTTTTAATATGTTTTAATTAGCAAATGAATTGCATTCAGAAACATCCAGATGGTATTCCCCTTTTCCTCAGCACCACTGAGTCACACAAGTAAAGACGTAACAGAAAGCTTGCTGCGAGTGCCAAAGGGAATTTACAGGTTGTTGCTCAAAACTGTGACAATTTTTTTACTATCCTTGATCTTTATTGTAGTTTCCTACAGTTCTCTGAGCTTTCTAATGCTGCTGTTCCCTTTGTGCAGGTGACCGTTCTGGTCTTACATTCCTCTTGCTGTTTCTGGGAGAACAAAAAAAATCTTTTTAAAAGAGACTGGAGGGTTTGAAAGAGGAAGTCAAAGCCAGATTATTTTTAGCTACCATTCCTCTTGCAGAAAACACAGCTGCTGTTGAGATGGGGAAGCGACTGATAGGCATTACTTGGATACCATGTCAGTATGCAGCTCTGAGTCGCAGAGCTATGCAGGAATCCAATTTATAACGTGCCCTTAAATGTGCCAGCAGCTGGGAGAGTCCCTCTTCCTTAAAAGCCCTCTCTGTGCTTTGGGTGATGGTTAAGCTGCCAGGTAGGACTGCTCAGCTGATACTGAGCATGACAGTGGTCTTTGCTTTCACCCCGAACTACAGTTCCGAGTGCCCTCCTCCTGGAGGCAGCTTTAAGGAGCAAAGCAGCAGTGAGCTGCCCTGCTCTACTGCGGGTCAGCACAAAAATGGAGCCGTGCTGCAGCCAAGGGCCTCCTCCTCCCTCTTCTTCCTCTTACCCGTTGTGTAATATGAGCAGTGCGTATCTATCGCAATCTCTCATGCACTTTTCAAAATTATCTGAAAGCATTACAGTATGCTTGCTCTGATATGATGGTTGTGAAATATGTGCTGGTATTGTTCATTAGCTCTGGTCTCAAGCTGTAAATACACAATGCCTGGCATATTCTCTTTGCACCCAAACATAATGCCGAGTGCCACACGTAGAGCATATATAAGACAACGGTCAGCAAAGTATGGGGTCTGTGGCTGTGCCTGTCCACCCAGATCACTTCCTCAACCCAGAGAAAATTGTTCTGACTACATACTGCTGTCTCCCATCCCTGCATGTTATATTGTTTCCAATTTGTTCTCATGTGCTGCACTTTATCAGTTTGTAGAAAATTCTTTGCTTCTATAATTATAGGACAAGATTTGGCAGCTGTAATGAAGGGAGTAGCCACCTGTGGATCACTCCTGGTTAAAAATGGCCCAGACAAAAGGTCTCATTAGGCCCTCGCTTTCAGTGATTACTTGCTAAATAACCTTTCCATCTTTTCAATGCTTTTTCCTACATGTTCGTATTCTACCCAATCCTTTCTGTCTTCTTCCTTTTAAAAATCAACATTTAATTGATGTGTTATCTTCAACACTCCTCTTTCTACTGTCACATTTAAGTTAGAATCACAGTTAATTTAAAATCAGAGGGTCATACTTTCTGTGAGTCTGGGATAAGCTACAAAATTATTTCTCATTTTTTAATGGTAGTGTTGTCTAAAATTTGAAAGCTGAGTCCAAGTAGGACCAGGAAAACATTACCTCACTTTGCCTCTATTCTGGTTCTTTGCTTCCAAGTCAGAACAGTAGTGCCTTCCCTTCCAGGAATGGCTTTTGGCCCAAAAGTCATGTGAGGAATTAAAGGACTGTAACTGTGCATGTGAACAGTGTAACCATCATCGGCTCAGTAAGCAGCAGGATGAGTGGAGCGGGATAGAGAAGGGTCTGCTCTACCCTTTCCTTCAGGGACAATTTACATAGGCAGTGGATTGGCTTCTGCTTCATCTAGTGAGATGACTTGGGGCTTGGGGATGCCAGCCAAGAGAGCTTATCCATATCCCATTCCATCCCACCCAAGGTCTCCATACACCTTCACCTCTGTGTTGCTCAGTTTTGACAGGAGCTTCCCTAGAGGAGGTGCAGAGGGCAGTGGCTGTCATTAGCCCATTGGCAGCCTGCAAGGGCAGCCTCAATTGGGAGAATGGGCAGACTGATTTAATAAATAGCTTTCATTCCTGTTGGGAAAGTCTGTCTTCTTTTTAATACGATAATGTAACAAGGTCATTAAATTATTTTTTGCTTAGCCTCTATAATTAGGGAATTGATTTAGTGATGTTACTTGGATCCCAGATGTATATGCAACTCTCAGAATAACATTGGTTAGTAGTCACTGTAAATTTGGGGAATACAGCTGTAACCTCAAATACCTGGAGAACCCAAAGGGAGCACCTTGAAGACTGTAAGTGGTCCTTGGTCTCCCATGTGGGAGTTTCATTGCTGCTGGAGGCTGCTGGTGAGTACTGGAGACAACCGTTATATTTATGTGCTGCACTTGTGAGCATATTTGTTAAAGGAGCAGTCAGCTGTTAGAACTGCTGTATCATCAGCTGATCTGCTGATAAGGCAACAGCAAGTGTGTTGGCAGTGGCAGGCTTGCACTCATCTCAAGATGTTCTCTTCCCCTTTTTGGACGATTGCTGTAATCCAGCTGCCCCTCTAAACACCCTGCAGTACTTGCTATGTTGAGGATGCCTGTGACTTTGCAGCAGCTAGTATCAAAAAAGGGAGGGAATGCCCATCATTTGCACCAGTCTCTGTTTCAAGAGTAATGTGGCTTTGTGTTGTCCTGGTGGATGGCATCAGGTGGAAGGAAGTAGAAAATAAGGTACTTGTAGATGAGTTTGTTCCCGAGCTGGTGGTGAAACCACAAGGAAAGGTGTGGTCTAGCAACCCTGTTTCACAAGGGTACTCTGAACTCCCTGCTTCCTTCGCTACAAATACCACGTGCTGGTTTAGCTGGGCTTTCCTGCCTGGGAATATGTGTGTCTTAAAGATTTGAAAACCTTGCAGGAGTACAATGCTATTAAAACTTGAACTGTTGTCTTTTTTCAGGCAGCTGTCAACGTTAATGGGGGAATTTATGCCTAATGCCACCCTTGGGAAGTGGCAGAAGCCCCCGCAGTACTCACAGTACTCAGGCTCTCTTGTTTTGGTTGTTACATTTCCCTCTGCACCAAAGGTTTCTCTACTCCCTTATTTACTTGAGTCCCTCCAGTATTGTTTGGGTTGGATTTTTGGTTTAGTAAGAACTAATCTCAGCTCCTGTTTTTTTATTATTTGATTGCCATTGATCAGGCCTATATCAGCTGATCTAGTAAGTGTCATTTATGCATGTATTTTATGTGGGAGTGGGGGGGTGTGTGCAAGCACTCAGGTACATATGTCTTTCTTAGTCTGCTATGAATGGTAAGGTTCAATCTCTGAATTGGAAAACAGTTTATATTGTAGCTGAGATGTGAGTTGGAGACATTTAATAGGTTTCCTTTCTAGATACAGCTGTGCATTTCCCAAGAGGAAGATGGTTGGCTGTTGTTTGTGTACAGATAGTGGAATTCTAAATTTGGAAGTATTTATATTGAGGGTTCTAGCCAGAAACAGGTTTTTGGTCACTTTAACTAGCTCAGTTCAACTCTGAATCAGATTTACGTACTCCTGATAAAAGCAAGATTAAATTTTAAAAATAAAAAGACAGCTTTAAAGAAGGAAAGAAAAAGTAGCTGGAATAGTTAATAAAAACTGTCAGGTTTAAATGTATGTTGGAAAGCAGGTAGCCTGAATATGTAGAGAATAATACAGTCAGGGAAGACAGAGCACTTGTGCTGACCCTGACAGTGACATTTGCTCTCTGTTTTAGATACTGGCTGATGAGTTTACCTGGTGCACTTTATCTGTGTAACATTGGTTGTGCACAGAGCAGGATCAGCAGCTGAGAAGAGCTGTGGTTGAACTGTCAGAATTGAACAGAAACAGGATGTGGAAGAATTGGATGCTAAAATGATAACATGCTTGTGCACGTGAAATACCCTGTTTCTTGGTAGGAGGTTTCAGACCCTATAAACTACTGGGATGTAGCCCAAGACCGGTAAGGTTCATGTTATCGGCAAGAAGTCGTATTTTAAACAGCAATTTTACAATCTGCTAGCTGCTGCTCATTTGCATCAAGTGTGATTTCATCAGCAAAGCATTGCAGCTGCTTCTGAGTAAAACACAGTAAGCAACTTGCCTAGCTCCTCAGGACAGGAACTGAAAAAAAAAATCTGTCTCAATGAAATTAATGCAAGTCCGTTGTGGAGACCGAATCTAACGAAGCCTGTGGGAATTTGGTCAAATTTCAGGCCCAGGTAAGTCTGGCTGAGTCCCATTTTCAAGAATGATTTATGCCACTGTTATCTGAATCTAATTACCATATGGAAAATTTGGGCTGCTTCCAATTGCCTGAGTACTTTCTTTAGAAGCTATCTGCCCACGTAAGTGACTCAGGCTTGCAGTGCTGGATGGAACTGCACTGAGATGCTTTTAAGGACTTACTGATGTCTGCATGTCTGTGGAGGTTTCTACAGACCACACTGAATGAGTGTACGTGTGGGCTTGCTGTCACAGGAGAGTCTCACTAAACAACTGGTTGCTGTTTTGTGTCCTCATTCTGCCATGAAGGTTAGTCCACCACTACCTTACAGGCCCACAAATGAAGCACAAAGAGTAATGAAGGAAGCCTGGTGCCTAGTGCAATAAATTTCTTATAAGGTAGAAAGGAAGTAGGTTGTGCAGATCTGCTTTGTTTTGAAAAGCGGGAAATGCGGAAATGTTCAGTAAGGTTCTTTTTCATCTATTGTTCCAGCTATTGGTAGTGAACTGTCATTTGGAAAAATATTGATCTCTTTTTGAGGTAAAATTGGTTGAACTAAAATATTACTTACAATGTTTACAGTAGTAAATGGTAAAGAGTCAAAAGCTAGTTTGTTTTTTTGATGTTGCTTTTTATTTGCCCATAAATGATACATTAATAAATTACAAGCACCTAGAAATGGCAGAAGTAGCAAGACATAAGCCCACAAATGCAATACAACACAATCTAACAAGGTAAGCAAGAATGTCCTGAGCAAAAGCTAGAAGTGTTGTAAATAAAGCTTTCAGAATTGGCTAGTGATCGGAGAACATCATATCTGGGACAGTTTCACTCTGTGGTGTCACTTATCCTGTGTTCCAGGAGATAACTCAGGGTTGTGAACAGTGTCTTCCCTTTGCATCTGTTACATCCTGCTCACCCAGGCAAGTTTCTATCTTGCAAAGTACCTGAAAATGTCACACAGTGCAGGACATCTCTCTCACATTTGGTGCCTGTGAACTTGATAATTGTACCCGGAGGAAGGCTGCAGGTCTGCCAAACTCCAGAGGCACAAAGGCAACTGAATTGCAGTTTTTAGAACTTACTTTGGGCATTTCCCATTGGACTTGTACATTGTCACATGGAGCCTGTGAAAGTGGTGCTTGGAGAAAGTGGGAGCAGGGGTTAGACGCTGTTAGAAGCTGAGCAAGATTCCTGTTGTAAATGTGGTAGCCCAGTTTGCAAGATGAGAATTGTTGACTGTATAGTTTTATCTCTACGTTCAAAGCCATCACCTGGGGTAATAAAGTAACATATGCATTGTCTGCCTGGCTGGCTTTCTCCCTACCCCTCCCCAAAATAATAGGGTTACTCCTGCCTGCTCAGAAGTCATAAGATTATTAGACTAAGGAAAATTATTTAATTAAGCCTACAGAGATAGCCCAAACCCTCAAACACCTCAGTGATTAATATGAAAGTAGTTATATAGTAACTTTTTGATCTAATGAGTAGCAGTTGCAGTCATGCAGTCAGAATACATGCAGAGAAAGTAGTCAACAGCTCTTAAATATTCACACCACAAAGAAGATATGAGAGATACTTTTTTTTTTTTCTGTTTTTCATTTCCTGTGCAAAGAAATCCATGTCTGACTGACTCCCTGTTCAGTCACTGGGTCAGAACCTCAGCTCTGTAGATCAGTGTGGCATCAAGGGGTTATGTCAGGTTATGTCAATGAAACAGCAGATCTTGTGCCTGTATATTCATTTCACTGAAGAAATATTAAAAAATAGAATATACGGAGTTTCTGATTTTACATGTCAAAAAATATTGCAGATATCAAATTATTCATTTTGTTAAGAGGTCTGGGAATAATTAGTTTAAAAATTAATTGGCTATAATGTTTCCAGCTGGGATTTTTCAAAGAGCATAGGGGATTTCAATCTGCAAATCACACTGAAATTCAGGAACAGACTTTGATTTCTGAATTTCTGAGGGTTCTTCATAAATCTCATCCTCAGGAGTTCATAGAAGGAAAAGTAGTCAGCAATGGAAGAGGCCAGTAAGGAGTAAATATTGATAGGAAAGCTGTGCTATTAAGTTTATCAGGAAGGTGTGAACATAGCCAAGAGGTTTAGTTTCCCTGGGCAGCTGCCAGTCCAAACTGACATTTCCTCTCATCTTTCAGCACATGGCCTTGTGCTTCGAAAAACTTCTTCCTGCCAAGTGTGCAAGCACAGGAGCCATAAGGAGCTTCCACAGGAATCAAAACCTGAGGGGGATGAGCACAAACACACGGGTTACTTTTGAGACAGATTCACTTCCCAGGCCCTTTCCTTCTCTTACAAACATCAGTGGTGGATGTTGATGTTATAACAAGAAGAGATGGACCTATAATGTCCACCTGGAAGAAGGCAAGGATGGGAGAGGATGGAAGCAGTATCACAAGACTTTGGGGGAGACTAGAGCATAAACAGGTTGTAGACCATCGATGCAAAATGGAATAACCCTGTTTCTCTTTCACATGAGAGACCTTCAGCTGGACCTGGCTGGCAGCTACAGCAGCTGTGGAGGGAGGAGTAAATACATCTCATCCCCTACATGTCTCACCCTCTGCCTGATCCCAAGCTTGCACCTTGTCCATGGTTGGACCAATCTGCCTTGGCTTCTAATGGTTACAGAAACATCCCTTTACTGCTCCCTTAGACTGCTGGTGGTATGTCACCCAGAGTCAGCCTGTGGCCTCGCTGACCTGCTCGTAGCTCTGCTGCACTGAGAATGCTCCCTGGCCTGAGTGGTGGTGCCGATGGAGCAGAAAGAAGAGCCACAGTGGGCTGGCTTTTCACACTGCCTGGCTATGGGAAAGGATGCTTGGTTAAAACTGCACAGGTTGACATTATAACTGAAAGTCAAATTCAGTGGAGAAAATTAAAATAATTTTTCAGAGAGAGTCTCTGTTACAGATCCATTTGATGTCCAAAGCATTTCACTGAGCTCCTTTAGCTTTTATCAACAATGCAAGAAGGCAACTAATTATTCTTTTGTAAACAGTGTAAACCTTACCTCTAAGGTGGAGCTTTTACTGGGGCTGGGTGAGAAAGTTTGCTCCCTCTAGCTCTGTGTGCAGAACTGCTGCTATGCTTTAAGGCTGAGTATTTCTAAAGAGTGAAGGCAAGTTATGTTTGAAGCATTTACTTACTTCTTTGTCGTTGTTCAAGCCTAGATTCTTCATGTCTAGGACATTATAAAAAGTGTTGTTCAAGACCACTTCTATGACCTGTACCTGAAACCATAAAACAGATGAGACAGTTAATTAGGGCACCTCTTCAGCAACAGCTTGGCAGGCTTTTCACTTGCCGTAGAAAAAGAACAATGCAGCCCTCCCAGTACAGTTGACTAAATGTAATCTAGTAAACATGTGTAGTACACCTTTCACTTTTACTCAAGTGCTGCCAAGCACTGAGTGATATTCTCCTGTTGTGCTCACACCTGGAAAGCATCATAGGAACTTCTCAGTGTGTTCCTATTTTTTCTGACCATCTGGCTGTACCACCAGTTTTCAGTCTGACAGAGGAAATAATGGTCTCATGTTTGTTTCTTGCTCATCCAATTAACATTCACTATTGTTTAAGTAAAACATCATAAGGAGGAAAGAAGATACCTGTGACACTTTGGAAAGGACAAGCATCTGGATAGAGTTGACAGTTTTCTGGTATGAGGGTGAATATTCCCCACAGTCGGGTGGTCCGGAAAAGGCTTCAAGGATACATTCACGGATTTTGTTCCTAGAGGTAACACAGGTTCTTACAAAACCTTGTATCAGCTGTCTCTGTTTAGATCCAAAATGTTTTACTGTGAGGTGGATTTTTTTATATTTTTTATGTATCTTCTGGCTAATATGTAGCACATGGGATTTTGTGGAGGAATGATTTATTTGTCATGTAAGCTCCAAATTCTTCCCAGCTCTCCCCCGCCAGCTCTAGAATTCACAAGCAAGTTTTGCTAAAAATATTTTAAAAAATCATTATTTTATTCTCTAGATGTGTTCTGCACTGAAACTGAACTGTTCATTTAAACCCTGTCCACTGAGACAGCATCAGAGAGACCCCAAGACATGCCTCTCACTCCCTGTAACAGGCTTAGTGCCACCGCTGAGACCTGCGAGTGGCTGGTGCACAGCAGATGCAGATCTGGCCCTTACACCTGCTGTGTGGTATAGGGGGACTTTGTGGCTATAGATTAGCTAATCAGTATTACTTGGTATGACATATACCATATGCAGTCAAAGTCAAAATCCTTGCATTCGCCGTATGACCACTTGCAGAAGAGCTCTCCACATAGAATCCTGTCATGTCTTTCAGGAAGTGTGGTGTGTTCATTCTTATAGAAGCCTTCAAATCCAGACTGTGTTGTCTTCATAAGTTTCAGGTCTTTAATTCCAGCAAAGACGACCAGAGGACCTATGATCCAAAATTACAAGACAATACGAGCTCATTTTCAGGCAGAGAGAAAAAAAACTCTGGGTGATACTTGCAATGACAGCTCCAAAGCCAGAAAGCAGATAATAATTTTCTGCACACTGATGTTAGCAGAACGGTAAGAAGCAAGACAGAAACTACTGAAGTCAGAACTCAGTCCAGAAAATGGAGAATCCCATCAATTGACCTGAAGTTAAGGAGAACTTTTTAATCTCACTTGCTTGGAACTGGGACATACATTGGGTTGGCTCCCACTGATGTCAACTTAGGAATGACTGATTTCTCTAAAGGGAAATGAAATAGGCTACTAGTGCTGTGGTGTACAGGAGAGGTATGGTGCACCTTTTCTAACAACACAGACGAGTGTAAAAACAATCTGTATAAAGGCAGAGCTTCAGTCAGAAATTTGCTTTACATACCCATCTGGTTGGGAGTTTTGCATCTCTGGAACGAGAGGGCAAGGAGTCAATGCAAATCCTTGCAGCTCAGCTAATAGGCAGGAACTGGCATCGGTACAGATGCCGCCCACAGATTCAAACTGTCAGTGACTTTGCTCTTAGCCACTATTTATAAAATGTGCTGTTGTGGATCACTGCTGCATGAGTGGATTATCATCCCCTAAAGATCAAACAATTATGTCCTGAATGTTTTCTCCTGACACACTTTCTGAATAGTGGCTAAAAATTACATGCAGTCAGTCATTTAAGAGCACACCAAACTGATAACTGAAAATTTCACTGACCAGAGCTGCCAAAAAGCAGATTCAGAAAGTAGAAACTTCATGGCATGCAGGCTCATTCAGGGCCTGTACAGATAGTCAGTAGCTGAAGCCCAAGCTGCTGTTTCAGTGCTTCTCTTGGTGCTCACGCTAGCTAGTAATCCTTGAATACATCTGGTGCATAGTAATCCTGCCTTGGTCTGGCAAGACTGGCAGATTTTGTCTTTAAACTATGTCTTTGCAGGAATTTATACTGGAAACAATTCCACTGTGGTAGACATTTGTAAACTGCATGATTGTTTAGAGATTTGGGGTTTTTTTTAAACTGCTCTGTGACTGAATATTATTGATACTGCATCTTATGTTTCTTTTATCTGTCTTTTCTTGTTTACATTCATTATTGCTTTTGAATGAGTCTATGGAGGTGTATTTGTAATTTTGCCTATATTCCTTACTTATTTATCTGAACCTTAAAAAAATGTAAAGAAGAGACTGTCCTTGGTCAGGATATGGACCCTTGGACAAACTCTTGGACAGGGTTTGTTCAGATCTTGATTAATTTATTGCTTGGGTATAAGATTGTGATACACAGATATTAATGTAGTGCAGATTCTATCAGTGAAACTGAAGATACATTTATCCTATAGTAAAATATATAGCCTTGTTTGAAAGAGCTCATTGCAACAAAAGACTGAAAGGCTGTGCAGCAATCAGCCTGAAACTCACTCTGAAGGAGGTAACACCTGGCAGAGTTTCCAAGGTGAAAAGCCCACGTTGTACTTTCAGTATGTTTTGTGCTTGTGCTGTCTTCAATTGTCAAATGTTGACTCTCTTACTTATGATGTTTTCAGTTTCCAAAACACTCTGAGCCTTTTATCAGCTGATATAATGCCAGAAAATGTCTATTAAGTCTCAGTAGGGTTTTTTTTTCTTGATGAGAAAAGCGTTAAAAGTAGGATTAACTGAGAATTGAACTCCTGTGTCTGGCTGAGAGGTGCATAGGAGGATGCTAAATATAGAGAACATTCTCTTAGGGAAAAAAAAAAAAGTGATTAAAAAATCTTCTCTGGTTATTGCTCACCTAGGCAGGGAATCCTAAAGAAACAGTTAAAGGGCTGCATGAAGGGAAGTCTAAGAAGGAAAAGTGATTTCTTCAGTAAGCCTTAAAGGCTTTTTGTTTGTGTAGAATCTGAAATTGCAGAATTTCATGCTGAATTTTCAAGATGATGAAAAATGTAATTGAATCTACATTAAGAGCAGCGGCTTTTAAGAGCAGCAGCTTTTGAAGAAAGCATAAACTCTTTTTCTTTCCTTTTTTTTTTTTTTTAGTTCAGGTTTCTTTCTTAACATTTTCCAGACACCAAAGTTAATACTATTGAGGCTGCCAGAAGTACAGCAGTAGTTCATGTTAATAGTAGCATTAAAAGAGATGAGGCCAAGAGACACTGGAGACTTGTGTTTTCCTCCCTCCCTCCTTCATTTTGGAACACAGGGATAGTGCTCAAATGCGCCTTTCAAAACTTGTGCCCTGTCGGCAACTGCAAGTGGTCCTGCCCCTGGCCGTAGGATGGGAGATAGTTACATTAGTGCAGTTGAGATAGGTACCAAACTAGTGCCTAAAACCTCTAAACCCATTGTGAGAAATGATGTAGTGGTCTCAGCTCAGTTCCCAGGAGTCTGAGAGATGGGTTAAATGAAACACCATCACAGTGAGACTGAGCTTACACTCTTGTTGTGAGCCATAGCAAGTAAAGGTAATTTTTACACTTCCTTTGGAATGCAAATTTATGGACAAGACAGTTGAGTTTGAAAGCTTATGTCTTTTAAGTATCACAAAACTCTTGTTTAAGGCAAATAGTGCTTTGGTGTGCAAAAATAGTAAGCACGCTCTAGTATTTTCATGTGAAAAATTGTTTGCATGTAGACCTGAGTGTTCACAATGTTCAAGCTAGCCTGGCTTGTAGGAATGGAACTGCAGCTATCTTGGCAATAAAATTAGAGCATGTTGACAGGGATTTGAAAATAACTGCAAACTGGGCAGTTGGCCTGTAGCAGTGTGGCATGGAGAAATGATAATGGGGGACTGCAGAATATACTATAGGGTAAAAAAGTAAGAGGCCTGTTCTTGGGAGGCTACTACATCCTGTCTCACTATGAAATAGTTCTGCTGGATGTGCTGTTGTAAGCATTCTGTGTTTGGAATGTACTTACAAATGTGAGCTATGTTAGTTCTTCAGCTGTGTCTCAGAGATCAAGAACTGCAAAATAGACTCTAGAAGTATCCTTTGTTTTAGACCTCTGGAGCGTTTTGGCTGTGCTGTAAGCCCTGTAACACCTGTAGGTATCTCTAAAGCCATCTTTGTCTCTCATTGGCAGAAATATTTACCAAGAAGTAGGGGAAATTGCCAATTTTTTTTCTCACCATTTCGGCACTGCTCAGCTTCACAAAAGCGGATCCCATCAGGAACACATATGAATGAGTGGATGTGAGGAACACCATTCTGCAATTTAGAGTAGACATGTAAGTAAAAGTGCCATAAATACTATGCTAACTGGAAAACAGGAGATAAGAGAGCGAGGAATGGCTACAGCATAAACAGAATATATTAGTTTTTTAGATACCTCATGCAGACGTTGCCATGGTACTTCTTGAACGTAGGTTTTGACGTACGCCACTTGGCAAAATGTTGTCATGAAGTGATTGCAGATATCTATAGCAAATTGTTCTAAACTTGGGATCTAAGACAGCAAACAGCATTATTAGAAAGAAGGAATTACCTCATGTACAAAACTAGATTTTTCTGGTTGCTGTAAATATTTGAGCTAAAAACACAGATTTCTCTTATTTCTGTCTTGGTGCACTGTGCCCAGTCATTTGACCAGCTTGCAGCATACACTGCAAATAGCAGCTGCAGTTGTGTCAAAAACCTCCCATTCTGTGGTACAGTGAGCGGCAGTCCTTGGACTGACATTAACTGCTAGCCTTATGCTTTGAGGATATAATGCTGAAATAATCACTTCAGCATAGTGAACAGTGATTATTCTGATTAAGTTTTACATGGTAGAGATGGAGTTTCATTACGGAGACAGACAATTAGCACTACAGATTATAATAATGATAGATGCAATTGGTGAAGGTAAGAGCACAGTTAGAAGAATTAAGAGGAGTCTCACATGCTTTGAGACCTGTTTAAAAATGCTATATAGGAATAATGAAGTATTATGTGCTAAAAAATTTTAAAAAATATGGATCTTATATGAAAAAATTACAAAAATAGTGTCAACTGTGAGAAAAAAAGGAATCTGCAGTGGAGGAGGAGAACTTGTCTCTCATATCACTGAAGATGACTTTGGTGCTGATCTGATATGCCAAATAAAAATAAAAAGTATAACAAACATTTCCAAATGAAGTCATAAGAAACAGCAAGGCTAGTTAAAAAATAAAAAAATACCCCATTTTTTTTGGCCAATACGAGGACAATATTCTTTATGGTGTCTGTAGGTATCACAAGAGAGTTGTTTCCCTCCAGGTACTCCTGAGGAGAAGTCAGGCGCAGATGTGTGCACACTTCCACTTCTTTAACGAAATGCTTCTTCCCCTCTCTATGAAGGCGAAGGAACTTAATTGTGTTTTTGCCATATTCACAATTGAGGACTTCTACATCCTTGATCTGCAGAGAAAATACATGGCAGTTGTAAAGGTACTCAGTGGAAGCCTGACTTATGCTCAGTCAATGAAACATAAACAATGTTTATGGCCTTTATTTCTGTGGTTACCTGTGATAATGAGAGTATTTCCATTATAAATGGCAAAGTCCTGATGGGAAGAAAAAATGCTTTAGGAGACTATTATTACATTAACAGCAGCTGGGATAAAATTTTAATATATTCTTGCAGCGAGATTGTAGAACAGGAGTAACAGTGAACTAGTCTCTCATTTGTCATCTTTGAATTAGTTCTGACTGTAGACCTTTGTGAGTCTCCCCTCCATCACCTCTTTCTGAACCCAGAGTGTCCCGGTGCACTCTGTCACCTGAGGTACAGCCGTGCAGAGGGCAGGCAGCATTCACACCTGCACCCTCCACAGGCACCCCACCCGCCAGGCTGGGCTGCCTCGCTAGAGACAGCTCCCAGTTTTCCCTGCCACCAAGAACAGACTTTCCCCACCTCCTATTCCTCTGGCTCCCAGCTCTCCCTGTGCTGCACTGAGCCCTCTCTGTTTTCAGCAGAAGCTGGCAAAATGTGTCCTGCATGGCAGAGCCCCTGTAAGTGGTAGAGCCCAGCAGGCACTGCACATCCCCAGGGCTGTCCCCATCCTGTGCACAAGGGCGCGGGGACCTGCTGTTCCGAGGCCGAGTGGAAGCAATGAGTATCAAACCAGTTCTTCTGTGAGAGGTGGAAAGGTTGCTTCCTAAGCAGGCAGAAATCATAAACAAAAATGGGAACAGCTGTCATGTTCTTGGCATGTTGTGTATTTTATTACCCATCTGTGCACGTTGCAGTTCCCAAGAGCAAGGACAAAAGACGCTGAGCTGGTTGAAAGTGTTTCCTCACAACTTACTCACAGTTCTGATCTCCCTCAAAAAGAATCAGAAGTGAATGTGAGCAGCAAAATTCAGGTCTTGATCTACACCTCCAAAATCCTGGCTACCTGGGATCATTATTTTTGTTTGTGTTAAGCCCTGTTATGAAGTTTTATCCTGCTTCTGTCAAACACACCCCATTTACCCATCTCTTACAGTGCTGAAAAAGCTATACTCACAACATGACAAAATACTGCAAAGGTTGTATTTCTGTTATGCTACAATAGCCAGAGCTCATTGAAGTAGACCTTCCCTGAGGCTGAAATATCCCATACTTGGTATCAACATCTTTTAATGTCAATCAGCCCCTCTTATTGTAGGAATAACGAGAAGGGAGAAAGAACATTTTACATACCAAAATATAAATTGAAGCTTTTTATGCATGAGTTGCTAAAAGATTATCAGATGTGAAATTGCTCAATTCAGGCATGTTTGTTCCTCGGTAATGCTAATGCACTTAAAAAATTAACTAATTGTAAGTGAATTAATTTGGCTTGGAGATCAGAGCATTTCTCTGACTGTCAGTCCCTACGAGCTCAATCTCCAGGGGTGATTGAAGGTCCCCACCGCTGGAGCCAGGGCTGGGCAGGGCTCTGCACTGCACCAGAAACCCTTTCTGCAGGCACGGTGTAAGGGCTGTGCTCACTACGAGGGCTAGGTGGAGAATAGTGGGATGGAAGTGATTTTGTTTTGCTTGTCTGAACACCAAGGTTTTTTTTCAGAGAGTTGTAAAAAACTTATACATCAGTCATGCAGCACTAAAAAGAAAAAGGGTTTGTGTGCCTGCAGGTTGGTTTGGGTTTGTTTTAAGCAGAATGCTATGAATTTTATAAATAGTCAAATACAAATTTTGTCAAAAACATAACTTGACAACTGACGTTTTGTTGCCTAAAGAAATCGCGAGCAGTTTTCAGCGGCTCCCAGGAGCCCTTGCCCCGCTGTCGATGGCCGTCCCTGCTATGGGAACCTGACTTCCCATGCTGGTTCTGCCGTCCGGGCAGCGCCCAGGGTGTGCTCGCTGCTCCGTAGGCATGAGCTGACAGCTAACGCAACACAACTTCTCCTTTTAGAGCCTACTCGGTGCTCGTCCTGCGCAGCCGAGAAACCAAAATGCCCGCAGGATCTGCATGGTACCACCCTGCTTTGCTCTTGCTTCTCTCCTTCGTGCCCCTGTGGGCAGCTGAGATTTCCTGCAGGAACGAAGATGGGGAGATAGTCGACTGGTAAGTAAATACCGTGCCAGCGAGAAACTCTGAGTGAGTAAATAAAAACACTTGAGATTAATCCGCGGGAAGTGGGTGGGTCACTGAGAAGCAATGCAGGGCTATCACTGGTTCAGTCCTGTGAGTTTGCCTGTGAGTAGTGGCAGAATTTTGCATTGGGAAAACCAAGGTTAAGTTATTGAAATGTGATTTCATTTCACTGAACCAACCACTGTACCGCGTTATGACTAACTGCAAAATAATCACCGTTTTACACAGCGTTCATGCCTCATGATCAAAGGGAGCATAACCTGTGTAGGGGTGCCAAGGCTGCGCTCGCCAGCGGCAGCCCCGGGGGCAGCCGGCCCGGGCCCAGGCTCCAGCACAGGGCTCATCTGGCGGAGGAGACCGAGCCGAGCGGGGAGAATCGCCCGCATCCCGCCCTTTGCCTCGTAGCTCCTCGCTGAGCAGCAGCGGGGGGGACTTGTCCCCTTGCTGCCGTCGCTGAACGGGGTCGGGGGCCGAGCCGCCCAGAGGGATGCGGGAGAGACCCGGGGTGGTGGCAGCAGCGTGGCAGAGCCGCCTGTGCCTGAGGAGCTGGGGCCGCTCCCCCCGGCCGGAGCTGCCGTCACCTTATAGCTGGTACCGCCCCACTGCCAGCAGCGAGCCCAACTTTGGGTATTAAATGACTAATTGGATTAACGCGCTTTGAAGATGAAAGACGCAAAGTACAATTGCATAATACGTATCCAGCTCAGGTTTAAAAAGTGAAACGAGGGCTCTTAAAAAAGAGCCCAGAAGCTTTCCAAAGATAAATATCAACCAATTTCAAAATAAAAGTGTTTTTCTTGTGGAACAGTGATTAGTTGGTATACAAGTGATAAAGAAACAGGCACATCTTTCCCTTGCCCACAAAGCTAACTGCAAGGAAGGCTGGTGCTCCTGACTCAAGCAGCAGCACAAAGCTGGCTTTGCTATGTATTGGTGTAGCATCAAATGTATGATGTCTATCCCTGTGACTTGTCACCCTTGCCAAGGCTCTTCTGGGTAATGTGATTTTTTCAAGAATCAGCCTTAGTTGGTGCAGCTACCCAACAACTTAAAACTATGAGATATTTCATTTTCATTTCTCCCCAAACTGTAATTATTCCTTGCAGAATGAATTTTTTGTGCTAAAAAAACCCAAAAGGACCAAAATCTAAACAAACAAAAAATCCCACATAAAACCACTGTTACTATCCATTTCTCTAATGAGGACAATTTTTGTATCCATATTCTCTGAGAAATTCTTTGAAAGCTGTGGCTGGGAGTAATTCCCCCATGCCTCCATATGAATGCCAGTGACATGGGGCCTGTTCCAGAGGGGAGCTTTGGCATCTGCACAAGCAAATCCATGTTCTCATTGACAAATGTAGCAGGAAGGACAATGGGACTTCCTTTTCAATGTGCCCTGGCCAAACAAAAGAGAAACTTGCCTGTCTACCAGGGTCATCCTAGTTTATTGAAAAGAAAGAGTCAGCCTTTGGATTCTGGATTTGGTTGCTACGAAGCTGACAAGAGAAGCAGAACTGAAACTGCTGAGAAGAGCTTCCTCTTCACCAAAACATGTCAATGCCCTTTCAAACAAACAGCACTGCAGGTTTAATTTTCAGTTAGCATGAGCTTTATGTGAGTTCCTACTATCCAGTGGTTTCATCCTGCAGTATCCTGTAATTACTCATTATTAGTATTCACACACCCTTTCATTTGCTGCTAAACTGGAAGAATCAGTTGCCTTATCTGAGCTGATCCCATCTGTACTCCCAGCTGGGCTGGAGGCTCCTATGCCCACGCAGTGCCTGGGTGGGCAAAAGTCTCCCCCATGCTCTCATTCTGCTCAGTTCATCCCACTGTCTTCACTGCACCTCACACAGAGGCTACGGGAGGAAATGGCCACAGGTTCAGCTTTCTAAGGAGAGCTTAGTCTTTCCCTTATTCTTTCAAACTCACTGTATTCTGTGGGAAGTTTTCCCTGCAAATAAAAGGCAAAACTGTGCTTTCTGAGAAGTGTTGAGTTGAGGACTGAAGCCATTGGATCCATATTGTTTGTTTGTTTTTTCGGTAGGGGGGAGGGGACGAAATGAAGATGTGATCTAGAAGTAAAGATGTGATTATTTGTTGTAAGCTGGTGTTCAGTCACAAGCAAACAATGTGACGATGCTAATTACGTCTAAGCAGCTTTGCTTTTCCTTTGTTCTCAGAAAAATAACTTTCACTCTGCTCCCACATATGCCTAAGTTCTTGAGAAATTTCCTGTGCACAAATAGCAGTAAAGTTTTTATACTACTTTAATTGGTAATATACTCAGCTGGCTTTCTAGAAAGAGCCAAAATATGTATTCACTGGGAATTGGCCAGCAATTTACTGATAGCTCAATGACTAGCATTTCCATAAGCATACCTGCTAAGGTGGATTTGTCAGATGCAAGGCTGTAAACACCTCCAAAGCATAAATCTTCCACTACATTTCAAAGCTGTTTGGAAAGGCTTCATTTACTACTTCCTGGTTTAGCTTGTACCTACTGTAACTGCTGCTATTCTTCTCCTTTCCAAATCTTCATTTCAGATAAAGGGATTGTTGTGCCAGCTGGTGCACAGACAGGCACGGGCAGCTCTCCTCAGCCTTGTTATGTAAATCACTTTCTTCTCTGCATCTGTCATCAGAAGTTATTTCTCCTGAGGTACTTAAGGAACATCATTCAGTCAGTGGCAGTGGCAGTGCAGGTGGATTACCAGGGTGACCAGTGGTGTGTTTCTCTTCTGTCTCTACATGTACATTTCCCACAGATTAAATATCCTCCTCTAGCAGGATGCTTTCCTGCCACTTCTTAGCTGCATTTGGAGATGCCTTTTGTGACCAACCTGAGACTGTAAATCAACTGGGCAAGGCTTATTCCTCCTGATATACTTGAAGGGTTAAGCACAAGCTGCATTTCTGGTGAATAGTATAGACTAAAATTAATGCCACCCAATCCTTACTATTGACATAAATAAATTACTCAAGTACAGCTCTCAAAGAAAGTGGTTGAATTAATTATATTGCAATTAATCCCATGGACTTGTGCAATGGGAAAACCTGTTTACTTTATCAGGGACCTTAGTATGAACTGAACCATTTACTGACAATATTGAGTACTCTACAATTTTGAAAAGATTTGTGTTTCTGGCTAATAGTTTGCAAATATCCAGTCTGCAACAGTTCAGCAGAGTGCAAGTCTCTTGGGAAAAGTAGGATTGGAACAACATTTTATCACCGTGCTTTATACTTATTTAGTGATTGTAAAAAATATAAATGTAAAATAATGCATTCTTTATTTTAATACCTAATTTTATCTATTTAATATAAAGCCATATTTATATAAGTTGTTTGACTATGAGAAGGTTAGACTGGGTTTGGGACCTGAGGCTCTCTACCAGAACCAGGAGCAATAGGGATTTGGTGGGCTCCAGACCAGGGCTACCTCAAATTCTTTAGGGGTACCAACAGCAGTCTGGCCACAGCAACAGGAGTGTGGTGCTAAATCAGCCTCCCTTTGTTGCTAAGAAGCAGAATAAATTTGTCTGCAGCAGGTATTGTGCTGCCAAACTGCAGCTGGTTCCTGTGCTGAAGCATTGCTTTGAGGCCGGGATGTCCACACTGCACGCTGGTGGCACTGCTCCCCCTCCAGCCGAGGCATCCCCAGGGTTACCTTTCTCTTCCTCAGGTGGGAAGGAGATACTGATTTACACATTCAAATAGGGTGGTGGTAAAAAAGTAATTGCTCTTCATTGTTGCAGGTTTGCTCTTTACAAGTTACCAAAACATGCCAAAGGAGAGATTCCCATGCTGGGGCTGGAATACATGTACATGGATGCCCTGGCTCCACAGTGGCAGCTTGGCAAATACCTCATTAACATGACACAGGGTGCTCTGGGACGAACACTGAAGCAGCTGTATGAGACATATGAATCCAAGGCAAGTGACATTCAACTATTGTTAGTATGTTTACTTGATATTACATGCAGATGAAATGAAACCACCCAAAATAAGCACATGGAGGTATGGCCAGACCTGACTGCCCAGATCTACTAAAGCACATCAAGGGGAGCGCCTTGACAGCTGGGTAGATTATTTGCAGTTTTGGCTAAAAGTAGAAATTATCCTCAAAATTCTAATTTCTAGTCAAGCTTTCCATACACTTAAAGTATTGCCCATCAGAAAAGAGTGTTAGTACATACTCCCTTTGGCTTCTTCTCTGCAATTCATGTTGAGCAACATCTGAAGCTGTGAACTGGCTTGGAACTCAGACCAGGGCCAGTGGTGATTGTTACAGACACCTGTCCTCAGCCCTTCTATGTGCATGTGTTTCACACACTAACTCAAATCAAATCTGGATTTTGATCTCCTCCCTGAAATCACTGTGGCTGCTCCAGCAGTGATATGCTACTGGTTGACCTTTTTTTTTCTCCCACAGTGAAACACCTAACAGATATATATATTTGTGTGAAGTGATTATAAAATACCACAAGATCTGCCTGTAGTTATTTTTTTTACCATCTGCATAGTATTGTTGAGAGTCTGGGTGTGTCTTTGCATTTCTACTCTGGATTAGTGGTAGGGTCTCATTAATTTATATGTAGAAGAGATTCCCAGAAGTCAGTCAAATACCATCAGTCCAGAAACCTGTCCTGTTGCAGGTCTCACTGTAATTGTAATAAACTGTTTACAAACTCTTAGTACGTTGGGAGGGGAAGCATGTCCCGACTGCTTTGAAGTTCTCTGTTCAGGGGAAATAAGGTGCGGCCACATGCAAATATTTTGCAAAAAGGCTTTAATTACTTGCCCTTCTTGAGTACTCTTGTCTATTTTTACTCAGCAGATCTTTTCACTGGATCTGATTGCTAAATCAGAAAGAGGCACAAAAAAACAGAGAGGGGAACTTTTTTGCAAGCAAACACCACTAATCCCATGTAAACTGTCTTAGCAAGCATATTCAACCCTGTGAGAAAGGGCTACTGCAGTGATTGAGAAAACTTCCACTTCATATTAACCAGGGCCCTAATGCTGAGTCTTCAGGTTTATTTTACTGTAGCATCTGGGGAGACTGTGTCATCTGAACTGGGAGCAGGATTAGGCTCATGATGCTCACACAGGAGTCCTGAATTCTTCTGTTCCTAGCAGATGTTCTCTTAAATGCCTTCCTTTTACTCAATGTCATGTTTCAGAAGTGTGTGTTTCCCTGCAGAGGAACACCATTGCCTATGCGATTTACAACGATGAGATCCCTGAATCAGACTCCAAAGGGTGGAAAAGTGGACACACCAAAGGTACAGGGAGTGTCTCAACTTACTATTTTCTCCTTTTTAAAGTTATGGATAGCATCTACTTGTCTGTTTGTCTGTCTGCATATCTAAAATTCCCGCCTGAAGCAAAACTGGAGAATGATTTGCATGATGTGTTCTTTGTTGTATAGTTACATATGCTGCAGCTTCTGTTTTGGTTTTGGTATGCTTGTGCTGTGTGAAGGATCTTAGGGCTTTTGGACTCTTTGTTTCAAGTGTTGAAACATACAGATCCTTTTAGTGAGTACAGTCCACATCATCCTGTGCTTGATGGCAGCAGCAGTACAAGATGTGAAAGGAAAGACACCCTCGACATAAACCCCTCCAAACTTGCTGGGGTAAGAAACTGCTGCCAAGATCATGGTATGCAGTTACAGAAAAACAAGATTTAGATATAAACTTCAGTGGAAGTCTAAATGGTCCCTTGAGGAAGCAGATGGGGTTTGCCCAGCCTGACCTGGAGATGACCACAATTTGCAGGGCTGTATTTTCAGGCTGCAGCAATGAGGACAGCTCAGGAGTTCTGCTCCACCCTGGAGTATCCTCCTGTGGGGGGAAGCGAAGCCTGTCTCTCTGCTGCTTACACATGGAAGGGAATTTGGTCTGGAAGAGAAGACACAGTGTTGACAGAATCTGTTTCCCCTTATCCAGTGATTATATGAAGGGAAGGAAAAGAAGCAGTGGAGAGAGGGTCACGGTCATTAAATCATCAGAACTTTTGAAGACAAAATTTGAGCAGACAAAGAGAGGTTTTGAAAAGATTTTTTTTTAAAAGGAAACATGATGACAGTTTGAGTTAGTCTATGCAGGAAAGAATTGGTGCAATTTAAATACAATATTATTGTCTCCTATGATCCATTAATCTACTCTAGAACCAGTTTACTGTAGATATTAACATGTTGAAATGGGGTCTCTGCAGCAGCAAAACCAAAGCAGGACATAGCTCTATCATCGGGGCTTTTTCCTCCTTAATTCCTTAGCAATAATTTTTTTTTACAGGATTTCTGCTCTTGGACAAATCACAAGGCTTCTGGGTAATACACAGTGTGCCTCTGTTCCCTCCCATCCCTGAGGATGGTTACGGGTATCCAGCTACTGGGGAGTCCTTTGGACAGACGGCCATCTGTATAACCTTCAAATATGACCAGTTCACTGAAATAGGTATGAAAAGCTTTGCCCTAAGAAAGCCTTTGTCCTACCACAGCTCTCTGATTGCTTTCCTTGAGACTTCACCTCAAAAATTCATTGTTCTTGACCTTTGTTGTCAGATTGGGATACCAAATGGGGCCTGGAGAGAGCATTCTTGGTTTCAGTTATGTTTATCCAATGATTTCCTGCATGAATGTGGGAAATTCGCTCTTCCACTCTGTTTCCATCTCTCCATGGGGATTATTAGGATAATAATAGTCACAAGTGCATATCAAGGGTAAACTAGTCTGTGTATACAAAGTGCTTTGGAAACAAAGTAGGATGATTAATCATTTTTAACAGTAATAGCTCGTTCAGCTATGATCATCTGCAGTTCTAAAACTGTAAGGCAACAACTGCTTGAGCTGAAGCAGTAGCCTTGACTCATCAGAACTATGGAGTATGGAATAAATATCACCTAGAATTTCCCCAGGTATTTTTTGCCACAAAAATCACTAATACTAAATATATTTAAAAAACCAAATAACCAACAAAATTGTAAGATTCAGAACTATCTGACAGTGATAACTGGTACTGGAATCCTGAAAAGGACTGTCAAAAGGCATTACAAGAAGTCATGCTGGCATGCTCCTTAACTCTTTTCACACTGTTTTTTCACTCCTTTCTCAAACCTCAAATCATATTAATGAAACACACATGCTGTGCAAAGTGGCAGGGTGGCCACACCTTAGAGCCATCTAAAGCAGGTTCTTGTTTGTGGAAACATATCTATACACATGTTCAGGGAAAAAGGACAAGAAAATGAGAGGCATATGCTAATGCTTTTCCTGCCTCATCCTCCCAGCTTCTGATAATCTGTGGTTCAGGGATTTCCTGAGCCAGAAAGACTGGAATGTTCCTGATGGACTGGTCTTCCATGAACTCATCTAATGAGCCCATTTGTTCCCTTGCTCTTTATGGTATCCACGGCAAGGACTTCTACAGTTAAGCTGAGCAGTGTTCAGAAAAGTGAATTTCTTCTGCAAATTCAATCCAGACGCTGAAAGTCAAGTTCTGTTCTCCCTAAAACCAAACTAGACCCTCGGGCAGCTCTTTTGTTTGCATTTGGCTTGGCAGCTGTAACTGACTGGAAACTACTTCTGTAAATATAGACAGGTTTGGATTTACACATGCTGTCTGAGTGCTGTGTGGCTGCACAGAGGCTTGAGGATGAGCATGGGTGGAAGTGGCAGTGGACCAAGACCACGGGTTAACAATTCTGCTAATAATGAGGTGTAAGTGGAAAAACCTGAGCGTACTCTCCCAGCCAGTCTATGTGCTGCAGGGCCACCTGGAACACAAAGCAATTACACATATTTTTGGTTGCTAAAATAAGATACTTTAACACCAAACTCATCCAGAGATAGGCTGTGAAGATTAGAAAGGACTTAGGTTTCCTTTCCAGGGCAGAACTTTGCTCTCTTGATTGCTTTGCCCATTTTAATTCTGCATGTGTTCATTTCTGTGGGTTTTTCTCAGACCAACAGATGCTGAGTTATAATCCAGGAATCTACAGTTGTTCCATCCCTAACATCTTCCAAGCTGATCTCCCAAATCTGCTGAAGCTCTGTACAAAGTCCAGGCTGCCCGTGGTCCCCTTGCGCCACCTCACCAAGCTCCAGTCAGCTCATGGGGAAACCTTTCTCCACTTTGCAAAGTCACACTCATTCATAGATGGTAAGAGAACCTGTTGCTCTGTGTATCACACATTCTCAATTGATTCTTAATATATTAATTGATATATTCTTTGACAATTAGTATTTTCTTTGAGGGAAAAAAAGAAGTTCAGCTTCAGAAATAAATGAAACAGAGGGCAAGGAATAGTGTCCCATCTTAATATTCTCTCAGCCCCACAAAGCAAGAAGGTGTCTGTTCCATCCTAAGGTATTCAAGGATGATATTTTCAGAAAATTTATTTCCTGTTATTGAACAGTAACAACAAAGAAGAAATATGGGGTTTGAATCATCTGGGGTCTTTTTGTTATCAAGAAAATTTGCAATTTTTTTGTCCTTTCCTTTTTTCCTGCTGGTTGTTTGTAACAGGTTTTCTAGAAGGAGAAAAATTTAGAAATTAGAAATTTCTAAATTAGAAATGAACTTCTGAAACCAAAGTAAAATTAAGGGGAAGAGGCAAAATCCCCTCTGGCTGACTATGCATTGCAATGAAATGAGTGTAATTTAGAGGATGCTTTTCAGTCTATTCTTAAATGAAGGAACATGAAAGACTAATTTCCCCCACCCTGTGTTATTCCACAGATATCTATGTGGCCTGGATAGCTCAGGAACTGAAGACCGATTTGTTGGCTGAATCCTGGCAGCGTTCTGGCCAAAAACTTTACTCAAATTGCTCTCTCGATTACCATGTCTACAACATAAACCTAATAGGGATGCCATTGAATTGCACCTTTCATTCCATTAACGATCATTCCAAGTGGACTGTTTCAAGGAAATACAAAGATCAGTGGACCTGCATCGGAGACTTAAACCGTGCTGCCGAGCAAGCCTGGAGAAGCGGTGGGTTCATCTGTACACAGAATGAACACATCTACAGTGCCTTCAGGCACCTGATAATCCACTACGAAAGCTGCACTGATGCTTCCACAGGGATATAACAGACCATTCCTTGCAACCAGCACAGCCCTTATCACATAGAAAGTGTGTGAAATATCTGCCTTAAAATCTATTTCCTCTCTGAAAAACAACCCTCACCTTGTTCACTACAAAAGCAGATGGTGTGCAGGCAAATTACAGCTGGTTTTCTCTGGCGTGGGACCCAGAGGCTCTGTGTGTGCTGGGCCATGCTCTGCTCTCTGCCAGCTCCTCACCATCCACGCCAGGATGGGACAGGATGGGATGGGACGCTGTGGCACGAGGCTGCACCAAAGCACGTCACTGTGGGTGCCCTGCACAGGCACCTCTGGAGCAACTTGTGAGTGGGGCTGTATGCGGGATGGGAAGGACAACAGAAACCTCTCTCCTGAGCTGGGTTGTCAGGAATGGGCAGTTAGCAGGGGACAAGTACCCCAAAATACCTCACAATCACCCTGTATTTCAGATGCTGTTGAGATAAATTACAGCATTTCTGCTCAGTTTGCGCTGAATCTCTTAAAGAGCTGATTAAATCCAGACAGGGGGATGAGTAGATCTGTGGATAGGAAGGCTTCATTTTTACATGATATATTTTTAGAGAATAAATGCATTTTAAAACATCTTTAAATCATCTGTAACCAATAGCTTGGGAGTATTTCTAGTGCTTTTATTAATGTACAACAATCTTATAAACAAATAAACGTGTTCAAAATTTGAATAAGCAAAATAAGAAAAAAAACCAATCTGTTGGCAGTCTCCCTCTTCCATCTGTATAGTTATTTGTGGTTCGTTACAATGTTTTATAGCTGCCAAAGGAAAAATGGAGACAATTGGAAAAAAAAATAAAGTGAAGAAAATATTTGAAGGAAGATGTTATTTAATCTACATTTTCACATTACAACAAATGTGACTGTTAAATTTCCAATATCTCCATTCTCAGGCTTAGGACCTAAAGTTTGCATGGACTTATTGTAAAGACAAGGCTAATTTGCAAAATCCTGATACACTCTTGGGTTCAGATTTCAGAAGTGTATCTGCATTAATATGTTCCTAAATATATTTATGGAGTTCTATCTCACTCGTAATTTTTTTCCTGAATTGCTAATATAAACTCCAGTCTGAAAAGTTGGCTGTCCCACTAATATTTCTGTTTTGCTGAGTTCATAGTTCCTACCACTGATTCTCCACAAGTGTCTTAAAAGGAATTAGACAGGAAGAAATGCCCCACAACCACAAGAGGCTGTCAAATAATGTATCGAGCCTTCATAATGAAGGGAACTGTGCAGGAATAGGTTTCAAAATTATCTGGATCAAAAGCAAACCCGCATCTCATATCTCAGTGAAAATAGTGTAGATAGCTTAGATATCCTGCACAAAATGTTTTTGTGTTTTTTTTTTTTTTTTTTCTCTGCATATGACCCAATAACATTTTGATAATTTGCTTGGTAATGTTTTCTCTTTGATGCTTGTGAAATTGTTTAACATATGTAACTTTCATTGTTTTGCTAGCTGTGGTTGTGCAACACCTTTTGGGGCAGCAAAAATTGCCAGTGACACAGAACACCGTGCCGTGGGATGGTAGGGCATCACTCAGATAAGCCAAGATAAAATTAATCTGTCTGGCCCACCTTTTCAGGGCAGACACTAACCTAACCTGCCTCTCTGAGCTCTGGCAGCTTGGCCGTAGGTTTGTGTACGCGTGATCTCAGTGTATAGGGCTGGTGAGAAACCCTCCACTGGAGACAGAGATGGTGAGGCTCCCTGTGGTGCATCAGAGAGCACCTGGACCTGTGGCACAACCTGTAATTATGGTATTTTCAAATGCTCAGCCTCAGCATTTGGGTTCACAGAGTTGGACAGCAAAGAGTCTCTGTCCCACTGGTTGGCACAGCAGTGTTACTACAGCCCTGCTTCCCAGGCTACAGGTCTGTCACTTGACTTTAAGTGCTGATTGCTGTTCTTAATTATTTGATCAATTGGTAGCTGTCGTAAGGCTAGACTACTTAAGCATTTACTGGAGTAACTTAAGCATTCCTCTTTCAGTATACCCAGGACCGGTTGCCTCCATTTTATACCTGAGGAGGTAGAAAGAGCAGTGGGAAGGTGCAGAGAAACAGCTGTACCATACAGCAGTACAAGCACCTCAATATACAGACTCATTTCAGTGGTGTGGCAATAAACAGGCTGCAGATCTAGTTCTCTCACGTTTTAGCTGTAAACAGCTTTAATTCAGTTTTGCTATTGTTGTGTAATTTCAGTATTTGCATATCGTAGTATTTCTACTACACATTATGAAATGTGGGCAGGCTCTTTGTTTCCCAAAACAGACTGATAATCAACAAAATAAACCAAATAGATTTTTCAGGGGTTTGTAACTCAAAGACTCTCTGTGCGTGCAAGACCCACTTACTCAACCTCATATGCCCTTACAGCGTGTACTGTGATCAATCATTAGTGTGGAAGACTTACTTACTTTTTGCCTATTTTATGTGCATATATACATATTCATAAAGGTTTTAAATTTAAAAATATGCTGTTCTATTTTAAAATGCCAAACACTCAAGAAATGCCTGCCTGTCCCAGTGATTCTGTGTTGCCTCTGCTGCCCACTGTGACCCTTTTGACTGGAGAGGCTGGTTGCTGCAGTAGGAGACGTGGTACAGCCCCTGTGCAATTTCAGGGGGACGCGCCCAGCAAAACTGACTCTACCGGAGGGCACAAGCACTGGACCCTGGCATGGAGAAGGAATAAAGCTGCCCTCTTGTCTGCAAACCTGGAGTATCTTCTCAGCGTGCAGGTATGGCTGTCCTGACCCTTGGGCTCTGTTCTAGTTAGACTAAATGAGAACATTTATTATACATGAAAATTGTTTGCCGAGGGAGTAGGAGAGGCCAAAAGAAAACATTATTAATCCACTAAACATTACTGTACTGCAGCCAAGTTTGTAACAAACACAACAGTAGGGATTGTTGTTTGGTATAAATTGCCTTGTAATCATTTCCACAAGCTGAGGCTCAGTCCCGGCACGCCTGACACGCTTGCGAGGTGCGGGAAATGCAGATACAGCCTCTTGAAATACACGCCTGCCATTTACATCTCTTGCCCTCACCACTGCTACTGCCATGCCAGAGCAAGGGCAGGGCTGCTCAAAAAGCCATGATGATTTTTCTGTAAACCCCTGTATCCCTGAGGATGCTTCTCTAACACTGGTAATTGTGGGTCAGTAGGGCAGTGGTTTGCTGTGTTGGAACAGTGCTATTTTACACATTTAATGCAGGAGGTCCACGGATTTGACATTGAAGAAAAGCTAAACATAAAAAAAAAAAAGTGAAGACTTAAAAATTTAAAGTGTTTGAAATTTAATTCCAGATGGGCAATTACAATAAATTGTAAACTGGAACACAGGCAGAGGCATTGCAGCCTGAGCCCACTTCACAGGGCAGCCTTTGTGATGGAATTGCTTCTGGTGTCTCCACAATGACTGAACATACCCTGTGCTCTCATTATGTGAGTGATGAACAGCGTATTGGAGAATTTCTCAAGGACACCTGGGGCTCCATGCCAGCTGCCCGCCAGCAAGTCAAAGGAAGTTCTGGGAGAAATTTCTCTGAGTTTCCCGTCTCCAAGGCATGCTAACTTAGCCTGGTGCTTGGACTTGTCACAGGGGTCCACAGGCATCCTTCTGAACCAGAGCAAAGTCTGCTTCAAAGGTGCGTGATGGCACTTCTAAAAGTACAGCAGTCCTGCACAAATTAAGTTTTGATCATTTGATCATCAGGAGGTTTTGATCATTTCACTGTCAGTAACACCCAGTATTCCAGCTATCCTTACAAACCACACACACTGTTCCCCTCTCAGTTTTGTGCAGTTTTCTGCTCTCAACCCCCAAACCCGGGAAGTTTCCAGTAAACACATCTAACATAAGCACCTGTGTCAAACAGGGCTTCCTCAGCTTCCCTGCAGCATGAAGGGAGAAGGTTATTTTTACAAAGACATATGGGCCTCTCATCTCTCTCTTTTGTTTAAATGTACAGACTCCTGGCTTCTGACAGTAGTGAAATGCTCTATAACATCATTGTGAGAAAAGTTTTTAATGTATCAAACCATCCTTGGCATTATTAACCTAGTCACATAATTATCCATGGAGAAACTTACACTCATATGTTAACGCCCATAAATTATTGTGTGAATCTCTTATACCTTTATTTTCAGTTTCTGGGAAAGATACATCACTGGGTACTTAATATAGCAATTGCTTCAGAAGGTGTAAGCTGCCTGTGCCCGCGGTGAAATGTTCGGAGGCAGAGTTGTGCTGGAAGTGTCATCTAAAAGCTCAGTAAGCCAAAGTCTAACTGTGCTCAGAATGTGATGCAAGAATATGATGCACCTCTTTAATTTCACAAGAGATTTCTTAAAAAGACAGGAATTTAAAAATGTGAACAAACAGAAATTGATGGTAGACTAAGTGTGAAAAAAAACATCTTGTAGGGAACAAATTCTTCATAGTACAAGGCAGAGAGCCTGATCTGACATTCCAAGCTAGGATAGCAATATCGGTGTTTTCTAGATATCCTCATACCTTGAATATCTTAGCCATATCTACCACTTTTCTATTTAGACTGGAGATACCAGAATAAAGATCTAATCTGCTGAATTTTCTCATAATCCTTACAAATTTGGCATGAAGGCAGTAAAAGAAGTTGTGTTATGGACCCAGAAATCAGTTGTAACACTTTCAGATCTTGGCCTCAGACAGCATAATCTAATTTTTTAATGCAGATCTATTGTATGCTTATCTTTACGGTTTTAAAATTATTTATCCTAGTATTACAAATATGCTATTCTATGCATATATGTTCATTTTACTAAAACGGTTAAATATAAAACATTAGGACATGAGAAATATATCTTGCTTTTTATAAATAGCTGTGTTACACTTTTACTCAAGTGATTTTAGTAAGTCCTTTTGATTTTATTTTTTCATTTGCCTTTGCTTGACTTTTCTTCACAAGGTGTCTGGTGACTATTCTGATTCTTCTGTAAGAGGGATAAAAGTAAGGAACATTCTTCCCCTCCTTTGATCACTTTGCAGCTTGGGAACTGCAAAGCCATACTCAAATATTCAAAGGTTACAGGAGCAGAGCATAGCATTTAATGTTGCATGCTAGAATAAAGGCAATTGCTACAAGTGGTTCACTGCAGACCAGTAGTTCTAGCATTGCCTAATTTATTAATCATAGAAATGTTGCATGCAAATTAGCCACAGAGTTGTGCATCATAATACAGTAATGCAAAAATCTGTCTTCGCATGTATTAATGCCCACAAATTATGGATATCACACTACAGCATTACATGGTTTTCCCATTACACTCCAAAACTTGCCAAATGCTCGCTAAAAGCTGTGTTACTGAGCATTTTCTTTTTGTTCCTTACTTCTGGCTTTCTAAAGTGTGAGAGTATTTAGCTCCAGGGCATTTTTGTGTCTTCCTTTTCCTTTCTGGGCTAACATTCTGCCAGTTCTGCCAGCCAACCATCAAGATTTCTCTTGCTATATTGCAGTTTAAAAATTTATTTTTGCACCGGTATGAGAATAGTCGGCAGCACTGTCCTTCCCTGCTCTGAAAGCTGCTCCATTTCACGTCCTGATCTCATAAATCTAGGCATTCCACAAGGGAAATCTACATCTTTTCCTCTCTTGCTTTCTTAATGCTCCAAATATTTCTTTCAGGAAAGTCAAGGTGAGAATAAAGCAACTGACAATGTTGCATAGAATATTTTGCAAAAAAAAGACCATGGAAGAATTTCTGCACAACAAATAGGGATAATTTGTGAGTTGTATTCCCAGCCACTCACAAACTTGACCTCCTCTTACTGTCAAAAGATGGGAAGAAACAGAGAAATGGGAGCAAAGAGAGTTTGCAGGAAAAAGGGAGAAGAAGGAATAAGACAACTGCAGGTGAGCAAGACAGAGAGAGCAAGGGAAGAGGAGAAGGAGCATTAGGATTGTCAACACCAAGGAGGTCAGAGACCTTGAGTGTGGTGACAGAGAAACCTTAGGAGTTAGCTGTGCAGAAATCCAGTTTACAGGATATTTAATTAATGTGATAGATACTTCACATCTATCCATTGTACAGATACAGTCTCCATAGGCTACGCCGCAGAGATAAAAATGAAAGGCTTAAACTGAAGTGACTTAGCCAAGTACTAAAAAAACACAAAACAAACCAACACCCTAGAGGAAGTCGCTCCCTCTCTGTTACCAAACTACAAGAGGTGAGGTAAGGCAAAGTCAAAAGCATTAAATAGATAAAGTAGGTGAGAGAAATTCATAAGCTAGGCTAACCAGTTTGAACCACACATATTTGAACAAGATGCTAAACCATTCTTTTAAAAGAAGGAAGTAACGATTAAGGTTTAAAGCCAAAACAAAAATACAATAAAAACAAGAGACACAAAACATTAACAGGAGTAACTGCAGATCATTTCATTACAGCTGGTGATGCTAAAGTGAGGTGCATTTATTCTTGCAGTATGGAAAGAACTGCAGGCAAAAAAAGTAATACAAATACAAAAGAAAATAAACAGAAAATACACAGAAAATACACAGCAATAAGGAAACTGATGCCTTTAACACTTTGCTTTGGGGATTGTTATTACAGATACATTTACAACATATGGTCCATTATTGTCAGGTTAAAAATCAAGCTTTGTTCAGAAACTTCCTTCAGTTTCATCTCTGATCCTGCTTTACTCTCCAGCACTAAACAAACTACCATTGGTCTAATATAGTAGTTTCTCACTGCACTGAGTGTCAAAATCAGAAAGTATTCCTAGGTATTACTTACTGTCACTTGGCTCATGGTGGCTATTTTGTCACCTCCTGGTCTTGGGTCCCACAGAGGAATAATGGCAGTATAGAAGCTGTAGCTCTATAAAAAGTGTCATCTTAATATCAGAGGAGGAGCTAGCCATAAGGGGTTGGCTTCACAGATGTAAATATTTCATAATTTATTTAGCAACGTGGCTTTTCTTTTTCCCCCAGGCAAAAACTTTAACAAAGGAATAGGTCTGCTGCAACAAAGGAAATAACAGCAAAAGCAGGGACAAGGACACATCCTAACCCCACTAATATCATCAGGAATTTGCCTTCATCTTCAGTGGGAACACAGCTTCAAAGACATGGGAATCACCCATAAAACCTGAAGGGTAAAATCTGAACCTTCCATAGTCTATGACACAAACTGTGTTTAGAGGGTGATAGCATAGTCCTGACATGATGAAAATGTTCCCTGCAGGAGTTGCATGTCCTTGTCCTGACCACAGCCTTGGCCCCAGCACTGCCAGAGTGGCTGTTAGGACAGATCTCAGAGAGGTCTCATGCACAGGCAGCTTCTTTGAAAGAACTTCTCTGAGGCAGGACTACACAGGAGCTGGCCAGAGATGAACTTCCTCTTGGTGGACACTTTGTCTCTCTTTGTTCATGGCTGTACTTTCAGTGTCCAAGTCAGGAAGAAGTGACATTCCCACCTTTAGAGGTGTACTTTTTCACATCTGAGTAACTTAAGATATTCTTTCAAGGCCTATCTCTGGCAGAATGAAGGCTGAAAGCTATATCTCCTCAGTCCTACTTTGTGTTGTTAGAACTGAGGGAGATGGGCCATGTGGATATAAAGACTCTTCTCTAGGGAGATTTAAGATCTCCCTTGAGGACTAAGAACATCTTCTGGGTGCACACTGCCTGCTAAATGCTATGAATGTGGGAAAGCCAGGATGAGGGAACTCATTCCTGAGTACCTCTGCAGGTCTTGTTTTGGTACTGGCACCATATAGCAAAGTAGAAATTAAAAGAGCAGAGATACCATTCTTCTGCTAACAGCAGAATTAGTTTCCCCCTCGTTCCTTTGGATGACTATGCTTCTGTTGCTGGGAGCACATAATGGAACATGGTATCAAGTCCCTGTATGTGTGTAATGTGCAATCTGGAGAGGTGGTTACACCCTTGATGAGTGAGTTTATCTGTTCCTCGTCCTCCTGTTTTAGCTCTATGAGAAAAGGTACTCCTCTCTCTGTCCTTCATTATTCCTTGGTCACCAAAATAAGTCTGACAACACAGACACTTTCAAATAAAACAAATTCCAAAGAATGGTAGGTGTTTCAGGAAAATGTTCCATGGAAGTGTGTACCCTAACTAAGGCCTCTCCATTGATTTAAAATTCTATTTCAGATGTTTCATATGGCATCTGCACCACCAGACCATTGCAGGCTGTATCAAGAAAGCAGGAAACCCTTTCAGAAAAGTAGCTTAAAAATAACTATGTTTAACATATGCTAATATGTCTTTGTACTGTACAGCAATGATTTTCAGTCCCTGGGTGTAAAGACATTAGTGTAAGATTAGTAAGTAACCTTTAATAAAGCCACAAATGACTATGAAATAAAAGTTCATGCATATTTTCCATACATTTAATTTCTTAATGAAGCCTGGAAAATTACAGGGAAATTCCAAAACCTTTGCTCTTTGGAAGTCAGACCTATCTTGTATGTCAAAATATACAATTGGGTTTTCTTTGAGAGAGCTAGCATTGCTCAGGGCCCTGCCGGTATAGAGAACTTGAGATTTCAATACTTTTTTTAAAATAAAAGGCAGTATTTCTTTAATGCTAAATTCCTTTGGATTCTAGTGTCCTCACTGTTAACAATCAGCACATTTACAGTCACTCTAAGAAGTGAGGAATGAATCATGTGGTTTGGCTCCTTTGAAAATCATATGCTTTGAAAATGCTATTTGAATTTGTGGGTTTATCTTGGTAGTCCAACTGAAATGACCATCAGCTAGACAGATAGGACACTAAAGGTGAAACACAGTATTGCAGATAAGAAACTAATCTGTTTGTCATGGTTCCCATCTTCTCTGGGTATATGAGCCCAGCTCTTTGTGGGATCAAGTGACACTTAAACATAGCACTATTGAGCACAACTGGTTTGATTATCTTTTCCTGTACCACAGTATTTTAACAAAGTGAAACTGAGCAGCTTCATGGCTCTTACCGCTTATACCGTGAGCACAGTGTCTTCCCTAAGCAAGGGAAGTTTCACAGGCTAACAGCATTTGAAGTAAGTCCAGTGTAAATTAAATGTAGTGTTGTGTAAAGCATGACAGTAAGGTCAACAGAGTAAAAATTAGAAGAGCCAAACTTTAGATAAATTTATGAATGCACTCTACAAATGAATACATATTTGTGCAAAGTATTCGAGAGAAGAGAAATATATTTCCTCTGAAAGGATGTAGGTGTGGCTACTGCAGTGTACCACGGAGATTAAAAAAAATCCTGTTGCTGTGTTCTTGTTGTGTTTGAAGTAATAATTAGAGTTTGCGTCAAGTTTGAATGATAACTATTACCTTCTTCACACAGATCTTCTAAGCTTGAGAGACCAGTTTTCAAAAGCTCTCTAGCAAAGTTATTATGTTACAAGCATTACTCCATCAGAAGAAACTGTAAAAGGATGATCCAAAATACTCAGGGTGAGTCCTGGTTTTTCAGTATCTTCTCAGGATTTGGCTTCAAAAAGGAAAGTCAGCTTTTCTGACAGTAATCTTTCATAATTACAAATGAAAATGATGCAGTTGGCAGACTCTCAACAGCCTTGGAAATTGGACATAATACATTCAAAGGCACAAGCCTTTAAAATATTTCACATGTAGACACTGTTAGCTAATATTCTCAATTAGAATGCATGCTTTTGTTCCTAAAGAAAACCACCAATGCTATTTCTTTTACTGCTGATACAGGTTTGTATCTGTTAATGCTTTGAATTTTCTGATCTGGATACTCCTAGAGGGAGTACTTTAAACTCCCATAGCACTCTGTCCCGGATAGCTCAACACTGAAAAGGATTGCAGTAAGTCTTGTATATGGCTGTATGAACACACTACATATGAAGAGAAGCTTACACCTGAAGAACTTAGTACCGTGAAATAAAGCATTCAAAAGAGAGGAAGTATAGAACTACTGTACAACTTTGATTTGGCCTGTTATGGCTATCCTTTACAACTGGACCATCTTTTGTTTTGTGTACAAAATCTACAGCTTGCTCAGATAATGTGTAGGGGGTTTGCTGGCTTTTAATCCTTTGTATTAAGTGTGTAGTCTTCTGGTATTATTTATTGCTCATTAGCAAGCTCTATCCCAGAACTTAATTCTGTCATAGGAGTTTCCCAGAACTTAATTCTGTGTCAGGAGTTTGATATGTTTAGCTGAAAGAACAAGTGAGAACAAAATTTTAAGCCTCAGCCTGGATAAAAGCCTGGAAAATTATGCATTTAGTTGTTTAAAAAAAAAAATAATCTGGAATGATATGCTAATAATCCTTGACAGAAACCTGCAAAGAGACTGCAATCATCTGAGCAGTATATTCTACTTAAGCTTTAAAAAAGTACAACAGAATTTGCTATTGATAAATAACTTCTGTTTCGGATCGAGAGCAGTTTTGTTGGGATCTCCAGCAATGCCATCACTCCATCTCTCAATGATTTTGTGGTTGGCATCATATCCACAATATCAGCCTTGCAGGCTGTGTAACAAGCTAATGATGCAACCCTTAAGGAAAAACATGGAGGTACTTGTAGGATGACAAAGTTCCACCACACAAATACAGAAAGAAATAATTGAGATTAGGTGAGGCTGCAGTCAAACATGAAGCATTAAAATACTGTTTACAAACAAACATAGAACCAATTAAACTGAATTTATGTAAACTATTTAATTAGCAGATTAGAAAGCCTGATGTTACCTGTGTGATCTTCTGGTCTGACTTCCGGTATAATGGAGAGCAGATTTTCCTGAAATCATTCCCGTCTGAACTAGATTGTATCATTTTAAGGGGGAAACATACATGTTGATCTAAATATCAACAGAAAAGTTGCCATAATTCTTGGTAACCCTCTCAATGGTTAATTAGAGGTAACTAGAAATTAAGATTGCAGCTCTGAGATCTCTGTCTCCCGGAGCTAAGGCATGGATTTTTAAATGGATATTTACAACACAAAATATATTACATATATTTATATATTATTTATATTATGTATAACACAAACATAAAGGGCCCCTCTTAACCTTCTATTTGATAAGCTAAATAGATGGAACTCCTTGAGCCCCACATTAGAAGGAGAGTATCCCTTAATCACATCTCATCTCTATCCTGTGAAATCCTTCTAATTTTTCATCACTCTATTTGAATTTAGGGCCCAAACCCCATTTACAACATTCCACTTTTCCTTGTATTGGTGCCAGATACAGATGAAGTATAGATCTCTTTATTCTTTCTCAATATTTACTTGCTTGGGCAATCAAGAGTTGGCTTCCCTATTTTAGTCACCGCATCAGAGACATAGTGATTGTGGTCTATTAGTCTCCAGCTGCTTTTCAGTGACTTTCATTTCCAGCAGAAGACTCCCTAAGAGATTTGGTGGGCCCTTGTTCTTTCTAGACCATATGTTCTGCTTATTTATTCATATAAAGCAAAAATGCTTTCACACTAATCTTGTAGGAGAATAAGCCACAAAGGGATGTACCAGAGGTTACCATGAAGTATTTGTGAAGAAAGACACTGAGCACAGAACAGATCTCCTGAATCCCATATTGGCACTACAATATTGCACATTTCCATGGGAGGCTGAATTGCAAATGCCATGGCCAGATGCATTGTCAGCTGATGGATACAATCCCAGTACTGAATTGAATGCTGTAATTTCTTTCCAGATGTATTTAAAACTCTTCTGGTTCAATAAGAAAGCAGGACCTGAAGCCTAACTCTTTCCTGCCAAAGGTAACTGTGCCATACCTGCTCTTTCATAAATAATCCTTCACAAATTTAGGAAATTAAGTATTTTCCCAAACGGGAGAAAAATATGATCCATTTGGAAATACAGACAAAAGAAATATTTTAGCTAATTAATTTAGCTAATTCTTCCTTGTCAATTTGTACAGTAACTTTTAGTGAAATGGTGCTTTTGATTCTGTCCTCTGTCTCCTACTGCAGAGAACAAAGATTGTATTCAGCATCAGTCTGCGCTGTGTAAAGCACCAAACTTGTTGAACCATGCAGACCAAGCAAAAGAGAACCTGTGATAAAAGGTCTAACTTAAGAGCAGATTTCACGATGACTTTAATTTCTTTGTTCAGTCAAACCCTGTGCACCAGACAGGACTGGCTCTGACAAGCTTCTACAGAAAAATGATACAAAAGAGACTGAAATCTAGGCCACAGCTACAAATAATTCTTAGGAAGCTCTCTGGATTTCCTGGAGGGCAAGGTGTGGCTCTGTGCGTGGGAGGTAAATGCTTGTGTTTTTCTGTTACTAGTAATTAGGTGCAGTTTGAGTTTCATTAATAAGAGCTACCTATGCATGCTGGAAAAAAAGTTTATCTGACACTGGGATTATATGTTACTAGCTAAATGTCTTACCTTGTGTGTTATCTTTGTTATTTTGTGATTAGCACTTTAAAATGTCCATGATATTTTATCAGTATATAAGAAAAAAAAGTTCTGTTGCAGAGAGTTTAAAATATAAAAGAGAAGGAAATCTCCTGGTAAACCTCCAAGTTATCCCACCAGTCTGTCTAACATTTCAGAACCACTTCTCGCATTAGCATTTCTTTTTATTAGCTTTAGTCATTTTGCTTTTGATGTTGTTTATAATTACTGCCAAATGCAAAAATAGGCTTTCCAGAAATTTACCAGGAACACCCAGCATCGAAATATCAGTCTTAAAAGATATGATAAACCAGTAAAGAAAGAGCATCTTATCAGGGGAAAAGGGCTGGGTAGCCTTAAATAGAAGAGATATTGCAATTCTAGTGACTATTCATCGAAATCTAGTGATGCAAACAGGAAAAAAAGCAAACCTGTAATGTAGCTAAAAATGCCTGTTAAATTATTTTAAAAGTCCATTTGTTACACAGTTCAACCCCATACCATCTGAATATTATGGTAGTTATTCTAAAATTCTTAATTCTTATAAAACACCTTTTTTACTCCATTTTGAGGTTTCATAGCATTACAGGTTTTCAGGCCAGAAGAAAGCACCACGAATCTCCAGCCTGACCTTTTGCAGGGTGCAGGTGGCAATTAGATCAAGTAATGTGTACATCATTTCTGGTGTACATAATTTCTGGTGGAGATAAAACACTTCCTTTGGAAAAAAAATCCACCTTCTTGATTTAGAGATTTCAAGTGGCAAGGAATACTTCCCAGGCCTATCAATTTATTTTTTTCCCAAGGTTTAGTTAGTCCAGAGGGTTCTCTCTAGGTTCTGGTTTTGTTTTGTAATCAAAAAATGGCTCAGCTTTCAAACGCTACATCATTTAAAAGATTTGTCTTCTAAACTGAAGACTTCTATGATTATTCTCTTTATTTATGTAATTCAAGGTGAGTTAGTGCTCATGTAATTCATTGATGGGATAGAGATTAAGGTTCTGAAGCCCTGGTAAGAAGGGTTTCTGGGTCCCAAAGAAACCATATACTCCTGCTTAACTAGTTTCTCAGTTTTTGTCTTGGCATCAGGGCAAGATGTACTGCTCCACCAACCAAAGCCCTGCTGCTGTGCTCTCCACATGTATCCACATGGACAGCATTCCTGTGTGCTCTTGCTTGCTTTTCTGTATTGCTGCTTTTCATAGTGCAGCCCTCCATCAGATAACTAAACTACGATTTTCCTTCCTAGCAATATAAGCCTGCACTTAGCTATCCTAAAATACACATTGTTCAAGGTAGCTCACCTTTCCAAAGATTCTTGTAGAACTGTGGACTGTATCACTTTACAATGTCTGTTTCTTATGCAAATATTATCTTATAAATTTGTAAAATAACTAATATCTGTCACTAGCTATTTATACATGCTTCTCACTTTTTAATAATGCTAGGTAGAAAATTATTCCTGACTATTTTTTCCCAATTAAAAATGTGAAGTATATATTCAGAACTAAGTGTAATATAGCCAGACACTGAAATGTGATAAAATATTTAAGCAATGTATTTTGCTTATTCTTGATAACATATATATTGATACCATGAAGAGTGATCTTCAAGGAGAACAACAGTTTCACTTGAGACCTTTTACTTTGTAACAGAATAGTTATAATTTCTTTAGTACCTTTAGTAGCACAGGCAAATTGTGTTGCAATAATTCTGGACAAGGAGAAAATTCTTGTATATTTGGGGGCAACCTGCACACAGAAAAAGAAGCAAAATTATTTGCTATACCAAGTTCTATTTATTTCAGCAAAATTATTCCGCTACTGTACAAATACGTCCTAATGTGAAGTGACAGAAATTCAATAAATAAAATGAAAACACAAGGTAGCATATTCTGAAAAATATCTGCCTAGAAAGGAGTCATACTCTAATCCTGGATAAACTCTTTCCCTACGTGAAGCAATGTTTTACTGAGGCTGCTCAAGCTATTTGTTATTGCCACCAGCAGAGAGATACAAGCACCACTTCCTACAAAGAGAACCACACTCTGCAAGAAGCACAAGTTTATTTCTACATACTCACATCATTGATGAAATGTTGCCATTGACTACCTTCCCTTTTACAGGACAATTCTTTAGAAAAGGACAGTGATCTCAGAAGCAGCACAACGAATTCAGCAAAATACCAGCCTGGAAACAGTAGGTGCTTCTTCAGTACTTTGCCATCAGTAGCTATTGGATAAACTTCTCAGAAAGTGTAATGTACCAAATTAAAATTTTGTTGTTCATAGAATTTCTATTTGGGGAAGTATTCCAATTTTCTGCACTAGGCACTTGAAACTGCAGCAACCTCCATTACATTTTTTTCCCCAGCTAATATACAATTAATGCATTATGTAGTAGTTATAATCTACTAACTAACCAGAAGTGCTGACAGACTTGTAGTAAATCAAACACCCAGTATTAACCAGGCTGATCTGGTTATCAGATTAAGATAATGGCCAGCTGTGCCATCTTGATAAATCCTGTGGGAAGAAGTTATTGTAATGTCAGTTATAACTACATGGTTACTACTGTGTTGACATCCATACATAAAGCAACTGTGAAGTAACTTTTTAAACTCTAATGAGTTTGAAACTCAACAGTCATATGTATGTCTGTTGTTCAGAGAAGAGCAACCAGGCTGGTGAAGGGACTGGAGCACAGGTCCTATGAGGAGAGGCTGAGGGAGCTGGGGTTGTTCAGCCTGGAGAAGAGGAGGCTCAGGGGTGACCTCATCACTCTCTACAACTACCTGAGAGGAGGTTATAGCCAGGTGGGGGTCGATCTCTTTTCCCAGGCAATCAGCAGTAGGACAACAGGGCACAGGGCTTAAGCTCTGCCAGGGGAGGTTTAGGTTGGATCTTAGAAAGAAGTTCTTTACAGAGAGAGTGATCAGGCATTGGAATGGTCTGCCCAGAGAGGTGGTGGATCCACTGTCCCTGGAGGTTTTTAAGACAAGGCTGGATGTGGCACTGAGTGCCATGATCTGGTAACCACAGTGGGGTTGGATCAAGGGTTGCACTTGGTGATCTCGGAGGTCTCTTCCAACCCAGTTAATGCTATGATTCTATGTATCAGACTAGGGAATTTCCATAATTTTTAAATAATACTTTTGCAAGGGTTTTTTTTTGCAAGAATACCACGTAAAATGCCTTCTTTTTTAAATGCTCTCCTTTGCTTCAATTTTCCTGAGATTGTTTAAGTCTTGCTCTGTCAGACTTCCAAAAGCTTTACTTCTTTTTCTTTTTCACAAGCACATACACACATGTTCTGAGATGTTTTACACAGACATTTGAATGCATCACTGATCACTGTTCTTTGCATGGTGCAGCAAGAGGGTTGAACTGCTGCACCTTCAAGAAGGGCAGGATGGGAGAGCCAGGGAACTACAGGTCTGCCAGCCTCACCCCTTTCCCCAGGATGACTCTGGAGCAAATACTCCTGGAAGACATTTCCTAGCACCTGAGATACACAAAGGTGACCAAGAACAGATGGTGTAATGTGGCTCTACCAAGGGCAAACCTTTGATGGGAAGACTGGCTCAACAGAGGAGGAGCAGTGCTTGCTATTTACCTTGACTTTAGGGAGGCCTTCAACATGGACTCCCACAGTGAGAATATTGAGACCTGACCAGGAGTCCACTCTTCATCCCTTTCAAGAAGAGAGTGCCTCAGCCACTAGCTCTTTGGTCCAGCATTTTCTGTATATCTTACTCTGCACACAGCAACAGCTTCAGCTAGAATGTAAGGTAATGGAAGAATGAAGACAATTCTCACCCCAGGAAAACCTGCAGGCTTGGGATTTGATTGTTCCATTGAAAGGTAAGATGATAATCTCCAGAGGCTGGAAAGTCCTGTCTTCTGCATCCTACTTTAACTTTTGAACTACCTGCTAAGGAAAGCCACTATCACTAACTTTGCTACACAGTTCGTGCTGTTAGGCAGTCCCTGGGAACACCTACCAGAGAGAAGCTGCAAGTGAGAGCGTGAAAAATGTTTGTTTTGAGGGGCCTGGTAAGGCTCAGGCATGATCAAAGCTGTACTAACTGCTCTGCAGTCTCAAGGTTGAGGTGCTTACAGGCATAACAAAAGCAGACCTTTAGGACACCTCTTCATTATCTATACAGCACCATGAAGAGACAGGAGAACTAGCTTTGAATGCAAGAATAAGAAGAGTACCTTCACCTTAGTTCAGTACTCTGCTCCTGCCAGTTGGCCTCCCAGGCATTGCTCAGGGACCTGCTGCAAAACACTGCCAGGCCCCAGCTCGTGTTGCCTCTCCACATCAATTTGTGCTGTTAAATATATGAGCCTCCCTGACACTGGTACACAGCACTGACTTCAAAAGCTGAGGTAGATTCTTCATCACCAGAGTGTTTGGAGGGCATAAATATCCTGCTGAAGGTTTTGAGGACCTCAATAAAGCTAACCCTTGAGGGAACCCTAAGAAGCCACCTTACTTCTTAGTGATGTTGTGGTGTGACCTCATGTTCCTTGTATTGCCCCTCTCCTCACCAGTTTTAGATCCATGACAATACTGATTCCAACTGTGTAATATTGGACATTTCATCCTAGAGAAAAATCAGTCACTTCTCTCTTGTGCTCTACTCTACTAACACACCAAGAATCCTTAGACCAGAGGTACTGCAGAAACTGTCCTCAGAATCTTCTGATATTCAAATTACTATTACCACTTGGTGGTTTATCTGTTTTAAAAACAATCACAAGGACTTCTGGCCCACTGATTCCAAGGGGAAATTGCATGTGCCTTGTTAACAAGGCAATGTAACAACAGTCAAAGTCAATAATTTTAAAAACCCACATATACAACAGCTTTTTTTATTATTTTTCAAATGAAAATCAGTATTCTGTATGAAGAAATAAAAAATCCAGTGCTGGGCATATCTCTCTTCCAACATAGACAACGGTTTATTTGGTTTGGAGCATTGCATTTTCTGGGGCATTTTGTTCAGTATAATGAATCTTGAAGACAAGTGGTATGTCCTGTCAACCTTCTGGTAATGAAATTAAGAAAAACAAAACAGGAAAACAGCAAAATGCTGGTTATTACTTAAACCACACACCCCCCCCAAAACCCTGACAAAAAAACCTCCAATTGGTTCTCTAATAATTTACTGAATTCAGAGGCACCTTTTATCAACTTTTCTCACTTCTGTCTATATTTTCTAACTTATTTTCCTCTTCCCAGATGAATTTTTGTCCTTTCAACTTAATAACAAAGTATTTTTTCAATATTTCGAAATGACAGGAGAGAATACATAAAAATAGTGCTCTGTTGATACAACTCAAAATCTTGCTTCACTACTGCAGCTGGGTCAGTGGTAATTTACAGAAAGGTTTCCTCCAAAATTCCTTAGTGCTGACATGGAATGAATGTCTTCATTCATCATTCTCTACTGGAGAGCTTACTTGTTCATTTACACAAATTAAAGCTACTGGTGGGGGAAGGGTGTGTTTGTTTTTTTGGTTTTAGTTTGTTGGTTGGTTTTAGTGGGGGCTTTTTGTTGGTTGTTTTGGTTTTAACCAAGCAGCTTCTTCCGAAAGATGGTTTCTTGGCAATGATATGTAAGTTGTAAACTAAGGGTATCCTGGTTAAAATGTTATTTGCACAGAACAGACTTCATAGCGAAAACAATCAAAAGACCCTGGAATTCCTATGAAAAAATTACACTAATACTATGCATGCATTTATTAGTTGGGCCTTCCATTGAAGTTGTAATTGTACCTTGTCAGTGATCTCTACCAAGTCCACAATGTGTGGTGTATTTTATTGCTCCTCCCCTGCCTTAGGAAGTTCTTGTATTTTTGCGTATCATTATTTTGTTCCTGTGAGTCCTTGGAAGAAAAGTATTTGAATAATATTAGGAGGTTGTCTTCCCTCTTGCTGGGAGGGAGAAAAGATAATGTGTTTTTTCCACATGTAAGGACTCGGCGATCCCAACAAAAACACTATTGCAAATTGGAACTACAAACAACACAGAACTCCCTGTGTGCTCTGCTAACAGCAGTGATGAAAATCTCTGCTAATGACTGAGAGATACCCTTGCAATCTCTGACATCTGAATCAGCTAGAGAGATAAAGTTACTTGGTTAATGTATTTTCAACAAAATCCTCCAAAATTCAATTACCATGGAAACTACTTATCCTTAAGGCATGAAGGATTGCTGAAATACTTTCTCCTGACAAAAATGGGAGTGAGGCCAGAAAAATATTGGGTTGTGCATAATGAGGCCTTTGATCTTCCCTTTACATCTGTGTTAATTAGAAGTAATCTCAATGAACCAAGTTGAGTTGGAGAGCATTATTCATTTATAAGACAGAACAAGGTTTAAGACCTTGCCTAGTTATGATTATTTCTAGATATTTTTCCATTATCTTCATATGTTTATGGTAACAGATTTCTTTTTCACTTTTCTAGTAAGAGAAACATAGTAAGGCAAAATAGTATCTGTATATAAAATTAGTAGACATACTTCAAGCTTTGAAAAATTCCTTGGGACAAATGGAAATAATTAGTCACACTGAGGCTCAGAATTTTGTAGTCTAAGATTAAAAATGCCTCTAATTTAGCCCAAGCCACCCCAAATCCCTGAGTACTCAATCTCTATAAATCCGAGCATGGTCTTTGCTGTGCAGAAACATTTGCACACCTCTAAGCAGGACAATCAGCTCAGGAACAGAAAACCTCATTTCTAGCTTTATGTAAATTGAATCTCTAATTTGCAGTGGGAGTTCTTGTTTCATTTTAACATCAAGTTTTAACAGACTTTAATGGAATAAAAATAACTTTTGGGAACATTACCATCCAAACCCCTATGTTTCCTATTAAGCAGATGCTCCCCACAACTTAAGTCACTGTTAGCAAAAGTCTGAATGTGGAACGTGTGCACAGGGTCAGGCATTGATGGACTATGATGTTGCCATCATGTAAACCCATCAGTGTGTCATGTCTGCTCAAAGCTTCCCATTTCGGTAGCTAACCCTGATTATAAATTACACTGCAGCAATAATCCCTATTAAATACTTTGATCTTATCTCTACATTTGCTGCTTGCTGAGCAATGAGCCTGGGCCTGCAGGTCCCTAGAGGTCAGCAGGCTGTGCCACCCTGGCCCCAGGCCCAGCTGTGTCCGTGGCACACTGAGCAACCATCATAGTGTGCCCTGGCAGCCAGCGGGGCCAACCCTGTCCTAGGGGGCATCAGGCACAGCATCACCAGCCAGTCGAGGGAGGGGATTGTCCCACTCTACTCTGCACTGGGCAAATGTCACTTTGAGTACTGTGAGCAGTTCGGGGTGACACAAACACAGAATCATAGAATCATCAAGGTTGGAAGAGACCTTCAAGATCATCCAGTCCAACCATCCACCTGGCACTGCCACTGTAACCCCTAAACTACTAAACCAGATCACCCAGAGGCAGATCCAGGTGCCTCTTGAACACCTCCAGGCATAGTGGCTCCACCACTTTCCTGGGCAACCTGTTCCAGTGCTTGACCATCCTAACACTGAAAACAATATTTGTAATATCTAATCTGGATCTCCCCTGTCTCATCTTAAGGCCATCTGCATCGAACTGCTTTGGAGCTGTGACTGGCCAGAACTGTGAGAAACACAGACGTGCTCCTTTGTTAGGGGCCTCTCTGCTGACCGGAGATGGTAAGAACTCCTGTCTACACCGCAGCCTGTCAGCACAGCTGTGCACAGCTCTCACCAGTTTTGCACTGCCAGCTAGCAAAGTTCAGATTGTTCTTGTATCTTGGTATCTCGAATCCAGGAAATCCCGTGATATTCTGACAAGAGATGGAGGAGAGAGAAGGAAGGTGATGCTGCCAAGCCCTGGAATCTTTAACACTGCTGGCTTTCATGATTTATTGAGGTTATTGCAGCAACTCAACACCAGGCATTAAAAAATCTCTGTGGATTTCTGCATTTAACTAAATAAATTCTAAACTAAACTAAAAACAACCAACACCTCCCTGCCCCTGAATTGTTCTTTTGAAGGTCTGAGCTCACTATCATACTACTCTGCCCATCCTGATGGAAGGGACCCAGACCCCACACCTCAGCAGGAGGATATAAGGAGGAGCTCATATAAAGAGAATAGGAAGCTACTGGAGAGTTCGAGGGAGAGCTACGAAGATGGAGAAGGGCCTAGAGGGGAAAACATATGAGACTGAGGTCATTTGGCTTATTCAGCCTGGAGGAGACGGAGGGGACACCTCATTGCCGTCTACATCTTCCTCATGAGGGGAAATGGAGGGGCAGACACTGATCTTTCTGTGACAGGACCTGAGGGAATGGCATGAAGCTGTGTCAGGGGAAGATGAGGTTGGATATCAGGAAAAGGTTCTTACTCCCGAGGGTGGTTGGGCACTGAACAGGCTCCCCAGAGAAGTGGTCACAGCCCCAAGCCTGTCTGAGTTCAAGAAGGATTTGGACAGTACTCTGAGGGACATGGTGTGACTCTCAATACCTGTGACAGGGGGTGGTCCTGTGCAGGGCCAGGAGTTGGACTCGATGATCCTTGCGAGTCCCTTCGCACTCCGCATAGCCCGCGCTCCTGCGAACCCTCCCGAGCGCTCCCTCACAGCCCGGCCCGCCCGCCGGCCCCTCCCGCGCTGGCCGGCCCGGCGCATGCGCGGCACCGCCCCGCGGGGCAGGGCCCAAAGGTGAGGGCCGGTGGTGCAGCTGGCAGCGCCATGGCGGGCGATGGCGGCGAGGTTGCCGAGCGTGGCGGGCCGCCCGTCCCGCAGCGGGTGCTCTTCCCGCCCACCTTCAGCGTATCCGAGATAAAGAACAAGCAGCGCCGGCACTTCATGTTCCTTCGCTGGAAGCAGCAGCAGAGGAAGGTGGGGCGGGCTGTTAGCGGGCGGCGGGGGAGGCTCGGGTCTGGCGGGTCTGGCTAACGGAGCGCTGTCCCTTCCCCGCAGGAGAAGTTGGCCGCCAAGAAGAAGCGAAGGAAGGAGCGAGAGGCCCTGGGAGACAAAGTAAGGGCTCCGGCCGCAGGGGGCCGGTGTGGTGTCGCGGCCGGCCCTGCCCCGCCGCGGACGGGCACGGCGCGCCTGGGGCCTGCAGCTCAGCTTTGGGCGGGGGCTCCTCAGCTTCGTGAGGGGAACGTTATCTCCACAGACTTAAGTGAAACGGAGCAGCGATTACAGTGGGAGTGATAAAACACTGCAGCACGTTGCCCGGAGAGGTGGTGGATGCCCCATCTTTGGGAACATTCAAGGCCCCGTTGGATGGGACTCAGAGCAACCTGATCTGGTTGAAGACGTCCCTTTGCTCGTTGCAGGGGGGGACTGGATGTCCTTTAAAGGTCCTTTCCAACCCAAACCACTCAGTAATTCTATGTTCTCTGTGGTTGCTGGCTGTGGTAGCCTTTAGAATCGCTATTGTCTAGCAGAGGTATCAATTAGCTAAGAAATATTGTTTCTGCTATGTTAAAGATGCTGTAATCAGGCAGGGTGAGTTTTAAGCTAATGACATAAAAGAAAACCCTTCCTAAAAAGTCGTCTCTGTCTGATATGATTGCTATGGCATGTGGGTTGATGCTACTAGGAATTATTCTCTAATATAGTCACTTCTGTATAAATTAAAACGATCAAGTCTGACTAAACTGTGCCCAGACCAGTTGTCTATTGGATTCCAAGCCTAGCCACAAAGGGTTTTGCTTCCTTTGCTGACCTGGTTGAAGACAGTCAGATGTGAGTTCCTGTATTATAGTAGTCTCACAAGAGTAGTGTAAGGTAACGGGGTAAATGTTATAGGCTGTTGGTCATTAAATTGTAGATGTCAAGGTTAAAAGGTGTTGTGTTGAAAGTATAGACCTTTTCTTCCATGGAAGAAAAGGGGATAGAAAGTTCCCCTATTTTTTTGTGAGGGTTTTTGTAACTTTGTTTCTTAATTAGACTGACGTTAAGCATTGCCACTGTTCTGGTGATGGTTCTCCTCCATGTGATGCTCTCTGATGTCCCAATACCTGTGCATATTTTTAATCAAAGTGATGTTGTAATAATGTCTTTTCTAAAAAGTGGCATAAAATAAATAATACTTCAGTTCTGTGTAGAAATATGCACAATATCATGGTAGTATGAATGCGGTATTTGCAATAATTTTAATAATTATGTGAATGTGTTATGTTAATAAACTTTCATATTTTAGGCACCTCCAAAAGCCATACCAAAGACTATTGAAAATCAGCGAGTGTATGACGAAACCACGGTAGATCCCAATGATGAAGAGGTAACTGCTTTAATTTCTGCATGTGCTATTAAGTTAACCATTTTTTTTTCTAAGAAGGGACATAAACTGGATTGATGAAACTGAATATTCAACACTCTCCTGTTAATGTGTTGATGAATTACTTTTTACACAGGATGGGCTCACTAAGAGGTGATGTCATTCTTTCATTATCCGTGTTAAATAATTGCCTTTTGCATTACCAGTATTGATAGTGAGCTGCCTGTGTTGATCACACTAGATTCTTAAAAATGTAAAAACCACACGCCTTGGGATGATTAATTACAAAATAGATCTTGTGAATTGAAACTGATATCAGATGGAACAATTGTTCTTCAGTTATTTTGTACATGGTGGAATAACAAGACTTCTCTTCTTCCAGGTTGCTTTTGATGAAGCAACTGATGAATTTGCACCATATTTCAACAGACAGACAGTTCCCAAGATTCTTATCACAACATCAGATCGACCTCGTGGGGTACGTATGTTTTTGAAAAGTTATGAGCAATCAAGTTGTTATAACATACCAAGGTTTCTATACTATGATTGATAAAATAAAGCTGAAAATGCTAGCATTCATGGTGGATTTTTTCAGTTGTTTTATTTCATGATTATCAATAAACTTGTATATATGTATGTAATCTGTTGGCTTCTATGGCACTGTTTTGTTCCTTTCATAATAAAAAACAACCTCATACATACATTCTTGTACTGAAATTATCTGCATCGCCTAGCTGGAGAAATTACATTTGTGAAAATCATAAAAGAAATTGCTTTAAAAATATAAAAAAAGTACCCTTCAGACAGTATATCCAAAAACTCAGACATCTTCAGTTCCTGAGCAGATAGTCATACTGTACTTTGAAATGCTGTGAACTTTGTGTCCTTAATAAGTAATGAGTTTGGAAGTTATGCTTTTGAAATTTTCCTGCTTTTCTATGATTAAGGGAGGAAAAAAGAGTCCTTAAAAAAAAAACAAACCAACAAACAAGTTCTGGTGTGGTGCAATCTTTACTGCAAATAAATGTTTTTCCATCAACTGCATGAAGTAATTTAGTAACTTCAAGCATTTATAGAGATACTGTTCATGTATCCTCGAGGATGCTAGGTGAAATGAGCAACCTTTCATTCCCTTAATTATTGAATTTGGCACTGAATTTACCACTCTGCAATTTAATTCACCTGTTTTGCAGAGAACGGTGAGATTCTGTGAGCAGCTGGCTACTGTTATACCCAACTCTCATGTCTACTATCGAAGAGGACTGGCTTTGAAAAGAATTATTCCACAGTGTATTGCACGGGACTTTACAGATTTAATTGTCATTAATGAAGATCGCAAAATACCAAGTATCCTTTTGTCTATTTATTGAGGAAATAATTCTGTAGAGTGCATCACAGATCAACTCTATGCTGTTTTCTTTTTACTCTGCAAACTACAGAGTTAAAAATCACTGTGCTACCCTGACTATCTAATGGCTAATGGAACTTGGAATTATTAGAGAAAGTGTGTAGATAGGTTGTTTTTTTTTTTTTTTTTTTAATTAGTTTGTAATGCATGGATAACCATTGTTATTATTTTAGTAAATTTAATAGCTTTTCTGACCACGAAGTTTTATTTCATTTTACTGATTAGATGAAACATTACCAATTAATAATAGGGAAAGTGATAGAGGATAACTCTTGTTAGCTGTTGAAACATAATTTAAGGGACATATTTAGAAGGCAAGTTATCTAGTTTGTGAATGTATGTTTGAAAATAAAACCTTGTAAATTTGGCATAGATTATGGATATAATACTCTGATATTGCATTTTGCAGAAAACATTCCTCTGTAAATTACATGTTGAATTTTACCATCCTTTTTTTTTTAACTTGGTGCACAGATGGTCTTGTTTTAAGTCATCTCCCTGATGGTCCAACTGCTCATTTTAGAATGAGTAGTGTGCGTTTGCGCAAAGAAATAAAGGTGAGGCTCAAAAAAAATTTGAGAAATGGGCAGTCTATTGCTTAATGATGAATGCATTGTCCACTTGAACTGTCAAAACTGCACTTTCGTAGGATTCAGCTGATCTTGTTAGAAGTGGCTTTTTGGGTAAACGAATGGGATTAAGGACTAATGTATTCTGCTTACATTTTCGAGGTTATTTGCTGAACTTCTGTAACTGTCCACCAAGTATTTTTATAATCATGCCATTAAATAGCAGCTGATAACCTACATCAATAGGGAATACCCCATGTATAGCATGCATACAGTAGGGTATATAAAAATCAGCAGTAGAAAAGGTTTCAATAGATGTAGGATTTATTCAAGACTAGGAACAACTTCTTATAGCTCTTTCACCTCTTTTGTAGTAAATATTGTTTACTTAGCCCTAAATAATTTGCAGTAAAATGCTTAGTCCCATATACCCTTAGCTGGTATTAGTACAGAGGGAGTATTCCTATGACAGGAAGACTGTGCTATTTGCTATACTCGGTTCTGCCAAGAGTAGAAATTTGTCCAGGAGAGAGGAAATGTAAAATTATTTATGCTTTTTCATTTAATTTATATTGGTGAACCAAAGAATCTTCTGTTACCAGCTGCTCCTTTATTTATGAATTTCAGTTGTGTTTGAAAAAATGATTAGGGGATGTTATCAGCCCTCTCTTCTTCCTATTTCAAACTCTTCTCTGATAATACATTAAAATCCTTTGGCATTTGATCTATTCTCTGCATTCTTCCACTTCAGCGAAAAGGGAAAGAGCCCACAGAACATGTCCCTGAAGTGATCCTGAATAATTTCACAACGCGACTCGGCCATTCCGTTGGTCGCATGTTTGCTTCTCTCTTCCCCCATGATCCTCAGTTCATTGGAAGACAAGTAGCTACGTTTCACAACCAGCGAGACTACATCTTTTTCAGATTCCACAGGTGATGTTTTCCACAAAACTCATTTACAAATGAGAGGGAATACTCTGGTAACTTGATTCCTAATTTTATTTCTTTTCTTCCCCAAGATATATATTCAAAAGTGAAAAGAAAGTGGGAATTCAAGAACTTGGGCCACGTTTTACATTAAAGCTGAGGTCACTTCAAAAAGGAACCTTTGATTCCAAATTTGGAGAATATGAGTGGATTCATAAGGTATGTCTAATAATCATCCTGCTTGGGGAGACTAAATCTGACATGAAATCTAACCATAAATCTTGTCCTAGAAAAGCAGTGTAAATGCAGTTGTCAATACAGAAGTGTTTAACTGAAGTATTTAGAGCTTTATTCTCAAAATAGGCAAAGCAGAAACATTCTGCTGTATTGCAAGTCAAAATTAAAAACAGGATGATATCCATATACCATGACTACTTATTTGCAACTGCACGCACTGTAACTGACACATTTCACTGTCTATCCTGCTATAAGCTGGAGTGATCACTGTTGTTTGTGTCCTGTTGCATGAATTTGTTGGTAAACAACTTTTCTTTTAAATTTTAGCGTCGAGAAATGGACACAAGTAGAAGAAAATTTCACTTATAAGAGAAATCTGCCAATTGCTGGTGACCAGGAATACAGCAGCTGCTTTCAACTATGGATGACTACAGACTTCTAATGATAATGATACTGAACAATATCTGTCTGCAGAAAGACACACTGCAAATATTAAAACTTTCTACAGCAGCAGATCAAGTAGGATGTATCTTTCTTCCTCTTTGGAGCCAACACGACAAGGACAGTGACTTCTTCCAGTTTAGCAGGAAAAACATGGTAATGTTTGAGCAGCCTGTAATTTAGCTATCACTGAAGGTTTGCCATGATTGCTGCTGTGCTGTAGAAATAGGATATGCTTCACAACATCAAAGACAGCAAATACGTTGGTTAAAGAAATTCTCAAAATAAAATATTTCTAGTTTTACAGTTCTGTTTTTATTTTTCTCTGTTAACCCAGACACTTTGAATTAACAGGTAAGAGACAAATGTTTTAAACCTCTTTCTAACTTACAGTATGCTGTTCCCTGACAGTATGGTGATAGTTTTCCAAGAACGTTCTCCTATCTAGAGAACACTGAGAAGGCAGTTTGCAATCCAGGAAGTCCATGGTATTTTATTTCATTAACATCTTGCATAAAATAGCCATGTTGCTGAAGTTACAAAAATAACATGCTTGACTCAACAGATATCTCTTTTGTAGATATCATATTGACAAGAGGTGCATATACCCAAAGCAGTTGAAAAGAAACAAACACAGATGGGAAAGAATTCATAAAACCCTCTTAGAGGAAGTACATAAAGTAGTTCATCTAAAAATGCTGCTCAGCAAACACATGAGGTCTCTGAGCAGGATTTTCCCCATTAAAATTTTAAAAATGCTTCTTCAGCCTTATAGCTATACTTGAGTTGCTATTACCTGCAAATAAACTACTGTTTTGCCTTAAGTTGGCACATTCACTGGCAGCTAAAAAGCCAAGTTTTCTTTGAGTTACTTTCTTTTCATATGCAGCTGTGCTTTTTTTAATTACCTAATGAATAAGATGGTTCACAGAGTAAGTCACCTACTAGGATAGAATTACTCATTAAGATAAAAGATAATTTACTCTTTGTTTTTATTCAATGTCTATGATATGGGACAGCTGTATAGCTGAATTACAAACTAGCAGTCAAAAATTTTTTTCTGTTCTATTTCTGTTATGCTTCTGAGTATAGTACTGCTGAAGCCTCATTGTTCTGTACAGCTATTAGCCCCAGGCAGACTTGCAGCAGCACAAAATCTTTAGACATTCCTCTACCTACTCTCCAGCTGCTGCAGAAGGATGCGGTGACTGGTGAGGTGTCACCACATCCAAAAGTTAATCAATTGCTTACAGTAGTTTCAAGACCAGACTAAGTCAAGACACTTTTATTTTTTGCTTCGCATATAAAACTGATTCCCTTATGAAACAGAAATCTGGAACTAGCATACAGTTCATTTGGAGAGGTAGATGGTTAGAGGTTTGACGACAGTAGCACTTGTAGAGTTAGATTTGGCACGTTAAAGCTAAGCTTTTGTATAGACTTCAAACCAGGCCACTCCTTGAGGCACTCTGCTCATACACATCAGAAAGTAGGAAAAGATGGTAAAAGATCTGAAAAACAAAACCAAAATCTAGTTAGAAAGGTATTAGTGCTCAATGAAGCAACTCTATTTCTAATAACATATCTTCAGAGTATGCCATGGACAGCTATTTAGGAAAAAAATCTGCTTTTTCTACAGCAATTTTTTAAAACAGTTTAAGCAATAAACTTTTAAAACCATGAAGTTATCCCCAAAAGTAAAGTAAGAGAATTGTTACAAAAGAATTGAGGCCTAGGTTCTCCAGGAAGCTAAACTACTAGGTGGAAGAACAGAAAAAATTGTTCCCTGTCACTTCACACCCACTAAAACATCAAGCAATCACTCTGCCTTTGCAAAGCAGGAACTTTGTTGTGTAACTAACAAACTACACTTCCTCTTCAGTGAGGTGGTGCTGACTCTGCAAACATGAACGCCACTGGCTCATTGAGAAAACACCAGGAATTACAACCACGAAACCCCTTCTTTTCAGAAAGTCCTGCAGGAGGTATAGCAAAGTAAAGGAATTTTACATATAGGTAGTTTAACTGAAACAAACACGTGTTCCATTCCAAAGGCTTTAACGGAGAAAGAAAATATTAAGCCTTTTACACCCTGTATCTGTCCATGGGTGTGAGAGACAGAGGAAACATTATTTCCTGACATCCACACCCAGGAACTATTAGACCTTGGCAGACCTTAATGGGAAACTGTATGTGTCACTGATTAAGTACAGTTAATTTGACTTTTTGTAAGTTATCAATCTGTAATGCTTACAGATGATCTGATTTCTTCCTTGCATTACTGCTTATAGATGAAGCTACAGTAGTGTGAATCCAAGTCAGCATACAAGAATATTTTTTAAATAAGCGTAGTTGGCAAAATTCACAATAGAAGTTAACCTTAAAAGCCACAAGAACTCCAAGGCACATTTCAGTTACACTGCTGTAATTCACTGCTCAAAAGAATGTGGGAAGTGTTTTTGTTAAATGGTCAAGCATCAACTTCTATACTGTTACTACTCTGGTCTTTAAACAAGGTGATTCATGCTAGTACAAACTTTCTGGAAGCTTTCCACAGTCTGCTTGAGGGGAGAACAGCTAACAATTTAGTCTGGCCGTGGTCACCTTTCTATAAAGCTGCCTATTAAACTTAAAATCTAGAAAACTACAGTTCTTTGGGTGATGTAAGTCAACTATAAAAGCAGAATTTTTCCAGGTTGACTCGCTATGAGATTTCTAAGGATTGTGAACTACAGTTAACTGTGTATTGGGTGCCTTGAAATAATATCTATACTCTCATCCCCAACAGATCCAAGTCGGGGCAATGGAGAAGGGGAACACAATAAAATTGTCATGCATTACTGTGGTCAAAATAATTACGTTATTGTGACTCTCAGAGTTTTGGTGAGACTACTGTGGATCTAAAACTCGCCTTTCTAAAGAGGTTAGCCTAAAATCTAATCACCAGAATTCTTAGGGAATGCCAGATGAGTGAGTAGTCTTCATGGTGATAGCAGTAGTGCTAAAGAACCTAATAAAAATTTTGGAATGAAAATCCAAGTGAGTATTCAACTGTTTCTAGTTGTTTAAACTGCTACCTGTGTAGGGTTTTTTGAGTAGAGTATGGCCCTTGCTACAGTTCCTGGACTACATACTTTTTTCTTTTGGCTTGGAGGGCACTTCACCCCCCCACAGGGGTCAGTGCTTTTCTTAGGGACCACCACTAATCTGTCCTTGGAAGTGTTCTTTAAAAGTTTAAGAACTAAAGTCTGCTTTATCTGCCACAATCAGGTTTCACCACATATGCTGTCAGGTGATTGATCCTATGTGAGAAAAGGGAAATAATACCCTTTCAGAGAGTAGAATTACTACACAACCAGGTTAGTCCAAAGAGCAGCTTAGCAGTAGGTGGCCCCACTACTTTGCTACAGCAACAGAAACTGGCAGAACCCCTGACAGCGAAGTGCTACTCCTAATACTTATGAACAGCATGTGTCCAGTACATAGCTGTGACCAGAACAGGGCAGGAGGGGGCCCAAAATGGGGATCTATACTAACACCAGCTGCCAGTCAGATGCCTTTTCTGAGTGCCTTTCATGAAGGCTCCCATTAAAGGCAGCTATTTTTAATGACCAAAGAGTTTATGAATTGTAATTCAAGAACTTACCACTGAAAGATCCTGAAGTAGTTCACGTAATTACAAAAATGAACAAACTTTCTGGGGTCTGAATGGATTTGTACTTGATGATACTCCTGTCAGTAGGGGATCATGTTGCGCATTCTGCAGGCAGAATTGCTTCAAGTCAGCGGCAGCCTGAGAAACCTACTCAAAATAACAGGTGGTGTTAGAATTCACTGAACTCTTTACTGAGGACATAAGTACATTGAAAAGTATAAGGAATTCTCACGTAGATTTTTATGCAATCATTTAATTGTCATTTTTGTTGTTTGTTTCTTAAAGGCAAGAAATTGAAGAATATAAGAGTAAGAATCAATCTGGGTGTTTAATTTTCATTTTAAACTTCTGAGCGTGAAGGGTGACAGATAAGCAACATCTCGAAGATGGCTTTATTAAATAGATGAAGATCCTTGTTCTAGCATAAATAATTTTAAAATACAGCCTAGAGTTTCAGATGCTCGACTAAACTGGCATTTCATCCTCCCCTGGAAAGCCATCCTTATGATGAGATAGTGTATGGGGCTTCTGGCAGGCTGTACCGTCGTAAAAACAGAACAGTGAAAAAACTCTGTGTTGCTTTTCTTTGCTCTAACTCTGAACTCATAAACCAGAACGATCAAAGTTTCAAGAAGCAGTATATTTCATTGGTATCTCGTGTCTGCAGTTTGCCCAGCGTTCCCCTGCTGTGACGGGCCGTGTCTCAGCCAGGCACGGCTCGAGTTCAATGCACTTTGTGTATTTATGTCTGGCGGCGACGTCTCCATTTTACCGTGCTGGAGCCTGTTGTGTGTCCCGGCTCGGGCCGCCCTTTCACCAGAGGCGACGCTCCCCGAGCCGGGGGCACGGAAGGGGCGCGCGAGACGCGTCCACGGCCCCGGGGAGCGGCCCCGGAGCCCCGAGGGGCTGCGGGGAGCGAGGGGCGGACGGGCCGAGGGCCGGGAGGGCGGCGGCGGAGGGGATGCGGCTGTGCGGTCGTCCCGGGCTCGCCCCGGCCGGGGAGCCCCGACGGAGCCCCAGGGTGAACCCTGGGCGCTTTGCCCCGAGCAAGGTCCGCGGGCCGGGGCAGGTCGGAGCCGGCGGCCCCGGCCCAACGGGCCCGGGGCGGTGAAATGGCGGCGCATCCGCCGCGCCCCGTCCCGTCCCATCGCGGCTCCGCGCTCACCTTCACGCGGGTCACACTCGCCTCCAGGCGCAGCTGCTGCACCACTTTCTTCATGGCCGCCACGTTGGAGGAGCCCGACATGGCGGGAGCGTTGCGGGCACACCCAGAGCAACTTCCCGGCGCGGCCACAGCTCCCGGGGCGAGAGCGCCTGCGCACCCGCGGCCGGGCCGGGCCGGGCGGGGGCCGGGGCCGGGCCGGGCGGGGGCCGGGGCCGGGCCGGGCGGGGGCCGGGGCCGGGGCGGGCGGGGCCGGGGCCGGGCGGCAGGGGCGGCGGTGCCGCGGCCTGTGCGGCCCGGGGGGCAGGCAGAGATCACCCACTGCCTCGTTTATCCATTAAGGGGACTGAAAGAGGAAGAAACGTTGAGACCAAGGTGGCAAACCTTGGTGGTAGTATCAAGTAAGTTCCAAGTTTAGAGATTAATTTGAGATGCGATAAATGAAGTTCCTAACTTTGCTCTTGCCAGCAGTTTGGGTCTTGACTGCAGCCTGGAGAATTAGTTTACTGCTCGTAGTTCACTGCAGAAAGTAAACCGGGAATGGTGGTGAAGCCTCGAGCATGGGATGGACATCATGTGCTGCAAAGTGCAACATCTTGCATTTACCAGGGACTAATGGCAGGAACACGTGCTGGAACCTACTGTGCCTTGGGAATAACCAGAGGGGAGATGGGATGTTACAGCCAGGTCATTCATGACAGCTTGCTGTGGTATAATTGTGCAGAGGTAAATAAAAATACAGGCCCTGCTAAGTAAGTGCTTCCCATCGACATGAGGAAGCCTTAACTCCACTGCAGGACGCAAGAGTGAGCCCTGGAAGGTCACCTGGAAGCTCTGGTCACCCGTGCTCAAGAACAGGAGAATCTGAAGTATCAGGGCAGAGCTATTAAGGGGATCAGGAGATCAGCAAGGGTATTTAGCAGGCTGAAAATCCAGGGGAGGTTTGTAACCTCTGGGAGGCTGAAGTAGCCTTCAAAGTGAGAGGAAAGTCATAATTAAAGGAGAAAGATGGAAATATTTAGCAGCACCTGTTGCAATAGGACAAGGGTAATAGTTTTAAACTAAAAAAGGGTCGACATAGATTAGATATAAGGAAGAAGTTTTTTACAGTGAAGGTGGTGAAACACCAGGTTTTCGGGTGAAGTGGGAGATGCCCCATTCCTGGAAACATCCAAAGTCAGATTGGACAGGGCTCTGGGCAGCCTGGTCTACTGGGAAGTGTCCCTGCTTATTGCAGGGGGTTGGACTAGATGACCTTTAAAGGTCCCTTCCAACCCAAACTATTCTGTGATTCTGTAACAAGGTTAGGGCAGAACCATGCTTTATAATTTATGAAAGTATGTTTCTGACATGGTTGCCCAGCAGTTAGGTTTCCTCAGCACACTGCATTTGGCTGGCACAGGGTATTGTTTGCTGCAGTTCACAATAATTGTTACTTTGTTAGATACAGATCCTACAAGAATCTTGTTTTGCAGGGATTTACGTCTGGGTCTTTAGGCAAACAGTAAAATTGTGTAGAAAATTATATAGAACTGAAGTATTTTTATGAAAGGGGAGAAAATGTTAAGAGGAAACACTCCAGGGCAGACCTCTGAGAGCTGCAAGGCTGTGATTTAGCAATTCCCTCAGTTACTTAGGTGATACTCACTTGTGTAGAAGGTGTGGTTGAGTCTGTTTGCACTTAGCTGAAAGCTTTCTGCCTCAGCACAGAAACAACTTTTCCATTTTCATAAATGGAATGAAGAACACTAACTGAGAAGAAAGGATATTAATGGAGTAACTCCTCTAATAACAGATTATCATGAAACTCATTCTTAAAGAATACTTTGATCACAAAGAAAATTAGAAAACCCATCTGGCATATGCTGTGGTCCAGTAAAGGGACTAGCATGTTCAGTCAAATGAGACCTCAGACATCACAGGTGAGAGTTTTTGTACTTTGCATAAATATTTTTAGATTTCACAAATAAAAATGAAGAAATATTAAAATAAGGTTCTAGAAGACCTGAGAGGAAAAAAATATGTTTTTAACATAGTATATATAGAAAGCATAGTTTTGTAGTTCATATTAATTAACAATCACAGAAATGTTGAATGTAGCTAATTTATATGCCTTGTAGTTACAGGCAAGTGTGTCATCTTTGTCCATACTGATTTTCACTAAAATTATCACTAGACATTAACAGTGCCACAAGTACCACAGGTCTGAACACACTCTCAGTGAACAGCTTAATTATTTTTTTTGCAGACATTAGCAGGGGCATTTCTGTGCTTCCAAGGTAGCTAATATTATTAACAACTGTCAGAAATATTTTGGTGTTTTTTTGTTTCTGACAATGACAAGTCGTGGTGCTGTTTCAGGGACTTTGCTTTCAGGGCTTTGCATTTTTTATGAGATAAACGAAGGTAGGGTTTCAGCTGAGGGGTTCTTGTAATCATGACACTCTCCGGAGTATCAACTGGTTTTGGTAAGATCTGTCCATTGCTGTTACAGTGATACACAGCAGTAGCACAGGCTCTCTATTCTTTCACCTTCATTGTGGAGTTTGTTCTAATGTGACTTATTTTGATGCTGTCAGCTGGCATTCAGTCACAAATTGCTCTGCTCATGGCTGTCATTATTGTGAGATAGAGCTTCACTGTTCTAGTCTGTGTCTAATATCAAAGGAACCATTCCTGCCTACAAAAATTGGAAGTCCACCTAAACAGAACAAAGTGTGTAGGAAGAGGATTATAATACATCTACAGTTGTGATCATCTGTTCTCTTTTTAGTTGGTGGAGCTCCATGTTCTTTATGTCCCAGCAGAAGTGTGGAACTTCAAGCTGAATACAGTTCCTGTAGCTCTTACTAGCAAATTTGTCTCAGCTGGATTTATAAGGTGAGTGTAGTCTTAGTTTTCATGTACGTGGTAGGCCCTTCATGCCACCCTTCAGTCATTTAGTCCAGCTGTTGCTCTACAGAGCACAGTTACATCTGTAAGCAGAAACTTGTTCTCAAATTAAATTTCTGGAGGGTAAGTAGTGCATTATGTTTATTTGTACCCTGTCAGGCTTAGCTCTCTTGCAGTCCTTGGTGTAGACCATTGAAATGCACTTCAGAGCAGTGCCATTATTTTTGCAGAATAATTTATGTTGTAAAATCATAGCCTTATATTTTTTCTGTCTCCTTGAGCCTGATTGTCAAAATCTTGTACTCTTTGGCAAGGGGCCAGCTTCAAGACAGAGTGGCTTGATGAAGACAGGCTAGCCTGTGAATTTCCAGGAACAGGGATATTATGATCTGAGCTCTCTCAGTCCAATGGAAGAGCTGAAGCCTTGTTTCTCAAGGGCAAGCATTATAGCACATGAAACACCAGCATATCTTCTTACAAAATATTTCTGAAAGGTTGCACACATCACTTTGTGCTAGGTGTGCTCTCTGTTTAAAGGACTTAGTGAAAGAATACCCTGTTTCACAGTCCTAGGCTCAAACCTGGCAGAGAGAGTTGCATTTTTAATATTTCATGATTTTGAAAGTTTTATTTATACTCCTACTCACAAAATCTTTGTGTATGTAGTGTGGTAAGAAGTTATAGAAGAATCAAATAATGTAAAGATATATATTAAAACAGAGCTTTTATATGCACTTTGCCTGCTTCTGTGCAAAACCTGTCAATTCAGCTTAATCTGCAGGGAATAAAGGTTTTAATTAATTTAAATTGAGGCTTGTATTATCCATTTAAGAGAATGTTCTTTGTAGCTGAAAAGATTGACAGTGGTCAGGTATGAGCATGTAGGGCAGAATGTATTAATTCTTGCAACTGCTTTTGTTGAAAGGCTGCTCAAAACCAGAGAAAATAAATGCTGTTCTAGTCTGCAGCAGAGGAGCAAAATACACATCTGGAGTGGTAACTTCAAAACATTTCATGTGATGGACATCTGTCACTGCCCTGTGTTTTCTAGTGTAAATTTATGTCACTGAGACATTGAATTAAATTAGGATTCTCACTGATTTCAGTGGGTTTATAGCAGTCTGGGTATTGTCGCTTGCTAATGTGTCTTAAATAATTGCTAAAAACGACTTCTCTTATTATAATCCAGGAGAGGGAAGTGCTACTCATGTGGCTTGGACGTTGCTGACAGCTCTGTTCAGTCAGCTTGACAATCCTAGTACTGTCTGAACCATCGTAACAAAGGGTTCCTAGGTCAAAGTACAGACCACTTCCATTAACTACAAAATTAGAGGAAAATATTAACTGTGTAATTCTCTGTGGTCCCGAGTTCTTGTTCCCATGAACTTGATTTCTCAGCTTCTGTGATCTTTTATTTATTTCTCATTCCTCACCACAGAAGCCACACTTTTCTTATTTCTAGATGAGATGACTGCAATGATCTCTAGTTTGCATTACTTTTAAAAGAACACCCTGAAGAAAATGACTCTGATGTGACTGTCTTCTGCTAGCCAGTGGCAGCAACTAACAAATATATTGTATGTTCCTCGCAGCTGCACTAACAAATAATTTGTAGATAAATTTCTGCCCTATTTCTCAGGCTCTGTATACCTAGATAATTTTCTCCCATGATTCATTTTACTTACTTAGATGTTTTCCCTGCTGTTCACAAATGCCTTAGGTTTAGGTTTCCTTGCTGGTTTGGACAGACCTTATCAGTGAAGGGTGTGCAGTGTTAGAATGGCATCTGAAAGAGCTTGCGTTTATTTGGTTTTGGAAGACCACTCAAGGGGCATATCTTCTCTGAGACACCAGCTTTTAAGAAATTATAGCTCATGAGAGTTATTTGAATTATAGATCATCTGTTGTTCTCACGTAAGACCTTGGAAGGATGTGTATTGAATTATGTATCCATCTTTCACATATGTCTTCATACATTTGAAATAAAGGATGCTAAGACTATTATCTGCAGCAAATGTGGAAAAATGGCTGGGAAAGAAATAAGCAGGAGCCAAATAGTGTGGTGCAGGGACCAAGTAGTATGGCCTAGATGTGTCCACTCTGCAGACTTTGATCTCCTTTGCTGCATGCTTGTGCTCCAAAGCAGTTTTATGATCTTGAAGCTCCTCTAAGTCCAGGGTGTTTGAAATAATGGAAGGGAAGCATTGTAGCCCACTGAAGTACTGTGTTCATGAGATGAAACCTAATGTTTTTACTACATACTTAGGGTGTGAAATAAAGGCCTATAGGCCTTCTTGAAAGTGCAAACAAATCTTGATGGGTTAATGAAGACCTGTTTGAGTGGAAGACACTGCATGTTCTTGTTTGTAATGTTTACTGAGAATGGCATGTGCTGTCCCCCACGCTATGTCTGTACATTGCTTGAAGAGTGATAGCTGCCTGGGCCAGAATCATACTAACACTTAATTAGCATGGGTCATTAACAGTCTCAGGCCTGGATTTGTTCCCTGGTTTATCTTATAGGGCAGCTTAGGAGCAATTAGAATTGCTTATGTTGTGCTACAGAGCTTTAGTGTGCCTCTTGCACATTTGGTTTTATTGTGCAGAGATGCTTTTTATTCTGTAGTGATGTTTACACTGAGCTCGTTAATATTTGCATGGTTTCAAGTAATACATTAAACGATGCAATTCATATTTGTGTCAGCATACTCATACTCAAGCCATAGTGGAAATGTTCACACTGCAGTGTTTGGTTTTTATTTAAAATACATTTGCACGCACACACCCGACTGTAAACTTGTGTTGGAGAAGACAAAAGCAAAGGATTGTGCCTGCTACTTAGAGTGGACAGTGATGAACTCTCCTCTAGCCCTGGGTGCTTAAGGAGGTATGTTCTGCAGTCCTGAACTGATCTCGTGAAACTTTGTCACTGATATGGAAGTAGATGACTGGTTTCCACTGTTGCTGTTATTCATCTGCAGATGAGCAACAGCATTCTGAAGGAGTAATTTTCCAATTTCAGCTACTTCCATATTCTTCCATTGTATGGTATTCATAAATTATGAATACTGGTAGTTAATGTTATGGCAGCCCTTGTAATACAGTGTACCTGAACACGATACAATGTTCTGACTCTGCCACACCAAGACCTTCTAGCCCTTATGTAATTGGGTTCAGTTTTAGAACATAGGTCACAATTTTGGTCATTCTGTCCATGCAAGCCAGCACATATGGAGCATTATCTTCCCCCTCTTACTAACTAGTCATCACTATTTGATCTTACAGATGTATTAATGAATAATAACATTCTAGGGTGTCTCCTCACATCACATTAAGAGTGCTGCGGGAGAAGCTTGGAGAATACCTGGGTGGAGTTACAGTTGCAGATAAATTCACATTTCTAAAATGCATTGGGAAAAAACTAGTAGTGGTAAGTTAATATTTTTTTTCCAGTGCTCTTCTGTTTTATAATGTAAATTAGAGATCTCATTCCTGCAGATTAGATAATATCAGATAAAGTAGAGATAATTTTTGGAGCACTGTTTTTTTGGAGCATTTGTTTTTAAACATGCTGCAGCATAAGCTTTTGTCAGAGCATATCTAATTTCCCAGGTGCAAAAGCATAGCTGGACAGGTATATTAAAAATATCCTTTAAAGCAACAGGTGTAATTAGTTGCCATGCAGTTAAAAGATGCTAGTTTTGATAAGTTAATGGATTAAATATGATAAATCTGGTTGCATAAAAAAGATTCCAAACCCATAAGATCATTATTACCGGTACGTGGTTGGGAACATGACAGCTGAAGAATTTGCAATGAAAGCTGAATAAGTCAGTTCCACTAATGGTTCCTGCTGTGACCTGCCCAAAAGCAGGGTGATGCATGTGAAGATTTTTAGAGACAAATTAAAGATATAGTTTTACTTTGGAGTATTTACTGTTCCTTGATGTTTAACTTTATAACAAAGTGGAAAGCAATCAACCAACTGGTTTATTTGTTATTTAGGGTCATGGTAACCTCAATGAATTACATATCCATGATCAAATATTTGCCAAGTGTTGTCCCCCCCGTCTTCTGTTTTACAAACACTAACAATTCAAGCAGAACTAAGAGCTGTGCCCTACTTGCAAGTAAAGGTTTTTAAATTACAAAATAAACATAAACCAAAGTCATGTTAATTTGCTCTTTCTTTTCTGCGTGTCTAACAGTGAATCAATGGCATTGCCTGGCAATTACTGAGAATAGAACTTGGCCCCTTGTTCAATTCAATATCATTATTTAAATGTAAGCTCAGATTTTTTCTCTTTTCCTTTCCTGGAGCTCATCTTTCAAATATACATAGAGTAGTTTAGACAGGACAGCTGTTGAAATGTGAAAGTTTATATCACACAAAGAATACGAAGACAAACAATGAATACAAGAAGACATAGAATAATAATAGATTTTTTTCTATATACATTAAATATTTTTCAGTATTGTATCAAGTGAATAGAGAAAATTATGTGAGAATCAGCATTTCTGTCCAGATCCATCTTGAAGCAACTTTTGATAAAGAAAGTTGAAAACTTTGAAAAACTGTTCCTGTGACTGTTGGATCAGGTCCTTTGAACCATAAGAGAAAGGATAAAAAAACCCACTCTGTGGGTGGTTTAGATTTGAAAAATAGACAAATTGAAGTTTCAGTAGTATGTCAGAAAATACAATAGCAGTCAAAGCTTCTTTTTTCCCGTGAGTCCAGTACAGATGATAATGCTGGTTATGGAAAAATGCAGTATGTAAAAATTGTAATAGAATATGTGAATTAAGTGATGTACAACATTATTGATTAAAAAGTATTGTATTTGTTAACCTTTTATTCTTTATCTTGCAAGGTGAAAGCAAAGCAAGAAACAGAGCTGGAACTGAAGTCATTTGTTCCTCCTTATGTATGTATTTGAATGGCTTTTAAGGTACAATTTTCAGAAACATTTCACATTGTGCATTTTCTCTTTTGTTCTGTCTGATGAATATACTGTGTATTTTAGGCACTTTATCCTGAATTATATTTATTACCTGGAGTGGAATACTTTGAAGATGTTTATCCGTTACCATCATCAACTCAACAAAGACATCACTTTAATGTAGAAGATGAAGGGTTTGGTCATGGATCAAGGTTACCCAGTCTTCCCCAGCAAAAACCTGAAAAAAGCAAACCGTTTTTAAAAAGCATACAAAGTAAGCATCAAAATCTGGAAGTGCAAAGTCCTGTGGAATGGGGTGAGAAAAAACCTGTTCCAGTTTTGCACACAAATCATAAGCAAGACCATAACAACAGGATTCAAGAAGAACAGATACAGTTTAGAGAAAAAGGTAAGATTAACCAGTCTAGTAAAGGGGGATGGTGAAGGAGAAAAAAAATAAATATATGGTCAACATTTACAATCAAATAATATCTGTGTTTTATAATATCAATTATTACGCAGATCAAAATGGATCCGATGGATCTCTCTTCACACCAAGTCATTCAAATCCTGCAGATTGGGAGTCTGGAGCGTGTGACATGGAGCAAAATCATCTCAGCCAAGATCAAAAAGACCGTAACACTCCTAAGTGGAACGACAAAGCCAAAGGAACTGCTTTTACTCTTCACGTAAACCACAGTGATGAACAAGGCCAGGATAACCAAACACCCCGAAATCACATTAAATATCAAAAGGGTACAAATGTTCATTGTTGTCTTTTTGCTAAAGCAAGTGTTCTAAAAAGTTAGTAGAATGAAGCTAAGTTTTAAGAAATCTGTAATTAAAGCACAAGTTGGAATATCACTATCAGAACAATATTCTTTTTTAAAAAATAATGATAATACCTTTCAAAGAGATGCAGTTTTACCTTGTATGAGTCCTTCTTTATCATTGTGTACTGATATAGAGTACTACTTTACTATAGTTGATACATTTGTCTAATCTTATTTCGACAAGAAAAACTACTAACCAGCTACTATTAAGATTGGGGGTTAATGATCCCATGATTCAACAGTAATTTTAAATGAAAAAATCTTGCTATGACTTTATCAGGGAGAACATTTATTCACTTCAACTTTCCTTGTCATCCATGACTACGTTACTGCTGAAGAAGAAGTGTTTCCTCCCCTCCCTTACATGTAATGTTTTTGATATGTTTATATGAGGGGACTACAGGGAAAATAATAATAATAATAATGGCCAGTCTTCGCGAGCGAAGATCCGGGGAAGGTCTTTCCACCTTCCAGCCTGCGCATTGGATTTTTTAGGTGAGACACAGTGTGCACGGAACTGAGCCCACCCTTTAATCCTAAGGTTCATCTGCCGGGGCCAAGCGAGCTTGGACGGTGGCAGCGAGGTCCTTAGGACGTAGGTGGGTTGCCTTTAAGGGCTAACGAGCTCCACCTGCCCGGGAGTGGCCCTGACCCGGAATCGAACCCGGGTCTCCGCGGTGATAGCGCGGCGCCTTTACCACTAGACCACCAGGGGTTCCACAGGGAAAATAGCATGGAGGATTTTAAAGCACACATTAGGTGGATCACAGTTCTGTGCCAAAATAGAAGATGCTGTTTGGACAACATCTACTAACCACTGCTTCATTTAAAATGGGGTATCTTATGGATATTATGGTTATTAATTCCCTGAATGGTTATATAATGTTCTCAATATTCCTAAATTTTTAGTGATTACCAAGAAAGAAATGACTGATACATTTAAATCGGATTTGAATGACTGTGTCTATTTTAACAAAAAAATTGTAATATAAATTGTTTCTGAGGAAATACTTATGGGAGACAAGTCTTAATATTTGAGTACAATTCTACAGTTAATGTAAAAAAAGGTGACCTTTACTCATTAAAAATTTGCAATAGAGTAATTATTAAATAAAGCAATATTCGATTTTTCAAAGGTATTGGCACCTTATAGATATCAGTTAGAATGATTTTCTGGGTATCCAACGCTTTTAACTAAGAAAGCAACAAATTGTATATTATATTCATTGAGAGAGTGTATTGGAAAAGGCTTTCATGAATGACTTTTCAGTAATTCCAGTTTCCAGTCATAACTTGGCAAAAATGGCATTGTCCCTCCATCATCTTGTTAACTGATATTAAGTACGAGATCACTTAATCTACAAATATATATTTCCGTAAATGTATAACTGAATACTTTTCCATAACTTTATTTGTAATTATGAAGGATGTAGAATTTTGTGGTTGTAAAAGTAGGGTCTGTCAGCAGTTTTCTTTTGAAATATTTATTGAATATATTTTAAAGCAGATAACGTTTATTCATTAATATTTAAACTCAAAACATTTTGCTCTCCCTTTCTTTGGTTCCAGTTTGTAAGGGATCTTCAGTGTCTGAAAGGCAGAAGGTGTTAGATACAGAATTAATTTAGGAAAGGTGAAATAACGAAGCAGTTTCTTTATCTGTGATGATGTTTCTTGTCCTAGTTACCAGAATTAGTCAGATATAAATTCTTAAAACAAAAATACCTGGTTTTTAATCTTTATATCTTTCTTCTGTTATTCATGGAACATTTAAAAATCCTAGATATGAGATTATTAGCTGTGTTGATTCATTGAATTTCCAATACAGGTTGGAAAGTCCAGGCATTGATAGTCAAAACAGCTTGATTTTGATGAGTTAATCTACAGATTTTTGTCATTACTATCCTGTCACAGCATTAACAAACATGGAAAATAATGAGCACCAGAAAGAGACAAAATTAAGAAGAGACAGAACACGGGATGCTGAAATTCTTAAAATAATGGAAAGACAAACTACAGAATATGTGCACAAAAAACAAAGGTTAGTAAATAATTAGTCTTCTAAAATAATGAATAATAATTCACAGCTACAAACTTCTTTTACAGACTTCAAATAAATGAAAGAAAATGGGAAGAAAACCCATTTAATTCCATGAATTTTCACATGCTTCTTTGATTTTATCTTCAGTTTGCAGCAGTATGGTACTAGAAAGACTATAGCTGATCTTGGTGAAAAACTGGATGATCAGGTAGGTTTTTCAAGATAAAACATTTTCCTCGTAATCTTGAGCAATAAATATAGTCCTCCACCTAGAAACAGTCTAATTTTATAAGACAGGTAACTCCTTATAAATATGAAATTCTCAAATGTAGATTTGAAAATAATTGAGAAAAGTTAATTCATGCCCTGCTATTAAGCAGGTTCGTTAGTGAATATCAACTATATTTCCAGACAATTCAATCATCAGAAGTTATAACCCTTGTTATAATTTAAAAGAAACTTATACAATAACTATCTCAGTTAATGTTATTATCTTTTTTTTACAATTTCTTGGCAGTGATATTTTACTGCCTATATTGATGACATTTTTATAATTTCATATGGGGTAAATTTGTTTTCCCTCATACCAAGCAAAACTTCTGATAAAAACTATAAATTCTTTTAAAACATAGGTGTGAATTAGTCATAGTATCAGAATAACAACATATTTAGAAAGACTTGGCACCCACCTGCAAGTGCACAACATAATGGCCATCACTATTAGCTGTAGCCTGTAACTCTCTTGCACAAGTGATCCTAGTGGAGTTGTATAAAAATAATGATGAAACTGAAAATCTGCGATTACAAATTTTAGTTTAGAAATTGTCAGTTTTTGACTTCAGTGAACCAGAAGGCAGTTTTAAGGCCCCTAATTCCTGGTCTTGCATGGGAGTGTCAGTAACTTGTGGGGTTCTGGGCATGGACAAGAACAATTATCAACAGTCTGTGTAAGTGTTCTGTGTTCTTATTGTATTTGCAGAGGTCCAGCTGTTTTTAATTTAGTAACCTTGTGTACTGGTAACAGAATAAAAAAGCTTATGTGCAGAATTCAAATTCAGCCCTCCCATTCACTCTGGCCACTTCCAGGGCACATGTCTAAAGTAACTATTCAGGATTATGGTTATGTACTTATAGTTGTGTCTTTTGACTCTATAGGCAGATGAAAGCAAGCAAAATCGTCTTACTTGTCCAAAAGAATACACTTCACCTCCTAGTCCACCTTTACTTTCTGTAAATCCAGTTCAAGTTCCTATACTTCAGGCAGCAAGTGAGTATATGATTCCAACAACATACAGGGAAGTGAACATTTAATCAAGACTGAAGAGTCAATGAAGACCCAAATACCTACTTTACAGAAGAATTTGTATATACATTTATTCACAGTATTGTTATGAATTTTAATTTATGGTTGGAAAATTCCAGGCATTTATGACTGCATGGGCTGTCCTAGAGCATGGAAGTTTCCCAGTGCTAGAAAACCCAGCTTGTGGATGGAAGGAGAAAAGGAGAGAGATGGAATGAAATATTGCAGGCTCAACTGAGAATGGAGCAAAGAAAACTTCTTAGTAGTATTGCTGAGGATCCTCTGCTGTGGTGGAGGAGGAAGAGTATAGTGAGAAGAAAGTGAGAGTTTGACCTATTGTACAGACTAGTTAAAGTCTGAGTTGCTTTCTTGCCTAGGACCAGATGGAGTTTAAGGCAAGATTTCACTACACTTTATATTGCAATGTATTTTGAGCAGGAAACAGTCTTTTGGAGGCTTTTTTGGCTGCACGTGGCAAGCGTCTTCAATGTATGGAGCGTATATGTATCTTGATTATATAATGTTAGTGATACATTGTCTAAACATATAGAAGGATGTTTGCTTGTTCACATGTGTGTATGAATGCCTGGATGCATGCTGGATTTCTACCTTTTTCTTAAGCGCCAGCCATTTTGAAAAGGTAGAGATTAATTTATTAAAATGAAATAATTTCTACTGCTTGTTCTGACAGAGCTTTTGGCATGATTTGTGATGAGTGCATTACAAAAATCTTGATTGATCCTTCCTATTTAGAGTATTCAGACACTTGCTAAATATAATTCTAATATCTTTAGAAAACAAGATGGTAGAACAATTGCAACAAATGAAGAAAGACGGAAGGCGCATGGAAAAAACTAGAGAAGAACTGATCAAAAAAGCTGAAGCGCTACTGGAACAAAATAAGCTGAGGAGATACCATGGTATACTTTTAATTTATTTTGGAATTTGGAATGATTGAGAAATTACACTGAAACCAATGTGTAAATGTTTGTCTCCTTGTCAGTGAGCTTTATTACAGAGAGCGCCAAGAAGACTTGTTTGTATAACGGTATGCTAGAAAAAATTCAAGGTTGCACTGTTTACTTCCACTTTTTTTTGTGGCAGTCTTATAAATTTAAAATTATCCTGGCTTTTATAAACTATTCAAGTTGTGTCTCATGTATGTGCAGTGCCCAGAGAGCTACTCCAGGCTGCTTCACTGTTTGAGGCCCAGGGCAGCTGATGTATTCTAATCCTGCCTTTAGCTAGTGCTTACTGTGTTGATGAGGCTTTGAATAAATTGCAGCATAATAATTTTTGTTCCTCCTCTCTAATGATATACACCTTATGGCATGGAAGTTACAAGTCTGTTGTGACAAACTTGATAAACCTGGGTTTTAACAAGGTCAAATCTCATTCAAATCCCACAGGAATTTTCTTTGTAAAATTATTTCCAAGTTTATACTTAAAACTGTCCTCCCTAGGTCATGTTCCAGTTATAGAGAGATGAGATTTAATCATTATGAACTTTTGAGAGCTTTCTCTTTGTCCTTCAATGCAGCTAAATCACTAGGCATCTCAACTCTTACAGGAGACAACAAGCCAATTCTTTCAGTTATTCTCTGAGGGCATGGCTACACTGCACCCCACAGCATGGTGAAGTTGTACTTTAAAAAACCCAGACTTGGGTACTTGGAGCAGTGAGGTGCAAGGCAAGCTAATTTACCTTGCTGAGATAAACCTTAAATGGCTCCTGCATTGTCTTAAATTATGTTTTTCAGTTAGGTAAAAATAAAGGTTATTTCACAAGGATTCAAACATCTTCTGCAGGTTTTTTAAGAAGCATCTCTCTAAATTATATTTATCAGACCTGTCGACTTTCATAAGTAAGTGCACGTTGCAAGCACGTTTCTTCACAGGGTATTAAGGAAAGAGCATATTCTGCAGGAACAGCAATCTAGTCTATATTTAATATCCTCCTAAGATTGCCATTCTGATAGTCACTCTCAGTTACATACCATACAGTCCCCAAGAGCTGAGTTCTTTTGGGGAAGTTTCAGTTGTTCAAATTCTGGTCATAAAGAGATCAAATTTTGCATAAATCTACAGTGCTACATTTTCTGTTACAGTAAAACTGTGGACTTCAGAGTGTGCTGGGCATACCAGTTTCACAAGCCTGGAGCACTTCTGTACAGCTAAAATCTGCAGAAAAGCCAGCCTGAATGAAACTTTGGGTTTGGGCCTTGTGTTTTATCTTGGTGGACAGATAGAACCTTTTGTTGCAAGTGCCTGTGTGAAAACTCAGTTGCATTTACAGTGAATGTAATTTTAATAAATATTTTTCTCTAAATGCTTTTTTAAAAGAAACGTACTGCCATGTTTCAGTGTGTGCATTGGCAAGCTGAATCCTGTGAGATCAGTTGGTCATGACTGTCTTCAGCAGACCTTAAGGTCAATAAAAACAAACAGTATTACTGTTTTCCTATGCAGTTCGTGAGGAATGGAAAAAGAAGTACTTTGAAACTAAGAAAGCTACAGTTTCACTGGAGGACACTTTAAACAAATTACGACAAGATTTAGAGGTTTACCACCAGAAATTGCTATTGCAACTGGAAGCCAGAGATAGCCAAAAACGACCAAACAATACAACAAACTCCAAGGTATTTGCGTGTATTATTTATTATCTCTTTTTATACAGCCCATTGTTGTTTTTTTCATAAGATATAAATTAAAGAAACAAATTCATCACCAACCAATGACTTGAAAACTAGCTTCAGCAGCCAAATACCCCTCAATGCTCTGGGGTATAGAATTCCTTGAGCCCATTTGTGTCAAAAAGACTGCAGAAATGTTTGAGTCTGAGCATTTGATTTTTCTGCTTCATGTTTGTACCTTTTCATAACAAATCCCCTTCTGTTCAGTATTATTAATGATAGATATATAATAATGATTAATGAACTGTTCAGATATGTTATTCCTCCTTTTGGGGGGGTGTATCAGGTCGTTTTTTTAGGTCTCCCTTGCTAGGCACAAAGAGACCTTACATGAAGGATATGTCCACCTTAACATGCATCCAGCAGGTACGGGACTGGCCAGCACCTAGAGATGACAGACAGGATTTAATGAGCTGTTAGGCTAAGCACAAGTATGCACTCCACCCCTCGGGAGCTACGTGCTGGCTGGGCAGGCATCAGTCAGGCAGGAAAGCAGAGGGGCTGGAAGGAGTTTAGAGGATTGTTTCTGAGTGGTGAAGTAGCACGCAGTGAATGAGGAGATGTGCTAATGCTGCACTTCAGGTTTTGTTGTTGTTTCACACAGAATTACACAATCATCCGGATTACTACAGTGCAGCATGAACTCGATCACCTGCAGAGGAAGCTAGATGATACAAAAATGAAACTCATAATAGAAATTAAGGTACTCTGCCTTTTCATTAAAACAGTCAAAATGTGACAGTGTGTAAAAAAAAAATTAGATCTTCCAATTATTAGATTATTTGCTAAACAGTTCTTGGTTTATGCTGTTAGTTTTATCATGTTACTTGTTGTAACTTTATCACGTGAGCCAAATTACTCCAGAACACCAGGTTATTAGATGATTTTGAATGTACGGCACTCAAACAACTTAGATTTTCAAGATACTATGGAAGCTAAGGTTTACAATCATTTTCATAAAAATCCCATTTCATTCAAAAGGTAATTGAAAAAATACACCTGGTGTGGTGAGGCACTGACCAGTAGTAAATAGACCATGGCTAAGGCAGAAGAAAAAATGGTATAAAGGAGAAAAACCAAACCAAAAACCTAAAAAAAAAAAAAAAAAAAAAAGAACAGAGAACGGCTGACCAAGCAGATGGAAGTCCTCTTCATGTGCTTTCTTCTATACCACTGATGCCTATTGGTCTTTTTGGAAGGAAGATGATAGTATTGGTCTTCACTGGACAGTTTTTCAGCTCTAAAAGCTTGAAACAGAAGTCTTCTACATCACAGAGATTGCCCATACCCCCCCTGTTTACTGGGTACTCTAGGGTGGATTTACTCATTATGACATTGTATAATAAGGAGTGAAAAGAATAATTAATTTTGCAGTTATCTCAAAAACATCAAGGCAAAGTACAGAAGAAAGTAGTGCTAGAACTAAGCTATCTAATTGGACACGAAAAATTTTAAAGATGAATGATGTATCCTGTATTCAACTATCCTGTATAAAATTCAGTCTTAGTTATATAAACCTATATGCATGTCAACTCCATAAAACTTCCTTAAATTGCCATTCCTTAAATTACTGATTCTTCTGCAGATGAGAAAGCAGGCAGCATCTGATTTACGAGCACTGAGAGTGGAACTGACACAGAAGAAGATTTATTCTGCTTTAATTCTCCAGTACAGAAAATCAGGAATTTAATTAGATGACATGACTAACATTTGTCAAGTCTACAAAAACTCTTTAATGTATACAGAAGATGAGAATTCATTTATATGTTCTTGAAGTTATCTTGTAAAAAGACATCAACTATATAAATGTTGTGGAATTTGTATGCTAGGCTTCTGAGGTACCGCAGCTCACATCGTTTTAAATCTTACTGTAAGATTAGTCAGCTGCTTGCACATGCAGTTAAAGCACTAAGCTGTTATATTTAAAGTGCAAATTAGGGAATTGTGTAACATCACGGTGGTATGCTGATGTCCTTGATTAACAAAATAGCTACTAAGCAAATAAACCTATAATCCATAATCTCCTGTTCTTATTTTCAGGCATGCACATAATTTTTGGAAAATTATTAAAATACAAAAGTTCTGTAAAAATATAGCAACAGTAATCCTTTATTTAGCTATTTACTGAAGTATATTTTTGTCAATATGCCTATCTATAAATTACCAATGTATTACTACTATATTATTATGAAGTATAATCTCACCTTATTTCATTTCTAGTTGTTTTTGTTCCTTTACTTATTAGGAAAGCCAAATGGACATTAACTGTCTTCTGTAGTTAGGGGAAGAGGGAAGCTTTCTCTTGAATGAGCATAATGATGATCCTGGTTCAACTTACACTGTTGCATATTTTGCTTTTCCCTAAGTCCAAGCTCATGCATGTGCCAAGATTAACAGTTCTCTGAAAGATAAATCAGAAATCTCTTCCTAGTAATTTTTTCCTAGCTCTTCTGTTTGCCTCTTTGCAAACCAGATGTATTACATTAAGCAGAACAATAATATTCTAGGAATTAATCTCAGCTAAAAAGCTGTCAAGGCTGTATTTATTACTGGAAGTGAAACACTCGTGGGAAATGAGTTATATGATGAGAAAATTATGCAGCTCTCAAAAGGACTAACTTACTAATGTCTTGAATCATATCACCCATTATCGAATTTATTTTCTTAAAGATAGGACTTAACAAAGATTTTTGTGCTGAAGTATTAAATTGACTATTAAAACTGCAATCACTTTTCTCAGTTCAGGGTTGAATCCCACATTCTCTATTTCAGAATCGTCTTATTTAAGAGCAGGCAACTAGCTACTGGAAAATCTGAACTAAATTTAAAAAAAAATAATATCAACTCACGATTCTTGAGTTTTATTATTATAAAGTTTTATTATTAAGGAGGAGTTTTATTATTAAGTCATCAGGCCCTCAGGATTTTGCAGGTCAGATATGCACTCCAGAAGACCTCTAAATTCAGCAAATATCTCAGAGTATTTTAGCATATGAATGTAAGTAGTAATACACATTCTCAAGTACCTATAATATTTGTGTAGATACATACCTATTGTATATAAAATGTAACAGTTTCTCCTCAAACCTACAAACCAATGTTCTAGTGAAAAGCCTTCTGATTTTTCAGGGGAATTTTTTTCTTTATGCAAGAGCAGTAGACTTCACCTTCTGTTTTCCATCACCTGTAGCATCAATCAGTCAGACAACTCATATTAAATCTTCTGGTCTTTTCCTCAGTAGCCATTATGGTAGTACTGCTATACTACAGGAACTATTTAGCAAGGGGAAAAAACCCAACCCATTAAACAAAAAACCCAACTTGAACCAAAGAAACAAACTAAGAACCCCCCAAACCAACCAACCAAAAACAAAGAAACCAAACACCAGTGTGTCCCCCCCGCCAAAAAAACAAACAAAAAACCACCACCACCAAAAAAACAAACCCACAACTGACTACATATATCTAATAAAATAAATTTTTAATTAATGGAGTCACTTAAGCAGGGCGCAGTTGCACTTCAGTCTGGTTCTGAAACAGTTCTGAGAAGCAGACAAGCAATGTGGGTTGAAAGCGGTACAACAAGTAAAGCACAGACAGGCAACATTGTTTACCAACCTTAATGAAGGCAGCATTTTATTTAACAAAAAATCTTGTAAACACCAGCCAATCTTTACATCACTCCAGATATTTTAAAAAGTTACACATTTTCTCCAGACAAATTATTTTATGAAAATACGAACTAGAAAGAAAATATAACCTCCTATTATCCCTCAGGCAACACCCCATAAAAACAAACAGCAGACTACTGAATGAGTCTCAGAGTGTGTGGAAAAATAGATATACAGTTCATTAATTAAGCTTCTGAATTCTAGTTTCTGGGAAGTGAAATAGTTTGGAATGGAAGGAAACATCATCCAAGTCCTCTACACATTAATGTTCCCTCCTAAAGATAAAGTCCAAGATTTTTGGCTTTTGAAACAAAGGAATTTTCGTGATAAACACAGTGAAACTGGGGTTTATTGAATATTCCCTTCTGACAAGAAGTCTGATAAAAATCTTAATGGCAACTACTTCACATTCCATAATTTCTTCAGTCTATAAAATCTTTTAATCTCTGGAAGAGTAATCAAATGCAAACACAGGCTTCACCAAGTTGCATGTAAGCAACAATCTGTCTCTCCAGTATTTTATTCAATCTGATTCTAGAGAGACTTAGCTGAAATACAGGTTGGGTTGGGAAGTCAGAAGGCTGAGACTGCACCATGTGATTCCAGAATGAATACTTGTCTGCACCAGGCAGCCTTAGCAAAGCATCATTATGAGACTGCCCCTCCGGTCTCATAATCCACCAATGGGTCTTACTTGTTACCAGATACACACTGGGTTCAAGCTTTAACCAACTTATGGTAATTGTGAAAAATGAAAAAAAGGAGCAGTCTTTAAAAAAACCCCACTGTTAAAGCAACATTGGAACTTTTTGAAGAATGAAAATACAGCTTTGCACATAAAACAAGATCAATTTGTCTGGTTTGCAAGGGTTTTGTAATCATAGTATATTTATATAAGGTCAAAATTTCTGATAGTGTAAGCCAAAATGAAAAATTACCAATTTTCATCATTCTAAATCAAGGGTTCAGATAGTTCTTACGGTGTCAGAGCTTGCCACATTGCTTCAGTTTGTTGTTCTGCTACAGCTTCCCTGGAATAGTCAAGACTGTTTCCATTCCACATGCCAATGCCCCTTAAACCTCGATTCTTCACATATGCTGCTTTTAGAGAGATGCTGCAAGGGTCATCATACCATACTTGGTGGAACTGGCCAAGAGAATCCTAGAAAAACAATTAAGCACTAGTGTCAATATCTACTTATCTATATGAATATGATACATTAAAGTGCATTGGGTTTTGATTACATTTTCTGTTGAATGCAGTTGAAGGTATAATTAAAAACTGAGATATACACACAATGTAGATTTACATAGTGATATTTTCCTGATTAACCAATTATTTTTCACACAGGATAATTAAAAATTTTAAGCCAAATAATTGGCTATTGTTTTACTTGTAGAAACTATGTTATAAAACAGTGGCACAATTTAACTAATCAGATGAAAAGACTTAGCTAATTTGTATTTTAATGTTTTTGTAGATACAGGTAGAATTTCAGATACACTATCTAACATAACAGGTGAATTTAGTTAGAGATTAAGTGGGTTTTTTAGCAATAAACATTTTTAGAGGAGCTTATAAAATGTTGTCCAAGTTATGTTGCTTTAACCTGGTTTGTTGCTTACAACACCTTTTAATCATCTACATGTGAAACTTAAAACCATGTCTAAAGAAACAAGACAAAATGCATACATGGTGATGTTCTTGTAAGAACAGTAATTTCTGACTCATTCACTGTGACTATGTAGAAAGCAAATGAAGAAAAGAATATGCATGCAAGGCACTGAGATAGAAGAGCACCTCAGAATCTGTTTTAAGCACTCATCACCTCATGAAAGTAACAGTGAAGGACAGAGCTATAGGATTTCCTAGTGCCAAAATGTCCTTTTTTGATGTGATACAGTATCTCAAGAAAACACAAAGTAATGAAGATCGTTATTACTCCTGTGGTCTTGAGGCACTGCACCCCCCTTTCACACTAGAAATTCAAGGTACAAAGTCCAGCAATCCTTTACTATACTGGAAAAAATAAGTAGAAAACATAAATGGAAGAATCTAATCCTGAAAACTTTATAGTCAAAGAACTATGGTTCATGAGTGTTTCTTCCACAACGTGTCTTCTTAGAAAGATATGCTTACCTTGTATTCATAAAATGGAGACTTCTGGACCTCATCCCACAGCACCCCTGAAAGAGAACTGTTCACCTGCTTCATGATAATTCCATAGGGGACCTGTCTGCCTGCAGCATCACTGCAAGGAGCCCCACGGAAAGGTACTTTGGAAAGAGAACACACATGATCCTGAAAAAAAAAGCAGAAGGCATGAGTTTCATGTTACATAGATGTAATTGAACTCCAAAATAGCAGTACAGCCAAGAAAATTCACAAAAGGCATCGGGATATCAAAAATCCCTAATCTTCAAGCAACCTTGGCAAATACACTACTTGTAGAGAAAAGTAAACTAGAAGTTGTATTTTGTTTACTCTCTAGTTATACAGGATTGGATGGATATCATTCAGCATATAAAGTTATCTTTTCCCTTTTTAATTCACTCTTACATTTTTCATAAGTATAATGCTGTCTGAGATTCCATAAACTGCTATGCTTTAACAGTCATAGGTTTGCTATGGCTTGTTGCACCTGTGAGTGCAGTGAGCTTAGTGATGGTGTTGAGAAGGCACATACAAATGTTGTAGGACCTTTGGACATCATCTCTTCTCATTCAGATAACATTTATGGCTCCTCAGTCAAACACTTGGGTATGGTGGGGTTCAGGTTGTCCAAGGAGATAAAATACCTTATCTGCTAACACACTGCTCATCAGTTATCAGCCAAGCAAAAGATTCTGTCTTGTGTCCAGCTTTATGCTCTTATCCATCAGACCACAGTATTTCCTAATCCAAAACCAAGATTTCCAAAATCCAGTTGTATCTTTCCAAGGAAAAAATTAACAGCATGATTGCAAATGAACAGTCTTCATCTTACCGTAGATAGGTTTTGGCAGACATAGTCATAGCCATACCAGGGGACACCCATCACGAGCTTTTTAGGATCAATGCCCATAGTAATGTACTCTTCATATCCTAGATTTGAAGGAAATAAAAATTAAGATGCATTACTTCCTTTTCCCATGCTTTTTATTCTTACAACTGATCTACAGCCAGAGCAATATAGGACTTGCATGATCCCCAGACAGGCTAAAGGGCAAGCTCTGCTTTACCTCTACCTGCACACTCTAAATAGAGAGGCCTGCTCTACTGAGATTCTAGTAACTGCTCTGGTTGCTCACACTAAAAACCATCTGGCCTTAGCAGAAGCTCACAAGGACAAAGAAATGTTTCAGGTTCTTTGCAAGCCCAGGCAGACACCATTGCTCTGGCTGCCGTTTGCCATTCTAAAGTGCTCTTCACTCATGAGGGCTACACATTACAAATAACAACACACAACTGCTAGAAGCCTGCCTGCAGTGTCATAAGGATCAGAGATACTATTTTCACATTAGGACACCACATATTTGAGCACATTGGAAAGCTTCAATGCAACCAAAAAAAAAAAAAAAAAAAAAAGGCAGTCAATCTTTTCTATCTATTCATGTGAACAAATGGAAATGTTCTGACTCCTGGGGAGGTGTTTTGTCCTCACCAAATAAAGTCTGCAGGTAAGGGGCATTGGCTTTTGCAATACACTCTGTCCAGATCTGGCTCTGTTCATCATATGACATCACAAATAAGAAGTCACAAGCATCTGCAATCCCAGTGTAGTTGTAGCACCTTCTGTCTATGCATGCTGGAGACCAAGCCACATCAAATGTTACCTGAAAGAAAAATGCACAAGTTAGTATCGTGTATGGTTTCTAGGATCTCATTTCATCTTTTTAAAAAAGCTGTCACTTTTCAAGACTATTTCCTACATGTTGCAGTTTAATACACCTTGATAGTAATGAACATAGGAGAGGCTGCTCAGCTGACAAAGCAAACACTAGATTAAAAAGTGAGAGCCCCACTAGTGCCCCTAGCATCAAAGAAATTAAAATATAGTATGAAAAAAAATCTGACCAAAAATATGAAGCATGATACAAATCCTTAAAACTTTAGTGATGGGTTTACCAAAACACTGTCAAGTTTTTGCCCCAGAAGGCTATATTTGCCCTATTTTCAATGTTTCATTAAGCCATACTAAGTGCCAGCTCACACAAGGCAGTAACGTTGTATCTATGGATCCTGGTGAAGCCCCTCTTCTGTTTAAATTCATACAGGTCAAAAAGGTGATTCTTACAAGACCGTATCAGAGCTAACATTCATAATGAACCATTCATGAGAATATTTAGATCTGCATAAACTTTTCATATTCATGTGCTAAACAGCATTGCCAAAACCCATTGCATTTCATAAAGTGAATGTTTGTATAAGGTACACTATTATTACCTGTGATCCTGGTATTTCTCTGTGAAAAGCATCTGTAGTTTCTTTAACAAGCTCCGTCAATGCATAATACTCAGGGGAGGTTTCGTTAACTTCTTGCTCTATATCGATGTTAATTCCATCCATATACTGTTTTTTTGCAAGGTCCACCTGGTGGGATATCCATGCCGCTCTTTTAGCAGGATCAACAATTTCCTTAAGAGGTACATCACCTAGATAAGAAGCCTTCAAGAGTTAACACGCACTTGCACCACAGTAGTAGTAAGGAGGAAAGGCTTGTCTTTACTAAACCAACAAATACAAACATAAACCAAAAAATGCTCATACCAATACTGGTAAAATACAAAGGAGTTAACTTTTTCCCCAAGCATAATTTTGAGAAACCACCCCAGAATTGATTACCAAACTTCTTTGAGACAGCGATGTTTAAAATAGGGTTCCTTTTGGATGTTTTTCTATAATTTTAATATCCTTACTTACTTCTGCTTAATATTCTTTTAGCCACTGTAAACTACCTTTCTTGAAATCAATGTACTTTTGGATTTCCACTGAGCCAGAGGGCCTGTTTGGAGTAAAATACTAACCTTTGTTGCTTTCCACACTGTGGTCCTGGATTCTGTGTTTGCCTCAGTAGAGCCAAAAGTTGCTTACATCATATAAGCCGTAATGGACTTTGTCTTTTTAATCAGCATTTGTACCTGTACAGAGTTCCTGAGTACTCATGTTTTAAAACTCAAGCACTTCCTAGTACAAAGGGATTGACTTGAGTGCAAATTACTAAAAATTACTTAAAATCCCTGCCCTTACTGTTTTGGGTACTTCACGTAACATCCAGAATACAGAGCCATATAACTATTTTCTACAGACTTCTCCTTCTCTCTCTCTTCCTCCATAACTGTGATGTTCCCTATTAGAGAACTTTAGATGTCACTGGGATGGTTTCGTTACTACAATGATAGACACCACTGCTGATTTTAATGCTCTGCATACCAGCAAGCATTAAACGCAAAATGTCAAGATATTATAGTCTTGTGTGAGTTATAGCCTTATTAATACTATGACTGATTTTTATATTCTGCATAAAACTGAATGTGAAATGTCAAGGTACTATAGCCCTATGTACATTATGTTCTTCTTCATGCATCATAAATATCCACATTTTCCCAATGTAACCAACCTTTCAGTACTATCCTGGAACCTTTAGAGTGGGCATAGCACACGAGTTCAGGATCGTACTTTCCAAAAGCTGCCACAGTTGTAATTTTTGACCAGTCATAGAATTTCCATGCTGCCTTTCCCACATCAAACACAAAGACCTGGAAAAGGGGTAAGAATCGCCCTCATCAGCCCCAAACACTTGCAAGCAGGACGATTATTTTCCACGTGTCCCTCTCAAAGGTGGCTGCCTGGCGCCTCTGGGAAGCAGCTTGCACGGACGCCTCCCTCCCTCCGGCGGGCTGCCAGGGGCGGCCTGCAGGCAGCGGGATAGCGGCTGCCACACCGAGCCCGGCCCGGGCACGGCCCTGCGCATCGCCCCCGCCCTCCCCCGTGTGGAACCTGCTCGCTCTGGAGCGGGCGATTCCAGGGCGGCAGCGGCCGCGGTGCGCTGAACGTGCTGCGGCCGCGGAGCCGCCGGGTTCGGCCGTCCCTGCGCCAGCAGCGCCTCCCAGACCAGCCCGCCCTATTCCGGCACCGCCCGGGCCGCGCACCTCGGGGCTGCGGGTGCCCGTGACGGGCTGGCACAGCCGCGAGTCCTGGCAGGGGCAGGCGCCGACAGGGCCGCCCAGCAGCTGCAGGAGGCCGAGCGGCAGCAGCCACCCGCCCCACGGCCGTTCCATGGCCCCCCGCGCAACTCCGGCACCCGAGGAAGCGCCACCGCGTCGCCGGGGAAGGGCGGGAGGAGCCCCGGGCGGTGCCGGTGCTGTGTCCGGGGGCAGGCCCGGCCCGCCCCCAGCGAGCTGTTTGGGTGGGGAGAAAAGAGTTCAGGGGAGCGCGTTTACAGAGTAACTGTTTATTGAAAGGTCACACCGGACGAACCGTGTCCAGGGTTGTTTTCAAGATCTCGAGAAGAACCGGAGCAGAGCGATGTCCCGCAGGGGACGGGGCCGATCCCCAGCCGCCCGAGCTAGCCGTGCCCGCGGGCGGCCGGGCCGGGCCGACTCCCCCGAGGAGCGCGTCCGTGCGGGGTATCAGGCCGGGCATGGCTGGTGCTGGCAGGAACACGCCGTGTGAGCAGGCACCGAGCTCACCAGGTCCTCGGATTTCTGGCCCGGCCTAAGCTGCCTTTCCAGGCTGGGAGCAGAGTCTGTAAACGAGAAAGGAGGAAGAAGAGGTCAGGCCGGGGGGTTGGTTAAACATCGAGGTACTCCTGTGTTAGTGCGGTGAACCTCACAGTTTTTCACAGACTCACGGTCGCAGATTATGGCTGTGTTGCTCACAGTAGACTCACCGGCTGGTACGCAGTGGAAACCCACGGAGATGGGAACAGTCCCGGTTGCTGAACAGCCTTCCACGCATCGAAGGACTGGCTCCACAGAGAAGCATTTTGCTGCCGTCTTCTCAAATCCAACTGGCTTCTCAATTTTGACAAATTTGCGCTGCAGCTTACAAGCTACAAAACATGAGTTCTTATAAAGCACCTACAGGGTTTAGATAAATAACTTTGTGCACTTAATTTGTAGAATTAGCAACAACTAAGACCAGTGGATGAATAAAGTGACACAAGCTACGTGAAACTAATCTTACTGAAGTCAATCTTCTGTCAAAGGCTTAGGCTGTGAGAAAATGGGGTTCATGGGGCACAGTTGCAATGATACAGGCTTGCCACAGATGGGATCAAGATGGACATCAAGATGTCCAAATCCAAAAAGATACGTTTGGAAACCTTGGTCAATTGATGCTCAGCTTTACCCAAACTATGACAGCACTTCATTTTGGGGCTGTAGTGGCTCCTAGACCTCCATATATCTACTTCTGCACTGTCAACAGTCAAACTACCTACTTTCCATACTAAGTTAGCACCTTAGGGAGTTTTAAGGTGAACACACAAACTTGAGGTAACTACACAGTACATAAGGAGTTGATAGAAAAATAAAACAAAACCGGAACTTGCAGTGAACTACTAAACTCAGGAAAAAGAGAGTTTTTTGCTTTTTTTTAGTCTGGGGTCACTAAGAAATAGGAAAAATGCAATAATTGTGCTACAATTAATATAAACCATCTATTCATGTGACTACTTAATTAATTGAAGACAATGACATTAACATATGTTAGACTCTTAGTACCTCCAGCACACAGGGCTTCTGAGATGATCCAAGACTGACCAAAACTCACTGCATCCTTTGCTAAATATCCACTGGGCATTTGATATTCTCTTTCCTTTTCAGCATCATATTTTCCACAAATGCCACAGGTTTTTCCAGCCATCCAGAAAGCAACCTGAATCTTTGTGGAATAAAAGCGCACATAAATGTTTTTCTCCTAAACATAAAATCACCACTGAAAATAATTTTTTAAATTACCTTAAGTCTATGGCCATCATAATATAGTTTATCTATGCCATAATCTGGGGCTTTTAGTGCCAGTCCATCCTCCTCACTGCTGATTAGTATGCTTGCATCTGCAACAAAAAAGGAAAATAAGATTCCTTCTAAAACGGAGTTACTCTTTCAGGGCCCAACTCGAACCTTTTGTTAAGTTCCTGGGGACATAATGCAGGCTCTGATGTATCTTGAAATAGATGGGGGGAATGAGAAAGACTACTGCTCTCTGCCCTGGAAAAAGCTGAAGCCCATTGACAAGGGTGGCTGTGTCAAGGGACACCTAGGTGCTTGTTCTGTGTGTCTCTGGGATCAGCAAAACATCCCACAGGCCTGCATTTTTTGGTTTGTGCACAGATGCACAGGATCAGCATCTCTTTCTTTGCTCATCTTTCTTACCATCCCATATGAAAACTTGCATGAAGGTATGTTAAATCCATCGAATTGCTTCTCAAATTAATATGATCTCTATCTTGACAGGTGTTTGCAGGATCCCATCCTCTTCTTATTCAAGAGACCAGAAGAGATTAAACAAAATAGAAAGATGAGTCTCTTACCAGAATTAGATGTGTATGGAACATCTCTTGGGGTTTGGACACCATTAATCTTCAGCTGGATTCCATTGGAAACATACATGTCAACCTCACTTCAAATAAAGGAAATTAGTGTAAACAAATGCTTCTCCTTTGTCCGACTCAGCTCACAGTTTCCCATTCTGGTAGAAACATCACTGTGGTATGCTCACATCATTCTGGCATGAATAACCTGTTACCTTTTAGGAAGAAGATTGAGAGCACCCAGGAAAGCATGCCAGTAAGAATGCTCATGGTACACCTTTCCCTGGCTTTACTCAACTCTGAGTGTCTGCTTGAGACCAGAGTTCAGGTAGGAAGACACCAGGATACAGGACCTTTGCTTCGGAACAGTAATTGCTACTACATTCGCATAAATTGAAGGTGCTTTACATTTCAAAGGAAGATTGGATTCCCTAGGGGGGATTCACTTGCAGCCTGAATAGTCTGTGCATTGTAGTATTTCCTTCAGAGCAGTGTTTGCTCTAATGAACAAATATGAAGCTCAAGCACATCACAAGCTCATCCAACAAACAGTTGTGTGAAAAGATCAGGAATGGTTCAATGACTGAATGGTTCAGGAACATCTTTATCACAAAAGATACAGTCTCTAAAACAAGAACCCTCATGTTCTTCCACAAAACAGAAGCAGGGAATACTAGTTTGTTTCTCTAACATTATGGCACAATTAGGCACACAATTTTCAGAAATAAATAATAGCTTGTAATGAAACCTCCCAGATCAAAGTCTATTTATGCACTTTGAAGAACACTCCCTGCAATGACTTTGGTATGCATAATCCCATACAATTTAGAGGTGATTGCTCAAGAATGAAACAAAGTGTGTTTTAAAGTAATTTCAAACAGATTAGAACATTATGCACCAACCAAGGGATGACCTAAGAGAGTGCCTCTAATCTGGGATAAGTAATAGCCTTTTTAGTTATGTCCACTTCTCAACAACTCTGCTGAAATGAGTGTGGGTTTTAATTTGCTCCAATTATGAGCTTAGAGTAAAAGGCCAGACTAAATGACTGCTATAGTCCCTTTTGGATTTATAGTTTGCGTGTCTACTTAATCACTAAGAACTGAAATGAGATGGTTAAATTCTAACAAATTAATGAAGAATTTGGGGCAGTAAAGACTGTAGGTTACTGTGAACCTCAGATATATTTCAGAAGCATTTTTAAAAGACAGTCCCAAATCCCAGTTGACACTGCTAGATACCTTTGCACTGAAGTCAGTAATTTTTGCATGAGTCTTGTGCTAGCGCCAATCTGCCCTACCAATTTGATCTTCATGTTTATGTCACATCCAGCTTGACATCTGTGTTTTATTAAGTTTGCAATTACTTACTGGCTGGCGAGTCTGACATTTATTGCTGTAAGGTCAGCAGGCTCTTCAAGTCTTTTCATTATCACCAGGAATTTAAGCTCTGGGCTACAGTCCTGCACCAAGACGTGGTAGCAATTTGCGGGCATTGAATAGTTAAATTCAACACCATTGAAGGTTTTGATCGTATTTTGGAAAACTGAACAATGAGCTGAAAAAAAATCCAGTAAAAATTAAGCCTTCTATGATTTATATAAGGTAGGTATTCTATTTTAAATTTATTATGAATTAATAAAAAAAAGACCATTTTTTGGTTCTACCCATTCCCACACAAAAGTGAATTGATTCTGTAAGATGAACTATTAGATTTGTAGTAATACAAAAGTAAAACTTTGCTCATCCCCAAGCAGCAGCACAATACACTCATGATTCAATCACTGTGTGAGATAAACTATGCTCACAGCTGGTGCAACTAGCTTGGCTTTTCTAACTTCGTTGTAGTCAAAAGAATTTCTCAAAGGTTGATAACAACCCAGATATCATTAACACTAGAGAAAGTTCACTATAGTGCTGATACCTTTATTAAGTCATAACCAGGATTAGAAATAGTTAGAAGGAGGGAGGCAAAATACCACACTACACTTTCGCTTTTTCACTGTCATGGCATTTTGTTGAAAATCCTAACAGCTCTAATCCTACCAGATTAGAAATTATTTTACCACAGTTTTAATTGATACAGATTAGTTTTGGTGTTTTCCAAATAAATATCATAGAATCATAGAATGCCTTGTGCTGGAAGGGACCTTTAAAGATTATCTAGTTCCAACCTACCTGCTGTGAACAGGGACATCATTCAGTATGCAATGGTATGATATTACCCCACTGATTCCAAGCAAGATGTGAGTATTTATTACAGAATTACATAAAACTTTTCTTTTTAAAATTTACCCTGAGTAAATATAATGTGATTAGCTCTTAATGCAGCATTAATCGAACAATAATCCCTTCATAATCAAAGTGCAGGATTTGAAATTAATGGGTATAATTTTGAAGCTGGTTTAGCTTCTATATAACAGTGCTAATCAAACAGAGCACCCCAAATCAGAGATCACTTGAATGTCCCTCTCACAAAAATTGTAATGTTTTTTCTTCATGAACAATCTCTGCAGTGGAACTGAAACAGATGCATTTGTGAATGGATGTATTTGGAATCACTATTTGGCATGGAACTAAATGTCTAATCTTCCTAATATAAGTCTCCTTTTCTTTACAACTTTGCAGCCTCACAGATTTTCATACGGATGCTTTATTTCTATCTGAAGTCCAAATAATTTTTTAAGTGAATGTAAAATAATTTCAAGATACATCAAAAGTACAAATCATGTTTACAAACTCTGCAAAGCCAATCAGTGCATGTGCAGGTAATTGCTTGCTGACCTTTAAAACTTTCAATGATTGAAAGTGTTGCTTGGGAAAAGGTATTCCGGTCAGAGGATGGTAGTGTTGAAACTGGTGTACCTGGACGTGAAGGGAATGGCAGGGGAAGCGTGATTGCTCTGTCGTAAATTGTGAGCTGAAAATCAGTCAGAAAACAAACATGAATGCAAATCCAAAATACAGTGTAGAAATGAGATAACATTTTCCTCGAATGTTCCAAGAGGACTGTGCTGGCTGAAATCTCAGTTAACATCTGGATTTAGGTCAGAAAAAGAAATCAAGTCCTCTATCAACCACATGACACAGTTCTACAGTGTAACACATCTACAATCTATAGAACAGCAGTGCTATAAATGAATTTGGATAGTCACCAATTTGCACCTTTTTGGTAGCTGTACACCTCATTTTCTCGCAATCTGAACAGTTGGCTTACCTGAGATGCACTCAGGTAAGTGCATCTTACCAGATGTATTTGGTAATACACCTTTGCCTATGCATCAAGCGCTATTATTTGGCCATCAAGCTTCTCTACAGTCTGGTTTTGGTATCTTTCCAGGACACAGCAAAACCTACCATCTTTCTGAAGATTTGGGGAGGAGTGGTCTTTTTAATGTTATTGTTAATGTGCTGTCAATCATGATGGTTGTTTTTGTACCCTGTTTCTTATTTCATATGTTTGCATGCTACATGAGAAAGGGAAATGTTTTGCAAGGTATTTTCATAGCAAAACCAATTGCGTGAATATAATGTATTGTGATGGCAGCTTCTTAATAGTTCAATAAATTTTTTTAAAACACCAACTGATTTAAAAAGCTATTAACCATCCATTTCATAAGTACTGATGGCTCCAGGATAAAAGATAGTGGAAAATAGTTACCTCTGGCAGTTTAAAAAAAACATCAAAGGTTCTTGGAGATGTCAAAGCCATAACCAAGGTTGCCTGGTGAGAGGGACCAAGCTGTTGCCTTAGGGAATACCCAAGCACATATGCAGCTCCTGGAAGAAATGAGTAGAACCTGAAAAAAAAGGAAGTAAATAATTAGAACAATAATCTGAAATTGAATTTTGAAAAAAAGTGGTTATTATTTGTTCACATTAAGATACCCCCATAAAGCAATATGTATTCTGTGTTGGACGTGTTTTGTGTCAGGGTTTGGTGATACATGATGTTGTGTATGGAAGGAGGGGCAGGAAAATTTATTTGTTAATGGGTGAATAAGGTCTCAAGAGACTGGATAATAGAGTGACATGAGAATCAAAGGATGGCAAACTTGTTTTAAACACATTCAGAGTTAAAAATAGGCACCAATTACGTAAAAACTAAAATACTAACATGCTAAAAATATTAAATTAGTATTTAATATTAATATATCAGTCCTGCAGTGGTAACTTTAAGTACTATGAAAAAATTAAGCTTCAATATGGATCTATATGTTATTGCAGGCAAACACATGAATGAATACAAAGAATTCATGAATACGACAAATACTATATGTATATGGAGACACATGTACTGAAAATGTACAGTTTTCTTATGGTAAGTGTCATACAATATTTGCTATTTAGTGTGCATAAGCCTTATAAGAAATATTTGTATCACCTGTTTCAGAAGCCAAAGGCCAGGTGCCTACATTAGGAAATTACTCTCCCTGTACACTCAGTAAGAAGCTGACCCCTTCAGAGAACTGAGGTCAGGCTTCTGCTCTAAGCCTCCATCAATTAGGAAGCATCAGGAGACCAATCTCCTAATTCAGTCACTTTAAATTAGAAGTCTACAATAGATTAGGTGAATGCCATCATCTCAAGTGGTTTTCATGCAAACTAAAATGCACTCTGCTTTGGGGGAATGAATACACAGAAAAATCAGACATACGTAATCTGATTTTTTACTATCCTACTGATTAAGGGGAATTTTTCCAGACTGAAAATTGCAGAACTGAAGTTGTAATTATATGGAGCATTGACATGTGAATTTTTCAAAAACTGAAGTAAAATCTCACCATCTTGCAGTTGTTCGAACTATTGAAGGTACTGTTAGCCACTCCAGCTTCATCTGCATAGCTGGATACGCAGCAAATTGCCCTGTTGCAATCTGAGCAGCAATCTGGTAGTCCTGGCAATCTTTACCCCATTTAAGAGAACCCTAGTAGAGGGGAATATACATATATTTGCATAAAACATAGTAAGATCATTACATTTCTTTTACATTTGAGCTGATCATTATTTTAAACTTACTGATACTTTTTGGTAATTTATTACTGAAGCATCAGCACAGAGTTTCCATCTGCTTGGTCCTGTGATGCTTGAAACAAACACCTGTATTCTTGATCTCCGGGGTTGTGTATCAGTGTACAGAACAACCTGTAATCCTGTTGGCCGCTCATTTCTGTGGATGGCACGAAGGACTAAGGCCAGTATTGGTGGCTTGCTGTCTCCCAAGAATTTAGGCTTCAGTCAGTAGAGAGGAAATAGAGGCCAAAGACAAAGCATTAGTATTACTATATTAAAACCACAGTTAAAAAGTATTTGCTAAGGAAAAGTTAAATTCAAAAAGCCTTTTTTATGTGAAGTATAGGACAGCATCATAGATCATTGCTCAGTCTATTCAGTTCATATGTAGTTTTGCCAGAGTCTTTTGAGGGAGAGCTGTCATGACCTATGTAAGTAATACAGTTTGAGAATTTTTTTTCTGAAGTAATTTGGTGTAATAAAAAGAAGTATGGTACTGTATAAAGAACCAATTTTCCCCAGCTCACCACTGCTCTCTTACCGACCTGTACTTTAGCTAATAGCCTTTTTGATGAAATTAGTTTAACCACCTGTTAAAAACCGTGATAACTTGTATTGTCAGAGGGATCTGCTCAGTGCAGTGTAAAGTGTGCTACTTGCAGAAGGAGCAGCACGGGGCCCTGTTCAACGCTGAACCCTTGTGCCCAGCAGTAGCACCCGTTCCAGCTATGAGTGTCCTACCCGACGGTGGGGACAGAGCCTTCACCTGGCCGTGGGGGAGCTGCAGGTGGAATTTACTGTGGGGCAGCAGGTCCTCCCTGAGCTGCCAGTTGGAGTGACAGAGACACACAAAAGGATTAGGTGAGACAGAGCTGGAGAGGGCTTAGAGGGAAATGGGAAAAGAACAAGGCGGTGGCTGAGAAACAGTTCAGGGAAGTAGTATATGGTGAAAAGATGGACAAGAGAGGGGAATTTAAGCTGCAGGGAAATGAGCTTGGGAGAAGGTAGATCTGGATGCCTTTTATTCCACTAACAACTGGGAGCTACTTGTGCAGAAGGGATGCCTCAGCAAAGAAAGGCTTATTGTTTTATAGGCATGTAAGTCATTGTCTGAAATCTGTGAAATTGTTGAAATCTGCTCCAGATTCCATCACTTTTTACAGAGGGACTAGGTACCGTTAACTATGTACTATGCATGCATTCCCAAATAAACACCTGGATTGCTCTCAGAGTTGGAGCCTTGATGCAAAGTCAAGGTCTTTCCAAAGGCCTTTTATGGTCCTGCTAACATGAACAGAAGGACTCTGCAATGAAGACCTAATAAATAAAAAAGTGGCAGAGTCATCTCCTGAACTTTCACAGGAAGATATACAAGAAAAATATACCTGAAACCAATTTCTGATCAAGCAGGTCAGCACTTCTAGAGTGTTCTCATTCTTACAGTGAATTATTTACTCAGTAATACAAATTTCAACATATGCAGCAATACATTGCAGTTTCATTAAAAAAATGTAGCCTTGAGTGAATATTATAAAAACATTCAGTGACTATCCAATGTGCTCACCTTTATGAAAAAAGGAGCATTCAGTTTCTTTCTATATACCTAATATGCTAAATCACCATATTTTTCCTATTCTGTTATAATAATAACTGGAATGCAAGGTAGTTGTTTTAATTTGTTGCAGATTAAGGCGCTACCTGAGACGTGGCTCTGGAGATGCCTTCATCACTAGCTGCTGAAGAAGAGGAAGAGCTGATGCTGCTGTTCAGGATTTCCCTTCCTTGGTCCTGCAAAAGCAGAGAATCACCTTGAAGCAGGTTGCCTACCACTGGAAGTTGTTGCAGAATCAATTTATCATATTTTTATTCTCAGAGAACTAGGGTATAATTGCAGCAAAGTTGTAGACCCTGCTCCCACTACATGCAATAAATGTACCTGTTCATCTGCTGGTTTAAGCCGAAACTGGTAAACAGGGAGGCTTACCTGTGAAAATAGTATGTAAGAAGATCTAAGAGAAAACAAAGAGCTAGCTTTTGATAAATTCATTAAAAATTCAATATTGAGCATGGAAAAAAGCAAAACAAAATTAAATTTTAAAAAGATTTTACACTGAAGTGCTTCAAAGAACCAGAGTTCCTCTTTCTTTGGTTCATGCCCTATGAACACAAATTCCTGATTTACAAAAACAATCACTACAAGAAGTATAAAAATTTCCAGCCGGGGTGAATTACCTGTTGTTTGGAATATTCACTGTCCCCACTGCAGTGCCTGTCCCCAGAGTGGTCTTCTTGGCTGCTGCTGCATACTTTACTGCTAGCAGAGCTGACACTGCTGCTGCCACTTCTCCTGCCACTGCTGCTCCTGTTGCTGCTCTTGCTGCTACACTTCTTCCCAGGTTGCCTTATTTTGTCTTTCATGTGATCATTTCCAGGCTCCTTACCATCAGCAGAGGAAGCAGCAGAAGAAGAGGATGAACTGGAGAGGTGGGGTGCACTGGTCTCTGCCCGGAGGCCTGTATCTGCAGTCTTGTAATCTCTGTTAATCCGTTTTGTGCGGCGACGTGTTTTATTTGCAGCCTCCAAAAACAGTTGAAAGCATTATTAATTTATAGCTTGTTTTGTAACATTTCTCTGGCTGTCAGATAAGTTACTCATCATAGGCTTTCAAGGAAATAGAACTTCCTGTCCCCACACACTGCAGAAGCTGTACCCAAAGCTCACCTACACCCATTTCTCCCAGCCCAAATCCTTGCTTTCCTGTGCCATTTTTTTCCACAGTGGAAACCCTTGGCTTCATTTATAGGAAATGTTTCCTTCTCTGATGCTCAAAGCCTCTTACCGTGAACACATTTTCAATGCCCAGAATCTTCTTCAGTTTAGCTTTAATGTCCTCATATGGAGATATCTCTTCCTCTTCCTTCGACCCTGAGCTTGCTACATCAATTATTTTTGAAGCTGCTTTGGATCCTGCTTGAATCTCCAGCTCTATTTTGTCAATATCAGCATCTGTATGAACTAAAGTCAAAACATTTACATTTCAGGGTTGCAGTGCTTGAGCATCATTTATCAAGACTGACAGAAAATCATGTTGTGACTATACCTGGCTTCAGAGTTATTTTGGCTTCAAGTTCTCCAACCAGTTTGTGCAGATAGGTGTTTCTTAAGAAAGCAGAATTTTGTGACTTCAGGCTGAGGCAAGTAGAACATCCCAAACTTTCAAATTTTCTACAGAACGTGTGTGTGTAAAATCTTCCTACACTGTGGCGATGTGCCTCTTCTGAACCTTGCTGGTATCCTTTGGATGTTACACTAGGAATACTGCTTTGCTGCATTAAACACAAATATGACAGATAAAGTTATTTTCCACCAAAAAAAATTTGTCCCAGCTCTTAAAATCTTTCCTCCAGTTCATGAAGAGAATAATGACAGTTCTGCTTAAGTACAGAAGGACTGCATAAAATTAGAGGTCCAAGCACTGGAAGCAGAAAGGTTTCCTGCAAAGTAGTCTGAGGAAGAGGACAGCTCTCTTGCCCACCCTTTTCCCAGCAGTGTTCCACAAACACACTTCCCAATGAGAACCTGCAGGGCTCTTTGGAGGGGCTGTCTCTACCTGTTTCAGGCTTCTAGCCTTCCTGTTGCAAGTCAGTGTAGCCTTCCCATGCCAGCCTCAGAAGCTGAAGAGCACATGAGAGAATATGCTTCTGCAATCTACTGTAGGTATTATCTCAGGATTTGGGAAGAAAAATCTGTAAACTTCCCAAGAATCATATTTTTCATATTGCTCTGACTCAGGAAAAAAAAGGGATTTTGTACAAAGGATGTGAATTTCACACACCCTCCACATGACTGTAAAGAAAGGGGAGTACAATATGTCAAAGCACCCTGTCTGCATGCAATGAGGAGAGTGAGTGGACTGCGAATGATCACGTCTTGAACCCGTTGGGTCTTATACTTGATTTGGGAAATGTCAGTCCCCTGCTGAATTTCACCATTCCTCTGTCTGTGATCTGGTTAGCCAGCTCCTGTGTTAGGTGTACCCAGTCCTTCTGAGGAGCTGCCTGTTCTCTGCCTGTCTGCAGTACAGATGGTGAGAGGCCTCCTTACCTTCCAGCTACCAGGTCTGGAAGATCTTTCTTGTGACTGAAATGGCTGGTCAGAGATTCTTGGTACTTCTCCTTTTGGGAGAAGCTGGGATTTTTTTTCGGAATCTCCTTCCTGCAGGTTCCTTGAAATAGCATAAACTTCACTCCTGTGGATAAATGGCCCATAAGTAACACCTTCTGACTTTGCTTACCCGTCTTTGCTGGTGCAAGAAAGACAGTACCAAGCTTTATGTGGCTGCCAAGGTATGGTAAACCTTAATGAGGAGTTGTATGCTTGTGATTTTGTAACAGGGAGTTTATAATCAGTAATACAGAGTAAATCAAATGCAGCGAGATCTTCTGTACCTCACAGCTGCGAGATCAGCCTCCTGATGACAAGGAAGGGTTTCAATCTTCAAATTTTTTTCTTTCATATTTATCCTGGCATCAAATTTCATTGTAGTGTTGGCACTGAACTCTACATGAAATTCCAGACCACTCTGAAAGTACTGAGTATTAATCCCCATCATTGCAATCATATGAAAATACGCCCTAAAAGAGTGGAAATAAAACCAGGCATAATTACAGATTAATATTCACATCTTTAACTTTGAAATGCAAAATTACATTTTCATGCTGTTCTGTTTGTTGTAATAGACAGTACTGACGGATGAAGAGATTTATCACAACAGGATAAGAAAAAAGCTGAAGTGCCACTGGAAAAGGTGAAAGGATTTATCTGAATAAGCTAACATGGACCCTCTGTTTGCATTGTCACTGATATGCTTGAGAACAAGCTAATGCCAGAATCTTGTAGCTTGAGATTGTACCTATTTTTTTATTATTACCACTATTATTATTATAATTATTACTGTTATCACTATTAGTATTGTTGCTTTTGCAGATCCAGAAGAATTTCCCTTTTTCCCCTGAAAGCCTTCTGGCTTGTGCCAGGGGGTGATACAATTCTATGCTGAAATTGTAGAAAACTGCTCATATGTAAGCAAATATATTTTCACAGCTTAGTAGCTTTAGTCACGGAACAGGTGAAAAGGTGAGCATTTTTAGCAATGACAGAACAGCACAGTATCCTGTGGGATGCAATGCACACTGCTACATTTGCAGGGTTGTAAAGCATCAGAGTGTTGTGTTGCTTTCCCACAGCTTAACTGTTCTGGACTAGCACAACTGTCCCAAATCTGGTATAAATAGGACCCCTCTATAATAACATGTGATCACATATGTACTTCAAATATAAATACTCGTGTGTGTATGTGAAAATATATGTAATTTTTACTTTGGTCTGATGTCGCCATGAATATCCATCTTGGTTTCCAACAACTGTGTAGGTCTAAAATTGTCAGATAATGGTGGTGACATCTGTATATCCACTGCAAAAGACAGACAGGAAATATATGAACAGAGAATCATAAAATCATAGAATATGTTGAGTTGGAAGGGACCTATCAGGATCAAGTCCAACTCCTGGCCCTGCACAGGACACCCCAAAAATCACACTGTGTTCCTGAGAGTTTTGTCCAAATGCTTCTTGAACTCAGACAGGCTTGGGGCCGTGACCACTTCTCTGGGGAGCCTGTTCAGTGCCTGACAACCCTCTGGATGAGAAACCTTTTTCTTCATCATCCTCATGGCCCTCCTTTGGACGCTTTCTAATAGCGTAATATCTTTTATATTGTGGTGTTGGAAACTGCTCACAGTACTCAAGGTGATGGTGCACCAGAAACAACAAATGCTGGAGATACGTTTTCAACAAGTGTAGTAGTTAACACATGGGCAGTGCTTTTACATTTTGAAAAGCTTTAGGGGATTATTTAAAAGTTACTAGTCCAAACCATAGTTATACAAATATGTCTCAGGTGAAATACCCTAGTTACTTCTCAAACCCTTTGGAAGTAGCTGATCATTAATGTTTCCATATTACAAGGGTATTTTTCAAGATTATAGAGGGATTTAATTTCAGCAGAGGGATTAGACCCACAATTATCGTGGGGAAATTGCTCAGTTTGATGTCCCAAGCTCACCGTCGGCCGCAGTGTGGGCCACTGTGGCCCCGCACAGCCCGAGCTCCAGTGGCACACCGACCACTGTGGGGACAATGTGCCGCAGCTCGCCCACCATTGCTGGCAGAGTCCATCGTCCTGAAATGCCTCTCTGGACCTCTTCCACAACTTTTTTTACCACTGGCTGCCAGTCTGATGATCCAGTTAGATGCTGAAAACAGAAAAAAACCCAGTGTAGTTTAGGTAAGTAGGTAAGACGAGGCATGGAAGGGAAATTATTTGGCAATGCAGACAAAAAAGACAACACCCTTCTCAGTACCATCATGATCTGTTGAATGGCATCTTTGTCAATATCAACAAAGGCGATCTCTTGGCCCAATACTTTGATATAAGCAGACACCAGAGGGTCTTCAGGAGGCAGTTCTTTCCATCCCAGGAACTGTGGTGTTAAGGAGAGAAGGGGAGAAAGGGAAGAAGAACAATGTGTCAGCAAAGAGTTGATCCCATCCAAAGGAGGCAAAACATGGTTTCTTAGCCAGAAGACTAAGAGACACCTTGGAAGTCTGAATCAAAGTGAACCTTTTGTTGCATAACTGATTTCAGAGCGAGTTTCTCCATGTAAGGCTTGGTAATTTCTGCTGCTATAAGTAGTAGGTGACACCCAAGGACTCACGAAGAAACATCATCTTCAATAATAATTTTAAAAGAGAAGAGCAACCACTTAGTGTGTTTAACATACACTTTAAAACATTCTGGCCCCCAGCATCTTCATCATCTTTTATACTGTACATTAAGAGCTGACACATGTTGAGTGAAAAGGTGGCGTCTATTGACAGCGAAAGTACAATGTAAGTACATATTCCCGTGACTGAACAGGTCGACTAACTCCTTTCATACTGAAACATCAAAGGGTTGGCTTGGTGGGTGGGTGATGCAACCCTGGTGCTGGCAGGAGTCATCTATTGCAAACAGATCAGAAGAGTGTGCAAAGACATACCGTTTTACCAAGCTTCTTCAGTGTCTTGTATGCATCATACTCAGCAAAGGGAATATTCTGCTTCCTGAGGAGCTTGGCTAGGCTTTGTGACCGGAGAGCCATCTGTAGGCACAGAGTCAGGTGTCACTGCCCAAGTACAAGAGAGCTCAAGAAAACCATTATACCTAGTATTACACTCACTGAGGCTATGCTAAAGACATGCTGCATGAAGCCATTGCGTTATAGGGCCACGTCTACCTGGGAGATGACTGCAGGCTATGGCTGCAGATGCTGAGGACATACTGAGAAAGCCAGCTTTGAATTAGTCAGAGGGGATAATTTTAGGGCAGCGTGGAGCTCAATCCAGGTTGCAAAGTTTGCCCAAGAAGCTGAGTAAATGTCTGAATGCTGTTGCACAGAGCTTTGTGCTGCCCTGGTTGCACTGATGGCTGAAATTTAATTTCAGTTGCTATTTCCCTGTACTTATGCATCCCATGTGACTTTAGGTGGGCAGATAAATGTTCTGCTGCATAAGCTTTCCTCTACTCCTAGATTTTCATGCCTATGCTGGATTTGTTCATTGATGAATATATGTGTCAAGACACCCAAATAAAAAAAGATGCCTACATAAAATCATAATCATTATCTAAATTGTCTCTTCCACATCCACCCTCACACCCAGAGATGGATTTAAACACTACACCACAGTCTAAAGCTGGCTGTTTTAATGCAATACTTACCTCAATAATATCCGTTGCAGTATTTGCATAATATCCTCTTACTTTTGTGATTATATCGGATGGAAACATGGTGCTGGGACTGTTCATTAGATAGAACCTCCAAATGGCACCAGCCTGATATTCAGCTATCACAGGGATAAGAAGCAGCAGGGATTTTTGTTAAAGTCTCCGCGGTGTCTGGTACAGCCACCTCAGGTACATGTTGTAGTAGATTACAAGGTGTTCTGTCAGAATTCAGTCCCACAGGTTTTCAACCTCAAGAGGAAAACTTTACTCTAGGGAAAAGTCAACACAACCCCAGGGACTGAGGAGGGATGCCTAAATGTATGTGCAGGCACCACTTTCCCCAGCAGATATCAAAGAGTCGTGAAACACACTCAGGGAATTTTTCATGTTAGGATGGTCTTATGCTTTTGATAGGCCAAAAGTGCACTAAACTCACAGCCCATGACTGGATTTTGAATGAAGATCACAGCACACAATATAGGCACTTGGCTATGTAAGCAGAAGGAGTGCACAGGGCACCTGGTACTCACAGGAATAATCACCAACGTGAATGACCTTGCTGTAACGATAGCTCAGCCTGTCAAGTCTGGGGCTCAGGAGTTTAATGGCAATGTTGCAAGCAGAAGATCTGAGTAATAGAGTTCAAATCATGTGAAGAGAATTGACTGTGACAAAATACTTAGAAAACTGCAAGAAAAACATCATCATTTCCTGCTAAAAATGTACTTCTTCCTTTACTTACAGTTTATAGAGCTGTGGGATCCTGCCTGCTGCCAGAGCCTTCATGTGTGAATATGTGAAACTGGTTACTTGCAGGCTTGGCTCTGTCAGCAGAGAGCTGGCCATAGCTGTTACCGTTGGAAGAGCAGGCTTAGTTTCAAAAAGGACAACACAAGCCACCATTCGGACATTAGGAGCAAGCGTATTGTCCATGAAGACCTGGAGGGTGATCTCCCTTACCTAGAAGAGGAAGATACAACCTGTGAGTAGCTCATAACTTCCCAGTGAGCAGTTTTGTAAACAGTGCATATGTGCTCTGCAGTGAATGGAAAACAGAACCCTAAAGAGAGACTTGAGCATGGGACCTGTCACTGAAAATGAAGATATCACTGGATGCACAGCGAACAGGGCCGGGAGAAACAGCTGTTAGGAATGGGCCCAATGTTACAGTGACTAAAGCAAACTCCCAGAATATCAGCAAGAATGCGGTGATGTTAGGAATTTGCACTGTGGTCAAGAGGAAGACCATTAACTGAGAAACCTGCTCAAAGTTGCTAATATTACTTGATGGTTTTATTACTTCTGAATCACTAAGCAAACCCAATCCATACCCTTTAAGACATTTGTTTAAATAATAATTTCAGTTACTTTTGCAGGGTCTTTTCTGGCAATTTTTCTCAAGGCCAACACGGCATCAGCATGAATTCTGCTTGGCAACGAAACTGCAGCTGAAGAAAATGTTGGCAAAAACTTCAGGATGCGTTTGATGCTGGCTGGCTCTCCTGCATTGCCAATGGCTTTCAGGGCCAAGGACATGTCTTTGGCATTAGCTTTGCTGGTGGCTTCAGTAGCAAGGTCATGAAGTGGCTGAAAAGAGCAGAGTGTGTTAATCTTACCAGGTAATGATCTTGTAATTAATAGTGCATAAAAATATGCACTGCCATAGCAAGCAAAGCAGCTACTGCTGCAAACCCCAAAATAAAACTGTATTGCTCCCAGGAAAAATCCCACCATCACAATCAGAATGCCAAACATGGACCATACAAATAAACTTGGTTTTCTCCTTAATTGGGGTTGCAATCGATTTTGAATTGTGCCTGAGTGTAGGAGGTAGTACCAGGTGGATGCCTGCAGCAGAGAGTCTGTTGCAAGTTCAAAGGCAGTGCTGAGCTAGTGCCACGTTCAGCCATTTCCTGGAGCACCTTTGCACGCCCTGCCAAATTGCACTTGCATATTTTTCACTTCCTAAAGCAATAGCAAGTTTACTTAAACAGTTTTACTGTTCTGAGAAGAGAAATTACCCTTCTAGTGGCTTGGCTTTATTTTGCCCTCTCGGAAGATTTAAACATGTCAAACACCAGCAGGCCATCTCAGTGCTGTGGTCCTCCTGAGCAAGGAGCCAGAGCTGCATAGTCCAAGGACAATGTTCTGAATATTTCTGATGGTGATATACAATTATGTAACAGGGCCTCTTTGGAAGCCCTAACCTATGACATATCCAGAGCTTTGCTTATGTTCACCCTTTACTGCCTTTTGAGTACATCTTTTAGTATACTCTACTTAATGTAAAAGTAGAATCATACTTATTTTGCTTTAATCCTCACTTTGTCATACCTAAACAGTTTCAGACTGTTTACAGGATCCATTTTCTCCTAGACTTCTACAACTGTGTTTGAAATTCTGAACTGCTAAGACCTGGTCTTTCAAAGGCACCAGGTCGGTGTTTCATTCTCTCTTTGAAATTTTGCAGGCAATCACAGCTAAGTGAGACATGGAAACTGTCAGTTACCTAACTGCCAGTATTGTGAGAGCTAAATTAGAGGCATTTTTAAAATTTCTTCACCTTTTATGAATAAGAAATGAGAGTCACCTACCTGAAGAAGATGATTTGGACATAGTAAAGTCTGAGCGCAGTATTTATTTACCATGCTACCATATCCCAGGTAAACAATTATCCGATGCACCAGTACTTTCTGGATTTGGGGACAGGTCAGAAAAGTCTGCAGAAGAAAGATGTATAATTTTTATTGTTTCTAGTAGTTAGAACTGGTATTTAGCAAAAATTTCACTTGACAAGTAGATAAAATTCATTAGTGCTTTCTCTAAATGTTTTCAGAAGCTAAATCAAATACTAGACACTTAGCTACAAGAAAATAAATAGACTTGCCCCAGTTATGATGCTTACACTTCAGATATTGGTTACATGATATTACTTTCCTGACTTTGTATTTTATTTTATTTTTGGTAAAAAGAATCAACGTCAGTTTTCTTAGAATCTCTGAGTTTAAGCATCAAATATAATTAAAAAACTTTTGGCAACAAGTGTTTGGAAACATTTTCTGAAACATTCCCCATTTTTGTTAATACCTTGCATTTTACAAATTTAAAATAAAATATGTTGCATATTTCTCTCTCTCTTATAATCCTATGAATTCAACTTTAAAAAGGAGTGAGAGGGGAAATAAAAGGAAGAATGCTCTGTACTCACTGAGGCAACTTCCAGGGTTTGCTTGTTTGGTGTAACAAAATGGAAGGCGAGAGGGAGAGTCGCAGCTGCTTCCCAGGTGTTCAGCTTCTCGTCATGAATTTTTTGCTTCAGGAATCTGAACGTGTCAGTAGCTCCAGCAGCACAGATGGCGCTCAGGAACCAGGGCCTGCCAGGGAGAGGAGGATTCATTAGCTCCATTGCCCAGTATGTCTCTGATCCGAATCCCTGGCTGAAGGCAATAGTTACCTATAGGAAAGTTTGTTGACAAACTGCAGCCACAAAGACTCAATTTGATCAAGGGTTGCTACACGAAAAAGCTGGACCATTTGTAAGAACTTGGTTGAAGCTCCTCTAGTGTCTCCTTTCTCATTATTCTGAACTAATTGCCGCAGCGTTTCTATTAACTGTGGGAAAAACAGACTATTGGAAAGATCCATGTCTAAAATAATGATGTGATGATCTCTTAACCTTATAAATAATGAAAGTGTGTGAAAGTAAGCCTCTAATACCTGTAAATCTGGATTTTTAATCCTTATTAGAGGGATTGGCATCTGGAGTAGTTCTCCTGAGAAATGGTAACGAAGGCTCCCTTGGTTTTGCAGTTGAGTTTTTGGTGCACTGATAGGAGTCCTTCTAACGCCGACCAAAGACAGTTCTTGTCTTCAAGGGAAAGAGGGAAATGCATCAGTGGCCTGTAATGGCACTCTATGTGTGAAGGACTTGTACACAGTTGGAGCAGACTGAGGGGTGCTCAGGTAGGATCATTGCATAACTCGCAAACGGATCATGCACTTCTCTGTTTATCCATTGCTCAGGATTATCTGGAAAAGTCGTGCTACTGCAGGAGCTTTTGTGAGAGTTTGCCAAAGTCTCTGAGAGGTTGGGCAGATATTTCAGGTAGCCCAAAACGCAGAGTAGAGCACCTGGCTGGGCATCCCAAGGGCTGTATGTTGTTTTGGCCCTTTGCCAGGGCAGATTTTTCTTGTCTCACAAATCAGCAGTAAATATGTTTTAGCCAGCTCCTTCTGCTATGATATCCTAAGGACACATCCAGTGCCTACCTTGCCTCCATGACTGCTACCGCATTGGGTTCATTGAAGGGAGAGATCTGGTACACCTGCTCAGATGTAGCAGACATCAACGATACCCCGCTGTCATCATACTTCATCTTGTAAGTGAACATCACCGTGCCCTTAATGTTTCTGACTTTCTAGAAGTGCAAAGAGACCCACTCAGAAATAGGAATGGGCTAGTAGCACAGACAAGCCAAACTCCCCATGAGCATTAGTGCAATGTGTGACTGTTGAGCAGTGGCTCAGGGCTCCATGCTGCTCGTACCGGAGAACAGGTAGGGCAGGGGCGGATGTATGCCATTCCTGTGTTTTTCACTGCTTTCTCCTGGCAGTTCATCAGGTCCTTGCTTTTGGAAATGGTGGCCCAGTTGCTCTTGCTGTCATCCTGGATAATGTATCTGGTTTGGCAGATGCCTTCAATCCCAGCCTGCAAGTATTGATTAAACACAATGAACTTGCCACTTGAAATAGCAATAAAAAAGTCTAAGAAAAGGGTCTGTGAGGTGTATGTATAGGCAACTTAATCTGCAATGATAAAATGAGAATAAAAGTAAAATCAGAATGTAAAAAACAAACCTCCTGTAGTTCATACACATTTTGTGACTTTTTGATGGTTATCTGCATCATGTTCAGAATCCCTCTCACTAGGTTAGTGCACAGAATGGGACAGTCCTCAGGGGCAAAAATACTTCCAACCCTTCCTTCAGTATATTCAAACTTAAAGGCTTGGCTTAGGCATGTAGCAAAGGTTTCTGAGAGCCTCAAAGATGGAATGAAGGGATCCATGGGCCAAAAGCCATTGTGTTCCTCAAGCTTTGGTTCTCGAATCTGTGAACAAAAATAGGAAAACAATCATACTGTTAACCATCCATTTGAAATAGTGCTATAATAGGGAAACTGGGAACTTCCAATCCATGGCCAGGCACAGGCTACTTGTACAACGCCACAGGAAACAGTTTTCACCTCAGACTCCTATGCTGGGCCTAAGAAGTGTCCTTGAAAATGCAAATTTCCATGAAGAAGATTTCTGCAAGAAAAATAAGATTGTGTGAACAGGATTCCAAACTTCAGCAAGTCTGGTGAAGCTTGTTGGACAAGTGAAGCACAAGCTGCCAGCAATCCATGCCGACAAGATACTCACCCCTTTTCCACAGATGATAAGACGCAAGGCAGCCAAGCCCCTATTGCCCGATTGCCTTCCTAAACACACAGGGACTATTCTGGCTACTGCTCCAGGTCCAGTACACCCCAGAGCACCAAAACCACAGCACAGTTGATGGGGGAGCAGAGGTGACCATAGGAGCTCACACATTCTTTGGAAGCAGCTAACACCCCTTTGAGCTTATCAAGCTGTAAAGCTTCCACACAGGTCCTTGACTGCTACCTAGTGGGAAGTGTGTGCCTGCATGCACATACATATCTAGTCATACAAACATACACACACACTTCCCACCCTTGTACATGTTCCTGCATAGAGGGGAAAGGTGTTGGCTTACTGCTCTGTTCTGTTTTGGGTATATATAATCAGTGCTGCAAAGATGTCTTGCATCTTACCACCTTTTCTCAAATTAATTCCTAATCAAGATTGTTGTCTGCAATAGCTAAAGTTGTAGCAACTTCAGTGAGGTTACACAGAGCCTACAATTGCAGCACCATGTAAAGTTTGACAGTAGGTATTCCTTTGCACTGTTTCTATAATATGTGCCCAGGATTAAAGACTGAGAAAACTCCTAGGGCAAGTGTTAAGGGCACCTCTTATAGTTTCCTCCCCACGTGGAGCCTTCTCAGTCCCTTTTCTGTGGTCTTTCGTGCCATGCCAGTATTTTGAGCTGTTTGGTTTAATCTTTTTGATGAGTAACAGAACTTCAAGATCTGATATCATAATGGCATTATCATCAGAATTCTTCACATTTGAATTAAAACCTATGTGAAGAATATTAAAAGGAATATAAAGGAGACAGGTGGGTCTTTCTCATGTGATATCTGAATTCCAGTGCTGTTTTTCTCAGGCTATGGACCAGGTTGAAGAACATGGATATTTCATGCTTGAACGCTCATTTTCATATTCAAGCTTAGTGTTGACTTATTAAAACTATCTTAAGGACATTCTTTAAAGCAGTTGCCTGCCACATTCTTGCATGGAGGTGAACCTAAGGTAGCTTTAATCAAGGGGGCTCAGATACTGATGGCAGCAGAGCCGAAGCAGCTCTGGTTCCCTCCTGCATAGGAGCAGGCTGTGAGGAAGGTTGTGGTGCTCGCTGTAGGTCCCTGTCAGTAATCCAAAATATTTTGGATACAGCGGCAAACCCCTCAGCGGTGCCCTTGGCTCTCCCCCATCACTTCTTGGGTATATAGGGTGCAGAGTTCAGTGCCCATGTCCACAGCTTTGCCCTAACTGGGGAATCATCACTGCCTGAGCAAAACCACTGGGACTGACACTGGGCTTACAGGGGTATCTCAGCAGTGGGAAGGGCCCCAAGCTTATGTGTGAGCTCTGGCATCATCTTTTTGTCAATTATTTTGCCAGTCAGGAGGTATGAACCGAGCATCTGTAACTATATGATGAGGATGGGTGGGTGGGTTCCCATAGCCATGGCGATTTACCTGGAGAAGGTGGTCGCTCTGAGACACGCGGCTGATCTCCAGCTTGCCTGTCAGCCTCACCCCTGCCGTCGCCAGGCCTCTGTCAGGCAGCCCATGCATGATGACACTCTTGTAGCCATACAGGTAGGTCTTGCCCGTATGAAAAGTAGGCTCTATTAGGAAAAAAAATAACAGAAACACCTCCTTGGCTATGACTGTTGTGTTGTTACTTGAATCACCCCAGCAAAGAACTGTGAGGCTGTCACTGCCAATAAACAGGTGCAAGCAGTGGGCAAGGCAAGGCTGTAGGGGAAGGCAGCATGGGAGCTGCTGGCTGGCAGTGAGAGCCACTTACCGAGGTCCTGCTTCTGGCCCCCTGTGAGGGAGGAAAGAGAAGTATGCTTGAAAAACAAACCCATCTCTGTAGATTTTTTTCATATATTATTCATTTAGTTAGTGTGCTAATGGTTGGCAAACAACCAGTAATGGGCTCATGAGGTGCACCCCACACTCTCAGGACACCAAGCCTATGCCAGCCCAGTTCACTAGCTGCTGCTTGCTTGGCTTTTCTTCTACTGCTGAGCTTATGCACAGAAATCTAATAGTTTACGGTTGAAGCCCTCAAAGGCCCCTAAAAGGGCTTCAGCAAACGAAGCTCTAAATATCCCTGGAAAGCCCTGAGGAGATGCAGTTCGCTCAGGATCACAGTGGCTGTCACAGCTTGGCAGTGCTGGTAAAGCTTCAACTTACCCACGAGGGTGAGCGCCAGGGTCAGGATGAATCCCTTCATGGTAAAAGTGACTGAAGCCCGCAGGGAAAAATCTGTGGCTTTTATAGAAGAATTATTAACAGGCACAGTGAATTTTGTTGAGTTATCAACTTCTTATCAACCAAACAAATCCTTTGAGGGAGAGGGGGTGGGGGACAAGGTGATGAATATATTTGCTGAGCCAAAACTGTCACAAATGCTGTTGTTCTCAGCAGCTGAATGCCATGAAAACCCTGCCTTTTGAAATAAGTACTTAAAAGTATTAAAATATATTTAATTATTACTATTGTGTGACAAAAAATACTAATTTTCCTTATTCCCTGGAGGCACCTGATGCTGTTGCAGTCTGTGCTGACTTTGCCCAGGTTATACTGACCTGATCATAAGACACACAGCTTATCTAACTGATAGTGCCCCAGCAGGATTGTGCAAAATGTCCAGGTAGCCCTCCTATGACACCATGCCCATGCCTGCCCTGCTGTGAGTTGGACAGGTTGTTGGCACAACACTGCTCTGTGGGGACAGAGAATTCACCCAGTAACACAAACCTCCTGACATTGTCACAAAGACCATGGGTAGGTGCTGCTGACATCCATGCTTCCCTCACCTGTCTTCTCTTCACCACATGGTGGAGTCCCCTTCTCTCATCAGCAGGCATTTTCCCCATTCCTTTGGAGGCAGCCCAACAGGTCCCTCAGGCTGCTTTTGGCTCCAGAATTTGTCCTGGTCTCCAAGTTCCCCAGTACTGCCCAGTCAGGTCATGGAGCTGTGCACAGCTCAGGTAGCTGGAGCCACCCACTCTGCTGCATCAGGAACCTGTACCAGGAAGGCTAAGGCAGTCGCAGGACTGAGGAGTTCACACTGGTGCCATGTGGCTGCTGTTTGCCCACCAACCTTTTCCTCTGTGGGTGGGGAACCAAAGCTACTGTCCAGCTCACTAAGGGAAGGGACTGGATTCAGTTTCCCATCAACAGACCAGTGACTCCTATCCAAGGCAGCTTAGTTTTTGTAATGTTATATAGGTGATGGTTTTTTAATAATTGACAGTCGGGATATAACTTATAATGTCTGACAAACAGTGGATTTTGCTCCTGGATCAAAGATTGCATCTCTAGGGGGAAAAAAAGTTTGAAGTATAGCAAACCCTCTGTATATTTACTGGCTCTGTATTCAGGTCCTGCTTGTTTTAACCCCTTCCCTTGTAAAACTCATAGCACATGATAGAAAGCCAAACCATTTCCTAGAGAATTGTGTCATGTCTTTGGAGATTTGGTAAAGGTACTTAAAGGATTTGAGTATGCAACTACTGGCCACTGGTACTTGAGGTTCAAAAGCTAATATACTATGGCATAAGTATATGCAGCTGCACAGATTTAGATGTTTGTGTTTTTTTAAAAAACAGCTTGTGGGCAATGACAACTCCAGGTCAGTGGCCATGAAAGCAGAGAGCTGCTGTGATGGCATATTAAATGCAACAATGCTTGTTTTCTTAAAGTTATACCACTGTACCACTGAAACACCCCACTACTATAACAGTGACATCACAAACTGAACCCTGACACTTCTCAAAATAAGTTTTTCTTACAGGAGGCTGTACAGGCTCTGCCCAATTTCAAGGGCAGGGTTTCCCCAAAATCCTCAGCACTGCAGCTTGTGGCTGCAGAATCTTACCCCCATTCCACCCCATCCCTTACTTTGGACAGCAGATGCTACATTCCTGGTCACCCTGGCCATGCTGCTGCCACAGTGCAGGATCATCTGTGCTTCTGCTTCAAGGACAGGTTAACCTGTGGGCAAGGGCTTTGCCTTTAGGGATTTCTTCATAAAAATGAACCCTCTCATTTTCTAGGTAATTTTTACAGTGCCTCAAGAACAATTTCAACTCCCAGCCTGTGCCCCTAGGCACTCACAACCCTTTCATGCTAGGATTTCTCAGGAGGATATAACAGCAATTAAAAAGAGGGAGGGAAAAAACAAAAAAGAAAGTTATGAGAGTGACAAACAATTTGGCTGTCCCCACAACCTGCCCTGGACAGCATTTCCCTAGAGCTGTGCTCAGCTCCCTCCACAGTGGCAGGGCGGGAGAGGGGCAGAGGCTGCCTATGGGCTCCCTGCAGCCCCTCTTGAGGTGGATACCCACAGCCCACACCCCTCTGCAGTTCCAGGGGGACTCCGGCTGCCATGGTGCTTGGGCAATGCTCACCCATGGGTCTGCTGCTGGGCTCATCACACCTGAATGCAGAAGCTGGAAGACGACAATCCCCCCAAAACTGTGCTCCAACCTTGGCATATTGGAAAGAGAGGAGGCCTGTGGGCTGGCCCCATTGGAGCTGGGAGCTCATTCCACAGCCCCCCATGGAGCCCAGGTCTAGGGACCACAAAAACCCCAAAATTTTGCTGGATTCAGCCCAGGTTACCTGAAAGTCTGTGCTTCCTGTCACTGCTCCATGTGACTTCCAGGCACGCAGCAAAACCACCAGCTCATCACTTTACTGCTGCTGCTGGGTAGGGCCCAAAAACTGCCTGCTGCCTGCTCCCCATCACTTTGCAGAGCAGGTTACCATGGTAGCATTTAAACTGCAGAACTGTATATTTAGACTTTTCAACATATTTCTTTTGGTACTAAGAACTTTACCTTTCTGAACTATAAAACTCATATCCAAACAATAAAACATCTATGCACATCCACTGAGTGTACCAAAGCTGCTTGGGTAACACCATCCTGTCCTGGTCAAAGGCCCCTATTTCACCTTAGCTTCTGTACCAGAAACATAACTTGATCACGGCTCCCTCAGACCAGCCTTGCCCAGGGGCGTGACATTCAGGTTTAGTCCCTGACCCTGCTGCTCCCCGCAGTAGCCCTGGCCCACCATGTAGCTATTGCAAAGCATGTCGGCTGCATCAGTCCTGCAGGGAATGCATCACACAGAGGTGATTAGTTCCTGCTCCAGATGCACAGGATCCCAGCACCAGGCAAAAAAAAACACTGGGGGAACAAGTAGAAGCCTGGTACCACAGCTACACAACTCTTGTTCTCTGTGGGGCCTGACACACACGTGTCTGATACACAGAAGATAGTCACAAACTTAAGAAATCTACAAAATGTAGGGTGAGGAGAACCTACGCAGATATCCTCTTTCCATGACCAGTGAAATAAGGAAGCCTTCATAATTTTTTCCAGGCATGAATTTATTATGAAATCAGTTATGGGCAATCATAACAGTTTCTACAATAATAAAGTTTAATACTTTAAATTACTTGAGAAGATTCCACACATCTTCAAACACTTAATTTAGTGTCTCTATTATTCTTTTAGCTGAGGTTTTTTACACCATATAATAAAAACATGAAAGTGTTTCTGTTTTTTCCTATGCTGCAATGTACAGCTTCATGCACTGCAGTCTTCATCCTCACAAGAACATGTTGTGTGTGCATCAACAGTGTCCTGCATATCCTCTGACTTCTGGTCAAACTTCATCTGTTTTTCTGCCAGGCTGGTAGCTGAATCTGATAGGGAACAAGAAATGAAAAGCAAACAGTACGCGTCAGAAGTAGTTCTGCTAGGTACCATGCACGTTTACCATGCACTAGTCATTAATTACAGCAGACTTGTCCGCTCCTCACTGACTTACATATTTGTATTTGTCTAAGTCACACAGAGATGTTCCAGGAAACCCACTTCATCAATAAGAGAGTTCTACCTTGAAAGGTACTACTTCAATGTAGAATTTTCTTATGATACATTTAGGAAAAGGTATTCTGGTCTTTAAGAAAAAAGCAAACTTGGAAAACAGAGATAATTCTATGATCTATATAATCTATATCTACCTTATCTAATATCTTATAAATTATGATACAATAAAAAATATGTCCTCCTATATCACTGCACCTGTGTACAAGAACCCTCTCCACATCTGCCCTTTTAGTGCCTAAATCAGCTCAGTGAAATAAGATCACATCTTAAGGCAGTGATAAATAAAAAATGCAAGGCAAGGATCCCCATTTCAGGGTGCTGCACATTATCATTTATGACTCAAACCTCGCAGGTTTTAGTACATAGTTTTTCAGCTGAATCACAGTGTTGACTGTGCTGTCATCCTGCCCTTACCTTCAGAGCTTCAAGCACCATGAAGGGGAGTTTAGTTTAGATTTTAAGTTTTAATTTAGATTTTAAATTTACAATAGAAAATCTCTCTCACTGAAAGAATGCTTACATCTTAATAAAAAAAGGGCTTCAGTCAATAAGGCAGTAAGTCCATCCCTACCTGTGGCTGTTAGATTATTCATACTTTTCAAGTAAAATAACTAAGTCATAATCTATTTATACTTTTCTTCAGCTCCTATTCAGTAGGATTTCTGTTGACTTACCAGCAGGGAGACAGTGGAAGCCAACACTGACTGGAATAGTCTTGGTGGCAGAGCATCCTTTCATACAGCGCAGCACTGGCTCTGTGGAATAGCACTTGGACTCTACACCGGCAAGCTGAACTGTCTTCTCAAGCTTCACAAATGAGCGTTGCAGTTTGCAGACTGGAACACAGTCATAGTTGATAGTTTATGTGCTTACACTCAGAAGCTCCAGATCTCCCCAGAAGGACCCATCTGCCAACACTGACAATTTGCAAACAACTTCCCTCTGTGAAAACTGTACTTTGATCATAAGTGAAGCAGCTTTACCAACTGATAAACCTTTCAAATTGGCTAACTAGATAGGGAGTCATGGAAAGTTAATTTCAAATGCAACGGATCTGTTTCCAGATCAGGATGTAGAAACATAGTCTGATGTGCTTTCTAATGAATATTTTTCAAAGGGAACTGGCTTACTGAATAGTCATCAAACCATGGTTTAAAATGTTGAATATTCAGCAGCAGAACTAAAGGGGAGATTTCCAACCAAATAAAATTTATCACTAAAGAATTACATTATTACCACTGTGATTCAGACACAGAATTTCTGGAGAGAGAGTGTGCAAAATTCATTGCTACCAGACAGTAATACTGACCTCATTTTAGATTCCCAGGATAAACAGTTACAAGTGAGAAGCTAAACAGACCACAGTTTATTCTAACTATAAGTTTTATACTCTAAAATTCTAGCACTTTCTACTGTATATTAAATGGAAACAGAGTATGTGGTCATTAGCAACCACAGGAATGTTATTGTGTACATGTGTGTGGACTCCATATCCATGTAAAGCAAGTCTGATGTCCAGTTTTCATGACAAAGACATAGAAGAATAAGAGTTAATGCACAGATAAATATGTACAAGCCATTTCCAAGAACTGAGGAAGTCCTTTCCACCAGGACAAGTCTCTACAAATGCAATGTTCCTGTTTTCCTTGAGCACTATGGTATGACATTGCATCATAACCTCATCTGAGAGCATCAGCACACCATAAGATCCTAATCTACCAAAACACTTAAAATACAGCTTTTTCATTTCAAAAGCCCCTGGAACTGCTCATGTACTTGAATGCTTTACTTGACAGGTTGCACTGGTTCATAAATCATGTGGTCAGCCATGGTAACAACTACTAATCCCCATTCTATTTTTTGATGGGTCAATTGCAGAAAATTGATGTCTGGAAAATGTTGTTGTGTTTAAATTAAAGCATTCTCTGTGAATTTACCCCCCCCCCCCCTTTTTTTTTTTTCCTGATCATCTTCTAAAAAACTTCAAAACTGAAACAAAGACTTTGTTTCCAGTTGGTTATTTAGTTTCAACTAACTTGCATATTTTGGCTTGTTTAGTCTATGATTTCCTATTTCTTTCTCAACTGGTAGGTAATTTTAACACTTAATATATAAATTTATAACTTTTTTTAGTATGCTTTTTATTTCCAAAATGTATATAGATTTTAAAGTTTCTGAACAGATTCTGCATTTTCTAAACTACTGCAGTAGTATTATATTAAATTTATTAGAACTTGCGTACCTCCTCTACAAGGCTTTTCTTCCAAAATCCAAGAGTGTCCAAAGCTCACTGCATTTTTAGCTACATATCCATTGGGCATCCGATATTCCTCTTCACATTCAGCATCATATTTTCCACATATTCCACACATTTTCCCTGCCATCCATAAAGCAACTTGAATCTTTGTGGGGAAAAAAAGTCAAAAGCACTTCAAGTTAAAAAAAAGTAATACCTACAGAGCAGATTTTTGCTATGTAGGTCCCTTCCAGTATAAGTTAATGCACAAACATTTAAAATCTCCTTGGCAAGAATTCAAAAGAGTCTGACAGTCATATTCCAAACTCCTGTGGGGGTGAAGCATCTGTAATTGCTACAGTCTTTAAAACCCACTGTGCCAATCTAGTATGTTATCAATGCTCTAGACTGTTAATATGCTAAAGCTTTTGTCTGGTGGATGTTTTGATAGTATAGGAGATAGACACAGTAGAGTTTACTAATCTCTTACATTCCTGTTTCATATTATTTTTAGTGCAGACTTTAAAGCATTCATTTATTTAAAAAGAATGGGTGCACTTCTGCTGTTTTGAAGAATTATACAGTTGTAAGAAGAGTGGAGAAGAGATGAAAACTCATTTTTCTTGCAAAGGCACTGATGACTCAGCACACGTATGCTCGCAGACCTGCCTCCCAAAGCACCCTGTACTGCAAGAACAAGGTATTTTTGTTTGTGAAGGATTCTCATTTCTTACGCTGAGGAATAAAGACCAGGACTGTGCAATCCTGTAGCATCATCTTCCTCTTGGGGTTTTTTGGGCCCTGCACACAGTTGCCTTTGCCACTGTACACTCTTGCACTCATACACTCATGAGATTTAAGGGAATCCTATGGAAATTTCTCAACACCCAAGCTTATGAAGAGGAAGAGTGATACCCTGAATGTATATCCATCAAAGTACAATCTATCAATGCCATAGGCTGGGGCAAGAAGTACAAGCGCTTGATTTTCACTATGGATCCACAGAGAAGCACCTAGAAGAAAAAAAAAACAACAAAGCAAAACAAAATCAAAACCAGACCAAACTGAGCCTCTTTAAGAAAGAAAAAAAGCAACTGTCATGTTTCTAAAATGTTTTTTTCTTCAAAATTCCTCAGTTGTTCTATTCAAGAAACAAAACACACAACAAAGCATCCTAGAAATGTTTGTATACAGAAAATAGGTGTTTGTAAAGGATTGGAAGAAAATTTTAATGATCAAAGATTTGTTAATTTTTCTTTGGGTTATTAACATACTCATATTCATATATAGAAATTATTTCAGAGCTGTCTATAGCATCTGTGTAGTTGTGCAGATAAACAAGGCCAAGAGCACACTATATTGGAGTATGGAAATACAAAGAACATCAAGACTATCAATGGAGCCATTTCTAGCACAATTATCACTTCCTAAGTACATAACAAATAGGACAGAGCTCAGCACTGGCACATGTTAACCCAATTTCATCAAGATTTAGCCTGATTCATGTACTACAGTTCTATAGGCAGGGAATACCCACACTGTATATAGCCCCTGACTGCACAGTACAGGATGCAACAAGATCTTCCTGTACCTTTCACAGAAAAACTATTCCTGCTCTGAGAGAATGAAGTAGGTGGTTTTACCAGTTCTTCATATCTATTGATAGCAAATTTCAGAATGCAAGCCAAATTTATACCTACAAATCAAATTGGGAAAAAACACTGGTATACAAGTCACATGGGCCGAATTTTACAAAAGCTCTATTTCAAAAAGTTTTAACCAGGCAAGATTTACAGCATAACCAAAAACTTCTCAAATTTGGGACTCCAGTAGGAGCTGCAGTGGTGTACAAAAAGCAGGGATTCTCATGTTAGTTATACCTTGCTTACTTTAGCCACTTCAAGAGCTTCACATGCTAATCAATCTTTCTAGAAGTTCCTATGCAAGTGTGTAAAATACGTGTTCCCAAATATTAACCTTAAAACCAAGGACACACTTATTAAATACAAAATTATAAAATCTGTTTCATTGACTCTCTTTCTTTCTTTCTCCTAAAACATATGTGAAAATTAAACAAGATATGCTGCATCACTTACCAGCAGATGTGTATGAAACATTTGTCGTGGGGCTTTCAATTCCATCTACCAGCAGCTTCACCTGTCCATTTGCAGGACGCATATCAATTTCACTGTTAAGGAGAAGAGTGTTGATACCTTGTTTGTGCCCCATTCACACACATACAGTGGCACAGGCATTTTTCTGCTCACTAAATATCATTGGTCACAGCATAAGCTTATTTCAGCCACTTAAATTACATCAGGGGTATTTTTGTCACCTATGATGCAGGACAACCGCATCAGCATTGCATTCAACACACGTGGAAAGTAAATAAGGGGAACGCTGAAATCCCATGGGCTGCTAACGATTGCAGTGAAGCTCAGATAGAAGGTCCTCTCATGTTAAATGTGGGTGATGGTTCCTCATGCTCCCAGCATCTGGCAGGAGTTACTTACTGAACGCCAAGCTTGATATTGATTGCTTTCAGATTCACAGTTTCTTCAGCAGTCCTCATCATCACCAGGAACTTAAGGTCAGAGCTGCAATCCTGAGCCAAGATGTGGTAGCAGTTTGCTGGCATAGTGTAGTTAAACTGAACTTCATTAAAGGTTGTGATCTTGTTGTAGGAAATTGAGCACTGAGCTGGTTAAAAAAATGCCAGTGAGTATTTACTTTTCCATAAGAGAAAGCCATTAAGTCATGTTTTGTTTTTAGTGCCAGACTATTTTGGTTTTATATTTTTTTCACTATGTGATATTTTTGTATGGTTTACAGGGACTTTTGGCCACCAAGCATGCATAAATTCTTAAAAGGCATGGAAAATATACTCCTCTATCTAACAAAAAATAATTGCTATAAACTTTAAATGTTATCAATTCAAATAATTGGTATCTTGATCCCTGAAATGCTGATGATTTTTGTACTATATGTGCAATATTTTCTCCCAGTTGAACCATTCTCACTTTCTTACAGAACATTTTCTAATTAACTGGAGATAAATAATGCCAACAAAAATTCAGAAGATGCTCAAGTTAATTGTGACACTAAGGTTGTCATGTTTCTGAGCCTAACCTTTAAAATTCTGGAGCACTGCAGAGGGTGCTTCAGCAAAGACATTCCAGATGGGAGGCTGCAGCTCTGAGGCTGGTATCCTCGGACCTACAGGAAGTGACAGGGGAAGCCTCATGGCTTTTTCGTAGAGGATAATCTGAAAAGGAATACGTAAACACATTCAAAATACACCTGTGCCAACAAACAGCTAAGACTTTTCTCCTATTTGGAATTTGATTTCTATTTCTTCTACTTTGGTTGCAAAGACTTATGTGAACACCACTCATCTGTCTCATTGCCCATGAGGTTTTTGCTTTTACCTAGTTTTCTCTCATGGTGTGAGAGAAATCATTCAGGTATTATTTGGGAGAGAATGAATTACTCCCTTTCAAAGGTGATGAGGTGAACACTTACGGGCTACTACAGATGGAAACCCATGTAATTATGAGTACCCATGTCTCTCTCCATGAACAGAAACACTATATGAATATCCTTCTATGTAATATCGAAAGGCTGAAAATAAATGAAAGTTGTTTTCATCATTTGCACCCGAAGTGATGATTACTTAATTTTTCTTTCTCAGAATCGACCCACTGTAATTAAAGTGCAACAGTCACACTTTTCTACTAGGAATAAATAGGAGAGTGATAAAAATATTTCATAATTACGTCAGGAAGCTTGATAACAACATCACATGTCCTTGGAGAAGTTAGAGCCACAATCATCCTGGCTTGTCGAGAAGGATTCTTGTCTGTTTTTTCAGAGAACCCCAGCATAAATGCAGCCCCAGGGACAAACTTGTAAAACCTTCAAAAATTCAAATCAGAAATACTTGGTGAAATGGAGAAACAAAAAGCTGTACACATCCCAACCAGGTTGTCTCACACCTCTGTGTAAGTAGCATGTTAGTCTTCAGGATCACTCATTAGGTCCTCACACCCACTGTCTGTTTTACTGTTCAGTGAAAGGAAGGATCTGTTCCTCAGTTTTCAGCAATTATGTCCAGTATAAAGAGTTCCTGTACATTAAAATAAGATGTAATCTCATGCAGCTTTTATGTCCAAAGGCAGTACTTGGACAGATCTGAGAACAAAACATTAGCCAGTATTTAAGCCACTAGAACCTCATGTGTGAATGCTGATTTTTCCCAGTTGACCAATATTGTGAATGAGTGTCACTAAGGATTAAAGCCTCACCATTCTGCTATGGATCTGACGCTGGAAGGAACTTTAGGCCACTCAAGTTTCACTTGTACAGCAGGGTGAGCAGCAAACCGCCCAGTTACCAGCTCAGTCAAAATCTTGTAGTCCTGGCAATTCCGTCCCCATTTCAAGTAAGCCTATAATGGACAGATAAATGATCCATTTTTTTAATGCATGGACCATGGTTTTCCTGTGATACATACAGCTGTATATAACTATTTTTGAGTCTTACCACTGCCTTGTGAGCATTGAGGACTGAAGCATCAGCACAGAGCTTCCACTTGCTTGAATCTGTGAGGTTTGACACAAATACCTGCATCCGGGGCCGGATTGAGTCAGTAACAGCATACATCACGAGCTGGAGGCCTCTTATCTTCTTATCATTATGGATGCCATGAAGAAAAACAGCTAATACTGGTGTTTTAACATCTCCCAAAAACTTAGGCTAAGAAGAAGGGGGAGAAAGTATGCAAAGAATGTAACTATGAAAGAGTTACCATGTGGAACATTTGAGATGCAAGATTGATTGAGATGGAGAAATGAAAAATAAATAACTGAACCACAAATATATACCATCATATGTACCACACATATATACATGCCTACAAAATCTCAGGCATATGTCTTTAATGTGCACGTGCCTCTGCATGCACAGATGGACTTTACCATTGTGTTTATATGATCCAAAATTTGTGCCATTTCCTCAGCTATAGCTGATACTGCAGAAATAGTCATGGGATTAAAATACAGTAATGACTATATGATTTGGGCTTCATTGTTAATACCCAGCCTGTGAATAAAGGAAGGTGGTTCAATTTGAACAGCATCAGTTGTCAGTTTTATTCATCACTCATTGTCACAGTAATAACATCCCCCAGCTATGCTCCTCCTGTTTATCTGTCTGGGTGGTCTATTGGCTTTCACCTCACTTTGGCTGCGAATTCTGTGGGATGGACAGGTTTTGTGTTTGCACAGAAACCCAGCACAGAATATAATCCAGGACACTGTCTTCAACATGAAGAACCTCCTCCCTTGGAGCAGGACCTTAAGTGTGCTATGACCTTTGATACCTTCACTCCATTATTAGCAAACCTGCACATGTCTGACTGGGAGGTGGTGAGGAGTGCAGATGTCCCCTCTGGAGCACGCCTTTTGATGAGGCTACTCTGAGCCTCAGCTGCCACCACCAATGTCCTCACACTGGCATGGCAGCACCTCAACCTCCCTCCTGGTTGCAGAACTCGCAAGATGAGTCTCTGCAGGCATCTGTCGAGTGGGATTCCCATGAAGGAAGGGTCGCAGTGCAAGTAAGAAGGCTCCTCACTGCAGAGGAATGTGTGTGTGGGAATTATGGTGCACGTCTCACTCTTGACTGATACCTGAGACTTGAGAGGTTGGCATTTCTCCCTTCCCGTTAACTTAGATGTAGAATTACTGCAAGTGCATGGCCACATGCTATTCTTCCAAGCTATCAAAAACTCCTAAAATTGATGCAACAAACCTGGGAAGCAGCTCTAGATGAGGCACGACTGGATCTGGTAGAAGAGTACAAGCTGTTAAGTTGGTCAGCTGGGAGTTCTGTTTTTGGGAACTGCAAGAAAAAACACAACATGCTTAACTCAAAAGCTTGCTTGAAGAAATGCACTAGGCAGTGTTGAAGTGTCATGGCACTCGGTGTTGGTAAACTTGTGTTCCAACATTGAGCAGCTCGATGACTTGCAGTAGAGGTTTTGTCCTGCTTAGTACATGTGATCTAGCTCTGAAAAATCTTGTTTGCCCAAACAGCTCTGACCCCTCAGAAGAAACAAATAAGAAGTGTGTTTAGATGAGAATTCCCTGTATGAAAAAACAACGGACCAAAGCAAGTCGAAAGAAACCAGCCTCTCAATTCAATATGAAAGACCAGAACTTCTGCAAGGGTCTTATCAACTAGAGGACACACTGAATGGACCTGACAACTCAATGGTAAGGATCATCTGAATGGACACACAGTTAAAATTTTGCTTTTTAAGGAGCACTAATATCAAGTACACTGTTCCTGGCTGGCTCATGCTCCAGTAAGAATCTGCCAAACCATAATAAAATAAGGTATCCTCCTGTGTTTGTTCACATCATCATCCTGGTGTATATCACCAGTGATTCCAACCCAAGAAACCAAATGATCAAAGAGAGTCAAATGACCCAATCTTTTGATGGTAGGGTCTTTGTTCCTCCAAAGTGTGCAGTTCCAGTCCCTCATATTGCTTTGGTAGAGGCTTTTCATCTCCTTTGCAGAGCCACAAATGGTGTCACGTGCACAACACAAAGAGGAATGTAGCTCTCTGTCTTTATGCATATCAGAAGAACCACCATGGCTCTAATGTTATCAGTACTGTAATTTTCCTCAAAAAAGATAACAAATTGCCTTTAAAGTTCTCCATTTGACTCATGACAGTTTCCATAATTCTTTTACTGAGGAAAGAAAAACTCACCTCTTGTCTATGTGCTGATTTAAAGCGGTACTGATAAATCTCATGAACTTCCTTTGAAAATGATAAAAACAAGAAGATTAAAAATCTCAGATGAAAAGAAATGCTGCCATTATATTGAAATTTGAGCACTGGAAATTAAATAATACTAATAATCATTCATACATATGTTTAGTCACAAGCACATAATGCAAGATGAATATATGGACAGTAAACTGTCCAAAAAAAAATGGTTCCCTGCCTATAACAAAAGTTTCAACAAACTTGTGGAAACTTTTGAGATGCTTTGAAGTAGTCATCTGAGCCAATGATTGCAGATGTGTTCGCAGAATAAATTTTGCAATTTTATATTGCTAAAATTTACTTGGTCAACTCATAGTTTCCTGATTTGTCATGCAAAACCAGTCGCCATCAGGAATGTGATTCAGAAACATTAGCAGCATCAATTTACTGACAAAGTTACCCATATTTTTGAATATGTGCTGCTGCTGCTGCTGCCATCCCGATGTTCTGAATGATGCCCATGGCTGTAGCAGCTCAATGACTCGCTGCTGCTACTGCTGCTGCAATTCAGATGCCTTGAGTGATGCCCATGGCTATGATGACTACTACTACTGCTGCTGCTGCTGCTCCTGCTGCTGCTGCTGCTCCTGCTGCTGCTCCTGCTCCTGCTCCTGCTGCTGCTCCTGCTGCTTGTATCTTTGTTTCTTGCTTGCTTTTCTTGATCATTCTCATCTTCATCCACAGCCTTTTTGTGATCAGGAGAAACAGCAGATGATGAGGAAGAGGAGGCAGTTGAGGAGGCAGAAGATGAGCTGAAGGGACGTTTTGCATCAGGGTCTGTCCCAAGCTCTGTTAGCACAGTGTTTTCTTTCTTTGAAGGTTGCTTCTTCTGATGTTGTGTTTTATTTGCAACCTGCAAAAATAGTTCACAAAGTGCAAGAGAGAGGATACAGCTGGTTCCGTATTTACAAAGTAAAACTTACGAGGGTGTCAGACAAGCTTCTCACATCAGCCTTTCAAGGAACAACCACCTCCCTGTCTCACTCACTAGAAGAATCTGCAGAACTCCCTTAGATCCACTCCACTCAGTTGAAATCTAGCCCAGCACAGAAGACTTAGCTGGATGTGCCCCAAGGGATCAACCCCCCCAGATGTAGCACTATCTGATAGGCCTAGCACCGGCACCTTTCAAATTAGGCCCATCCTTTCTTTCCCATGCCATCTTTCTACACTGAACTTCAAATTCTTGGTTTCATTTAGGGGAAAATATTTCCCACTCTCATTTTCAAAATCACTTACCTTGAACACATTTTCAATGCCTAGAATCTTCTTCAGTTTAGCTCGAATGTCCTTATACAGAGATGGTTCATCCTCTTCCTTAGACTCCGAGTTTACCTCTTGAATTATTTTGGAAGCTGCTCTGGATCCTGCCTGAATCTCCAGCTGAATTTTGTCAATATCAGCATCTGTTTCAACTACACACCAATTTCACATATTAGAAGGTTACACTGCTTCAAATAGCACTGAAAAACCTGAGATGACAAGGTTCATACTCAGCATTTTACCTGGGATCAAGACTATTTTAGCTTCATGTTCTCCAATTAATCTGTGCAAATATGTATTTTTTAGGAAACTGGCATCTCGTGACCTTCTGGAAAAGCAGAGCTGACAACCAAGATGATGCATTTTGACACAAATGTCTCGTGTATGGGTTTTTCTTCCTGTGACATGGCGAAGATCCTCTTGAGAGCTGTCGGCATGTTTCCTTGCCTTGCTGTCAGCTTCTTGCTGCATTAGAGATGAGTGTGTGAATACCACCAAGACTATGTCATGGGTGAGAATAAATCTACAGATATGCATTACAGAGAGGGTAAATATTACTATATATGCAAAAAGCAATAGGTTACCTTTGTGAAACCTTCACTGGAAGCTCTCTCTGATGGTGTGAAAGGTTCTTCCACAATATTTGATGAAGCATCTCCTGGGAGAATTGAAGTTCTCTTTTCAACACCTAGTTCTCCTATATTTCTTGATACAGCAAAAGCCTTATGTCTGTTGAGATACATGCAAAAAATGGTGAATTATTTTGACCTCTTGTCTTTGGGTTAAATGAAATATGTCCCTGTCAGTATTATGAGACAGTACAGAGATCTGTCATTTGAACATAGGGATTATATATGAATTAATAAATATAAATACTATTGAAAACAAGTAAGAGTTTATGACAAGTATAATTTTCTTTATATCACATGAAGCTTTCAAAATCTGGATAAATTTAAATGTTAATTTTTTGGAAATTAAAAAAAAAATTCAAACATAAAGATTAAAATCCTTAAAGACAATAAAGTAATGAAAAAATAGTAATAACACAAAATAACAAACAAATTAAAGTAAAAATTTAACCGCTAAATAATTTAGGTATCTTTTGATTTTTAGCTCCCCCATTTTTCTTCCTTGTACTTCATATCAAAGGTTCCGCTACATGGTGAAGAGTTACTCTGCCTATCTAGGAACCTCCGTAGGAGGTCAGTGAATGGTGAACTTTGTCAGGTTTCAGCAATACGAAGTATTCTGAAGTAATGCTACCATACCTTCCAACCACTATCTCAGTTTCCTCATGGCATGGATTTGTTTCAATCTTAATGTTTTTCAGTTTCATGTCTATCTTGGTGTCAAACTTCATTGGCACTCTTGTCAGGACCTTGCCTTGAATTTCAACAGCATGTTGGAAGTATTCTGTGTTGACACCCATTGTTGCAACTGTCTGTACATATAAGCTGAAACAGAGTAAAGCTGTCAGATGCAAGAAAGGTGCTCTTTTTATATACTCTGCCTTCTCTTAAAGTCTCCTTCATATGCAAAGTCTCCTGTAAAAGGGAAACCTCCGTACCTTGGGTTTATGTCAGACTGAATCTGCACAGTGGATTCAAGCAACTGTGAGGGTCTAGAATCTCCAGTTAAAGGGGGAGTTATCTTTCCATCAACTGCAAATGCAAGAACAAAATTTAAACATGGTAATAGTGAAAGAAGGGGTTTGAACATAAGCAAATGACAGTTTTCAGTACGAGGTAATATTTTTGCCAGTACAACAAATAATGTTGGAAAACAAGGCAGACTTTGGGGTACATGAGATCTTTTATGAGTCTGAAAAATACTGAAAATATACAGAAAGATCATTAGGGAGACAAAGATGCTGATGCAATGTATTTTAAATGGAAATAAAAATATACTAAAAAAATGAAGACCTGACCCAAATTGAAAGTCTGATAATTAGTATAACACTAAAATTTCAGAAATTTGGGGAATCAGAAGACAGAGTGAATGAAGGACAACCAGGCTAAACAACCCTCGCTCTCTAATCTTTCCTCATGTCAAGTGTGAACATCTTTCTTGTACTGTGGACACAAAACTGGACATTGTACTTCAGATGCAGCCTCAAATATGCTAAATAGAGGAAGCAAATCATTGTCATTCTAGCTTTACTCTTGCTTCTGCAGCCAGTGATGCAGTTGGCCTTCATCACCACAAGAGCACACTGCTGGTTTACTTTACCAGCTTGTGCTGGCCTTCTTGGTCCTTTTCTGCAAAGCTGCTTTCTGTCTGGTTGATGCCCAGCCTATAAAGTTGCAAGAGTTACTCCATCCCAGGTGTGAAGGACTTTGCATTGCCTTTGTCGAATTTCATCACACTTCTGTCAGGTCATCCCCTCCAGTCTGTCAGGGTCCCCTCCCGGGGTGGCAGCCTGACCCCACAGTGCAGCAACTGTTCCCACCACACACACAGCTGATCTCCCACTTCCCAACTCACTGCTGGCTGCTGCCCGGGCCAGAGCAGCAGTGTATGACCCGTACTCCAGCGGTAGACCAGTGCAGGTAGAAACGATGTATCGCAGCTCTCCCAGCCACATAGGCTGTGTCCATTGTCCTGCAATGCCACTGCGGATTTGGCTGATGAGTCTCTTCAGCACTGTGTTCCTGTCAGCAGGTTCTAGCACAGTCTGCAATAAAACAGAGATCCAAGGTCAGGATATGAAAGTAAAGGGTGTAAAATATTGCAAAGAGAAGTAAGAGTCCCTCGTACCTTCACAGCCTGTTGTAGGACTTCCTTATTGATGTTGATGTAGGCCAGCTCTTGGCCAAAGAGTTTCAAGTAGGCTGATATCAAGGGGGTTTCTGTTGGTAGCTCCTTCCATCCCAACAGCTGGGGATCAGATAAAGAAACAAGTAAATTTTCTTAATGTAACACTTCACAAATGGTAGTTCAGCAAGATGACCAGAACCATCACTGGCCAAGCTGCCATTTTCCATTGAAAAATTTTTGATCATAAATAGCATGGTGGCGCTAATTCAGACTTTCTCCTGCCATTGAGATGCCCATGAATAGGCTCCAATCTAGTGTTTGGTATTCCAATGAAATAACATTTGCACAGAAGCTCTGGGTCATTAATACCACTAGTTTGAAAAAAAAAAAAAAAGCAAAAATTAATCTTTTCTCTTCAAGACAAAGGTATATTCCTGTAAACTAGGTTAGATAGATGAAGGGAGGGAGTAGGAAGCCTGCCTGCCAGGCATGTGACACACCATGCTGCAATGCTTGCCACTTCCCTTGCCTCCCGTGCTCCTTTAGCAGCCTCTGTGAGGTGGGGAGGAGGCAGACCCTGAGCAAAAACTGGCAGAAGCTATTGCAGCTATGGCAGATGTCCCCTGGCATCCCATTGCATATCTCCCCTTCACAGAAATACTTGAGTTGACTGCTAGGAGAGTAATTTACCTTCTGAGAGAGCCTCACTAGTAAAAAAAGACTCACTAAACACCCCTTTATATAACCCACACGTTGCATTACTGAAAATACCTACAGCTTTTCCAATCTCCTTTATCTTTTTGTATGCGGGATATTCAGCAAATGGGATATTTTGTTTCATGATGACGTCTGTGAGGCCTTCGACGCGGACACCAGCCTACCAAAACAGCATGAGAAGGAGCAGTCTGAAACATACTTACAAAGGTGACACTTAGTCATTGCTTTTAATTTTAATATGTTTTATCATTGATTTAGGTAAATATTTACCTCCGCCAAATCAGCCACTGACCCTGCAGAATATGCCATCAGCTTGGAAATTATTGCTGATGGGAACATTGTTCCTGGGTTGTTCATAACAAAGACATCTCCAGCAGCACCAACTTTATAGTTATCTATGGTAGAAGTAAACAAAAGACACGTCTTTTTTCTAACCATTCTGCTTGTCATTCAAGATCATATTCCTGCAGATTTTTCCACTGATATATCGTACACTGATATGTAAGATATATCATTACATAAATTCTGTTTAGTCAGATATTATTATATGGCTACTGATGCACTTTTTAACATGTGACCCTCATATTTAATTTAATTTCTCACTGAAATGGAGAATGCCTTATTTCTCCAAAGGATTTAATATCTCTTAAGAATGGATTTCTGAAGTGAAAGTTTCCTGGTCCCTGAAACACTTTTACTCACCGAAGTAAGCATCAACACGTACCACCTTGCTATACCGATAGCTCAGCCTGTCCAGTCTGGGGGCCAGCATCTTAAGGGCAATATTGCAAGCTGAAGATCTAAACAAAATGAGAAAGGTAATAATATCTAGAAATAAGCTGCACCCCATCAGTATATAAACTGTCTTCAGTTATCAGCACATGCAGTGCTCACTAAAAAGAATGTAACAGAACTCATTTGCAGAAGATCACCTGCTTTGCTCCTGTCTCTACTCACATGTTGTATGTGTACGGCAACCTGCTTTTTGCCAAAGCCTTCATGTGGCTATATATGAAACTTGCCACTTGCAAATTGCTCTCCTTCATCACCACATTGGCTATTGTTGTTATTAAAGGAAGGGCAGGTCTTGTCTCAAAGATAATGGCACAAGCCATCATGCGCACCTCGGGGGGAAGCGACTGATCTGCAAGGATCTGGATGAGATATCCCTGCACCTGCAAAGAGAAAACAGTGTCTGGAATTACCAAATAATTGAGACAATTTTGCAACCTCAATCCACACCTAAGCCACAAGAAATGTGGGAGAGGGGGTCATTATCCCTGCAGAAAGGTTTCCTGATCTTTTTTACTGCATGGTTCCACATAATTTTATTAAGACAACTGAAGGGGCCATGGTGGAAAGCACCAAGGAGAAGAGCTGGCACTGAATCTGAAATAAATGTCCATCTACCAATGTTTTGAGCCAACTCACCACCATCAAAAAGGCATCAGCATTGCTTTGTGCATTACTGCCATTCAAAGATTAGTGAATAACTTTGGAAGAAACAACTGTAGATGGTAAGATTCATTCTTCGGACTAACTCCACTGAATAAGTGAGCATGCTTTGCTAATTTAGACTAGTTTTAAAAGGGGAGCTTCATCAGTTTGCCAAAGACAGTCTGAGTGAATAGCTTCTCATAGAGGTCTTAAACCATCTGAAAGACAGGAGTCTTGCCTACACTTACTGTGACAGCAGCTTCAGTAAGGAGTCAGTAGTGACTCATCCAACCTTAAGGAAAGGGTCTAAAAGAGGCAGAGCAATGCTGACATTTTGCCTAGGAGTTTAACAGAAAGTCTCTCTCTCTCTCTTCCTTACTACAGAGGCAGTTCAAATTATATATTTGACTTTTAGGTGGCTAAATGTACACTAAATATAACTAGCACAGGACTTAATTGGTTATGACAGATGATGAAAGCAACACTGCTAGTATCCCTCTGGAAGCTTCCTACTGACTAATAATCATTACAGTTTAGCAGAAAATATCAGTTGAATATAAAATTGTAAAATATTGTTCTTAAAAATATTTTTTTTTAAAACATGCTGAATCCACATACATAATAGCATTAAATTCATTACCCTTACAGTATATATTCTCTAATTCACTAAGGAAAGAAAATCTACTAGATCCTACTCACAGTTTTGGAGTCTTTCCAAGCTATTTTTCTCAAGGCCATTATGGCATCAATCTGAATGTGGATAGGGATATCAGGAACACTGGATGAAAATATGGGAAGGAACTTCAGGATGCGCTTGATGCTGGCTGGATCTCCCATGTTTCCAATGCACTTCAGAGCTAATTTCATTTTGTCTTCACGGCCTCTGCTGATCGCTTCATCTGCCAGGTCATGGATAGGCTACACACAAAGCATAGTTCAATCTTCTCTTCCTAATGTACAGATTGTCCACAGTGTTCCCCTTACCTACTGAAAACCCTATCACAATAAAGCAACTGGTTTTAATAAAATCACTCAGTGGTGGCCTCTCTCAGGATTTTACTTTTGCAATGAGAAAACTTTGTTTTCAGTGTTGAAGCAGTATCTGCATTAATAAAACAAGTGCCTTGGTTCTGAAGGAGACCTATGAAATGTGCATGTGTATGCCCAATTGCCATTTTTATACTGTATCTTAAAAGAATTAAACTAATAAAATAAGCAGTACTAAGCTATTAAAAACAAAAAACTGACAAAAAGCCACCCACCTGGAGAGCTTCTTTAGGACAAGCTGAGGTCTGAGAACAGTATCTATTGACCACAGAGCTGTATCCCAAGGTGGCAACTTGTTGAAGCATGGGACTTTTCTGGATTCGAGAACTGGTCACTAAATCCTATGAGGAAAAAAAAATTATTTTATTGTTTAATACAGTGCTTCACAAACCTTTCAGAGCAGGAAAATCATTCAGATCTGAGGAGATCAATTCCAGAACGATTATGGTTGCATCCAAACAAATTAGCTTGCAGACATTTTGTTTGGAAGCTTCACTTTGGAACTTAATTCCTCACTAGTTTCAATATATATGGATGTACAAGCTTACACAGCCCCTCAACTGAACATAACACTCAAAACACAAAGATTATGGATAGACATCACTGTATAAATGGCATATCCTTAGAAAAATGTGCAACTCAATTATACTAACGATGCATTCTCATATCCTCTTTTCCTCTTTAAGAAGAAGAATATTGACTAGACAGCAAAAATCCTGTTCAGAGTAAGTGATTCATTATAGTGCCAACATATTTGATGCTTGCACAAATACTTTTACTTGCAGCACTTTCCAGTTCATAGGGATAGTTAACAATTAAAAGAGCTGTCCAAGTGACATATCACACCAATCACCATTTGTTTCAGAAGTAAGAGACTGAAGTGGACCAAGTTTTGTCTGTAGAAGGCATGCCATGTGATCCCAGCAAACTACAATGGGGATTATTCTCAAAAGTACTTGTAAGAGAAGGGCTTTATGTTAATGTAGGGAAATGAAGACAGAGGACTGAACTTTCCTCTCGTAAACGTAATGCCAAAAGAAATTCACAGGTCAACATTTGCACAGAATTAGTGTATAAGAGAGGAGAATCCAGTCTCTAATGTACTTAATAACCAAATGATGTCATCAATTATAATTCCTTTTGTTATCAGACAGGAAATATTCACATAGATCTACTCACTGCTGCTATTGTAACAGTGTGTTCATCAGCCTTTGTTAAATGGAGAGCAAAGGAAACACTTAGAAGAGCCTGAAGGTAGTTAAGGTCATCATTGCGAATTCTGCTCTTAATGAATTTGAGTGCTTCTGTGGTGCCTGTTGCAGAGACTGCACTCAGCAGCCATCGCCTGCAAGTAGAGGTAAAAAAAAAAAATCCTTCATTTTTACTCTCAATTCTCCAAAATCAGAAGTTTCTTGTAAGTTGATACAATGAAATACCTATAGCGGGGTTTATCTGAACATTGTCTCCAGGTAGACTCAAGTGCATCGGCACTTGCTATCCGGCAGAGCTGGACAAGTTCCAGGAATCGGTATGGAAGATCATCATGGAAATCTTGTTGGTTATTCAGGACTATGTGTTGCAGTATTTCGACTATCTGTTATAAAACACAAGAGAGAGGGCTTATGTAATTATATTATTTAGAATTTATGATAATTATTATTTTATTTTTATTATTAGGAAATCAGTTTGAAGGCCTAAAAATACTCTACCCGTTGCTCAGGGTTTTTCATCTTGACTAGCTGCAATGGCATCTGTGGCAGTTCTGTTGGGAACTGGTAACGCAGGCCTCCGTAGCTTTGCATGGAAAGGTCTGGGGAGCTGCCCCGTTCACTTCTCACTTCAAGCAAGGTGAGTTGTTGTCTGTTGAGAGACAAGTGCCATGGGAGAAAGGCATTAGCTCTCTTCATCCACCTGCCTTGACTATTTGTTGCTTCAGTGATACTGTGATAGTATCAGTTTTACTCCTTAATAATTTTTCTTATCACAATAAAACCTTTTGCTAATGAATAAAGCCTTCTTTCTGAAACAAAATGGTATTAGGGTTATCTGCAATGAAATTTCTTCCAAGGAGAAGTGAAATTTCCATCTTCTGAATGAGAGCTACCGACTCAGTGTAATGAATGATCTTATTTCTATGTGCACCATCTTCCTCCTGACACTATCAATTAGTCCTTTTTCAGGACAAGCGGAACAGTCAAATTGCATTCTTATGGTATAAGTGAGAAAAACAGCTTTTCTCCTTTTCTTCCACGTAGCTGTAGTGCCAGCTTGATCATAGTACAAATAAAGAACAGTTGGTTGAACTTTAAGGACTGTGGAAACCCCAACAGTGAGCACTTAGACCTTTATCCAACTCCTATGGAGCTCCATTCTCATTTCACTTCAATTGGAAGAGAAAGGGAGTGATAGAACCTATAATTATTCTCACTCTGTGAAACAAGCCTGTGTTCTACCTACCTTGCTTCCATGACAGCAACACCAGTGGGTTCACTGAATGGTGAGAACTGATACACCTGCTGAGACACCACTTCTGTGATCAGGGTACCACTGTCTGACTGCTTCAGTTTGTAGGAGAAAGCTGCAGTCCCTTTTATGGGCCTTTCTTTCTGTAGGAGGACAGAGTAAAAAGAGCAAATGGGTTCAGAATGGCCATGCTTGTAACTAGGAAGATTTTTTCACGTCTCACATACCATCATGTCAACAGGACAAGGATAGATGTAAGCCATTCCAACGCTCTTCACCACTTTTTCCTGGCAGTTATTTTGGTCTACAGTTTTGGTAACAGAGATCCGGCTGTTCTTCCTGTCTTCCTGGATGATGTACCTTGTATGGCAGACACCTCCAATTCCAGCCTGGCAGATGAACACAGATAATGAGACTTCCCAATTATATCAGGATTTCACTGTGTGAGAAGAAGTTTTACTGAATGAAGACTCTGAAGAACAGAGGGTTAGTACCTACTGAACAGTCTTAATTATGTTTTGAAAGCTGTTGCCACTACACACAATTATTCCTATTGCACTAAAGTATCGGCCCATGAACAATACTCAGTCAGGGGATGGAGTTTAAAATAAAAAAAGTAATTAATTAATATCAACAATTAACAAATAAAATGGATCAAGGAGTTGTATGAGTGAAGCATATAACAAATAAACTCATAGTTAATAATTCTTTTTTCTCCAAAGGACTGCATGTTAAGACTTAAAGACAGACGTCTTAGAAAAAATTCAGCACAGATAATTTGTTCAACGCATATGCACACATGTTCCTCTATATGAATGAAAACCATCTTTTTCTTGCTACGAACATTCGAAAGTAGCTGCAAATAAGCAGAAACTCAAAGGAAGAATAATTAAAGAGAACATAAATTAATTAATAAATAAAACACAATCTTTCAATAAAGTAGTTTTAGAATGGAAAAAAACAAACCTCTTGCAATTCATACACATTCTGCGACTTTTTAATAGTTATCTGTATCATGTTCAGTATTCCTCTCACTATGTTAATGCAAGTCTTGGGACAGTCTTCTGGGCCATAAATGTTTCCAACCCGTCCACTATTGTATTCAAACTTGAAGGGCTGGGTAAAGCATGAGGAAACCATCTGGGTGATTTTGGAGGATTGAGTGAATGGGTCTCTGGGCCAGATGCCATTGTATTCCTCAAATTGTGGAGGGCGGATCTGTGAAGAAATTCAGAAAAGACACTTAGGAGAATAAAATTCCTTTGATACTAAATATGCAAATGGATTGGAAGAAATTAACATAACCACTAGTGAGATTCTCTTTCCTTCTAAATGTAGGCTTCGTAAGTCATACAGAAGTTTATTCTTTTGTCTCTTCCTTACACTATTGTAAAACCAGTGCAAAACCTGGGGGCTCAGCAGTGTTATTTTATCTTACAGACATAGATAACATATTGCTATTATCTTTCAGAGACATTTCAACTTTTTACTTGCATTTACTTTATAGGGAAAAAGGATGATTAAAAATGCAATTAAAAAAATTCAAATAAAAATCTCCCTTTTTTCAGCCTTAAAATAAATATTTTGCTTTAGGTAAAATTTAACATTTAAAAAGTTTATATCATGTCCCCATACAGTTTTTCTTTTACCAAATGAGTCACTATATTTGATTTGTATTAGTGAATTGCTTAAATAAACCCCAAATATTTTAATAATGAACAATATATTTATACACACTGAGATAGAAGGTAAATAAGAAGCAGTTTCAGTAACTTGGGCAAAGTTACTGCCAGTTTTGGTGCCTCAGAACACAACCTAGTGCACACACATAAAAATTTCAGGATAAAGACTGTAGTGTGAAATGCAACACCTAGCCCATAATTTTGAGAGATCTACAGCTCCACTACAATCAGTGAGAGCTCTGTCACAGAATTCAATGCCTGAAAAAGAAGCTCTGATTTTAAACTGAATGAAACAGACAAAAGTATTCTTCCAAAACATATCCACTTTGAATGAATCAGCTTGTATCACTGCTGACATCAGCAAGGCATGATTTCACACATCCCCATCTTTTACTGCACTATTCATACACTAAACATTATTACATACTCCTTTTTGATTACTTTCATTTTTTACTCTTATCACATATCACTTTTTATCTTATCTTTAGTTCTTATAGCATTTTAAGTCTATGTTTATCAGTTGCCTTCATGACAATGATTTTATACACCCGAGTCCTGGCTTCTCACAGGAGCTGGAAATGTGTGCTGAGACTAGAATCAAATCTTAAACTCTGAGCAGGCTTAAATGTCTTGAGTTAGAAATAGCCATTTTCTAACAGAACCCCTGGCAACTGTATTTCTGATACAAAGTCTCAAAGAACACCTGCTACAAACAACTTCCACAATAAACACCAGTGTCTCCTCACTTCTGAAACTGTAGATTGCAGATCATTCTCTGACATCTACAGTGGTAAGTCTCCAGTTGTGTTTCCTGCAGCTTTCCTACACACCAGATTAGCCAGGTACAATTACAACTGTGATTTTAGTTTATGTTGCATGGCACATTTGAAAGACGGCACGGTACCTTGAGGAGGTAAGTGTTTTCTGACAGCCCACTGATCTCTACTTTGCTGCTTAGGCGCACGCCAGCTTTGGCTAAATTCTTTTCTTGAAGCCCATTCAACATCCAGCCTTCATAACTGTACAAGTAGCTCTTTCCACTACTGAATCCAGGGTCTGTGGGAAATAATAGCCATTTTGACAATACTCGCAAGCATGTTCTAATCAATAGATATAACAGTAAAGTCACAGGGAAAAGGTTATAGAAGGAAATTTACTCACCAAAGTCAAACTTCTGGCTACCTGCAAAAAGAGATGGAAAAGCAAATAAGTAATGTTCAATCTAGATCCAGTCGCTGTTCAGAGAATTGAAAGACATTTTGGGAAAGGTGAAGAGATATGTAGCCTTACCTACAAGGGTGAGTGCTAGTACAAATATGATTCCCCTCATAGTGAAGGCGAATGAAGCTCTGCCAGACATGGTGAGACTTTTATGGAAGAAAGCTCAAGAACACGTGGCTGCATTCTGCTGAATTCTCAAGTTCTTTATCAGTTTATGTAAACACTTTCCTTTTTGCAATCATACTTTCTCTTCAGATGGAATAATGGAAGTCAAGTCATACCTTGGCGTCTCATTGATTATCTCATAAGCCCTTTGCAGAACTGTGTAAAAGCCTCTACTTATCCTAATAAGTTTTACTAGGTCATTTACAATGAATTTACAGTAAACACATTACTTAATTCCTAGGTTGTGTCACAGCTGTCTGCTTGTATTTGGTCTGCCACAGATTACCTTGATTTTGCCCAGGTTATGCTGACCTGGCATGTGACCCAAACTGACATCTAGATGATAGCGGCCCAATTAATGCAGTCAGTATCACAGAACACATTAACAGTGTTCTTCCTCTTCCCTCAGCATTGGTTTACAGACACCACCCCCCCTCCACTGGACAGGAGATGAGGACAGATAGCCCCTTGCTATTATATTCCTCTGTGCACCAAAGCACATTTAACATTCTACTGAAAACCCCTATATATGGAGTGCATATATTCATTTAAACAAATGAGAGGACTAGTATGCCCTTTCAGCTCTGGTCACACTGACCAGGAATATTTTTTAAATGAACAAAGATTTCATAAGTCATCAGTAAATATTTTACCTTTCAAGGTAAAATGACAGCCAAATCTGAACAGCTAAAAGCCACAGAGACTCCTCCCAGCAAAGCAGGGGGAATGGGAGTGCAGATCAATTAGAACTTTGCATTTCCTAAGGAGCTAAACACAAAATGCAGCCAAAGTACCTGAATTGATGTAGGCTGGCAGCCAGCTTCATCATCAATTTACAGTGACAACCCAGGGCACACTCACAGAAGTGTTCTGATCTAGAAACATCAGGGCCATGGAGGCAAGTAGAGATGCACAAAACACACTTGGCCTTTTTGACTATGGTAATAGATTGATAATCACAGAAAGGGAAGAATGAGTCTGGTCAATCCCCCAGATAAGTTCCACAATCTCCCAAAGTGAGCTGGGTGGCATCTGGATCAACAAAAAAAAAGGTGAGAAAAATGCATAGACTTCTAAGTTGGAGGATGTTTCCAGGCGAGTAAATTCAGGCAATGCAATAAACTATGGGTTTTAAGTCACACAAAAACTGTGAATCCAATTCAAACTCAACATCTATGACATACTGGATAATCAGACACTTTATTTCTGCTCCCACCTTACCTTTGGTTTTAAGGTTAACCATAGGAGCAAGCGTTGTAGCAAACGTCACTTAACCAACCAGAAATGAACATTTGTTTTTTATTCTAGCAGTTTCTACAGTCTCCCATTAGCAGTTGCTGTTACCGGGTTGTCAGTTCCAAAAGTCTTGACTTTTTCAAACAGATTCCATGTGGGATGTAAATCCACCTTGGGTTGCATGACCTCTATTTAAGGAACTGGCACCCACTTCAGTGCAGAAAACTATGTTTGAGGGGTGAGGGGTAGACACTAGCAAGAAATGTCTCCTTTTTCATGACTATCAATCTATAATGTTCAAGGGAACAAGCATGTTTTATGCCGCAGGTGACAAGCTTTTTATTACAAAGGGGGCAAGCTCTTTCATATAGTTAGAATTAATTTTTTATTGTTAGACATTTCTTCAAAACAAAGTTACCTGTTATGCATTCCACTGGACTCAAAACTTGAATAAGGGAACACGAACATTGTGTCAGTATGAAAAATGTAACAAAAAATATACCATGGGATTTTATTTTTTTGTTGCAGTGCAACTTTGCAGGGCATAGTTAACATTAGAGATCAGATGTTTTGTTTGAAAGCAATAAATAAATAATCTGATAATTTAAACACTTCTTTTGAGATCAGTTTTTCTATCCAACTACATCAAACTTTAGTACCTTGTCATCTACTTCTCTTGCAAATCAGATGGGGGCAGTGGAAGAGAAAAATCTAAAACCAAGATGTCTTTGCAAAAGCCTTCACACACAAAAGCTTTGTGATAACTGCAAATTAAAAAAAAAAAAAAAAAAAAGCTGCACAAGTAATAACTAACCTGCTAATTCAATATATACAGCAAAGCCATTACCCTGCATATATTTCAATTTTCCTTTCAAGAATAATGTTTGCATTGATATTATCTAAATATATCAGTCACCTTGACCTGGTTGAAGTGTACATAGAATGACCCTGAACAAAAAGCTAAGATATGATTTTTTTTTTTGTTTGTATATACATAGGAATATTTTTATCCTGCTACAAGTCTGCAGAATTTGGTGGAGGCAGTTCTTCAAATTAGGAAGAGGCTGTTTTGTAGGGAGAAAGTTCTCTTAAGAAAAATTTTCATTTATTAGTTTCTTCACTATACAGTCTATATTGCAAAAACTACATTGTATCATCCTTAACCATTGCAGATGAAGGAGAAAAAAATTATCAGTTCTAATATAATCCTGGAAAGTAAGTTCTCATACCTAATCAGACTAATATTTATGATAAAAGCACTCCCATCATAGACTGAAAAAGCAGCAATATTATATTTAAAGATTTTTATGAAACAAAACACCACAGTTTTAGGTAACAACTCATCTTTTCAATATCATGCATAGGTAGCTAACAATAGCTGTATGGTAATCAGTCACTGGTAGTCTGTATTTCTTGTTCCTTAGATAGGGCACTTGTTCTATTACCTCAAATATACAGTTGTGTGAAGTGACACACCTGTACTACATTCCTGCAAGAAGCCTCCCCTTCTGTTCTTCAACAGTCTCTGAGTAAGATCCTGCAGTTGTTTCCAACACCATGAAGTACTACACTGTCACCATCTGTGGCAGTCATACCACTATTAGCAGGAGCATCAGATTTAAAAGCTTTCCACTCACTATATATAGAGTGATCCAAAAACTATGTTTGACTTCTTTACAGGAACAGGACTGAATCTGTATCTCAGACTTCCAGGCCTGAAGCCAGCTCAGAACTCAACTGCATACACCCTTCTAGCACAGTTGCTTTTCCCATGGAGGCATTCAAACACATTTCCACAAGATGAATTACAGAATGTTAAAGCAAAGAATTACTACAAAAATGTTTATTATTTGCTAATCACTCTATAGACACAAACAAAAGAATAAATAGGTAACTTTTGTTCTTCAAGGCATTATTATCCTAAAAGTTACTTCCATGAAGAAAACTAGTCTGAAGAAAGAGGGCCCAAGTAAAGCAAATGCATGTAAGTGTCCCAATAAGGCACCCCCAAGCTCACCTTAAAGCAGCAGCAGCCCCTAGTGGCATCCAGATCCTGCCTCAGCCATGGACTTAACAGGCCTTCAGTCACCTACTGCCTTGAACATAACCCTACATGCACAGTACTGTTCTCCCACTTAGTATATTACATTTTTCACTTTGTTTATTTACATATATTTTTGAATGTGTTTTTATTCTTCCATAACTAAAATTCAGGCAAGGACTACCCAACAATTTATGGGAAACCCAGCAATAACTGTACTCTTCCAAACACCTGCAGCAAACAACATGACTGGGATCACCCATTTACTGGGGAAGAACTGGAGAAACAGAGAAATACAATGTTCTGTCCTTCTAACCCCACTACCACCCATGCAGCAGAAAGCCAACCAAGAATATAATTTCATCCACTTCTGCTTCCTGAAGGGTGCCATGTGAAAACCACACAAGTATCCTCTGCAGTTTACATTGGCTACTACTTCATCTCAAGCAGTAACTCAGTGTACTAAATTAAGAAGGAGAAACTGCAGCTTTCTGCCTTAGCTTCTTGAAGAACTCCAGTTTCTTTTCTTCCCTATGTTATTCCACTGCTATTTTTCTGTGTAGTCCAATCACTACATTACACCCAATTCTGAAGAAAATGGGCAGAGCAGCTATGTATTTTCAGTGAAGGAATCTAAGCTTGAGTTAATTTCCCACCTGTGACCCTGAGAAAGGCAGAATTTTCTTAGACACCTTCCAAAAGGCCAATTATGCCAGGATTAGAGCTATAGATGTGATCACAGATGCACAAAAACTCAACAAGAGACAAGATGGACTTGTACTGGGCAAGGAAAATTACATGCATTGAGTCAGGTGAAGGAGACTCTGAAACATCCTACCTTTACTTGGCTATTTTTATTACATTATAAACAAGAGACTTCCCAAAGGCAACACAAAAAATATTCTGCAGTCAATTAAAAGGAAAAATTAATATAATACAAAACCAGCACCAGATTGGTAAACATTGTATACAGTCCTACAACCATGAAAGCTTATAGCTTCAGTGCACACAAAATAGAGAACCAGGGCTTTTTAGGATAGAATTACACATTTATTGTTCACATTCAAAAGACTTTGGTTCCTGACTGAACCATTGAAAGTCCTAACGCATCTGTAAACTGAGTATCACTATAAAACAATTTAAAATGCAATGTAAAATAATATTTATGTACGCATGTGTTTAATTTCATGGTTTCTCAGCATAACCACTTGGTCTATTTACAAATATATAAAGTTTTTGCGCTTTAAGTCACTGAAATATCAAAGAGGTATTTTCAAATCACACAATAAATATAGAACCTGTTTTGTTAAAAATCTACAGTATACTGTACATTCAAGTGAAGGCAAGAGGATTTAGTGCCAGTAACACTTAAAACATAAATGAATGCTTCCAGTAATTAAACAATTTCTAAAAGTGCTATCTCTGCCTGTGATGAAAGGTAACATTAGGATCCAGTATTTCATTACAGTTAAAGTTTCAGACCATTGCTTCATTCATAGAACCAGAGCTTCTCTTACTAGAAAAATATCAAAGCTTTCATATATTTTTAAATTATTTTCTTTCAAGAGTTGCAAGAAAAAGAGGCAAGAAATGGTCTAAAAATTAAAAGCCATGTGCACGCACATACACACACACCACAATTCAGATCACCACATAATCCTCCAGAAGAATGATCAAACTCACAGCATTCTGTTTCATTTAGAATGATAAGTTTATGAACAAATCTCTAACAAAAAACCCAGCTGGCAACCCTAGGAAGTCTAAGGCAGTTGTTCCATGTGCAAGTTTCTACAGAGCAGAGTGTCAGCTCCAGAGTCTTCCCACGACTTTGTGCATTCTTCAGTTTCTTCTTTGTCATCATTTTCTACCCACAGATTTGGCATGCTGTCTCCAGCAATTTTTTTTGATTCAACACTGGAAGTGAAAAACAGAAAAATGTTACCATGCAAATAAATTATGCCTTACACAGAAACAGAGTACTGTTTTTATGTTTAATATCCTTTATTATATACCAACTGTAAGGTTTAGATTATGCTTTTAACCTGTGCTCTACATAGAGTTCATCACTATAAAGCCAACTACACCACCATTTCACAAACCTGTTATGTGTAAGATACTGAGATGTCTGGCAAGGTTCTGCTGAAACAGGACCATTCAACACAGAGGGAGGTTTCCTTTGCTGAGATGTAGATTTCACTAACCAATTGTCTTGGTCAGAACCTGAGAGATACAAATGCTATCAGTTAAACTACAGTGCAACTGGAAAAAAGAAAGTACTTCAAATTTTCAAGTCTTCTGCTTTAAAAAAAAGATGCAGCAAATATCTTAAGGTATGTCTATAATAATAAATTTTATTGCTACACATCTGTGATAAAATTTTGTAAGCAATGCTACTGAAGTTGTTAAAATTAGGATTCTAAATCTGAAAACACAGCATTTGCATATACAGCCACCATTGCAAGTATGAAGTTATGAAGTTACTCAAATGTAGTTTCTCACTTTACAATTGATAAAGCTTTTTTTACTTAAGTACAGAATTCTCCAGTATGCACAGACAGTAATTAACACCAACATGAAAAGCAGCAAACTTGTCAGAGTATAGAAAACAAGATTAAAAAGCATTAAGTTAGATGCCTTAGCATTTATATGAACTGAACTATCAGTAAAGTCAATGGAAACTCCTGGCAAACTTGGCAGATCAATCCCTGCTAACTTCTCTCACATTTAGATTTCAAAGCTTTCATATCAACTGGAAAAAAAGAATAATTCTGTATTCTACAGTATTTATTACAGCACTACAGAATCAAAAGCTTTTGGACAAGTTTAGTGAAAAAGAAAAATTGAACATTAAAAGAACTCTAATGATAATCTGTTGGGTAACATTCATATGGCATACGATTCTCTTTATGGCAGATGTATTATTTTTATTTCTATTATCCAGTAGCTTAAGATTAGGATATACAGTTTAGAAGAATGCCATTTAGAAGAGAAAATATGACATTAAATACATACTGAAACACTACAATTCAGAAAACACCAATTACAAATCAAAAGCTTTAGTGTACAATGACTGTTAAACAGATCTCAGGTTGCTCTCAGATCACTAAATCAAGTTATTCTCCATGAGCAACAGCCAAACAATCTCAATTCTGTTCCTCCTGTGGAGGATAATTTCATTTCACACTTAGAGAAGCCCTGTAGGAATTGCACAGAGGAGAAACAAAGAGAAGCCAGAACACATGAGGTAGGCTACTTTATCTAACAGGAATACAAATTCAAGCTATATTTACTTGACAAGTGGTCCACACATTTATCTTTACATTTTGGCTGCCGCAACAAGAATCTATTGAAGAGAGATTGTTATTTCCCCTTCCCTGTCCCTTTACTGTTTGTCTCACACTCTCTCATCCCTTAGAAAGAATATAAGTAGTGAATTAATTCTCAGTGGGGAAGACCAAACACTGCACATGCATGAGGGAATGGGAAATAAATTTACTAACTCAAAAAAACATCCAATTGTAGAAGAAAGGAAGTAAATATTTCCAATAAAAACAATATTCAAAACTATATGTCTTATAGTCATATTTTCAAAAGAAATTTATGAAATTTGAATCTAAAAATTCAATTATTTATTGCTCAAACTTATTTTTGTTATCACTATGCTCTTTTCATAGTTTTTTTCCCCAAAGGATTCTTTTTTACTGAACATATAAGAACACACATTTAATATCACCTCATCTCGAATAATTAACGATGCCATCTCCACATAATGCTTGTTTCCAAAAATTGTTTGTTTCGAATCTACAGAGATCTCTATGGGTCATGATCTCTTCAACTGCCTTGGCAAATAATATGTTCACATTTACTTAATTTAGTAATTCTCAAAGTTCCTGTTCCTGACATCTGTGCTGTCACGTATTTGACATTCAACAGATTGTTTCACAAATACAACTTCATTATGTAAGTAATTACCAGGAAGTTATGATTTCCCTTTTCAAATGAAATTTTGAACCATCAGTTACCCAACTTGTAGAGGCACACAGATATATGGTAAAATTTGTCTTGAGACTTTTGGTTTTTTTAATGATTTTGCCCATATTTGTGTCTTCTATTTGAAAGGAAGAAAAAGAAATACTGTACAAGAACATAATTTGAACAAAATACTTGCTTCTTAAGAAGGCACTTGGAGTTGTCACATTTTCAGAGTGCTTGCAATCAGCAGTCATACTTAAGAACTGCTGCTTCAGCCATGTTCCTCTATCTTCTTCAAATGCCTTTCTCTAGGAAAAGAAATAACACTTTAAGACCACAGGAACAAGCTTAGTCCGCATTAAACTGATGCTATTCTATTTAAGAAATCAAAAGTTGTAACATGTTCACTTAACTAAGGAGAGCTTACAGTTTAACACAGAGTTATTGTCACGTGAGCAAGCTTTGGAGTCCAACAAGGATTAACTGTGGAGGCACTTATTTACAAGTCAAGCCCCGTGGTTTGTTTCACAGGGCTCTGATTAATCCTTTCACTTTACTGTTCTCCACTCCAGTGATACCCTCTCTTATCTCTGCCTGCTATGCTCCTCTTCCCCCTCAGTGCAGCACTGCCTTTTGGAGGTAGCCCTCATCCAGGGTAGCTGCCAGAAAGGATTACTGCTTGAACCTTCTAAACAGAAAAATTACATTGAAAAGAGCACCAATTACTTCTGTCCAAAACTGGGCCAAAAAGAAAGGAGTTGTTCAATTTTCCAGTCTCTGAGCACAGAAAAGGAAAATAATGCCTAAATGACATCCTCCAAAAGATCCAATGGCTCTGGAACCAAGCAACAAGCTATTTCATCTCCAAAAACCATCACTGAAACAGAGTGCACCTATTTTATGTCAGTAGAAAAACAGAGGAAGCTGAACTCCACTGCAAACTTTCACAAGCACCTACAAAGATCACAGCATCGCTTCTCTTGTTACTTCAGCATTTTAACAAGCTGAAGCATGGGCCATTACACTTATGCTGCAATGTAGTCCTAAACGTTTCTGGACAAATATTTATGATTTATTATCATTCACGACTTTTAAAGCTGAATTCAAGGTGCAACATGAAATTCACAAACTCATTAAAATGCAAATGAAATTAAATTCACCAGAGTCAGTATTTGTCATCATGTGAACTACTGCTGTCTCAGCATCTTAAGTAAAATCTGAAGTATTTTGTATTGTGAGCCAGACAGGTTACCCATCTAGCCCAGTATTCTGTCTCCTACAGTGGCCACAAGAGATGCTATTTATGAGCATGGCCATGTTCTGCAGCGCATTATTTGACTGAAATTTGCAAAGGCCTTATTTTTGTAGGAAGTCAAACTTAGGCAGTATCTAAACAATTTAGTTTAAAAATTACCAATTTTGGAATACACAGATATTTCAAAAGCTGGGGGGAAAAAAAAAAAAAGTTCTGTTCCAGTTTCAGCAACTGTATTTTCCAATACACACAAAAGCCTTGCTTTTTGAATTGCCAACAGAATGATCTCTTAGAATAATCAAAGATATGTTTCATACAGTATGGAAATGATCTTTTTCTACAGGTGCCAGAAAACAGATATGGTTGGATGGCTGCCCTTCAGCATGAATTACTCATTTGTAATTCCTCTTCCATAGGAGCTCCCTTTTCTAATACCTCAAGTCCTAATCTAATAGCAGCTTCTGTAAAACTTCTTCGTTCCTTCTCAAAATTCTTTTTTTGTTCTCGAAATAGTCTCCATTCTTCCTGAAGACGTTCTCTTTCTTCCAGCAAGTAGCAGTCTTGTAGTAACAGAGTGGTGTCATCATCACATGTAAGCTGTTGCTGCAGATATAAAGCAACAAAAGACAAACATTAATTTGGGACTTAAGAGATGCAGTATTTCAACAGATACAGTTTTATCAGAAAAATGTTTGAAGTTCAATATGGAAATAGTGCAGATATTGCACAGTTGGTGGATGATGGGGGCAAATTTCAGATAGCAAGCAAAATGTCCCTTTTTCAGGCAGCTGATCTCATCAGCCTTCCTGCCCTTTGTTTAGCTTCTGAAATTATTCCCATCGTGATTAAAAACTAATTAAATGATTAACCAATCCAGTAGCATACCTATACTCAGACCAAAAATTAAGATATTTTATTTCAAAAGCATTATCAAAGAAGGGAGAAAGACTCAGAGGTAAGAAAAGTGGCATGTTAAATAAAAAAAATACTCAGATCCAACTGAGAAAAATAAGAAAAAATAAAGTCTACTACCTGCAAGAGCTGTTGCTGAGTTTTGATCATTTCTTTACATTGCTGAATCTCTAACTCTAGCTTTTCAGTTTCCAGCTCATGGTCTTCTCTTGAAATGACATCGTTTTCATTCCAGGCTCCTGAATGTCCACGTGACACTAAGGGGGAAGAAAAGCTTCTTAAAAACAAATTAAAACATCCCCCATGTTAGAGACTCCTAGTAAGAGTAAAAGGTTTTAGACTACTTGTTTCATCCTGAAAGACAGATATGAAGTGTATTCAAAAGCATTTCCATCAGACATGAGATCCAGAACTGGTGCTACACATGTATTCATCCACCAAATCCATTTCAGAAAAAAAAACAACAATGAAGACATAGCTGTTTCACATTCCTCAAGGTACACCATACATCTGCATTGCAATAAGTGCTACACAAAATCCTCACTTGTTTTAGTAGTCATATAGAAGGAAAAAAATATATAAAAAAAAAAATCAAAAGAACTGAAGACTTTTTTTCCAGTGACGTGCTGTTAGCCTATTTTTCTGAGCTTGTTTTTGAAGGGCTTGTGTGTTCATAAAAATATGACAGTGACTATATTTATCACAGATATAAAAAAAAAGGCATTTTCCTTCAAGTCCTGTGAAGGAGAAATGGAGCTAACACACTGGGATGCATGTTTTCATTTCAGTAGGGGAATGAATTACATGAATTAATTGTATTTTGTATAATTACATCCTGTTTATTTTATTTAATGCATAGCTAAATCACAATGACTGTAATGAGCCAGGTTTTGATCCCCTGATGCCAGCATTTGAACATTAATCTAATTGTAGAGGACTAGACTATGGTCATCCCCATAAACCAAAAAAAAATCTAAAAGAAGACTTCAAGAAAAGAGTAAATAATTGAAGTATTTTTCCTGATGCTTATTTTTCAGTTAGTTACACCAAATAAAGTATTGCAAGTATTCCTAAAATCCTTTCCAGGGTATAAACGTATTCTCAAAGACCATCTGCTCTTTTATTTCCAATTGCACGCATGACCTTCTCAGTCTTACTCCTGACTGCAAACATCCCTGTGGTAGTGGCTGCATTTGCTTGCATGGGAAAATAATACTAGGAAAGAATTTTATATATTTTTAGATGTCTTAATGCTGTTTAACAGCTGGAAATGAGGAGAGTCCAGCAACATACCACCAGCCAGTTTGTTTTAGAATGCCACAAGAGGTCTCAGAGATATGGATTTGGCAAGACAAGATTCTTGAGAGGGAATTACATATTTTGCATCCAATTACTTCAAACTGCCATATGTGCATTACTTATTTTTAAATGTATTTTACATCTAGATGTAATACAGTTAAAGATCACCTTGGTTATCCAGCTTTTCAACGTGACTTTTCAACATTCTCCATTGTTTTCTAATGCTGTTGGTAAGTTGCTCTCGCACAGTTTCACAAGATAATTCCCACATATTCTCTTTATTTAACTCTCCAATATCTTCCTCCAGGTCTGACAGCACCTGTAGAAGTAGCAATAAAAAGCTGCAAACCCCTTCACCACTCCAAATTAGTGTGTTTATTTAAATATGCGCACAGATTTAATTTACTGAAGAGAAGGAAAACCCTTACATACAGGAAAGATTTTTCCATCCAGGGAAATTTGACTCTCTAAGAGTTGAGTTCCCTGACAGCATAATGCTGAAGAGACAGAAGTTACCCACTTCACCCTGACATCAAAATAGAACTGTGACTTCTAGCAGGGAATCAGAAAAATAATAAAAACCTCTGATAAATAATGAATAGGCAGTATACCGTTCCATAAAAATATCCTGTGTAAAGAAACACTTAAAATGGGGAAACAAGCAAACAAAAAACCCCAGGCAGGCAAAATCCAATATGCATTGCTAGACAAAATTACATACTCGTAGTTACTGCATTTAAAATTAATTCAAAGAATGTTTTAAGCTTTCCATTGACTGACTGGTAAGAACACGCTGCATATTGTTCACAGACAGCAGAACACTTAAACATGGATGGATTTCAAACAAAGCACATGATGTGCAATCCACTGCAAGTCTCATAAGAAGTTAACTTGTTTTTTAAATAAGTTTCAAATAACTTCAGCGCTATACCAAACTACCATGGAGATTTAATTTTAACTGAAGAATACTTACCAGCCCATCTTCAGACCTTTCCTTAGGTTTCTGTTTCTGTGGTGGGAGAAGTGAAATAATCTCTTTCTTCATTTGCTGAAGAACTTTCTTCAGCTCAGCATTTTCCACTAAAAGTTGTTTTTGGCGTTGTTCATAGTCACTTAACAGAACTTTGTACATTTCTTCTTCATTTCTACAAGAAATAATCTTACAGTAACAGCATAACCGCTATAATATATGCCTGAATTAATGTTGTTCTAAGACAACTACCTGACTTCTGTCTTATCAGTCCTCCATGCACCTCTCTTCCCGTCAGCTCTACCAACATAATTTAGAACTTCCATAGCTACAAATGAAAAGGATATTTCAAAATGTGAAACAACATACAAATATATAAATATTCAGATGACATTGCATTTACATATAGTTATTGCAAAGAGACCACATTACCCAAATATTCCCCTCAATCTTCAGACCCATATGAAACCACATTCGCTGCTTAAAGCAAAAATAAGACAGTCAAAGAAAGAAAATAGGGTTTGTGTTTGGAAACTCAGAAGGATGTATTCTCATCCTGTCCTATTGTTTTTATGCATTTCTTAATGACACCTTCATCTTCATTTCAACTCTTATATCAATATATAAACTCTACCATCTCTTCTGGCAATAATGCATTTTATCTCCTCTTTAGGGTAAGCAACTTCCTAATGTTTAAGAAGGTGTTCCTCAAAACAAAGAAACTTCTGTCCATATTTGAATAAAATTAAAAAACCCACACAGCAACAACAAAAACCCAAACCCAACATATGACTATGGATTAGTGGTCCAAGCTCAATTCTAGTCAGCTGTCAAGCAAACAGTACCTAGTTTTCAAACCCTGTTATTTTGACCTCACTGATACTTGAACTAATACTAGTCAACTGGAATCAAGAACATGTAAGTTTTGTTTATCTTTTGAAAAGATACCTAAAGACTTTCTGCAGCCAAAACAGGCATTCCTGCTGCTGTATTGTAACCTGGTTTGGCTTATTCACAAGCACTTTCAGAAAACTAAATGCACAGAATACCATCTTGGCAACAACACAAATAGTTTTCTTCTGGTTTAGTGAACTAAATCAGTTTACTAAAATACAACATTCACTACTGCTGGCAAATAGCTGAGTGTTGTGGAGGTGGCAGGTGGAGAAGTGCAGGATTTCCCTTCCATTGGAGATAAATTATATAAATATTCTAAGGCCAGATATACAAAGCAAAAGGTACAGGTTTTTTTAAATACATAACAGTAAAACCCATTCATGCTAAATAGCAGTGATGAATGCCTTGAACACAATTTTTGGGCAGTACAACATATAAGTACTCATATGATAAAGAAGAGCTGATTTGTCCTCATTTCACATAGCACTAGATGGTGCATCTATCTTGTGTTACTTCTCCTCTAAAATTTCTCATTGCTTGTGTTAACCACAACCAGAGTGTAGTATCTCAAGGGGGAAAAGGTCATGCAGTTGTGCCTTCCTGATGGCAACTGCTCGGCGTAATACAGCGATTATGACACTACCCAAAGTTTTGTGATGGCAGCAGTAGCAAGAAAGTAGAGGAGAGATGGCTCTACCTTAGGAATTGATCGCAAATAAAATTTTCCTTAGTAAGAAAACTTCCTTTTGTAAAGATCAGCATTTGTTTTGTGCTTGGTAAATAATCTTATGGAACACAATATAGAATAGTCTTACACAGTCAGTTAACATGAAATATTACACGGGTTTTTTAACATTCTAACATCTAAATAAAAATCTACAAGAGGAGGACCACATTGCCTTTAAAGATAAAAATGCTTAAGTTTGGTTCTGGTTAAGATACAGACTATGCTATTTTGCTGTGGTAAAATTCAAAGAGATACTTACCTATCTTTTTGTCCTTTTTGTTCATGACTAATTGATGCAAGCGTTCCTTTAATTTGTTATATTCTCTCTCTTTCCTCTTCATGTCATGATTGTACTGTGTAGCTCTACTTGAAATTATGTTCTGTAACTTCTGAACCTAAAGGCAATCCCACAAAAAAAAGAATGTTTCTTCAAATATATACTATAAACACAAATTTCTTGCATGCAAAACAATGCTTCTATTAAACTATATTTCTGGTAAAAGTGACAAAAGGAATCAGAAGATCTCTCCCAACCCATGAATTCTGACCTCAGGGGAGGTAGTATCTTTTCAGCAGAAACCCATGTTATAAGCAACAGATTTTAATACTGCAGTTCCCCTGAAGTACAGCTGAATTTATGTTCCAACAACTCACAAAACCTGCTTTAACACCTTTATTTAACAGAGCAGAGAAAGACATACCTTTGCTTTCAGTAATTCATGACCAGGATCTAGGTTTACTCTAATTCTAAAGCAGGCTTGTTAGGTTTACACTAAAAAAAAAATTAACTCCTCTTCCTGATGCAGGAGGGTGCTTGAAATCACTTTATTCCATTTGGTCTAAAAGAATGTTAAAAAATCATAAAGCACGTTTTTGACATGTACTATATGTGTGTTGGTTTGGTTTTCTTCTAATTTTCAGATTTAACCTTACAAACATGCAGCACATTCAATATTTTAAATTGGAATAGGATGTTCACTATATACACATAGTGCTGTGATTCCCAACTGTATGAATATGTGTATGGACACAAAGAACATTCACAGAAACTTAGGAGCCATGTGAAGTACAGTACTAGGGAAGGAGCACACTGGAAACAAATCCCAAACTACGCAGTGCCACGGTTGTTCAAGTGTTTTATGATCTTGATTCTTTCAAGACATTTAAGTTTAATGAGACTGTGCTTTTGAGCTAGATTTTCCCCTCACCTTTCTTCTTTAGGGTCTTTTGCTCTCCTCTAACTAAACAAAGAAGAGCCTCTACACACAACTATTGAGTAAGTGACTGAATCCTGTTGCGCCTCCTACTTTTTGATGTTTCTAAACACTCTAAGAAAGTTGTACTCAAAAGCACAAAAAGTCTCCAAAAACTGCACATCTGCAATTCTGCAGTACTCTCTACTATTGTTGTAACTTGGATGTACCCCTTGTAGAATCTATTTCTCCATATGCAACATGCCAGTTGCCTTGAAAGACAACACTTACCACCACCAACAATAAAAAAATTCAAAACAAGCAATTACAAGATTCTGTGCAAAAAACACATTCTTCAATATCTACATAATGACTTGTGTTAATGTACAAAATCACTCACTTCATCCTTTTCATTTTTAAGTAACTGGTGCAAATTTCTGTTCTTGCTTTGCAGTTGTCTGTCTCTTTCCTGAAGCCCAACTATTTCCCTTTTAGATAATTCCAACTGTTCCTAGAAAAAGTGTTGATAGTTCAGTATCAATAAGAATTAACAGTAGGAGTTAAAAAACTTAACCAACCAAACCATGCAAACCAAGCTGACAAACCACCTCACTTAGGATACAGTTTAGTATTTAACAGATATTATCTTATATAGTTATGCCTTTTTCATTAGGTCAAGATTCTGTGAGCATGTCCATACTGTGAGAGGGAGGTGGATACTAAGCAACCTGTACAAATTTTACTGGAACATTTCTGTTAAATAATCAAGGGTACAAGACTATAATTGACAGAGACATGCAGACTGTGACCATAACAAAGCATATGGGACATTTCACATATACAGAGAAAGCTAGACAGATGATCTCATAACAGATAATGCAAAACTAGCATTTTAGAAAATTTTGTCCACAAATATGAGACTCAGACTTGAAACTGGCACCTTAAACAACATCTCAACACTACGCACAAGCTCTTTTCCTTCATATTTGTAGTGAGGGACAAATGTGTAGATATATGTAAGCAACAAGAACTTCTAAGCAAACCACAATTAGATACAGGTAACACAATAATGCAAGTCAAAGAGGATTGCTGTATGGTATTGAAAGAATTTACGTGAGAAACCTTACAAGCTGACAGCCAAATTAAATGCCCTGAGATTGATGTAGTCCTAATAAGTTTGTCCCTTTCACCTTAAAGCTATCCATCCAGGGAAAGGAAGTGGAGTGTTCTGGAAATTATACAGTGTTTGTATAAAAATGAGTGCAGTTACACACGACTTTTTATGTCAAATCAAAATGCTTCTATAGGGATGACCAATCTCAGCAGAAGGACTACTATGATTGAGAATCTACAGCAGTATTTCTCAAGGAGAGAGTGCTGGCCAGCCCAAGTGAAAAGCAAGCCTAAAAAGCACTGAATCATGCACTGAAATATGTTTAGGTTTTTTATGCTTTATTTTCTTGGCAGAATTAAGAGAAAGACAAGTCTCTTCTAGTGTAACTGCACATACAAGTACACATGAAGTAGCACAGTCTGTGAACTTCCAATATATCAGCTACACCACAGCAACTGGCTTTATGCATGTGTTTATCCTGGCATAAAAGGAAGCTTAGTAACTTCTAGTTTTACATCTGCTTCCGAGCAATTCTTATAAAGAGACTTTTTTGTCAGATATCTAAGGAATCCAAACCAAAAACATGTGGAAAAAAACGATATAGAAAAACTGATCAAAACGGTAATGTCCTAGATATGTTCCCTTATGCTTTTACTTGTTACAGTTATATTGGGAATTTATCTTTTAGAGCTGGGCATACCCTTTTAAACAATACTAAATCATATGAGCCGAAGTGCTTAACATTTCCACCCCCAGCACGCATTAACACTTCCAACCTGAACAGTCTTCTCTCTTCCTCGATTAAAGAGGCCATAATTCTAAATACGCTTTCAGTTCTCTCACTGACTCATATTTCATTAATTTTAAGGCACTTTCAACTGGAATAAAGACTTCAAAAACCCCAAAATGCACGTGAAAATACAACCACAGATTAGTACTTGGGAGAAAAAAAGAACCAAACAAAAAAACACTTGCTGTTAAGAGTACAGAGAACTGCACAATATTGATTGAATGATCTTGCTTTCTACCTTTAATTTAGCATAGCAGTTCTGTAAGTGATCCATATCACTTCCCAGTTTCAGATGTTGCATTTCTACTTCTTCCTGAGCTCGAAGGTTCTTGTGCTGGAGTGCAAGCAATTCATTCATACAATTTATGACAGATATTAAATTTAACTCTTTTCCTTTGGACTCCGTATAAATAGAAGGAAAACCCAATGTTGTCAGTTCCTGGTAAAAGATGGGGATGGGGGGGGAAAAAAGAGATCAATAACTGGATCAAAGTCCCACAATCCTCCAAAAGACAGAAACAGTATCAGGTGAAATCCTGTATAAATTAAGGGGAAAAACCCAAATCCTACTCCCCACCAACTTACCAACTTCAGCTTCTGAGCACTGAGGAAGAAGCCTTCTTAATCCAGTCAATCTTTTTTACTGCAATTCATTTAATGTCACCTGCACACAACCTCCAATAAACAAAAAGACCTGGCTTACCCTATCAATATAGGATATACTCTGCTCAATATTCTCTTCCGTGCAGAAGGCACTGAAAAAGCTGTGCACGTTTTTGGATGAAGGCAGTGGCAAGCGTAGCACTTGTGAGTTCATGCTTGTAGGAGATCTCTTTCTTTCTGAGGTATATTGAAATATATTTTTGCTATCTAAAAGTTGAACATTAACAAACAAATCAGGGCTAATAGTTTAAGATACATCACATTAAAAAAAATAAAATTCCTATGTTCTCAAGTTATTATTTACAGAAGTTTACATTTCTAAGGCTTAGAATTCATCTAGAATGACATACATTAAACAATTCACAAAAAATAAGTGATAAACTTCCACTGAAGATTTAAAGACTCCATAACATTAAGGTATTGTATCATTCAAGTCTTACTTATCCCCCAAGAAGAAGATGTCCAAATTTTCTTCCTTATTGACTTGTTACAACACAATTTTTAAAATTACTTTCCCCTACACAGGTTAACAAACTTGAAAGCAATTTATGAGGTGAAAGAATACAGAATTAGACACGTCTACAAACACCACATATCTTGATAGGTGTCAAAAAAAAAAAAGTTTTAAAACCTTTCCATATATATGAAAGGATAGCATTTTACAGTACCATTTCTGTAAGGACTCAATCGAAGACAAAGCACCGTTTGTACTACATGTTATTTAACTTTCTGTTTAACTAGTCAAGTATCCATGCACAAAACTCCAATGTCTTTCTCTTTAGCAGCCATAACATCACTGGTAAAATTAGTAAATCCACTATATTCAAAATATTACCTGATGACAGCACTGGCACAATAAAAGTCTTCCAATCGCCCATAGCAACAAAAACAGGCAGGGTACCTGAGCAACTGCTTCAGTGGTAAAGTATTTTGTACAATTGCTGGCAACGTGTGTTACGTAGGCATCTCCTAAAATAGCAGGAGCATTTTAGATTAACAAAAGCAGCTAATACAGCTAGAAGATTAAAGCAGGCACAGAAGAATGACTGTTGAACTTGAACCATGTAAAATTTTTCTACATCTTTACACAGCATTTGGAACTCTGTAAGCACAGCAAATATTACACTGCAAAAATGATGCATCTATCAATATTTAGCTTCGAACTTAATTGTCTTGTAAACCATTAACTAAAGCTAAAATACCAAGTACACGTGAAAATAATAACTCACATTATAGATAACTCAGTTGTTTCTGTTAATGTGTGTCAGAGAAAACACAGCAAGACAAATATTAAGTATTTTCCTGTCATATAACCAGGAAACAATTTTATTAAAGTAAACTTATAAGAAGTTTTAATATAAGTCTCTGTGGGATAAGTCTAAGTAGGATTATTACTTAAAGAGAAGTGTTGTAAAGGCTCTAGAGAAGATACTTGGTGGAGGGCAAAGAAACTTCTAATATTTAACCATTTAAATTAACTTTTAGTTATATTGCCTTTCCCTGGCAAGTTGCTTGCTTCTTTGCAGAAATTCCAAAATTGTTGACAAAAACAAACAGGAGAAGCCTTACCATGTTGGCACAGCCACTCAATACAGCACTGACCCTCCAGAAACCAAAGGAAAGCCACCCACTCATAAGAAAGAATAGATTGTTTGTCTCCTCACCCTACCTCCACCACACAGTAACACACATAATAGCATTAATTATCTCACTGTTGGAACTTTTAAATCCAGTTTGGATGCTTAAGATTTGGACAGAACAACCCATCAGCTGTTATGGGAACAAGAATACTTCAGGGAAACAAACTTTCCACCTAACAGGAAAGAAGGCTCCTTTTTTAAATCAACACTTCAGAACAAAGTTTCAAGTCTTTTTTAGATGGACTGTGTAGACTTGTAGAGCACAAGGATGTTCTCACGTAACCCCCTGCTAATGTTCCAATAAACACACTGTGGAAAAGCAACTTCTAAATTTCTGACACCAAAATACTGTATTCTTATCACTGTGGAAAAAGCTATCATTTGGGGGGGGCGGGGTGGGGGGAAAGAAGGGAAGAGGGAAAAAGTGTGCTGTTATCCATAAGGTCTCTTGAGAACACAGAGAAAATAAAAATCCTTATCAATATTACAAAGCACAGAACATATTGTCCAAAGTAACACTAAGTTTTTAAGAGATCATACTGGTGCACATTCATGTAATAGAATGCTCAGCACTAAAAAAAGAAACAAAAACACCCCTAAAAAAAGTATCCAGATGGATGAGTATTTCTCCAGGTTCATAAATTTATATGGAAAAAAGGCAAATAGCTATTCCTCACACGTGTTGTAATTTAGTAGTTCCTGAAAACTTTCACATCTGAAAGTACACGAAGCAGCATTAAAACACAGTCAATACAACAATCTAGTTGCTGTTCTTGTTTAGCAAATGTTTTTTCTCCTTTCTCTCAGCCCATACAAATTTATGCATATTTTCCCATTTTTTCCCCTCTGTAAAACCAAGATGTCCAGAAATGAACTAAATAACTATGCTTTTAAAAATGGAATTGAAAGCATTAAGAGGACACACTTCTCACATGTTAGTTTCATTTCTGTTGTATCCATCAAATAAATGTGAAAACATAAGGGAAAAAGGCAGTAAATTAAGGTACAAGTATGTTCTCACTACTGACATCACAATCCTGCATTCTAATAAGATGTTTCAAATGGTCATTAAGAACCTTAAGACGCACAAATTCCATTAAGGAGGTTGGAAAGTCCACAAAAATACTACTCACATTTCTGATGGACCCATTATGAGATTTTATCACCTACGTTTCCTGAACGTGCAGTATTATCAACCCACAGGTCTCTCTACACTGACAATACTATTCTGACACAGCATCTCTCCCCCCAAGCAACATTTCACTGGAAGCAGAAACAGGACTAGTCCAGGTGTGCAAATGAAATGATGCTTTAAATTTGAGATCCACGAGTCACATGCAGATTCATTCAGTGCAGATGCTTTAGCAAGACTACTCTCTAGGGAGATACTGTTAACAACACAGACCATTAATACACAAACCCAAGCTCAGAATGGTGTCTAGTGAAGACAAAGTAAGAGTACGTAAGAAGTAAAATAGAGTCCAGATAATGAAACTGTATTCTTTTTCAACCTTGAAAGCTCTAGAGTCTTTTGCTTTGAGAAGACAACCTGCAGTCCACTGCACACTGCTAATACATCAGACTAAGAGCCACCCTCAGCAATTTCAAGATTTGAAAAGCATGAAACTCAAGAACTTCCTTCAACTGTTAGAAGGCTACCCCAAAGTATCTCAAATTATTACATGTCATCAGACAAGTGCAGTAGCTTTAAAGAAGTAATCATTTCAAGGAGTGGTCAGCATTTTGTACTTGATTTATCTTTACATACTGTATTTCAAATTAAATTCAGAAGTACAGAACAAGACAATCCCATGTCAGCTGCAAAAGAGAATGCTACGAGCTTTTAGTAGCAAGAAGGTTTTTTGTCTGTCTTTGTCCCCCCCCGCCTTCAATCCTGGTTAGAAAAAAAATGCAATAGCAAGCAAAAATCTAATTTTGCTGTTTCCCAGCATCTCATACTAATGCAAAAAATCTGAGTGATTGCAAGTGGAAGAGAAAACCACTAAGCAGCTAAAACTGCCATAACTACTTAATGATTTCTCTTCTGTGCCCATTGCCTGTACACAGGGATTTATTAGTTACTTTGCTAGCAGGTTTGATGACTTGCCCATAAACTTGTAACAATCCAGTGCTTTCTAGATGTAATTCTGCCAGTTGGCAGTGTCACTTGCTCTTCCAAGCTAGAAATTAGTGGAGAGAACAAGACATGGATGGATTGTACAAAGATGAGCCTCTGGAATCCAATTTCAAATGCATGAACGTAACAGCAGAACCATCTCACTACAAAATCCAACACACACCTCGCTTAAATCAGAGAGCTTGGATAATACTGAAGAAGTAGTAATCAAGGCAAAGCACTCAAGTGTTTTTTGGAACAAGTACAAAAAACCCCAAAGAACTTAAAAAAAAAAAAAAGTTGTCATGGTAATAACATACCAGAACTTTTTTGAAAGGCACCTGGGGAATTTTTGGACAAAAGTCTACAGAAATATTTCTAGAAGCTCCTAGATAATTAAGTACATCTTTCTTTTCAAGAACAAATTTAGGGTGAAGTTTAAAAATAGTACATTTCACAAACCCAAAGAGCTGAAAGTAGCTCTTCTTAATTACTGTTTTGTGTTCTGGGGGACAGGGGACGGACTGACCATAAACATGTCAAGATACGAGACAGAAACCTCCCTAAGAAAGTCTGAGTTCAGGCCATATCAAAACCTGAAAAATCACAAGCAGTAAGAAATAGAATTATAAACTTAACACAGTGCAGCATACTTAAAATTTCTAAATATCATCCTTAAACTTGAAAAGGAGCAGTCATAACTGGGTTAGTAAAATTCATTCAGACAATCAGCAGAGAATCACTTGTCACAGCACTGTACTGTGATCAGATTGCACCATCTGGTCTTTAACCTAGACAGGTTGTGATACAAGTTGGAAATGCAGTATCTGGTAACCTAGAAAACTTTTACCCCCCCCATGGTAGAAAGGATATGGAAAGGAACCTCTGGAGAGGTGCAATGTCTTGGAAAAAAAAGTTTCAAGTCTGCATCAATCAGAAATTGCCAAACATTCCTTCTCTGCACGTTTCAAATACTACTACAACTTGTGACATGCTTATGTTTCAACTTGAAAAATTGTGGGGGTACATACTGAGCATTTCCTTAAAAGCCAATGTGATTTTTTTCCACTAAAATAAAACCCAAAAGGAGCTGTGAAGCTGTTTAAAGCTTTTATATTTGTCTAGTAATCCACAGATGTCACACAGATGGCTTTTATCTGGATAGGCACAAAGACATGAAAGTCTAGGTAAATTTAACATACACTCCAGTCAAGACATTGTACGTTTACAAATATATCCCATGTAACATAATGACATATACTTGTTTTAATTCATGTAGTTGCCATGAAAGTCCCTGCATTTCCTCCCAAGAGTTTTGACATTTATTCTCTCTCTACAGAACTTTTAATAACAGTTTATAATTAGCACTAATATGTATATCTTATTCAGTGATATTTGTATAGTTAAAAGAATTTCTTACTCTAAAAATCTCTTAGTGACTTTTATTTAATCTTGTAATTTTAATGATGGGTCTTGCAATCAAAGCAGACCCCAGATTTTTCCTCCCACACTTAGAATAATGATTAAATTGCCAGTTTTCTATCAGCTTCAAAATGAGCATGAGGGAATGACAACCCCTTATCCACACTATATGGGAACGTCAAGTAATGTCAGATTTCCAGCTAAACTTCCCATTATTGTCCAAAGTAACGTGAAAAAGCAAGCCAAACCATCCAGGCTGTGGGTATTAAGTCTCTGCTTCATTCTGAATGCATCATATTTGGAAAATCCCAATTACAATTCTCCATTCTATTTTACTTTAAAAAAAAAAAAAAGGCACCCCAAAGAAAACCAAACAAACAAACTAAAAAATAAACAAGGGATTAATGAAATTAACTAGTCAATCTTCTCAATCCATATAACCACACAAGAATATACTCTCACATCTGATAAAACTTAGTGTTCAATGACTGTTGTGTCATGGTCTTTGCCTCAAACACTCAGGTTACAAGGAATATAATCTGATCTACTACCTCAAGATTTAACTCTACATTTTACATACACAGTTGACTGAAACACTGTTAATTATTGAAAAAATTGAAACATATGGAAATGTTTCATCTGGCTCTCAAATTCCTACCCTATTTTGAAGTAACACGATGAATTTCACATTAGCATTTTCCTAACATTAAACAATAGTTCTATTGTTAATCTTCAGAACGGTATTTCTCTCTTTGTATTTACAAACCACTTACTACACGTAGCTGAAGCAGAACACTCTGTTACCAAATCTCTCCACATCACAGACAAGAGGGAAACCTCAGAAACCATCTTCTGCATGTCTCCTCATCAACTTTAGCCCAACTCTATAGCTCATCTGTCTCTGCAAAGCAGACAACTTCTTAAAAGAAAGAGAAAGAAAAAACCAAACAAATAAAATACCAGAACAAGACAAACCACCACCTTACTAGTTCCTAAAGTTGGTGAGATATTTACTAGGCAGAGCCAGAACTGGTACTCCAGACATCAGAAATTATGAAACTCACGAGTTTCAGTAGCATATAACCTGCAAGTTAAACCAAGCATGGAATGCAAGAAGTTAACTAATTTCTTTAAAGATTACCAGGGAATTAAGAGAATAATTCTCAGGCAAATTCTAGGTTTCTGTTAATCAAAACGTGTCACAGAACAAACTTGTCAGCTGCAAATGAACAGGACTGGTGAAATGTCAGCATACCTTCTGTGGAAGGAAGGTACACTAATGAGTCTGCCATGGTGCTCTGGAAGAAGGAATAATCTAACATACCTGGGCAAGACAGCATAATTGGATTGTCAAAAACCTTTTCACAATGGTCCTTCCAAAGGCTCTTAAACTAAGATGTCAGAGGATTTATTAATGACCGACTATAAATGAGAAAGGGCAAAATGTAGTAATAAGGTAAAGAAGGATGAGAAGAATATATGAAAGTCCCAAAGAGACAAAAATTAGAGTCCCAAAGTGGTCTGTGCAGGCATCTCTGTTGTTTAGTAAATTTAAAAAGGTGATGAACAGGTGGTGTACTCATGCACTGTATAGAGCTATTCACAAAATTAAACACCCAGACTGAATGACAAACTGCAGAAGGTTGTTCTCATACTAAATAAACCAAGAGCCTGTAATTAGGCATTATCATGTGGGAAGAGATCCCAGGGTCACTATGATTAGTCCTCTGGAAATAACATCTCACAGGCAGTTAACACTACACGGGACCAGGGGACAGAAAGAGACTATCATTATGCCTCTGTATGAACACTGAGCTTCTCCAGCTTAAAATATCACACAGGTACAACCTTCCCTGTAAAAAAGGCAGAACGGACCTGAATACAGTGCAACAAGGTCAACCAGTGCTTTCATCCAGGAAACTAATAAGCTATGACTTTCAGGTAGAAGAGGAAACAGCTAGAGAAATAGGACCAACATATAGAAAACAAATATTCATTGTTTCTTTTAACACAGCAGTTATAAAGAGTGAAATAAGACATTCACTGCAAAAGCTGGAAAATAAGAACATTTTTCCGTATAGTTAAACTGTGGACTTACATCACCATAAAGTGCTATGAATACTAAATATATAAACTGCCTCTAATTTTTTTGAAAAACATCCATCAGCAGCTATTAAATTTAAAAAGCCAGATACAACCTCTGCTCAGAAATCCTTCCGCTCCAGACTGTGGTATACTGGGAGGAAACACAGATAAAAGCATTGCTGTGGAACCAACCTATACTTACCATCTTTTCCTTAGCATCTGCTGCCAGCTTCAGAAACAAGATATTGAACCCAATGAGCTTGATATTACCCACTCCTATGCTTTCTCCAGTCCAAATTATAACTGATAGTGCCACAGCTTTCTGCTGTCTCCTTCCCCTACCAAGAAAGATCCCCAAAATAACGTCTTTCCTGCTAAACACTTAAAACTGAAATGTCCCTTAATTGTATCAAATCGTCTCTCTAGGTCTACTTTTTAAGCTTACTATTAAAATTTATCTGATACATTCATGTTCTATTTCGAATGCCTCCTATTTTAAGTCATTGCCCTGAAATTCCTATCATACCTTGGCAGCCTATGGAGCCCTGCGTAACTGTTTCACTGACAGCACAGCAAACAGCAGAGCCTTCTACATAAACAGGGCATGCAGTAACACTACAAACTGGTCTCGCATTACGATTTGATCTTCAAACTCAGTTGAGCTTTGCTGCAAGTAAATAAAATTTTAAAGATTTAAAAAACTGCCTAGGTCATTCACGGAACCTGTGCTCTTACATCACGTGAGCCAGCACCTCAACGCGAGCCGCCACAAATTCCCTGACTCAGTAGAAAGCTTTATGGCTTCCACCTCCGAGCATCTGCCGCTGTAGCTTAACAGAGATAACAAAACGCCGGGCCTTTGAGCGCGGAGGAGGAACAGCCGGCAAAGCTCAGCCGAATCGCAACTCTCCCTCGTCTCTGCAGGTCAGCCGGAGCCTGATAGGAGGGAGCATATGTCCAGACCCACCGCACCGCCGCGGCCAGAGGTTGCTGCCTCCGCACGGGGCCCTCCCCCGGCCCGGGGCGAGCCCAGACCGCGGGCACGCCGAGCCCGTGGGCGGGATTGCCCAGTGCAGCGCCGATCCCTCAGCGGTCCCTCCCGCGGCGCCCCAGCCGCTGCCCCAGCCGCTTCCCTACCGGCCACCTCCTCCCCCGCGCCCCGCCCGCGGCCGCCGAGCGCCGTTACCGCCGCGCGTGGGGCGGAATCGACCCCGCCGGACGCTCCTGCCGTGCCGCCGCTGCCGGGGAGGAGGACTGCGCGCACCCACCACCTGCTGTGGCTGCAGGGACGAGCAAGATGCGCCTTCTGAGCGAGCCCCACGACCGGTGCAGCCCCTGGCTGGGCCCCGCGGGGTTAAAGCGCCGCCCCACCCCGCTGCCATTGGCCGGGCGGTTGCCGGGAGACCTCCGGCGGCACCTGCTCCGCGCCCGCCGGGGTGGCCCAAGCTCGGCTCGGGCACGGCAACGCCTCAGGCACCTGTTGGCGGCCCCGAGGGCGGGGTGGGGCCTCGGGCGCGGCTCCCTTAGCGCCGGTGGGGGAGGATGAGCGAGGGCACCACTGGTTTGGCTGCGGGAGGTGCCCGCGGGGTCTGGGCCCGCCGTTGCTGCGCGGCCTGGAAGGTCATTGCCTCTCACAGTTCCTTTGGGCCACCTGTACCAGTGCCTTACAGTACCCTCACAGTAAAGAGCGTCTTACTAACATCGAATCTAAATCTCTCCTATTTCAGTTTAAACCCAACCCGTGTCTCCTATCTGCCTCTATAAAACGTCACTCTGTCTTTTAGAAACTCCCTTCCTGTCTTCATAGTAGAGGTCCTCCAGCCCTTTGATCATCTTGTGGCCTCCTCTGCACCCACTCTGTCAGGGCAACGTCTTTCCTGTGCTGAGGACTCCAGAGCTGAATGCAGTGCTCCAGGTGGGCTCTCACGACGGCAGAGGAGAGAGGGACAATCAGCTCCCTCGACCTGGAGCTGTGGTGTTTTTGATAGAGCCCACATAGGGTTGCCCTTCTGGGCCGTGAGCACACACTGATGGCTCATGTCCAGCTTTTCATCCACGAGAATCCCTAAGTCCTTCTCTACAGCTGTTCTCAATGGGTTATTCTCCCAGTCATTTATCACAAGTATGCCTCTCTGTGGAAGACCTCACCTATCTGACAGCCTTCTCTGTGTCTGGGAGTGATGGTGGAGGAGCACCAAGATACCCAGTCTGGCATGTGCCTTATTGCCCAGAGAACATCAGTTAAACTGTTCAACATCACACCACTAAATATGTGATGATACGTGATGTGTTGCCTTTTCCAAATTTGACCCTCTTCATCCTAATATATTTCCAGGTTAGTAAACAATAATTTTCAATATTATCAACCCTATTCTGTTATGGGTTTTGTGTTCTTGTTTGTTTTGTTTTGTTTTGTTTTTTTTAAGATGAGGTCACCAGAACAAGTTCTGCTGAGGGGGAAAAAAAGTTCTAATTCAGTTTTAATTCCTAGTGATTAATGAGTATTTAAAGACTGTTCACCTCCATTCTCTGTACCCTTACCTTTAATGGTCCAATATTCTCTTTAGCTCTGAGGAGAATACTCTGTTGGAGGACTCAGAGCACACATCACAGACATCTAAACAAAGTAAAGGTAAGGGATTGTGGATTATTCTCATCATTTCTTCAGAAGCTAGGGTGTTATAGATGAGATCACAAAGTAATAAAACAATTATTGACAGGAAAGAGGCTTAGAATGCAGTAGACAGAATGGCTATTATGACTGGAAAGACACCATCACAAAGAAATCACAGGAATCAGGATATAAAATACTTATTTTTAATACATTATAATTACACACTCTTTCTTAAAGTCAGTTATCCACCCAAGTTGGTAAATTTTGATTTTTTTTTTAATTTTTTTTTTTCTGTATAAGAAATTGGTAACACAGGATACAGGAAATACATTAACATTTTCACTCTTAGGGTCACCAAGTGGACATGCAATAAGGGATGGAATTGTGAAGGAAAACGAGCCTTGTAGGTTTTCTTGTCACAAAAGTAGCTGTGATAAATCTCCTTACATCTCTTCCATGCTGCTTGCTCTGAGTCCAGATTCCTTTTCATTCAACATTTCTGGTTTTCAAAGGTCAACTTGAGAATGGAAAAATGCCAAATAAAGTCAAAGTCAGCCTTCCAAAATTCTCAAAAAAATTTAACTCCCAGAAATGAAATATGCTCCTGTCCTATATGTAGGAAGTAAAGTTATTTCTCTCGTTTATGGGCAGACTATAACAATCTCTCCAGGCAGACGAAAGAGATCATGGGGCTGGTAAACTGACTGTTTCTTGCTGTGTTGGAAGCACATTCTGTCAGCTTGCAGAAATACTGGTTATTGTTTTGGCTCTTATTACCTTTGCAAAAACACGAATAAACATTTTTAACAACTAAATTCTTTTTACTGTTATTTAGGCCATAGGAAATCATTCCTTGCAGTGCAGAAGAAAACTTCCATTTTATGACCCAGTTTATTTGCAGAGACTTTGGACCTTTATACTGTAGCTTTGCTGCAGGTGCACTCCTAGGAGAAAGCAGAGTTACCCAGAATATATGTTAGTGATAATGGCAAGCGGGACAACAGACCTTGTTCATAGAAAGGATTAAGCTCCTGAGGTTTAAAAGATAATACAAAGAGTGGGTGGTGCTGAATTCCCTTTGTCCATTTGATCTTAGCAGCTGTTCCTGAAGCTGATGCTATTCAAAGGAGAACTCTCCCAAGCACTCTGCTGTGCATCCTGGATCGGGTTTGGTTATGTTTTTTTAAAAGGCTGGCCAGGAAAGGAAAAGTCTTTGGGAGATACATTCAGGTGAGAGGAAATTTTACCTTATGGAAAAATGTAGCCCAACACAATCCTTCATTGATAATACACCAGTTTGGTATATCATAGTCTTTGTAAACTACAGTGAGAAGTAAGACACACCTTTCTAACGTGGTTTGTAACAGGTGTTCATAAGTAGGATTTTGGTATAGGGAAAGAGGGATGTCATTGCAAGTTTGGGGTCCTAAGGGATACAGTAAAGGATAACATCAAATATTTCTGTGCTCTCTTGAGTAACATCATAAATATCCTGTAGTGGATGTCAGGTCTTTGACAGTAACCCAGATTTTAAGAGTACAATTCCTTAAACAGTTTTTTCCTTCTTTACTTGGGTTTGCTTTAATCTAATTGAAAGAATTATGTGCAGAATCCTTTCATTTCGCTTTATAATTCAGCAGTTTAAAACGCCTAAACAACTTGTGTTATTTCGTAGCTGTTCCACTCTGCCATATAGGCAATTATTCTTGAAATTAGTTTTAGTTCCATTTCTTTAATAAACGTATTTTATAGAATAAATTATTAGAGAAATTTTGAAGATTTATTTATAGTTTTTCTTTGTAATTCTTTGCTAAAAAGTGGGATTAATAATTATAACAGGAAAAATATTAAAGAACCAGAGGAAACTAGTTGCTTTGTGAAATGAGATATACAAAATACCTCTGAAAACTTAAATTCAAGTTGGATTAAACTATAACATGAACAGTAGGGCAAACAGGGTCCTACAATTCAGAAAGAGGTGGACTGATTCACAGTCTGTTTGCATTTCAATTCAAACTCATCTTCTTAGGTATATTCAAAAATGCTGTTTGCTGGAGTGGTTTCTATAGCAGTGTCCTCCTTGATTACAAATCAGCAGGGCTGACAAACACTGGACTTGCAGAAGCTCATTAAAACGTCTGATCCTGTTATTCAGTAGGCCAGTGGCAGCCTGTGACTCCTTCATTGTCATTTGGTGTAAGAACAGTGTCTCGACAAAGCCCAGCTCATGGGGCTTTCATGTCTCTTTGTGGAGATGCATAAAAATAACCTCATAAGCCAGGCTGTGGGTTGTGCTGTGCACTACTAAGCGCTTTAAGGTTTGCTCTCGGTTCTAGCTCACACATTAGAAGCTCCAGTCACGCACTGATCTTAACAGATATCTCTGGAGCCCATTGGAGGCTCCAAAGATGCAGAGACCTATAGTAGGATACAGGACTTTACATACTTAAGCCCACCTGTGCAATTCAGTCACTCCTCTACCTCCAGTGCCCCAGTACATGAGAGTCTCTTGACTCACTATTTAAAAGACATTCAACTTTTGTCCAAAAGTTTCCTCTGCTCTTGCACTTGGACTGTGAGACTTCAGGCTAATTCCTGACAGATTAAAAAAAGTAGAGAAGAAGATGCTTATCTGTCCCCAGGGGTTTGACCAAGGACACCAACAGTCACAAAAATGTCCTTGGAATGACATGGTGTTACCTGTCAGAGCATCCCCCACCCACATCATTATGCTGAACCAGAGCCATGGAAAGCAAACTAAGCATCAGGGATCCAAGGTGGTGCAACACAAAAAGGATGATGACTCAGCAGAAAAGAAACTACAGCCAAAACTTTTGAACAAGAGTGCCTCAGGGTGAGTGACAAGATGCCAACTAAATCACGGGTTGTCACTGTTTCACTGCTCCTCCCCAAACATGTCTACACAGTTATGCTTTTGCACAAGTCCTGGTTTTTATTGTACCCTAGTCTGAGTCAGTTCAGCCCATTAATTCTATTTATTACAATTTTTTTGTTGCAGGGCTAGTGTTCCAACAGCTTAGCAAGTGAATTGTTTCACGGATGGTTCCACATATGCTAGAGCCAGTGTAAGACAATCCAGGAGAGGAGAGAGGGGAAAGAAAGAATGAGGAGAAGAATGGGACTCCCCAGATCTAATGTCAATGAGGCCTTAGATACTAATCCCTCTCAGGGAGCTACACCAGCACATGTCTCTCTCTGCAACCTTATTTCTGGTGAAAGATGGGAGCATTTATTTACCTCATTTAACTATCTCCACATATGATAGGCGTACCATAGGCACTCAGATTTTCCTTCCATTCTGGGAGGCAGGCACCAGGTAAGCTTTCATTGGATTTACACCAAGGACCTGTGGAGGAGGGTAGAACATCAGATGGCTACAAAGCCTCCAGCAACTCAGGTTCCCTTCTGAAATTGTTGAGACTGTTAATGGTTCAAGAGACCTCTCATGAGGTAAGGAGCAACACAGACAATGCCATTTAGTTCAACTGTGTTGAAGGGTTTCAGTGGTGCAGATACTTCATGACAAATTTTGATGTTAGTAGCAATAGCAACTCATAACATGAAACAATTGTTCACGTGTCCTGTACTACACATGCACCATCTTCAGAGAATATGTGCAGTATTTTGCATACCTGTTTCAATCTCCATTTGAAAAAACTACGTAGAAATTTGTTCAACATCTCACACTCATAAAATACCCCTATAGGCAGGGCTAAATGTCACTGAATCCTGTGCATTTAACTGCTCTCCTTCACTAGGATAGCTGCTGAGATAGTTGTGCTAATGCCATTACCAAACACTAAGGCACTTCGAAGTGTTTGACATTGATGCAGTGTGTTTGTAAAGGACAAAGAGCAAAAAGTAGCACCGAAAAAATAAAGAGAAGCTCCCACAGCTCTTGAAAAGCAGGAAAATAGCATTTCAGAAGAAAGCAGTGAATGAAGAGTGTAATATGGTGTCCACAAGAACAGTGTGTGGTTTATCTGATTTCTTCCCCGTCATGAAAACAAGACTTCTTCTATTGTCTGCAAATAAACAAACCTGTGTCATAGTTCAGCACTCCAAAATAAGCACAGAACCCCAGACTCTGAAGGCTTATCAGAGAAAAGGGAGCAGAAGTGGTGTTAATTTTAAACATGTGAGAACTAAGGCACCAAACTATTAAGTGTATTTTCACAGAAATCCATTCCACAGCCAAGGGCTGTAATTTGTTTTCTTAGCTCAAATTTCAGATAATTAGAACATTAAATTTCAATAGAAATATGCCACTGACACACCAAACACTTGAAAAGCCATTAATAATTACAAATCTAACAGCTTATTTTCTGTGGAAAATTGCGCATAGTGGTGGTATTTAAACTCTCCTCTTTGAGGTAGTAGGTCAGTCAGAAGATGACAACTTTAGTTCAGTGGAACAGTAGTGGCATCCAGTGGTCAGTCAGCAATATCAAAGCACTGATTTTACAGGGTTTCACTGGGATACTGTGGTTTGCTTTTACACCTCATAGTCTGTCTGTAATTGTCTTTTTTTTTTTTTTTTAATTGTGTTGTGGTAGATAATATTTCTTCTTGAAACAAGGGTGTATTTTCACTGCCATAGAAAGAGTGGAATATATTTTTTGAAGTCCAATAGTTAAAATGTTAATTCTCCAAGGCCCAACTTTCAGTCGGCAAGTAACTATAAGGAGGGCACAGTCAGCCTTGGTGTGAACACATTTGATCTAAAGTCCTCTTCTTGTGAGGAACGAGGTCAAACAAACAGTAATACATCATTGCAGTTATCCTCTGTGTTTTGTTCCTCTGACTGTCTAGAGGAAGATTTGTGTGCAGCTTTAAAAATCACGAGAAGTAATACTTTGGTTGCCATAAATCCTTGGATTTTTGATCTGTCACTGAAGTCAGTTGCATCATGTCTCCTTACTAGCCATCATTTATATTAGGAAATATCATTGTCTTGTGTAGCTTTATACAATTTCTTCCTGACTAAAAGCAAGTTCTAAGAGAATATGATTTGTCATATTTGGTTTTAGAATCTCACCTTTAAATTGTGGATTGGGAGCTTCCATTCAAACCAGGCTAATCACCTTAATGCCCACTGCATCTCCTCCTGCATTGGAAAGAAAGGGGGTGTTCACTCCAGTAGAACTCTGAGTAGCTCACTTACATCCACCTTCTGTTACTGCGTTGAGATTTCAGCCAAACTAATGAACCTAACCCAGATTCAGTAATGACAGATTTTTTTGCTGCAATCTCAGTCCTGCAGGAAACACAATATTGTAACTGAGATCCTGTGATATCTAGGTAAAAAAATGCAATAAAATTACACTAAAATTTTCTAACAAGAATAATATTTTTTCCACTCAGATATACTCCTGACAATTTAAATTTAAAAGTTTAGAGATTCATTCAGGGCACTTGGGTTTGAGTTGTGTATCTTCACAGTCGTAATATATTTGCACATCAGCGAAGGGGAAAATGAAATACTTATAATCCTAGATTCAGACCTCTGCAGTGTAGATATTGATATACCATCCACGATTCTCACACGTAATTGTGAATGATCTGAATAGTTTATCTTTCTGATTTCCACCTTAAAAACTAAATTCTGTTTTTACTTTCAATGAAAGTAACAGCATAAAATATGTATTAAAGCTTCCCATCTGCCTGTGTTGATAGCATTCATATCTGGCCTAAATATAAGTCAAATGTAAGTTCTATACTGTTTAGCCCATTTCAGATTTATACATTATCTTAACAAAATTTGTGGTGCTTATCAAATACAAAAATACAATTAGTTATAATCAGGTGTTATGACATCTGACAGAGAGAAACTAAGTGAAGTTCTCTAAGTAGTTTGCTATGCTATAATTTAATTATATGGCGGTCAAGAGATGATAACAAAACAGGAGAACTGCAACACAAAAAACAATGCGCACCAGCGCCACCCAGCGAACAAAACCGACCACTGCAACTGGGGGGGGGAGTCAATGAAAAGCCTGCTAACTTGTGGACAATCAGAACTACACCAAAAATGACAACTGATTACTAAGCAATTAATTAGAAATTAATTACCTAAACTACCCAACCAATAAAGTAATTAACCAATGAATCAATGAAGTATTTAACTGATTAGCCACTTAAAAAATTAACTGATTAACCAATTAACTAAATAATTAAGTAACAAACCAATGAACCAATTAAAGCCATGAAGCGAGTAACTAATTACCTAATTAATTTCCTAATTACTGTTACACATAGCAGCAACTAATCAGTTGCAGATGACCCACACCCCACTCCACTCTGCAGTACTAATTAATAGTCCATTAGTTAGCAATTAATTAATTAATTTTTTCACCTTCCCACAACAAATCCCACCTGTACACAGATCCACTGGAAAATGGCAATTGTGCAGCCAATTACATCATTAAATAATGACATTTTCCAATTATCGATTGTGTTTCACTCCTCAATTAATCCTGTTAGTAATAAATTTAAGTAATATCCACACTTCTAGTCTGTTTTGCCCATTAAGTAAGTGACCTCTCCCGGCTGTTACCGCAACTCATAAATCTTTAGCTGGTTTTTTTCTCTCCTCTGTGTAGTTGCAGAGGGAGAATGAGAGAATGGCTTTAGTGGGTACCTGGCATTTGGCCATGGGCAATCCACTACAGTTGGCCAGATAAGGCATGAACATATTTCTGAGTTCTGGAGTGTCTTGAAACCTTTTTCAGTTCCACGTCAGCCCCTGTTTGTGAGCCTGAGCATTGGTTTGGGGGTTCAGGAGCCCGAGGGGCTGAGCTCGGGGGTGTGTTTGCAGCTCTGCCAGGGCTGGAGCTGATGCAGCGCCGGGGGAGAGCCTGGAGCTGGGCTGGGCCATGGGACAGACGCAGGGGAGCTGGGGGAGGGTTTGGGACTCCCTGGAGGGAAAGAGGGGCTGGTTGGGCTGGATGGAGCCACAGGCTCATGCTCGTGGGCAGATGCTTGTCCAGGGCGCTGGGATCCGGTTCAAACTCCAGTTGCCCTCATGCCCAGAGATGCAGGGTCTGAGGGATTGGACTTCCCTGTGGCTTTGCAGGAGACAAAGGGACAGCCACAGCTTCTCTGTGCCAGGCCACCTCCCCACCCTCCCAGGGTGAGCGGTGGGCACAGGGCACATCATTAATGCCCATGGGGATGGTGCTTTCTGGGGGAAGAGCAGCTGATGGATGTCCCAAGTCCACTTGCTGTCCCCGGGACTGATTTGCACAGGACAAATCCTCTGGCAGGAAGGGGTTTTGTTCCCTGTAATGGTATTTGCCCAGTGTCTCCCTGTGGACAGGGCCAGGCTAGGGATAGGCACAGGTAGCTGTCAGCAGTCTCTGCTCCAAAGACAGTTCTGGGCTCCTGGGCAAGCTGCCTCTGGCACTTGGTTTACCCAGGAGAAATTAAGGAATTGCTCGTGGCAGTTTGGAGATTAAGGTATCCCAAAGAGAAGTAAAGAACAAACATTCCTGGAAGAGCCCTTGGGATCTGCTGAGCTGAACTGAGAAGGGCACATTATCTGCAGTGCAAACACAGGACAACCTCCAACACAAAGCACACACTGTCAAGTGGGGGGTGAAAGCAGCACTTGGACAAAACTCCACTCTCCTGGTTCTTTTCAGGGACTCTGAAGCTGATGAGCCCAAACTGTCCCCAGTGGTCTGGAACAACAGGATGTTTCCAGGGATGATGCACTGGAAGCACAGTCCCAGCAGATGCTGCCAGACACACAGAAGCACAACTGGAGCTCATGGCTGGAGCTGGGAAGGGCTACAAGGAGGACACAACCCCCAGATGTGGGGGCCTCAGCAATGACAGCAACAAATTCCCAGGCTGGAGGGAAAACAGAGGGACAAAGGCTGGCAGTGCCCACGGGATGGGCAGGTTTCCCTTCTGCTCCCTGTGGTGCCACAGCCCGGCAGGAAATCTCCGGTGGGGGGGGCGGGGGGGGCGGGGGCAGAAAACCTCAGCAGGCAACAAAAGGCAGCAGCGTCTGTCACCCTGACCCTCCTCAAACTCAGCCTGTGGGCCCAAACCTCACCTCTCCAGGGAAACACTGCCCTTCCCAGCGTCAGTCTGGAGCACAGCCCTCACTCTCACCTTCCGCATGCTCCCAGGCTCACCCCACATTCCGCACAAGGGGCCAAAGGCCACTTGGGCTGGGGCTCTCTCTGTCTCTGCAGCCACCAGGGCGCTCCAGCACGGACAGCCTGGACCCAGAGCAGATCCCTCGGGATTTGCCAGGAAGAACAGGAGTTCCTTGTTTTCCTTAACACTCTGGGACTACAGGACCCAATCTTTGCAACCAAGTGACAGTAGAGATGTTATTAATACTTAAACCTCTCCCCCATGGTTCTGTCTCAGAGAACTGGGCCAGCCCTGAGCTACTCCTATGTGCCTGTAGAGCTTTGGGGAGGGACAGGATGATGTCCCACTTATGCTTCGAAACATTCCAGAGGAGGAAAAGCCACTTCCCTTCTCTCTCTCTGACTCAGCACCAAAGCAGTCCTGTAGGACAACGTGGATTATGCACAGAAGGCCTGAATCAGTGTGGGAAAAAAAACCCTAAATAAGCCAAAGCACCCCAAATTTCAAGATAAAAACACGCTGCTTCCATAACAGGAGCACACAAAACTTATTGAAGCCAGAGAGGAAATTACAAACAAAAAACAAAACAAAACAAAACAAAAAAAAAAAGAGATGCTTTGCACTGATATACTCTCTGCTTGATCATTCCAAAGGAAATTCTCCACAGATCATAAGCCAGTACCAAGAATTTTTCCTCTGCTGAAAATTAATGACTTGGGTTTCTGCTGCTGGGCTGGACATGTCCATGGAGGGTTCAGGAGTCTGGTGGGTTGTTTGTGGCTGATCCTGACCAGCCCAGGCCAACTCCAACCACCTCCCCCTTGCTGCTCCATCCCACACCCGGGTTGTCCTTCCTTACGAATCCACGGAGCAGGTTTGCTCCACCCTCTGTTCCCAACCACAGCTCTCCAGCCCGAGTCCCAGCTCCCAGAGACACAAACTAAACACACCCAAGGCAATGGTTCCATCGGCTCCTGGCATTCCGAGCTCCCCCTTCCCTGGCATGCTCATGCCAACACTCACAGCAATCTCACCTCAGCCCACAGGCTCTCTGTCCTCTGAGGGAAACACAGCCCGGTGGGACACAGCTCTGGCACCGCCTTTCCTCTCATCCCTGTTCTCCTGCAAAGCCACAGGGAAATCCAATCCCTCAGACCCTGCATCCCTGGGCACGAGGGCAACTGGAGTTTGAGCGGATCCCAGCGCCCTGGACAAGCGTCTGCCCACGAGCACGAGCCCGTGGCTCCATCCAGCCCCCCTTTCCCTGCAGGGAGTCCCAAACCCTCCCCCAGCTCCCCTGTGTCTGTTCCACGGCCCAGCCCAGCTTCAGCCCTGGCAGAGCTGCAAACACCCCCCGGGCTCCTGAACCCCCAAACCAATGCTCAGGCTCACCCATGGGGACCCGCCCGCCCCTCTCAGCACAGCCCAACCCCACAGCTCTGGGACCCCACCGTCACCCGGCCCTTCGCCCCTGTATAAGTTACCAGCAATGCCTTAAAGGAATTGAAGAAGCCAATTTACAGTAGCAAGCAAATTTATTAATAAGCGGTAGATAGACAATCGGCACACGCAGGGAGGGCGGGGGCTGTTTAGAACAAAAGAAAGTTCTCTCACAGCTCGCCGCCGCCCCCCCAAGCTCTCAAACTTCCCCTTTTGAACCCTCCGGGTTCCCGTCCAGACATGCTCAGTACATAGGTTCTTATCCATACATAGTCTGGGGCATGTGCTTTTTGCACATGCTCAGTTGCAAAGTTTTCCCCATGCATGTTCCTGGGCTGTGTTACCGGCGTCCGTGGTCTGGGGGTTTCTTTGTGGGCCGGGGTCTCTGTGATGAAGATTTTTAGTCTTCCTCGATGTCCGCAAGATGAACCCGGCTTGGAGCATGCGCCTTTAATAGGTATTTTTCCTCCCCTTCCAGTCTTATATAAATCACTTTGACTCCTTGTTTAGAGGAAGCTTCTCATTGTCCCCAGCTGGTGTAGTTCAATTACACTGCCAGACTTCCCTCCCCCCTTCCTTATCAGCCTCGGGAACAAACGGCAGCTTGTTAGAAGCAGTTAACAGCTATGTGGGAAATACACACGGAAATCACATATCAATGTCCTGAAGTTTTACTAAGCTTAACAAAAAAAAAGAATCCTCTTTAAAATATAGTTTATTACAGCCCCTGCCTCTCCACCCTTCCCAGCACACACGGCAAGGACCAGCCCGCAGTGGGAAAAAGAGCCCTTGCCCAGGGAGCAAACGCCAACAGCCAGGAGAAGGGAAACGTGTCCCTCTGACTCGACTCACCTCACCCCACGGGCGCCCCGCCGGGCCCCGCTTACCCCGGGGACGATCTCCTGGAGAGCCTGAAGTTGTCTCTGCCGCCGCGTGCGGCTCCCAGGGGAGATCCCGACAACACCGGCCGGGCCCGGCGGGACCGAACAGAGACGTCACGTGAGGGGAGCGGAGCACCGCCGGGGGCCTCGGGCCACCGCCGGGGCTGCGCGCACCGGTGCCTGCCGCCTCCCACGAGCCTGCCGCCCGCGCCCGGCGCCGCCGAGCGCCCTGCCCTGTCCCCCGAGCGCCCCGACCCGTCCCCACAGCGGGAAGCACAGCGACGAGACGGCGCTGCGAGCGCGGGGTGGAGCTCGGAGACGGATTGGAGGTCAGGCAACATGATAGACGCCTCTCTACAGCAGAGGGGGTGGGGGCCTCGCGCCGCCATCTTTGGTGTTGGTCTCGAGACATTCCGATCACGGCAGCGCCGTTTTTGCTGTGGCGCTCTGAGACTGCGGGGCAGGGCGGCGCCGGCCTTAGTGGAATCAGTCCGGGTTTTCCCCCATTCCGCACTCCGGGAAAAATCCAGTCCGGGTTTTCCCCCATTCCGTACCACGAAAGAAATCCAGTCCGGGTTTTCCCCCATTCCGTACTCCGGGAAAAATCCAGTCCGGGTTTTCCCCCATTCCGTACGACGGGAGAAATCCAGTCCGGGTTTTCCCCCATTCCGTACTCCGGGAAAAATCCAGTCCGGGTTTTCCCCCATTCCGTACTCCGGGAAAAATCCAGTCCGGGTTTTCCCCCGCCCCCGCCCTACCCTCCCCGCCCCTCCCTTCCCCATCCTTTCCCCGCCGTTTTCCTTCAGCTCTCTCCCGGTTTTCCCGGAGGACGCCGCGGGACCGGCTGTACCCGGAGCTGTGCGGGGTCCGGCGGGAGGGGCTGGGGGGCTGCGGTGGCGGCTCGGGGCTCGGCTCGGCTCCCGGGAGTGGCAGAGCTCGCTGGGGAGCACTCGATGCCCGTTCCGTGCAGGGTCTCGTGGTGAGCTCCCCGTTCCTCGGGGAATGACCGGTCCTGCGGCTTCTGGGAGGGTGAGCTGAGCTTGGAA